>NC_089989.1:18537541-19787541 GCF_036417845.1 Apteryx mantelli | reverse complement strand
ATCCCACATATCACCCATCCGGCGGGACCCCAAACCACCACCACCACCATCCATGGCGCAAGGCCGCACGCCCGAGGGTCCCCAGGTGCAGCCACCTCCGAGGCGACGCGTGAGAGCTACCGAACGCACCGAATCGGCGCAGCACCAGCCAGGGCGAGCAGCTCCACTTCTTCGCAGATGCGAGCTGGGATTCAAGTGGGAGGTGTTAAGAGCTGACACGAGCAGCATATGGGCTATATAGTACGCACACAACAAAGGGGAGAAATGTCTGCTTTCCCCTTTTGAAAGTTATGGAAAGGGCTTTCCCCACCCCTGTGTCCTACCTGCTTGCTTCTCACACCAGAAATCCCAAATTTGGCGTTCTGGGAAACAGGCATAAAAAAGCGCAAGTTTTCCAAGTGCATAAGTTCACACCTCCCTTGTAGACCACAAATAAGCCCCCAAAAGGCAACACGAAGTTTATTTGCACTTGCTTTCCCAAATCCTAAAAGTCTACATAAGAGGGCCAATTTTTGTGTTATGATCCAGCTCTCACGTCATTAACACAACACTGGTCACACCTTCTGATAGGTTATTACTGGAAAGCTCTGAAAAACTCATCAGTGCTAACAAGAGCGGTTTTAATAAATTCCACCGTCATCAGCACTTTTTGCATAAAAAAAAAAGCCCACTCACACATCATTTAACACCCGAAACGAAACAGCTGTAAATCCAGCAATTAGCGGTGTAATTTGACTGTTCTGATCAAGTGCACCAAAGGCTGCGAGGCTGCTGTGCAATTTGAAAGCTGCCGAATCTGCTGGAGCATTTGGCCTTTTTTTAAAGTTTAAAACGATAGTTAGGCTGAATAAATGGATCTGAGGGAGAGACGGACGCTTATTTGAGACCGGAGAGGGCAGGCAGAGAAAGACAGCAGCCAGGAGGCACAGTGAGAGGAGACAGAAGACTGGAGCAACAAGACAAAGTGAGGAGAGCTGGTGTTTGGGTAACCCAAAAAGCTCTGAGACACTGCGAAAGTGAGTCTGAGACTCTCTGAGTGAGGTATCATACATGACGAAGTGCTGAATCCTCTGCACGCATACATTTAGAAAAGGGAAAGAATAATTTCTCAGACCATCTTAAATTGTAACACTCTGCACATCCTCCTTCCTCGTTCCCTTATTGCGAAGGCCCCTCCAAGACACCTCAGTAGTGTCAGAAAAGCTCTGTTTACATACACATATATATATATATACACACACAAACACAGAGTGTGCAGACAAAACAGCCAGAGCGGTTTCACATGTGCTTTTCGACCACGACAAAAGCAGCTTTCACATTTGGTGGCTGGAAAAAGTTACAGAACTAGAAGATCACGGAGAGAGAGGAGCCGCGCGAGCTGCCCCGGGCGGCCGCCGCGCCACGGCGGGCCAAAGGCCCGAGCCTCGCCTGGGGGAACTCGCTCCCTAAACGCCACGAGAGACCCTCAGCGGCGGATATTTAGGACCCACGATCCCGCAGTTACTCGCTGCGGAAACAGCTCTGCTAGGCGTTCTTCTGCTTCGCAGCCACCGCTAGCTTCTAAAGTGAGCAAAACTGGCGTGAGCCCTGGGCAAGCAGCGCGGGGGAGGCTCGGCCGCCCGGCCCGATGCCCGCCACGCACACGGGCGCCCGGCGGCAGCCGTCCCGAGCCCGCTCGGTGGGACGCCGTCCCCACCACCTTGGGGGCGTTCGGGCGCCCCGGGACGAGGCGGGCGCAGAGCGGGAGCCCCGAGCACGGAGAAACACCCCTCGCAAAGAACATCCCGGCGTGGGGAAACGGCGGCGCTGCCCGGGCGGGAGAGCGGGTGCCAACGCGCGGCCAAGCCCCCCCCCGCGGCAGAGGCGCCCCCCAAAACGCCCGGCTTACGCAATTCCCCAGCCGCCCGGCGTTCGGGAACGTGATTAATCCTCCCTGACGTGTTCGGAACTTTCCGGTCGGGGCGGCTCTCCCCTCCCGCGGACCTGCTGGCGACGGATGTCACTTGACCCGCAGCCTTCGCCACGGATGAGCATCACCGCAGCAGCAGCAGCCGCCGGCGGGGACCCCGCTCCGCGCGCCCCTCATCCGCCTCCCGCCCCGCTCGGCCCACGGACAAGTTCGCGGAACGGCGATATTTTCTTGAATAAATTCGTTTACGTTCAGCACGAGGATGGGGGGAGAGGGGGGGAAGCACAGCGCGGCCCCCAGCCCGCTCCCCCGCGGAGCCCCCAGCCCCTTCCCCTCGCCCGCGCAGCGCCGCGCACTTTGGGGCAAGTCTCCGCGGAAGAGGGCGGCGGGGACACGCTCTCCCCCCCGCCCCCCAAAAAAACCCCAACCCCTCCGCGGTGCGAGGCGCTGCCCCCCGCCGCGACTCACCCACTCGAGCAGCCGGAGGAAGGCCAGCGGCTCCTTCACCACGCGGAACGCGCCCGCGGAGGCCAGCTGCGGGCAGAGAGAAAGAGAGAAAGAGAGAGACACGGGCAGACAGCGGCGGACTCTCCGCGCCGCTCCGCGCCGCCGCCCCGCGCCGCCCCCCCCCGCGTACCTGGTCCACCGCCTCCATGGCGCCCCAGCCGCGCGGAGCCGCGCGGAGCCGCCCCGCGCCCTGCCCGAGCCGCCGCCGATGCGCGGCGCGGCGCTGCCCCCGCGCGCGCGCCGGGCGGAGCGGGGGGGGCGGGGGGGAGGCAGCGCAGCGCAGCGCGGCACCGCCCGCCGCCGCCGGGGCAGCGCACCGCTCCGCGCCCCCCCCCCCCCCCCGCGCAACCCCCTCCCGGCCTGGCGGCTGTTGCGGGGCGTGATTATTATCTGCTCGTTATTTTTCCCATCACTCCGCCACTTTATTTTTATTTATTTTTAACTATTTTAATTTATTTATTTCAGGGGCAATAGGAAAAAAGGAGGTGGCATGAAAAAAACAAACCAATACAGGAACCACACCTGAAAAGCAACTATCATTAATATCTATTTCGAAGCAACAGGGGCTCCCCACACCCCCTGATTACCCCCAGTCGCTCCCTCTTTGCCCCCGCTGCCTCTCCTCCCAGCCCTCCCCAGGGCCGGGGCTCTGCCAGCTGCCTCCCCAAGCCCGTGTACGTGGCGGCGGGGCTGTAATGTCATGCTACCACTTTCATAGGCGTTTGCGGGTGTTTCTGTAGCATTTCCTTGACAGCAGAACAGCGTTTTCTTTCTTGCATTGACGTTGTTCTGGCATCGTTTCCCAGCTCATCCTTAATAATGTATCGTCGTGGCCGCAGCCTTTCGTGGGCAGCGTTTCCTTTTGTTTTTCTGCGTGTGCGGCGTCCTCACACACTGACAATTTCCAGGTCCTCCTGACATTAGACCAGTGCAAGGAGAGCTTTGCGACGGAGCTGTGTCCCACTGCAGCGAAGGCCCCGGGAAAGGGTTGGGGACACAAAGCCATGGCGTTACGTAATAGCACGTATTCAGCAACTGGATTTTGGCCCCAATTCTGCAAACAGTTCTGTATTCACTTAACTACCACGCTGACAACCAGTTGTGCCACCAAAAGGACTCCAGTGCTCAAACTAGCTAATTCCTGCACAGGATTCAGGCCCTAAGTAGGTCAGAGACTGCAATATCTGCCTGGAAAATACCTGAAGCTTTTACTCCCCATAAGGAGCCAACCATCTGCAAAAGTTTAATAAGTCACTTAATTAGGCTTGTTCAGAAGAAAGCTCTATTAAAAAAAAATTCAAAATGTGTTCTTGGAGCAAACATGAGGCGGGGAGGGTGAATTTCTGAAAGATTCGTTCGAGTTTGCTGTAGAGGTTTTCAAGTCGAGGTCATGGATCTGCAATAAGCCCAGCTGCCGTCCGTGGTAGCAATGCAACTGGACCCAATGGTTTTTTTTGGTTGTAATCTTTTTCCTCCTCTCATCAGATAACAGCTCAGGGGCCAGAGTTACAACTTTTTCATTTTTTCAGTGAAAAATCAGCTGTTGCATTGTGTTGCCCTCCTTTCTTTCTGCCTTAGGAGGAAAAGGAGGAAAGTTAAGCGTGAGAACTTCTCTTTATAAAACACCGTTAAGGAACTTTCTCTCAGTAGCAACCACCTCTGGGAAATATAAGGCATTTCTCATCAGTTCTACTGACTGCCTGGTGGTGGCCTAGCGCCGTGGGGAGCCAGGGCCCTTCACGCAGGCGTGACCCCACAGGGCACCTCTGAGTCTCCAAAAGTGGGCAAGGAAGCACAAGTCGCCCCCTCACTTTAGCCACTATTCCCGCACCAGCGCGGAGATCCAGCGCCAGTTACTGCAAGCTGCCCAGCTTTGGTTTCTTATGGGAAGCTTCTGCACCCAAGGAAGAAGTTGGTTGAGTACCCCATGGAGCAGGGCAACCGCCCTCCTTCCTGCAGAGATTTCCAGTTTGGATGTCTCACATATCACCCGCAGTTCATTTGCACCAGCACAAACAAGTGCTAACATTGCAGAAACTCACTGCGGAAGGTTTCCTTGCTTGCCATTTACCACAACGCTCATGTGCTCTTTCCTTTAATAGCTATCTTTCATATTAGAGCAGACTTTCAGCTGTGGATGGATTGAAACAGTTCAGAAAGACTCCTGAAAGATTCAAAAAATTCTGGAACATTTTTGTAGAGGCATAACTGAACAGCAGGCTAAACACTGGGGAAGATGTGGGGAATCTTCCCCCCCCCCCCTCAATTTTATTAGTAGCACATTCAGGAAGGAACAAATGCCCAGGCTCCATTGACCACTATGGAGAACTGGAGATTTATTTCACTCAGCCTTTTATTAATTATCTTTTAGTATAATCCCGAGATTCTTTAGAAGCACCAAAATTTCAGTTTTCAGAAATTGTCAAAGACAGAAAAACAAAAGCACTTATTATTGAAAATTAATATTTTGAGTATTATTGAAAGCTCCACCCCTGCAGGTTGGGCCCTCTTGCAGACTGGCATGGTTTTCCCTGCTGCTTGCTCGCTTCGCATGCCTGAGCTCTGCAGAAGCTCTTCACACTGCAGTCCTCACTCCCTTCCCCCTGTCCCAGGCGGGTTTTCAGGACCCAGCCATCCCCATCTCAGCTCTTCGGTTTGAAATCCTTGCAGAATTGTGGCATCAACCTGATTTTATAGTCAGCACTTGATGCCTCTTCTAGCATTTAAGTCTTCCAGATGGCTATTAGCATTTGTACTTCAATATGGCAGAATGTGTCTTTTTGGCTTTCACAGCTGCTCTCTTTACACACAATCCCAGTTAGCTTAGAAGCTAGAGTATCTCCCGGCTACTTCTTGAGCCTCCCTGAGGTAACACAAACTTATGACACAGTAGGGATCCAAGCATTTTTGATATTATGTAGTAAAAAACTCCCAAACATATGTTCAAACTAGCAGGCATGATAGATCTGTGATTACTGGAGAGACAGCAAGAAGCTACACTAAAATTAAGTTTTATACTGAATTATAGTCATTGTTTTCACACCTGTGACGCCTGTGCTTGGCATACATTAATCAAAAAATGCCATAGAGATGCAATGGTACAATGCTGAAACAATGATAAAAATAGACTGGGGGGGAACTAGGAGTGTTTTATAGGGACAGGACCTCACGTCCCCAGCACGCGCTTCCTGAAGACAGCATTCACAGCAGGAACCTTCTGCCCCCTCCTTTCGCTGATGAAGCAACAACAGTGCAGTAAAAGCAGTGGCCTGTCTCCCGCAGGACACTGTCGCTTCAGCGCTCTTCCCTCTTCACATCAGAAAAATAAATTTAATGGGCACAAATCCTCATGCGGCAACTTTAAAAGCTCAGAAAATACTTTCAGCATCAGCACCTTGTTTGCCTAGCTAAAACCAGTCGTGCCTTTCCCATTTCTGGAATCATGCACCCTGGTTTTGTTTGGCACGCAGAAGGTGGGAAGCTCCCTCATTAATGGCTAGTATTGAATAATTGCTTCTGCTAGAAGCCATATTGGTGGAGAAAGTATCACGAGGTGCCTGCCTCTCACTCTTCCCTTGGAGAGGTTTTCTCCCAGGGCTTTACCAAGAGGTACATGCTAGACCTCCTAACTCCCTCCTCCTGACCTGCCCAAAGGCATAGTCTGGCAAATCCTTTCCAATGGTCCCCCAAGCACCAGGCCAGCTAAATTAGGCATTTTGCCCCATACACGTGTGGGCCAGAGTGCAACTGAGCTGGAAAGTGTTCCTCTGGATTGACACAAGTGCATCCAGACCAGACATTAAACATAGGCCAGATACACATATATACACACACCCATATCTATATACACACATACACCCCCTATAAAAGCATTAAATAGTTGAAAATGTGTTTCTCCTATCTAAAAGAACACAAAGTCTATGACCAACAGGCCCCATCCAGGCTGCAGCAACCAAGGCCAGACGGTGGGGTAGGCTGGTTCAAAGCGCATTTAAGGCAACTGGTGATAACACCAGTGCTATTTTTTCGTGAGCAGTTGGGTGGGGAAAGGAGGTCTCGCACACGCGCTAGGAGGACCATATGGTGCTTCGCACACCAGATTTCCCAGCTACAGCCAGGCCTCAGTCTCACACCCTACCTGTCACTCTTCGAGACGCGCTCTGCCGAGGGTCATTTCATCCTCTCGGGGGCTCCGTCAAATTTGTTCGCAATACGTTATCTCCCAAAAGGGAGAGCTTGGCGTCGCCTCTTGGGGCTTTCCGCTGTTTTTAAAGCTACCAGTCTTTTTGATGAGGTTACAATGTTTTTTCCCACGGCGGTATTCTGCACCAGGGATCTTTGAACCTTTTCCTAGCACGGGGGAGTTTGCTCTCCCATCCTAATGCCAACTGCCTGTCATTGCATGGCTTTGCTTCATTTGTTTGATGTCTTCATTCAAATTTTAACAGATAAGCAATAAAATACGAGGCCATGGGACAGCCAAGAATTCCCTCAAGTAACCAAAAACCATGCGTGGGGGGTCTGTGGGAGCCCCAGAGGCCTCAGACAGCTCCCTGCATCCCATTTTCCATTATCCATAGGCCTCCCTCCTTGTTCTGTTTCTGAATTTTAGGCCCACACCTCTTCATATAAATAATTCTTATTTAAAAAAAAGCTTGTTTTGCAGTAGAATGCTTTCTGACCATAGGAGAGGGCCAGCTGGGAACATCGCCCCTGCATGTTAAAGTCAGTGAGCTCAAAGACCACAGTATTGCAGAATATTCCACCCTCAGAAGCTGAAGAAAGTTTGAATACAGAAAACCTTGTATGTGCTCATTTCAGAGCAGAATTCGGAGGAGGAAAAAAAAAAAGCAGGCCTTAGCATGTTCCCGGATACCTAAGTTTTTAGAGTATAAAGAAGCTGAATCACAATTGTTTCAGAAGTCATGAGGAAAGTGTCTTCATCTGTATTTGTAGTTCTGGAATGCCTTGCATATTATAGCATTTTATTTTCCTAGCTGCACTGAGTAGTGCTTTTCTCCCGGTCATTTTGCAGCACAGTTAGCTTTTATTAGGCTATGTCATTAGTCTGCTTCAAGATATAAATTCAAAGAAATGTGAATATTACAGAATATTGAGGGATGCCCAAAGCTTTTTAAGATTGGATAGAGGCCATTGCTCAATATTAAGCTAAAAGTACAAGAGTAATTTGTTTTAAAAGGTGCTTTGTTGAATCAGTAATTGTTTTTGAGTAACATGCAATTTCTTTAAATGGGTAGCAGGATCATTTTCAGTGCATGGTATGAAAATAATTATGGAGTCCTTTCTAAAGGCTCAGTGATTAAGGCAAGCAACCAGAGGTTTGGCTGCATGGCTGATGACCAAAAAGTGTGATGTGTAGAAGTCAAACTATCTTAATGAAATTTCTAGTTCTCACATAAGAATTTTACCATTATTTCTCTCCTGATCTTTAAGAATAGCTGTAGAAATCCTCTTTTGCGTCTCTTTTTAGAACTCGGTTATTTGCAAGTGAAAAGAAATCGAACGTCATATTATTGAAAGTCAAGTTTTTCCGAGTCCAAAAGGCTTGCCTGACTTCACTGAAGCCTTTGTTCAGTGTAAAGAGTGATACTGGTTTGATTTAAAAAAATTAATCAGTCATTTTTCTTTTCCTTCTTAATCCTTCACTGACATCAAGTCCTGTCATTTTTGATCCTAGCTTCCAGAGCATATTGTCTGACTTTAACCAGAAGCATTCTGTAATTAGGTTCCAGCTAATTTAGCTTAGACTATTTAAAAACAAAAAATAATCCTGCTTCTAGCAAAACCCAGCTAAAGTTTCAAAAGAGTTGTACAGGGGTAGTTTCATTTCATAAATAAAATATATTGCTAGCGATGAAATCCTTTCCTTAAAAGCTTGGGAATGTACTTTGGCCTAGGCATACTGCGGGTGGTTTTGTAGAGATGAACGCGAGAACCACCGCTGCAGTCAGATCCTGTCTCTCTCCGAAAACCTGGTGCTGGCGCTCTAACAGGGATGCTGTCAGGGCTGGGATCCTTCAAATATGACCTACTTTTCTATTTCATCCTTTACAAAAGCAAATGTTTAAATGCTGTCTATATTTTTTTTCCTTAAAGAAGCAAATGTCAGTGCACAGGCTCCTAGGTACGACTCCAGAAACTGGAGCCGCTTTTGGGTCACCGTAGAGGCAGCCACCTCCGCCTGGCCCCGGGCAGGGACGATGCCCTGGGCTACATGGCCGCGCATTGCAGCGCCGTGTGTCCCAGCCTGGCCTGCCATCTCCAGCCGCAGAGCCCCTGCAGGAGCCAAGGAGCTCTGAGCCCACCTTGCAGCCTTTTTAAGGGGAGAAAAGCTCTTTTCAGGGTAAGGGATTTGAGGGTGAGGGCTGGCCGGTGGCTAGGGGGTTTCAGCTTGCTATTTCCAGGATTGGTGCTTGAATAAGAAATATCACCGTTGCAATCTTTTCCCCTAGGCACCAGCAAAGGGCACACACCTGCTGGAGCATTAGTAAGGGGTTGAGGTACATGTGCAGCAGGCACCTCTCCATATTCCAAGATGTATTTCCCACATCCTTCCCTTGCTAGGGGAGCATCTATTTGCCTCCCTCAGTCTGTGATTTAAAGCCCTGCGATTTGGCAGCACAGTCGGTGCAAATTTCCCCAAACAAGCAGAGAAATGGAAAAGGAAACCGAACTCACCAAATTTCCCAGCACAAAGCCAGCTGATTCACAGCAACACAGCCCCACTGGCTCGCATGTGCTTCTCCACCTGCAAAGAGGGGATCAAACAACTCAGCATCCAGGGGCTGCCCTGCAAGCTGGGAGAGGCGAGACCCCAGGCAAGTTTTCACTGCAGCCTATAGCCACAAAAGGATGTCGACATTTAGGCATTGAGCTAGTGCCAGGCCCCAGAGCAGGGTCCCCAGCACTGGGGGAGGCACCTCTCCTCTCCCAGCCGTGCCCAGGAGGACGGGCACAGCTAGAGAGAACTTTTCACATCCAGCTAACATAGCTGATCCAAAATGCAAAGGACAGAAAACATCAAGGTCAGAGGAGGGTTGAAGCATGGACTGCAGCGGGGCCAGCTGCTCCAAGCCACACAGCTCCAGCAAGGAGAACACTCCCAGATGAGCTTGAGATACCTGGAGGGCTTCACTGGTGATTGACTCACTTGGATTTTCTAGTAAAAGGAGTCATATTAGTACTTGGTGGGTAGACAGAAGAGTTTAGCATGATGCTGTTTCCCATAATACACAATAGGATATCAAGAAGCTCCTAGGAAAAGAGCTCTGTACATTCGGCGCTTTGGGGTGAGATGCAGAAAAATGGAGTGGACAAGGAAGAGTGAAAGGAAAAGTGTGAATTTTGGGGACGCAAGAACCTAGAAGCAACAAGAGTGTTAGTAGCACCCGTTCCTCTTGTCCCTGCAGGAGGCAATGCACACGTTACCTTTGCTTTTCTCACACTGACTGACATTTTCCAGCAGCCTTCTCAAGTTTCCGTGTTTAGCAAGTAGCACAGTGCTGTAAACCTTTGGGTTTTAGTGAGCAGCTTTGCTGGATTTAATCTGAAATGTTGTTAACAATATCAATAATTTGTTAGCGTACCCCAAGAGGGCAGATTATCAGTAGTACCTCATAACAGAAGATTTATTGCCTGCCTTAAGAAGAATTATTTAAAACATAGATAACCGTATTGAGACAATCCTTTCCCCAACAATTCACATCTATTTCTCATGTGAAACTTTACCTGAATTTCCTTCAGATCCGCAAAGGCTAAAGCTGTTATAACAGTCACACTGGATGCTGACATACTATTTAAAGAGCTGTCAAGAGCACTGAAGTCCATTGCCTCCTCCCAAGATTGTTTTTAAAGTTTTTCTCTACCAAATCAGAACTGAAAAAAACAAGATTTTTTTTAAGGACTTTTTGTGTAAAGATTAAAATGCAAAAAAAAAAAAGACACAAAAGAGCAACTTTTACTGCCCATTTCAATAGCCCATTGAGTTCATTTTTCCTTGCAAGAGCCTCCTAGGGATGGGTGTGCAGCCCCCCACCCTCAGCTGCCCTGTCCATCCTGTTGCTGCAGCCACAAACCGAGCACTTCCAGGCCCCGTTACATCCCAGCTGCAGAGTAAGACAGGGAAGATGGGCTGCCATGGGAGCATCATGTATGTTTTAGCAACTAAAAAACTTAAAAGCACATTTTTGCCAAAAGGACATTTCTACTGGAAAACTTTACAGAATACAAAATACAAAACCCTTGCCCGGTACCAGCCTATATTTGCCTCTTTTGCCCTTTTTTTTTTTTAAAGAAGGCAACCTATATCTAAAGGGTGTGCCTGGAAAGCACTGGAAAAGATTGTTTGCTTGGCTTAACTTTTTTATCTTAAAGTCATGAGCATTTTAAGTTGAGCCTTTTCAGTAATAGAGGCACAGCACTTCTTGCATTCTCCCATCAGCATTTGCCAACACCTACCTGAATCCAGCCCAACTTAAGCAGAGTTCATTGCATTTGGGCTGCAGTCCAGCTGGTATCACTGAAAGCCGTGCATGCTTTCCTGATTGCATCATGGAAATGTGTTTCTTGCTTTTAGGAAAGGAAGGAAATAATGCACATAGCAAGATGGGGCAAAGGCAGCTGCCAAGCCTCAAGGATGGACACAAAAGTGGAACCAAACCTGGATCCCCATACCTAGACACAGCTCTGACCATTAGGTTCCCCTTTGCAGCAGGGGCATGGTGAAAGGAGAAAATCCTTTCTTTGAATTTGTTTCTGGAGCCCAAAGCTCAAGAAACCTAATTAATGCTTCCAAAATCGTTACTTAGCCACTATAAACCAAAGAGCACCAACCAGCATATTATCCCTAGTTACCAAGCCACATCCAGTTTTCATTTACCAGATTAACTAGGCAGCAATTAGGTAGTTAACATTAGTTCACAGAGCTGTCATACAAAGTTTTGCTAGGTGCTCAGTGAATTGAGCCATTCATCTCTGCAGCCCCAGTCAGCCCCTGAAATGCTATTTGCCACTGAAATGATTCTTCAGGAACAGTTAGCTTTCTAAACTGGTTAATAATATTCTCTTAGAGCTGTCTGAACACTCCCAGTATGTGAAACTCCAGAGAAAAGGGTCACCTGTCTTTCTGAAGAACCAGGAACACCCCCACATCCCACTCCTGATGTGAGAAGTACCAGGGGATGCAGCAGGACAGAGACCACTAACAACAGCCACAGTGAAGAGGTACACAAGAAAGCTGAAATAAAAAAGGCAAAGGAAAAGCTAAAATAGAATTAAAAACATAGATCTGAAAGAGCAACCAGAAGGAGGGAAGACAGAGCTCAGAAAAAGCAATACCCCAAGTAGCTGCAATTAAGAAACACCAAGGGAGGTGTTTCTTCTGGAAAAGCTGGAGGATGGGATTATATTGAATTAGCTCCTCCCAGAGGCATCATTAAGTCAATTAGCAATGGCTGGGGAAGGCTATGTATAGCCCTTGGGGCTGGACTTCTGGCTGGTTCTGTGGAGGATTTGGGGGAGAAGATAAGAAAGGTGTGTGTAAGGCTTTGCACTAAGAGTACAGCAAAGAGTAGTGTACTGGGCTAGATCTGCAAAGTGCCTGTTGCTGGCCCCTGGGGCGAGAGGCTCAAAAGGAGCCATTGGCCATGTAGGATAGCACCAGCGATGGTAGCCTAGGTGCTACCGTGTGGGAGCTGTCGTTCTAGGAAGCAGTGGGGTTTCAGCAGGCAAATCTTGGTGCTTCCCAGCCTGGGAGTTCACTGTGCTTCGCTTCGCTTCCCCACCGGCTTTCTCCCAGGCAGGCCGTCACGGATGCGGGAGCGAGCCTTGCAAAACACCAGTCATACCGTGAGAATTTGCTATTGGGATTTCAGCGCTGAGTTTTTTAAGCTTGAAACTCTGTCTGGCCGTAACCGGTTTCTGTCAGACAGGTGCCTTGGGGGCGATTTGGGGGCTTTTGTTAGTATTCTCAGTTGAAGCTTAGGCTGCTCCGTGGAGTCTCTCTGCGGACAGATCTGACAGCGGCACGCAGCGCCGTTAGTGTTTAGACTGAAAGCTCGATTGTGTTTTGACAGCCTCTCTTCCATGCACGACAGAGAGGAGCACGTCCCAAAATCTGGTTTGCCCAGGCCGATGTCTCAGTGGCACTTAATAATCTAGATTTTGATGCTATATAAATAAAGCAAAGGGCTCTGTTAGGCAAAGTCTCCCCCCTCTCCTCCTGAATTTAACGTAGGTTAGCTGAAAACCTGAGCTGCTAACGTGCATGAGAAGACACGAGCGTTGCACCCAGAGCGCCGTGCTCGCTGTCCTGTCAGCGCCCTGCAGGAGAGCTGGGGCTCGACCGGGGGCGGCAGGGACCGACGTGGCCAGGCTCGTTCTGTGCTCGTCACAGGAGCGAAATGAGGGGAAAAACAGAAATCAGCCTAAAACCTGAACAATATTTTGTTAAATCAACACATTTTTAATCCTAACGTATTGTAGAGGTCTTAGGCAAAGGAGTGGATGTGTATGTGTAAGTACCTGACCTGGTGCAGGGAAAAGATTTAAAAGAGAAATGCATCCAGGGCAGGGAGCGGATCCCAGGAGCAAGGGAAGGACTCATCCAGGCAAGGTCCTGATCTCCCACACATTCACTGTTCACCACCCAAGCCAGCAGGCCTGGACCCACAAGGGCTGCTTCACCTCAGGAGTACAAAAATCACAGCAAATGATGTGAAAGGGTTGATATTAAATGCCTTCTTATCGGGATTTATTGATTTACAAGCAAGGCGATATCCAAGAGCAGAACAGAGCCTTTACAGTATCTGTATTAAACGTTCCATCAATTTAAATAATTGGATTCATTTAGAAAGATACAGCTCAGGCATTTAAAATGCTTTTGAAAAATGATTTCAAAACATGTTCGTTTCCTTTGATGTGAAAAACAAGGACAGCTTGTTTTGTTTTAAAACAAAATCTCTATTGCCACGGACAACCAAGCCACTAAAAGAAGAAAGCAATCGAGCCACTGAGCGAACAAAAATAGAACAGTGTTCTCTGTGTTGTTAAAGGAGACATTATTGCTCTGATACAACTCCCACCAATACTGAAAACTGCGTGCATACAACAAGAAGTAAATTCTTGGGAGAATTTTCACAACTCTCAGGCAGGACATCTAGTGCAAATCCTGCTCCGTGCTGCTCAGTGCAAATACGAATGCGGCAGGATTTGGGGTTGTTTAATTGTCTTTCCTCTAATTCTTTTAGAGCAACTGAGTTAATTATGAGGAAATCCATGATCTTATTTATTTTTAAAAGAAAAGCACATGGATCATGGAAGAAGGCATGAATTGGGGAATACTGATAAGCTATAAACATTTTAGTAATAATTTAATATTAGGTATCATAGGATTTGTATTTTCATGTGTCACTTCTCCAGTATTTGAGCTATTTTTTCTATCCTTCATAATCTAGATGAAGTATAATCCCATTTCACCAATCAACAGCTCGTTCCCAACCCTCATTTGTACAAAAGGCTTTTTACACCTCTGGTAAAACAAGAAGGGCCTAAAAATAGGAGTAATTTGCCTGCACAGCATAAAGACTTCAGCTTGAATAAGAATCAGACCCCTTTCCTCAAACCTGGCAGAAAAAAACTACTTGTATTCCATGATGACAGGAATAATTTTTGCAAATAATTGCCTGATTATATGCATATTTACATGTTAATCTGAGTTTGCAAAAAAAAAAAAAAATCTGATGTTCAAAGTGAAAATCAGAGAAGCCTAAATATTTTATAAATATTAATTTGGGTTGGTTTTTTTTGAAATTCTACAATTTGTCACGGTGGGTATTTTTAGTCAGACTTCCTCTACATTGACATCATACTGCCTTGACGTGCCTGGCAACACGGAATAATTATCATCTCCGTTTCTCTGCAGCACGGCGATACCCAGCAGGGCGGAAGGGGTGGATTTTTCACCTCTAGCTTCAAAATTCTTAGTGAGGTTGGGACGGCGACGCATGCACATAAAAGCAAATGAAAAGACCAGTGCCCAGATGCCGATGAAGGGATCAGGGCAAGGAAGATGCTTTGCAGCAGCGATGGGAGCTCCAGAAAAAGTGTTTTTCAAACTGCTGCTTTTAAATTGAACGCTGGGGTCGAGCGATTAGTTCATCACCTTTCCTGCAGGCTCTTTTGGGGGCTCGTTGCTGCTGGAGGTCTGGGACGTGTGGCAGGAAGTTGGAGCCAGCCAAATTTCCGCCCCAGGATGGGGATGGCTTATTTAACCAACAGAAAGTCCTTTCCTGGCCTCATCCATTTAAATGCAGCATAATGCGCCGAAGGCGGCCAACTCCATCACATTCTCATGGTGCCTTAGAGGAACTTCAGACCAGTCTGATTTGTTGCATATTTACTAAATATGACCCTTCCTACGTGTTCCCACCATGCCAAGCACGAAGCCGCCCCAGTTTCGGTTTGTACCTCTAAGGACGCGGTCTCGCTCTGGTCCTGCACGACGCTAAATCTGGAGCAAGTCCTCAGAGATCCGTGGTGAAACCCTTGTACATGAGGGTAGATTATCACAGCCCAGATGTCGTTTTGCCTAGCTGCTGATGGCTCCCACGTGGCGGGGATATGACTGTCTGCACCTTCGCTCAGCGTTTTACTGGGCTCTTGCACTTAGCTTTGGAGTGAGGACCTGTGTTGGTTTGCTGTCTTCTTGTTCTTCTGTCTTATTTTCCAGGATCTCCATTTCATCACATTCAAACCCATAGGTCAGGCACCTTAAAACATGATTTGCTAAAACAAAGTTTGCATTATTTACAGATACACAGGGATCAACGTTTTTGACAGGCTTGAGGGCTGGAAGCTTTCATTTCATCCAACAAAAGCCTGAATTGTTCCTCGAGCCACCACAGCTCTAGGAAAATCCTCAAATATTGCAAGACTTGTGATAAAATCATGACATCTGTCAGCACTGCAGCATGCAATGACCACCCGGGTATTGCAGTTAAGAATAATTCAGCTACCACAGTGAGCTCTGGTGCTGGCCACCATCTAGCCACAGCAGCACATGGTGGTTTTCTCCCATTGAATGGCCCCTCCGGCTGCAGCAACCCCCTGTGAGGTTGGGGGTCCTTCCCTGAGAGCCTATCCCGGGGAGGGAGGAGAGGCCACGCTCAGACATTCGGCCCTTCACACAGTGCAGCTCTTCCTCTCTTCTCTAATTCTTACTCTTTTTAAGCCAGGAAATGCTAGCAAGAAATAGCAGTGGAGATAATATCCAGACAATTCATCTTTCTTTCTTGAATAAAGCAAAATCTTGCCTGGCTCTGCATGGGCATATGAGTTTCAAAGCTGGCTCTGTTTGACTCTGAGTGAAACAACGGTGGGATTTATTACTTGTGTTGGAGCAGTAATTTGCAGCTCTGGTCATGGGCTAAGATCTGTAGAAATGCTTTAAAGCCTTTGCCAAGAAAATCAAGTAGGTACTGGATGTTTAGCAGATTTGGTGTTTGATTTTCTTCAGTTGTTTTTGCCATATGTAATTGTGTAGTTGCTGAGACCAAAAAGATGGTTCTGCAGGAACTTCTGGCACAAATCAGCATACACTCATTTATGAACACATCCTTGAGTTTGCACAGATAAAAGCTTCTTGCTAAACATCTGTGCAGCCAAACCCTGTCACATATTTTTGTGAAAAAAGCAGAAGAGAGAAGGTGATCCAAACATAACTAGATATCATCAAGATTTAGAGACTGCAAATATATTTGCATGTTATTTCCACACTCTTGGTCCCTCTCTAATCAGCAATGTAACATCTGGACCTGTATTCTTTGGAGGCTCTGAAGAGCAAAGCACTCATATGTCAAATGAACTTCCCCTTTTGCTTCAGTTTCAGGCATAGAAAGACAGCAAAAAACCACCGTGGTTAATACACAGCTAAAGTATACATTATTTTTCATTGTATAGACTCCGTAATCCTACTGTGCCTATGCTTTCCCTTTTCCATTTTATAGCTATGACCCAAAAACCTCTTTGGAGCTGTTTTAAGTAGCTGGAGTTTGATTTTGCAAGAAGAGAACTGGAGCAGAGGTCTGTGCTCCATTACATAGCTAGAGATTAATTATGAGGAGAGAGAACGGAGGTATAGGCAATGGGTTTTCCCTAAAAGTTCATACCCATTGGTGCCGGCTGAGAGGCAGGCAACCTTTACCCGTTTTCCTTCAATATTCAGTGCTGTATCTTGGCCATGTATAACCTCAAGGGGAAAGGAGTAGGAGTATCTAATATTCTTCCAGGGCACATATCATATTTCACAGCATGAGTTTAATGCCTAGCCATAATATTTTTCTATAACCCAGCATGCGAGGCTAAATTCCTAGTGCTTTCAATTACTGGACACCTGAGTGGAGAAAACACTGCTGATGATAGGATTAACCGCGACGCAGGGTAAGCGGCCTGCAGTGGCCCGTGGAAGACCCCGGAGCAAACCCAGGAGCCAATTCCTGAAGCAGGAGGCAGTGTGGTGTAGTCAGTGCCGATGGTCCTGCCCATCACACCAAAACGAATGGGGCAGTTTCCCTCGCTGAATCCTGCAGCAGCATGGGAGAGGCAGGTGCTGGTTCTGGGAACCACAGCGCGTCCCCATAGGTAAGTAAACCGCTCCATCACAGAGCATAAATGTCAGGCGGTGACCGTCATAGCTTTCCTGAAGAGTGGTTTTGTAGGCCATGGTATGGATGTGTGAACAACGTCCAATTATCAGTCAGCCAAGATAAATAGCATGACTTCAGCGATCATGGGTAATGTACAGGAGCTATCAAAGGGCTGCACATAACATGGGAAACACAGGTTGGGCTTTCCAGCTTCACAACTTGGGTTCTTGATGGGGTGGGGAGTTATCTACATGTAACCATGCACAGGACATGGTTTCAAGTGCACTGAAAAAAGATCTTTTAGGTGGACTGATACCTTTGTACACTGGATTTGAGGAAGAGGACTGATAGCGCAAGTGAATATATCCCTGAAACATTTCTGTCCCAAGGAGAAACAGCTTGTCAATACTCACCTGAAGCACAAGGGAAGGCAAGATCGCTACCAGCCACCTCCATGGTGGAGATCTCTACCATCCACCTCATACTCTTTGAGGCTGTGGATAATTTACCAGGTATCAGACCCAAGAACAGCTTCTTGTGCCAACTTGTAGGCCATGAATATTTGAGTATGTCTTTAATGCAGAAGGTATATGATACCTGGTGCAGTGGGTTCACAACGGGGTCCAGTGAAGGCTCCAGCATGGGGCATCTGGGGAGGGAGGGAAGGGGAGCTGCAACCCACCTACTTCATCTTTCCAAGTGTGTAAATGGCAGAGGTTAAACCAGCAGAGGTGAGAAGCCTCTGCAATCCACAGTCCTCTGTCTCCAGCCAAAACACAACCCAAAGAGCGTTTTCATTTTAGTCAGAAAGAATCAAAAAAAAGTCAAAATACCATAGGAAATAAAAGAAGAATATTAACTTGACAGATGAACCACAACCAATACCTGGAATCCAGCGGATAATCTTGGCTGTTACAGAGTTTTCAGCTATCACCATCGATAAAATCTGCAGATATCACAAGTGCCTGAGCAATAACTACTTTTTCGAAGCCGCTTGTGCTGCGGGGAGGGCCCGGTCACACCAGCCCGGCTGGGGCTGTGCTGCACGCGGGGACAGCAGAACTGCCCAGCATCGGCATCTTCTTGCCAAAACTCCTTAGCGAATGTAAAACTACTTGCTTAACTTGTTGATCAGCCATACCATTAGGTCTTTAAATGCTTTTAGGGGTTAAATTGTGATGATGGGTCTAAAAGTTGTGCTTGGTAAAGCTGCATGTATACCAAGTCTACAAACTTTCCTAATTCCTTAGCCCTGTGTTAGGCTGTAACAAGTAGCTTGGGCTGCATATTACATTTATAGGCATTCCCAGGCTGCTTTTCAAGGCTGCTTTTGCACCTCTTACTTCAATTTTTCTCCTGCAAAACATAAACTTTTCATGAGTAACAGTCTGAGGCACAATAATTCACATCCGTTTCATTGCAGGATAGTCTGTGCTTATAACTTCATACCAGGGAGAGCTGTAGCCCGGTGTTTAATACATGGGACACTCCTTGATACAAGTTTGTGGGTGGAAGTATCCTTTCAGAAGCAAAATTTATATTCCCTTGCAACAATATTCAGCAATCAAGAGTTTGACTGTAGCTCTCAGTGTTTCCAAAATGGATGGTATAATTAAATGATTTAAAGCCCGCTGTAATCAGGAGTGCACAGTCAATGAATATTCAAGCTGTTCTCATTGTTAGGGATGATAAAGAATCGTCTTCTCTTTAGGTGGGTTATTTTTTATTATCTGAAGAGTTATCCAGAAGATGGTGCCACAGTTCTGCCTGTAAAATGAATAACGGACCATAAGAGAGTGCTTGCACAGAAAATAATACTTAATAGAAATTTCAGATTAAACTTATATTCAAGGGCAGTTCAGAGCTCAGCAAACTGACATTTAGTCTATGTTAAGGCTCTTACTGAAAACTAGGGCAATGTATCTTTATTGCTTTTGCTCTGTGTCACTCCAGGCAAGGTCAGCCAGCATGACAGGAAGAAAAAAATCCCATCCTGTCTCTCCATTCCCTTCTGAAAACAGACAAATCTTTGGGTATTTATTATGCTACTTTCTGGGTAGCAGAAACCATCAAAAACAATAAGTAAGATGAGCACAAAATAAACCTCCCTCTCGATGCTTTGCGAGGCTGCAGTGGAAGTAGGAAGTGCAGTCTAGAGTATATAGCTGTTTCCTTTGGTTAAGGGAGGAAGGCATTTTAAAGGTTTTGTGTCACTGAAGAAAATGACAGCGTCGTGCCTGTAGACCCTTGTAATCAGATTAAATAATCTGATTTCCTTTTCACAAATCTTTGCACTAACACAGAGGGAAAAAATGAAAATTGAGATCGCTACAAAACAAAATCTTTGCTCCTACCGAAACCATGTATTCAGGTTTTTCTTCCATTACAATTTTCTGTTGTCTGAGGTCTCTTCTCTGTAGCTCAAGCAATTTGTCATCCGATTAGTCTGATGAAGCATAGAGAAGTCACTTGAACTGTAAATTTTCTGCAGGCAAAATAAAATGCAAACAAGAAGAGCTTCCTGTGCCTGCCAAAGTGATGATACTCAGAATACAAATAAGAAAAAGCCATACTGACAGCATAAGCTATTTTTATATTCTGTCATTCGCTCCCGGGCATGACAGTTTGAACAGGACTGCATCTGTATTCCCAAACCCAAATAAACCATGTAGTCTTAAGTGAAGTTCATGTCTTACAGAATAGCTGTTTAATCACAGTGAAAGGATACATTTCAGGAAGGATGAATCATGATGTCGATTCACACTCCAGCTATACATTTACTGTTTGGATCAACGCGGACAGAAAAGCTCAAGAGAGGAGGGTTTCCAGTCATTGCATGGGGAGCGCTCGCGCCGCGCAGGAGCAGCCAGCGGGGAGTTTCTCTGTGGTTGCAGAGCTGAGGGCACTTCGGGTCGTGCGTCGGCCCCGGGGCTTTCCAAAACCCAAGCCCGGCCCCTCTGCGTCATGGCCATCGGGCGCTGTCGCTTAGCCGTGTTTGGGATACAGCCTTCAACGTCCTAGCTGCCCCAGGGCAGCTGATTTCATCGCCTAAAAGTCACCTGCGGGGAAAAAGCTGGGTCTTTCACCTGGTCTTCGCTGTATGACAGCCTTCGCTTCGACGGTCTAAATGTAAAGGGTGTTAAATGACTTCAGATGAACAAGGATGCTAAGCTAACAGATCTGCCTGGTCCTGCAGCTTTAGCATCTCTCAGCCTCCTTCTCGCATGGCTCCTTAGTGAAAAGGCAGCTGTGCTTCATTCACTTCTTAAAAGCTAAGGCCGTTAGAAAATGGAAACTTTCTCAACGCTCTTAAGTTGCCAAAGTATTTTACAGACAAGTGTTGTCCTGTACTTGTTACCTGCCAGGATGTGCCTGACAAGTCTGGCTAATCCCAATAATGTCTTGCTTTTCCACACGGTTTGCTATCGCTGGATCTCAAAGCCTGTCAGAGGTCAGTAGCATTAGCCACAGGCAAGGTTCCTGCCGAAGCAGAGCTGAAAGCAGCGCTGGTTGGACTGTACCCATCAAATAGACCGTGCAATCACACGGAGGCCTTGATCCTGCAAGATGTTCCAAAATCCTTGGAAAATGTTATTGGGTAACATTTATTATTGCGGTAATAGGAGACTCTTGTGATACAAAGGAGCTGCTGCGCATGAATTTCCAGGAATTCTTCCCCTAGATGAGTGCAGAGAGGGGAGTTGTGACAAGCCAGGAAATGTTTTACTATCCAGGCACTCTTAATTTACCACTATGCAATATTATTTAATTAATGCCATTGATTCTCACCTCCTGAATTTGAGGAAGAGTCTGATCTCTACAACAAATCCCTTTGAAAAGCCGTGACCTTGCCTGCTTTTGCACATACGGTCACACTGGAAGCACTTCAAGAAATGATGTTTCTCTGTCGCAGCAGCTCAGCTCCCAGCTGCTGGGGGAGCTTCCAGGTTGGTCTGAATCCAGTTTACCCCTTGTCTCCATGGAGTGGCGCTCTGATCCAAGGGGTGCAATGCTGCCCTCCGGGCACGCCACAAGCCTCATTCCCAGAGACCGCTGCCGGCCTCAGGAAAACCCCCGGGAACGGGGCTGTGCATGGGTGTCACCGGTTTGGTGTGGACCCTGGCCCGGCAGGGACCGTGAGCAACCTGGGAAGCGTCTCCCAGGATGAAGCACAACTCAACAGGGACCCAGTCAGGTTGAACCCCATTAGTCAGTTAAACTGGGGACAACAACTGAGCCTAACATCAAATTAAAATTCAGTCCTTCCCTTAATCACTGCTCTGTGGAAAGGTGGCTGAAGGCTTTGGCCTTCCACCCTGCCGCCCCCGCTGTCAGCTTGGCCGACTGCTCCGCGTCTGCTTGGCCATGTGGCGTCCTGGCAAGCGCAGGGCGCTCAGTCAAGCAGTGCCTGGAGTGGTACCACCAGCCACATCGCGAAGGGATGATTGATAGCCAGATCAGACGCCACCACTTTGTTCCCACCCACACTCGCTGCCAGGCCCTTTCAAGAGCAAGATGCTCTGCTTTGCTTTTGATGAGCAAATACAGCAAAGCGTGCAGCAAGATAAGTCCTTCAGGCTGTTTGTGGCTTTGGACAAGCCTAACCCCTATTTTACCCCATTTTCACTTCTGAAGAGTGTGGATGCACTCAGCTCATCACAGAGCCACAAATTCTCCCCCATGAGACCTGGAGCATATGTGCCGCGGGGCTGGAGCACCCTGGCCACGGTTTCGCTGTGCCTTGGCTGCCCCTGTGCTCTTGAAGCCACCACTGGCCTTCCCGTCCCCTCCTCTAGACATGGGGAAGGGAGACGCGGGCTGGATGCCCAGGTCTATCTATCTGAATAACAAAGACTGACATTAAATCTGGGCTCTGTCAGGATGCGAAAGGGGCAGGCAGTGTGTCCCATACCCTAGGTGAGCACTGCAAACTGGGGACATCTGAAGTGAGTGCTCTCCTATCCCCAAGAAACCTTGTAAACAGTAACCAAAGCAGATTATTCCCATAAAATCCTTCCATTTTGAGCAAGTGGAGCTTCTTGGTAGAAAAGGTATTCATCCACTGATTTTATTGTTATTATTATTATTTTTACCAGCCATTTCTCTGTGGGAGGAGGTGAGAAGTTGGGAGTTAGGCAGAACCTTGCTGGGAACTGGGAGGACCTTGAGGTTAGATGATGCCAATGTCTTCATGATTTAGCCAGCAGCCTTAAATAACTTGAGTGCAGAAGAGCTCTGAACTATAAATCCATTCTTGCTGAAATCCACCTCACTCAGGTTTGAAAGAAAGGAGGCGAAAAATAACACCCAGATTATTAGCAGTGACTTTTGCCTTTTTCATTAGGATGTTACCCTGCAGGAGAAAAGAGAGAAGGCAGAACTAATGTCATGTATAAAATTGAAGCCCAAACCTGATTTTCATGCTCTATTTATTACAGTAGATCAGAGGTCTTGTCTGAGATCCTTGGGAATGTAAAGAATAACAGGGAGTATGTTAGAGCAAAGAAGCAGTTGCATATTTTCTCCTGCCTCAACACAAATCTCAGCGTTTCTTTTCTAAACTGAAATGATTACGTGTTCAAAAACTGACCTCAGGTGTGAAGGCCCTTGATGCTGGCTGACAATCTGACCCAAAACAGCTTACATGCATACTGTCTGCTCCGGCTGGGCTGGTAGAGCATCTCCTTCTCCCCAGCTAGAGGATGCACCACCAACGGGTGCTGCAAGAGGCAGCAGATTTGGGTGCTGGGTGTCGGGTGGTGTTGGTGCCAGTGCTCGGCTTCCAGGATGCTGGGGCATGGCCACAGGTCACCAGAGGACCCCCATCACGGCGATGACACCTTTGGCTATTTGGGCTGCAGGAGGACCTTGCAGCACTGGAGAGATCTCCCACCGCGGTGCAGGACTGTGCAGAAATATCCCCTCTGGCACCCTCCGAGCAGCACAGTGCCAGCCATGCTGGGAGCACTGCGAAAGGTGGCTTTCACACGGATAAATCTGCACGGCTCACAGGATCTGTGATCTGTGATCAGGGCAGCGAGGCAATTTTACAGTTCCTCGGAGCTGCAAACCCAGACACCGCACCATGGCCGTGACCTGCTGGGAGAGCATGAAACCGAGATGGGCCTGGCAGGAGGCAGGAGGAAGCAGGCAGCGTGGGCGCGAGGAAGGGATGAGTTTGGTGGCAGCATCCTCCGAGCACCTTCCCCTTCCTTTCCCCAAATGTGCCCAGAAACACAGTCTCCATTTCCTCTGTTCAGACAATTGATTTCTCCAGTGATGCTCGTGGTTTTTTGGCTGCTGTTTCAGACAAGTGGCAACTTACTGGCCCAACGGCGAGGCCTACTCATCCATTAGTTTTCTCTTTCCAGGATCCAGCTGGGTGGCCTTGAGGGAGTTAGAAATTCTCTACCAGGAAATTAAACCCAAAATCCCAGTTGACAGTGAGAGGGCTGCTTCTAGCCTGAGCTCTGTCTTTCAGGGAAAATGGCCTCGCTTGGCAAGTTAGCTGTGAGAGCGTGTGGGCTGCCTGCCAGTAACGCTATCATCTTGCTATCGGCTGCACGCTGAATTACTCACTCTTCCGTGACCTTTTAACAGATTATTGGAAGTATATTGAATTTCACTGGGGGGCTGCTGCTCTTCCTGCCTTCCTTTCCTCTCCAAACTAGACAGAGCCTGCTGCTGGGGCCGAGACATCCCGAAATGTGCTTATAGCTGGGCGACTTGCGTCATGGTCACATCTGGTGGATTCCCTTGTGTGTGAGCCATCATTAAAGTTGTGCCCTGAATCCAAAAACTTCAGGACCCTCACTGTTGAAATTCAACAAATGTGAAATTTTTACTTTTTGGTAGCCGAACTGCATGTTTTTCCTTGTGGGATGCTTCATGCTGAGGTGGAGGCAAATCAGCTGATCTTTTCTTTAGGTGTCTGCATTCATTTGCATAGAAGTAGTTTTTAGATTGGTATTTCCTTAAATGAACATAACAGAAGGTGAGGAGGAGAGAAAATAATTAACAGATTCAATCACAGAACTGCTTTCAAAGCTCTTCACAGGTGCTTGACAAGGAAAGCACCTAACTGATGGGAAGATTTTGGTTGTGCTGGTATTAATTACAAATAGTCTCAGGTTGGCTCAGCCTAAACACCTCTCATGATGTCATTCTTTTTCACAATATGTTAAATTGCATCACTACCAAACAGAGTATCCCTTCTCCTGGAAGGAGAAAAGTCCTTGCAAAGAGGGAAGTGCCACTAAAACCTTCAGTGTTTTTGGTCCCTGAAGGGACGGAGGTGGCAGCCTCGGCCTGTGGGAAGTGAAGCTCCTCAGATGACGGTTTTTCTCATCCGAGCTGCAGCTCTGAGTGGGTTCCTGGCCTCAGAAACGGAAAGAGCTGGGTATTGCCTTCTTCTCTTCTTGCATCAGAAAGACCAAGACTACGGTGTCCCACCACTGCAGGTCTCATGCAGGTTCAGGCAAGGAACCCCTAGAGGAGGTCAGTGCCCGGGGGCTGGCTGGCCGAGGAAGGAGCCGCTTTCCGAACTGGAGGGGAAAAATCTCTCCTTCTACCATGCCAAGGAGCCCTTTCATTGTGTGTTGACACATTGGCACATGGAGGAGGGAGAAGGGCTTGCGAGCCACAGAAAGAGCTTCTGGAAACTTTTCTCCTGTGCAAGAGTCTCGTAGACTCTCCTCAGTTTCTGTCAGATGAGGATTTCTTGGGTGTACTTGAATGCAGCTGAGCTGGGAGGCAAGGGCTTGCTAACAGCAGAGCTGTTCCCTGCTCTTCCCTACCTGTGTAGGCAGCATTATAAATCAGGACATCAAGGACCTCAACTGTTGATTCATTACAAGCTGTATTATTCATAACCCTGGCCAACACTTCAAGGCTAGTAACTATTTCGTACCCATTTACTGTGGTGACAATGTTAAAGTACTGAAATATGCATGCGGGGTTTCTAAGCCTGTAGTTCGTGCTACGGGTACCGCGTCTCATAATCAGCAAATCATTCTGGACCAAGCTCCCAACAGCAGTAAATTGTATTTGCAAGGTTAGGCTTGCACACCTGCCCGCAGCCCTCCCCGGGTTGCGCTGGGACGGGCATCTGCAGGCAGCAGCCGTGGGGCCTGGCGAACGCGGCGCTTTGCACCCTCAGCTGGAGCTAAAACCAACCTTTGCATGTTATGTTGCCTTTTACAAAAACTGTATCATTCATAACCCACTTAGGCTGCATGCTCCAGTGTGTGAGGCGCAGAAACATACTCTGCTCTTAGCCAAATTTCTAGGCATTACACTAAATAATTACACATATATCATACTAGAACCTTACGAGCCTGACAGCAGTGCTTACACTTTCAGTGCAGAACAGTTATGAATAGTGCTACTTGGACAAGCCAATTTAGTCCTTTTTAAACTAATTGAATTTAATGTTGCAAAGAAAATTAACATTTCTAAGGTTCACCCTTAGCAAGCCATACATTTAAATCTGTGCTGCTAAAAATGGCCAGCATGCTTTTTGTTTGCAAAAGAGCGCAACACTAGTAACTCTCTGATTGTTGCAATGCCATAGGCTTAGGAAAATGAAATGCATAAATATTTAAAATTGCTCCTAAAGTACAGCCAAATTAGTTGTGTTTTCCTGCAATTCACTGAGCGGCCACTTGATGGGGCCGAATGTCTCCTTTTGCAAGAGCCATTTCTGCCGTTTTCCCACGCCGGGGTGCCAGGGAGGCAAAGCGGTGCAGTGCAGAGGGTCTGGCTCTCTCTGGAAGGCAATATTTCAGAGGCAATATTTCATCCACCCTCTATTCATTTGAATCTCTCACTGTATTCTGAGTCTGTGATTCCTTTCCAGTTCTTGCTGTACTTTCTTTATTTCTTCGCACACTAATTAATGGTTGCATACAAAATTGCTCTCTAAACCACTTTGCTTTGCCCAAGGAAAAAGGCAGTGGTACCACTGATGCAACTAGTGATGAAGGGGTGGTTCCAAACATCTAGCTCTCTTGGATGGGTCACAGGGCCTCCCAAAATGTACATACGTGGAGCTGATTTCCCCAAAGAAGCCAGGGGAATTTGTTTTCCTAACTTCGCTTACTAACCTGTGACTAAGTATGTGTTTAAAAGTGTGGATGAAAGAATGGCCAGCACATCAAGAGAAGTTATCTTCTCCTTCCCCTTAGTGCACCTGGAGTACATTATTCAATTTGGGTCCCCCAGTTCAAGAGGAGTGTGGAAAAAGTGGAGAGGGCCCGTTGGAGAGCTACAACGATGGGCAGGAGCCTGGGGCACCTGGCTAGGGTGAGAGGCGAGGGGCACTGGGCTGGTGTGCTCTGGGGAAGCGAGGGGAGGGGAGGCTCTGCTAGCTCCTAAAACTGTTGAAGGAGGACGGCAAATGATGAAGCCAAACTCTTCTGGGTAGTGGCAGATGGTAAAAGGTACAGCAGTCACAGGTTGCAGCTTGGGAGTTCTTCATCAGGAGAAACTTTTTCTCCAGGAGGGTAGCACAGCTCTGGGACAGGTCACTTGGGAGGCAGTGAAACCTCTGTCCAGGGAGGGCATGTAGATTCAGCTAGACCAAGATGTGGCTGGCCTGGTCCAGTGCTGGCGATAGTCCTGCTTCGGGCAGGAGGTTGGATGAGAGACCTCTGGAGACAGCCCCCAGCAAAGGGACTTGCGATTCTACAACATAACGAGTAAGGGTTTGGTAAACCACCAACCTAGCAACTGTATTGGAAAATCGTAACTTGTAAACACCTACCTTGGGGCTGCCGTAGAAAGGAGCTGTTTTGCCCTCTTCCCCCTCTTGTCAGATCGAAGGACTGCGAGGCCTCAAGATATCAACTGATCCGAGCAAAAGCCATCCATAGTTTTATGGCCTTTCTGCCAGATCAGCAAGCTGAAGTGCCTCACCATGCAAGCCTTATGCTTGCTAGACCTAATGCAAAGAAAGCAAGGGTGGAAGAGCAGGAGAGCAGAGCAACCTCAGGCCTTGTACCCTGGGAGACCCAAGAAAGACACGTATTTGGGGAATGTTGCTCCCACTTCGCTCTGATTACTCCCAGAGGTGCTGCAGCTTCCTCACCTTCATTCAGTATTTGAAATTGTCCCCTCGGAGGCTGAATTCCTGCCCCTTGCCCAGCTGCAGGCTGAGACCTGGTGGCTAACCAAGTCACGTGCTGCAGTTTCCCATCCCTGGCTGCCTGATTACTTTCTCTCGAAAGTTGTTCATTTGACTTTGAAATCTGCTTCCTGTGAGCATTTGTGCCAGTGAAACGCAGCCGTGCAGGCGCTCGCTCATTAGCGTGTTCATAAGGCTGCCCGTCGCAGCAGGCCCTTCCATTACAGCCTCTCAACGCTGGTGTCAAGGGGACCGGGCAGAGGGATATTTTCTCAATTCAGAAGCAGCTTGAATTCTTTCAGGCCTGTGTTTTCTGCTGAAGGAGACAAATCGAATGGAGAAAAGGTGTAACAACACTGGGGAATAACTCTGAGCTGGTGGCCAAGTCTCTGAGGCTCAAACATATTCAGTATAAAACTAGTGTTTCATTACACTAACCTGTTATCTTCCTGGATGAACTGGCAAGTTATGAAAATCATATGATGCATTAATGAAGGCTAACCACATGAGGACCTCATGGAAAAAATGATATTAGACAAGTATCTGCAGGCAAGTGGGTGTATATAGACTTTGGGAGAGGGATTTTGCAGTCTATTTCAGCATTTCCATGGTCCTGAATTTTGATGCTTTGCAACGTTCACAGTCTGGTTGAGGGTGAGGTCTTGAAACTTCCCATTTATTACTTGGAGTTGCTCTTGGAACGTGCCACCCAGCCAGGCCGACGCTGCGATCTTAATAGTTTGCTGTCTGTAAAGAAACTCCCTTAAATTGTGCAAACATGCCTTATGCTGGCAGGCAAAGGAGTGGTGCTAAATAGCATCAACTCTGAATAAGAGCTTAAACATATAGATCTTTTTATAACAGCAGAACCATCTTCACATGATGAATACGGGGAACGTAGCTCATTACCAGCCGATGGGAGGAACAAGGCAGGAAGGCAAATACACCAACGCATGAGCACCCTTGGGCCAGAGAATGGGGCTAAACATAAGCTTTTTCCTCCCGTATGTGATCACTACTACTTGCAGCAAACCACTTCTAATTGCTTCCACCCAAGTTTATTACCTTGAACTGCTCAACAGTGAATTGCACTGAAATCTCTGAGGAACAGGGAAAAAGAGGTATTATTGAGGTTGTCATTTTTGTCAGTCAAACACGGTAGTTGATTTGTGAATGAAGAGAAGTATGGCAGGTTTAACAGGCTTGGACATCAGCAAATCATTTGCTATGGTGTCCTGAAGGGAAATCATTAGTTATGACGGTTAAGAAAGGAATCGTGAAAACTGGGAGACAATTTTAAAAAATTGGATAAAGGTGAGAAATCAGCATCTTTTCAGCATAACATCAGGCCAAAGTGATGTTAAAGTGGGGGGGTTCCTTGAGGACCAGTTGAGGATTGAGTTTATTTCATGTATTCGTTAACCGCCCTTGCAAATGGTGTGTGCTAATCAAGTTTACCAAGGAAACAAAGCTGGAGGTATTATCACCACAGGGAAGATCTGACGACTGGAGAATAAATCTGGGATGTAATTTAATAGAATCGGAGCGTAAGGTAACGCATTTAACAAGCACTTCTGCTATAAGATGAGGGCTCAGTATTTGGAAAGGTTTGCTCTCAATGTATCAGTTGCTAACAGACTGAGTGACATAAAGTATGGACAGGGGAAATGTGATCCAAGGGTGTATTAGAAGAGAGAACTTCTTCTAACATTAACGTTGATCTAAACGTACACTGGTGAGCCCTCGTCTGAAACACTAGCTACACGCATGAAAATATCAGCCACATGGATGTTGAAAAAGAGGAGCTAAACGGGGAATATTAGGGTGCTGAGGGAATATGAGAGACAGACTTGCTGGTGGCACAGAGGTGTCTTGCGTTGTCCCGTGGTGGCTTGGTAACTCAGCTGGCACAGGTAGGACCTGAGATCTGAAGGCTTCACTGACCAAGGGGCTTAGTGTCCAAAAAGGAGTTTCCTGACAGCTTTCCAGCACTAGGGAGAGAAATTAGAATAATTGGCCAAAATAAGTATTTGTAGATTTAGTACAGAAGAACAAGATTAGGTTGATTAACTTTTTTGGGACAGTGGGAGTGAGTGTCTCTGGCAGGTCCCTCGATCCATCCCAGGGTGCAGGAAGGTGCCGTTGGGCCCCCCAACTGCTCCACATCAGACAGGCCAGATCACATCATGTGGGAAGCCCATGTCAGCTCCTGTGGAAAGGGAGGACCACCATGCAAGGTGGCCTCCTGGGGGGTTTGTTCAAGCAGAGGTGGCGTATCCCTGGTTGCACCCTGGGCACCTCTCCCAGACCATGTCCCACATGCCGAGGAGGGAATTTGGCTGATCAGAAGTGAATCTCCTGAGCCAAGACGGTCAGGAGAGGTTGAAAAGAGAAGAATGAAAGGAGGAAAATTCAAGGAGTGCAAACAGGCTGAAGGGAGAAACCAAGGAAACAGAAGAAAATAACGGAAAAGGGAAGGGAAAATGCATAATGCAGACCCAAAGGAGTGATGTCTCTCCGGTCGCTGTCTGAGACAGAACATCCTCTCAGACAGCCCTGGTTGGCTCCAGCACTCTTAAACCTAATCCGTATCTGCAGCGGAGACGGCTGCTTTGTTCTGCTGGTCCCTGTCTGCACCTTGGCGCTGCAGCCAGCTCTGGCAGCCAGGGCAGGGATATCCCTGAAACAAGTGACTCAGGCGGTTTGGGCTAAAACTGAGGGGACTCCCTTAGCCTCCTTCAAATCGTGGGTCTGAGAGGAAAGTCTCCGCTAAGCGCAGTAGCGGTGATCCTGCATATTTGCATCTACCCTGTAAAAGTAGCGCATGTGGGGCTCAGAAAGCGAAGCCCCCCGCAATGGTGCTGCTGGGTCTGCTCCTTCCTCCTCACCCTCCTCCTTGCACCAGGGGGTGGCTTTCATCTGATGGCTGCTGGCTCAGGGAGCAGGAGGGGTGCAGGGAGCCAAGAGCGAGGACGGACGGCTCTGCCAGCAACACTGGAGAGGCTCTTATCAGCACGGCACAGCACCCATCCATCCATATTCATTTCAGCCCCAATCATTTCAATTTTCTCTAAGTCTGGAGAGAGCTAGCAAAGGGCTCCTCCTCATAAAGAAAGCCTTAATCATTTCTTCTATTTCCTCATTTGAAATTGCTTCAGAAACAAGGGATTTTCTTAGATAGTTTTGTATCCATATAGATTTTCTTGGCACCATTTTCCAGCCTGGCATGGCAATTAAGCTATTTTGAAAGGTAAATGCCCTTAATAACATTATTCTAGGGAATGGCAGCTGGATGCCTGGTAACTGAATGGGCCTCAGGTCTCTGAATGGTTTATAATGCTTTGGGGGCAGCACATCCAGACTAGGGGGGTGTCTGTAGGGGAAGACTTTAATAAGAACAAATCTCAGCCTCCTCTGTAGTTCCTTCCATCAGAGAAACTCACAGTGACTGAGAGTGTTTAACAAAAGAGGCTAATATTATCACCCCTATCTTAATTACATACGTGTAGAAGCCTGAAAAAAAAAATTATATAACATTTCCGAGAAGCTTCTGTGAGCCTCCCCACCACTGACTCCTGCTGTGTTGGTGGGCTCCCTTAGTTGCCTGCAAACACTTCTCCTCCAAAGCATGCTTAAAACACCCATCAGTCACTATGTCCACAGAAAGATCAAGAAATTTCAGACCAAATCTTTGCCCAAAACAGGCTGAAATCACCTTAAAAGACCTCTCAGTTACAGAGAATTGAGGAATACTGGACTTCTGAGGGGTTGCTGTGATGCCTCTCTCTCTGAAGCTGAGCAAAGCATGAAACAAAGGATAAATTTTCTGACTGCAAGAAAACTGCATTCATTTTAAACGCGCTCCTCTGTTAGTGAGAAATAGAAAGAGTCTGAAGCTGGGAGGTGAGAGGGTCTCTCTATCTTATGTCTGGGAACTAATTATTATTTTTTTCCTTATCAAAAAGAGGATGCAATAGGAAGGCAACAGGAAACGCAGATTTGGTTCAGTTATGCCCTCTGCTGCTACAGGGCTGAAACAGGGTCCAGCATAATTTCGAGTAACAGCATGCGGTATGTGATTTGAAAGCTCTCCTTTGGCTCAGAAGCTTGGAGAGCTAATTAAAACCCTTTTTGCTTAGAAGACTTTTCTGGCTCTCTTCCTGTCTCTACCCCCCTATCTAATAAGAAATGATCCTTCATTAGACCAACATTATGCAAGAGGTATCATTTGACTACCTTGCACAGCCTGAGAGTGATTGCTGCTGCCATCAATATTGGCAGAGAGACTAATCCAAGCCATGATGTATTAGTGAGGGACCATCAGAGAAATCCTTGAATAATTTATTTGAAAAACTGTAGGAGAGCAGTTGGGGAGAAGAAGAAAAGAGGAGAGGAAGAGGCAAAAAAACAAAGCAGCCAAGATCTGGTCATGGAGGTGTCTTTATCTGAAAGGGGTCCTCCCTTTGGGATTTCTCCACATGCCAAGGTGTCACAGTCATGCCTTGCTGTTGCTTTACTTCCAAAATGATCTTTATGCACATGTCCAGGTTTATTTGTGCTTCAAAGGAGATGTCCTTAAAACCTGGGACATCAGAGGCCTGGGACACCACGCCAGCACCTCGGGCTGCTCAAACAGGACTTAGGAACTTCCAGCCAAACAAGAAACAGGTTTATTCCTCTCAGAGCCCGACATTTTTGTGAAATGTCAATTTATTTTACTTTTCACGTATTTATTGATGTATACTGGTGTTCAACAGGCATCACTGGGGAGTTATCCGGGGCCGTAGCTGTCACCCAGTATCCCACATTCAGGTACGTTTGGCCCTACACACTGCAGAAAAATACATAATGTTACAAAAGGCAGGTATGGCCTGGTGTGGCAAGTGAAGGAGTGACTGCACTTTGACTTGGGATTTCTGTGGCTCTTTCTTTGACTTGTCATAGCCTACAGGCTCTCCGAATTTTTGGTTCTTCGTGTGCCGTCGTCCCTCTCTTGATTGCTTGAAGTGTTTAACTTGTCTCTCTCCCTTCACGGATCTCAATGACAGCAAATTTCCTTATGAAACTTTGCTGTGCAAAGAGGAGATAAGTCAGCAGTACTGAAATACCACCCCTAAAAACTGCGGGGATTTAAGAGGACAAACGGATAGGGACTGTACACGGCCGTACGATGAACCCCAGCCGTATGAGGTGTGACATGTGCAAGAGAACTGACGGGAAAATCGGGGAGATGCCTTAAAAATACACAGAAAATGAAGTCTTCCAGGATAGTGAGAGTCTCTTGGGAAGGGAACAGTGGGTACCTAAGGTAAATTTGATATTGGAAAGCAGAGGAGGATAGTCAGAAGCTGTCTGCAGCTGGCACCACTGTGGCGTGAGACACCAAGACGCGTTCTCCCAGCCTGTGCGAGGCTTGGGCGCGCCGCACGGTTACGAGATGACGATCGAGGGTGCATATCAGGGCAGAACCTTACATAACGCAGGAGCACGCAGCCTAGATTTTCCAGTCTAAGGGGGGTTTTGGCGCCTGGCGTTAGTGTCTAGGAGAAACGCTCCCCCTTAACTGGCAGATTGCATTTGGCGTGACGTGGATGCGACAGCTTCATGTGTGAAATAGCACCGGCTTAGCTGAATCCCTGAAAGACTAATACAGTGAGCGCTGTTCGGATCATAGCTGAGCAGCAAAGCAGAAAAGATAATTGTGTCATTAAGTCGTCTCAGTATTTTACACTTAGCAAGCATCTTAAAAGGTTCCTGCTTTTACAAGTTTTCAGTTCACCTGAAGGAAATGCTGCGAGGGGAGGGACAGATCAAATATCACTATAGGCAGAGAGCTTTCTCTGGCGATGATTTATCAGTGTGGGAAGCCTCTTGCAGCCTGGGTGTGTTAAGAGCTGCAGAGGAAGGTACTTGGCTCATGAAAATGGTGAGTTTGACCAGAAAATAATTATGGTGGGATGTGAATGAAGCTGGGAGCAGTCTGGCATTAGGCGGTGCCCAGGCTGCTCTCTCCCCACGCGCACACACACACGCACACACACGTGCACATGTGAGCACGCTGCTGGCACAGCTCCTCTGCCCCTACGGACTCGGAACTACTGTGGGTGCAGAGCCAAAGCAAACGCATGGGCAACAGCTCTGATAGGCCGCTGGATGCAGCGCTGTGCAATGCGGTAACAGCAGAAGAATTCATTGCTGTCACCAGAAAAATCCACTTTAATGTGAAGGTTTTGCTATGTAAAGTGGCCGTACATTGGATACTGCAGCCATGAGTCCTGTTTAAATTCCAGGTGACACTTTCCCATATAACTTTGAATCCTTCCCACTGTCCCAGGGTTGATGAAGTTTGTCTAAGCTTGCATTAGACAGCAGTAGCTGTGCCTAGGGCTCCTGCTACCGTCTATGGAGAGAGGTAGGCTCTGCAGATGTGCTTTTTGCATGGTGCGCTGGAGCTGTTGGCACTTTGCTCATGACGATGCCCACGACAATCCCTGTGTACATGGACGTGCCACACAGGCATCTTCTGCATCACCCCTGGAGGGAACATAGGGGCACACGGGTCACCCAGGTGGCTGTGATTGCTCAGCAGGGCGGTGAGAGGCAGTGAGCAGCCATCATTCGGTGTTCATCATCAGCTGAGGAGCTGTGTGTTATAAAAAGTACTCAGATTGCCTTTGGTAGTTTTTTTCTTGCATCATTGTGCTTTTTTTCCTTAAAGTGCATCCTTTCATACTTAACACTCCTGGAAATTCTAACAGGTGGACAGCTGCTATTTGGTGAATAGATAGTTTTGTTGATTTAGTTTAAAAAAAATCACTTAAGTTCATGGTATTTGGAGAATTCTGCTGTTGCATCAGGCGTTTTAAAACGCACAGGCCTCTCCTTGGACTCACTCTGTGCTCCATTTTCCCATGGTCTACAAAAGAGCAAAAACAGTCTGCAGCGTCTCTAGAAAGGTGATGCAGCCCCTTTGAACATCTGCAGGTGAAAGCAAGCAGATTGCATCCGAAAGCCTGCGAATCCAGGAGCTGCCGCGGCCCTGGCAGCTGGGCATTGCTGACAGATGCCTTACCCTCATTTGCAAGCAAAGATAGCCAATATTAGCAGAGTCTCAGAAAACCAGAATACAGCAGATGCCTCATAATCTGCAGGAGAAGACGAACGCTCTTCCAGACACTGATTTTCTTCCCTCCAAGTCTGCATCTTCCTGGGAATCTGCATCTCCCTGGCTGCTGCTGCTGCCGCCCAAGAGCGCTCTTCCAGGCTGCTTATCATCGACTCTGCCTTAATCACTCAGCGACATTAGCAACATTATTAATAACCATGTGCCCAGATGTCTCCCAGGCGCTACCCCCGCTCCCAAAGCCTGGCTATACTGGGTGTGTTCTTACAGAGACGCAGAATAAGCCGTTATACGCAGCAGACGCCCAGGCTGGAGGCTGCTGAAGCCCATGCAAATGCTGGTCTGACTGGCAGTAACCCTTGGCTGGGGCTGTAAGTGCAGTAATTACTGAAAAATGGGGATTCAGCTCCAGAACCAGCACACCGTGCATGTAATCCAGACTCTTTCTGAACCGGTTCATATTTAATTAATTTGTCCAAGAGAGGAAAGCTTCAAAAGGAGAGCCTGCGAGGCTGGGTAGCGGGAGCCAGCAGGGCACTAGTCTGCGTGTTGGAGACTGCCAGGAGCTGCTTCCCCGAAGCCAGCGGGGACGCGCCACAGCCCCTCTCCCAGACTCGATGTCTGTCTGAGCAGCCACGCGCCTTTCTGTCTATTTGGGGAAATGCAGCAAGTCTCGCAGAAGGGCAAATATGAGCAGATGGAGAATCCTTCATCATCTGAAGAGCAGGAGAAATGTAAGGTTAGCGATGCCTTACACCATGCAAACTCTTCAGTCTTTCTAATCTCACAGATAGCACTTGTGAACAAGAGATACTTTGGCAGCAAGTTGGATTCAACTGAAAAGCTCTTCGTTGTCACACTTAGCTTTGGGAAGTGCTTGGCTTTAATTTCTGTTTAGATGTACAGTTTGCAAACTATTTTATCAAAGAACTGACATGCTCTGGAGAAGTTGCATCACTAGATACATTTATTTTGCCAGCGCAAATCCTTGAGCATTGAAATTTTCCAATCGCTTGTAAAAACTGGAACACAGCTCTGCCCTCTGAAGATGCGACCTGCTTGTTAGGTCTTCCCTGGCGGGTATCTCTTCTGTGGGCTGATGAAGGCCCTTAGCTCGCCAGAGTGTCTTTACATTTTACTTATGGGTTATAGAAGTTTATAGTTGTTTCCAGTTTCTCTGATGGACTTTCATTTCTATCAACTTGCTTGTCAGAAGAGCAGCTTTCAGAACATCCTGTTTTGCACATTGTTTAGGACTTTCTTTTTATTTTGTTAGTTCGTTTTGGTTGAAGTTTCTGATCTCATATTTTAAGTACTCTTTCTCACAAAGCTATGAAAGCTGCAGTTAACATCTGAACCACCTTCATGTTGTTCTAGTGGCCATCTGTCTGTCTCTCTTTGCTGTGCTTCTAAAACGCTGCTGTCAGACTGCTGCAAGCCTGCAGAAAACAGAATATTTTCCTAATTGACAGTTGACATCTCCCTTCTTGTGACACGCCGTCGTTTTGCTTTGGATCAGGTTCTTCATTCATTTTATCTTTATAGCTAATTGTCTTATGAGTGCTCCTGATAACTGAGGCCCTAGTTCTGACAGGATTTCTTGGCAATAAGAAGACACCTTCGCCTGCCGTGTTGTTGACAAAACCCTGACTTCCCATCGTACCTGTCAGTGCTGTTTCCACTGCCAGGGTTGGCATTGGCTATGCAGGAGCTTTTCTGTACTGGTGGATCTGCTACTCTACCCAGAGAAGAATCAAGTGCACCATACCTAAACCCAGCTTGACCTGTGGTCTTGGGGTTTCGGGGAAGAGGGTGGTTTTAGAGGGAAGAGAAAGCAACCACTGCAGCAGAAGTTAACGTAACTGGAAATGATAGCGTGCTTCAAAAACTGTAATTTTTTAAAGTCATCTTTGATTTTAAAATATATTCTGTGAGGAGGGACCATCTATTTTTGAAAGGGCCATCATTTACAGCCCCCAAAACATTGCACATGGGAAAAGCATCAAGAAAACATTGGAAAACATGCAACACATCCAAAACTCTCTCTTTTTTTTTTTTAATGTTTGCATTTAGACAGTATGCTTCTCTAAGTGGCCTGTCTTAAGATTTTCATTTTTCTATGACCTATGCAAAAATGCACAAAAGATTGAAGAAGAAAAAAAAAAGGACTGTAGAGACTTTAGATAAAGGTTCTTCAGACTGCTTCCAGCAGTTCAAACCTCTCCAACATGAAGCTGTGCATTCAGTATAAGAAGTCCATCAGCGAGGAGGCTCCTGCCCTGTTTAGCAGCCACCAAATGCTTCGAGGCCGGGCAAAGCCGGGCACCTCGGTGGCAGTGTGGCGGGATGCAGCGCCTCGCAGGCAATGTGCCCCCTGCCCACGGTACGGTTCACTCTCCTGCTGCTCCTGATCCCGGTGCACCCTTGAGCTGGGCCTTCAGGAATCTTCTCGTAGTGCTGGGAAGTGCGCAAAATATTTCCCGGAGTTGTCTAGCTCTGCATACAAATAACACAATTGCAAACATTTGTCTCCCAGACTTTATTAACCAGTTTCTTACAATTTGTCTGCAGCATCCCATTATTAGATGTAATTAATGAGCGGGCTGTGGACAGGGGTAACCTCTCAGCTCAAAGCTGCAGCAATTTATATTTTGCTGCTGATGTTGTTCTGGTGCAAACAGCAACAATATCCAGAGCTCCCTCGAGTCGTTCCGTCTTTATTAAAGAGGCAGGGCCTCTGCTGCTAAGATTTGATAAATCGAGGGCCAACATGTGGGCCGCAGTGCAGTGTGTATCTCCAAACATTCAATCAAGCACCGATATCATAAAAGTAGGGTTGATAATTATAGAAATCTAGCACATTAACTGGCAGAACATTAATGGCAAAGAACAACATTAAAGCTTATATTCCCTCTGGCTGAGAAGGTAAATTGCATTTTCAAGTTATGACAAACCTGACATTTATTATTACCTATTATTATATTATTTATCTCCTTTCAGGTATCGTTTAGAGACCTCAGCTGTGATCAGGGTTAGATTGCTCTGAAAAGGTTATCTTTTAAGTCCTTGACATTAAGGATAATATTTCCTGTTGTCTTGGTTTTTCCAGCTTTAGCAGAAGTTATGCTAATTGGGAATATACCCATCTGAGTGAAGGGAGGTATGTGAAAGGGGAACGAGAAAGACTCTGGGCATATGTTAGGCAGTGTCCTGCGCGCTGCGGTCTCCCCTGCCTGCCGGCACACTCACGCGCACATGGGTACGCTTGGATGAGGACGGGAGAAAATGATGTGTCCTCACTGCACGCTGTGTGCACCCAACAGCCAGGCCCCGAGCCATCTGGGGCTGGGGCGTGTGGGCTGCCCTTCGAGGCGAGACGAAGGGCTAAATCCTCCAAGGGTTCACATCCAACTCACTGCTTTTATAAGATGACCTGTCTTCTAATGGCCTGGGCTAAGTGACAGGACCGAGGTGAGACAGGAGGTATTGGTGTAACGGGGGACTGATCCCAGGACTGCCAGGTCCTGAAGCTGTATCTTGGTAGTCCCTAATGAAAAGGATAAGAAGATATTCCTACTTTTTGGCTGGTGTTTTGGATTTATGAATTCTGTTGCTTTGGATTAGCCACTGGAGAAGCAGGGTGGTTTCTTCTCTCTATCCCACGCCTCTAACAGCTGTAAAATGGCATATTCCCATGTTTCTCCCAATGAGCCAGCCGTCAAAGGGAAGCTTAACCCCTCCCCAGGCTCTGCTCTGTCCTCTCCTCCGTCTCCTCAGCTCCCTGCCTGGAAGCGTCTCAACGTGTGCCAGACCAGTCAGTCTCAAAATGGTTACTCCTCCTCAGCATGTACCACCATCATTAGCAAATATGACTATGAAGTGCAGATGTGCTGATGTTGCACCTTGTCACTATGGCAGCATTTCCCTTTCTCACTTGGTGTTATGAGCTAATAAGTAAAGCTTTATATTTTTAGCAACTTCGTGTAATTTAGGGCCAATTTGTTGTGACATTCCCTAATGCTCGCTTCATCCTTATGGTACCTAACCCAGGCTGCTGTCGCACCAATCAGTAGTGATTTTATTCTTAATTGCTGCATCTTAAAATGACAATTAAGTTAAAATTATATTTGTTAAAAACAAATTTATTTATATTGCACATACCTTTCAGGCTACTAGAAATGGATGAACTATACGTCTCTCTTATTCACTGTGGGGTTTTATGAGTTTCTTTGTAGGTTCTTTTTTTCATGCCAATCATAAACCAAAGAGCTTCCAACCCATGGCAATTTTTCAGTTTGCAAAGAGTGCATGCATGTATGAATAAAAATGGTCTAAAAATTATTCACAAGGATGAATAATCATCTGAGGTCCAACTTGACTGAGTAGCTGTAAATAAGAACTCAGAAAAGGAATTGCAAAGCACTTTTGTGCTCTTAGTTAACATATAAATTAGGGGAGACTCTACTGAAGTAAAAGAAAATAGGAGTGGGTGCCAAACAGCTCCAGAAAGTTGCCTCAGCTGAGCTGGTAAAATATGATGATTATTGCACTGGCCAGGCCATGCTGGGCTGCAGAAATGGAGTATCTCATCGCTGGGAAAGGAATAAGTTGGTTCAGATGCAGTATAACATTTCGGCCTAATTTATTTGCATGTAGATACATTTGTGGACAAGAGTATTGGAAGGCCAGAGCAAAGCATGAGTGCAAGCCTTCCAAACTCCAGAAATCAGCTTTCCTCAGTTGCAGTGAAGATGTATCTACACTTGCATCTCAGCTTGCGTATGACGGTGCACTTGAGGCTGTCCTGCCCATGTTTCAAGGTAGGACAGGGTAGGTCCAGTGCACCACTAATGCATCTGTCCTGCTCCTCAGCCTGTGCTTGTCCCTCTCACTGTTGGCTTGGGCAGGGAGGTTTGATCCAGGCACTCAAGTGTCTGCTGCGACTTAGACTGAATTTAATGAGTCATCAGCAACATCTTCCTTGTCTCTCACTTCAGATGTTTAATACGGAAATGCAGTCATTAATTAGCTGTCTTTACTGAGTCTGTCACCATGCTGCGGCGCCCAGAAGAGCCAGCGACCTTTCCTCCGTCCGGATCTCTGCTCAGGATGGTAGGCACGGGGAAAGACATAGGGCCAGGGTCAGGTCGGGCAGACAGACGACTGTGAAAGGCTGGTGCTATGGTGCTCCTCATGAGGGAGCGTGGCATTTTTTCTGTGGTTTCTGCCATTCCAGCTGTTGCTGCTTCTGAGGAAAAAGCCAAGTGGCCCTGCTGGCATGAGAGCTAGGGAGGTGTCTTGCAGCCTTATGGATGGAGGATTAGGGGAACAGTTCCCTTCCCCTGCGAGTGTGTCCCATTTAAAATCCTGGATGACCTGGAACGCTCTGTTTTACCCAGTTTTAAATCATACCGTAAGCATCTGGCTCATTTTATGGAGGGGCAAAGGGTGGTTGCACCATCCGGATTAGTGAAAGCCTCCGTTTATTATTGTTACATCAGTGATTTACCTCATCCTAACTCTTTGCTAATAGCTCCAGTGGTAATCTCATGGTGAGCTACTTGCATAGGACAAAATTTGTGAACCTTTGGGTCTCCTGTGCCACCCAGGGAGGCCACAGCATGAGTGGTGGAGAGAGGCTTGATCAGCAAAGCTAGTTGTGGCTTGTTCACATGCAAAAAACTGGTGTATTGGCGGGTACAATGCAATAAAGAAAAATACAATATAAGCTTGTGTATTAGCATAGCTGCACCTACACTGGAAATTTAGCTGGTGACATGCAGGAAGGTGGTTTTGGTTCGGTTGATCCTTTTGCCCATGCGCATGCTTCCACCTTATTGTGTCCCGAAGGAAGTTTTAGGTTGTGGTTTGTTTTTGTCATGCCCCATAGCCACGGTAATGCTGGGTTCACCTCAAGGCAGGGCTGTTCCTCATGTAACTTCCCTTGGCACACCTAATGCTCTCCTCTCACCATGGCTCGCCAGGTCTCTCCCAGCTAAGAAATACACATAAACAAAACGAAAACATCCTGTGTGGATTAACTGTGTTACTAGTGCATTTAATAAACTGGATTTTAGACCAAAGCAAGCTGGCTTGACATTCAGCCTCATTTATCAGAACTCCAATTCTTTTATGTGAAAAAGTAATAATATAAGGCATAATGAAATGCATCTGCAATGCTATAACTTCTGTGAACCAGGAGGTGCATCTCTCTCTCTAGGTCCCTCAATACCCTGTCTGCCTCTGATTTACATGTGATAGCTTATTCCTGAAATACTCATTCTGTGAATGTGTCACCAATGTTCCCTCTAAGCAGGAGGGACAGAAGAGAGGAGAGAAACAGATGGAGGAGGAAAAAAAGCAGTTTCTCATGTCTACATCTGAGATTCATAGACTAGTCAGCCGGAAATCCAGTCCTGATGAGAAACCACTCTTCTCCCCGGCTGACAGCCATGAAGACAGGAGAGTAAAACCTGGGGTCAGATGAGGCCCTGGAGCCTCCTGGCTCTCCTGCTCCAGGAGCTGGGGTTTGCCAACCTGCAGGGCCTGTTGGGTTTGGGACACCTGTGCTTCTCTCCCTCAGAAGCGGTGGCCACTGATGGCTATCTTCTGAGAGCGTCTATGTTAGCAGCTGTGTCTGAGCACCTGCACACGTGCTGTACAAGCCATCTTCCAAACCATCTTCCAAAGGAAGGAAGCAAATCTGAGCGTTAGCTGGTTCTGGTGGCACCGCTCAGCCAGTCCTGCTGAAGGAGCCATGACTACGTACTCAGTCTGAAGTCTTTTTAAATGAAGCTGAACCCTTCACCCCACTCTACACGGAGCCAGAAACCAGCCAAAAAGCACATCAGCTTGGGCTTCAGGGCTTTCCTCTCCTCCCCAGAAGGGCACAGCAGCAAAAAAAACCTGTGAAATCCATCAGGGCCTTTGAAAAGTGCTGGGAGAAGAGATGACTGGGATTTGTTGGATAGCTGGGACAAGGCAGTGCTCTGATGATGGCTGAACTGAGCTCACTCCGCAGGCTGGCTCCTGCTGAACCTGCCAGCTGATCCGGGGTTACGGTAGTGGCTGCAGCATACCCGTTAAAAAAAAGTCTAATTCTCAGTCTGCTTCTATCATTTGAGTCTGCTAGTGCTTTGTTCTTAGCTGACATTGTTTTAAGAACTGTGTTTCGCAGGGGCTTTTTATGGAACTCCTTCAGTGACCTACTTTGAGTTTAAAATAACCTTATTAGTAACACAGTAATGATAGTTGGCCTTCCTACATATGATTTGTCTTCAAGGCGTTGCACCAGCTTTAAGTAATCTTCACAGTGAATCTGAGAGACAGGTACTTAATGCAGTATTTTGAGACAACTCTGTTAAAAATAGAGGGGATGCAGCAAAAATGTTTGCTCCTTAGCTTGGTTTTCCGCCTGTTTTTTTAAAGTCTAGTACTAATTTCCCATTCTGTTGGAGAAATCAGGTCATTAGGAGACATGGAGGTAATGGCTGTCCAACTTTTACCCAGGACAAACCTTCACGTATGAGCAGATAGAGTTAGGATAACAGCTTCTGTTCAGTCTTCACTGGCACCAAGAACATTCCTTGCATTTCTATCCTGTAGTGGCTCTTCCAGGTAATGTGACATAACGAAGCAGGCAAGGAACGCAGCTGGAAGCCCAGGAGAGCATTTCCAAGTTCCTACTGGCGCCAAAATATCTGTGAACCTGGGCTAAGTCTTGAACAGGTGAAAAATCTGAGTGTTGTAGTTTGGCTACTCATTCCTCGCAAGGCCTCCTGCTAAGTCCTAAACTAAGCCAAGTCCCTTGCTTACACAGCATACTCAGATCCATTGCACATTAATGCTCCCAGACCACATCTGAGCTGAACGCTAGCTCCTATCAGCCTCCATGCTCTTTTGAAAAAAGTTAGAAAGTATCCAGAGAAAAGCACCTGTATTTTGCTGCTGTGCCATCACCTGTAATTAGATCTGAGTAGTCCCCTGAGCAACCAAAAAGTGCTTCGCTGCTCCATTTTTGGGCCGTACTAAAGCATTTGATATGCTACCATATGTTCTGGCATAGTCACTGGATTGAATGTCAAGCAGAATGGGATTGTATGTGTAATTTAATGTTTCCTGTGAATAGACATCATATCGGTATGTTTTAAACAGCTGTAGGACCTCATCCTACATTTCAATCCTCACTAAAGGATACTTGAGAGGGAAAAAGTCAGAGGAGCAGTTCCCCTGAGTGCTGGTTGACTGGACACTCCAATTTTAAGCAACAGGTCATCTGTTAACCAAAAACAGGTTTTTTATGCCTCTGTTGCAAGGTAAGAAATCTTGGTTTTGTATATTTTCTGAATACCCTGCCTTAGGACATGGATTGATTTTAGAAAAGACTTAAAACTGAGGGAGCAGATCTTTCCAAATTGAAGCTAAGGTATTGACATACTCCCACAGCAAGAAGCCAGCTTTCCTCCCCACCTGTATTTCATATGAATTCCTTGGAGGTGACACTTAGGTAAGAAATAATATGTTTTGTGATTCATTGTTGCTTGTGTGTGGAGGAGAAAATACCTATGAGAAAGGTACTGCGCAGCACAGTGCACCTCTTCTCAGAGCCAGCAAGTAAGCAGTGCACGTAGGAGTCCTGCTTCTCCCTGAATTAGCTGTGACGGGAAGGACGGACTGATCTTTTTTCGTTGCTTGGCAAAGACACTGTAACGATTCCTCACTAACAAACTAACATGCTTACTATGTCTCCAAAAGCTTCTCTGGGAGGTCTGGACATTCATTATGGGAGCAGCCAGTACCTGTAATTGCTTTTCATGAAAAAGTCAGGAAAAGTTGGTAAAAAGAGACACACGTCAAGGGAAAGCTGGAATGTGATCCCTGCAGCTAGGGTGGGAAGAGATGGAGACTCTGGATCCTTCTCAGGAGCTCTCAGGACACAAAAGCAGGAACACTGGGAATTTTCCTACCTGCTAGTTGATGACTTCATATCCCACTTTATTTCTCTTAATCTTTTCCTAGTCCTTTGCTACTGGCCATGTTTGGAGACAGACCTTGGTCTGACTCACCCTGCGCTTAAGGGGAAGGACATTGATGGATGAAATCGTTCCCATTTCAGAGAGAGGGGAAGCTATTCTCTGTCTGATAGCAGTGTTCAAGTTTTCATCCAAATGAAAATATTTTTGGCTTGCCAAACTGAAATCAGAAATCAGTTCCGAGCAATCGAATTATTTCATTTTCATTAAAAAGAAATCCTTTTGAAAAGATCTCCACATGGAGAGGACTGAGGTGAAAAAATATTTTAAATTACAGAATGAAAATTATTTCAAAATGAAATTCAAGGTCACACTTTGAATATCCAAATATAATGTCGCAGCAACTACAAAACCTTTTTTTATTGTTTTAGTTGGAAAAGGTTTTTACTGCAAGTTTCAGTTCTGATTAGTCAGTTGAAAAAATCCTGAGATGATTTAGCTGGTCTTTGTCTTGTTAAGTTTGACAGGAACGCTTCCAAAACGGACTGTTTTGATACACGGCATCTGTGGTGAACTGAAAGGCAATCTTGAAGAAGGGAACTTGGTGCTTTGCAGTTCTGCGGTTTGAAGATCCTCATGGCTGCAGGATTCCCCCTTGTAGCTAGACGGAGATGCCCGAGCTCTGCAAAGAGCCACGGCTGCCCTTGCACCCCGTCCGTGAGCACCGGGAGTGCCCCAGCCCCGTCCCTCACCAATTGCTCCTTGTTTCGAGGGAGGAGGCAATCTGTGCATCTAGCAGACGGGGCAAAACATAAATGACCACCCTTCAGGCCTGGTTTCTTGAGGCAAGTTCTGTGTTATAACTTTAGAAAGGAAGAATTAGGCTGGATGCATATCACTGTACTTAAACACAGAATACGGCACTGTGACTTATTACACGTGAACCTGTTGGTCCTAAAGCACAAGGAAACACTTAAAAGTGTTTGGCAGAAAGTTTTTACTCTGTTAACAGAGCTGAAACAAATAGTGTGGTATCATATAACCCTTCCACTTCTCTGTGCATTCAGCTTTTTTCCCACTTTGTGTTGCCAGTAACCTAAAATGTAAAATACCTGCAGGAGACCCTGTATTTTCAGTTGTGCCATAGAGCATCAAGTGCATTGGGATCTCAGCACAGGGGATTATCTCAGAGCTGATCTTTGTGACTTTCGGTAGTATTAATAAATTGTCCCTCTTTGGAAGCTGTATTAGCTCTAGATTCTCATCCTTGAAGAGCTGAGCGGTTTCTACATAATGAAAATTACAGCACCGCGTGGGATTTAATGAAAACACCTGGTGCCTGTATGTAACTGCTTTCAGCTATACATCTCAAAGCATATTTACAAAGATGGGTTAGCACCAGGATTTTCTTTGATGGGAAGTTGTCATAGAGTGAAGGTAAATTATATGAAGCCAGGCTCTATTTGTTCATTAAAAGCTACAGATGTTTCTTTAATCAAGGAGAGTCAGAGTACACCCATGCATCTTGAGACATTCACCCAAGCAACAACTTATTCCAAAATGATTTAGGGACCATCTGTCCCACTGCCTTCCCTAGCGGCACTTGGGAACCTTTTGAAAAGGTACCCAAGGGATCTCTATAGTATGGTCTCAGTTTCCAAACAAGAAACCTGCTCACACTGGCAGGAAGAGAATCAAGAGGAGCAGTGCTGCGATGATGGGAGGGAGATGCCTGTCACCTTCATGCTTTCTGCTTGCAGCATTGCCCAAGGAACAAGCGTCCAAGGAAGCCAAAAGGTATAGAGCCACCTTTAGCCTGCTCCCGGCAGAAATCCCAGAGAGCTTTTATGGGAGAGAGATCGCTCTGAGACAAGCACAGAGAAAACAACATTAATTTAAGCAGAGAATGAAATTAAACACAAAATTTGAAATGAGGGAGATTGTTGGCTGTCTCACCAGGAAATTACTGTCCTTTAATCAAGTTAGGCAGACTGGCCCTGAGGCAGTTGTGCAGCTCACCTAGATGCCCAGAGCACTAGCAGGTTTGTGATGGAGGAGTCCTCAAGACTAGTCCAAACACTTCTGAAGAGGCAACATAAGCAGGCACAGTTCACTAGTGAATTATTAAAATGCTCAGAGATGACAGACACCTCCAAAGCATCAGATCAGTCTCCTTCCATTCATTGCGTTTTGTTTGTAGGAGACAGAGAGGAGAGGGCTAAGAATCCGGCATCAGCTGGCAACGGTCCCTGCAAAGCACCAGGAGGCCCTGATGCTCCAGTCTCCTGTCTCATGGAGCAGAGGTGGCATCTTCCCCTTTGGGAAGGTTATATCTGGGTTATTTCTGAGCCTCAAGGACAGTCCTGGGATGCATTTAGAGCAGAATGAGCTCCCTTCTGCCAACTATCTCAGCAGTACCCGTCCTTCAGTTTGTGTGCCCTACTTCTTTCCAAATAACGGTCTCTCCTACCTGGTTCTTGCTCAGACTGGCACTCTTGGGATGACCGACTGGTGGTCAATGCATGCTCTTTCTTCTGCGCCATGTCTCCAGGGAAGGGGCTGCTGAATGAGACTTTCTCAACCGAAAAGAGAAGGAGCTGAGATAAGGAAGCTGATCTAGCACATCACTAAGCACATCCTGCTTTATCTCCACACGGCAGCAAGTGTGATCTAACCCAAACCTAGTACTGTCCTCCCTGCAGGGCTGAGGGTCTCTCCAGTCCTTCAACTCTTCAGCAGTTTTAGTTTTCAAATCATGCAGCAGAAAACAACTGCTGAAAAGGATGGTGCTGTTCCTCACTCTTTCCTGGGAAATCTGAGAAAGTCGTGGTACTGAAAGAAAATGGAGAGAGGGCAGGAAAAGGCCCCTTGGTGGGAATAAGCATGAAGAGAAAGAAAATGGGTATAAAAAAGCAGTAGCTTTGTTCATCCAAACTTGCAGCACAGCCCAAGCTCAGAAATTCTCCAGGGACAGAGTAGATTCATGGTAACCCTCCCAAACAGAGAGTAGTAATTGAAAACAGTGGCATCATCAGTCAGAGAACAGAGAGGAGTTAACTCAGCTGGTAAAAACGTCAGCTAAAATATCTCCTCTTTTTCATCAGTAGGTCAATGTTTAATATATATTTCTTATTAGAAATAGTAGGAAAGTTGGAAAAGGTCTTTTGGCAAGTTCCAAGCCTTCTGTAATGTCTGAACATATTTCACTGCTCCAGAACAATGTTCATATGTATGCTAATAATCGTTCTTAAATACCAGTTTAAACACAAGTTCCTGAAGACAAAATCCATTAGGTGTTTCTGCAGATCAGTGCTGAAGGTCTGAAAACTCACACAGCTCATACATGCTGTAGTACGAGAAACAGCAGCAACCTAACAATACCGACTGCTTCATAAACATAATGGAAATGAGCAGAGAGCCTTGAATACCTAATGCAGCTCCTTTGGAAGTGTTAAGGACTGCCTTAAAACTGTGGGTAAGGAGGTGAGGGCTTGCCAGCTTCTTTTAAATGAGGTAAAACATAAGATGTTAAATTATTCATCTCAAGATCTGGAGAAGTCAGTGAAAACATCTTCAAAAGAAAGACCTAACTGTCAAGACTCTCCGTTTGCTGCCTTCTGCCTATGTGCACGCAAATATGTATCTTCATCCCAGCCTTATGCTTGGTGGAAATGTGGATTTATCATACCTTTTGCTGAGTTCATGTTGGAAGGCAATTAGTGAAAGAGCTCGAGCACAGGCCATCAATATTGCTCTGCTTGATTAAAAAACCCATCTGGAGCTGGCAGTAAACTAGCCTGCTATTGGCAGGGGTTATTTAGTGCATCACTGCTCCTCTGCAAAACTCTGTATTTCCTCCATTATCACGGGGTGAGATGCCTGTGGGCAGAAACCTGGGAGATGGCTTACGAAGTGACTATGAAATGGAGTGAGACTGTGTCACTCGTCAAAGAGATCAGCCCCAGAGGCTGCTGGCTCTCTGCTTTTTGGTACAACAGATCCGGCTGAGGGGCTGCAGATGGATTTTCTTCCTGTGGCTGCCTGAGTCATGTTGACATGAAGTGAGAGAACCGTTTCTGGTGGTCAGAGGACTCCTAGTTTAAATAACCTACTGCTAGCCTGCCTGTTCAGACTGCCGGTTGGGGCTCTGGACTTCACTCCAAAGCTGGCTGATGTGAATGGGAAATGTCACTTCGCTTAACTATATACTTAAAGTTAAAAGGCTCTGGGACAGATTCTCTTCAGGGTTTAATCTTTGCTGGATGTAGCACAAAGAAAACCACCCACCGGCACGATTCAGCCCCAGGAACCAAAGGGTAACTCCGGCTGTTACAGTCAGCTTGTTCCCAAAGCTGCTGTGCCTCAGCTGGAGGCTATGGGAACCCACCACACAACCAAACCCCTTTGGGGAAGTTTCAGGCAATGAGACCCACAAAGGACAAGGCAAAATGCAAACAGCACAAAGTCATACCAGACAAGTAGATCTGTGTCTTTGCAAATTAGAGACAGAAGCAACAGGAATATTCAGTCCACTTTAAGGAATAGATTGGAAGGAGGGGTTTAATAGTGATGTCCTTTGTCTGCAGCAGCCACTGGGTTTTAGCTCAGTGTTTGCTCCTTTGGTTATCACAAAAAATGAAAGGTCAAGTGCTGTAGTCTCCTGTGTTGTAACCTGTTGCAAAAGGAGTGATGCACTTCACTCGTAAGAGGGAAGCAGCACTACGTTTATTGCAGTAAGACAGCGACTTAACAAAGTTCAATCGTAAATAAGAACGATTTAATGAGGTTCGATTGGCAAGGTTCACTCGGTTATTTACTGCATGAAGGACAGGGTCAGATGCGTGTGCAACGGAGACCCTCCCATTGAGTCACAAGGTTCAGACTGGACCCCATTGCTTTCTAAACTCCTTCGGAGAGGAGCCTGGGTGCGGCTGGATCCAATCCTAGTCTCAGACCTGGTCAACGGTTTATGTCTAAGGGATTAAGTGCGCAATTAGTCAGAGATATAACTCAGCAAAGTTTCGTGAAGTTTGCAAAAGTTCAGCATGCTATTAATCACTTACCAAGGATCTGTCATGGGTAAGGAATCTCTCAACCTCGAGGAGTAACCTTGAGAGGCATCCCTGCTCAAGGGGAGGTTCTGCAGTGCAGCCCGCTGCCATGCAGGAGAGCTCAAGGGGCTCTGGGCTGCCCCCTATTTATGGGGGGAGATGATTGACTCATAGTCACGTTTGCATACTAGATGGGCCTTAGCTGGTGCATGCTCAACCAGCCCCTACATATGTGCTGTTTACAGGGAGGTCAGGTTGAGGGGGAGAGAGCACATCAGTGGGGGGGAAGGAGCACACCGTCACATAGCCCCAGTGGTCTGAGGATATGAACAGGACAAGACCTGTAGGGAGAGGTAATATCTTCTATTAGACCATCTCTAATAGCTGGAAAAAGAAGCAACACAAGCTCTTTTTCAGTTCTGAAGTCATACTGATGGTGGGCTGTGTGGGTTGAGCACTGCAAAGAGAACAAAGCAAGGCAGAGATGAAACCTACCTTAAATTTATTCCCACGTTGTTCCTATATTGGGTCCAGTTTGTCTTTGGAGCCAGATTTTCAACACTGAAGAGGGGTTGCCTGTCTGAAGTCATATCTGTTTATTCCAGCAGTGTCAACTGCTCTAATAAAGGTATTGCCTATCCCTGCAGACTTTCTGTTGATCACAGTGTTGCTTGGATGCAGAAGTCAGTCTGAAATCACTTGTCCCACTCCTCTGATTGGGAATTTCATACTCAGAGAAAGGGAAGCTGACTTATGCACGAAGAGTATGGGAACCTCTCGCTTGCAATGGCAGAATCTGAGCACCTCAAACATGGAAGTCCCAGACATACCTCCCTGCCACCCTCACGCCCATTCCCACAGGTCCCCCTGCTTGTCCCTGTCATAGCTGTGGGAGAAATGTCACAGCAAAACTTCCCAGGCTGCAGTTTCTTTCACCAGTTTGTCTGCATGACACAAGACTGGGGCATTGCTTCAGCTCTACATTTTCCAGCCAAAGGAGGTAGCGTGGAGGCGGAGTTGGTCAGCATGCAAAATGGTCAGTCAAGAGCAAAAGGTCTACAGACCCTGGCAGGGCGCTATGGTGATTGGAGAGGTCTGTGGTGGAGGAGATGAAAAAGGGAAAACATGATGAAGTAAAGAAGTTAGACATAGTGGATACAGTCTCCCCAGTACTGGTTTCAGATGCACTACCATTTTCACTCAAAACAATGGACTCCAAAGAAAACTACTCCCAAGAGTGGAATCATTCAAAGCTGAAATGCTTTTTGTTGGGTGAATCACCGAGTCATTAACAAAGGAAACCAGCTTGATTGCTTATTTTTAAACCTGTTTTTCTCAGATTCCTCTGGAAGTGGAATTTCACAGCTCTCCCTGCCCAGCCATTCTCTACTGCCTGCAGCCAACTGACTAACAGAGTGGTGGAGCAGCATCTCAATCACCTTCCTATGCCCAGACATTCATTCAGAAAGGGCTGCATTACCTCTCACTACAATATATGGGCTGTTTTTCATCAGTGCCAGGGTGTTATTAAGTCCTTTCCAGCTCAAGGCTGGTACATTTCCTTTCAAGGCTCAGAACCTGAAGATAAAGAATTAGGAAAAATCCCCTCTCAGTCATCCTGGGACAAAACCCTTATATTTGTTCAAACATTTGGATCAAATTTAGCTCTGGCATAACAGGACATGACTACTGTTAAGGCCACTCAGTTTGAACGCAGATGTTATTCAGTCCTAAGGACTTCAGGCTATATTCTATTTCTTTGGCCTGTGAGGTGGGACCGTGAGGGCAGATGGATCTCCTGCCTATTATTAGTTGCCATGGTGCTTGCTGTACTATTACCTGTATTTTAATATGATTTTTAATGTGTATTTTAATGGGCAGTATTTTAATATGAATAATTCTTCACAGTAGTTTAGACTGTCTTGTAAGTCTATCTGAAGACTGCAAGAGCTGCGAAAGCATGCTGTGAAGAGACTATTTGCTTCCCGGGTATCTATAATTTAACATGATCTGGTTGCTGCTCACTTTCAATATTTGCCCTTAGCCATTTTAAGTTCAAATACCTTGATAAAGGCGTGGGATTTCAGGGGGATTCTTGCATGGAGCAGAAATGAAAGTCCTTCAGGTGCCTCGGCACCGATGCTGGTCCCTGCACCCAGCACCAGGACCGTCTCTCTCCCCAGCGAGTGCTTGCTTGTGAACGTGGCAGACGCGGTGTTGCACTGCTGCAAGAACTTTCTTTTCAAATCCAGGATTTTCGATTTTTTTACGCTCTCAGTTTACAGAACTTGGAGTTATAAGGGTCACGCTGCAGTGTAAAGTTTCTGCCCGGAGGAGCAGTGTCACCGTCGTTCCTCTGCTGTCCTCCTTTTCCTCGGCGTTAGCTTTCACTGCATGCCGATAAAGAGAGAAGAACGCCACCGCCACTGAGGAGCCCACGCTGCAGAGCGGCTCGGTCTTGGAGGAACACAGACAGAATAGCTGTAGAGCCGGATACTCCGTGACTCCAGGCCTTCGGCTGCGTGAGGGAGGAGTGAAGTGTTCCCACCCAGTGTAAGCAGCCCGGCAGAGGTGGGGTCGCCTAGCTGGACACCCGGCTCATGAGTCGGAGGGCTGGAACGGGATCCCCTCTGCCAGGAGAGCACGCGCACGCTCTCCAGGGAGGGCTTCGGGCACACATCGCGAGGGGCGCTTAATAACAGATCTGACAAGGCTGTGCGGGATGTCATGTGGAGGGATCTTCTGCACTGGAGAATGATGGAAAGAAAACTGGCTAAGCCTTTCCTCCACCATCTGTTATTAAAGCGTCTCAGTTCTGCCAAGATCCTTCAGTTTTCTGCAGAAGCCTCCCCACAGTGCCACTCTTCTCTCGTTGAGGGTCCTGAGGGTCCTGCGGGGCTTTAAATCTGTCTGGGCCCTTCCTAAAGAGTGTTCAGAAATGTGCGTAAACGTGGGCTTCGTACCGAGCTGGGGACTCGGTCCTGCTGCCCAAGGATGCTGGAAACACGTCGCATCTGGTGGCACAGGGAAGGGCACTCAGCGATTGAGGGACTGCAAAAAATGACTTAAAAATGGATTAGAGTTAACTCTTTTACAAGCAAATGCTACCTGGAAAATAAATATTCGCTATTCCCCTTTAAACAACTTTAAATGGAATAAAAGGATTCCCAGGGGATAGTTCATATCCCATGCTGATTTGTGAATTCAGTCAAATCATTTCCTTGGTAACAAATTGGTTCAGATTTCACCTTAGCTGGCAATTCTAGTAGCGGAATTTGCCAGCTGAAGGAAGGACATTATTGGTAGAGCATATTTATATAATTTTTACTCCTAGATGGAAATAATTCTGGTCTTCTACTCTACCTTTGCACGTCAGGCCAAGTTCTTCCCATGTAAGAAGAACATTGCAAACAGGCATATTAAACTGATTTTCACCTGAAGATTAGCACTTTAAGTGTTTAACCAACTTGTTAAACACTGGGAGAACACAGGGACAGCCTGATAATAGAAATTGAATTCTTCCTTCAAACTACTTGGGTAATTCTCCCTTGATGCTTCTTATGCTCTCGTCAGCTTCCATGTTCACTTTTTTTCCGTTTTCACTGACTCTTTCCATGCTTTTCCCTAGTGGCAGCTGGCCCTGTTTTCACCCTTCAAAGGCGCCATCAGATTTTGTTAACAGCCTCTGAGGTACGAGCACGGAGAAATGCAGGACGTGCAAGACGCATCGTGTAACCGCTGCAGAGCAGCCCCTCGCCGCTGGAAGGATGTCACCTCTCACCAGGCAAGAACAGGAACCTGCAGGACTTCTTCCTTGCAAAAGAAAACGCGCCTAAATAGCACCGTATCACAGTAAAGGTTGAACAGCTGAATAGGAAAAGGGGGAAACTACTGAAACTGGTTGCCAGACCGGTATTACAGAGCTGGCAATGGAAACTGCCTCCCTGAGCATACTTATGAGCAAAATCAATCGAAAGGCGTTGGTCATACTGGGTTTTAATTAGCCTAATGGCCGTGCCTAAAATGCAGTCAGGTTTATCAATTAAAAATCCCTTAAGCTGCCCATATTTTGTAAAGAATTAATGCTAGAAGACCATTCCAAAACAGAAAACCATTATTCATACAGTGCATGATTTAATAGAAATTGCAGTATATACGATTTAAATAGAAATTACTTCAGCTCTTCAGGTACAAAGAAATTAGTGAGCTAATTTCAGAAGTATTAGCTGACTAATTTATTTTTATTAAAGGATTTTTTTTTTTAATTAACAACCCGTTCAGGCGGGAAGCACTAAGGCGCATAGCACCCTTCCAGCAGTGAGGGCACCTCCTGAAAGCTCCCAGGGACCATTCCCCAGTGATTTGCAGGGAGAGTAGCCCTGCTTTTTCCTTTTCGGGATCATTGGCTCTGTGTAGTTTTCTTTATTCACTTATTCTTAAAAGCCACCATACCTCCCCCTACCTCTCCTTTTCCTCGCTATTTTCAAACAAATGGGGTATCCATACTATCCATACAGGTAACCGAAACTTTTCTTCCTTAATGCAGCAAGCCTAATTGTGTGAAAAGAGTTTTTTTAAATTTGACTTTGTTTTTCATTTTTTCTCTACCAAACTTTTTGCTTGTATTATATGCAGATCATGCAGTCAGGGAGACGAGACACAGAATACCACAAATTAATGAGGAACACTGACCAGTTTCAATTTGTTCCCTAGGTAAAGGCCTCCAAAGGCCAGCTTTAGACTTAGATGTCAGAGCTTGGCAAGCCATTCTATTTGGCAGCCTAAAAAAATGAGAATTTCCCTGTAAACATGGATTTGGTTTTATTTGGTTTGGGAAAGTGGGAGTGTTTCATTCTACTAACACTGGTTCATGCAGTTCTGAGACAGCACAAACTTTTGTTTCAATAACATGAAAACATCTATAGTCTCTAGCACTTACTTGTTATTACAGCTAATATTCTAATATATCAAAGTCCAGGAGAAACAGCTTGAAGCTATTATAAAGCAAAGTATTTTGACATTGTTGAGAAATGAGTAAGTCAACATGATTCACTTCAGATTTCAAGGATTTCATCCACATCCACACTTCTTTACAAGCGCACTTCTAAAGCAGAAAGCTGCTACTTTGGAAGTGCGTTCGCTTGTTATTTATTAGCATGCAGTCGCAGCCTGTGTTTGCAGGCACAGCCTCGAGGAGGGGAGCCACATTTTCCAAACTTTTTCCTCACCCGCATCCGCCACGGCAAAACCCGGCCCTGAGCTGAGTAAGCCAAAAAGCACTTGTTTGGTGACGCGGCGACCTCGGCTTGAGCGCCGCGACGGGGCTGCTGGCCCGCGGGACCGGCAGCGCTTGCCCGGGCGCAGGCTACGTGCAGACACTGGCACGCGCTGTTTCCAGGACCGCGGCGTGTGCAGGAGGTGAGACAACTTGGAAAATATTAATGAGGTTTAAGCTAATTGAAAAGACTTTCTTTGCCTTTGGAAAGGTTCAGGTCCCAGCTCAGTTGATGACCTTCAAGATCTATTGTGGAAATTTCAACAGCGCTGACATTCATTACATAAATTATCCTTCCCGAATAAAGAATAATCACCTCAGTTAATACAGTTCACTAGTCAAATTTACTTTACTGTATTTCGCATAGCCCTATTTACACTTTGAGACCCAATTTGTTCCTGTCTATTGGAATACATATTGATTTTTTCAGCTTTAGCATGCCGCAAAGCAGTACCGAGGTGAAATTCTTCAGATTTAGCCTTTTGCATGAGCATTTACATCTGAGAGTAAGCCCTTAAGAGGGTAAGAGCTTTTTGGAGGAAATGAGAAATATGTGTGAGGATACTTATGGCTGGGACCCGAAGGGTGGAAGCATCCAGTCCCCCCCGAGAGCCAATTTTACGGTAGTTTATAAAAGCCAAAATAACATGAAAAATGGCAAGCGAAGAGACAGCAGCCACCTGCAAGTCTGCAATATGACCTTGCTTTTTCTGATCATTCTTGTAAGGAATTCATTAATTTTTTTTTTAATATGGGCGAAGGATAAGGGGTGGTTCCCTGGGTTTGATCCCCAAACAGTGATGTGGCAGTGTGAACAGGGGAGCATTAAGGCACGGTGACTTTGCTGCTGTGGTTCTGGGGAGTGCTTGAACACGCTGTGCTTGTTCACTGTCATTCATTATTAACACTGCCCTCAAACGGGAGATATTTGGAACGGAAACACAACCAAGAAATCAAGCTGTTTTAACCACAACGCGAGTCTGACGCAGGAGGAAAGTAAGTTTTTAAAAACAAGTAAGTAAGCTCAGCCCCAAATCTTATCTAAACTCGTAAAGCCAAGGCTGCCTGCGCTCCAACATGCAGCGTGCAGTTTGCTTTCACCCTCCTTGCATTCCCGACGGATTTGGTGATTAAACCCTTGGAAGTACTATTACAGTTATTAGCAGACAGCGCCCGCGTATATAACCGCTCGGCGTCATCAGGCACTGGCCGCGGGTCGCGCCGCGGCGAGGAGCGGGCGCTGCGGGCGGGCGGGCAGCGATACTCTGCCGCGCAGCCGACCCTAGAGGGAGACGCGAGACGCCGCGCGGGAGCGACACGCGCTCGCCCCCAGGCACCGCTCCGGCGTAAAAATGCTTTGCAAGGCGCCTTTATCTTCACGGATTGCTTTTTTTTTCCCGCCGTAATAAAGCTCAGGAAGCGCAAAGCACAGAAATGCAACCATTAGCTACGGAGGATTTATTCGACTGAGGGGGAAGTGCGGAAATCGCAGCCTGCCTTCCTCCTGGTTTATGTTAGCATTTTAACATTATACCTGCGGCAAAGATCATTTTTTCGAAAAAGATCTTACTCGCTGCAATAACTAATCAAACCTCTGCACAATGGACCCTTCAGAGGGAGGAAACTACTCCCAGACGTGAAACTTTCGGCTGAAAGGAGATGGAGGGAAACAAAATAGGGCAAAATATTGCACTTTCTCAGTTTTTTAAAAATAAAGTTTTGAGAAATGTTAAGCATTTTGATTCAGCATTTCCAAGCTGGCATTGGACTCTTCATTTGAAAGAGTAGCTTTTTTTTCTTTTAAAATCTGACCAGAATTTTTAACAAAAGAAAAAAGTTAAATTGTTTACAATGAATCCAAGATTTTCATTCCAAGCTGAACTGAATGTTTCAGGTGTAATCAAACAATTTTTTTTCTTTAATTATTTCATCTAATGCTTTTCATTTTCATGTTGGTTCAGCCGGAACTATTTTGTTTGCCCCTGGAATGAAGAATGCATTAAATCACCCGGTTCCATCTGCAATGTTTTGGACAGGGCCCACAGCAATTTGACTTGCTCTATAATGGAAAATAAAATATATATATATGATGATGATTTAAAATTAGAGTTCTGCCTTGGAGTAGCAGAGACAACAGACCACATTACAACAAACAGCATTTCTAATTCCTCCACTTTTTTTATATTCCTTGTGCAATTCTGTGACGATTAGCGGTTGCGCAGTGACATCCCTTTTAAAATTTTTTGATTTTAAGTAGCCCAGGTTCCTTGGGCGCACGTGGGGCTGTGGCTGTGCTGGATCCGTGTCTCCTCCCTGGCAGCCCTTTAGCCTGACTAAGTCACTGAGAAGTCACTGTGCCCCATGCAGAGGTGGAAATAATAGGTATTATATAGACATTGGCTTTTATGTGACCAACGGGTATATATATCAGCACATCACCAAATTTTTCTTTAGAATATAGTAACACAGCCTCGCTTGACTATACGAGAAGATCCGTTTGCATACTTGAGGGCAGTATTCGGCAACACATCACAGTTTCTATGGAAATACTTGGGGGTTTTTTTTGCTTGGTATATAAAATACGAGGGCAGACATTGCAAAATCCCCACCAGAGGCTGGGTGCTATAAATGGCGCGGTGAGTGTGTAATCCCATGCCCGCCGAAGGCTTTCTCGTGTGAAATAAGGACTCATTGGTGTTTGCCGTTTAATTTGACTCCAGGGAAGCACGGAGGAAGTTTAATAAGCCCACGCAGAGCTGAGTACATACAGGTGCTATTACACAGCTATTCCTTCCCCAAAATGCAAAGCTTCACATTTTAACAAAAATTCTAATCAAAATTGGTTTGTAATGTTGCTAAGAAAGCATGATGATCCTTGCCCCAAGTTATCTACAGTTTCAGCCTGAGATATTGAAAATGAGCAAAAAAAAGAACAAAAATGACCAGAAAGAAGATAAGAGCAGATGATGTTTTATCTGCTGAAGGACGTTTTTGGTCAAATAATCCATGAACCTGATGTTTCAGATAAAACCTCACTGTTGTGTACAGCTCAGATCTCTGCGGAGGCCGACGCTGGCAGCGACCAAGGCAAACTCCTTATTGAAATCACCAGCACTAATATGGATTTAAAATAATCCTATTGAAATGCACAGGAGATGGCAATTCATTTCCAAACTCAGCAAAGCAGCTCAGTTTTCTGGAGTATATAAAACCTGTCTGTGTGAGGACAACCCGCAGAAGCTACTTGGCTAAATGGAAATGGAATTGAAAAAAAGAAATATTATGAAGGATCCTGGCCGTAAAAATAAATCCAGTGTAGGAAGCTGCACTGACGGAAAAAAAAATTGTCACTGATGACTCTTCCGCACTATCACCACTAAAAACGAAGCATTTGAAGAAAGAAAACCTCATCTCAGCACCCAACCCCTCTCTGGAAATAGCGCTGACAGTAAATTTTAATCTCAGTCCTGATTGCAGGGGAGAAAGCAAAAATAAAAACCCTTCCCAAGGCTGTTACAAAGCCTGGAAAAGCAATAAAGTCCTTGGACAGCCTCCGAGAGGCCGGCGGAGACTTTCTGCTGGCTGCCCCCGTGGCGGGGTGCTCCCTGTGCTGGTCCCAATGCTGCAAACTCCCGCTGTCCCCTGAGCAGGAGCCACTCACACGATCGGGACCGTGCAAAAGATGTAGAAATAAATCCCCATGTATGTGTGCTGATAACCCTTAAAATACATCCTCAGAGCTGCAGCTGCAGGGAGTTGGAAGAAGCCATCACGCGGTGCCGGATAACGCTCGCAGCCGGGGCAGCCAGCTGTGTCCAAAACCCGGCCTGGCGCATTAGCCCCCGACGCAACAACACGCCTGCAAGCATTTCGCGTCAAGCAGACACTTAAATCTTATATTAGTTTCAGTGGAACACAGGCAGCTGCTTAAACACTTTATCGAACAGGAATAGACTTTAGCAGGCACTTTTACACGCTCTGCTCCATCAAGACATAAACTAGCTCTGAAGCAAATCAATGAATTTTCCCTTTGTATACGCACATGCATAAAACATGCAGCAGAGCTGAACGCTAAATCAGACTGTGGTACCTTCTTCTTCCGTCTAAGTGAATTCTTGTTTGCTCCAGACTCAATTCCCGCCAGATATTCTTCAGTCTGGCTGCACTAACAGGCACAACAGGCTCAGCTGCAGTATTTTTAACAAAATTCCTTGGATGGACCCGGTGGAATAGATCCTGCATGCGGCATATAGAGAAATAGGTCTGCGGGACCTGTTAGCAACACCAATACCAGTTTGTTGTAGTGAGCTTAATAAAATAGCACAGATGGAGAAATTATAATCATTAATCTGTCTGTAGATCCAGACCGTCACCAGTCTAAGAAGGAAGCTCTCTAAACTACAATACTTTAAGAAATGCACCTAGCTAATAGCAATAAATTAGCTCTCACCATATCTGTTTCTCAGTCCAGCCGTCTGCTAGGTATACACAGAGGCACCTGCTAGCTTGGCTGTGGCTGAGGCTTTGTCAGCATTACCGTTATTAAATCCTGTTTTCAGAGTTTTATAACCTGCCTTTGAAAATTTACTCCAGGCTCAGAGTTGACATTTAAAGTGTCAGCTAAGAAGAGATTAATTTTTGAAGTTTATTTTTAAATGTGTATGGCTGGGGGGGTGGTTTTAAAGTTGCATGAAAATAAAATGAATTGAAAGTTGACAGGTTGGGATGCTTTTCCAAGTAATAAATATTTCCAGGCCCCTAGGGAACTTTCTAGTTTTGTTTTATTTAAGGCAGAGACTTTGCTCTCACTCCCACGGGGCTAAACCAAAACCAGCTCATTCAGCTCAGATGAGCCATTCCTGTTTCACAGTGCTGGGAGGGCAGAAATCGGCCCCACATGCCATATTTCAAGAGGGAATTGCTCCACGCACAATGTTAGCTAAATCTTCTTGCACTGCAACAGCCATGCAGAAAACGCTCCATGCAAGTGGCGGAGATACGGCGGCTCCCGTACACACTGCCCATCTCCTTCCTTGGTGGGACGGAGACCCGAGCCCCACTGCCAGACTGTGCCTCTCCTCAGGCTGCGGGGAAAAGCCACTGGGTGTTTTCGGCCGGGGATTTGTGCTCTTACAGGGGCAGAAGAGCAAAGAGCACCTGCACAGAAGCCAGGCTTTTTGCACCGTCTGTGTAGGCAACCTCAGCTCCAGCACGAGACCTAACCGTGCTTGGCACACGTGTGAATGCTTCCTGCCATGGCTCTCAGGACCCTGTCTACACTTTTGCCCTCACCAAAGCAGTGCAAGTATAAAATCATTAAACCTTTGAGGAGCTCAAGTACAACTGCTTATGAAGCCCAATCAATTAACATTTCCAGTGTATGCAGGAGGGTCCTTTAAACTTCTGACCGGTTCTATAGGCTGCAACAGAAATATTCCCTTTTCCCTTACTTCCCTAATAAAGCCTCAGATTGCCAGGCCCCAGTCCTGCTCCCACAAGTAGGTTAGACCCCAGCACTCCTAAATCAAGGTGTAGGTTCCTCTGAGAACATCGGGAGGAGCCGGCAGGAGCTTGTAGAGATGCGGGTGACCACGGTGGGCTGGGGGCAGCATGCAGCCGGGCTTCCTTGGGTTTCAGGTTCAGCCTCTGGCCTGGGGCATTTGCCCATTTGAATGTTTTTGAGATCACCGTGAGGCTCAGACACATATTCTCTACCTCTTTAGACAGCTTCACAAGAGCCCAGTGCTGATGCAGCACCGTGGAGTAGCCACCAGCTGGAAATGGTCCTACCACCCTCAGCAAACCCAAGATTTCATCCCTCCCCTGTGCACTGACACCGCCTTCTGTCTCTCCCCGCTTGTTGTCCTTGCGATGCAGCCTGGAATCTCGTGATATGCCTGCTGGGGCTGGATATATATCTGCTTTGCTGTATTATCTTCCTGCCCATACTCTTCTTTAATGATTTTCCCTGATGTAAATTCAAAGCCATCCGCCTTATGTGGAGCCCCCTTCCATTGCTGATTACTGTGTTTGTTTTGTGTCTTATGGTTGCTCAGGAATGAACTAATTTAGCCAAGGCCAATCTAAATGACAAACTAAGTTTTTCTCTAGTGGGCATTTAAACTTCTTAAAAAGCAGCATGATTGTATAGGCAATATAGAGCCAAGCGTCTGGCAGGCATTGCATTTGTCACTAGGGAGACAAGGGCCATCAATCTAACTAAATTGCTGTGTCTATATGAAATACTTGGCAATTATCAGTCAGTGGAAAAAAACAGAAAACAAGCACAAATTGTAGGCTTTGCACCCCAGCCTTGCAAGAGCAAAAATGGTTGAGGGTTTTTTTGCACCTCTGCCATTTTGGGTTGTGCGTCACAACGGGAGCCTGCACAAAGGCAAGGAGCATCTCTCCTGCCCAGCCAGATGCTCATGAGTGGACGAGCCCATGTCAGATGGGGTTTTTTTGCAAAATGGAGGCATCCTACCCATGTGTCAAGGAACATACACAGGTCCTGGAGCTTGGACATCCAGACACCTTTCAGCCAGTGCGGTCGCACCAGAGACTGTTAGATACTTTGGCAAAGCATGCCTGTAACAAGGTTTCCATACCCACCTCTCAGTAGTCCAGTGCTAGATTATTTTGCAACAGCAATATACTCTGTTCGTATTTACAGGTCAGCCTGCTCTCAACAGGGTTGGAGCAGTCCTGTCCCTAATGCAAAATGGCTAGTGATTCCAGTGGGAGTCTGCGATGATGAGTTGCCTTCCAAATTACGTTTTAGTGTTGCCTTGTAGAATATGGCTCCTGATTGCTTTTGCCTCCTAGATGTATTGCCTTGCCACGTTGGATATTGGAATGCAGTTTCATTTCAGGCAAGCTCGCTCTGCTGCTGCACGTTCGCTTTCTTTCTTTCCCGTGTACCAAGTACTCAGTGTGATTAGATTAGGGTTACTTTGAGTATTATCCAGAGAAATCCAGCCTTTGTCCAGCCTTCCCCTTCCACTGTATGTGCCAGCCCTATCCTCTCTCTCCAATTTGATTTGTAAGTGATATCAATAGTTTCCTTACACCATTTTTGTCTTACTTTGTAAATCATTTTCCCTTTGTGGCACAGTGTCAAACACTTCCCTGAAATCATGATAGATGATGTCTTCTATTACATACTTATCTAGCAATGGCCCGATGTACTCAGAATTCAAACACATTTGTCAGGCACAAGCCTCCCCGCATGAGCGCAGCAGTCACTCAGCAAGCCCTGGTGGTATCTGCTCTAAACTTGGAGAGTGCCAGTTGTGCTCCAGGTTTGCTTTGCTCTTGATGTCCGCTGTGTACAATTTCATGGGGCTCCATCTTGCAGAAGGTGAGAAAACAAATGGGGAGAGGTACCTGGAGGGCCAGAATTCTTTAAAAAAGAAGTAAGGACAAATCCCCAGGCTCCAGATGCTGTTGTCTCTTATTCCCAGAAAATTCTTAAGAAATGGGAGAGGGAAATCTAGGATTAATCTGTGACTTTGGCCTTGTCTACGGTGAAATTTTTTATATGGAAAGATGTTTCAAATAGGAAGACTGGGAACCCTTTCTACCTGAGAGTGACAAAACTAGAAGTTGTTGCTTCTTTTATTTTTGTGTTTTCGCTTTTTAACATGAGCATTTGGCAAAGCTGAGACAATTCACCATTTCTGCCGCCTAAATCTGTCTTCTTCACCTGTGATAGCTTTATCTGAACATGTTGTCTGTGCTGTTGGCAATGGGTGTCCCAGAAAGTGAGCAACACCTGCAACCTGGAAGCATTAGCAATTCAGCATGGAAAGGCACATCTGGTCGGTTGGCAGAGGCCCACCACAGTGCTCTGGGCTGGACCTCAGCCTCTTGGGAGATCCTGCTGCCAAGGAGCCTCATGGAAGACCAGGAGGGAAGCAGTTAAGGCAGAACATCTCTAAGATGACAAACAGCAAAGCCGGAAAACCTCAAAAGCCCTGCAATATGTAGGCTGGCATATGTTGGCTCCTAGTGTGGCCGGGTAGGTTACACTGTGACTGATGATGCATTTGCATGTAAAAGTCACTATAGACACTAGCAGTGCCATCTGTATCCTGGCATGACAACTGTCCCTTGTTGAAGTCTCTCCCACATGTACTTTCTGAAACTATCCACGCCACTTAGGTAATTGCTGCTCCCTGGAAATGTTTACCAAAACTGTTCTGAAAATTTGAGCGGAAATTTACTCTTGCAGTGTTCTTCTGATCCTTTTCTGTTAGAAGAAGGAGGTTTGACCACTTGCAGGCGTCATAACTTGGATCCAGAATATTTTACAGTGGTCAAATCCTGAAGTATACTAAACAACTGCCAATGCCCCGTTTCCTACCCGCCAGGCCCACCGTTATTTCTTCAGCAAGCGGGGCTGGCTGATTAGGTAGCCCAGAGGTCAAAGACAAAGCAGGATATTCAGCATGACTTTCCAGGAGATTTCAGCTGATGCTTAGCAGGAGAAAGGACTGCACTTATCCCAGTGCACATGGGAGCTGCAATGACTTCTTACCAACTGCATTGGTGTTATAACCTGGGAGAATGAAAGGCTTTGGGAGCTATGAAGTTCAGCCACACTGAAGTGTTGGCCTGAACAGCACTGTGAGAGGTCATTACTCATCTTATCCGGAGGTGAGCTGCACATCCACATGGTGTGGTTAGAAAACTCATGAATGAAGTGAGCCTCTCCAGACCTCAGCCTGTGCTCCAGCTTGCTGTTTACTTGCTGATGAGGTAATTAGCTGCCCGCAGAGACCCAGAGCAAAGTGCCATGGTTCCCTTTGGAAGGAGGACACAGCAGAGACATCACGACTCAGACATGTGGCTTCTGGGACTGCTTCTGGGGGTGCACGGTTTCCCCAGAACCTCTTGGGGAAAGCAGTGCCTGCAGACAGATTGAATTCCTAGATATTTATGACTGACAAAAAATTGAGGGTTTGGTGCTTCGCCCATCTGATCCAGTCCTGCTGCCTACTGCGAGCATAAGGCAGAAGTGACATATGGCAGCACAGACCACACCAACTGCCTGTCAAGCCCAGTATTATTTTTATTTGCAACAACTAAATGCATAGCGGGGCTGTGCACCCTCCTGAAACAGGTATGCTGTCAGCATTCATGGTGCCAACAGTGACTTCCAAAAGAAGCTCTTAGCATCATGCAGCTCAGCATGCCTTAAAGAACAGCAGACGCATAGATCAGGCACACACGGGACATGCCCAACCGGCAAGCTACATATTATTTTTAATGCATGTTTCCCTGGAAATTCGTCATCCAAAAGGTAAGGAAGAATATAAGATGTGGCAGGGATTGGCTACATGAAAACCTCCAGACCAAACCTGCGTTTGGTATTGGTAGAGATAACTTGAACTAACTATTACTTAGATAGAGCTGCAAGAAGTGAAGAAGGAAAATCCTTTGCCCCAGTGCTCCCGGGCATCTGGCCCGAGGGACGCCTCCAGCAGCTGGACACACGGATGGGCACTCCGGCTCTGCTCCCAGCGCCTCTCGGTCGCAGCCTTGCTGCTGGTTGCTGACTTCCCCACTGCATACGGCTTTGTCCATATGGTTCCCAGACATCCAAGGTGGCACACAAATTAATTTATTGAACTGGTAGCTTCACGTAGCTTCTGGGAGCAGCTGGTCTGGGAACAGAAGAGTATTTTAACGACAGATTACAAATTGAATTTTAATGGCAAACAAATGGTGAGCTTTTGTCTCTGCCTCAGCAGTTTCACAAACAGACTCTTGACCCTATAAATAAATACCGTGTGATCCTCTACAGTAAGCGGGCTGATCACCAAGGCGCAATTCTGCATTTTATACCCCCTCCCCGTGCAATGCCTTTTGGTGTCCCTGTGGCTTCATCATGCCATGTGAAAGAGGAGCAGCAGCAGCCCTTTGCCATAGCTGGGGCTTTTGCTCCCTTCACCGTCCTGGGGGTTGCGCTGTGAATACTCAGCGTCCTGCACTGGCTGGGAGCCCTCGGTGAGCTGCCCCGTGCCGCGGGCAGGTGGCCGCGTGAGCTGGTCCGGAGAGGGGAGGCGCAGCCCCATGGCAGGTCTGGGTGGGCTCGTGGCTCTCTGATGGGCAGGTTATCCTCGGATGAGTGTACCTATCACTTAAGTGCTCTTCAGGTGACAGAAACAATAAAAGCAATTAAACAAAGAGGTCTAATGGGAATGTTCATCTTCTCTCTTCTAAATGATGATGAATGTCAGTGAAGGATGCATGGGAGAGAATATTTGAATGAGCTCCCCGTGCTGTGTCTATCATTACCAATATTACTGTGTTCATGGAAAGTTTCTCTGCTATAAATAAAATTCAGTACTTGGCAGGACTAACTAACAAGATCAAGCTTGTCTCAGACTTTTCACTAGTTGCAATGAAAAGGTTTTATCTCATCTTTCTGTGCTGGATTGGTGTCCTTTTTTCTGATATCTGTCTCAAGTGTTTACAATACAGGGAAAAGCAATATTAGGAAATGGTTTCATTACCTGTGTCCAGTGCCATATTGAGATGAGATTTTCAAATGCACTTGTTGGCTTAGGTGGGTTTTTACTGAAGTCGCTTGGGTGTAGGATTTTAAAATTGGAAATTGAACTTTCTATTTAGAAAGTTATTTACCTCCTCCTTGACAGAAGACATTCACTTCCATAAACTTGTTAATGTTTACAAAACTTCTTTTCATCTTAAGTCAGCAGTCTGTGGCATGCAAAGTGATGTACACCCACCTCCAGATCAAAGGCCTGGGGACACATCCTAGTGACATCCTAATCACCTCATTCCTCACCTCATTCTAGCAAGCTTGTGAAAATCAAATGCAAAACTCCCTCTTTCCTCTAAGAAAAATTCCAGCCCATCATTCCCATGTCCAGTAACAATGGTAACAAGGCACTGGTAAGGAAGACATTGCAAATATTGCTGTGGGAGAAAGACTAAGCTAAGCAAGACACTGCAATAAAGCTAAAGTTCGGGTACAAAGTTAATGGCAGAGTTCATTATTTACAGAGAAAATCTATGCAGGAACCTGCAACCAATTAAAATAAATTCAGAATGTGAAATGTAGACTGTCTGTTCCTAAAGTGTCCTGAAATTATTATATTAAAAGTGACAGAGTAAAGACAACACAGTTCCACACCCAGACAGAAACCTAAATAGCAGAAATGGCTCTAGTTCAAAGAAAAGCAAAGATGAGAACAAAATAATTGACTCTATCAAAAGAAAACAATGTAAAATGGCTGTCAAAGGGTTTGACAACTTCAGTACATACCAGAAAGCTCCTTACATGAGGAATTAGCCCACTTAAAGTCAATCTGTTTGAAGAATCCTCAAATTGCTAGTTCTAGGTTTGGGAGTTGGGGAGTTTAAATGGGTTTGAGAGGCTATGTATTACCATAACAACTGTATGCCTTCCGCAGAAATCTCAGAGACCTTGGCAAGGACAGCTAAGACATTGCACCAAGATGCCTATAACTTAGCCATATTTGTGTCAGATCAGAACAGACTGCAGCCTGGTTTTTATCTGCACTAATCAGAAGATCTTCACTTTTCAATGATTCATCAAAAACCCTCTAGACAGCTACAAAATATTAAACTTTAAACAATTTTCGCTTTAACTGCTGCCATTAGTACAGAAAACTTAAAGCAAAGGGTAGTCTTTCACTCAGACATGGTCAAGAGCCTGCCTGGTACATGGTGTAGAACCGGCAACACCATTAGGTGAGATTTCCTGAGCCAAGGTATGTCCTTGGGGACTTTTTTCGACTTCAGTAAAATCCAAAAAAAGTGATCATGCATGGGGATCGGGACAGCAGGGGAGTTAGGTGCCAAAAATGCCTGTCACACCTGGGGTTGTGGCCTGGCATGCTGGTGTGGGATTCAGCATGCATGAGCAGGGACAAGGAGATGAACGAGTGACTTATTCCAAGTGAAAATACTAGAGCAATAATGCTCAAAAAAAATCCTAGAGGAATAGGGGCATTTTGGAAATAGCAGGTTGCACTTGGTAATAGGAATCCCATCATTCATTCTTCTTCTTGGGAGGGATCTTGCCATTCAACACCATGCAAAGTCATCATCCTTACCTCCTAGCTAGCTGTTCCCAGGTGTTCATCCCAGCATACTGCCACCTTTATTTCTTTCCATGAAGCTCCAAACCCCAACAGAATCAACAACAAAGTTTCAATCAACATCAGCGAGTTTTCCATCAGTTACTTTATGGCTTATTTAACCCCAAAGCCTTCACTATCCCCTTGAAAGTTGCCTTCAGAGGAACAGTTGCTTCTGGTATGACTCACATCAAAAATAACTTATTTGATTTCTGCCCTCCTGATTCAGCGGTGCCCCTGCAGTGCTGCAGTCGCCAGCCCTTGGCAGGTGCGAAGGATGGACTCATGCCACCTCCCCATGGGCCAGCCCGCGAGACAGCTCTCAGTTCCACGGCACGACAGGCGCTGCCGGGAGCCTGGAGAGCTCCTCTCCATCGCATGTCACCAGAGCAGCTTCTTCCTTAAGCACGCTCTCCTGGTGACATACTATGACAACTTTGTGCTGAATAGCACATAACCAAGTTTAATAACCATAGAACAGCTCATAGAAATTTAAACAAACTCGTGAGCTGGCAGTGGGGTAGCTGTGGCTGGATTTAATACCTCAGCCTGAGAAAGCTCATTTGTAATTATCTAAAATACACGTGGCCCGGCTTTCCACAGGGGCTGGGCATGTCACTATTTTCAATGTCTGCTCAAAACACCATTGCGCCCTGATTTTGTGCTGACATCTCCATTTTGCCAAAGCTGCTTCTGGGCCCAGTCTACCAATGTCAACAGTCATCTGCGACCAGATGCCACGGGAGGGGGCCAGCAAAGGGCCATGCTGAGCTGCTGCACTCATGCCAGGCAGGAGCCCTTTTCCCAGGTCTCAACTCCACCACGCGAGACGACAAGGTCAGAAACTCCTCCTTGTACCAAATAAGGTGGAAAAAGTTGAGTCTGAGGAGGAATTCAGCTGAGCTTTAAGATGTTTCAGCAAGGATGGCAGAAGAAGTCCTGGGTTTGCAGAACCCTGGCCCCAAACGTGAATCTTCTATTCGATAGGGGAACGGAATCCAAGAGAATTACCTTTTTTATGCATTCCTCGTGTATATTTTTCAATTCCTCAAGAGAAATCCTCCAAGTTCATATTCAAAATCTCAAAGGACAGAGCCAATGATTGGGGTTTTTTGACAAAGAAATGGGCTGGTCCTTCAGATCTTAGTGATATTAAATGGGTTAACAGCAATATTTATAAAGGCTTTCAATCCTCCTTTATCTTGTAACATAGATCATAAGCACCTTTATGGTAGGTCCTACTTCCTTTGTGTTTGCAAAGCACCAAAGTAATTTTAATAGGGATATGACTAAACATTTGTTAATCACTAATCTCTTGGCAAACTCTTAGTGACACAGCAAGAGTTACACATGTCTGTGCCCCACGAACACTGGTACTAAATAAGTCTTATAAAGGATTATATTTCATTTTTCCAAATATATTAGATAAGATTTCCATAGGGGAATGAAAACACATTCCTAACAGTCTGAGAAGCGAGGCAATTCACTTGCAAATGTGCCACATAAAACAGGATGCGGGGAAGACAGGGAAGGAAGAAAGGAACTGCTTGAGGAGTATATTTTGCCTACTTGCTTCTTTTCAAGCCTGTGGTACAGAAATAAACTAGTAGCCTGATCCAAAAATGACTCTGGCTTGACAGCAAGATATATAATGGTATTTGGATGCTCAAACGGCTCTGATTTCAGAGGGATTTGAGTAGCCAAGGGCACAGATAGCCCACGCACCAAAGTGCACAGAGACCCCCTTGTACATCTGTCTCACACGTTGGTGGTGATATTTCTCCAGGGCTCGACGCAGGGTCTGGTGGAGCCGACCTTTTTTTTTTTTTTTTAATTTTGGAAGAGCATTGATTCCCTCAGGAAGACGCACAACAGGAACACAGACAAAAAAGGAGATCTGTCCAATTGTTGATTCCGTTGATTTTGTGTAAGGGGGGGTCATGATAAACAAAATGTGTTCTTTGGAGTCTCTTTTCTTTTTATACTGAATAATGGCTTAGCAGCACCACATTCTTCCCAGAAATGCGCTATCGACAGTTCTATTTTAAGCATCAGAACAAAAGGACGGTAGGCTACTATGAGCAATGTATACCTTCATGGGGAAATCAAACCACTGAGACGTACACCATGCTACCTAAACATGTCGGTTGGGTTCAGAGAAGCCCAAGATTTTAGAAGGATATCAGCTAGATGGTTAATAAAATTCTTAAGGTTTCATGAAAAATGCTATTTCATTCTAACCTCACAGCTGTGATGTTCTTTGCATCATGGTATGCCAGGAAGGGAGTGGCAGAGGGCAAACAGAAATTACTTTTGATTTATGATGAATCGGAAGGGGATGAGTGGGGAGCTCTCAAAGTCCTGTATGCAGCTGGCACAAACTCCTGCTCCTTGCAAGTCAACTTTTGGGTCTTGGGACAAAAGGGGATTGCTGTCACCCACAGAAAAAGGAGCCTTGCAGACAATTTCTGGGCAATCCCACTTGTATTTACAGAGATACTGTAAATGCTTAGTTTTATTTATAAAGGTAGGCAGGTAGCGTTTGCATATCATAGTCTACATTCCTTTAAATCAGACTGCAAAAGTGAATGTTTGCTGTGCATAATGCCTTTGCTTCCAACGTGAAGCAAGGGTGAGTATCAGGAGCATTATTAAACAAAATTGTTTCCAAAATTGCTAGTTTGAATTTGTGATAAATTACCAGAGCCGAAAAGATCATTTAGAAGAAAGGCATGCACCTGGCCTTTGTCAAGTCAGGTACTGAAAGGGAAATCTTAGGAAAGGCAGCATTCCCAAGGATGGGCAGAGAAGAACTCAGGCCTCGTGGGCAAAGTTGCTGCTGAAGCCCACTGGAATTCAATCTTTTGCACCAGCATTAGGACATCGCTGAGTGTTTCCCAGATCGCCCCAGACCACTCCTCGGAGATATCTCTTAGGACAAGTTTTATGCTGGAAGCAGGAAGGGTGTGCAGTGCTCAGGGAACCAGCTGTTTCTATTGCTATTCTACTATTTCTATTGCTAAAAATTGTAGCTGCTATTTCTGCCTTTGATTTTCTGCATCTCCGTTAGGTTTCCAACTCTGTGCACCCAAATGGCCACATTGCACCCCTGAAAGCCCTCCTACCTCCTCTTGCCTTTCCATCCTTCACTGCTCTTCCCCGGCCCTTCCTGCAGCTGCTGCAGCCAGCCAGAAACCCAGGGCAGCAATTGCTCGAGCCCAGGACACCGACTGCTGCTGGTTTGCCACAGCCACTGCCCAATCAATCGCCATATCACCCATTAACAAGATAGCGCATGATGGCAATCAGTCATTCTGCCGCCTGGTATTTCTGCGTCTTGCTAGCCGAAGCTGCAGTGGGCATTACGTCCCTGGGAATATTATGTCGGCTGAGTCATTCCCCAAATTATTGAAGAAAAGGTCAGCTGTGCTCTGGCTCTCCCCCGGCAGAGTCTCAGGAACTATTGATCAAGTGAAATCTACTGCACATCATACAGAGCAGCCAGTCACTTTGGGGTTATTTGCTGTAAAATGGCCCCAGTCTTGCAACTCAATTTAAAATAGGTTAAAAATTCATGTGTCCGTAGATGCTCAATGAGACAAATAATATGGATTTGACATGTCTGTATGCTCCTGGCAGGAGTCTTTTCACTGTCACATAGTGCTGGGGGTGTTGCCCTTCATAAACCTTTTCACACTTGCAAAAATGTTGGCAACAGGCTCCCTAGGCCCCATTCGCTTACAGTCTAAAAAGACGATGTTTAAACAGTGAGGATAAATAGGAGGCAAGTGCATCTTGTTCGTTTAAAATATATCCAGATTTGTAGTTCATCTTGCTTCTCGCTTTATCTTTTGTTAGATAGCAGATCACAACTGAAGAGCTTGCCCAGGCCAAAATTTCTTCTCTACTGGACCAAGTGTGTTGCGGCTTAGCTCAAGGCCCAGAGCATCCAGACCTTTTTGGAAATCAATTTTCCCCATTTTCCCATCTAATTCAGAATGATTTTAAGTTTCTTCCATCACTGGTTAATAGTATAAATCCAAAGGTGCCTTCTCTTGGAAAAGTAATACAAGAAGTTTGGAATGCTTAGGGAAGTGAGCAGCTGTTTAAGTAACTAAAGACAGGTTTCTCCTAAAATTAAGTCTTATAAGCATATATCGGAAGCACATTACAGACATTCTTGGCCAATATAATTCCCACTGCTGTCGGTGAAAGTGTTTTGGCTGAGTTGGACAGAAGTTGGGTGAGCTCGCATTGGGGCCGGCCAGCCTGCGGAGGAGCAGCACGTTCCAGCCAACTTCCAGGTTCAATTTTAGGCAACTCCTTTGGAGCTTTCTGCTCCAAGTTATTAAGAAACGCCTCTTGCCTGTAACTGTGGCAGAGGGGACCATTGCTTGCCTCATTCTATTGAAACCTCCTCCTGCTCATGAAAAAAACAGGGACAGAGAAACGGAGTTTGGGAGCTGCAAGCCTTGCTAAGTTGTCCTGCTGTCTCTAGATCTCCCCTTGCACGCAGTATTTTTTAAAGGGGGGATTACAGGATAATGCGATGGGATAATTCAAATAATTATTGAAGTGCACATCAAGACAAGTCAGTGATCAAAGTGAAACAAGTGCTCTCGTATAAAGGGAATGTCTAAATGCAATATGATAAGGGCACTTATCCCCGACCTATTTAAATGTTTCTGGCCTTAGGCAGCAAATATTCAGATTAAATGAAATGCATAACAATACCCAAGTGAAATTCACCTCTGCAATGTTCGATATGCTTCAGAGCCGGAATTATATTTATTTTAACTCTAATATAATCACATAATCTTAAGTGTATGGTTTATTAAAAAAAAAACAACAATTTTATTATACATATCAGTAACACAGCATGTTAGGAGAAGAATCCACATATACATACACATATGAATCATTGCATTACTGATGTTTCTCTGAATTTTATCTTTTTTCACCTTATTCCTGAGACACAGCAGCTTGGGAATATATTGTACTTCCTGAATAATCCTAAAGATAAACAATCAATTTCAGACCAAAGGAAAAAATAAATCCAAAGATGCAATTCGGCCCACCAATACCAAGATGCTATCAGTCTGAAAATCTGCAAGTGGGGCTTTTGCCTCTTCCAGCAGCTGCAGCACCCTCAGCTTTGGTAATACAACAAGCAGCACAATGACTTTTCCATGCAAAGAGTTAGAAGAATATTTTTAAAAACTGATGGCTAAATTTTGGCTCCTAAACTGACATCTAGGCATCTGGCTAAGACTTTCAATGGGAATGAATGTATACATCGCAATGCTGCTTTTTAAATCTCAGGCTCATTTTGCATCCGATCCTGCTATTCTTAGACCACCGGCGCGCTCAGCCCGAGTGCCACGGGCACAGCTGTTCTCCCTCTGGGGAGGCCTGGGCTGCGCTGATTCAGATGATGCAGTTTAACCACCAGAAGACCGCATATTGTGCGGCTCCGGCAGCACTAGCGCGTGGCACACGGCCGCATGGACTTCCCACACCTCAGAGTCTAAATAGTAAATAACAATAGGGAATGCAAGTCCCAATAAACAGAGCAGATTTTCCCCAGCAGACTGATTACAGCCCCATAAGTCCAGGTCCTTAAACTTAGGGTGCTTAAAATAGATATTTGATATAAATTAAAGGGTGAATTTGTGTGTGTGTTGTACCCACTGTGCCCAGGACCTCAATACACTACATGTTACCCCACAGCTTCTGAGCCACAGTAACTGCCTGTGCGCTCTTAGCTCAGAGAAAATGTGAGAAAAAAGGCATTACCTTAACCTCTGTGAAAGAGGTCTAACACTGACTTGCCAAAGAGGGTGTTTTAGATTGCACGTTTTTTAAAGTCTTGTAGTGTTTCGTCTCAGTGCCACAAAGCGGAGCAGGCACTGATGCAGAGTTGGATAAACAACATTTTTGAATAATGGCTAGAATTCAGGGACGTTTTCTCACCGTGGTCTGTACCATCCTCATTCCAGATAACGAAGCGAGAACTCCCCGCATCAGAATAACTTCTCCTGCTCCACATATTCAGTTTCTGATTCCGTTATTCAACTCTGCAAGGCACAGATGAGTCAGCCGTTGTTTCAATATCAAATGTGCATTTCTTTATGCACCAATGATGTTCAGAAGATTACATATATTTATTCACATGATCACGCCTGGCTCAGGACATCCAGTGAGAAAAACTTTTCTTTAGTAGACTTCCTACTGGCAAGTGCAGGAGAAATCTTGGTTGAGGCTGAATTTAGATTAGCGTTAGAGCTGAGCATGAGTTTTGTGTTTTGATAAAGCATGTATTCCATGGAAATAGTATGTCTTCACAAACAAAACTATTCATGGGAAAGGACTGGTTTTGCTGGATTCCTTCGCTTAAAAATAGAGGGAAAAATCTTTAAAATTGTCAGATCGTTTTGGCACTCATGTTTATAAAGTGGAAATCTTCATTTTCCAAGCAGTGCTAACATAGACAGTGAAGCTGGTTATAGAAGTAGAAATTTTAAAATGATTGATATTGAGATGGAGTGCTTTCAAGAATCTGAATTAATAACCAAAACAGTTTGGCTGCCTTTGCCCATAATCGTTTCCAGGTTTTGACATTTAGTCCCAAAGTTTGCAAATAGATTTTGTATAAATGTATTATATACAGATATGTGCTCTAGAATCAGATGTGGTCTCCTGCAGAAAGGCCAGGATGTAAATCTGGGTGCTGACACCACGCACCCGTCTGACAGGGTGCAGCGGCAGAGGCGCGGGGACGATCGCTGCTGCTGCCCCACGGAGTTACTCCCGTCCAGACTAGCTGGGACCTTGCCTCCAGGTTTGGACTAGCGTACCCGTTTCTGGGACATTTAACTTGGAGTATATGGTCTACAAAGGCTGCACCACTAGGGTATACACAGGAAATAAAATGGTATTGAAACAATGTATTTCTGTTAAATAAAAATGCTGGCACTTAATGAGCCTGATCTTATTCTGTGAGCTCGGAATGGAGGAACCAGAGCAGTATGTTTATCATGCTGAAGGCATTACAGGCTTTGACAGGAATGGAAATGAGAGGAAGGAAGGAAAAAAGGATGGAGGTAGGGGAACAATATTCAGAATAGGGAACAGCTTGCCAGCTTCCTCAGAGGGATAGTAGGGGAAGAGAGAGATTTTCATTAATAGATAACTGGCATTCTTCTACTTTTCAATTTTAACAAACCTTCTAATGATAATTACAGACTTTCTGTATTTATAGAGACCCAGAGTGTGTGTAGACAATAGCGTCATCTACCAAGTCCTTTCTTCTGCTGCTATACGAATTCAGCCATTATCTTTCATGCCTTTCATTAAAATATGAAAGGAGATAACCAACATATAGCTATGTCATATCCCAGTAGGAGGGGAGGATCAAAATTAGCTCTGGCTAAGGAGAGCCAGAAGAAAAAGAGAAGAAAGGGTTAGAAAGAAAGGTAGGCAGAGCTGTGCTCACTCAAATTCCTGCTATCTGCACTGGCTAAGGCTTACGGGAATGATCAAAGGTGGAAGAAATCAAAGATGACTATAAAACCACAAGGTTAATGCTCCGAAGTCAGGGTCACAACAATTCAGGTGATCATGGGGGTCTCCTCTGCACCGGGCAATGCCCAGCCAGGCAAAACTCCTGTGTAATCCTTTTCCTTGATTTTCATGACTCTATTCCCTCTCCCTTCATTGTCATGACTCTATTCCCTCTCCCTTCATTGTCATGAATAACTTTTACTAATTTTTTCTGTCCTATATAGAAAACAATTTTCTAGGGGACACAAATGTGCCCACTTCTGTCAACATAATGTTATGCTTTAATAGACATGAATGATAATATCTAACAGCCTTCTTCACAGGGGACCTGTTGGACCTCACAGTCTGAAAATCAAAGCACCATGGTAGGATAAAAAGCTGGAAATTTTAAACCTCCTGCTCATACTAGAATTAGTCAAGTACCTTCCGTTTGGATTTATGGAGGAAGAGGGGACTTTAACTCCAGATTTTGGCCCAAAGGACTGTGGTAGGTGTCTGGCATAGCACAGACCACCATCGCTCTTGCACAGAGGCCTGAACCAAATGGTCTTTGGAGAAGTGCACATTTCTGCTTGTATCTATATTTTTTGAACTTTTATTAAAAGAGATGAGTGAAACACTACTTTTTTCCATTTTGTTATTGGATCCTTTTCTAATTTTCCTTGGTGCTTTGGTATTGGAGGGATTAGAGAAAAGAAGAAAAGTGATCTTAAGGAATTTCTCCCAACAACATGCATCTTCATGGTTTTCAGATGCCACAGACTCATAAATCTGTTGGGATTCATAGGTAGCGCAGGTCTTATGCCTGAAGCATCTTTCAGTCTTGAATCTCTACTAGCACCCCTGAAAATTTTCCGTGGAGCCCAGACACACACTCCAAAGCTCCGGCTCCTGGCTGTCTCCAAGCTGTAAACCAGAGCAGTCATCATCAAAAGGCACTTTAATCTTGGCTGTAATTTTATACTGCAAAAAGCACTTGGATGATCAATTTGCATTAAAACAAGTCATCCGAAATACGGCACCTGCAGCCTCTGAGCTATGTGGGAAATTCGCTGCAGCAGATGAGCACTGCGAGGTGCTCCCCAGGTTTGGGTGGCTCTCCCTATCCCCTGCTGCCATAACAGCCCCCGCTGGCATTTTTCTTATGCTTTAATTCTTTTACTCTCCCATTACAAAACCGTAATCATTTCTTTGTTCCAGCCAGCTCTCTGAATCCTCCTCCAATAGCCTCTTTCCAATTACCTAAAACCGATTTCCAATTACCTGTCTTTCTGAAGGGCAGTTTTTGTGATTTAGAATCATCCTTCTGGGTCAAATCATCGTTCACACCCCCAAAAATTCACCATAGTGTTTGAATCATCAAATACCTCACTTGTTTTGTAAACTCTGTGAAAATAAAGGGAAATAGCTTACTATCAACTTTCTGTGTGCTTCTAGACTATCTACAGTATTTTTCAGGAGCAGGGAAGGCCCAGGGGCATCTTCTCTTCTGAAGAGCGGTAACATGAATAAATTCATACAGGTGACGTCCTAAGGCATTGAAACTGCTTTTCTGGCTCCAACGTGTAAATATTTTCATGTTCCCCAAGTGGTCCTAGCCAAGTATGAGTGTTTCTTCTGGAGTGTCGAGTATTTGTTGCTGATATGCTGGAAGGACAACAGAGCGACAAGGAGAATACCCCCTTTGCTGGAGGGGGAACAGGAGCTGGAGGGAAAATTGCTGTTGTTTGCTGACGAGTCTCCAGATTGATGACAACAGACACAGGGCAGCAGAGACAAGGCAGAGCCTCGTGTCCTCCCCACGCATGGCAGCGGAAGCTTTGCAGTCAGCCACCGTGTTCCTCATCCTGGTGACATCACTTGTCACCTGCAGAATCCATCTGCAAGGTCATCTAATGATAGTGCTCCTAATGGTTGCAGAAAAGGACGTTTTGCGGCAATTCTTCAAGAATCTGTTAAAAATAGCAGCAGCTCTACCAGGCTGAGAGGGAAGGCTTTAGGAATCTTGCAGAGAATTGCTAACCCATGACTGCAAACAGTTTCATTTCTCAGGCCTTGGCTATTGAAGGGTCGTTCACTTTTCATGCCTTTATAAGTACACCACAGCAAAAAGTGTGATGTTTAACTTAATGATGTCATGGGCCAAGGGGTAACTGAGGCTTTGGAAATGACCGTGTATTTTCTGCATATTGCTTTCTGTGACCAATATTATAAACATTTCCAGAATTATTTTTTAATTTAATTTTGCCTTTCTTGACAGCTTTAGATGCTTCCAAGAGAACTGGCACTTCCATTTTTATTTTACATTTATCCACTTTGCCATTCTTCAGTCTGCCTTTTAATACCTTTACCAGCAGAGGCTATTTAAAATGAAAAGTAACTTCTGTTCTTTCCTCACCAAGACTAAAGCATTAAAGGAACCTGAGCACAGAAAGTGAATGCGATATTAAGGGATGAAATTCTGGGCAGCAAGTAATAATCATTGTGTCAGTAGCTTACTGTAGTCGGTGGATTCAACAGGAGAAAAGCTGTGGTTGCCAGTGTAGTTGCTGTAATCCGAAATTTCATGGCCACATGGACTGCTCAGCTAACGTGTACTGCTGCTCCTTGCCCTGTCTGGAGGGGGAATGGTTTCGTCATTTTACACAAGTGAAAATGAATAGTGAAGGACAGATAGTTCAGATGCATTCTAGAGTTAAGATGAAAACTCTGATCAGGAGGTGAAAAGAAAAACACGTTCTAGAATAAGATGGCCAGACATATAGATCAGTCATTAAATATAAAAATACATTGAAATGCACATCTCTTCCAAATGGTTTATTTAAAAACGTGCAAACCAGCGTGTTTCCTGTAGTGCTTTTGTGCAGCGCTGCCCTGCAGTACCCAGGATGGAGAGCAGCGGCATGGATAACAAGGAATTGCCCCGCATGGCCTGTCTATAAATGCTCACGTGGCACAGAAAGAGCAGAACTGGTTTCGAGGGCGAAAGAGGGTAACGCAGTGAAATCACTGCTCCTGAGCCTGCGAGGGGCCGGGGGAGGCAGCAGGGGTTATTTCCCTCCCTGTGCGGCCGGCCTCAGCCTGGGAAACCTCAGGCAGGAGATTTCGGCCCTAGCCTTTTTTTAATCGCTAAACGGTTTGATTCTTTTTTCTACGTATTTTTCCTCCTTTGCTCCTTTGTGCCTGGCGCTGGGCTGTTGAGATATGATTTTATACGGCCAGAGCCAGCCGTCTGCCTGGGGAAGGCTCACCGTAACCCAGATGTGTCACATGAAAGGAGAAGCTGCGCTTATGACAGCTGGAAATGCTTTTGCCGACTTCTTAAAAAGCCTTCCCAGTCTCATCCCAGTAGTAGAGCTCAGAGTAATCCCTGGCACCGTGCTCTGAGCGGGTGAATGAAAGAACTCTCGATGCTGTTTTATCTTGTTTTTCAAATACATTTGGGTAATTAAGAAGGAAGATGAAAAATGGAACGCTTCAAAAGGTGAACTCGTCACCTCCCAGTGGCAATCGTCAGGACTTTGGCTGTTAAATTGGCCAAAGTCATTGATCTAAATTCTTTTCAGTCGGCCTCTCCCCACAAAGTCTCTATCAAAATGTTCACAGGGCTCATTTCGTCTTTTCCCATATGAGGGAGGACTCCGCTCATGCCACCGAGAATGCAACCCACTCTCATGTCCAAAGCAAACTAGAAATGCTACTGAGAAAATACCATGTAAAGATATCATCATTCTGACACGTATATCTCAAGGCATTTTGCAATTTAGGCATTAGATAGTACAATGAATGATCCAGGAAGATATAATCCTTGCAGTATGGTGCAGAAGCAAAAGAAATATTAGAAAAAATTGCCACACAAGCCAATAAAATTAAAAGTCAGATCCAAATTTATTTGAAATCAATGAGTCTTCTCACTGATTCACTGAAGAGGCTTTGAATCAGACCATAAATGAACCTCTGTAGCCATCCTGATGGATATCAGAAATAAGTCTGCTAATGAGAATATTAGAAGAAAAATAAAGCCAGCTTGAAAATATCTTCCCGTGATTAACTCACCCATGCCGCTGTATCGTGCAAACAAGTTCTTTTGTTGTTAGTAAGTCTCTGGTATAGTTAAAGGTACAAGATGACCTTTGAGAAAATTATGTTATCAGCAGCTCCAGTTCCTCGCTCTCATTGTAAGCTCTTTCTCATCCTAAATAATGACTTATGATACTGTTAGCCTACAAGTCAAACAGACAGCCCATACCCTTAGGATAGATTGCCTTTAAAAATAAATAAGCAAATAAATAAAGTCTGGGTCTGTTATGTGGAAGGGAAATTCATACATGCATAACAAAAACTTTTTGTTTAAATGACCGGACATTGTACTACAATTTGGATCATATTCAGGTCCGTTAGCTGGTGGCGCTCTCGGTGCAGAAGAGAACAACTGGCAATTATTGTTTTTGCATGATTGGATTACCAGCAAATATATTCTTTCAGCTTCTTGTTTTCTGATATCACAATAAATGGTGTCACTGTAAATTTGCATGCACAGAAACACTTTCAACTGTTTGATTTCTTGAACAGAAAAAAACCCTTGAGCTTCTCAAGCTGCCTGTAAATGGGAAACCTTTAGGCATGGCCTCCTACTTTTTACCCTATAAAAAATAAGTCACAGCACTATTGCTGTTCCTCAAGGATCCTGGCAAGGGGACTCTCAGCTGACCAGGGAGAGGAAAGCTCTGACACTCCCAGGGACCAAGGTGCTGCACGGGTTGTGTCTTTGGCCTGGCATTTTGCAAGCATCCATCTTTCTGTCCACTACGAAATTTCTCTAATTCCATTTTCTCTCAGGACGGGGGACATGGAGCTCATGACAGAAATAAATGGGAGCTTGATTTCTGCCAGGGTATGGAGCTCCAGCGGCAGCCCTGCGGGCCTGTGGTTTTAAAAAATAGTTTGGACAGATGAGATAAGCCTCCTTCACGCTTTTCGGCCCCTGGCTTGCTGCTTGGCTACTCCGCAAGAGAAAGGAAAAATAACCAGTGTGTGAAAAGTGCCCCTCAATAACGTTTATATTCCTAGAAGGGGATTTCAAGAAGAATTTGTGAGTAGTTTGGCTGGAATCACCTCCAAATCCACTTGAACAGCCACTGGGACCCAGCCGACCTGCAGTAACTCATGAAGCCAAAATAACTTGATCACGCATCTGGCTGCAGAGCAAGCAGCACTGCAGGAAGATGCTTTTGCAGAAAAGCAAGATGATAGGCATCGAAAGACGTTGACACCCATGCACGGCGCTCGTGTTTCACGGGCGAAGAGGGGAGGGCTGCAGAGCCGTGCGCAGGGTGGCTCCTGGGGCACAGGAAGGTAACACACAAGGGTGGCAGGATGCCTGCAAGCGCTGCTGCTCCCAGCAGCTCTGCAACCTCTGCACCAAGCCAAGGACCCAGCCCAGGAGCTTGAGGAACCTGAAAACCAGCCAGATGTGTTTGTGAAATGTTATCCCTGGCAATAATTCAGTTGCATCCTTTTCACTCTGCACCATCAGTTCTGAAGGCCTCTTTTTTTCTTCTTCTTCTTCAAAAGCTAAAAACCTGTGTTTCATCGTGTCACTGGGGAGTTCAGGGAAACCTGGTGTATTAATTAGACTTCCTTGCAGTTTAATCAATCATTGCTCCAGGCTTGGGATGGAAATACAGCAATTAATCTTTTTTTCCTTGTTTTCCCATCAAAAGATAGCCATTTGAGTATCCCTCGTTAGCAGAAGAATAATCTCGCATTCAATTACCAAAATTTTTACCGTTATTTATTGCTTTACAATGCACCCTGTGAGTGACTGACAAGCCCTGGCAACAAAACAAGGCATTGTGATTAGGCCGGCTAAGGAACGGCTGGGATGAAATATCAGCTTTAATTGTAGTCTTACAACCAAAGCTATGTGAGTGAGGTGAGAAGATAGCGTTGTTTGACTTTACAAGTGAGAAAATTCATGACTTACTGCAGTCTCACTGAATCTACATTTTTTAGCTAGAGTAGTGTTAAACAAAAACCTTGCTCCAGCAAAGAATGCGTAAAGAGCCCAAGCTTTAGTGTGAGATATTGGCTAGCGCATAGATTTAATCTCCATTCCTGCAACTTCAGCCCCATGGGGAGCCCTTCATTTCCATATTGATTTCTTGGAAAAACCATGTTTTGTTTTGTTTTTTTTTACATTCTTCTTCCACATTTTCCCTGAGGAGCTGCTGGGCATAATCTTTTCCACACTGGCCTTAAGGGCTGGTGAGTCTGAAATGCTTTGGGAAGAGTTGAGGACTATGGTAAAGTTTTACACCTTTCCTTAAAATATGAAAGAGGGAATCACTCTAGGCTGCATCCTTGATGGATCTGCAGCCCCATGCAAAGTCCAGTATGTACCTTATTCATGCCACTAAGCTAATGAGTTGTCTTGACACCACCACAATATGCTTTAAATTGCTTCTATGGAAGAGGCAGAGTGACTGATAATTCCCAGAAGGAATTATTTTAAGTTTGACACCTTCCGTCCCTGCAATTTCCAGCTGCTTAGCAGATTAATATTTTGCATTTTAACCTTTATATCCACCTTCAGATGCCATTATATCCAAAAGAAAATGCTTTGAAAGAAATTGCAAACCTAAACTGGCTGAAAGATCTTAAATAACGTAGAGCTCTTAAAGAACGAAGAGTTCATTACGTAAGTTTAAAACTGTTCATTTGTTTGTAACCTGGCCTTTAAGGAAAAATCTGTCAAACCACACCCAAATATGTCACTCCCTGAGTAGTCCTAGCAAGGAAGTTTTGTTCCATTTCAATATTATGTCAAGAAAGCAGTCTTTAGCAACCAACAAAGCATTTTTGCACCAAGATTCCTGAATATCCTCAACACATTGAAATTAGGAAATGAAAATCACTGATGAAAATGAGGAATATAAGTATTGTAATCCATAATTCCTATTTGTTTTAAAATTTTTTGAGGACATTGCTGGTGTTTGGGATAAGCAGCATATTTCAGCTATTTAATAATGATGTAAAGGTTTATGAACTGGAAGCTTGTGAACCAGGCTGATGTTATTGCTCCATCTTTAACATCAGCTTATTTCAAATGATGTTTTGTACTAGGTACAAAGCAACGATGAGGTTCATAGTCTACCAGTCTGCCAGTTAATCTACCTGTCCAGCTGCCTAATCTTAGTATTCCCTGTAGCACCCGTTTCTGCAGTATGACAAGACCCAACCCAACCTACAGTTCCAGAGAGCTGTGACAAAGTTTGCTGAATTACTGAAGCCAGAAGTCATCCCCCACAGAGAGGAGTTACCTGTTCCCATCTGAACCTGGAAATGTGGCATGCTGGGGAGCTGTAATGTGAATATTTACCTGGAGGGCCCTGTGCTCTCCTCCACATCCAGCTTATTGCATTCAGGGCCACATCTCTCTCATCTGCAGTGATGGGTTTGACACATTTATTCGATGGAAGTTAAACACGCAAACAAAAAATGGGTCAGAATCTACTTATGGCCACAAACTTCTGAAAAGACAAGATATGACCAGATTTCAGAACATAAATTATAGCTTGATGGAGACACTGCCTCAAGTGTCCTTCAGGCTGCGCTCACTATCGCAGTGGTCAGGTCCCCCTGCCTTCCCCACTGAGGCTTTAATGTGGCTCAGTTGCTAACCCCAAGGAACCCCTAGGATTTCTGTTGGGTTCAGCCAGCGTTACAGATACCACTGAAAAAAAAAGAAAACAGATCCAAGAGTAGATTTTTGGCTTCTTTAGCCTGAGAAATATGTTTTTTCTATAGTTCTGGTATTCCCCAGCATGAAAAGTCTTGACAGACATCAAAGCTTTGAAAGATAACAGATGTTGAGAGTTGAGTATGGTTAATAAATTCAGTGATCTTGCCACAGCGTGCACAACTGGGACATAACTGAGACTGCTGTAATTCAGCCGGTGGCTTCAGTGGCCCCACAGTCCCCGGGGAGCACAGCTCCGGAGACAGCACACATTGGGCTCTAAAAGGTTATAATTTTATTACTGCAAGAAGCTATTAGTTGTGCATTAGGTTACCCAATATCTTTGCAATTCTGTCATTTGGTAGGTGCTCCTCTGGATTAATATTTATTGTTATTGCTGTGTTTATTAGCATTGTAATGGCTATTGATACTGTCGTGTTTATTTTGTGGGCCATGAACTCCAGTATATCAGCGTCTGTGGCAGGACTAGACAAGGGCTAGCGTGAAACGGGCTGCGGGTTGCAGAGGTGGTACGGCAGCTTTTTCAAACACTAGCCTCCCTGTGCTTTGCCTTGCGAGGCCCCGGCAAGGTGCTGAAGGAGCACTGACGCCCGCCGCGGGGCTGGGTGCCGGCCTTACGCCGGCCCTGGCATCGGGCTCCTGTTCAGCAGCGCTTCACTGGCTGGGCAATCCAAATGCAGCAAGGCGATGCCCGTTCAGGGTTTTATTATGCAGAGCACCCTGCGTTCCCAGCCGCCTGCGAACGTCCGAGCTGTAATACATCGCATCGGAGTTGCTGATCAATTAGCTGTCCATAATTGATTCTTGGCTGTTCTGCTTATTGCTGTTTCAGCCAAACCTGCCGCAGAGCCCGAGTGGCTGAACTAAATGAACTCCAGATGTCGACGCGGTGGCTCTTAGCGGCTGCGACACTGCAGCTGGGAACAGACCCGGCTGAACAGGAATTTTATTTTGCAATTACTTTTTTAACTGAAATTTAATCCACACTGCAATCACATCCGAGCTCAGTTTTTCAGCCCAGTTTCTGAGCATCTCAGGCTGCTGGTGACTCCTGGCCTAGGAGGTTCAGGACATGCAACCAGACCGGGGACAGATCCCCTGAGGGGCTGATGATTGCAGCCAGCTTGCTGTGCACACACCAGGCCTTGCCACTGGTCACGGTGCTGCCCAGGGCAGCAGGAAGGGCAAGAATGATGGAGAACACATTAGAAAACATGAAAATATTCAATGCCTTCTTTTATCTCTTTGACTGCAAGGTTCCAAACTTTCCCATGGCTTTTCCTATGTTTGAAGTTCTCTAAAATTATTCACCCGGTTCTGAGCTTGACACTTCCATCTGACATTTTATTGCAGGGTTTCATTAGTTTTCCCTATGGAAAGGAACACCAGCTTGTAATTCTTCATTGTGGATTCCAGATTAATTGCTATGGCTATTGGTATGAGCTAACTCTAACAACAAAATAAGTCATGAGCCCATCAGGCCAGTATCTCATTTAAGTGTCAGTCTTCCTTGAGGCTTGACTTATTTTTTCTTATCTGCAATATATAAACAAGAAATAGGAAAATCTCAGAAAAGAGAGATAGGAAACCAATTTTCCTAGGTGTTAATAACTCCATAAAAGCATCTTTCTGGTTTAAGTATTCACTAATGTGGAAAGCTTGTTTCTTTTGATATATCCTGCTGTAAAATATCAAGGCAGTACCATAAAGATGATTCCTTATTACCTGTCTGTGCTTTCTAAAAATTTAGAAATATGTGCATTCATAATGGTCCTAAAGGAAAAGTTGATGGGGAGATATTTTCATTAATACTGAGTTCTTATTACAATCCATCAACACCAAGGAAAGTTCTCCTTGAAGGAGGAAAGGATGAAATAGCTCCCTAGTTTTAAATTACAAAGAAGATGTTTGATAACTTTCGACTGTAATGATTTTCCGGTCTTCACTGCTATAAATGATCTTGACAGCGTCACTCAAACTTATTGAAAGCTAGGTCAAGCAAAACATATTAAACCTGCAAATTAAATTTCCTTATGAAGAGACTGACAGAATTAAGCTCTGCCATTTGTCCTCCTTTCCCCGTCTTCGTTATCCAACAGCGGGAGTTGGCTTTTTGTGATCATTGCCGCTGTTTCGCCGGGATGGCCGTGGTGTGTTACCTGGGGTAGCAGTCACCGGATGCCTCAGTGGGTTTCCCTTTTTACTTTTTTCCACAGTGAATGTTGTCTAAGGTAAAAAATAGCTTGAAAAACTTTAGATCAGAACATGAGGTCAGAGTCCTCAGATTTTCTAGCACAGAGTCACCATTCAGGGAAAATGTTCTGTTTTGCTTGTTTTTATGACCAAACCAAGCAAAATCTCCAATATTCACATAATGGCCTATCTCATCCCCAGCATGGACAAACTCATTAAAGAGTTTATGGACTTCCATGAGTCTCGAGTTTCACAGGAGGTTTCAAATTCTCACATTCATATTTTAAAATCTATAATTTAAAAATGTTGATGAACAAATTCCCCAAACAGTGTAATTACAAGAGCAAGTGACATAGGTCTCCCACAACCCCAGCTCCACGCCACAAGGGGACCACTGGCGAAGACCATGATTAGATGACCCAGGTCTTCACAATATCAGCTGTGTATCTTTTCCATGATCAAAATGTGGAAGAATATGTAGGTCTGTCAGTCAATTTTAGCATGGAAAATATTTTGTTTTCTTCCTTAAGGCTGATGGACCAGTGATCCTTTATTATTTTTATTCAATGCTTGAGGTTACAGGACAAATTAAAATAACACTGTGTACCAAATACAATTGCAATATATATATTGGGTTTCTTTCATCTGATTTCTTAGACTGGGATATTAAATTGAATTGACTTGTCACATATTTCACAGGGCAGTGAATTATTCAAAGGAAAGCTTGAACGGCGGTTGATTTAGCCTTCTGCAGTTAAACCATCATTTCCCCGGCCTGCGCCTCAGGCTCTGGAGGGTTGCAGCTTTGGACCTGTCTGGATGGGACGTGTGGGAAGCTCAGTGCCCGGGGGCCGGGCTCGGACTTGCTGCAGGGACGGGGACCTGCAGCAGAGCTGAGAACGGGGTATCCCGCGGGGCGAGCCAAATCCCTCCTGCTCCTCACCTGACACATCCCGGTTGGATTACCTCTGCGCTATGGGCATGGTCAGACCCTCCGTTTCTGTTGTGTACATGAGCACTTAAAAAATAAAGCAGTTAACTTCTGCCGCAGTAATTTTAGCAGGATTTTCACAGCTGCCATTGTGCCAGAACTCGGCGTGACACAAAGAATCCTAGTGGGTCAGCAGCCTGAAAATAAAGTCTAATTTTATATTTAGGCAAGTTATATAAGCACTTGCTAATTAAGAAAAGTGTTTGCCTATATTCTCCCGGAAGAGAAAAACACAGACAGTGCTTGAAATGTCCCTTAAAGTTACAACCGGAATTGCCCTTTCCATGAAAGATTTGTAAGAGATGCTCGCAGGCCACATCAATATTTAAAAATAAAATCAAGTGTCGTGTTTGAAAACACAGTGAGAAATGTGTTGGGTTTTAAGTAGCACAAGACGATAATGTTGGCACCTCTGCTAACAAAATCTCTGAAGCACATGAAAGGACCCAGTTAAATTAACAGGGACTTTCTGTTTTCTGCTTTTAATGCTGTGAAAGCAATTTGACTGTCCTTGGTGATTTCAATGGAGCTGAACCAGTAACCAATTCGCCAGCTAGAAAGAGGCAGTAAAAATTGTAAAGGTCTCCAGTTTTCACTCTACATGAATAATTAGTGGAATTGCTTTTGGAAAATAAGGCTAAATTTTATGATGCTTCTTCAGTCAACAGGGAAAAATACGGCTAATGACAGCAACATCAGCTGCTCCTGGCCGTAGGGTAGACCACCACCGGGCTTTGTGTTTCTCTGCATGGCGGTGTTTGAAAAGCACTAGTCAGAAATCTTCTTTTCTTTGCAAGAGGTCACTCCCAGGCAGAGGCACTGGGGGATGAGAGCAGGATTACTGAGCAGAAGGGACTCCTTTTTTGTACACTTTGCTGTGGATGTTGTGTCAAATGGCATTTCCCACGATACTTAACAGCAGAGGTAAATTTATAGGTTTTAAAGAATCAGCAGCAATTTGATAAATGATTAACCAATTGATTTTACAGATTGCTATAGTTTAACAGCTCAAAAAATTTTTTAAATCATTGTTAATAGTCACCTATATTGCATCCTCTTGTTGAGCTCTAATAACCCTCAACAACGCACACTCACTGCCTGGCCAGGCTTCTGGCGTCCAGGATTTAGCTCCGAGCATCCTAGTGCGTGTTACAGGAGTGAGTAACGGGGCAAGTGAGCCAGCTTTTGTCTGATATTAGTGTCTTCTTTGCCTGGAGATCTTCATTAGCTGTCTGCTCATTGCAAAATATTGGCAGAGGTTGTTGAATGTTTTCTTTCAAAATGGATGGCCCTGTTGGATCAGCACAGGTTGTCTTTCCAGTTCAATAATTTTTCTTCCCTGTAGGCTTGGCTGAGCAAAAACATTGCTTTCTTCTTCTCTTTTCAAGACCACTGTTGTCAGGGACTTCCAAACACTTGCGCAACTACTGACAAATCTGGCCATCTTTGTACGTTTTATAGGTTTTTTTCTCTCCTCAAGTTTTCTGGGTTCATTTAATCATCTTTGTTCCAGTTCATTCTGCTTGATAATTAACTCCATTTATTCTAACCAGCTTTATTCAAACACAGAGAATTCATATGCATGAAGGATATCTCTCAGTAGTGAAGAAAACAAGCTGCTAAGTGCTTCGGCCACATTGCCAGCAGTGAAAAATATCATTTTAGATTGGCTTGCAGATACCCTTCAGGAGTCATCAATTAGGTGAAAACTTCCACAGAAAACAGTGAACAAAATCCTTCTCAGTCCTTCGCTTTGACTCTCTTGAGTCTTTTGTTTAGACGATTTTGCTAGAAATACCTAACATCATTAAATCTTCACTTTCTTCAGAAAGCAAAACTGTCTTTCCTGGAATATCCTGGATTTTCTTATCCCTACAGTCTATTTGGCCTTTTCCTCTCCGAGAGCTCCTCAGTCTCTGTCACTGCATGTCCGTGGACCTGTTTCTGGCCTCCTGAGCTCTGTGGTCCCTCACTTGTCTAAGACTACCTGTAAAAATGAAATTTGCACAGTAAGATGTTCACCATCAAAAAATCTCAGTATCTAAAAGGATGTTACTGCTAACTCTCTGCCGTTGCTCTGTTATCACTGTTACAGTCCATCAACAATTTCATGGGGATCATTCTTTAATGCGGCTCTTTTCCATGTTTTACTGGCTGGATAAGGCTTTAAAATGAGTATAAGCTATAGTTAATCTTCCCCTAAGGTTTCCAGGCCTGCTCCAGCACTCCTCATCTGAATGCGCCCCGCGTAGATCAGTTAATTTCCCAACCAGATGAAGCACGATGCTTTCTGGCCCGCCTGGCTCCGCAGCTCTCATTACAATAGCAGTCTGGGTATTAAAAAAAGACTAATACCTCTAAGATCCTTGTCAGTCTAATACATTCTTACTAGAACTAATAAAACACACGTAGTTTAATAGATGAAGACTTACTCATTCTCTGAAAAATATCTTGGTGGGAGTGATGATAAAACTATTCACATTCTTCCATTTTATGCTTAGTTTTATTTGTATAGCTGTGAATCACTGCCTCCAATGAGCGCAAGAGGAAATCCAGCAAGGCTCCTGAAGGAAAAGACTTCAGCCGAATTTGTAGAAGGTTCTCTGTGTTTTACGGCTTTCTGGGAAGCATTTGTATTGCTGTCATTTTTACCGATGCTGAGTACATGAAGAACTTGAGATATGAGAGAAGCACATCAGATTTGCAAAAAGTGAATTTCGATCAGTGCTTCTCACAGATGACAAAAAATATGTGTTTATAAAGAAGACCTCTGATTTATAGTTAAAAGTCCAGGGTAATTCTGTCTTTGGGAAAGTGAAGAAATAATATTCAAAGAAATTCTGCTATACTGATATATATCACCAGGGTGATATATATCAGTAGACAGGACTGCATGTTCTGTAGACACGCTGCCTGTTCTGCCTGCAGTGGTGAAGAGGGGGAGACCTGAGGCAGAAAAGCATCTCTGATAGCTGCAGAGGGTATCCTGCTAGCAACCACAGCTAAATCTAGTGGGGTTTGCGAATCAGAGCAGGCTTGTGGCTTCAACCCTGTAGGAATATCCCTAAAGACAGCTGGGATGTGGTGAGTGAATCCATGCATTCCTGATCTCTTGCCGTGAGAAGTATGTCGGGTTGGCCTAAAATTAAGACTGAAGATGTGACACCAGGCCTTGACGAGGAGAGTAAGCATGCTAGGAAGTAACTCAAATAAGTTCTTCTGCAAACCATATCTCTTTTTTTTTCTTTTTCCTTCTTGATCTTTTCTCTTTCTTCCTTCCTTTTTCCTGCTTTAATGTTGCACTTCATTAAATAGATGTAAAATCCTGCTCTTTGAAAAAAAACCTCAACACCTCTTCTTTCAATTTGTGCTGGGTTTTTTATCCCTGAAGATGAAAAGCTCACCTTCTGTGCTTTGCAATGCTTCGTAACGACAACCTGGCTTTACGAATCTGAGTGCCACAGAGTAAAAACGAAGTAAAAATACACTGGGATTAGGAAATTACACCTGGTGAAAATATCATTCCTTAGCAGGCTTTCAGAAAACTGCTCCTCATAGCGTGCATTTTTCCCGTGACGCATTAGTGAACAGCATCCACGTGCACAGGGGCACGCCAGCGCCGTGCAGCAGACACAGCGTGGATGTGGTTGAACCTGGTGCTGGTTAGGGAGCGGGAGGCCGGCGGCTGCTCCAGGAGGTCGGGGCAGGGGTGCCGAGCAGCGGTGGCCGCGGCAGGGACGCGCTGTGCTTCGTGCCCCTGCGCTGGATGTGGCACAGCACCAATGATGGGAATGGAGGGGGAAGCCCTTTGCTGGGATCCAGCTGCGCCCAGTCCGGTTTGCGACTGATGAAGGCGGCAACATTTCCCGCGGATCAGCACTGCCTTCTTACACAGTCCTGAGGAGCAGAAAACCCAAGTGGATCACACAAGAACTCTTTTACAACTGAAGCAGAACTGCCTGATGTTTGCCCTTGGAAAGGTGGGGAGCAAAGAACTTTATTTCAACAGGGAAGCTAAGTTTGCATTCAGACATTTGAATGGTAAAAATATTTCATCATATAATAAGCAGAAATTTTGACTTATGAAGCTCTCACTTCTCCATTTTTATTGCTTCTTTTTCCCCTTCTCATAATTCAAGCTTTCATCTCACACTCCTCTGGGAAGTGGGTTTTTTCTTAAATAGGAAAACCTCTTTAAAAAGCATTCTGCCTTCTTCGACTCTTACCTGTATATGATATAAATAGAGGTTTAATTACACATTAAAAAGTCAACACATTAAGCTTCTTAATTAATTATGATTTGCCTATTGAGTTAATGTTCTTGTAAATTATTCTGCAGTAGATGCAATTGCCTTTCCCAGACATAATTGCATTGTTTATCCTATAGAGGCTTTCCATAGAGTTCTTTAAAGCTGAAAGCTACTTTTTAATTGTAACAACAACCTCAGTACAAAGCAGTCATTTGCATTGTCCTTTCTTGCTCAAAACTTCTGGATACTCGAGTGATTTGCAAAATCCCACAAAGTGTCCATTTACATCTCAGGCACAAATTTTTTCTAAAACCTAGCCATAAATATCTTAAAATGAGGTATGTAGACTTATGTATCACAAACTGTAATTAATACTCTTTGCATCTCAGATTTTTGGGCCCAGTATTTGAGGTCCAATGTTTCCATAAATCAGGCCATAAGGCTAGAAAGTTACAATACAGCCACCCAAAACTCTGTAAAAGCAGCACTACTGGATTTCAAGCTCTCTCCCAAGGTCATGGGAAATAGAGAGGCCTAATTACACCCTTCCATATTAGAGCAATGTTCCCTCCAAGCATAGACACATCATCAGTCTATGAACAATACTAATTAACAGGCCACACATTGCTGATACCTTATGCTACACAGGTTTGTAATGAGTGATTGATTTTAAATGCTTGACAATCATGTGCAAATTAGGAAGGGGTGGAACCAGGAGGTTGGAATCAATAAAAGATTAGGCAGCCTTTATTGTTCCCTTTCTCCTGCCTGGAGATGTGATCTCCTATGGCTGGTCCCTGTGGTTGGCCATGCTGTGCATGCAGGAAGGTGGGAGAAGAACCCAGGCAAGGTGGCAGCAGTGCCAGAGACACTGAGGAGGTGGGACTGTCCCTTTTGGTTCCTTGCTTTGGATGAACACTGGTGCTTTCCTTGCCTGCAAGAGGAGTTGGTGCCCTGCAGGTGAGGATGCCAAACTTTGGCTGGCTGCTTGTGTGCTGACCCTGGTAAGAGCATAATTAATAATCAGCTAACCAGGGGGTAAAGCCCAAAAGGCCACAGACTTTATTAACAGCTACCAGAAAAAAATATAGCTAGCACTGCCTGCCCTCCAGCAGTGCAGGAATGGGGCCCCTCTGGTGTTCAGCTGTGTGGCAGGGGAAGGGGCTGGGTGGCCACAAGCTGCCTCCATGTGGACCTTGTGTCCCTGTGGGGTCTTTCCATGCAGTGTCACTGGGGGTCAGATCTGGAAGGGGTTACATCAAGTGGCTGCTCATGGATGTATGAGCAACAGCTGTTGCTGGGTTCTCACAGCTGTGGCTAAATACAGTTTACAGTTTGCCTTTCCTCAAAACCTGTTTTTGTGGGATAGCTGTGAAAAAGTGACTTGTGCACCTTTAGAGAGCAGGAGGTGGGATGACTTGTACAAAGCAAAACCGCTTCAGTATTGTGAGGCCCTCTTTCAGGTTTTGTCCTTGCTTTTATAACTTCATCAGTTTATAACTCACTTTGCTATTTAAGAATGCAGCACCTGCTCCACATCCCTGCTTCAAAGCCAGCTCCCTATATCAGTGATGTTACCAAAAGATTTGTTTTACATGCTATCAGGGTTCCCCAACAGGACAGTTATGCAGTGGGTAGGAAGTTCCCTGAACTTGCAAAACTTTTTTTTTCCCAAATGAGCAATCAATAAAAATCAAACCTTAAAGCTTTGTATAGAAGTCAATGTGCAGCTGACAAACCACTTCAAATGTGGGAGCCCACAAGACAGCGTGCATTGCAGCACTGTCACTACTGCTCTTAAGTAAGCATCTTTAACCTCAAGAAGTTTTCAGGAAAAGAGTTAAAATTCTCCCTCATGCCCATCCAAGCACTTGGTAGTAAAGTTGACTTGAGCACTGTAAGCAGAATTGCAGACCTTAGTGGTACCTTATTGGACATGTGATCTGGAGTAGGTGATGACTCTAGATTATAGGTATTGCTTTAAGGAAAAGCATGTGTCTCATGCTGGACTCCTTAGGCTAAGCAATAAAATATTTACCAAAGCAGACCAGCTGTTGATAGGCATTTAAGTGCATGTGAAACTGAGTATTTCTTATTTTGTTAGTTATGTGAGCTTGTAGCAATTTAGCTCCCTCTTTAAGCCTTCATTCTATTTAAGCAGTGGAGATATGTACTGGCACACAAACCATCCTTGGAAAGTTCCTCCTTTTATTCCTGCATAGCTGGTAGTTGCTCTGCACAATACTGAGGTATTAGGAATTACAAGGGGATAAAAATTAGTGTTTGCACGTGGGTCATCCAGAGTATTCAAGAGGGACTTGGCTTTAATCCAGGTATTTGGAAGTCTTTGGCAGGTCTTTGGATACCTCCTGGAGAAGGAAGCTCCCACTTGCACTCGACTCTGACTCAAGTGGTACTGTGAAACCCTTACTTTCCCATAAATTAGGCCCCACCTCAAAGGTAGGGTGCAGTGTAAGACCCATAACATTGATCTGGGGGAGTGCAAGGACTATAGTTTAAGACTTATTAGACTTAAAGGTCATCTCTGCTTTTTGTTTCTCTTAAGAGCTAGCCTATGTGATGTTTAGTGATGAGAAACTTTAGAAAACTTCTTGTTCAAATTCTCATCTCTTTTCTTCATCTGTTCTCCTCCCTGTTTCCAAGATGGGTCAGAGCTGCTGAATCCTTTGCTTCTCCAGCTGATGCCTTCTCTTGCTGCCTCCTCCTGCTGTTCTCTCAGCAGGAAAATCCTCCCCCTCTTTTTGCAATGCTCAGACACCAGTCATGGGTAGGAGGACTCTGTATGCAGTGGGTGCTTTCTGTGGTCAAAGTTATTTCTGAAACTTATTAGCTTATCAGCTCTTCTTGACAAGACCTGTGTTGTTTTTTTTTAAAAAAAAAAAGGCAAAAGCAAAAGTTTTGAATCTTTAAAAGATGTCAGATTGGGAGCTCAAGCCCTGGTAACCGCCCTTCTGTGTTTTGGGGAAACCTCCGTATAGACCAACTCTTCTTCTGGCATCAGTGTTGTCTGATTGCTGTGCAAGATGTGAAAATGTTATTTTCCTTTCTGCTGTCAGCTTTTCTTCACATCACTTACTACTTCAAATAACGCTTTGAAAAGGGAACTTGGATATCTGCTTTCAGATGAAAAATGACAATTTGTGGGTAACCTGTTCAAGCACATTGACAGGAAAACTGTAATTTCAAGATGACATCTTTCCTTTTCCAGTCATGAGATTTATTGCAGATGAGTGGAACAACTTGGAAATAATTTCTTAGTCACAAGTTTCAACAGATATGTGAGGAAATGCCCTGACAGTCCATGGAGGAGTTGTATTGCACGTAATCTGTGGAAGTGCTTTCTTAGCAGTGCACCTACCTTCCTCCTAGTGTGAAAAGATGCCTTTGCAAGCCTATTTTTCTGGGAAACCTCAAAGGGTTTTTGATTGTTTCAGTTTGTAAAATTTTATGGTTTCAAATTTTTTTCTTTTAGGTTAAACTACAGTGTTTAGAACCAGAAATCTTTTTTCAGCCTGTGTGTCTATATAGCTATATGTGTATGACTATAGACACACTCATGCAAAGCGGAAATTGCAATTTTTGCTGCATTCCTATTGCAGGGCATTCGAGGAAAACAAAAAAAAACTGGAAATAAAGCATGAATGTGTCACAGGGGGAGGAAAGGTGGTTGTTGGGCAGCAGGACAACTTCTTGAGAGGCTCCTGCACCCTGCTGCTTGCAGCCCATCAGCCTGAGCAGCCCTCAGCCTCTGCTGAGGTTACTGCGCTGTAGTCCACGTGCACCTCTCCCCCTGCGCTCGGGCAGGGGGGATGCCTGGTCCCAGCCTCCCCAAGCTGTCGTGAGCCCACGTGTGTGCCCGAGGGCTGCTTGTGCAACAAGTCTGCCAGCAGCAAGTGCAGGGACAGATTCTGGTTCGAACCTTGAGGACTTCCCTCATTTTGCAGATGGGCCTGTATCCTTTCAACTGAGTGGAAACAAGCCTTTGACAAAGAATTGCAACTCAAAACTTGTGGCTTTTTAGTCATATATGCTTAAAAATATGAATTATCTCTTTTCTTAAGAGGTCATGTTCAGCTGATTGTCAGTGATGTAAAATGCCGTTGCACACACAGGACACAATGAAAGTGCTGTCAGTCCTTGAACACGGTGCTGATTATGCCAGAGTTACGATAAACACTGAAAAGCACTTCCAGTTATTTTAAATTGCTTTATTCTCTGCATCCCTGAACTCTGATCACTTGCAAATTGAAGTGCTCTTAAAAACTTTAAGTACTCCATTAATTTTAAATTGCTCTAAACTGCACAAGCCCAGATATCCAAAGCACTCTTGAAAATCTGAAGCGCTACAATTACTTTGAATCACTCCAAAAATGTGGGTTCAAAATCCATTTTGCCTGTGTTTATTTTTCCAGTTCATATTTTCCCTTGCAGCACAATAAACAAAGAGGAGGCATAACATCTTCAGCCCACTGGAAAGAAAGAACACATCCGAAGCTCAAGTCTCTACCCAAATTTTTAAAAGAAAGGAGCAACTTTGAAAATGATTATTAGTTCTCAAAGACTGCTAGACAATGTGTGTGCCTTCAGCCTGTATACCCCACGTCCTAGACACAGGCAGACATATGCTATGCCATTTCCCTGTTATTGACAACTGTATTAACTTCTCAAAGAAGCAGTGCTGCTTCCTCCTGCCTGCCAGTGCCACGCTGGGTTCGTCAGTGCAATATCTGATAGCAACGCTCTGCTGGGGCTGGCTGCTGCCCGAGAGCTCAAACATTTCTGATTTCAGCCTGGGTGGACAATGCGGTTCATCCCTAAAAAAATGGCACAGAGATTCTGATAAGTATTTTAATAAACTCTGTATGAGAAGAAAGACAGGGTTCATAAGGACCTGAAGATACCATCATGGTATCTTTGTCCACAGAGCATGATGGCAAGGGCAGCAAAATCGTAACATTTCCCACTCTTGGCAATTGTTTGCTCCCAATATACTGCTGGCAGAGCGTCCTGCTGAGGCTGCGATACACAGTCTCCATTCCCGTTGCATCTCTGCTGAGTGAGCCCCATGGGCCAGAGCCCCCGAACCAGATGCCCATTGCAGAGACACCGGAGCTAGTCGCGGCTGCATGGGTGTCCCGAGATGTGGGCCCTGCGGGGACGTTCAGCAGCTGTAAGGCTGGTAGAGGCTTTCAAATTTCACAGATTTTGACCCTGGAAAATCCCTGCCTTGTCTTTCTGCCATCCTGGCAATAACCCACCAGAACATGTCTCTGACTTCCCCACTGGAGATACCTGATTCCAGAAGAGAAAAGGATTCCTGAAACTGTTTTATAAAAGGGGGGCACTTTGAAATAACTTCACGTGAATATTGCCCTTCTCCTGAACTCTTTCTGTTCCTTAAGCGGGTTACAAGGCCATTGTGTCACAGAAGCAGGTTTAGTCAGCACTTAAAAAGCTCCTGAAATGCAAGTACTTAAATTGCCTCATTGACTGCGTGGTGCTATTCCCATGCTGACGTTTCTGCCTAGGAGTTTTAGTGTGCTAGAGTTGTGGACTTAACCCCATTACACGCAGAATCCACAGCCAGCTACTACCCTCACTGAATTGCTCTGGGTTAATATTGTCATAGCTCTAATTAAATCCCGGGGCTTAGGCTATACTTGAGACAGAGAGCCCAAGCACTTGGGCTGATCCCCACGAGCCATTCAAACTCAGCTGAGTATATGTATTTTTTTTATACTTTTCCATCAAATATGTAAATTATTCTCTCTCCTGTAGACATTTCCAGCTCTGCTCTCACTTAGAGTGGGAACAAAACTGTGGCTTGCTGGGTGTTATCTGGTTTCTGCGCAGACTGCATTTTCTGAGCATCTTCCTGTGGGAACAAAGGACACAGCAAGAGGTACTGACATGTTTCTGAATGTCTGCCCCCAGTCACAACGGTTGGGTTCGGGATTCAGTGAACAAAACGTCATCCCATTTAATTGCAGGGTTGCTACAGATGAGATACTTAAATGTAAATGAGCTCCAAGGTACCTCAGTGGCAGGTCCCTGGCATATGCCTGGAGCCCCTTCCAGCAAAAGGGAGAATATGAGAAGACATGCAGCAGCTCAGCCGCATCTGAATCAGGAGGCTGAAACACTGTCCTACCTTGCTTTGCGCCCACGGTCCAACTGCATGAACACCACAGCGGGGAACTTGTGGAGGCTGGAAAACAAAAAGCAAACCCCATGCCAAGACTTCACATCCCAAAAAACCCAACACCGCCTCCAACTCACCTGGATACTGGTTATTTGTGCACGGCTTCTTGCGTGAAGCCTCTTCCCCAGCTCCGGGCCTGGGATGAAGGGAAGCAGAGGTGTCTCCAGGCCAGCTCAGGGGCATGGCAGATTTTATTTGTCTCTTTGGGGAAGGAACAGGAGCAGAAGGTTGTCTTTAGTCTTGCCTGTAGTTGCATGGCACAAAAAAAAGAGTTTGCATTAGGTGAAATAAGAGAGAAGTCAAGCTGGGAGGTTGAAGTGATGCCTTGCACTCACTAGTTTCCAATTTGCGCCATCCTTACCTACCAGCGCAAGGGAGCAGGGCAGCCGCCTGCCGGGGCACATGGTGCCGGCGGAGGACTGTAGGCTCTGCTATCCTAGTAAGTCAGCAGAGCAACTCTGCTCTTCGTCCCAGCGAGAGTGGAGAAAATTAAACCAAGATAAAAACCTTGGTGTAAAAATTGTATCTCTTTGATTGCATATGATTTCCTGCTTGCTAGATTTTCTTCCCTTAAATAAAGGCAGGGTTGCATGGGACCTGCTCCCAGCTGATGGTTTAATTTCAGACCTCCATATTGCTGCCAGCAAACTAGATTCATTATAATTAACATACAAAACTGCTGCATGCAGGGAGAGAGCAGAGCAAGGTGGCACGTGTGTGTGGAGATATGTTTGCAGCACAAGCTTTCCCTGCTTGGGCAAGGGGCTGAATTTGTTGTTGCTGCTTGCTGGGAACTGAAGTCTGATCCCAAGTTCGCCCAAGCATTGTTTTTTCCATTGAGTAGCTCTGGAGGAGAGACTTGGGGCTTTGGACACATGCCGCCTTTACCTCGTGCTGCGTCAGCCGCAGATGCCTTTGCATGGGCAAACATTTCCACGCTGAGCGGCTGAAATGTTTCCATCCGGCATCGTGGAAGCTGAAGAGACAGTTGTTCATCTACAAATGCTCGACAGCAGAAACCTTTAAACAAAAGAGAAGAGCAACATCGAGAGATGACCAGCACCTCAAGAGGCAGCTTGGGATCCCAACAGCATAGGGAAGGATGAGAATCTACCACCAAGGAACAACTGCGTTGCCAGAGGAGCTGTATGCTCCCACAAACTCCTGCTCCATTGCCCTGCAAGGACAACGTTTTGGAGGATCACGCAGACCAGCTGCTTTCAGCCAGTGTCTGATCAAAAGGGAAATATCCCTTTGGAAAGAGTTGGGAGGAGCAGTACGGTGCCGAACCGTGCTGAGAACAAGTTATGCTGTGATTGTGAGCTGCTGGAGGAGAATTAGGGATGACTAGTGCATAATATTGCAGCACAAGTTTGGCCCCTGGTAAAGCCTTTGATATCAGTGGCAACCATTGACAGGAGAAACCAAGAAATGCTTTCTGTGTTCGGATAAACCTGCCTGGATACTGTCATAAATAAAAACTTTAAAATAGACCTTTCTTTGCAAAGAAGATGAAAATTAACAGCTATGTGAGAAAGCTTTTGGGGAGCTCTGTCTGCTAAGTCATTTGTTTTGCTTTTTTTTTTCCCCAGGATTTTTAAAGCAATATTTATTGCAAAATAAATAATTCAGCATCTTTAAAAAACATAAAATCTCTGATCTTGACTTTCAAGTAACAATATCAAATATTTAGGTTTTCCTCCCTTCTCAAGTAACTGCTTCCATCACAGGATTGTGGCATCCTATGGGGTTTGGCGATCCAACGCTTTAATCTTGAGTCGAAGCAACCATCAAACACTCTTGCAACCCTCTCTGTCATCAGGAAATCTGCTATTTAAAGGCTCTCTATACCTTTAGGCTATGATCTCTCTGCTACATTCAGCTATGGAATAAAAATTAAAATGAAAAGCGATTTTTCATCTCTCTGGGAAGATTATCATTTTAGGAGTTGGCATCTTCATTTTCCTTTTCTATGGCTCTAACTCCACAAATGCACGGAGGTCTGACTTCTGGAGCACGTGTGCTCAGTGTCCCTGACTCTGACCAGACTGCACTGCTCTGGCATGGGGAAGGATGTGCCCTCCGAGGTCCTCATGGGACACCAGAGGTGTTTTGCAGCCAAAGAGGGGTTGCCTGGAGGCTTCAGTGACAGGGCATGAGCGCAGCAGCTCTGGCTTTTGATCACCAACTCCCTCCTTATTAATGCCATGTAATCAGTCAGTCTGCAAGTGATTAATAAAGTCTCTAATTGGTCTCTAATCTTCTGCACCCTCCAGCTGGCAGATGGATCTGCGTAGACCCACCTTTACCAAAATCCGCATGTCTGCTTCCGGATGGTCCGCATCACCTTTTCACAGGTCTTGTCCCCTTGCTGTGTTTGTGCCTGGCATGACATGGGGAAGGGACGTGAGCACCCTGTTTTCTTTCAGAGCTGTAGGTCATCACCAAGGAGTGATTTCGTTTATTTGTCAGTGCTGGTGCAGGTTGATTTATTTTTTAATTCAATTTTAACTACCAGGCCCCGACCCAAAAAAGCTATTTGTTGGTATTAAGGCTGTGTGTATGCACTAGGAATGTAATAACATCTGCACTTGAACATTTTTGCTCCTGAAACATGCAACCAAGGAGGCTAGTTGATAGGTTCTCTGTGTAGCAAGAGGAGCAGAAGCATTAGCAGTGCAGCTGGGAGTCCCACCTTGGTGTGCAGCCACGGTCACTGCAGCGAAACCGCCTCCCCCCAGTGCAGCAGGGTGCCCAGGGCATCCACCAGGGACCATCAGCTCTGCGCTTGCTTGAACCTCCCTCTGGCTGGGAGAGCAGAATTGGGAGAGGGCATGCATGTAGCCATAGGAGGGCCAGCCCCATTGCCTGGAGTCCCGTAGCTCCCTGTCCGCTGGAGCGCAAGGTTTCAAGCCGAGAGAGTCTTCTTGGGGCCACTTCTGATGAGTCCATGGGCAGGAACAAAGACAAGCCAGCCATTCAACAACAGCCTTGCACACGCTCTATGAGGCTCCACACTGCCACAAGAAAATGTTCTGGGTTTTGCAAATCTGAAAAGGTTGAAAACCATTGAACTGGAGCACATCTTTGGAAAACCGTAGAACCTGGTTCGATAGGTAGAGTCATGACAGCAAGGGCTGCAGCTTCCAGCTATGCCATCGTTCTAATAAAAGAAAAGCGTTTCACTGCAAAACCTGATGAGAACATTTCCACTGCAAGGTGATCCACCTCAGCATTTACGAGCATGCTGCTGTGGCCAGCAGCCCCACTGGCACTGTATTTCAAAAATATTTGCACCTGGACCCCTCCTTTAGGAGCCCTTCAGCTGTTCTGTATCTGATTACCCATCATCACACCCAAATCTCTTTCAGAGGCTGATCTCCAGGGCACACTCCACCACATCTCCCTTCTTGCAAGCACAATCTGCTTCAGCGTATGATCTACAGCTGAAAGGAAGTGTGCACGGTTTCATCATGTTCAGCTAAACAAGGCACCCATCCCTTATTCTGCACTGGGGACCTCTCCTCTTCCCTAGTCACTGCTCACTCCAACGTGGCTCAGCTGCAAGCTGGATCCCATTGGATTTCATGTTTTTTTCCCAGGTGACCAGTAAAATATTGACTGGCTCAAGTCCAAGGAGTCATTTCTGTAGAGACACCACTTGAAACATACCCACATCATCTGGTCTTTGACGGTTAATTCTTTTAGCCAGTATTTAATTCACTTTGTGTGCTGTGTTGATTTTGCACTGATCTGGCTTCTTGAACATTACATTGTGGGATACCAAGTCAAATATTTTACAGAAGCTTAAATCAACACTATTTCCTTTATTAAGCAAAATTGTAATCTCATTATAAAAAAATCCAGTTAGCTTTAGAAGACCTATTCCTCAACAGCCCTTGTTGATAGGCATTAATGATATTATCCCTTACTATTTTTTAATTTCTGAAGTTGTTTCTCACTACTCAGGATCCATTATCTCACCAGGACCAAAGCTCAGCAGGCCTATCAATAATCAAATCATTCAACTTACCCTTAAATAGCAGCTTTTCTTCTCCTGCTATAATTTTGCCTGTACTCCACAATCTACTCAAAACCAGTATTAGCAGACCATGAAAGGCAGCAAGTTCTCTTAAAAATCATTGTATGCAAATTATTTAGGCTGTTGATTTAGAGCCGTTTCGCTGTTATAACTATTGCTCATCAGCCTCCTGAATTTCTGCTGTTATGCAAATTGTTGTATCATCATCGTCTGATATGAATGCATCATTTGCAGTTGTTTTTCTCCCCAGGTTCAGAACAGGAATATTAGTTCATTAAAAACATTTGCCTTTCTGCACAATTATTGTCATTTCTATAATTTCAATCTGGTAACAGTCCAAAGACATTGTTCGGTTTCTCTTCTTTCCTAATATGTTTAAAGACTTCTTATTGCTCTTTTTCTCTGTAGCCATAGCCTGTCTCTTGTATTCTTTTGCTTCCCTTATCTAATTTATCCAATCTCTAGTTTCCAAGTTACATTAATTGCAGCTTTCTCCTTTTCTGTTTGTTGTCTGTTTGGATGCAAACATTGCTCCTTTCACTGTTCCTCTGAGACACATCAGATTTCTGTAACCATTTTAACCATCCTTTGCCAATGGAGGGACTGGGGCTTTCAAAGACATCAGTGCAATGTTCTATAAATGTATTGTCCATATTTTCTGAGTTCTGCTTCACAGTTTGCTCTGGGACATAATTGTCTTGCATTGTGAAACTGGCTTTTTCAAGGCACCAAATGGATGTGTGACTAGCTGAGATTTTTTTTCTACTTTCCATGAGTTATGAAGACCTGATGTCCTGTTCCTGGAGGAACAGCTACATCTTTGTCCTGGAATTAGTTCTACTCTTCTTGTCAAAGTGAGATTTGAGAGCAAATACCACCTTGCTAGATGCCACTTGTTTTTGCATAAAGTAACTGAAAAAGCCTCTAGAACTTCAATGGTGTGCTGATATACATGTGGGGATGTGAAATGCTGTAGCACTGATGATGGCAGCGTAGAAATAGTTATGCTTTACATGACAGCCCTATGGGCCCGTGGTCATCTATGTCAACCACATGCAAAGCTTACAGATTTGCTCCAGAGAACCTCCAGGGCCATCAAGTCCAGTCCCTGCTGTCTTGCTGAAAACATTTTACAATGATATCTGGTGAATTTAATGAGGAAATACTACATCAGTATAATATATTTCACCTGAAATGTTTCTAACCATGTTCAGACCAATATTGCCTACCCCGTGCTGGAAACGCCAACACTTCAAGGCTGAGAACATTTCCAATCAGCCATTCCATGAAAATGCAGGACTGGTCCATGCTGCCAGGTGTTTTGGCTCATCTCTTCCTAGTCGGATCCGTCTGCACATTGCTGACAGGACTGAGCCATCAGAGACCACAGCTGCTGGAAGAGCTACATGATGAAATGTATGGCAGCATCTTGAGCTTGCTGGAAACGCATTAGAAAGACGCTGAGGGCAGAAGTACCTGTTTCTTGGGATGGCGAGAGCAATGCTGCAGAGGTGTGCCAAGGGCCGGCAAGGGCAGCGGCCAGCTGGCATCCCCCAGCCCGCCTCTGCCCCGTGCTCCAGCAGGCAGTGTGTCCCTCCACCCTAGCAGTATGACAAATTGCAGTCGCTCACAAGTGCACTCAGAGGCCTCAGGGCAAATGTAGAGCCCCAAGGATGCCCCAAATCCCTCTCGGTTTGGTTCAGTCAAATGTCAGCCTTAGCCTCTTCTCAAGACAAAGTAGGAGCAGTTTCTGTCAGCATCTCCCATTAGCTTCCTAGGTAACTCCTACCAAAGCAAATTAGATTAATTGCTCCTGGCAATTAGCAACTGGCGATAATCCAGCTGTCCAATAATCCAAGTTTTCTCTCTGTGTGATTGTTTCTTTACCCCCTCCCAGGCAGGCATTGCCCAGCACTGCCTGCTTTAGGCCAGCCTCCACAGCTGCTGCTTTCTCAGGTTTCCATCTCCAGCTTTCTCTTCGATCAGGAAAGTGCCCAGAGCTGCACAGGTCTTCTGGGCTGGGAGAACAAGGGCACACATGTGAGCAGCAGCTTATTTCTGAAAAGAGGAAGCCCAAAAAATGCAGAGACTGTTTCTCACTGCTGGGATAATCGGGTCTGGGCTTTCTAACTTTGGCTTCTTCTGCATGGAGTTAATTTGCCACTTGATGAACTTACTCTGCTGGTCAGGCAGCATGTTTTCTCATTTATGTCTCCACACTCAGGTAACAGCCTGGCCATCAGAGGTCATCTTATGGGCATTTATCAGGATGCGACACTGGCCCAGCTGCTGCTGTCAAAGCCATACTGCTATGTTCTTAATTTAACTGTAGTATTTTGATAAGGAAGAAAGAAGGTTGACAGGAACCTCTTGATATAGGGGACAATTTGGTGGTGCGTTTCTTGGCACATGTCTCCAGTGGGACACCAGCTCTCCTGCAGCATTTCAGCCAGACCCCAGGGCCACGCACTCAACGTGCAACACCAGCCTCACAGAAAAACCCTCTTTAACAAACTCCCCAAATATCGGCATTCCAAATTGTCTGTGCATTTCTTAAATAAGGAGAGATCCCAAAGCAAAACTGAGCATGCCTAGATAGCAAGTGAGTTGGTCACACACCCTGCGGGTGATTTCATCAATAAAGGAAGGCCAGCAAGCTCTGAAGACAGCACTCCTCTCTGATGGAGACACTTCTCTTTGTACTTTGCTCAGATTGTTTAAAACAAATTGCTTCAATTTCCTTCACACTGGGCAATCTAAAATCTTAAAGAATAACACTTCACAGTATGAATAAAAGGAGAATAAAATGTCATGTTCCTGAGAAGCTTTAGCCTTCTAGGAGCTGGCTACCCACTTTGATAACTGCATGTTCCACAAAGGAGCCAAATGAGTAGTTCTCAGCTAATTTACATCACTAGGTTGGAATTGGTTTCTAGTAATTCTCTCGTACAAGGCTCTGTATAAATGCAGAAGACAAAAATAGCCCCTGCGTTAGGAACTTACAGCTCAAATGACAAAGCAAGTAGTGCCGTATGAATGAATATAGGACAATGATGGGCATTAGCTATCCATAGTAAGCCATCAGATCAGACTGATATTAGATAAAGTTCAATCATTCATTACTTGGTACCTTCACAAATTTCAACTCTGATGTCTCACACTAAAATTAATACAGAATGTCACATATTTACTTCAGCAGAAACTCAGAGTCTGTGTTGACTTTATGTTATTGCTAAATATGAAAAAAAACCAAACATTCTATTAAAGCAAAACCTTGCTAGCTTCTTCCTCTTCTTTCATGCCAAGCCATCTATTTCCTAACCACCGAGCTTCTCAGGAACCCTGCTCTTCTCTATCTACATCAAAAACCCTGATATGGTCAACCATAGCTTGTTTTGCAGCCAGCAGTATTAAGTGGGCTCTTTCCAGTCACCATCTGCCACATGAAGGGATGTTCATCATATCTGGAGAGCAGGGAAGCAGCCACATTCCCAAAGCACTGGGCACTGTGTGCAACATCAAGGCTCTTCCAGGTCTTCAAAGTACATTATACCCCTTGACTGAGGCTTCTTGGCACTTACTCCAAGGCCGTAATCATTGCAACAAAGGAGATATTGTTGTCAACCTAATCCATTTGGGAATATTTTTTCCCACTGTCTTTCAGTGTCCTGCTCTTCCCTGTTCAGGGCAGGCTCCTTCTGTCCTCTCTGAAATGCCACGGAGGACAGTTTGCCATCTTCAGATGCTCTTGGGATCTAAAGTCTGCTCTTCTACAGAGAGAAGTAATTGTGAGTAGCATCTCCTGGAGTCCACTCACAGCGATGACCTCTAAGATAGGCAGTGGGATTGATTAAATGTACATTTACTTCCCTGCAGCTTCAGCAAGGCCAGCGGGTCAATCACATTAATATCAAATACTCTGTTTTATTGGAGATTTCTCCCAGAAATGAATGTCAGCATGGCTGAAGTCCAGAAATGCAAAGATTCACTGGAGAAGTTGCACAGAAATGGATCATACCTTGTTGTCTGACAAAGTGGTTTGCATTGCTGTCTCTCCCTAGACACCCAGAGCAACGTGTGCAATATAGCACATGCTCTATGACCAGGAGGAATGTTTTGTCACATAAAGTGCTTTAGCACAACAGAAGCAAGTGAGATGCAGCAGCTTTTGGGATGCAATCCATTTCCCTTAATGTTAGACACATTATGAACATCTCCATCTGTGATAGGGGCACAGGCTCCTTTTAAAGCCAAGGAGAGAAGTCAGCACTCTAAGGCTTGAGCTAGCAGACACATTTTAGACACCCACCATAAAACATGATGGACCATAACATGAAAGCTCCTGTTGTGCTGAGTTCTCTGTAAAAGATGGTCCTTATCCATAAGGAATCGACGGTTGAGGTAATAGATGGCCCCGAGGGTGCTTGCTGCAGCGCTAGCAGGATGACTTTGGCCCCATCAGCCCTTTTTCTCTTTCTCCTGTCGTAGGCTCCTGGCTGCATCCAGCAGGCAGTGTGAAACAGAGATGTCTCTGCAACCCGCCCAAATCTCAGCTGTGTATTGAAACCAGTGACACGACTGAGACATGAAGCTACTAGCACAGGGGTGTTCATGTGACCAGACAAATGCTTGCTAAATTTCATGTCTTTTTTACTCATATTCATCATTACCAGATTAAATTATGTATGGCTTAAAAATTCTTTTAAAAGGTTGGACAAATCCATTATATCATTAAGGGCAGATTTATTATGTGTGTAGCATTATTAAACTTATATCTTACACATTTCTTAGCATCAGTGTTTCATAAGTTAATTAGTACAAGCTTTTCTGTACCAAGAACATTAGTGAAACCTCTAATAGGCTGCAATGATGCACGAGGGAAGACTTTTGTTAATGCAGAGAAGTGCTTGGATTTACATGTTTACAGAAAAAATGAAGAATAGTGCCAGGCTTTGAAGAATATGCATTGTGTTTGCATTTGCAGAGGTTGGGCCCTGCCTTGATTACTGTGTTACTTGATTACTTTTGCAGATTGGGTGAATGTGCCTGTACGAAGAGACCAGCTTGTGAAGGCCCCCTTGGCACCTGTAAATCAAGGTCAGCAACAATTGCTTTTTTCCCCCGTGGCTCACAAAAATGCTTGTGGTCTCAGCTGTTTCCATGATCTGTTAAGTGCCCATCGCCATTTCGATGTCCTGTGCCCAGTCCCCAGCGGCTGAGCCAGCTGTCTCGGACACGGCAAGGCAAGGCACGGCAAGCTGCCTCCATTACGATTTGTGGACTAAAAGCGAACTAATAAAGAAACACAAGCGAAAAATGACCAAATGTGATGAATTAGCTGCTTCAGGGACTGTAGGGCTTCAGGCACTTCAGGCTACTGGAGGCGGTCTGCTTACAGATGCTGTGACCTGAACTCCAAGAGCGCTTGCACAACTCGAGCAGTATTTACCTGGTCACCCACCTTCTGCTGCAGAGGGGAAAAGGACAGCTAACATTAAGACAAGTGGTTTTGTGAGAGCTGCCTTTCACATATCTAAAATTGTAAGAGTTTTATAGGATGTGGGACACTATGTAGGCTGGAATTAAATAAGAAACCTTGACTGGTTTATATATATTATAGAGATAGAAACATGCTAATACAGCTGCAGGAAAAATTATATAAAAGACATATTTGCAGGGTTGTAGAACTTTGCATAAGAGTGCGAGGAAGCCAGGCAAGCATTCAATGAACAATCCTAAACTTAGTTTCTTTGGTACTTCAGTATAATTTATTGCCTCTTAAGAGGTGGCTTGACCAGAGCCTCCAAGAGCCTATGCAGGGAATAGATGATGCTGCCACTGAGCAGAAAACTGTGTGATGAAATGAGAGTCGAACCCAGACAAAAGGCTGAAAACAAGGCACAAAATGTTTAGTAGAGAAAATACTTAATAACTTATGCAGGCACGCCAGCTTTCCCCGCACTGCAGGGCTTTGGTACAGGACTGGAGATCCTGAACCGAGGAAATGCTGACGCGCAAGAATGTTGAATCAGGAATTGCTGGGTGAGATTCAGTGTGATCCAGCCTACATAATCCATACCCATCACCAGGGGCCAAAAACGCTCGATTGCATCCTTCGGTTTCAGCCGTGGCAGTGTCAGCACGGAGCAGGAAATTTCAGATGTCTTCCTGCCCCTACCCAGTGAGGTGTCCTGCCTATCTGCCCCTGCTTTTCTGACAGCTGCAAGGAAGCGCCGAGCAGCTCTGTGCAGTTCGTCGCTGTCGTCTGCGGTGACTGACACCTTAATGCACTCGCGAGACAGCGCTGAATGTAGGTGGGAAGATGTACAGTGCAAAGCCTGCTCGCAGACAGCTCGCTTGGGTAATGCAAAGTGCTGACTCCTTCGATGACTGCGTAGCCTGTTGACATATTTTTGCAGTTACAGTAATTCCCAATGAAGTGCCGTTTACCTCCCCCTGCGCTTCAAGCCACAGGACTTTAGCTGATATTAGCCTTTTTCCAGCTGCTTAAACTCCAGCAAGCGATGCCACATCTCTTCTTCCTTCTGCCATTGCTGGCCAATTTGAGGGGCGTATTTTTGCTGTTTTTCCATCTAAAGATGGTTTTGGACATTCGGAGGAGGCCAGGGAGCAAATTCTCTCCTTCCTTCTCATGATAAACACCACCAGAGTTACTGGGCTTTGCGTAGTTATTTCCATCTCCACGTAATAGTGGTAAAACACTGCTCTGCTCTCATCACCTCCTACGACTGTCTCTCATTAGGATGAGCTGTTGCTTGTGGTTTTGCCTGTGAGTCTCTCTCCTGAACTCAGTTTCGATGAAGGCAACTCCCTCGCATGCAGCCTTTCCCTGCTATTGATAAATGATATTGAAAATGTACGTGTTTGGCAGCGGAGACTTGCCTACACGCTGCAGGTTACGGATTTCTTGTCGTGTCTCTCAGGGCTCAGAGAGTCACCAGGGTAGGAAAGAGAAGAGAGTAGGTTTTGCCCTGAAAGATCACTGTCCTTCCGGGGAACACGAGGCACTTTGCGCATGTAATTAATTAAGTTGCTGTTCTCCCTGGGGAGGCAGATGCTTTTCCAGTTTTGCTAATGAGAAGGGAGGAAGTCACGGCAGAGGCTGTTGACCGTGCTGGGAACCACCCTCGCTTGCAAGGCATCCGCTCTTGCCACTGGTGCTGCACTGCCAGCTCTTTGCCTCCGTGATCCCAGTGCCACAAACATTTTTCTTCAAATCTCTTAAAATCCAGGAACCACTGCAGCTTCACTGCATAGAACCGAAGTGACGCAACGAAGAACAAGCTATTGGGTGAATAGCAAGAAAACCCCAAACTAGTGTTGTCAATACAAAAATCTCAGGAATTTGCATGAATAATTTCCGTCTTGTGTGTGCAGCACATTTCCCTCTTATTTGTCCTGGATATGTTTGGACAGTGGCTGCTGCAAGGGAGTTGAGCTGTTGCTGTCTGCCGCATTCGATATCATTCCTTCCAGCAACCTAGGAATCCTCTCATGCCAAAGTGAATATCTAAATGTTTTTCTCCAACTCTGGTTTCTCCAGCAGCACATCTTTGTAGACCTTGGCAGCACAGAGAAATAATTACAATTTGAGAACTGCACAGAAAATATCTTTCTACACAAATCTATTCTCTTCTGCATAGCTTTTAATTGACAGCTCTTCCTTATTCTCAGGAAAACCAGCCAAAGCAGCTGAGATGTGTCTGTAGGAGACAGTTAGTACCATTGCTATGGGACTGGCAAAGAGCTATTGAATGCACTTGCCTTTTGTCCTTGATTCAGAACATATTTTCTGTCTACATTGTTTTAGAACTGCAGACAGACAGCAAAATACCCAGTCCGTTTGGGGATGCTGCGAGGACACACACACTCTGCGCCAGCTCCGCAGGTCGGGGATTACAGAGTAGGTTGCAAAGTCTGTTTTGGATCGACTCGCAAAAATGAAAACTTTAGTACTTCTCCCTGATGTAGCTTTTGCATAAAGCTCAGCATGGTCCAAAATCCAGACTGCTTATTTTTGATTACAGAGGCAGAGGCAAATGGGGTGTGTTCAGAGGCAGAAAACTAGGAAGAAATCACATTAAAAAATTCTCTGCCATTACCCAGCAAGTACAAGGATCCTCTAGATAATGTCATTTATTCAGTTACGAAAAAGAAAATAAGTTCAGTTGTATGCACATGTTGTAAGAGCAGAAATCAACAGATACGCAGATTAGTTCACAGTGGGGTTAGTTTAGAATTGGTGACAGGGGTTCAAACATCTTGCTTGACGATTTCTGTGGAAATGCCACATACAGGGTTTGGAGCTTTTCATTGCATCCGCGCAGCCTGCGTGCGCAGCTGGGTGCCGCCTCTCACGCCGTCCCGGAGCGGGCGCCTTGGGAGGGCATTTCCTTCTGCTCAGCCTCGCTGGGGCAGGCTGCTGCTGCCGCCAGGGCCGAGGAGCCGCTGCCGGCTGCAGAGCCGGGGCCCGCAGCAGCGTTAACATCGGGCGCCCGAGCGCGGCCGCAGGAGCCCGCGCCGCTCACAGCCGAGCAGCTGGCGGCAAGCGCTGCCGGCACCACCGCCGCAGCTGGAGCAGGATGGGCCTTCACACAGCCCTGCAAATAGAAAAGGAGGGTGCTGGGCAGAAAATGAGCTGTAGAAGTGAAATAAATGAGTCAGATGAGGTAGGATACCAAAGGAAGCCAGCAAAAGGCATTAATGCAATTAAGAAATACATAGGCAGTCTGGGACAGGAGGGTGCATTTCGGTAACTGTTTGCAGGACAGCTCTGATGGGAAGAGCCAGGGCCTGGCTCCATCCGACTGCAGCCCGGCTGGACGCTGGCCTCCCGCTGCGTGTGCCCAGGGCGGGCGAGGGACGAGCATCGCCCTGCCCGCGAGGGCATCCCCCTGCCCAGGGCAGCGGGCACGAACGGGGCTGCTGCTCACCCAGGTCGGGGCACACGCTTGTGGGCTGCCTTTCTGGCAAACCCTGTGCACAGACCTCCGGCATGCCAGCGCACAACATAGTCTGGAAATCTTCTGCCGATGAGGACGGAGGTGCAGCAAGGACAAACCCACAGACAAGCACTGCTCCAGGCTTGGGGCCCCAGCACATGGGGCATCCCTTCCAGCCATCCCACGCTTCCGAGGCTTTTGGGAGCCCAGCTTTTTTCCAGCCAGTCTCTCACTCCTCTGAAGCGCAGGGAGGTTTCTGCGCAGCCCTCCCGCACTCCTGAGCACACACATTTTGGGCTGCCCTCCTGCCTTGACACCACGCAGCTATCCCGCGCCAACGCCAGCAGCACCCCGCGTTGCCCCAGCGGGGAGAGCCAGACAGCCGGTCGTGCCGGTTCAGCACATCAAGGCAAGCTAATTAATTTCTCCGTTAGATTGCAGACACCCGCTCTGGCAGGAGGTTCATCCCCTGCAGGGCTGCCGCTGCCTTTTGACGTCAGCACCTTCGTCCCGGGCACTGCAAGGCCAAACCTGGAGGGACGCCTGGGCTGAGCAGGGCTCGCAGAGCCTGGCTGGTCTGCAGGGTGCTGCCTAGGCACTGGGCAGCCGCGGCACAGCGCGGCACAGCGCACGAACAGCGTGGTGCATGTACAGCACAGCGCCCATACAGCAGGGAGCATGTACAGCGGCGCACGTACAGCATGGTGCCAGTACAGCACGGTGCACGTAAAGCAGGGAGCATGTACAGCATGGTGCGTGTACAGCACGGTGCATATACAGCCCAGTGCAAGTATGATGTGGTGCATGTACAGCACAGTGCACAGACAGATCAGTGCTTGTCCAGCATGGTGCATGTACAGCGCCGTGCCACGGTCACAAGCCCCCGTCAGCTCCAGCTGGAGCCTGGTGGCACCTGCAGAGAGGCTCAGAGACACCTGAGAGGCTCCAAAGCAGCCAAACTGTTTCCCGCAGATTCAGTCCTGAGACACGGCCGTACGCTCTGCTGGAGCCAGGCTGACCCTGTGGGGCTGGGTGTCTCTCCACTGGGCTCCCAGCACATCCCAGGACCGTGTTATGTGTTTTCCCTTATCCCCCAGGCTCGCCGTGATGATGAGGGGCTGGCTGTGGCTGTTCTCCTCCGTCGGGGAGGCACACCGGCTTGGCCCCTCCACTCTGCACACAGTAAACGGCTACAGTAAATCAGCTCGCCAGAGATCGTGGCAGCAAGACCAATACAGCAGCGAGTGTTTGAACAGTCTCCCTGCCCTGCTCTTGGAAACCTGCTGTCTGGAAGGAGGGAGCTCTGCCTCCATAGGCATCACCCCACTGCAGCCCCACGGCAGCGCCGGACGGGGAGGGATGCATTAGCTCATGCAGAGCAGAGCTGCCACCGCTGTTCAGCACCGGGGCTGGGCCTCCTCCTTGTAGCATCAACTGGGTGCTGCGAACCACCCGCTGAAATGGGCTTTTTCTGCAGGACGAGCCATGCCCCGGCTGAGGGCGGTGGCAGTGACGACGCAGCAAGTCTGAAACCTGAGAAGTTACGTGCCGTGATGCTGCCTAGCTGTTGCAGCTTGACTTGCTGTTCAACGGGGTCTTTTCTGCTCCTGTGTAATATCTTTGCAAGCGGTGTTCAATGCAGAGCACCCCCAGGATCGAGGCAGCGAGGTGCTCCTGTGAACCACAGGTGCTGTGGTACAGGAAAGCGGCTTTTGTTAAGCGATCCGACCACTGAAATTATTTTAAAGTAGGATGTAAGTTATTTAAAATGAGTAGTGTCCTAGGATCATTGCAAAGAACATAATCTTTTTAAGTAATAGGTTGAGGCAGTTCCATTTTATTCTATCCATCTCCATTTTATTGCTATTATTATCCTCTTAACCACCAATTACATGTAGAAATATTCATTCGTGTGTATATAATGTACACATATAGTTCTTATCGATGTAAAATTCAGCAGTTCCAGTGTTAGAAAATTACAGCACTTGGTATCATCCCATCAAGGTGCATCAAGGGTTTTAGTGAAGGAGAAAATTTTGTGTCTAACCTGAAAGATACTGCTCACAACAAAAATATTTGGGAAGCAATGGGAAGTGCTAACACTGCACAAAGGCTTGGAAGAGCTCCAAACCAATGCTTTTAAAACCTGCATCAAAACTCCCTGTTCTGTTGCTGCTGCTCGGTGATATCATGTACAGAGATGTCAAATTATTTAGAAGGCTGAAATCTGTGCAGCTCAGCAACTTTCCCGCCAGCAAATTAGAGAATCAAAGTTGCATCAAACTATTAAAGGAGGTTTCCATGGGGCAGAGGAAAGAGGAATATTTCTCTGCATTAATATGCTTTAAAGGGACAGATTCACCCAGCTTCACCAGCTCATAAAACATGCGGAGCAAACACAGACAGTGCACGCGAAAGCACAGACCCGTACTTCTCTCTGCACATGAAAATCTCTTTCTCTGTGCAAACATCAGCAGCTTTATCAGTACATAGTTTTACAGGGACTCTGTGCTGCTTTGGGCTTTATTTGTGAGTGAGCATTTCTCAGCTGCATCTCCTCCTGGCGAGCCCATCCCTGACCCAGGACGGGTGGCTGCCAAGGGGTATTTGATAACGCCAAGCTTTCTCGTAGCCCTTGCTGAGCCAGGGGGCTGTAGCAGGAGGGGTGAAATCTCGGAAGAGAATGGGGGGATAGGAAAAGCCCAAGTGAAGGGTGGTGCCTGCAGGCACAAGCTGGGTCCCCCATCGCAGCCCTCCTATGGTAGCTGGCGGCCCATAACAAATGCAGAAGAAAAAGTCAAATATTGCTCCTCACCCAATTTCCAAAGTCACCCCAGGTCCCCTGAACGCAGCAGTCGGACCATCGCCAAGGGCTTGTTCAGATTTACATTTTAATTCCCTGGTGCTGTGTTTCTACCTCATCCATAAAGATGCACTCGTAGCTGTGACTCGCGGTGGAAACGTGTCACCGGGAGGTTTGAGCAGGGACCGCGGGGCCTTTGCTTAGCCCAGGTGTGAGCGAGGGCAGCGCAGGGCTGCTGGCCAGCTTCAGGCTGGGGCAAGGCTGCTGCCTGCTCACTCTGCCTGTCTGCAAACACACCGAAAACAGGACAAAGGGACGGACGGCGGGACGGAAAGGAGCAAAAGCCACGATGAAAGCCACAGCTGGGGCAGCACATATCAGAGCAAACAGATGCTGCACAACCATCACTGGAATATCTAGGCAATTCACAGTGAAAGGCAGCAAGCTGAATTTTGCTTTCTTCAGGCTGGAGCCTTCCTTTTTTGGTGAACTTGGAAGAGGATTGGTTAAAAGCAGCTTTCCACCTCTGAATTTGTGGAGCCTAAGAATTTGCCAGGGGATGTCCCCAGAAATTTCACAGAGTATGTGGAAGCCCGGGGCCTTTGCGGACCCTTGGCGGGCACTGTGGGAGCAGCCCGCAGCCCCGGAGCTGCACTGCTGCAGTCCCAGCATTGAGGGTGACCCCCAGGGGACCCGTTCTCATTTCAAGCAAATCCTGTTTTGAAAAGAAGCATTTAAACAGAGAAGCGAGGCAATAACTTGGCTTTGTTCACCTCCCATGTTCACATGGTGACAATCAAAAAATGATCGTCTGGAGTTGCCGGAGAGGAGCGTCTTTGAGAAAACTCAACCAAAACCCCCTTGGCAATTCCTGAACTGCTCTGGAGAGGAGCCAAGCGCTCTCCTCCAAAAGGGCCTTAGGATGTCAAGGTTTTCACCAGCACTTCCAAAATATCCATAGGAGAAATAGCCGCTGTCTAGGTGTGCGAGCCTTCAGTAGGAGTAAATCCACCGTCCCTCACCTCTGCAGACCCTTTGGCTCTTGCCAGCCCTGGGCCAGCTCCTCGATGGGGCATGCAATGAGCTGGATCTTATTTGGGTCCTGTCTGACAGCAACAGCAAGGTCCTTGTAAGCAGAATCAAGTCTGTTCACCAAGGAGGGGCAAGTCCTTTGCTGAATTACTAGCGGAGAAACTTGCAAGTGCCGTGAGCCCTTGACGTGCCCCCGGTGCGCATCCTCCACAGCACCCGCACCGTGTCTCCGGGAAGCGCACGAGCAGCCGGCTGGTATTTGTGTCGAATTGTTGATATGTAAGCAGGGAGCATGCTGTGCATTTAAATCACTTACACACTAAATTTGGAACAGGAATCATTAAATATTTATTCTGTGCCTAAAATACTGCTCGAGCATCCTACTTACTGATATTACATATTAATTCACATAGATGTTGCAGTACTGATAATGCGTTTATTTAAAATGGTGACTCCGAAGTGTTCATTGTGATCGTGCTGTTTAATAAAAAGGTGAGATTCACGTTCCCAGAGAAATCCCATCTAGTCAGTCCTCTAAGCCTGAGAAAGTGGCTTGTGTACAGAGCAATTCGAGGGTTGATAATCACCGGGAAAAAAGCACTGGGTGGAAGTTTCTAGTGATCTGCTGAAGTTCAGTAGACTCAGATCTGCCAGGATAGAGGCAATTCAAAACCTAGCAGAAATTGCTAGTTATTTCCTTAGCAGTGGGAGTACTGTACATTCATAGAAGCAATCACTCAGCCAGAGCATAACTGCTACAAACTGATTACTACCTTCTCCAGGTGCTTTCTTGAAATGTGAGGAGCAGCAGAAAAACTATTGCAAGAGACTTAAAAATAGGTAAATACATACGCTTTGACAGCAATGACCCCAGGGATTGCAATCGGGCACTGAATTGCAGCAGCAATCCAGCCCAGGTTTTATGCGAGACCTGCACAGGCTGGACTAGATCAGCTGCAATTATCTCCAGGCTTTGGGCTGGCAGAGTAGGGTGCATTTAATACAGCTCCGTGTTCCTCCTATCTGCAATAAGCCTCGGTCATTTTTAATTATAGACGCCTTGAAAGCAGGGAGCCAGCACTGACTGGGCAGCAAAATATTGCTGCCGTCCTCTCGCTAGTCTTTGGAAGAGGATTTCAGTGCCGAACCTGACACGGATGTGATGCTGCCTGTCTGGCCAGAAAGCGGAGATGAACAGCTCATTCGTGGATTTTGCTCGGTAGCCACAAACGTTAGGTCTGCCCTCTTTCGGGGCCCGCCAGGGTGAAGTTAATTTGGTGTTTATTTAGTTTAACACCTGGCATAATGAACCCAATGAAGAGGCTGTGAAGATCGGAGGCAGATCCCGGGCTGAACGCCTGGGACCTGTGGCTGGTGTCGAAGCTGAAGGAGGTGGGAGCGTGGCCGATGCACACAGCGCCTTTCCCCGTGTGCAGCACGTTCCCACCTCCCACTCCATCATGTTGGAGAAGGAAATTCGGCCTCTCCTCCGCCCTGACGTGCCGCTCACCACGCTTCACCCCCTTTCTCCCACCAGGGTTTGCACTCCCCCATTGCCCCGGAGCAACATCAGGTGCCTCGGAGGAGCACGGATCACCTCGAGCATCCGCTGCAGGTCGCAGTGGGAAGCACCGATCGCCCGGCACTGCCGTTCACGTGGGCGAGGGTGCCGGGGTGCCTTCTTCCCCTACAGAGCCCCCCGGCTGCTGCTGCACGTCTAAATCCAGTTATCCGGGGGAATAAGCACTCCTACCTTACACACACAGCTATTTCTGACTCTGGATCCGGGCTGCTGTCGGAGCTCTAATCTCCTTGCGGATGCTGGTCAGCTCTAGCTAGCGGCGCCTGGCATCTGCATGGGGCGAGAGGCCTCCGAGGGCAGAGGCAAGGCAAACCGACAGTGTACGGACTTCTTGGAGGGACTGACATTTTTCCCAAAGCAGCCTCAAACGCGCTAACCATAAACAGGCTGGGAGGTGACCTCATTGCAAGCCCCAGTTTTCCATTTCTTTTGGTGCGAGGCACTCCACCTTTCCTCGCAGGAGTGTGCAGCCGGCTGCCGGTAGGCAGCTGCCACCACGGAGGAGGCAGATAACCTTTCCCGCTTTGTTATCTAAGGAAATAATGCTGCCCGACCATGCTGCTGCCTTGCCTTGCGTCCCAGAGATAGGCGGCTCTGCGACGGTGGTTTACGACGTCGCTCAAACGCTTTCGGGCTGAGGGTACGTTGTGGCAGATTGAGGCTGTTCAGCCTCAACCAGACCAGGAATCAGTTGTCTCAGGGTGCTGTGGGTGCTACCGGCAAACTGCCCAGTCTGAGGCCGCCACGCTCATGGCACGCAGGCCATGACCTTCTGCAATGCTGGCCAGCTCGTCCCACCACGGAGGAGACGAGACTCACTCGAAGCTGCCCTTTGAGGGGGAGTTTGCTGAAGAAAGGAAACTTTCCTGCCCAGGTTGCAATTCAGGGAGCCCTTTGCTATAAATATCCTGTAGGCAGGGCAGGCGAGAGGCTGAGCAAATGCTACAGCGCCGGCGGAGGAAGCGCTGCTGAACTGCAGCATTGGCATCGCTGGCTCCGGCACCACGCACAGCAGCAGCGGCTGGGGCCTCGCTGCCTTCGCCTCCTCGGGTGCCGCGGTGCTGAGCAAGGCCAGCTGCCCTCCCGCCCCATTGCTGCCCTCTCTCACGTGGCCCCGCTGCCGCTGGGATCCCAACGGAAACATCAGCTGAGTGCGCGGGAACGGGTGAAAAGAGCACTGTTTTAAGCCGTTGTGTCTGGAAGGCACAGCAATCTATATAATGCTGTTACCAAGAAACCAGGATTGTTTTCCGTTCTATTTTAGGAGACCGTGATACGAACAGAGCCTAGGACACACCAGGATTTCAATTTCCCTACTGTAAATTGGTGTCATTACCGAGGGGCAATGTTTCACAGCGGCACTCTGCAGCCGCAGACAGGACTCTGTTCATGCCTAAAAGAAATGACATGTTGCTTGAGCCTGCCCACTCCCGTGCTCCGGCTCTTCGCTCTCATAACTGCTGTTTTTCAATCTACCCAGCTGCAAGAGCAAACTGTCCAGTCCCTCGCAGTGCATATCCAAGGACATCGCAGCGAGTCCTCGGGAGCAGGTGCCATTTACTCTGTACTACCTATTGCACAGCCTGAGCAAGGCTGGCACTCAGCAGCTCCTCCTGCTTCTTCTTGCAGTTTGCTGCTAAAATTTCCTTTTGCCTCTCATTTTTATAAACTGGAAGGTCTTTTTAAGTAAACTGTTTGCCACTTATTTCAACTCTTTTTTTTCCTTCCCGTGTCGCCTGCTGTTACACGAAAGCCAGACTTTTATTGCAAAATTCCATTTTGAAAACGAGAAGCACAGCTGAACAAACACTTTATTTTGCATTTTGACTGCACATTGGCGAAGGGCCGGTGTTGCGGTGAGTACCAGCCAGCCAAACAAACGATCCCAGCTGCCTGCTCATGGCAGCCAGCCAGCAAGGTGCAGGACCAAGCGCCGACGTGGATGCACCTCCACCAGCCAAAATCAGGACCTGCTCCTCCAGTTTGTGTCCCAAAGCGAGAGTGAAACCCAACAGCACCCACCCCTGCACACTCCTGCAGTGTTTTCAAGCAAGTCCCCAACGTACTTCTAGGCATAAGGCAAATCCTCCTCAGCAGTTTCTAGACAGAAAACACCAGAGCTGGGCTAAGGACACGAGTTAGTTGGTGCATTACAGGATGGAGCTGGGACAAGCAGTGAGCACATCCAACACAAGCAGCCTGAAGGCCCCCTTGCTCTTCAAACCTCACTTACGTTTAGTGCATGTGGCTTCACGTGACCAAGTGGGACCTCAGGTGAGGCTAAGCGGCACAAGAGACATCCCTATACGTCTCTTTTCCCTCCTAGGCCATCTCCAATCTGCCATCGACATGCGCAGATTTTACAAAGGCATTAATCACTTCCAGCTTTCATAAATAATCTGTTTTAGGTCTTTAACCAGGATTAATAAAAGGAACACGGGTTTGTTTGTTTTTCATGCAAATGTGAGCCTCCCTATGGGAGCTATTCAGTTAAGCTCTCCCAAATGGCTGCTTTAAGTGGAGTTTCCTCTTTCGGAGGGTTTTTTCCAAACCGTTCAATGCTGCCAGCTTGCTTGCGACGGCATCCGCTCGGCAGCGCTGCAGCACCTGGTGCCTCGCACACTGGCACTTTCTTTCCCAAACAAGGGGCCCAGCCCTAGCCCTGCTTTTTTTTATGGTCATTTCCACAGATCATTATCTCCACGGGTTTCCTCCATCTAATGGGAACAAATGGAGAGGGACACAAACGTTACAGCAGTGTTTTTTTCTAATATCAGCAGGTTCTTCCATTTCACAGCTTGCAAGGCGGAAACAAATCTGAAACATTTCACAAAATATTTTTAATACCCTTCAACCTACTCTACGTGTAAGATCTCGCCCCAGCTGAGATCTCTTTCATGCAGCTGCAGCGGATCCCACCACAAGAGGCGAGGAGCGTTGTGCCCTCCTCCGGGATGGCACGGGCTCCCCCGTACGTGTGCATACTCACTGCTGCTTGTTTGCCGTGTAAATACACGCAGGCACCGAGGTCGAGTGTTCCCACACAGCGTGCGTTTGCTGTTACTGTAACAAGCCAGAGAGCTGGGAATGCAGATCCTTTGGATCTCATTAGGCAATTGTTCTAGAAAATGTTTTAAAAGAAGCAATTAATTTGCGATGCCGGGAACAAATAGTTAGGGGCAGATTTTTTGAAACCTCCTGGAGCCTGCTCCCAAGTGATATACTAGAAAGGGCTGTGGACCTTGCAGTTATGTTTTATCTTGAAAATGAACTGCCCAACATTACGCATCATTTTAACCTAAACAGCCTCCATTTCAGCATCCTGAGCAAACAGAAATATATACCAATATAATATCAAAAATGACTTGGCTAATGCTCTCATTTGTCTACATTTACCTAGTCATAATGGGTAATTACACAATTACCCACCATGATATATTACCACTGGAAGTTACACACGCATAATTATCATGATAGCTCCACTCATGCTGCTTCCCTTCCTGCCTGATGCAGGACAGTTGTGCCTCTCGCTAGGCTGCTCTGCTGTCTCATCCACCCCTATGTCAGACCGCATTTCTTGGTGGAAATAGAAAGCAAGAGACCTGAGACTCTTGCCCTTTGGTTTTTTCCATATTCATGAAGAGCATTAATGTTGCAGCTGTGCATTCGGACACAACAACAGGAAAGCAGGGCTGTGTGAGCTAAGGGAAGGGAAAGCCATCCAGCCCCCCGAGGGTGGCGGGTTCCTGCTTCTCTGGACCGGCTGCGCTTCCGCCTGAGCCTTGGTTAATCCGTGCCTGGATGCCTGGTTAGGCCCTTTCAAGCATATCCAATCTCGAAACTCCTCAGTGAGCAAAATCTCACCCACTAAAGGATAAATATAATTCTGAAAGGTTGTAAAGAAGAACATGCTTTTCTGGTGATTGTATGTGTCTATTTTGCATCAATCAATTAAAGAACCCTTCTCTGACAAGAAGTCAGTCTGCTTCTATAGACAGATACGTGATGTCTGTGATGTTCCTACCAGCAAAAGTTGTTTCTATCATCCCCAGCTGTTTTCTTGCAGCTAATCCACGTAGGGTTAACTTTAGCATTTCCATCCACTGAACCAGTTCACAGCAATCACTGCTGAAACAAAACCCTTCACAGAAAACTGCCCAGTTTTTCTCTGATTGTCTCAGAAAGTTTCATTGCTGTCATGTCTGGGACAGGGAAGACAGCAAGCTGTGGCTTTTGAACTTTTGCCTCCTAAACCATGAGGGAGAACATGTGCAACCACACATCATAGAAAGAAAAGAAATTTCTCTGTTCTCTAGTAAGATAAACAGCATTTCTTTCTAGGCCAGAAAACCCCAAAGACAAAGGCTGATTGTGTGATTACATATATATAACACCATTATAGGCACTGTAATTAATTCCTTTTTTTTTTGCCTTCACAGTTTGCACAAGTGGTCTCAGGGCAATGAGGTTTTTTTGATGGATAGTATAAAAAGTGCATCAGTTTTAAAAACCTCAAAAGACATTTTAAAAAATAAAAGAGAACTTAGCTGGGGAAAAGATCCTTGTGATGTTCATGCCATCTTAGTGGTGTTCATGACCAGCGTCGCTCAGGAGGGAAAAGGGCTCCCAGGGCTGCAGGGAAGAGGGGAATAGCCCAGCAACGGGGGGCTGCGCTGCTGCATTCGGCCCCTTCGCGTGTGCAGCACCACAGAGCGCCAGCAGATAAGGCTAATGAAAAAAATGGAAATCCATTTTCTATCTCCACCAATTTTTCAAGCTCTTCTTGCGGCTTTCAGAAAGGCAGAGCCCTAGAATGGCTACAGAAGTTTTTTCCAGACTCATCTGTTACGTTGAGCTTTTAATTAGAAGTAGGCAAAGAGCTTAGGAAGCCCAGCTGATGTGAAAACCCTCCTGCACTGTGCAAACACGCTGTCTGAAGCAGCACCCGCTCCTCCTCCCGTGACCTAATCTAATATCCCCATTACCAGGACTCCATGTTTACCTAGGCTGTTAAAAAGTGAAGCAAACAATTATTAACGTGTATCACAGGTGACAAATATTTTGACATTTACAAAAGAAGCACTAGTAATTAAGTAGAGAAGAGTAAGCCTTGAAAACACCCACCCACCACAAATACACACACACTCACAAACAAAACCTCAATCAGGCCTGAAAAATCACCGACCGAAAATTAAAATATTTAATACACACAATGTCTTCACTGATTCATCTCTAAGAGCTGCTTCTAAAATCCTTGTCTCGCTCCAGGTAATCTTCAAAGCAAAACACCACGATATCATTACACATGTAATAATTAGTGACTAAGGTGAAATATTTATTATCAGTATAGCTTTTCAATTAAGATTCTTAGTTGCTCTCTGGAAAGAGGACAGAGCGTGTCTCTTGACACGCTTAACACTTAAGCTGGTGCTTAACGCCGTTGCTGGTGGGGGCTGCACGGCCGGGAGCGCGCAGAGCCGGGGCGCAACACGGTCCCGCAGCCAGCGGGGTTGCCGGCAGCGAGGGCTGAGCGTCCCGACCCCGACCTGCACGTCCAAACCTCCCGGCAGCGAGGGCCGAGCGTCCCGACCCCGACCTGCACGTCCAAACCTCCCGGCGGCGAAGAGCCCGACTCGCAAGCAGCCGATTTCAGAGAGGCACCGGAGGCCAGCTCCTGGGAGAGGGGCTCTGCGGCATCCCCTCCTGCGGGCAGGCCGGCTGCCCCATGTCGGGCCCACGGACACCCCGTGTGGGGCCGGGGTCGCCCCACGCAGCCCCGCGGCCGCCCCAGAGCCCGCTGCAGCCGGGTGGGTGTGGGACACCGCAGCAGGATGTGGGACACTGCAGGAAGGTGTGGGGACACCGCAGCACGTGTGGGACACCACAGCACGTGTAGGAACACCACAGGAAGGTGTGGGGACACCGCAGCACGTGTGGGACACCACAGCACGTGTAGGAACACCGCGGGAAGGTGTGGGGACACCGCAGCACGTGTGGGACACCACAGCACGTGTAGGAACACCGCGGGAAGGTGTGGGGACACCGCAGCACGTGTGGGACACCACAGCACGTGTAGGAACACCGCGGGAAGGTGTGGGAACACCGCAGCACGTGTGGGACGCCACAGCACGTGTAGGAACACCGCGGGAAGGTGTGGGGACACCGCAGCACGTGTGGGACGCCACAGCACACATGGGACACCGCAGCAGGATGTGGGGACACCACAGCACACGGGGGACACCGCAGCAGGGTGCAGGACACCGCAGCACATGTGGGACACCACAGTATGTGTAGGACACCTTAGCAGGGTGTGGGGAAACAGCAGGAAGATATGGGGACACCACAGCAGGGCGCGGGGACATGGCAGCAGGCCGCGGGGCCACCCGCTGGGCCTGTGGCTGCAGCAGCGACTCTCGGCTGACAGGGACACTTTGGGCGCAGCCATGTCGGTTAGCAGGACGGGGACACCTGGGGCACAGCAGTGCCTGGGACAAGGACGGGGACACTGCGGGCACAGTGTGCCCCCGGCTTTGGGGACGCTCTGGGCGCGGCGGTGCCGGGGGGCACCGGGACACCCAGCCCCGGCAGCGGCCGTTGGGTGGGGGGGGGAGCAGGCAGGGCCTTGCCCCTCCCCCGCCCGGCGGCGGGCCGCGCCTTCGCAGCTGCCAGAGCGCATGCGCGGCGGGTGCCTCCCCTTCCCCCTCCACGCCCCCCCGCCGGGGCGGCGCGCGTCGCCGCCGTGCAGCACCGCGGCCAGCGCCGCGCGCGCACAGCGAGGGGGCGGGGCGGCGCGCGCGGGGCGGGGCGCGGCGGCGGCGGCGGCGCGCGCGGGGCGCGGCGGCGAGCGGAGCCGGGCAGAGCCGCGCCGAGCGGAGCCGGGCAGGGCAGAGCCGCGCCGAGTCGAGTCGCCGCCGCGATGTTGGACCCGTCGTCCAGCGAGGAGGAGTCGGAGGAGCTGGTGGAGGAGGAGAGCGGGAAGGAGCCGCTGGCGCCCGCGGCCGCGCGGCTCTCGCCCAGCCGCGCCGGCGAGGGCCCCGGCCCGGGCCCCGGCGGCGGCGGCGGCGGTGGCGGCGGCGGCGGTGGCGGCGGCGGCGGCAGCGGCGGGGGGCTGCAGCCGGGCGGGCGCGGTGCCGGCGCGGCGCGGCCCGCCAGCCCCAGCCCCTCGGTGGCCAGCGAGAAGGAGAAGGACGAGCTGGAGCGGCTGCAGCGCGAGGAGGAGGAGAGGAAGAGGAAGCTGCAGCTCTACGTCTTCGTCATGCGCTGCATCGCCTACCCCTTCAACGCCAAGCAGCCCACCGACATGGCCCGCCGGCAGCAGAAGGTACCGCCGCGGCCCGGCACCGTCTGCCTGCTCCCCTGCCCCACTACCCCCTGCCTGCCCCCCTACCTGCACCCCCTGCCTGCCTGCCCGCTCCCCTACCTGCCCCCTCTGCCCCTGCCTGCCCTCTGCCTGCTCCCCTACCTGCCCCCTCTGCCCCTGCCTGCCCTCTGCCCGCTCTCCTACCTGCCCCCTCTGCCCCTGCCTGCCCTCTGCCCGCTCTCCTACCTGCCCCCTCTGCCCCTGCCTGCCCTCTGCCCGCTCTCCTACCTGCCCCCTCTGCCCCCTGCCTGCCCTCTGCCCGCTCTCCTACCTGCCCCCTCTGCCCCCTGCTTGCCCTCTGCCTGCTCCCCTGCCTGTCCTCTCTGCCCTCTGCCTGCTCCCCTGCCTGCCCTCTCTGCTCCTGCCTGCCCTCTGCCCGCTCCCCTACCTGCCCCTCTGCCCCCTGCCTGCCCCCCTACCTGCACCCCCTGCCCCACTACCCCCTGCCCGCTCCCCTCCCTGCTCCCCTGCTCCTCTATCCTCTCGCTTCTCCATCTGCCCCCTACCTGCCCCCCTGCTGTGCCCTTCCCACACCCAGCCCGGCCCCGGTCCCTGGCACGCTGGTGCTCGCCAGGCCCGCAGCCGTCCGGGCACCCCAAGGGCGATCCCGGTGCAGGGCACCTTGGCCCCACACGGGAAGGGTTCATAGGCGGCCGCGCCGTCCCGGTGCACGGCGAAGCGCCCTGCCGCCTTCCCACCCCTCCTGCCTGGGCAGTCTCCCAGACACAGCCAGCGTGTTGGCATATGGTGTGCTCTTAGTTACACGATACAGGAATTCAGGAAATTTGGGATGTTGGCTGTCTAAAGGTTGTCTAAAGGAGGAAAATAGGTCATATTGCTGGAAGTTGCTAGCTGGGTACTCTTGCCTCCTTCATGCTCACTGTAAAGTGCACTTAACAGGGAGTGCAAGCGCCAGCTTAGGGAGTTGCAAAGTCTGGTTTCAACTTCTTGCAAATGTTTACGTGCGGTGTGCTTCGCGACACCAGCGCGTTAGCCAGATGTGGCAACAGAGCTTTGTGACGAAGTCGCTGACACAATACTGCCTATTCCTCCCCAAATGCGTCACCGCAGCACGGCAGTGCTGTCCAGACGGTGGCCAGGGAGGAGCAGCTCACCTGGCCTCCCCCGCCGGAGCCGGGGTGCGGCGGTGAGTGGGGAGAAGTGACGTTGGCTCCACCAGTTGTCGGCTACCTTTCCTCCAAGGCGCTAGCTTACAGGCCAGTGCAGAAATTAAGTTCCTCTGGGATGCAGACGCAGGTACACTTCGGTCAAACACAGCCGACTTTCTTCCTGTGGCAGTCTGAGTAGGCCCGTAATGGGACATAGCTTTCTGGAACGGCTGGCTGTTTTTTCCCATTTTTGGTTAAGTTTCTTAGCCTGCAGTTTTAATCCCAATACCATTCTGTGTTCACAAGTGACCTTTATAAATCAGGAAGACTCCTGGATGTATTGATGCAAATGACATTCGTTCAGTTCTGTTACACTACAGAACTATTATTAGTCATTGCAACATAAGGAGGTAGGAAAGTGCATCAGTACTGCACATAGTTTAAAGGCAATATAGGACAATCTGTTGTTGTTGGAAGGTTGAATGATCTGGTTTTGTTTGCTGAGTGAAATGCACAGATGAAGATATAGCTAGGTTTGGGGATATTTTTTTCCTATGTTGTCTTTTCAGACCCTTTTCAGCAGATTGTGGACTCTGAAAGACTTCTTGGCTTTGTTTCCTGTATGACTTGTTCAAATCGGAAAAATGAAACTTAAGTAATTGCTAGTTTTGCAGCAGTTAAAACAAGCAAACAAACCCAGAGCTGTTTCTCATGTAAAAGTGAACTGAGAATGGAAAGGAGTTTTTCCAAAGGAGCAGGCAGAGTCTTAGTTGTCTGGAGATGAGTGGCTGGAAAGGGCGAATCATAGTCTTTGAAATCAAAATACAGCACTGTGAAGAGATGGAAAGGGGAGAGAAAGAGAAAAGGGGGCAATAAAGTGCAGGTGAAACAAAAATGAGTAATGAGAAAAATGATAAACTAGCAGGAATACATGAGGGAATGGGGAGGTTAAACAGGACATTGGGAGAAAATAGTCCATTCTCTGTGAAATGAACAGTGTAGGAAAATAAGTTTTGCTTATTTATACAAAGAACTAAAATAGGAGTCTTTCAGGGGCTTACCGTCTCCCCCCAAACTTAGCAGTGAAATGGAATTTGGAAAGCTAAATGTAACCTGACAACACATGTCAAGTTGAATTCACCCTTTTAAAGGTGAATTCATTCTGGGTTTTCTTCTTCTGTATATTCCTATATTCATTTGTCACGGCAGTTTCTGGGAGTGAATCCTTGTCCTTTTTCCTTAGCTAAGGCTCCTATTAAGGCCAATTAAAGCACTGCTGGAGCAACGGGTTTGTTATTGGGCTCCATGTGATCTACTACTCCCCCACAGATTACTCCGGGAAAAACCTACCCTTCCTTTTCTAGCTTGCTCAGCCGTGGTATATTTTCAGTGTGAGACCAAAAAGTGAAGCGTGTTGGACTGCTTCCCTCTTGGGCACAGAATTTTTGTCACAGTTCTGCTGGATTTAATAATCTCTGTGGGAACTATGTTTATTTGTAGGCCTTCCGTAATGGCTAAATACCAGATGCTTGGAGGCTCATCAGGGTGGAGCAAATGCATTTTCCTCCTGAGGGGAGAAAGTGGGAGAGAAAGAGGTTTTGGCCCTGCTCTGGTGGGAGCTGTTGCCTCCGTTTCCCCATCCACAGGGTGCTGATAAACTGCTTCCTTCTCTGCATGTGATTCGCTTCTCCTGCCCCTCACGGCCTCCTGCTGAAAAGGAAAGGGTTTTGTCCCGGGAGAACCGTAAAGAAAGTAGAAGATCTCGGGGCTGGCGCAGCTTCCTCCGGGAAGCGTGGAGGCGAGGCCGGCTCGGGGGACCCTCCGCCACCGCTGAGCGCAGTCCAAGCGGGGTTACCCTGGCTTCGCAGCGGAGGCCCTTGCCCTGCAGCGCGGCTGCCCGGCACAATCCAGCTGCTCCGGGTTACCTGATAAGAGCCAGTCGATCTCCACGGGAGGAGCCCACAGCCTGGGATGGGCTGTCTTGCACACCGTCCCCACCGCGCTCCCCGGGCTGCTGCGCCTGGACTTCCGCTGCAGTTTGTATTTGCAATTATCTTAGGAACGAAAAGCAGAGGAATTGATTGTGCTGCAGTCGCAGCGTTCAAGTTCTTGCCTGTGCTAAAGATCCCGTGGTGCCTCCCCTGCGATGCATAGTCCTCCCGCTGTGATCCCGCAGGGCTGCGCGCTCCCGGCTGGTCGCTATCCGGAGCCCAGAGGCGGCCGCGCGTTATGGTGGTGTAACGCACTGACACCGCTGTTGCTGCTTCTGTGGCAGCACGCCTGTGTGCGGTGTTCTGGCGTTGGAAAATACAGCCTCGTGTTTTGCATAGCTTGGGAATCGCTTTGGGTTCCCTCTCGATACAAGGAAGCCTATATTTAAGGTACAGTTACAACGGAAAGATAATTACATGCGGTTTGATTAAATTATAATGTATATGAAAGCAAAGAGAACGGTAGAAATGTGTGAACTGACAGCTTAGCTGAGTATGTACTGCACGTGGGCGCAATATCGTTGCTTATTTATACCAGTAACAAACTCTGTTTCAAATTCCAAGAAGAATTCAAGCACGTGCTGCCCAGAGCTGGTATTTTCCTGATTTTGACACCTCAGAAATTTCAGAAACATGGTAAAAAGTGTTTTCAGATCAGCACGTTCAAACTTACACTTCTGCTTCAGATTTATCTTGATGTTTCTGTGTTAAGGCTTCACTTGAGTAAATACACATTTGTCATTTTATACCTATAAATTTTTTTTTATTTACATTTTACCAGCTTGATTTCCTAAGGAAAAAAGGCTTATTAGATACCTGCTTCTGCTGTCTTCCTTCCTTCTTAGATTACTCTTTTAAGCCACTTATGAATTCCAGGTACCTTTGACAGGGAGATAGTGGCCTGCAAGATATTAGTCCCTTAAAAGTTCTGTGAAAATAGGGAGATCGGTCAAGAAGTACCCCAGCTGAGAGGAAGGTGGCAGTGTGAGGTCAGCCCTTACTAGACACTAGAGAATCTCAGAAAAAGCCCTTATGAATACGGGGCCCAGGAGAAAAAGCTCCAGTCAGGGCTTGCACCTTACTAGACACCGAAGCCTCCAGCCTCGAGATGCAAATCAACAGGAAATCAGGCTTTGTTAGCGCTCTTGCTCTCGGAACAACGTGTTTTAATGCCACAGATGGTACTTAGCTTGCTAATTGCTTGCCCAGGATGTATTTAGCCTTTTCTCTAGCTCATGCTGACTTGCTGGAAGTAGAGTTGAGACAACCAACAGTGGCCTGTGCATTTCCCCGCTTGAGCCCAATTGTCTAAAGGCTTTGAGAGGAGAGCTTTGCCGGTAGCCTGAGGAGCTCAGGCAATGCATATGCCTTTTTTTACTGAAGCAGTCCTCATGCCCCTTTTAGTCTCTTGTATTTTTTTTTGTCCATGTGAAAACCTTGATTCCTGGTCTGTTGCAAAGCAGACATAGGCTCCTGCTTGGATGCTGCTGGGAGGATGTGGGTTACGTCTCTTTCCAAGTACAGTCACGGCTCCTTCAAAACACAGCAGACAAAACCTACAGTGCAGCACGGGAATCAGTGTTTGTTCATTCTAAATAGCATAAACAGGAAGATCTTCTTCAGATGATCAACATCTCCTTGAAAATGCATGTTCAGAAAGGGGCAACACGAGGAACTCCTTAGAAAAAAAACGTGGTGAACGCATTAGGCCAGGCATTAAAGCGGTCATGATTGTATTCAGTCATTTTCCAGCAGTGCTGTTCTCCTCTGCAGACCTGGGGAGCAGGCAGTCAGTGCATGCAAGATTAACATCAGCTCCCAGCAGGGTAACCAAGGAATGAAAAAGTTCAGCTCAGTCAGTTGCGGATTCCCAGAGCTACTCCTGGTGGAGATGGGTTGTAACTTGGATCCCTGTCTGAGCCTGTGGGATGACACAGGGTGTGTTACCAAAATTGTCATTCGGATTCAGCAAAGCACTGAAGCTTGTTCTTTGCTGAATGGTGATTGCTCTAAGCACCATGCTTAATGCTGAACAGGTGTGAGGGATCAGAAACTCTGTTAAATCAGTTACAACACATCTTAAAATACCAAATTGCTGCCATTTTGGCATGCATGCGAAGCTACAACAGTTAGGAACATAGTAAAGCTAGTACAGCCTTCCAAATAGTCGCATGTTTCTTCACTATCATTGGCTGGATAAACTGTTACTCTCATGCCATGCTTAAATGAGTTGTCTCTTAAAACTACTGGTACATTTATGCTCCTGGGACAGACCGTGACTCAGGTGGTGTTGAGACTTGTTTTAGCAGCTTTCTCCTAAAGCAGTCGTGATTTATGGTCAGATTCTGCCCTGCTGGACTCAAACCCTTGGAAGAGTGCTTTTTCTCAGTTCCACAGGCCAGGAGAGGAGAGGTGCAGACTACACACTGCCTGGGGTTTTTGTTTGTTTGTTTGGGTTTTGGGGGGTTTTTTGTTTTGTTTTGTCTTGTCTTTTCCCCAGTCCTCAGTTACTCTCCAGTGCTGTGCAAGAAGTAGATGCAAGGTCCAGGCAGATCTAAAGCGTGAGCTGGGCCCCATCTGTAGCTCTGTAGTTGCAAGAGAGCTCATCATAACCTAGTGAGCTCTGCAAGATGGTTGTTAGTGTTGTGCCCTCAGAAACACTGGAAGAGTAGTTGAGGGCTGTGTCTTTGCTGCTTGGCTTGCTCATTGTGGGCATTGGCCACCACCATGGTCAGATGAGAGCCATGTGTGTGGCTGGGATCTCAGGGCCATTCCCAGGTCAGATCTGCGCTAACCCTGAAATGAAGACAAGCCTGCCACATTTCCCTGCTGCTTGGGAAACATTTACGTGGAGAAGAAAGTATGGCACATTTGATAAGTGACATTCTTTTGCAGTGTGGAAAACAGCATGATTGCTGTACTCAACTAATTGCCTGGAATCTACAGAAAATGGTTATTTTCAGTTAAAACACTTATCATTCATTTTGTTGGTGCCTTATCTTAATTTAATTCTAGCAGATATTAAATTTTTGTCATACTTTGGCTATTTATATACTTGCAGCTTATTGAATTGGGAAGCAGGTAATTAAATAGGCTGTAAGCTTGGTTTTTGGCTGTTGTAAAACTTTGCAGTTGCTGATCTGTAGTCCAATGATTCAATTATTGTGGGTGGTACCTCTCCAACCAGAGATGTTATGAACTAAGAGTGGAGAAGACTCATCAGATAATGCAGTTCCAACCCCTGCTGAAGCCCATCATTTACAAAAAGTATTATTTATGGCCTTGCTTTGCATAGTCTAGACACTCTCCCTGAAGCACTTTGCCTTTTGCATAACTTGTAATTCCTTTTGCTGAATTATGAGTCACTTGTTCTCAGTTCACCTAAGCGGGAAGCAGTCAGCAAGTCATTTCCCTATGTAATTTTTTGTTAGCTGAAGCAGTCTTTTACTTTTTTAGGGTCATTTAGCAGTAGGATCCCAGCCATCACACTACTGGTACTAGCAATGTATATATATAAACCCTTTATAGCTACTGCAAATACTTTAGTCCAGAGGGGTACCTGGTAAACATCATACTACTACTTAATTATGTAGGCCCAAGTAATATGCTAAGTCAGTGAGTACGGTATAATCAATAAAGCTGAAGAGCAGAATTTCAGTCTCGGGTGGTGTCAACATGTATTTGGCTAGCGACTTCAGCAGAGCCAGGATTTTGCCCATAAAATGATCACTGGGAACCATATATGTTTTAGTATGTCTTTGAAAATTAAGACTTATTAAAACAATTGAGAATCTTTAAAAGCAACAGGAGAAGGGACCCTCCTTGGTGGTAAGCAGGTCTCTTCCATTTGTTACCCGGAAGGATGGCCAACCCCCAAAGGTGGGGTTTGTTTCCAGCTCTTTCTCCTAATGCATCCCTGGAAATGGAGCAGCACAGGTGCAAGGGAAGATGGCATCTCTCTTCCCAGCTCTCCGAGGGATTGATACAGAAACAGGAAGAAAAGACAAACTTGCCAGAATTGCTTTTCTGGTTCTCCCCCCGCCACCGATGTGCAGCCTGGAAGTGGCACTACCGAGTCCCTTCAGGTCAGAAGTGGGTCATTCTTCGCATTGGACACACTCTGAGGAGCAGCAGCAGGGTCCAGCCATGTCTTCATGAGGGTGGGCTGGAGGGGAGGATGGACTTCAGAGATGACAAGTTGGAGGTGTTTAAATTAAAGCATCCAAGTTTAAATTAAAGTTTAAATTAAATGATCTTTATATGTCATCTCCTGCCACTTTGTGAGAGGCTGCTCAGGTGTAGTTCATACCCTGAGGAACTACGAATAGAAGCTACTTATTAAGAAATGGTTTACTGAGATCTACCCGTTCTCGTCCTTCCTGGACTGCTGCCTTGTGAATGGCACCAGTTTTGCCTGCTATAGCTTCTGAATTTGACTCTGTGCTGAGCTGGAGAGGGCAGCAGTGTAAGTTTGCAGATACTGTGAGTTTGCAGTAATCGCAGATGTTTATTAGTTGCAATGGCTGTTTGCAATCGATTGGGTGTACAGGGCGCGCTGACTGTTGTAGGAAGCAATCCTCCCTTCTCCAGGGAATTTACTGTGTAGAAGTCCAGATGATGCTAGCTAGGCATTACCTAGCTAGATAAGGCGATGGGGAAGGCTTGTGTCGGATTGCCGGATTTCACCATCCTGAGCCCCCCGAGCACGCTGCGGGCTGTTGAACGGAGCAGCCCCTTGCTGCCTCGGAGCTGCTCAGAAAAGGGCAGCACTGGCCCTTTTTGAGGGTGCAGAGATTGCAAAGGCAGTCGGCCCTGCCGGAGGGGTGCGAGAGCGGCTGCTCGCGCGCTGATCATACCCGCGCGAAGGCTGCTTCCCAGTTCGGGCTCCCGGCAGCAGGCGTGAGCGGGGAGCCGGACGGGGCGGTGAGCCAGCAGTGCCCGTGGCCGGCTGTGTCTACCTGCTGGTCCCGGCTCTGTGACTCACTGGGATGAACGGAGGCAAAGAGTGAATGAAGGCGGAGGCTGCAGGAGTGGGTGGAAAGCAGGACTCCATCTGGGAGCGGGAAGGGACAGGCTGTGTCTGTGCTCCCTGCCTGGCTGGTGGCACCGCAGTGAGAGAAGGGAAGCTGACTGCGTTTGATATTCTGCCATCTGAGGGAATATTAGCTAGTGTTCATAAATATGGCACCTTGCTGACCAAAGTGATATATGATGTTAAAGATGTTAGTTCAATAAGGAGGCAGATTTGGGGTCAACAACTTTTTTTCTTCCTGTAAAGCAAGTGGATTTTTCTGTAAGTGTCCTCAGTGCTCCTTCCACCACCCATCTCATACCCAGCAAGACTTTGCTTTGCTTGGAAATAAACTCTAATCCCAAGGAGAGACTCACAGAGGTGCCGTCCAGCCAACTGGCCAGTTACAACAAAATATTGCAAAGGCACTTTGAGCTTGCGTTAGCTGGCCTTGGCATGTGGCCTGTGCAGATGGCTGTGGAAGGGAGAAGTTTTACCATGAGCAGCTGGCCAGACGCAGCCTGGTTTCCATGGCTGAGGCTCAGTGCTCCCGTCAGATGTCATTGACTGGTGGGGGGAAGGAGAGGAGAATTTCAGATGTTATGTTTTAGACACACACAAAAAAAAATCTGATGATTTGGGAGCAATTAATTAAATTAAGGTGTTCAGGATTGTTATCGGGACTTCTGTTAATATGAAAGGGGAGCTAGCCTTTGCAAGGCAGATTTCACCTTGGTCGCCTGGTGTGCTATGAAGACGTGACTGGCGGTGAGGGATAGATGCTCTTGCACCTCAGTAGCAGAGGGTTTAGGCAGCTGGGAAGTGATATGGGCATCACACAAGCAGAATATCAAAGAAAGGTGGATATGCTCTACGATCCTAATATCTCTTCCCAGTCCAGCAAAAGGGCACACATGCTTTGCATGGTGCCAGTGTAGAGTTTGCTTTTGTTATCTAGACTTGTAGATTTACCTTCCGTCCCAGCAGACTGTTCCCACCCTTGTAATCAGAGATTAGACTCATCACTGCTTTAGAAGGAAGCTAATGGGGTGACGCAGCAGGAGCCAGCTGCTTTGTTACCTGCATGGTGACAATGCAAGGATGAAGGAAGGACACAGCAAGCGCTTCCTCAGCGGCAGGCGAGGCTGCGTGACCCACGAGCAATACTTACTCCCTGGTGCAAAACCCAGCGTTGGCAGCCCCCCCAGCACCATAGACCACCCTTTGCAAGCAAGACCTCTAGGCAGAAACCATCTGCTGCTGTTATCTGGGGACGTGCAGCTGTCTGAACTGCATGGATTTTTTTTGATGTGTAGCCAAGAAATAGCCGGAGTTAGGACTGCAGAGACTTTGCGCATGCTCGGTCGTTCATGAGGGCAAAGCAGCTCCCAAGCGCGAGTCAGTGCTGGCGCTCTGCAGGAAGGAGAGGGGAGCTGGGAAGGGTACCAAACATGACAGGGAATTCGGAACTGAGAAGTCACAGCTTTTCTCTCTGCCTTTCTCTGTCACTTTGCAAGTATTGACCTTTGGTGCTCAGGTCGGTGAATGACTTTTTCCTCTTCAGGAGGGTGACTCCTAAGAGAGCCTGGGGCAGAGAGCAGGGTGACACTGTTCCCAGTTCTTAGATAAAGCTGCTTTTCCACTTCCTTGTGCTTTGCAGCTGACTTGGTCCATGGTCCTGCAAACCCAGGGCAGTGCTGGAGGGGGAAGACCTGTCTGTGTGCCTGGTGCCCCCCTCCCCCCCAAAAGTCAAGCAGAAAAGCTGATGCCTTCCCTGCCCTGAGATGTGGGTCTACGCAGCTATTCTGCAAGGCTTGAGCCACTGAGCCAGGTTGTGGAAAGCAACTCAAATGGTCGTTGGGCTCATGAAATAACCCGGGGTCCCAGTTGTCAGTGAATCCAGTGCTCAGATCTGCCTTTGACTCCAGGATGCTATTTTTCTTTTCTAGCTTCTAGCTGCCTCAAGAGAGAAAGGGAGAAGGTTAAATGCCTCTCCCGTCCCCCAAACCAAACTGCTGTCCTAAAGAAACTCGGATAATGCAACGATGTTTTACACTGGCCGAGGATCTGTCTGGTGCAATCTCTGGTCGTCGGCAAGTTCCCCACATCTCAGTGACGCCTTTCTGCTCTTAAAAACGTTGGTCGTGCTGCTGCAAAGAATCTGCCTGTACCATCAGCGGGAATCTCTTGGGGTAGATCTGCTCTCAGAGGGCTGCTTGGTCCCCAGGGCCTGCCTTGGCCTGTTCCCCCAGCAGCCTGAGCTGCGTGTGTGGCGATGAGAGCACCTCGCAGCAGTCGGGGCATTTGCTCCAGCCTAGCTGGCGCAGGGAGGAGAGGCTGGGCAGTGAATAGCATCAAAGAGGTTGTTCTTTAAATAGTGAGCTGCCTGCTTGCACAAGCTGTCGTGATCCTGTATGGGCTGTGCTGAAATGTGGGCATCCCCCTGAGGGGTTTCGTCAGCCATCTCAGGGGACGGAGCTGTGTGTCTGTGGAGCAAGCACGCCTGAGGCACAGGTGGTCAGGACACCAACAGGCTGACAGCAGCTTGGGAAGCGTGCTCATGGATGGTGGGGAATGGGTTTGGCATTTGAATTTCACTTTTAAACCTCTCTTTTTGCTTGCTCCCTGTGTGCAGGTACCTGTGTGCACAAGCTCATGTAAGGACGATGAGCTGGGTAGGGCAGGATTTCCTGGGTACTGGAGAGCAGCATGGTTAGCAGTGGGGTTAAAGGATCTCTCCATGAATGAGAGCCACTGAACTGTCCAGACCCCAGTGGGGTACATGCTGCTGGCTGGCATAAAAAGGATGGTCTTTTCTAAGGTTGTTTTACATCTCTGCTGCTGAACTTTTGTTTTGCCTTCCTCAGACTAAGACCTCCAAAGTCTCCATTGCAAAGCCCTTGCTTACTGCGTTTTTCATACAGGAAGATGTGTGGTAGAAATTCTTTCTGTAATCTCTCTTCTCTCAGCTGTATCTCACCAAAATATTCCTGTCTGTGCAGAAGTAACCCCAAAAGTGAATCAGATCCTACCGAGCGGGACAGTCTTCCCATCGCCTATTTATAGTGCATGCAATTATGCTTCATGCATCTTGGAACTCTAATTGCCTTTTTATTGCTGTTTAGCAGTGTGTTAAAGGTTTCTGAATACTCGTGAATACTTGTTTTCTCATTAGCTCTATTTATTCCTCCTTTGGCTCCCTTCCTCAACCTCATCAAATTTAGTATCTTTTCCTTGCCTGCAGGGCCTTTGACAACTCTGCCGCTTCTTACTTGTTCTCCTGTGTCCTTTCTCATGTTGCTGCTCCAGATGCTGCGTGTTCCCGGATCTCACTCCAGCAAACCATCGGGGCCCATCTCCTGCTAGGGGCTCTGTGTCTGGTGTGATGCCCTGCCTGCGGTCCCCTTGCTGGGTGGGCTGGCTCGGGCAAGACGCCGCGGTGGTTCCTCAGGAAGCTGCCTTGAATCAGGCAGGGCTCGTTAGCATGCCGAGGCTGCCCTAGCAATTAAGGGCAGGTACATGATGCAGGAATCGGGCGCAATGGTTAAGAGTCTGGAAACAAGCTGATATTAGGGATTCATAATTGAGAGTTGGTAAGCAAGGTGGGAGGCAGGTGCTGTGGTTTGAGGTCACCCATGTGGATTTGGTTTGCCAAGGTGGTCCAGGAGCTGGCCCACTCCCAGGGCAGGTTGTGTCTGTACCAGGCTGGGAGACAGCAGAAGCCACAGGGGTTAATCCAGATACAAATCGCTCTGCACTCTGAGCCATGCGGTGAGGCTGCCTCTGCTACCCAGGCTCTGGTGGGAGATGTCATTATTTTGGACTCCTTTGCACTGAGCTCTTTGGCAGTTCGATGGCCCTCTTGGGACTCTGCAGAGGCTGGGCAGAGGTCATGGCTTTATGGGAAACGGCTTAGGAGTCTGCCCGGAGCTGCTCTGGCTCTGCAGCAGCGCTGAGGTTGTCTCACGGCTTACAGCTTGCTGGAGGATGTCGCTGCCTTGCTGAAGCTGGCTTGGGCCTGCCAGGGCTTATTTGCTCGTGTTGCAGGCCCTGTCAAAGCAGCCGTGCTGTTCTGGGAGCCCAGGGGTTTGTAACTGCATGTACCCAGTGCTGCTCCAGGACTAACAGCCCCTGTGCAGCACAGCCCCCCTCTAAAGCCGCAGTGTGGGGTCTGGTGGGTTGGGGGCATCTGCCACTGATGTCACTGGAATTGCATTTTTAGCGCTTTGAGTGGATCCTGTACCTTTTTTCACCTAGCTGTTCTCTCTGAAGGCTGCAGCAAAGTGGCTTTTGTTTGTGCTGCACCTGGCACGCTGCGCGAACCTAATTAGGACTGCTCCTAACTAGCCAAACAGGAGCCTGGATTTGTCTCAATAGTCGTTGAGTACAAAGTCCTTTTCAATGTTATTTGCTTTATGTTTTAGCCTTGTTGTGTGGCATTTCCGTAGGTTGAATTAATTTAATTATCCCCTGAGGTGTCTGCTTGCTCACAGTTGTCCAGGACTTCTTTGCCCTCTTCCTGTGTATTGAGGAGCCCACATAACTCTGAATCATCAGTAAATGAAATCATGATGTTTGTTTGTTCTTCCAGGTCCGTGATATACACAATAAATGAAAATGTTCTTAATACCAATCTATGTGCCTCCCCTTTAGGAACTTGATATATTCCGAAATGCTTCCTAGCTTCATACATCCCAGCCACTCGGTCCTAATAGCATTCATATTGACAAGAGGGATTAATATTTTATGTGAAATTGTATCAAAAGCTTTCTCAGCCTGCAGGTAACTTGCCCCCAACAGCCTTAGCACACCTATTAAGCGTGATGCCAGTTCCGTGAAGACTTGGTGACTGGGCTTAGTTAAATAGCCTTCGGCTTTCTCGAGATCGCCAGTTCAGAGGTGGGCGAGAACACTGTGACTCCAGCCTTCCTCTGCCTGAAGCTAGCAGCAGCCTGTGACCTGGCTGTAGTCACAACCTGGGCTGCGCCGGGTTTCTCCAGGCTAGGATCCTCCTGAGTATGCTCCAGCCAAGTGCTGGGGTTAATTAGTCAAAGTGCAAATTACTGAGTTGGAACAGACTGGAGCTCCCTTGTCTTGCAGGATATTTACCACTTCAGCTCTCTCCTGCCTCTCCCTTGCTGTCCAGCGCAGCGTTCTCCCTTTGCACCAGCAGAAGGCAAATGCAACATGTGTGTTGGCTGGTACCCAGCTGGGAGCGTTTTGCACCAGCTGAACGCTAGTACAGGTGACTGCACAGCTAGGAACCCACCTGGCTGGCTTTCCAGTGGACTGGCCTGTTGCTCTAATAGCTACTCTACCATTTGTCCAGGTCTGCTGGATTTGGAGGGGGGGGTTAGTATTTCTGAGGTGGCAAATTGACTCAGCACACACAGTGCACAGTGGGATGCCATGCAGTAGGTTGATGGGCGCTGTTGTAGCCCTCACAACATACCCTGATGAGAGGATCGTTGTGCTCAGTGAGTTATGGCTGGGTGAAAGCAGAGGAGGCAGAGTTCAGCAGCTTGGATGGTGACTGGGGACTGGGGTTTCAGCTGGATCACAAGTTCAGCTCCCTGCCAGCTCTTTCATAAGCTCACACAATTCTCTGGATCTTTCTCAAGCTGCCATCAATAAAAAGGTGATAAAAGTACTTCTTTTTCTCTGTAGAGTGCTGGAAGGTAGTGAGGGCTTATGAGATGCTCAGTTAATTGTTTTGCGTAGGATGTGTAGGTCCCCAAGAGCACTAGAACTGGACCCAGAAAGAAAGGCTGTGCTGTAGTTCAGAGACACGTGGACACTGAACACCCATGGGTTGCCCCTTCCGTGACTTACTGTGTCCTCCGAGCAGCCTCTGCAGCTGCTCCCTCTTATAATAAGACAGTTAATAGTCTTGCATAATTCATGGTTACGAGTTGTACACGCTTGATGATAAAAGGAGCCAATGTTTAATTTACATGTATGGGGCTTCATATAGCTCTTACAGCTATATAAACAATAGCCGAGATAAAAGGGAGTGCAAAGGGAAACAGCAGTGAGGTGTGAAAGCCAGGGGCCTGGGTTGCCTCCTCTCTGCTCGCACGCAGTTCCCAGCCCAAAAGCTGTTCCCCGTGGGAGGACAAGCCCTGCCAGCCTCCGTGGGTGGCTTCGGTGCAGTGGGGCCTGCTCCCTCCAGCCGCCGTGCGTGGACGGGTTTGTGCCGATATCCAGAGGCTGTGGCAGTGCGGCTCCTGTGGACAAGCAGTAAATGTCCCCGGAGGCTTGGTGCCCGTGCTCGGAGCTGATCTGTGGCTCTGTACGTGGGAGGAGGAGGGCAGGGAAGGAGAAGCAGCCATCCCACAGCCCTCCAGCTGTTTTTGACCCCTGGTTCCTACTGGATCCTTTCCCAGCTGTCCTGGTGCTTTGGCCCTGTGGCCACTCGCTCTGCTACTGCTGCAAGCCGCTGCACGTGCCCTTGAGAGCTAGGGCTGCTCTTCCGAGGGATCAGAGAACGACAGCCTAAATGGCATAAATTACCCTCGCATGCTTTCCTGCTGTCCATTTGCATTTGGGAAGCTGGGAGTGAAGGCCAGCAGCGGGCTGCCCGTTATGCCTGCTGTTTCAGTACGCGAGGTGCCTGACTTACCCACAGCTTGCTTCTCTGTCATCGCCCGGCCTCTCGAGAAGCTCTGCAGCGCTGGCTGTGCGTTTGTCTGGCGTTATCCAGATGCAATGCTGTTGTCACCCCACAGGCCAGGCCAAGGGAAGTGTCGTTCCCTGTGGAAACGGTCCGTTCCACCTGCTGCTGCTGGGGAATTGGCGTGCTGGCCCCGGGGCAGCTGCAGAGGCAACGTGTTGCAGCTGTAGGAGGAGGCGGCAGCAGCCCTGTGAAAGCTGAACACCGATCCCTGCTTTGTTTCTGGGGTGAATGCTGGAGGCCACCAACTCGGCCATGAGAAGTTTGTCACAAGTGCTTCCAAAATGTAGAAGACCTTTTGGGTGTGCAGCAAAGAGAATTATGCTATAATGCAGAAACGAGTCAGGAAAATCCTCAGCTTATTGCTCGGCTTTGCTCTTTCCTTTAACATTCTCAAAACACAACTTCTTTATGAAAGGAATTCAGGCTAGAGCACCAAATGTGATTTTTGCATTGCTGGGAGCCTGCACAGGAGGCTTCTGCTCCAGCAAGGCACTCACCGTATGCATATGCTCAATCTGTCCTTGCTTAAGGCAGTCTCAGTGCAAACTGCAGCCGAGTCGGAGACCACCAGATGTTTGTCCTGTGGTGATGGTTAAGGCACACAGGTCAGCTGGTTTTGGGACAACCAAGCTGGGACCAACAACAGGAGGGCTCTTGAACCCATTTCAAAACAGCGTGACAGCTCAGCTACTCTGGGTTTAAACTTGTATGGGCAGAAGAGTAAGGCCCCCTGCTCTTTTCTGTCAGCCAAGAGCACAAGACTCGGTGGCCAGCAGGAAGCAGACGGCTTGCTATTTCTGTGTCCTTTAGTTTTATTACTGCAGGTCTGGGAGGGACTTGCAGCTGCTCCGGTAGTGTGGCAAATCATCTCCATTTATCTTATGCTGTTATGCCTCAGTGATGTCAGATGGTCTCTTTACGTTCCATATATATTCAGACTAAGCAAATCGCAGTGTTTTTTTCATGAAAACTTAATGATGAAAGATGACACTAAGTGATTTTTTTTTTCTTAACCAATTGTTTTATTTGCTGTATAACCATCACACTAATGGTCATAATCTTTCCGTGCTGTGGCTCAGGAGAACAGATGTGCCTTTTGGATATTTTTTACCTAGATAGAACCTTCTTTTTTTTATAGCTCTGATTACTTTCATTGCAATGCTGTGACTGATATTCAAGGTGAAATTTCTTATAAATATTTGCTTCAGGGAGGGAAGCACCACCATGTTTTTGAGAAGATTAAGGCCTGTCAGACAGCAATGCTCACTTCAATTAGATGACAAAATGCAAATCATTCAGACTTTAGCGTATTTCAAGGTGAAAGTAAAAGGGACTTCAGTCCATTCTGAGATTAAGCTGAAATCCTTGGGTGCTTTAATTATGCTCAATTGTGCTTGCTAGGAGTTGTATAGTGGTAAGTCGAAGTTGTATAGGAGAATCCTTCAATGATATGCATTAAAAGACTTGCCGTCTACATGTAGTATTTGTTCACGCAAAGGACCGTCATCCCTCAAATGACGGAACAGTGACTCTGAAAATTGCAGCTGTAATGACAATTCCCCTGATTTTAATGGCCTCTATTATTATTTATTTATTTTTACACAGGCTATTAGCAGGTAAATAGCGCAGGAGCCAGGCTGCAGCGGGGATGCGCTTGACGCAGGCGTGCACGCTGCGCGCTTCTGGATTAGCGCGCCCGCGTCACGGCGGGGAGACGCGCACGCAGAGGCAAAGGCTCCCCTTGGTCTGTGTCCTCGCGCTGCCCTGGGGAGCCCCAGATGTTCGGCGGGGGATAACGGTGCGTTACCGGCGTACGCGCTCAAAGGCGGTGTGGTAGCTGCAGAGGATGTCTTGCACTTCAAGTGTTTCTGTCTGCCTGGTGATTCCCTTGGTTTAACACATTTCAGCCAGAAATTAAATAAACTGAGAAGGTTTTTAAGGCCAACATCAGGTGAATCCTGGCCGGCAGGGTTTGGCTAGATTGCTTTTGATCAAATCAGCTGCTTTTGTGCGAAGCGTTTTTAAAAGCGGGCGCTTCCTCAGAGCAGGAGGACACCCAGCAAAGGAGGGCGCAGCGCCCTTGGCACGGCCGGACCTCTCGCCCTGCGGGTGAGCGCCGGGACCAGCCAGCCCTGCCCCGTCAGCAGGGCCACCCCAGCACCGACCGTGGTCCCCATCCCGGCTGGGAGCAGCTGCTGGGGAGCTCGTGGGGAGGCTGGCGGGCGAGGGAGCAGCGGCCCCGAGCGGGCAGACGGCAGCTCGGTTGGATGCCCCGTGGCAGGACAAACCAGGGCTCTGATGGGGCAGCGCCGCCACGCTGAGCGGGGGCACGGCCGGAGGCTGCGGGGCGTCTGAGACGCTCAATAACCGTGGGTTCCCCCACGGCCCTCGCGCCTCTGGGAGGGAGAGCCGGGAGCTGAGAGCAGAGCTTTCTAAAGCAGCAAGGACTGTGTTAGCCCCAGCGCTTTGGGGCTGGAGGGATAATTTGCTCGTGCTGCAGCTTGGCCCTGAGCAAGTAGGTGCTTGGGAGGCCTTCAAAAGGGCGACTGAAAGAGCTTGGGTGGCGGGAAGGCTGTGAAATATTTTCTTACCCTCTACTTGAAGAGATAAGTTAGAGTTTTAGAAAACAAAAGGTAAATGAAAGATGGGATTTCTACTCTATAGTTGATCTCTATGTACTGAGTCTTTCTCCTTTTTCATATATCTTCTTCTCTCAGCAAACCTTAATGAGGTAATTAGAGGTGGGGGGGGGGCAGACCAGCAGAAACCAACTTTTTCCTGTTGAAACCATGTGTATACAAGGTCATAAGTGTTTATGTAGCAAATCTCACAGGATTTGAAAAATGTCCTTGGTGTCATCTCGTACAATTTGTCAGTGTTGTTTATGGACTCGCAGCACTACTTTGCACCAGAGGTAGCAACCACATGTTACAGTTGTACTTTGTGCCTCTTTTCTTCCCAGCTTGGATGACTAAATTTTGTAGACATGAGGCTGATGGGCTCAATGAAAAAACAGCAAAAAAAAAAAAAAGTGATTTATGTGACTATTTTTCATAGGAAAACTATTAATTATGGTTACATATAGATCTCATGGTAGAATAACTGCTTTAGATAGAGCATCTCTGTAAATGTACACGATCCTTGAGGACGAGCCCTTGCCTGAAGAGGATTTTCAGGCAACCCCCATTCGCCCCCTCCCCAGGGAGGCGAGGAGCCAGCGAGTGCCCCCGGTCGTGGCAGGCCTCCCCCTGCCCTCGGGGGACAGGGGATGTTATTGCAGGGGAGACATGGGCACCGTAGGCATTGGAGCTGTTGGAAGCAAGGGAACAAACTGAGATGGGAAGGGCTGGAAACGGGAGGCAGAGACAAGGGAACAACCTTCCTCTGGCATCACGCGGGCTGCTGCTGAATCACTGTTTACGCTGTCTCTGTACCTGCTGACTAGATGCATGAAAATAGGATACAGCTATTTTTAGTTCTTACCTTGTGCATTCATGCACATACACACTGAAATTAGACTTTGTGATGGAGAAGGAACTTGCCTGCAGGAGGAAAGTATTTCAGAGTACAGTTTATGGTAAAATAATGATTCCTGATTTCTTCCTAACTTCCTAACGGCGTCCATACAAACAGACAGGAAGAGCTGTTTGCTAGCTGTAGCAACCTGCCCTCTTCTTGCTGTCACCATCTAAGGTATCTCTTCGTTTCAAAAAAAGTAGCCTGGGCTTTGAATGCCTTAGCAGAGCTGCTTCTCAAATTGGCACCATCCAGCTGACCAGCAGCAGTCCTGCCCCGCTGCCGTTGTGGTACCAGAACTGCAGTTGCCAAATTTTATTCTCTATCCTCCTGGCTGCATTTCGCCTCCCCTTTAGAGCTGACTTGAAACCCAGCAATGATCCTATTAACTTCTGCTGCTGCAGGACCATTATATGTGTTAGTTCTGGTTTGTGCCAGTGGTTTTTAATTGTCAGTGATTTCCTTTGTCCCTCTCGTTGCTCCTTGATGCTGGTGAAACACTATCAAGCTGTATCAGCAGAGGACTTGGCCCCAAAATGAAACCAGTACATTTGTTTTGGCAGTAGTTGTGTGTTGGCTGTTGCCTACTGCTACAATTAATTGTGTTATAAAAATAGTAGTGACTTTTGTATATGAGCTGGAACATTAAAGGTGAGGTGAAGTGGTGACTAGCTGGTGGCAAAATAAGTCAGTGACAAAAAAAGGCATTGATTTCAGTAGGCCAGGATCCTCCTGGAGCAGGAGGGCAGAGGTGACTGCTGGGTTTCTTGTGAAAAAAGCAGGAAACCTGGAATATTACCATGAAGTGCAGCAAGCAAATTCTGCAGTCCTCTCTTAGCGATGTGGCTTCAGTTGTTACCATTGCACTTAACCTAAATGAAGGAAGGAATGAGCCAGGTAGGGATTTTGAAATCAGGGTGGATCATCAGGTAGAAAATAGTAGAAAATAAGAGCTGGCATTCTGTCACTGCTGCCAGGATATGACCAACTCCAAATAAAGAGGTCTTGGTGCCTTTATTTGAGGTGCCTCTTTACCTTTGCTTTGAGTTAAGTAGCTCTTGGAAACGTCCCTGTGTATGAGGAAGTGAAGGGGTACTGGCATGGCAATTGTGTGTAGTAAACCATAAATGTAGTATAGCACATGGAGATTTCCCTGCTTAAGTTTCATTTAGAAAAATAAGAGGGACTGGAGGCATCGTATAGAATATTCCAATGGCAGAAAAAGAAAAGCAGCTTTCTCATCATACTGTACTGGGATTAAAGATAGCATTTTGGGAAGAGGAAAAAAAAGAAAAATGAGTACTGTGCTTTTAAATATTTTCATCATGGGCATGCCAGTAGGTGTGTGACAGTGTGTATTCAGCTGCTACGGCTTCAGAACTTGACTGTGATTCCCCAGAGCTGATAAGATTATTTGATTTAATGCATCTTTTAAATAATATTACTCTGTCCTCCCCCTTCTCCTCATTTGTGGCCATAGCTGCTCCCTTCTGAGGGTGGGAGGCTGCTGCTGGACAGCCGCCCTGATGCGTGGGACAGCACTCTTTAGCTCTTGCCCTTTGGATTGAGCAGTGTAGTGTAACCAGATGCAGGCTCACCGCTCCTTGGAGGCTGTTTCACCTTTCTGGGATCGTCTGTGTGAAAGTCCCACATAGTCCAAGTCTGCAGACCAAGATTTACACCATTTGGAAGAATCCTCTGTGTAGAAGAACAAACCACACAGCCATTGATCTCCAGCTCTGCAGATATTCTTCTGGACAGCAGTTGTGCATAGAGCAAAAAGGGGGAGGAGGGTCGTGGAGAAGGCTTCTCCCCGTTCCCTTATCGCAGAGCTGGCTGGGCCCCAGGGTGATGCAGCCATGTACACTGTGCTAACAGCAGGCTCCTTCCCCTCTGTGCTCTGGGTGAGAAATCCTCGGAGAGAGGAAAGCCTCCCGTAGGCAGAAATCCTCTTGGAGCTCACACTGTGAACATGCAGATTTGCGTCTAACAAGCATGACTGAGCCCTGAAGAAGAGGCCCTGGTGTTTACCTTGTCGTGTGCGTAACACTGGTGTTTGCCACCAGAAACTGTGAGCGGGTGCTGCTGTTTGAGTAAGTGAAAGGGTGCATATGGCAAGGAAGAGGCTGACAGGGGATTGATGCAGGAGCCGTGTAGTGAGTTCTGCATCCCGTGTGATACAGTGAGTATAATGAAAGGCTCATAATAATTCCTACCTTAAAACCTGTGGGTCTAAAATCTTAATGCAACATTTTCATTCCTGACATTCTCCCAGATGCCCTCTCTGGGTCATAGTCAGGAGGAGGAGGAAGCGGCAGGGTGAAACCTGAGTGCTTTGCAATTCTGGGCTAGACTTGACATCGACCGGTGGGAATCATGATTTTGACCCTGAGGTTTCTGTAGCTTTGATTTCTAGAAAGTCTTGTTGCAAACCTGACTTCTCTCAGCAGGTCTGATTGTCCTAAACTGCGTGCAATAGATCTTGCAGCTATTCTTTCTTTCCTCACCTTGCAATTCCCATTCCCAGTAACATTTGTGACTTTTCCATACCCAACTTGTTTGGAGAGTCAGTTTTGGGAAACTAGCACTGCCTCCAAGATCAGATCTGTTTCTCGAATAACCCATCACCCTGCTGTAAGAGTTTGGGCTGGCCAGAGAGGATGACTTAAGTCATTACAGTCTGGTACTTGTTCTGGCCCAGCGATACCTAATGTTTTTTGGCTTCCTTTACTGACTTTGCTCCTTACAGTGCATTGGCGCTTGTGTCCAGGAGAGTGCTGTGTCCTTGTGAAATCTTTGCTAGATGAGTTCCTCCCTTCACCCTTGTGACGGGGACATCACGAAAGAAAGTCATTTGCATCGTTACAGAATACAGGTTTCTGAAACTGGAGCTGCACACAGAGTCAGTGCTCATTCATTTGTAGCCGGGTGCTTAGCCCTGACTCTTTCTTAGTCTCATCTATGGTATAAAAAAAGCTTGCTGAATTGTTTTGAAGCTTCACAGCAGGAAAGAGCTTTGTTTTTCATACTCTATCGTGTTTGCCAGCACAACTCATGAGCTGTTTGCCAAAAATACACGCATGGGTATAAATGCAGTAACTTCGCGTGGATGGTGGTTTTCCCATGAGCTCGTGGCTGCCTTGCAGTGGAGCACTATCACTAATCCACGCTGGATACATCTCCCAGGCTGTTTGCTGTCAGAGTAAAATGGGCAAGAAAGGGAACAGGGGAGCTGAGGAGAGATGGGAGAAAAGTGCTTGTGTTGAAGGTCAAAGGCTGTTTGCTTTTGCTTAACCGAACTGCAAACAAGTGTGGATGGTGTCTGGTATCTGCTAGGGCATTTCTCACAGCAGCTATGAATAACGTAAAGCAAGGGATCAGCGTGTCCCAAGGGCAGGTGGAGATGGGGTAGCTCTGGGTACCTGTGGTGAGTGGTCCAGACCCTTGAGTTCCTGGGTGGTATCTTCTACCTGGTGCCCCTGGTGCAATGATGCTGGTATGGAAGGATGTATATGGGGAGGGGAGGTTGTTTTGGTCTTGTCTTTGCAGTAAGCCCGTCACTCAGGATGACAAGCTGATGAACGAGCGCCTCTAGTTTGATTGAACTAGACCTGTGAGCTTCCTGCCAGGGCTGTCCAGGAGCTCGCAAGGCAGAGCAAGCCTCAGACGAGCCAGGGTGTCTATTTAGAGAGCCTCCTGTGCTGCAGTGGTGTTGTGGGTTTGGGGATTTTGCTTTTATCCTGGAGAGAAACCAAACAGGAAAGGCAATGTTCTTCAGTCCGTGCTGAAAATAGCACCGTAATTGTCTTCCTTCCTTTCTTAGAGAGCACCAGTGATTTCATTAATATCTCCTTAGGTGCACAGGCTTAGAGGGCTATTACCAAATTTACATTAAAAAGCCTATTTGCTAGGTGGGTTTTTCTAAGCTTTTTAGAGATGAATTCTCAGAACCTCTCTGTTTTGGGGGAAGGAACACTGAAGATATGGGAACATAATGTTCCTTTTTTCTGGACCCCAAACCAAGGTGGAGATCTTTCATCTCCATAGATCTTTAAAGCCAAGCATCATGAGGCTGAAACTGTGTGCAGGGAGCCTCAGCTATCCTTGAGGCATTGGTCTCCAGGATCATTTGGAGATTTGCATGTTAAAAGAGTGCTGAAGCAGTTGTTTTGAGCTTCAGTGGAAAAGTATTTTCTTGGCTGTGCTGAGTGGGCTCCAGCGCTCGATGCTGGGAATGTGACAGTTTGTCAGACACCTGCGCAGAGGGCTCACAAGCCAATATCTAGTTAGAGCAAATCCATGTGCCTGGCCTTCCTTTTCACTCTCTAATTGCCGCCTCCTTGCTTCCTATCTACGTGCAGTAAGCAAGCTGCAGCGATAGTTAATTACTGTTCGGGCTGAGTGCTGTGTTATAGTCTATTCTGTCAATACTAATTGTTTTATAGAAATATGAAGTACCGTTTTCCCTTTCCTCCAAGGACTTTGAGATGCAATGTGGGCTTTAATGATATCATTTGCCCTTCTGTCCAGCACGAGCTGCAAAATGTTGTCTCCCATTTAGAATGGACACTCAGGGTTATCTTTTGGAGAGCCGTAAGTGCTCTGTTCTGCTTTTGGGGTCTGTTCCTGTACCTTTCCAGGAAAGCTGTTTCCCTTTACTGATACCTTGCCTGGGGGGGTGTATTTATAGGGAATCAATCATAACCCAAGATCATAGTGACCACTGTTGTTTGTACTGGTGAATTGATCAGCAGTCCTTCTTTGTGCCATTCCTGGGCAGGGTTCCTTTTTCTTTCTTTTCAGTCTTTAGTTTCATAAATAAATTGCACAGAAGACTAAAGAAATGAAGAAGAGGTTGTATGTGAGCGTCTCCTGAGAGTTCACACAGTATCACATAAGGATGGAGGGGAAAATTCCCCTTCTCATGCATTAAAATAAATTCAGCCCTTGACTTTTAAAGGTCTCTCCGCTTGATTCAGCTGGCTTTGGTGGTTGCTGTCATGGCAGGCATCCACAGATAATATTTCTTTGGGGGTGGGGGGGATCGTAATTCTGGATGTATGTTGATTGTTCTAGAATAAGGGCCAGATAAAAACATTCATTCTGAGTTAGAGAAAGGCAGATTTAAATGTGCCATGAGTGTGTTCAACCTCAGGTTACATGGTATGTTTGTAGTGACTAATGTTTTGCGGCTGTGCTCTGATTCTGTTTGCCTCACTGGAGGTTTTCTTGTTAACTTTGGTCATTAACAGTATTGCGCAGAGCAGAATAAATTCCCAGGTGAATAACTGTAGCCTGTGCCAGGTGAGTGCTGTTGCGACGCGGAGAAAAGCTGCTAAAGCAGGGAACGGATCAGTATCCGGTTGTGGGGAAGGCCCCGGCACAGGGCTGCTGGAGCGCCCATCCTCACTGCTTTGCTTGCCCGCTCCTCCCCTGGCAGCAGTGGGCAGCCTCGGAAATGAAATAGAGATGCCTGAGGTGCCAGTGTGATTTGAACGGGAGCAGGCTCCCGTCCCCTGGTGGGGCAGGCAGGGGGGATGAGAGATGTCCCAGCGTCTTGCTCTGTAGCACCCGCCTGTGTGGCACATACCTCAGCATCGCTCGACGTAGCTGCCAATACGCAGCTTGCCTTGTAGATCTAGGCTTCGTCTGCTCTTAGCTCCTTATGCTGGACCGAAGGAGATGGGCAGTGAGAGGCACTGAGCAGGGCCAGACAGAAGATTTTATAGTATTCCTCTATTTTCCCAGGAGTCACGGGGTAGCACAACCATATTTAATTCAACTTGATTTCAGAAAATACCCAATTTATGTTGATATTAAAATTTTTTGGCTCTGTGATATGTTGTGGGGGCTTTCGGAGCAGTCTGCGTCTGAGCTGCGCCGTGCTTGTCTTTCAGAGACTGAAGCGCTCGGCTTCCCACGGGTGAGCCCGGGCCGGGGTGCCAAGAGCCAGAGAGCATGGGGGGGCAAGCAGTGGTGGAGGTATTGCAGACCCAGAAGGCCAGAAATATTTAGAGACTACAAACTGGCAGATAGTAGCACTGATCTGTGAGTTGAACCACACCAAACAACTGCCAGTTATTCCTAAAGGCGCGCCACAGTGTCCGGACCTCTGGAAATCGGGTGCATCCTTTTCGAGCTGAGGAGTCTTTCTGAAATGCCTGAAGCTGTTGTATGCAGTGTGAAACTACATGACAATCAAGTCATGAACTGGGAAATGGCACAGCTTTTCTCTGTAGGAGGTTTCTTCTATATCATGTGGGATTTACAAACAAAACTTGCTCCATTGTGGATTGAACCTTTCCTTTATCCCATTTAAATACTGGGGAGAAAAAATGCCTTTCTTAAGCTAGTGTCTCTCCTCTTAATCTTTTGAGGGCTGGACATTTTTGGCAGCTTTGAAGTGACCAGAGATGTGGTGTTTGGGCTGAGTTCTTATACAAGGACTTTCTATCGAAGCTGATCACTCTGTGACTTCTGTGCTATTTTTCTCTGCAACCTTTCAGCAAAGTTTGAAGTACTGTTGCTATCACCTGCAGAAAATCCACTTGGTTTTTGTTCCATGACCTCAAAATGCAACCCAGGTTCAAACCTACTCTGTCGGGGACTTGAGAAAGCCTGTGCCAGTATCCCTTCTGCTGTACCACACAGGCTTGTTGAAGACTGCATGTAATTGGTCTCTGAAAACAGTTTTCTGGTCTCAGCCATAAATTCGATTATGGTTTTGTTAGGGAACGGAAGGATGAGAAGCCAGGTCATTGCTTTAAATTTTAGCATTAAAGGTCCAATTCAGCTGATTTTTCATCTTTTGGCGGCAGCAGCAGTCTCCTACACTGTACACCTTTGTGCTCTGTAACTTTGCATGGCGCTACCAAGAACTAGGCAGGAGATTGGAAATCAGACATCAGCAAACCCAGGGTTGCTTCTGGGATTTTTCTGGGGAGAAGAGGGAGGAATGTCTCAGTGCTCTTATGAAGAGTTTGTTTTAAGATGACAGTCTAGCTATCTCAAACCTGCAAGAGCCGCTCTTGCTCGGCGGGACCCAGTGCTGCTTGTGTCCCCAGTCACTGAGCTGCTCGGGAACCCCAGCGCTGTGCACAGCTCCAACCTGGACAGGAGCCATGGTACCTCGGTGAGCCTTAGGTGCTTCCCATCTGTGACCAGCACCTGGAAATCCTTGGCAAAACATGCACAAATGTCAGTGGGAACGTGGTCAGCTTCCAGGTGGTGTGCACTCAGGGCCTGTAGCACGAGGACGTGTGTTTTGGGAGGGTGGGCGTGTTGTGCGATTTAAAGTAGGCAAGGCTCCCGCATATGGATTCGGAGATGTGCCTTATGTTAAACTGAAAGTCTGGCTAGCCCAGTGTTTGGTGTCCAGTGGTGCAGAGTAGAAAAAGAGGGGAAGTAGCAATGATGCTTTTCAGTACATCATTTGTAGCTCCCACAGGTGCATCTCAGAGACTTTTGAACCAGAGTCGAAGGGACTCCACAGATGTATTTCCTTTTGTTCAGGACCTTGCACCTGGTAACTCTCACTCTTACATTGCCAGTGACGCTTGTTGCTGTTCCCCATCTCGGTGCCCTCGTGCTTTGGCAGGCTTCTGTCGTGTCCTCCCTCAGCCTTTCCTTTCCCCGGGCTGCGTTCGTTGCTCCTTGCAGCAGCAGCTCTCGTGGAAGGCAGCCTGGGAGGGCTGCGCTGATTCGTGCCGCGTCTCCGAGTCACTCCAGCCTCTCTGCAGCCCTCGGTTTGCCCGCTATGAAACGGGTAGTGACCCCGAGGTCTTCTGTAAAGCCGCTTGTGCCGTACTGGTGAAGCGTTCTGTGAGGAGGCTCAGGATGGTACTAAGAATACACTTAGCTTAATATTCAGCTCTCGTTTTCATAAATCTTGGCATGAATTACAAATTCTTCTGTTAGTATTTTGGGGGTATTTCCTACAGTTCCTTATTAAAATGCATGTGTTTTTCCTTGTTTAAAAAGATCATCTGTATCAAAAAGCTAATGATCACAATACCTGGCTTATTTTTCCCCAACAAAGATGACAGCAGTGATATAAATCATTATGCTGCTGATTGTAAAATTGCTACCTCCAGGCACGTCTTTATTTTAGGGCTGGGTTTTTTTGGCTGCCACAATTTACAAGAGAAAGACAGTTGGGAATTTTCTTCTTTAATATGTAGTTTTCACAGCTCTTAAGTCTGTTTATTGATTCAAGCTGCTTTGACTGTGAAGCTGGAAAGAACAGATTAAAGTGCTTTTTTCTTTTTTTTTTAAATATGCAGCTGTGCATATAAGAGTATTGTGGCTTTCCCAAGCCAAGATAAAGTCATAAAGACTTCCTGGTGGGCTTTTGCCATTGCTCAGCTATTGTGGTCCTTGCTGCAACAGACAGTGAATAGCCTTTCTTTGGGACTTTTTGCTTTTCTGTTATAAGGCCACGTTCACCTTTCTGCAGTGGCTGGCACTGCAGTTGTGTGACTGTGGGCCCTTCTAGCACCGAGGTGCAGCAGCTCCAACAGGACTAGCACACGCAGGATCCTGCTGTGACTTTGGAGCCACAGTGACTTCAGTTTCTATTTTTTAGAGTAAAATCACAATGGGGTTATAATGTAACATGGGTAGGGAAACACTGAGGATTGATTTTCCTTTCATCTGTGTGAGGAGCCTGTCTAGGAAAATCAGCAGCTGCAGAGAGTTTCAGAAATGCCACCATCTGCACACCTCCCAGACGTCCAAGGTCTGCGCTCCGTCAATGATGACAGCAGGCTCTATCAGGGGTATGGCTTGTATTTAATTCTCTGTGCTACAGTCCCTTTAATCTAGGATTATATCCAGTTGTTTTCTTCATGCAGGATATATAATGTCAGATAAGAGCAAAAGCAGCTGGGAGAAGAAAAATGGCTTTGAATAGGGGCTGAAAACCTTGAGTATCTGTAGATGCCTTTGTCAGAGGCATGAAGATCTCTCAAAAAAGTCCAGGCAGGTGCATGGACTGACAGGACCCTCTATCTTTGATAGATGAAGACCCTGGAAAGGCAAGCAGTTGCAAATGAAATGGTAATTGCTTTCCCCTCACTGAATGAAATCTTCTCTGAGGCGATTACACAGATTAAAGCTTCCCACTGAAATGTACCAGCATAAATATAGTCCGGGCCTCTTACAGGGACTGCTGCCGAACGCTGCCTGGCGCTGGCCGCACCGCCCTGGGCTGCCGGGAGGAGGGTGCTGCATTACAGGTCGTTCCGGTTGAGTACGGCTGCAGCAGTGGACCTTGGAAGGAAGAAGTTGTATTTGTTGCACGTTGCGTTGACCGCATGAGAGACGTTTGCTTGTGATGTATGGATGTGTAGAGAAGGGGAAATCATCGTGAAATGCATTGAGGGGCTAAAGATTTCCTGAGCGTGTTGGCACCCTTTTGTGGAATGCGCCACAGATTTGGGAGTGCAAAACAGTATAATATTGGGCAACAGTTTTCGTTTGCACAAACCTTTTAAAACCAGTTTTACCACTCTTCAGCAGAAAAACGTACAACAGTTCATCACAGGCACTCGCTTCTTGTCTGCCCAAGGAATATGCTTACAGGATATGCTTGCAAACTAGTTATGTTTTTGGTTCACTTGGAGCAGCAACTGTCCTCAACCATCTGGAAAATGAAGGTGTTTTGAAGCTAAGGATACAGCATGGGCTGGCCTTGGGTTGCTGATAGAGCTGGAGTCGAGAGTAAAAATCATGTAAAAATAGTGCTAGAAAGACCTAAGGCCATCAGATCATCCACCTGCCTCAAAGCAGGATCAACTGCGCTTCGGTCGTTCCTGGCGGATGTTTGTCCAGCCTGTCCTACCAGGTCTCCAGTGATGTGGTGGCACAGACTCCTGGACCATCTCTTCCTGGGCTTCCTTAGTGTTAAAGGCTTTTTCTCAGTATCCAGACTGGCTTCCGTGCCACAATATACACCTTTAATTTCTTGTCATGGGCATGGAGAGTAAATTGTTTTGTCTTGTGCAACAGACTGCCATATACTTTGAAGACTTCATGGATGTTCTCAGCCTTCTTTTCCTGGGGGGGCTCTCTGCAGGATTTTGTTTGTTTTTAAAAACACAGTGGCACTCTGCTTGCTTGTGCTCAGCCTGCAGTCCCCTCTGCTGACAGCTGAATAACATTGCGAAGTGACTTAATGCAACCCCAGCTATGCACTTCAGGTGTTAAGTTAAACCATTGTCCAGAATAACGGGTGCTTTGTGCCAACTTGGTAATTGGTAGTAGATGCCATTTTAACCAAGGTATGAGGGAGACTTTGCCCTGCCTACGCAAAATCATTTTCCTTGCTTATCACAGCATGATTTAACTACCTGGCATTATTAGTGCTGTTGATTAGGTTATATGCTATATAATTCCAAGTACAGTGTGTGCATGGTAGGCACATAACACAAATTAAAAATCTCTGAAGTACAGGAGTCATGCACGTGAGAGTCATTAAGAACCTTTTCCACTCTAATTAGCTCATTTCCAAAAAAAAAAAAAAAAAAAAGGCCACTCAGGTAAAAGCGTAGTAAAAGATAATATGGTGCGTGGGCTTGGGCACGGCCACGTGATGGAGCTTCATGCTGAGTGGCACAAAGCTGTGTCTTTTCTGTACAGCAGTTTTCTCCCGTTAAGAGTCTGGCTTTTCTAAAGCTAGTGGAAAACCTGACGTGGGCAAGTGCAGGTACACTGGGGTGGATGCCCTCGCTCCCCAATGCCCAGCTTGTCCAGACCCTGTCGGTGCAAGCCTGGCCTTGACATCCCAGCTGTGTGTTGTGCTTGCTGTGACCGCTGCCTCAAGAGCCTGGTGCCACCTGAACGCCGTGGATGATAATATGAAACTGTGAGTTACAAGCACCTCAGGGCATGGATTGTTTTGTTTTTTGTTACTGCCATTCTGCACCAGCACAAGGAGGCCATGATATTCCAGTTATGGACAGCAAAATCAAACGGTTTACAGCAAGCAAAGCCTGGAGCTGATCTGTCTGCGAGTGGGACAAGACAGTTCCCTGGAAAGCGCAGCCTGCTATAGTGTCATTTGAAACCAAAGAGATTTAAGTGCACTGTAGGGAAGCATTCAGTAGTGCTTTGAATTGTAAAAACGATTTTTTCACTGTCAACTAGAGTACCAAATGAATCAGCAGGAAAAAAAGTTTTTCTCTGGTGCAGGGCTAGTTAGTTTAATTAAAGGTCTCCTGTTCTTGGCTGAAGTGCCGGCAGTTAAGACAGAATTTGATGTAGTCAGCTAAGTCGGTTGCTTCAGTGATGTAATGTTGTTATGCCTATTTTTCCTATTTTTATGGCTTAAGTAACAGTATGAATTTGTCTGTTGCTGTCTATGGAGAGCTGATTAGAAATGAGTGGTTGGAGGTGGTGTGGAGACGCTCAGAACTGGCAGGGAGGCTGTTCTGAGACCTGGCACTTCTGCTGCAAATTGCAAGGACCAAGGATATGCCAGTGATTTGCTTGGCTAGTATGACATGCTCGATAAACAACCACTACAGGCTAAACACCTGTTTATGAAACTTTTTTGAAGAAAATAACCTTGACATCAAGGTTTATCCATTCCCACAGGACTGTAGTTTTGTATCTGGCTCTTTCTCTAATATACAAAAATACATATTGATGTGTCTGAGCTGAATTTTATCTAGGCTTTTGTAGATCCAAATTTATACCTTTGATATGGGCAAGCCAAAACTTTAAAAAAGTGACAAACGAACTTCCATGTGGGACTAACTCCATGAGGTTCAGAAGGATGGAGAAGCTGGCAATTTTTGTGGCAAAACCCAGTGTTGCAGGAAGAGCAGTCTTTTCTATAAAGATGCTCAAAAGAAGATGCTCCTCTTTAAAGAGCAGAAGTCTGTGTTTTTGAGGGGTCTAGCCTTGGAGAAGGAAATGTTCTCACTGCAGAGCTGAGAAACTGTGGTGTGCTGTATCTGAAGGATGGAAAAGTCTCCCTGATCCCAGTTTTGGTCAGCTGATACCCTGAAACATGAAAGGGAGAGATTATTTTAGCTTCCCACACTCTTGTGGAGGGGGTTAATTTTGAATTTCCAGTCTCCACGCTTTAGTGCAGTAAACTCTTCCTGCGCTCATGTGGTGTCATCGAGGAGAGAGCCGGCTGAAAGAGACCAGCCTTCCCTTGAGCATTGACTATTTTATCTTTTAATTTTGAAAGGGCAGCAGGAATGAGTGCTGAAAGAAAATAAACCCAGCAAATACCAAGGGTCAACAAGATGTATGAGTGCTTCAAGGTATAACCTTAACCTACAGCGTGAGTAGCAAAGCCAAGACTTCCCTCCTCGTGTCCCGTGCAAACCAAGTGCCTGAAGAGCCCAGCCTTTACTCCGTGCTCACATCCAGCTCCCGGTACATGCCAATGGCCGTAAGAGTGGTCTCACCACCGCTCTGGTCTCTCCCTACACAGAGAACAGCAGAGAATAGTTTAAGACCTGCTTGCTGGGGGCTAAGCCCGTTTCCCTCCATGGACAAAAAAGATGGGTTGTAACTTGTTAAATCACCAGTAACTATGGGTGTGAGCCCTGTTGTCAAGCAAGAATTTGCGAGAGGACGAGTGCTAAATGGCTTTAGTTATGGTTGTAGTAGCAGACTCATCCTTCTGTCTGGTCTATTAGACCACAATGGGTGCGTCATAAATTAGTATGTTTAAAGTGGGATTTGTTCCCATAAAGGTGCAATGATTGTGTAATTGCTGACTATTAAAATCCAATGAAAATAAGACCAGCTATATTTCCCTTGATGTAATGAATTTAAAAGGTAAAGATAACACTGAATTATCCCTCTGAAACAGAGGTAGCCCCAAGTTGAACTCCATACCCTATGTCTGGTACTGTGAGCAAAGGGTTATTTTCAATCAAAATCACTGTTTAGGAGATTCTAAGCCTCAAGGAGCCTGGAAATCATAGGAGTAGGTGTAGAAACCAAATATTTGAACCTGTAAGTTGCACAACACGGACTTTACATACTACTTTCAAGAAGTTGTTGATATTCATTTAGCTGGGAAGCAATAGTTCTTGGTTGCTTGTTACAGTGCTGGGCAAGTAAAACTAGTCATAGTCAAAAGACACTTCTGATTCTAAGCCCTTGTTTTTCTGTGCCTATAGTTTTCTCATGGACCATCTTGTTACGTTTCCGTTGAGGATAGAAACACAGCCTCTCTGCCCCATCCAAAGGACCTGACCTAGGATAGCCCTCTGTCCGGTCTCTAGCAATAGTTATTCCCAGAGCAGCTGCGAGAAATGCTTCAGTGGATTGCTGTTTCCTTCCGACTTGTTCCCAAGGCTTGTTCCCAGCGGTCACTTTGGTCACTGGATGGGAGGAGGCGTAATACATTGCTGTAACCTCATGTGCCATCTGCACTGCTCTCAAGTCTGACTACCCATCCCAATCCTAAAAGATCCAGCCCTTACTTGAAGCCTGTTGAACTCCATGTCTCAGTGGGAGCCTCGGGTGTTTTCTCATGCTTGCAGCAATGATGGTTTGCATAGTGCAACTGCTGTGACTGGCCTAATGCAGTTCTTTACTTATCAAACGCAATCATCGAGACTGGGGGGAGTTTTGGCTCCTTTACTGCCGCTGCTGTCAGTAGCTCCTATTAACGCTAATGGAAATGGCATTCTGACAGCAGCAGCGCAACACCCCCTGCTTGGTGCGCTGTGCTGCCTGATGGCGTGGTGCTGCCGGGTGCACACGAATGCGATTGCGGAGGTAATTCCTCGTGTGCCACACTGAGATTTTACCGCAAGGGGTCTTGCTGTAACTTCATGCTCACTGCGCCAGCTTAATGTTCTGTTGCTTTCTTTTTTGGGAAGAGCCCATAAAATCTAAGGGCATTGTGGGGGTTAATCTTTGTTCCACAGATGCCAAGAATGAGCAAGAAAAGTCTCATTTCCTTTGAATTTCAGCCTTTGAGATAGTGCTTCCAAGTATTGCTCCGTGGCCCTCACCAGCTACATAAAACCCTCTCTTTTCAGGAGCACAGCAGCGAGCCCTGAGCAGGAAACGGGCTGTGTAGCCCACCCAAATGTCAGCCTGTAGGCAACAGGATTCATATACAGGCTTAGCAGAAGAGCACTTGGCTACCAAACCAGTTCAGAAGTCTCCTCGGTCTTGCAAACGGCCTGGTGGGTGCCTTGCTCTTACTGACTAATTTTGGGCTGGACTGAAGGTTGCTCAAGATGAGTGCCTTTAAGCTATCGTGTATTTTCTGTAGATGTCTTATTTTGCTACTGGCCTGCCACGTGGCAAAGGCATCTATCTTTGTGGGTTTTTTCTGATGCCATCTTCAGTTTCTTTGCCTCCCAGTTGTATGCAAATGAGCTGGGATTTGTTTTGCTCACTTAAATCACATTTCTGTGAAAATTGCCTTAGAAATTAATCACAAAGCTCAGCTAAGTAGTGTATAGTTTGAAAAGAAATGGTCACAATGTAAAAGACTAAAGGAAATGAGAAATTCTATTTGCCTCCTAAATTTAAGGGCAGAAAATAATGTGGGGGAGAGAAGTGAAATTGCAAAGTTTAGAAGACAGATACATTTCAACCAAAAAGTGATTTGTGCCTGTTAATTCTGCACTGGGGCTTGGGGAGTTTTTCCTGGTGTGTGCGGGCAGAGGAAAGCAACCAGATGATACTTGCTCTGCGATAAACACTCTGACTTTTGTGCCAGTGAGGAAAAAAGTATCTTGGCTAAGACTGGAGTTGGCAGTTTGCTTCCCAGTTGGCAGTGAAACTTATCTTCTCAGGTGTCTCTTATTTCCAGCTTCCCTGGCTTATTCTTTCCAAGATTTCCTTTGGGGGGGAAATTTATTGCTGATTTCTATGCATGCTCTGGCAAACGATCTCTGGCTTTTTGAGCATGCAGCCAGGGTTTTGTTTGGAAGCTGACAGCTTTCTCTCTCCTGCGTATGTCAAGCCAAGCACCAAAGAGTGATAGGAACTGAATCAGAGGTGGTACAAAGTTTCACATGGATTTGTCCTTCTCTTGTCAGTGTGGGTAGGATACTTGCTCACTCAAGTAACCATCTTGTGCAGGTCTCTGAAGTTTGGAAAGTGCAGATGAGAGGCTGAATAGCAAAATAATGCTGCCGTCCCCAAAAGCAGCACATGCTTTTGTGAAACTGCTGCTGCTCCGAGAGGTATGGCCTTGTTCGTGCTGCTGGCTGATGTTTTCCCTTTGTGCACACTCCAGCCCTGCTGGGGTTTCTGAAAGAAACCTGTGATGGTTGCCGTTCTGTGGCTGGTCCCCTCTCTGTTACCGCGTTTTGAGGCCCAAACACAGGACTTGCATAAACTAACAAAGCAGATGCTCTGTTTTCTATCATACCTGGCTTTTATCTGCTTCCCAAAGGCTGCCTGCAAACACCTGGTGTGCAGCAGCTCATAGCTCCTCCAGTACTTTGTTCTGGAGGCCTCTCTTCCCATCTAGCAGCACGTCTCCTCCCTCTAGCAGCTGCCAGGGAAGCTTGTTGCTGTTATCCAAGACGGGTGAGAAGGCACTTGTCTTCAAGACAACCGTCAATCAATGACGCCTCCTCAAGAAGCCTGTGTGGGCCACTTCTGCAATATGTCGTACTGCCGCATGCTTAAGGGGAGGTGGTATCTGCCTGTGCAAATGTGCACGTAGTCATTTAGCACAAGGACCAAAGCCTTGAATTCATCTCAGTCAAATGTTTTGGGGCACTCTCAGGTAAACAACAGGATTCCCAGATCCTCAATTCTGCAGCTTTTATTCCAGCAGTCTTTAAGATTGGTATTTTTCTTTTCAATTTACACGAGTTACAATTATCTCTAATTCTTTTGTGTAGGCTGAGGCTTCTAATAGGAGCGTTCAAGTAAAAAACACGCTGTAGGCTGAGGTGAAGTAGAGTTGCTGGGACTGTGTGTGCATATAAAAAGTGTAGTGTGGGCATCTGTTTTGCCAGCAGTGTGATCAGAGCACACACGGTCCCGCAGTCCAGCAGAATTTCCACTGCACTCAGGGTTTTAGCACCTGCGCAAACCTGCTTCCAGGGCTTAGCTTGTTCCTCGCGCTTGCTGAGAGGAAGCAAATGGCAGAGTAGTGATTCAACACATTGTGTTTATTTTTAGGGTTTATTTCCCCCCTTTTCATGTTTTTGACTTTTATGGTTTCAATGACTCCTTCCAGGGAATTCGGGAACAGAAGTGGAGCTCCAGGTTGGAGAGCACTGTAGGCAAATTCCAGCACAGCTGCCTTTTACAAAGAATGATTTGATTCTGTTTTTCCCTCCTTCTGTAGGCCCACGTGTTTTCTGCTCCTACAAACACTCCTCTGAAATTATATGCTTCAAATCCTCAATAGCTATCCTGCATTTTGTGGGGGTTTGAGCTTGCTCTCTCAGTATGCAAACTCATTACCAGATGTAATAACAGGCAGTTCTTCCCTCCTGCCCTTTAGGACCATGCTCTGTTTACTCTGCGCACAGCCCGCTCTCATCCCTCCTTCTGCTGTTCTTTTGGCCAGTAATAGGGAAGCATAAGAGCTCTGATTTTGGGGCTTGGACAACATATGGTGGTGTGTTTAAGAGGGTATTTGCTCTGTCTATTACATTGCACTGCCTTCATAGGATCAGCTTGCAATTCTTTTTGTCCTTGTGCTAAAGTGAACCCTTCTCAATTTGGAAGATGTGGCAGCTGTGAACTGCAGCAAGCGAAGAGGAGAGAAAGCCCGTATTTTACCAAATAGTGGTGTGCCAACCTCCGGTGGGGCGGGGAGAGCAGGGGACAGTGACCCTCCCAGCAGACATGACCAGAGCTCGTCACTTGAAGCCCTTAGAAATATCCCTGCCTCGAGCCCAAAGAAGAAAAGAGAATCTCTTCTTTTCTGAGACTGTCTTCAGTATACTACATTGCACAGGAATAATTAGAACAGCTTCTCCTGCTTTAAATGAGAAATTCCTTAATGTATAGCTGTGTGTTTTTGCAAAGAATCTTCACGTAGGGTCATGCACAACTGTTGTGCTGAAAATTGCCAGAGTTTTGGTAGTTAATATATAAAATTATACCAAACTTGTTTTTGCTGGGTTTGCTAGAACAGCTGAGTGTTTCCGACTGGTATCTCACCATTGGCTAAAAAAGACACTGCCGCTATTTATGGTTTTTTGACTTTCAATTTATGAGTGTTCTTCTCTGTCTCCAGGCGTTTCCTGCCGTAGCTGGGTTACAGGTGTGTGCTGGGGAGGTGGATTGGACTGGGCCAGATTTGGCTGCTTTTACTCATGTCGGGGGTCTTTGCCCCACAGAGCCAGCATGAGGTGTCTTTGCAGTTGTGTCCTGCCACGCGAGTGTGGATTGCTGATTCTGGATCACGGAAAGCAGCTTTCGGGGTGTTATTTAGTTCTAATTAAACTCGGCAGGAGGTGAATGGCAAAAGAAAAACAGCATGCCAGCCGGAGGCCCCAAGGGAAGAGGGATATTTATTGCGGGAACTAGGATGTCTCCCTGCCAGTTGCCCCTGGGGATGATTCAAGAGCATGTTGGTTACAGCATTGCTCTTTCTCCCTCATGGGTGTCTGTAATGTAGCTGAAGCCTCCCAGGTTTGACTGTGCTTCGCTCAGAGCAGGCTACTACACAGGGACTCACGGGTGAGTTTTCCTTTGGGAGGATCCTTGCGGGGCTCCCCTCACCTTTTCGGCAGCACTGATGAGCAGTTGTCTGCGACTGAGCTGGGGGCAAGTTGACCCTAGTGCTAGCAGGCCTCCTCTCTGCTTCTTCGTCTGTCTCTCAGTGGCTTTTGCTGGGCTTCTCTGGCAAAAGCTCTACACCTAATTTAATGCAAGCAGCTGATGGTCCCCTTTGCAGGACCTGCGCACTCGCTGCATGTGTGCTTTGCGTACACTGTCATAAATTGGATTTGCTGTATCTACATTACGTTATTTACAGCACAAAACTGAGTAATGGCAGTGCTTGCTCCGGCCTCCTCTGTCGGTTCAGGGTGCTCTGAGCCTGGGAACGTGCATGGGGTAGACTAGACTTGGGGGCCATGTCCTTCTGGGGCTCTATCACCCCATCTCTTTGCCTCAGAAGATTCACAAGATGATCTGCCCCTTTCATCTCTGGCCTTCTGTTATAAACTGTATCCAAAGACTAGGGCTTCGAGAAAAATGGCTATTGTTAACAGTGCCTTTCCATTAAAAAAAAAAAAAAATCACCCTTGTGGAAAAATGTTATTGCAAATAACGTTCCCTAATGAGACATTCTTTCTTCAACTATTTCAGATACATATAAGTCACCATGCAAAGGTATGTTCCTGTGTCCCTGAATCTCTGACCAAGTATGGGGATGGAAAGTTGAAATGCTCCGTTTGCTAGCAACAGTTTGATGCCTCACAGAAAACTACCTTTTTACCAAACTCTTTCTTCTAACTCCAAACAACATGCCCTTGCAAAATAGATTACTCATTTCAGCAGGAAATGTTAGGAGGAGGAGGTGCACTACGATTTCACACCTCTTCTTTCTCTCTCTCACTCTCTCTCCTTTTTTTTCTTTTTTTTTTGTTTTTTTTAATCTAGAAATGATTTCTGTTCTGGCTTGACTGATTAATTGAACCTTTTTCAAGTGCTGTCTGAAGGAAACAGCTTATCTTTTACCGGATCGGAGATGTGTTTGGCTCTTAAACAGATTTTCTTAAAATTTGGGATGTTTTCTTTCTTTTTGTTTGTTTCCTGGGAATCATAGAGCAGTCACAGAATAAGGAAAATAAGGGAAAGTTCGAACAAGATAAGTTGTACCTAGCCAGAACACCAGAGCATCATAGGTAAGGTCTCTTAACAGAGTGCTTTCAAAATAGGCCTTGTTTGGAAAAGAAATACTGCTCAGACCTGTGTGTCCTTCCCCTTCCACCCCACCAGCCCAGTTTCAGGTTGTTTGAGATAGCAGTCCTCTGTCTGGGGGGTTGATAATTTCCCCACATTTCAGCAAGGGGCAGTGGGTGGGTGTTAGATGCTGTGTGAGCGAGACTTAGCATATGACTTGTGCGCCTGGAAGCTTCTCTGTGTTTCTTGCTCTGTTGTGCAGTCCAGTCAAAGATGCTGCCTTCCCTGCTAACTTTGCCTGGCTGAAAACAGCACTTGCACAGCGCCTGGGACACACCAGGAGTCCTTTAGTCTCCATTCATTTGTGCGTCGCTTCTGCTCAGTAAGAACTGCTTTTAAAATAGCTTGTGACATAGAGGAGCGGGTCGGAGTTTAATGATCAAAATGGTACAAAAATAACTGTCTAATGGTGGTGGACATATACTTTTATAAAAGACAAGACACTGTTTTCTGTTTGCAGATCTGAAGTGGTGGTAGGAAATCTTTAGCTCCATTTATTTAACATTTTCAAGCCTTTATGTACTGCTGTATATGTTAACCAGGCAGGAAGATTAGCTTCTGCAGTATGTAAGGTCTACTTGGAGTGGGAAAATGAGATGAAAATAGTTCAAATAGTGTTTTGAAAAAGCGTCTCTAAAAATAGCTTGCTTTTCTTCCTGCATAGCCCACCATCCTAGTCTGTGAGAGGCTTCAGTCTTTTCATGCATATAGCCACTTCTGGAGAGAAGTGAAGTGCTGTTATCCTCCTTATACAAATGGGAAATGAGGCACAAAAGTGGAGGAGTGGGTTGTGGAAGAGCAAGGACTTGCGTGGGTCCCAAGATGCTGCCCTCCTCTAAATGTGACCTGCTAGCACAGACCAACTTGTGTTCCCACCCTGTCCCTCACCCACTTTTTGGACTCAGGTTATGGATATGTAGCTGGCCTTTGTGCCTGGGATCTCCTGATGGTTTTCGGTCCAAACACTGGATAGGCTAAGCCTTGCTTAGCCTCTGAGGTAGTCCAAGACCCAAGATGCTCAGCTAGTGCCTGCAACAACACTGGTTACTGATCTTCAGAGTGCTGTACCATCCAAATAACACTGCCCAGGATGGTGGGAAGAGGCAGGACAGTGTGAATTACTTGTCAGAAGAGGTTGGAGGGGTCGGAAGGGTGTTCCTGGACATGGGGACTCTGGCCGCATGGGCACCATGTCATCATTTGTGAATGTAAAACTAAAGGCTTTGTAGAGCTCCTAGGGTTTTTTGCACAGAACTTTTTTTTATTCTGTAGTAGCAACTGTCTATTGCAAATGATTTAACTGAGAGATTAAGTGCATTTCTCAGTCAGTGGTGGAACAACAGCCTTAGGCTTTTTGTGGCCACTGGGCCACAGAAGTGCAGCATCCATACACCATGCTGGCATTTTTACTTTCTTTTTCAGTAGGGCTGTAAAATATCTGAGTTCTGGAAGTTGTATTTGGAATATTCTGAAAGAAATATAAATTCTAGTAGCTTAATAGCCAAGCCTGCCCCTGACTTTTTCCAAGGGATACAGCATGAATGACTTGTGGGAGGTGACCTGTGACATTCTCCAGCTCCAAAACCCTTTTAATATGCAGCATGCCATGGTCTTGAGGCACAAAAGGATGCAATGTAATGTCTCAGAAGCTGTGAGATGTGTCGTGTCAACACTTATAAGCTTCATGAAACTGTGTTGTTTTCCATCCAAAGGAAAAAGAGAAGGAATGAAAACATTACCTTGCAAGACTGCCCGTAAGACACAAGAGGAGTTGGAAAATCTTCCTTTGATCCTTTTTCCTGGGCTAAGTTTTTTTGGGAGGTCTCAGAACAGTTAGAGAAGCTCTTAGGAAAGAGCTTCTAACCAAGTCAAAGCAAACATGACTTGACCTGCACCTCAGACCAAGGTCCTTTCTAGCAGGATATTCCAGAGGAGGCCATGTAAGAGGCTGCATCAGTAGCCCACAAGACTTGTGGTTAACCAGAGAGTTACCGGGGATCAAGTGAGACCAGCTTGATTTGGGAGGGAGAAAGGGAGGCGTTCGGGCAGGAGGGGGGGGGAGAGGAAGAAAGTGAAAACAGTAAGAGGAGAAGCCAGCTGCAGTACCCAACTTGGAAGAGAGATCTCACAGGAATAAAAGGGATTTGTCTTTTGCCTTTGAGGCATGCGGTAAGATCCCCGGTGTGGGGGGACTCTGCATATATCTCTGCCCACTCCTAGACAGCCTCTATTCTGTTTGTCTCCTGGTTTTATTCACTAGCTGTATTTCTCTTGGTATTTTTATGGGTTTGTTTTTTCTGTTTTTTTAACAGAATGGCTACATTTTACCACAGGCAGGATGAAGCTGGGCTTTCTGCTGAAAATTGACTGGCCATGATGATGTGTTTTATTCAGCAGAGCCTCCTAGGAAAAGCTCCAGTCACAGCAGAAATCACCAGGGAGGTTTCATGGAGCAGCAATCATCCCTTTGCATATGCTCAGTCACTGGCCTAGTATTTTATCTCTGCTATTTCTTGTTTATACTTTGTGCTGGTTTCTCCATTCTTTTGAGATCAAAGTCATATTTTTATTAATCAGTAAAAATAGGAGCACATAGCTGTTTGATCATAGACAGAAAAATACCCAGCAGGGCTAGCTGTCTCTTGGATCTGTTGCAAACTTGCTCTGCTAATGGCTTACTTAGGTAAAATAAAATCAAAGTTGGGAGAAGTTCCAAGTTTTCTGTGCTCTTATTGGGTGGCTCCATCTCAGGGTTATACACTTGCACACCAGGACATAGAGCAGAGACCAGCCAGGTGCACGTCAGATCAGAGGAGAGAAGCAGCAGGAGAAGAAAACTTGCAGACAGGAGCAGAAGTTCCTGAAGCTGTTAAAGCTCTCCTTTCCAATGAGAGTGTTTGATCCCATTGGAGAAGGGATCACTTACAAGGGGGAGATGCAGGGTTGGCACATGGGTGTTTGATGGACACCCTTGATAGATAGTAAGTGAAGCAGGCAGTGGTAAGGGACTGTAGGTATCTTTCTCTGTGTCTATAGCCAGATTTCCCCCATGGGGAGGTTGCAGGTAGAAGGTGTTGCCTGGAAAGTGTCATGGAGAAGGTCATCATGCCAAAGGCCCAGTCCCAGTTCCTGGCTGTGTTTTCCTCTTTCAGCATTGTGCATCAGGCTAGTGCTCAGAAAGTAGGAGCAGCCATAGTAACATCATGTGTGATTTGTACGTGTTACAGAAGTCTGCTTAGCCAGCATTGTGAATCGTAGGAAAAAAATGCATTCAGGGTTTGAGAGGACAAGAAATAGTGTGTAAATGCTTCAGAGAGAACTGTTGGGAGCCTGTGCTTTCATCTGTGCTGGTGCATCTTTGTGAGCTCCAGCCTATGCAGAAGGGCTCACTGCTAGTGGATGTAGTCTGGTATAGCTGGAATGGGAGAGATCTGCTGTACTAGAGCTAGAGGCTCTGTGCCTGCGAGTGGCCTTACAAATGGGATTGGTGCTCTGCCTTCCCGTTACTTATCCAGCAATATTTGAGCCTCTTTAAAGAAGAAACATTCCAGTGAGAGCAAAAATCACTTGGCTGTCCTTGCTCGTGCTGAAGAACTGCTGCAGTTTGCCTGTAATAACAGAGGTAGCGAGAGATCCTGGGCAAAGATCGAAGCTGATGCTGTGCTAGGGCGCTGGCTGGGTGGTAACTCCACGGCAGGGCAGAGGAGGGGATTTCCTTCCTCTGCAGGCAGGTCTGATAGGTCAAGCGGTGGATTTTTTCACCCCTTCAGTCGTGTTGCTGACGTGGATCTTTACAGCTAGGCAAGGAAGTATTGTTTTTCTATCATCAGACTGCCTGAGTGAGAGGTTGCTTCAGTCTGAGCTGCGAATCAGCGCTGGGCTGCTGTTTAAGGACCCAGCAGCTGTCTGCGTTGCTTGTGCCCAAACCCAGCCTGATTTCTGAGCATGGGGCAGAGAGCATTGCTCCTTGGAGGTGCTCCGTCGCTCTGACCTATCCCCAGCATCGCAAGTGGGCTCAGCTGGCGGGGCTGGAGCTCCTGCAGATAGAAGGGGTTGTGTGGGCCCTTCACCGCTCTGTGTGCGTGTGAACCAGGCACAGTAATGGCACGGTTGTTCTCTGTGCAGCAAATGAACCGGGCACCTCTTTGGAGAGGGCAGAAGGCAGCACCTGGTTTGGGGGCCAGGGGCACCGCTAGTGTATTTGCCGTTTGCCTTCCACAAAGATTGAGCCTAGCTGGGGAGAGGACGGTCAGCGTGGATGGATCCAGGGACTGAGGGCAGCCCTGCACACACCGCTGGGCCTTGCTGAGAGTCCTAGGTGGTCTCCTGGGATACTCCTGGATGTGATCTCAGAGCGGCTAGAGAAGCTATTGCAAATGTGAGTGTCCATGCCCCTGCAGAAGAACAACTGCTGCTGTTTGCCGTGCAACAGGCAGAACCGCTTGGGGTGCTGGCGAGGGAAGCAGACCGGTGTGGTTCTCCACAGCAGCCGTTACAAACGGCCTCCTCCGCATCTCTGTCCAACAGCAGGCTCCAGGCGCTCATCTCGGAGTAAGGAAAGCGCCTGGAGGAGAACCTGTCACCTGGGAATAGTGCTGCAGGGAGGCTGTAAATCACTGGTGGGGGCAGGGGGGAGCCAAGCAACCATGAACAGGGAATTGTATAGACAGCCAGGAGACAGTGGGCGTATACACAGTGATCCACATACAGTCAGCCTGTAAGGGAAGAGGACAGACCAGCTTGGTAGCCCTGGGCAAATGTGTTGTGGTTGTCAGAAACCAGAACAGTGAGCTCTTTCTAGTAACAAGTATCAAACTTCTCAGAAATGACCAAAAACTAGGTTGTTAGGCAGCTGCGAAAAGCTCCCTGAGACTGACAGTTAATACTGCTCGCTTATGTTGACAGCAAAACCCCAGTGATGTTCGGCAGCTTGCAAAGCAGCTACAGATGCTTCTGCCCAGGAGAGTTTACAATGAGAAGACCAACGCTGGGGAGCTGACTCACCCCCCATGTGGCCCTCTCCCGTGTCGGAGGGAAAGCGGCACCAGCACAGGGAGAACGTGCTGGGATTTCTCAGGGCAGAATAAGCTGATCTGTTTTGCCTCTAGTCTCATGCCCTTTGCTGGGGTATCTGGGCATCTCTGGGGGACTCGGGTGGGGTCTTTAGTAGACTGGCCTGTGCAAGGCTTTTCAGAATCTGAAGCATCTACAGCTCCAGATCATGGAGTGAAGTTTCTGCTTGTCGTTGTGCAAGAGAAGATCCATTAAAGAAGGCCCAGCATGCTTTGGGTCCTAATAGTGAAGGAACTGTAAAGGAATCAAAATTTAAAATGAACAATATAGCAGTTAGAAAAGGCCTACTGAGAAGGAAAGGGGTGCTGTGTTTTGGTGTCAAAAAAGAAGCCTAGAATCTGCTCTCCTGGGCTGTGCTAATGTACTGGTCTCATCAATGAAGGGACAGGTGGAGAAGCTGGAGGCAATATTATCAGTGGAGATTTAGCTGCATGTGTAGATGTGATTTAAAAAAAAAGCAGTGGCAGATGTGTTCTTGGGCATCTTCCTTCTGTTGCATAAGTTAAATGGTAGAGTTAAGCCTCCTTGGGGGATACCTTGTGTGAAGAATGGGATTGTTCCCTGAATAAGTTTCTACTTGGGTTTGTCCCCCAGATGCCAGTGCTCAGCCAATCTGGCATCCAGTGCATCCCTTCCTTGCACATAGTTCATGTCATGGCCAGTTTTCTGACTGTGGAAGCAGTGATGATGAGGGATGCTCGTTAAGTCGCTTTGGTTTGTTCCTAAATTACCTGGTGCTGAGGAGTAATAAAATATTTATTAGGCATTACAAAATCAAACCTGGAAAAAAAGCACATGGTGCAGTTGTGGTGGTACTGAAACAGCAGATATCCTAAGGAGCAAGATTTTTAATCTGCTCTGTGTTCACATAATGTAAATGGATCTCTCAGAGACAAAAGACAGGTGCTCCCTCTGGGAATTACCTGCAGTCTTCTGTTGAGCTGCTTCTTGCAAGTCACAGGTAATACCGATCTGCTGGGAGGTTCTCGGTTCCTTACACAAAGCATCTGTGGGGCAAAGGCTGTCACTCTGGTGTGTAAAATCTCTCCATGTAAATGAATGAACTACTGATTTCATTAGAAGCTAATTCAAGTCCTGGTTGTATTTTGCGAATTAGCAAGATCTTGCCTCACTGAGGTCTTCTAGTCTGAGTCAGGTTGATGCATGTGGCTTTACTGGCTGATTTATGTACATGTACGGTTGTGCATGGGGTGCTCGAAAGGCCTGACACTGACAAATGAGCAGTTAAATAACACATGCCTTGTTTTGGCAGCACAAACTAGAATGGCCTCTCCTTGCAAGTCTGCTGTTGGATATCATGCAGTCATGACACGGTGTAGGTTGGAAGGGATGTCTGGAGGTCTCTAGTCCAATCCCCTGCACACACACACATATATATGTGTGTGTGTATATATACACACATATATATGTGCATATATATACTCACACACACACAACATTATTACGTGATATAGACTTAACTAGTGAGCTTTACTACTGTATTTATTCCTGTATGCTCAGACGTAGCAAAGCATTTTGGAAAGGGTGTGTATTAGTGAAGTATGCTGCATGTAACTTTTTTTATCAGGGAACTTTTCAGTGGCAAACAGCTCCTCTTTGTGATTTTTGTGCTCCCCCGCTGTAGGTGGAGGAGGCTGGAGACAACATGCAGAGATGAATGCCAGCTGTTTGCTGGCTGGAACAGCTCTGGAGAAAGTGCCATGGCTCCATGCATCAGGGTTTGCATTCAGCTCTGAGTCAGATGAAATATATGCAAAATTACATGTAGCAAGAAAGTTTCTGCTGATCATTTGTCCTGAGGAGGCTGGTGCACCATTTCCTACAGTCTGCCTCAGGCAAATTCAAGAAATTTCCTCCAACTTTTACTAGCCATTACAGTACTCCTGTTCAGGGTCTGACTCTTCGCTTCTGTGTGATTGCATATGAATCTATACTTGTATGCAGCTGCAGTGAGGCTCTGCCCTCCCCACCCTACCAAACTCCCTGAAGTTGAGGTTGCAACCAAGCAGAATTTTACCTAATGCCTTAGATAGTGCAGAAGGCTGATGTATCGCATTGATGCGTTTCAAGGGGGAAGTAATTCTGTTTTATGCTATTTGTAAGCAGACTATGGAAGGTAACCAAATGAGAAGTGCTTTGTATTGGCCCCTTCAGAGGTCTTTCTGGGTCTGCTAAATGAGGCGGAAACTATTGGCTTTTTATATATACACCTGGTTATCTAGCTGATCACCAGTGAGTCTAATAATGAGTTAAAATAGCACCCCTGACTTAAAAGCACTTAAGCTTCAAGGTGAGTGTTGAAGGCACATGCTCTTTTAAGCCTATAGATAGGTTGGTTGCATTGCTTGTGTTTCAAGCCCCCGCTTAAATGCTTTGAAGCATGACACTGGGATTGAAGATGTGTCCTGCCAGGAGCAGGGCTGAAGCCTGGGCAGTTTGGTACAGCCTCCGCTCTTCTAACCCAAACCTGCCACAGGACAGCAAAACTGGGCTCTGGGGAGGCTGTTCCCTTCCGGCTGCCAGGAGATGCATTTCTGAGATTGGGTTGCAATGCCTTTAGCATCTGATGGGGAAGCGGAGAGGAGGCACTGGCCCTTCCGAGCACAAAACTCGGGCAGGATTTAAAAACACAGCCCTGTCAGCTCGTTGTATTAAAGGGCTGCTGACAGAGGTCAGCCACTGTCTAAATTGCGGCTAATTGGCTCTTGCTGAAAAAAGTCGCTAGAACAGAGCAGGGGCAGGAGGTCACATCTTCCCACTGCTCACAGTAATTTGTGGCCTTGTCAGAACAGCTTTCTGGAGTGCTCGGGTGCAGCAAAGCACCCTCGTCCGCACCCAGGCCATGGGACCCGGAGTAGCCCGGCCTTCAGCCTACGTGGAGGGCAGCTCTTCCCGGGCTCTGGGCAGAAGATCCAGGTGTGCAGCTCTGCTTCTTCCTCAGGCATGCCTTGAGCAAGCTGTCCAAGGCTCTCAGCGTGCATGGCAGAGCTGGCGTCGGCTGGTTCAGCCCTCGGTTTGTGCACGCTGAGCCCCAAGGACAGCCTGAGGTGACTCTCATACGGGGATGTCTGCTCCGTCCCTCTCCTGGGCAGCCGCGTCGTTGATGGAAGGAAGTGCTGTGCTCTGGCAGCTCTGGCTCCAGCCGCAGTGTTGCACTGAAACTCGGGTGGAAGTGGAGATACCAAACCAAGACAGCGCAGCCGAGCCGAACCTAACCTGTTCAGCACAGACTAAACTGTAGTTAAGGTGGCTTTGAGGAGAAATGAGCCCACTGGCAGTCTCTTAACCAGGCTGAAATTGCACCTGTATTAGCTGCTCCGTACGGCAGCTCTAACCTCGGTGCTCCTTTTGTGCGCAAGCCTTGCCTGTTGCCGTCGGAGGCGCTCGGAGAAGGCGCTGCACCGCTGAGGTTTGCGTTGCCTCTGATACGTGACGGGGCTGACCTCGACCGCAGCTTCAAGGAGGTAACGCAGCACAAACAATAAATAGAGGTTGTCTTTTGAGCTGCTTCTGGTTAATGTTAAATACCAAAGACCTGCACGTAGGTTGCCTACAAGGAGCTTCTGGCAGCCTGAACAGAAAGATTTGGAGAGTTTGGGCATGAAATGGAATGCAAAGCGCATTGGGCAAATTTTCGTTTACGGGCTTTCTGTACTAGTCATCTGCCTCTGTGCTGCAGAAGTTCAGCATGAAAGCAATTTAATTTTGGCTAAAATTGACTGAGTTCTTGATAAGGTCTGTAATAGTGAAACGGACACAGATCAACAAGCTGGTGCTGTTTTACAGTCCAGAGGCAGTGGAAAACAGAGAGTCCTGTTAGCTGTGGTGCTGCACATCAGATGCAATCGGAGAGGCCCTTCCATTCCCCTGGATGTGGAAAATGTTTGCATAGAGCTTCGGGGTGAGGAGGAGGCAAGTGACACTCCAGTAGAGAAAAATCCAATGTTCCATTTCCACAGCCCCCAGGAGGTCATGTGCAAGATGAGTATTGGTAGTTTCCAGGAGTTTCAAGAAGTGTCGTTCATTTTGAAGGTAGCCCATTCAATACAGAGGAAGGAGCAGAAAATATTGTGGCTAGGGAGGATTATAGGAGTTGAACAAGCCAGGACTTCTGGAAGTTCTCCTTAAATAATCTGGAAAAAAATAATTAAAATGACATACGCATTGTCAAAATCCCAAATGAAAAGTCAAGGTGGAGCACGATTTTTTTTTTTTCTTTTAAACTGCATTCTTCTTAGTTCAGAATATCTCTGCTTTTAGTACATCTTTCCCTGTGCCTCAACATGCGGATTTCAATGTTCGATGTAGTTTTGCTATCTCTTTTCTTGGTTTCTTGTGGCCTCTGTTGTTCCATCATTCCTCCCTGACATTCGCAATGGCTGCTGTTATGAAATCATCAATACATTTAATGTCCTGATTTTCTCTTCTTCCAGATAATTAAATGCTTAATAAAAACAGGCCTAGCACCTTCACACAGCTATCTCCCACTTGGTCACTATATTGTCTCTGGCTTGTCTTATCTCTGATCTAGTTTCTTTTCAATTTTCAGGACTTCCATCAAATCAAATAGGTTTGGAGCCTTTTTTTTGTCTAATGTTGTGTGCATTGCTGAAGGGCTCGTGATGTTTAGAGTCGCTATTGGCGAACTCCCCAAAGGGTTTTAGGTGCCTGACATGGCAGATGGACTCTTATATCCAAAAATTAGATCCAGCCGCTCTTAAAGCCAGGAGCTTTCAGCCATGCTTTTCCCAGGCTCGTTGCAGACCATGACCAAGGCTGAGGTGGGTCAGTTTAGAGAGACTGTGCTTGCTTCGATCCCAATGACTCATGTAAGGCTGAGCCTGGCTGCATATGTGAAACCCCATGAAACCTGAGTGCTTTCTGGGCTGTTGTTTTGGGGTAGGAATGACCCTTTTTCTTCGAACGGCTGCAGGGGTAACAAAGGTTGCTCCATGTTTTTCTTAAGCGGAACATACTGAATTTTGCTTTATGTTGGTTTGATGAACATCTCTCCATAAGCACCAGAATAAACTAACCCTGGATTATCACATCAGATTGCCATCGCTCACTACCCCTCCTCGGCATGGTGTTTCAGAATTAATTACCACTATTCATGATGTTTGTTACCGCAGTCCCTAAACACCTCATGTGGCGCGTCATCTAGATCTAGCGATACTTATCGTCGCGTTTTCCAAGTAGTCCCTCTCCTGCTTTTTATCACTAGCTGTGCTTACCAGGCTTCATTACACTCCAGTTGTTTGGATCTCTGTAGCTTTTGATATTTTATTCGAAGCCATTTGGACACTTAAAGCCAATAATTTTATTTTTCTCTTCCGTTCTAATGGACTGGTTTCTTCTGCTGACATACTGTTGAGGTAAAAATACTCCTCTTACTCTCCTCTAGCCCTTTTGGCTATTAGTAAATAATTATCCTAATTTTTATTGCTCTCTTTTTCCCTTTCAGATTGAAATTGTCATATATACATCTTGTTTGGTTCCTCTCTTTTGTCTAAACTGATTCTTATCCTCCAACCTGAAGTAGGTGCATACCAAAACAGACACAATTACAGTTATACCCCTGCAGCCTTTTCAGCGTGAGTGTTATCTAAGATATTATACTGGCATTGCAGGTATGTTACTTAGGTACCTGCTGTGGCTTTGTTTACATTAAAAGTTGAAGAGGCGGTTTTTTAAACTATAGCTGTCTTTAAACTGACATATAAATTGGCAAAATAATGGTGTGTTATCCTGCAAGGCTGAAATAAACCCCTGTAAACTTTCTATTGATGTCATGCCAAAAATAGAACCGTCTTGTAAGTTTTATCAGCTGTATGCTGGACAGAAAAGGTTTTGGGCAGCAAAGAGAAAGCAGAGAAAGTCCTGGCATGGATAAGGAGAACAGATTTGCTCTCCAATGTTTTGCTTGGCATTAAATGGTATTAAATTCTTTCACCACTGGCCCTGATTGGTGTTTCATATATGACAAGCCAATAGAAATGAGCAACCTGGAGAAGGCCTAAGAGAAGCTGCCTTTCTCATTTAAAAGATAAATTGCCTTTACTCTTCTGTAGCTGATTTTGGAGTACTGTTGTGCTTATCAACTACTTCTAGACAGGGAAGGAGAAGGAGTTGCAAGCCTTGTCATGGCAGGGCTGGGTGCATGCCCTGCTCACAAGAAAGGGAGGGCAACTCTGATTTCATAGCAATACTGAAAACAAGAGGGAAGGCCAAACTGTGGACTGCTAATGATTGCCGTCCTCAACAGCCAACTCGCAGAGCTTCTAGTTCGGTGATTAAATGTTTATCTGCCAACATCTAAAGAAGTCAAGGGCTAAATGAGGAAAAAAGTGCGCTGAAAAATTCTCTTCTGAGCATACACACAACAGTTTACTTCTCATTTAGGTATACCTGAAACAATAAAAGTTTTGTGTGCATTTTGTGGTTGTAGAGTTGTTTAGAAATGATGTTCAGGGTAGTTTTGGGTGCTCATGACACTTAAATGAATGTCAGGGGAAAGAGAGCACGTTGTGTGTGTGTGTGTGTGTGTGTGTACCTACATGTGGCTGATTCCTCGTCTACTGCTGCTGTCCCCAAAGGAGACCAGAAATGTGCATCACAAGCACCCCAAAGAAGATGCTGCAGAAGAACTTGTGTTTGGCTTTTCTTCTCATACATAAACTTCTCCTAACTAACTTTCTCCTTTTGGCATTGTTTTGCAGATAAGTAAGCAGCAGCTACAGACAATCAAAGATCGATTCCAGGCCTTTCTCAATGGAGAAACCCAGATTGTGGCAGATGAAGCATTTATAAACGCTGTCCAGAGCTACTATGAGGTAAGGAGAGATGATTTCAATATCCATATGAATCATTGTTCTTTCCCTAGTCACAGTTCAGATTTTGAACTGATGGGTTCTTTGTCCTTTGTGGACAAAGCACAAAACAAAGGCAAGCGCAAGGCCTCTCCAGAGCTTGAATGTGTGAGGCCTGATACCTTACAAGGTTCCTAAAGCTCAGGATTTGAAGATGCATCTCCCATAAGACAACCGTGGTGACCCGTACTGTGGTGCATCCCGTAAGTTTGATTATGGAGATGATGATGCATGGCCCAATAGGTAAAGTACTTCTTCTGTAAACCCTCTTGAAAGAGAGTCCTGTTGAGCAAGGCAGCACACTGTGAAAATAATGTTTTAACAGAGTCAAAATATGGGGCATCTCTTCACAGTTTCAACTCATTAAAGAGTCTCACCTTGAACAAGAATTTAAATTAAGTGGAAATGTTAAGGAATAAAATTGTATGGAAAATCACAGTAATTCAACCCTTCCTCCCTATTTGTGTGATAAAATCTATCCCACTGATTCCAGTGATTCAATACCAGTTCCAGATTTTGCGTTGCCCTAGCAATTATTAACAAGTACACACTCCTTGCTGGTAAAAATAATAGCCTGTGAAGGGAGAGGGATATTTCTTTACACCTTTACACCTAAATGTGTGTTAAGTTCTTCCTTACGGCTTCAAGTTGAAAAATTCCTTCCTGATACCTTTTAAGCAGCTTACTTTAAAACAGGGAAGATGCCACAACATAAATGAAATGTCCCATGTTCCCTATGAAAAATAGCAAGAAATGGCTGGGCAGCATTTTCAGTTCTTGCTGAAGCTTCTGCCTTATGTCTAATTGACTTTGGGATTTTCAGCAAGAATCTTATCTTCTCATTTTGCTCTTTGCATGCACTGACAAGTGCTCTGAAGTGAAGGGGAAGGAAGGGGGAAGTACATCTACGAAAGTAGATTGCACTGAAGAACATGAAGCATCATTCATAATTGTGCAAAAGAATAATTATGCATGTCTTTCTTCTTGTGCTTCTTTGTATGCAGCCCTTAATGCAGCCTTTCATATTTTTTCTCAGAACGAAAGAGCTTCTGTTTTTGAAGGAAATCAGTGCTTGTGATTTGTATGAGGAGTGTCGCTTTTTTTGTTAGCCTTTCTGCAAACCATTTCTCTTTCTCCCTAGAGCTATTCTGTCATAAAAGGTGAAGATTTTGGTTTGCCTATGTAGAATATTTCTGTGGAAGTGGCATCTAAGAGGGAACAAAAATCAGATACTAAAACTGAAGAGAATTTTAACTCTATAAAAAAAAATGGCAACAGCTGCTTCTGTGCAAGGAAAACACAAATTATCCCTGGATTAATTCTATTAAACTGGCCTAACAGTTGCTGCTCCATTCTTCTCTGTACAGGAAGGAAGCTGAGAGTAATTTACATCTCTTATCAGAAAAGAAATTGCCAAGGGATCATCAGTTTATCACAGCTTCCCTGAACAGATGCTCTTAGAGAAAGTTTTCAAGATGGCCTGAGCAGCATTTTAGGATGTAAGAGCATTATAATCTGTTTAGATGAGATTATTGGGGCAGGCGAATGAAACTGCTAAAAACAGAAAAGATATGCCTGTTCCCCTGGTGGGTCCAGCCAAAAGCTTGTCCTGAGCAGTTCCAGGAGTCTTGTGCTGTGTAATTAGCCTCAAATAATTAAACTTACCAAGAACAGTTGATCAGAAATAGATGTCTGCAAACCATATGCTTTCACCTCGACTAGATGCACCACTGGCTTTGTCCTACTCAAAAGGGGCTACAAAAGGCCCACCTACTGCGTAATGCATTGCTCTGGGTCCTTTAGTATAACTTTCTTTTACTGCTTTTTGACTGTTGGTTTCCTTCAACTTACAGCAGTGATTACTTCTTTTCCCTTCTCCCTAGCTGTCTAGCTGATGGGGCAGTGCAGAGAGGGCTTATAGGAAACAAACCTTTCAATTTCTGTGCAGTTGTAGCAAGGCTGTGCGTGTCTTCCTGAGTCCCATCTGCAGTGGCACAAAGAAACGCAGGATTACCTTGCAGCAGAACACCTCTGCCCTCTTTGAACATGTGAGCAGTGTTTCCTGATGGTGCTGTTCTCCTTCCTCCCCTTATGAGCAAAGAGGTGCCCACCTTTAATCAAAGCATGGTACAATCAGAGCAGATCCTACTTGTTTATAACTCCTGCAAGTGTCAGAGTTCTGTGCAAATAACTCTTCCTTGAATTTACACTATCTAGAAATTCACATTTGGGTACTGGCATATAAAGCTGCAGGATGTGCTTTGGGCTTAGAATATACTAAAACGGAAACTGTCCGTCTCTGTTCAGGACATAGCTGGTGGTGTTTGTAAGAGGCTCATTTACTATCAGGACAGAATAAGATCTGTTCTCTTTCAATGTTACCTGGGGAATGGAATTTTTTTTCTTGGTGAAAGAAAGGGGTCAAAGTGACATGGTGAGTCAGGGATGCGTTTGATGTCCTTGCCCTGAATGTGTTTGCATGGTAATGCTCTGCTGAGTGTGCTGTCAAGGGGGTAAACGTGTGACTGTCACTCCTAGACTAGTTCACAGCACTGCAATCTAATTAAAAGGCTGACTGGTCTGAGCAGACTCTGCTGTTGGTCTGCAAAGCACCACTGTGCCTGTAGGAATGCTGCAGACCCATCAGATGAAGTATGCGAGACAGGCCCAGCACACTCCAACAGATGCTTCAGGAAAGCCTTCCTCGTCCTTTGACTTCCACTGAATAAAGCTTCATCTGACAACAACCGTTTTATGCAGAAATCCCTTCAATGGGTGTTTGGGAAATGCTCTGTTAGACCCGTTTCCACTCTGCTGCTGGCAAATAGAACCAGGACACACGTGATCTGTTGGGGCTCATCCATGGATGTGGCAGAAGGAGGTGTCTGACCCAGCTCACGCAAGGCTGGTTCTCTTTTTCATGTGCTGGCGTATGTACACGCATTAGGATTTTGCTCCAGTAATTACTGACTCCTGGCAATCTTATTAGGCAGTCTTACAGCTGGGTAATTCACCTGGTATCTTCCAGAAACAAAACAATTTCCGTGACAAAACACCTCTTTTCATCTTCCCATTTCTCGGTCTTTTTTTTTTTTTTTTTTCCTCCCTGCTTCGTGTCTGACTGGCGCTCCCCCGCGCCTGCCTCCTCTCTGCCAGCCGCAGCCTTCCTTTCTTCTGCTGTCTGCAGCTCTGCCCGGGGAGGATAAATCAGGCACTGCGCGGTGCTGATGGGAGACAGGGAGTCAGTTCCCCCGCACTCAGTGCTGTCACGGCTCTCGCTGGGACAAAGACCGCACACAACAATAGACACTTGTGCTGCCAGCGACGGGAAGTCATTAGCACTGTCGTGTGGGGTCAGACCAAAAGCGTGTTCAGCCACCAGCGGATGATTAGAGATTGAATGCGAGAGCCAAGGGTGCATGCAGCAGGGCCCACTGCTGTGACCTCTTGCTATTTCTAGCAGTCAGTGCTTTGGGGACTTCCTCAGCAGGGGCTGCCACCTCGCACATATGATGTTATTGCTCATAGTTATGCTTTGCAAGGAAGGGAAGTACGTGCTGGTGATGTTTCAGTGTGGAATTCCTCCTTGAAGTGGAGGCTGCTGGTAGTATCCTGCTTCTGGCCACCTTGTCTGCTGGGAGCGCTCCCCAATGCGGCGGTATTAGCAGAAAAATGACCCAGCCCTTCCTTAGCACCACTTCTGGGCTGTTCCTGGAGGAAAACTCACTACTGTTCCTGGCAGATGCACGTGCTGTCAAGCAGCTGGGAACATGGAGTGCCGAGCTGCTGAGTGGTATATAAAAATCTTATCGTGTCCTCAGGTTATCCTCAAGCTCTTTAATTATTGAGAGCTGACAGATAAACCCCTGTGCTGGCATAGCTTCCTCCCAGCCTGCTGCATTCATCGGTTCTCAGCATCATTAATAAAGCAGCAGTTCTTGCTAGGCATCGATTGCTCTTCTCCTGTGTTGGGGGCATGGGAGAGGAGGGCCAACACAATAGCTCCCTGTCTCCCTCTCACCCTTCGACTCTACCTTGCTCCCATGGGACCCCTGTTCTGCAGGGGGCTGTTGTGCCCTGACCCTTCTACTGTTCTTGCAGCGGGAAGAGTATCTTCATCAAACGCCTTCTCTCTCTCTCCCTCCCTCCTGCTGTCAGGGTCCTGCATCTCGCAGTCTGCTCTCTTTATGTGAAGCCTTCCTAGGCAGCCTCAAGCTGCATTGTACCATACCATGCTGCATCTGCTGGAATGGATTTGGCCCTTTCTGCCTGCGGTTGTATCATGTGCAGTGTGGCACATGAGTTGTCCGAGTTGTCTTGCCATTACACACATCAGTTTGTTAAAATCAGGCTATTTGTCCTTGTCTTTTCCCATGGCATTTTAACCATACTCTCCCAGTGCTAATTGCCCATGTTGGAAAGACCAGAGAATGGCGAAGATGACAATGACACCTGTTCTTAACTGAAGGTAATGTTAAATAAATTCAGGCTTGACGTGCAAATCCTGCCATTTTGTCACAGCAGGGCAATCTGCAAAGGTCTCCCATTTAGTAGCTTAAGGTAAGCCTGGTCCTGCACTGATGAGAGGTTTCCCAGGTCCTGGCTACAAGGGTAAATGCAATGCAATCCTATTGACTTGAGTAGGATGACTGGACTCCCTCTAACAAGGCAGAATTTGGCTAGGAGAATGTAGTTATGCAATAGCTTTCTTATTAAAACGTTTGCTAGAGCAAAATATAATCCCGCTTTCCTAAAGGGTGTTTATGTGTCTGGTGAAGTGTGACCATAACATCATATGAAACCCTAATTACATCAAACTGTTTCCATTTTAGTGGACACAAAGCAGAAGCTTTACCTGATTTCATTACACTTCACAAAGTACAAATGAAACTGTTGTTAGTCTGGCAACATGTGGTGGTCACGTGGGAAGTCAGAAAGCATACAGGCAATGAGTTAGTGGTTTTCCCTTTAGGGAAAATGGGGTTTGCTGGTACTTCAGAAGCAAGGAGGATTTTTTTAAACTGACATCATTTGAAGTCACCCTTTCCTTGCAGGTATTTCTAAAAAGTGACCGCGTTGCTAGGATGGTGCAGAGCGGAGGGTGCTCAGCAAACGACTCCCGGGAAGTCTTCAAGAAGCACATTGAGAAGAGAGTGCGCAGCCTGCCAGAAATTGATGGCCTCAGCAAGGAGACAGTCCTGAGCTCTTGGATGGCAAAATTTGATGCTATTTACCGCGGTGAAGAGGATCCCCGCAAACAGCAGGCCAGGATGACGGCGAGCGCTGCCTCAGAGCTCATCCTCAGCAAGGAGCAGCTCTACGAGATGTTCCAGAACATTTTGGGGATCAAGAAATTTGAGCATCAGCTTCTGTACAATGCTTGTCAGGTAAGAGCCTTCTCCCAGGCTGGGTGGAAATGGAAGGGGTTTATTCAAGGAAATGGTTGTCAGTGAAAACGTCACTGTTACAAAATGGGAACTTTGGTCTAATCAGACTGTTTTTGAGAGAACTTCCATGAGGAAAGGCATTCTTGACTCATGCTGGGATTTCTGTGCTGCCAGTTACATCTTGGCGATCCAGGTGGGCCTCTTTCTCTTGCGTGTGTTTGTTTTCTCTTGGTTGGTTGCTTAGGGGTTTTTTGCAGCTATTTCAGATGGTTATTAGAAGGTTTTCTGTCTTGAAATCTCAAAGGATTGCTGAGAAGGGAAAATCTTATTCCCCCAGCTGTGTGTGTGGATGAGCAGGTCTTTGATGGGGCCTAAGTGTCAGCTCCCACTGAGCTAGCCAGATTCTTTGCCAGGAATACTCACACAACATGAGGTTTAGGCAAGAGTAAAGCTTTATTTAATCATAGCTATAATTTGATTATACTAGTATGCAAATCTAAGGTGCCACTTAAGAATGTTCTTCCATATGTTACTGGTCTCTATATAGTCACCATCATGACTGACATGAGGCACCTCTAACCACTGGGAAGGAATTCGTGGATTAAGGCCAGCTCAGATCCATCACTCTCTTTGAACATTTTGAGGTGACTTTTGCTCTCTAAATATCCAAATGTTGGACTGAGCCACGCATACACCTCCCAGTTGGTCCATTAATTGGCCAGGAATTGTAAAGCTAGTACTTTCCTGGAACAATTTGTTGTGATAAAGCACTTTGAAGGCTGCTGATGCACACACACAGTTAGTTTATCCAACAGACAAGGAGGGGGCTCTCCAGCTCCCCAGTGTTACTGTAATAAACTGGTTTTGTGGCCTTGCACGTAACTACTGATGTTCAAGAGAAGAGCACATCTCCCTCCTTCAGCTGCCCTTGGCGTGTGAGATGTCACTGAGTGGTCACACTAAGCGAGCTATTTTGCTGCGATTTGCTTGCCTTTACGCTGTCGCATCACCAGTCTAACTGACAGAAGTACTTTATTGCAGCCTGTGGTAACCTTATTAGTATGTGAAGCTCAGATGCCCTGCGGGTGGATGTCTTACACAAACTTGCTTCCTGAGGTTGTATGGAGTATCCTTAAGTACGGAGAGCCTCTGTGACCCCCGAATGCACTTGGTGACACAGAGGGTTGTTAAGCAACAGCTGGATCTCCCTCCCTGCGTGCCTGCAGACCCCGGAGGAGGCCACATCTCTCTCCTGGTGCAGCAAGGCCCCGCGCTGGTGAGCAGAGGCGAGTGAAAGCGGGAGCAGGGGGGAGCAGCAGAGCAGCCTGTGGGTGAGGAGGGTGGTACGCCCGCAGACCGCATCTCCGCTCCCATGGCTCCTTGCTCCTCAGTGGAGAGAAGATTGGCCCAAATCTCCACAGCCTTGGGACTGCTCCAGTTCTACAAAGAGTTCCCAGAGAAATCAAAACCTTTCCCTTTCCTCTCTCTTCCACAGCCTCACTATAAGCTTTGGCAAATTCCTCCCTTCATAGTTCCCCAGTGCCTTCCACGAGGCCCCAGTAAGAACCATTTTTCTAGGGGTACTGAACTGGGACTCTGTTCTGGGTTCTTGCATTTGCAGCAGCTCTTGCTGAGGAGTGTCACCGGCTGTCCAGGCTGCCAGTGACCCAAATTACGGCCCCCTGCTATTGGATATAAATATTGCAGACAGGATAAAGGATGTCAGAGTTGTAGAGAAGGGGAAGATAACCCTGTGGAAAGCTTTCTGAGGGGGAGCAGACCTTGATCTCTTCCTCTTAAGTTAGGGGTTCAACTTCTCATTGCAATTAATACATTCAAGACTAATTCTGTCATTCTTCTGTCCAGGCATTTCCAATGCATTTCAAGAGATAGAAATGATAGAAAATCGTTTTGAGTCTGGTTTTCCCCTGTAAACAGCTTAATTGTCTTGTTGTTGTTGTTCTTCATCTCAGTCCTTTATGTGAGAGGCAGGAGAGGATAATAAATGTCCCTGAGTAAGAGGTCTTTGTGGCAAAGGCAGTAGCAAGGTCTGCATCAGTCCTCATAAATTCCGTTTTCAAAGCAGATTTCTTGCCTCTGTCCTCTGATGGAGGACTTCTTTAAAAATAAAACCATAATATTTTCAGTGGTGAGTTGAGAGCTGAGTCAGTTTTGCAGTTTTGCAGTTTTTTTTTTTTTTTTTTTTTTAACTTAGACCCACTCAAGCACTCTGTCTGTCATCCTGCCTTGACCTGTGCTCAGCTAATGAAGTAGACCGGTTTGTGTGAGTGTCTGTGATCCTGCCCTCTTGCTTTCTGGTTCCCAGTGCTGCAGGAAGCTGTCTAATCATCGTTGCACAGCTTTGTAGATGATGTCCATGTGTGAGAGCCCTTCTGGTTGACACAGTGAACCCAGTGGCAATTTGCAGGGTCTGCTCTCTGCAAATTGCCATGTTGCATCAAGCAACCCATTTCCTGTAGTAGATCCTAGTTTTACTCTGGAAATGAAGGATTTAGTTCGGTCTTCTGTAATGCTCAGAGGCAGCAAACCTGTAATTTAAGTTTTTAGAGAATGACATGATCCCTGCTGGAAGTGAGTATTAGCATGGGAGTTACTCTGTTGTTTTTAATACCTGGCTAGTGAGGATTAGATGTGCAGAAGGGAAAGGACTTTACGTAAGGCACGGCTCAGAAGGCTGCAAGGCCGCACCATTAGCCTTCGCCAGAAACAGTTCTGCTGTCTGGTGTTTTCCTGAAGCACAGCAAGTACAGTTAAATGCCATTGCCCCCGGACGGAGCCTGAATGTGGGGTGAGAGTTTCCATGTGGGGGATGGAGGCCAGAGCATGTTGCTTGATGTCCCCTCCTCCTCATCGTTCTCCATTGTACTCCATAGGAAAGGCAGCTCAGAGCTGGTGTCAGAGGGGTTCGGTAGAGGGTGGGAGCCTCCACTAGCGCCTAGATTTTCTTGCACGGCTGGGATCTTACCCACACTTTACCCTGCTCTCCACACGGACCTAGCTGAACCTCTGCATGCTCCTCCATCCCAGACTGTACTTTGCAGTGAGGAAAGGTCCTTCAAAACCTTAAACCGAGTCTTTTTAAAGCTCAGACGTGCTGGCACAATTGTACCGACTGAGAAGAACTGGGTTGTTTGCCTCTGACCAGGCAGAGATGAGCGCAGGAGCAGTGAGGACTCGGGGAAACTACAGGCTTTGCCGTGGGGACCCTCAGTTCAAAGCCAGCTGTGTTATCACAGTCGTGTTATCAGCGCTGACTATGCCCATTAGAGCAACCCCCTTGTTTCTTAAAATGCTTTTGTTTGCTTAGCTTGTATGGGGAGCTCCCAGCATAGGTCAAAGCTGCCAGCCGCTCGCCTGGAGTGTTTTCTGCAGCAGAGCTGCAGGCGAGAGTGGAAGATGACAGGCAGCGAGCAGTGATTCGGCAGCCTGCCCCTTCGCCCCCGGGAAAGCATCCTCCCGACTTGTCACCGTGAGGGGCTGGCATCAGCCCTGAAGCAGGAAACTTGCTCTTTCCTTCCCACAATTTAGTAGCAAATTATTTTCTACTAAAACTCCAAAAGCTCTTGTTGACACCGGGCAGATTTCAAAGCCTCAGCAGCATCTGGGTTTGCTCTGGAGTGGAGACGTGAGTCCTGGGCGCTGCCCTTTGTGGCTGGGAAGCTCTTCCAGGCGTGTTATAGCCCTGGGGTTGTGCTGAGCTCCTCTGCACTGGTGGTGTCTCCAAGTTGTGAGGTCGGACGCCAATTAGACAGCCAGAGGCACCTGCCTACTTTAGAGCACGGAAAACAGAGGCATCCAGAGAGAGAAAAATGGAGTATACAGCATTGCAGAACGAGAGGTCCCGGGAGCAGTCAGAGCGTGGAGGAATGGGTCGATGTTTTGTATGTATGTGCTTGTTATGGTGAGGAAGGACCAGGAAACACTTGTGTGTTATGTCTCTTCCTGCTTCTCTCCCCCTCCCTTTAAATCTTCATAAATTTTCATCCGCCTCATTTGACTTTCTCCATTTGACAAGCAATCTTGGTAACCACCTCTGCCAGTCTGTCAACCTGCCCTGCAAGTCAGCGGTGAGCTCCCTTTCCCAGTGGGTTTCAAAACACCTCTCTGCCTGCATTTACAGCAGCACTTGCAGCACAAAGCACTCCCTTGGAGCTTCATGGCACTAGCCCCATAACATCTAAAAATGGTAATTTATTTCCATCGTGTTGTTTTGTTTCAGTCCAGATTACCTTTCAGTCGGAGTTAGTCTAAAGACGCATTGACTCTGGCTGAATAAAACTGTTAGGGTAATGAGTTAAATTACTATAGTCTGACTCTTGGCTCATCAGGACAGAGTTAATTGGAAGTACAATTTAAATCCTTTTCATAATAACTTGATTGAAGCTTCTGTTGCCTGTTTCCTAAGAAAAAATATTTCATATATTGTTTGGGAATAAGCTTTAAGTAAAGGGAAAACATTCTGTCTGGCATTTTCCTGGATATGCTGAAATTTAACATTCACAGAAACACCATGCAGGCTCAAGTTGTGTATGTGTGGGTGATTAATACGTTTGCATGCCTCCCTTGGGTGGTGTATGGGTAGCTGCCCTAAGAGCCCATCGTGGACCCTGGTTGGAGCCTGTGATGGTATCCATTGTAGGCTTTGCTCTCAAACTGAGCAAACTTTACAGATTAATCTGGAAGTAATGATGATGATTCCAGCACTGGTTAATGCACTGTGAGCTATACCTATTTTTGACCTACGCTTGTCTGATGTGTATGGGAGGAATTAGGAAATGGTGCATTTCTGCTGACAGGCTGTCCAAATGCTACTACTCTTTCAGGCCTGACAGTACAGTGCTGCTAGTGCAGTTCATCAGTCAATCACCTGTGCTCAGAAAAGCAAAGCAGCTCGGTCTCCCATATTGCCTCGCTCGTCGGGGAGCTGGTGCAAAGGGCCTGCAGTCACAACTGCTCGCTGTTGGGTTTGAGGCCGCTCAGCGAGACCTTGGCTCTCCCTGCCCTGTTACCCCAATGGCGAAGGCTGGCCTGGTTTTAAGTTGAGGCATTCGTGGTGGTGGTTTGCTTTCAGCAAGCCCACAGCATGGGAAAGGCACGGATGCCTTTGGCTCTTTGCAAGAGGAAGTCAGGCTGCCAGACAGGAGCTTAACTACGGAAAGAGTCAGCTCCAATGTGTAAAAGCCAACAACTTGGTTCTTCAGGTGTGGCTCTTCCCTGGCCAGGTCCATCTGTTAAACCCAAGTTCATGACAGGGGAGTGGGGTGAGAGTTTGCTGAAAGACTGTGTGACCCAAGATGCAGAAACCGGTTCCTCTTTGTCCTGTCATGGGCAGGCATGGGAATTGGTTTCAGTTCTGCTGTCTGCTAGCATGGAAGGTGGTAGATGCTCTGCCTAGTTCAAGAGGGTCTCTGAAGCTCTTCTCTGCCCTGTTGATCCGCCTTACAGGGCAAAGCAATGCAGCTTCCAGTGGTGGTGAGGTTTCGAGGGAGGCTGTGGTCGAGCTGCCTTCTCCTGGCGTGTGCGTAGGACTCCTGCTCACAGTGACAGTGCCCATAGCAGTTAAATGCTAAGTGATCCCTGCCTGTTTCTGCTGCGTGGAATGAAAGTCTGTGCCCAGAGGCTGTGTTGGGAGGCAAGGAGCAAGAAGACTTTGCTTAGTTATTGTTCTCGCAAGGAAATAGCAGGAATGGTGCTGAGAGCCCCAAACAGTTGCTTGAACTTCTCTGGAAGAAGGTGCTTTTCTCTTGTGCAGCCTGCTGTCACATTGTACTCAATTATACCACTGGGGTTGTATTTTCATACACTTTGGAAATAAAATATTATTTGTTTAGGAGAAGGATGATTTCTAAAGGGATTTTTTTTTTAATACAACATCCTCAGGTCGCATGAGATAAATGTATTAATGTGATAGAAGTGATGTAGCAGGATCTGAGCCAGCAACAGAGCAAAAGGGATTGATGTGATTGGAAAGGCTTTTAGGAAACAAAGATGTGAAATGGTGTTGTAGCAGAACAACTGTGAAGATAACAGCGTTGTTAAGCAAGGCCTCTGACAGAACATTTTGAAAAATACACAGACTTAGGTTTTTTGCATAATACACGTTATGTGGCTTGGTGTTTCTGCTCTGGTAGAGTCAGCGTAGGAATTGAATATCTCCAGTTGTAATAGTGAGCCCCTCTGTTGTGCAAGGGGTGTTCGTACTCTACTGGGGAGGAAGACACATGTTTGAGTCTTGGGTTTCTGGTCCAGAACCCATTGATGAGACTTGGGTTTAGCTCTTCTGCTTCAAAATTAGCCTGCGACTGTGGAAGAGTCACACAGGAGCAATTTCTTAGGTGCTGGGCAATGCCAAACTTGGGCCTTTGCTGCAGTCAGCTTCTCCTTGGGGGCTGGCCCTTCATTTCCCACTGACTTTCACGATAGCTAAATTGCAACAACATCTCTGAAAATCAGACTGCGCTGTTCTCCCTGTCTTGTTTTTCCCCATTTGTAGGGCAGGGATTTACTTTCCTCTCTCATACTGGGTTTGAAAGTGAATTTTAGGCATACTGAGAAGAGAAAACTATAGTACAGCGCTTGTTCAGTTAATCCAGTTGCAGTAGCTGATGTCCAACAAATCTATGATAAGCTGCACACTTCCATCCTCCTGCTTCAGAGGAAGCGCTGTACTCTCAGGCTGTCACTGCAGAGCTCGGACTCTGGCCAAAGTCTTCGTTTTGTGTATCAACATTGTCTAAATTCTCAGGCTTCAAAATCAGACTGTTTTTTCTCTTCTGGGCCTTAAGTGTCCCCTATATAGTGGCATTCCCATTAAAGGTGAAAAATGGCTGTGCTAAACTTCCAGTTCCATCCAATTCCTGTAGATGTTTGATTTAAAAACAAATAGCTAGATTTGTTTGTCAAACCTGCTGAGTAATATGTAGAGGAACATGGTTGAAGGTCGTGTTCCTTGAATGCATAGTCCTGGTCATCGTGGTAACAGCTAAAAAACGTCAGAGAGGAGTGCACATACATGTATGTAGTACATCACAGACCACGTCTCACCCCTTTCTAGTGGCTGGTACACTTAAGGCGGTGAAAACCACGGATTGCCATAAGTAGAATTGTTTCTTAAGTCTTGGGGAACATGTGATTTTTAGCTAGGAAGCATTTCAACTTAAACCTTACTGACCAGAGCTGGCTTAAAATTGGAATTCACTGTTTTGACATTTATTTTTGCAGCTGAGTTAGGGTACTGTGTCCGAAGGCTGACATTTCCCGCAAAGCAGAAAGTTCCCCTGCCAAAAAAGACGGTTTCAGAAATGTTAGCAGAAAAAATATTTAGAAGTTCTATCCTGAATCAAATGTTTGGTTTTTAGCTCAATTCAATATTAAAAATGATTCTCTGAGGTGGTAACTTGCCTTCTGTCCCTCTTTCATCTCTGCAAGCCAGGTGGTTTCCTGAACTTCGTTGCCTGATTCACCATGGTGTGTTTTACTCCGGTGAGCCATAATGCGTTGCAGAGATGCTGCAGTGGTACTTGGAAGATGTAGACCAGTTTAGGGCAGAAACAAGTAAGGAGAGAAGCTCCCATGCAGCACTGTAACAGCTCAGACAGCTAGATGAAAGTTAAGCTGACCTCAAACCAAAAATTAGGTTTGTATGTATATCCTCCCAAAACAAAGTATTTAATTTTTTTTTTTTTTTTTTTCCTGGTCAAAAATTCCCAGCCAAGCTTTGCAATGAGAATTGCAGGGTCATTACACACCCCATGGAGTTACCTGTCTATATGCATCTCTGTGTATCGCTGATTCAGAGATATGGATATTGAGTATCAGAGATTCTCCTCTGCTTCCTAATTACAATTTTTGAAGAACACAAAGTAATTCCTTTTTATTGTAACTTCATCGTGAAGCTCAAAGCCTCTGAAGTGGCCATCTGCAGTTCTGGACCTTTAAACACTAATGCTGCCTTTAAGGACCCCCTCTGAAAGGGAATGGGGTTTGCTTCAATCCTGGAGCCAGGGCAAGGCAGACGCAGCAGCAGCAGCCGCCCGGTGCTCACTGCAAGCACTACGCCGGCCTCTGAGGGCTCCTCTCGCCCAGACAGTCCCACCTGGATACCAGGACACCACGGATAAACAGCAGCTTCAGCCAGCACCGCTATCCCCCTCGCACCTCCCAGAGCGCTGGCCAGACCCCATTGCTTTTTTTTTCCCCCCTTTCACTTCTTCAAAATGCCTTTTGGTTCCTCCTCCTATTTCTGCACTCAGAATGCTATCTTCCACTTAAAACAAAGCCACCGCCAATAAAAATGGGTTAAGGTGATTTTAAGATGATCAAAATCCTCCAAATCCATAAAGCATCATACTCTGCTTTCAGTAATTCAGTATTTATTTCCATGGAAACAGAAATGGCAGCCTGGAGCCTTCTGCAGGGTTGTAATTACTCTTGTAGCATTCAGTGGCAGGCGCAGCATGCCTGTTAGTGCTCGAGGATCTTCTAAAGACTGTAGTGATTTAACGCTGGAAGTGAAATTGAAAAAGGAAAAAGCTTTGTCAAGTGAATGAAATTTCCCCTTCATAATAATAACATGTAGATACACACAGTCGTTTGGGCAGAGGGGGAATTGGCTTTCCTCCTCAGCTAAGGATGTGGTATTTTGAAGAATTGCATTTGCATGGGTGAGTGGGAGGAAGGAGAGGCTGAGAAGAAGGGGCAAGGGCAGAGACCAGATGAGCGTCTCAAGCGTGATTTATGGCTCAACCCGCAGCTCCAGGTTTCCCTGTTCTGGAGAGCAGGTCGCACATTTGTTTGCAGAGGTTGCCCAGGGAAGCACAGAGCAATCCTCCGATTGCTCCTGTTGGTCCCGTGTGTTGTAGAGATGGTGCCCCTGTGCAATGTGGTGTTTAGCATCCTTATAAAAAACCTCAGAGGGGAGCAGGCAAGGTGGCGGAGAGGAGACGTCTGCATGTGCCGTGAAGGCAAACGAGCCCTGTGCTCTGGAAGATGAGCTTTGGTCTTCTCCAGCATCAAACACAGGTTGGCAGGGAGGCCTGGGAAGAGCACAGCAGGTTCGAGAGGGATGGGGCTGGAGTAGGGGCGACTAAGTGACACCACTAGAATAGTGGTGCGCCACGTGGCCTCTGCGTTTTGGGGAGTAAAATGCAGTAACTGCTCTTCCTCAGAGTTGAATCGCTCCACTAAGCTTTCAGCACTGGGTGTCTGATTTGTACAGAACATGTATGGATGTATGTGTGCGTTCATTAGCTGTAGGATCAGCTTATGTTCTGTGCTGTTATGGACTTACAGAGCAATCTTGGCCCCTGTAATTAAATTTAAAGCAAATTAGCTCTTCTATTAAACAAAATAAATCTGATGTAGCCTAATGCTATATTCTCTAGCTATGGCTGATCAATCGTTCCTGCAAAGAGCAGGCAAATGCTGCTGAGCAGATGGTCTTGGCTGAGGCATGGTCAATTAAACTAATTAAAGATGCTTTCATTTAATCAGAGAGTGTTTTAACCCTGTTAGCTGCCAGTTGGGGATGTATGTTTTCATGCACTAGGAACTTAGAGTTCTGGCCCTACTGTGGACATCTTCTGATTTTACAGACCCTTTACAGAAACCAGACTGGAGTATGCATCCAAAGAGCAGAGAAATTATGATGTCATGCAACAACAGTGAAGGCTTGCAGAGAAAAACTAACTTGCTTTCTTCTAACACTAAACAAGTATGTTTGTTAAACTGAAAAAGTCTTCTGCACTAAATCCTTCCCACGCTAACTCCTGCCAGCCTCCTCTCCAGGTTTAGGGGAGTGCGTGCTTCTCCACAGCCTAGCCAATTGTGACTTGCTCCACCAAAACATCAGCAGTCAGTAGTGACTTGTTATGGTGTATTATTTATGGGATGGGGGGGAAAGTTTCAGCATCAGACAGGTCCTGGACTGAAGTGGCCTCTGTGCTCTCTGCTATCACGCAGAATGCTTTGGCTGCTGGGAACCCTTCTGCCACAGGGTTCTGGAGATGGATTTAATTCCCGATTTGCAGCAGAAACCCACAGGGACTCCTCTGAGCCAAAGCTCTTTGTTTTGGTTCGTTTAATAGAGCACTTGATAGTAATTGTCACAACTGAGCATCCTTGCCTTTCCCTCACTCTTTTGATCTGCTGAGCTTCTCCCACTGCCCTGTCATTGTAAGGAGTTACACCATATATAATACGCCAACAAGGTGAGTGAGACCAAGAGTTTTTTAGCCTAATGGAAAAAGCATACAAAATTCTCTCAAGATGCAGCACTTCAGTATATGTAGAAGAGAGCAACAAGAAGGAGACTCGGAAGTAGCATGTCCAGGCTGTTCGTCAGCAGCATCGGGGTTGGAGCACCCCAGAACAGCGGTGCGTTTGCAGCAGTACATACAAGTTAAATTAGACACAGCTGTGCTTTGTTCAGAGGGCCATGTGGGCAACTACATGCATCAGACCAGACCTGTCCTGCTCCAGCAATATTGATCCATGCAGGTACATTAGGGCAAAAGTCAGGATGATTTTCAAAATGTTCATCTTCTGTGAAATCGTTTTTTTTTTTTTCTGTTTAGTGGGGGGGGGGGAGTTGTGATGCAGTATCATCTAAATACTTCTGGTTGTCTCTGTGGATTAATTAATTTCCACCATTTAAGGTTTAAATTACCATCAAGATATCTCTTCATTTTTATTTTTGTTTCAGTTGGCCCATGAATACTTTTCATCATCTGCATTCATGCTGCAAAGGAATGCATAAAAATAACTATGCTTACCTTATAAAGTATCAATGACTTGACGTTCTCAATCTACCTTAGCCCCTCTATTTAGGGACTGCTAATTCCCTTCTTTCACTGAAAAGCTAGTTGTTGGCATGGCTTTCCTGCCTCCTCGCCAGATTTATTTTTTTAATCAGAACAGGAGCTTCATGTCAAATAGATGCTTATTAATACAGTTCTGATTCCGCACCACCACCTTGCATTTTGGAAGGAGCAAGCTGAGCAGTGAAATCCTGGCACCAGGTAAGAGCAGTTAGGGAAAAATAGCAAGAACCGAACTGTGAGCATCCAGTAGCTGATGATATGCTTATCTGCTGACACTGCCATTTGCAGATTAACAGAGGTCTCTGGGAAGGGAAACACTCTCAACCTGAGATTATTAACTGGGAGAGGTGTTCTGGTATCTGCAGCCTCTGCTGGTGCCTGGCTGCTTCTAGCTTAGCACAAGCCAAACAGACCTTGCAGCTTTGTTATAGGAATAGGCTGGAGCACAGGGGAAAATCAGGGAGATGGACCATTCCTGGCATGGCTTTGCACTGGGGGGATGCTGAAACAGTGGGGAAGGTTTTGCAGGAGCTACAGAAATAGAAGTTCTTGAGCATCATTAAATGTGACAACATTAGGGAAACGTAGCTTGAAACCATTTTAGTAGAGAGGAGATTTGGCATGGCACAAAATAGAAAACCCAGAGGTGTTCCCTTTGTATTGGCAGAGAGGAGATTACTGATTAAAAATAGGGGAGCAAACAGAAAAGAAAAGGTGAATTCAGGGAAATATCTTTGTGTTGAAAAACCCAGCGATCCCATGGGCCACATTGACACTACACAGAGTAGCACAGTGTCAAAACACCTGATGGGTCTGCCCAAGGTGAAACCAAGCTGAATGTTGTCAACCACTGGTGTGTGGTAGCCAAAGATGATCAATAAAAATCAGACATTTTATTGCTAATTTTCCAAAAAAACAACATAAAAACTTGAATCAAGCTATTAACTGAAACCAGTTGTTGCTAGTAGGGTCGATTCTGTGCTGGGCTTCAAACTGGCCTGGTTCCTGGGGTTGGAATTCAACCCTCAAAATGCCATGTTTACTTCAAGCAATCTATCTTGTTGTCCTGACTTTGAATTCACTGAAAGTCGTCATAAATAAAAAACCAGCTCCTCAACACGTCCTGTGTTTTATTAGGAAAAGAAAATGTCACTCCTCCTCTTTCTTTCCCTCAACCAGAGACGGCGAGCGGGAGACGTCACAAAGAAATGACCCCGCTGGCCCCTTTGAGAAAGTAATCTTGCTTTTCCTTTTAGCAGCATTTTGTTCCCTGCAGTACGTGTTCCTGTCAATCAGCCCAGGAGGGCCCTCAGAGACAGAAGGGGTGTTATCCAGACCTATCTCTCTTTAAGCAACTAACTGCTAACTGCAAAAGAACCCATATGTGATGCTTATCTTAAGGAAGGCTGGAATACTTAATAAGACATAACTGGTGCATGACCCTGCACTATGTGAATGCCTGCTTCTCTCCTTCTTTTAACTGGAAATACAAAGCAGCAGCTAGAATTTAATTTTGCACATAGGTCTTTTAATCTAACTTGAATTCCACCTAAAGTGCTGCACTTTTGCAGCACTTCAGCCCTCACCTGTATATTTCATCACTGAAGTCCTGTAGCTTTACTGGGGAACTTTTAATGCCAATCCCATGAGTAAAATGTAAAGACACTGCAGTATTTATGTGTAGCAGTGGCTATATGTTGTCATGCTGGAGGCTCGTGCCAGAACTCCAGGGTTTTCATTTCAGCCAGGAAGATCTTGTCTGAGAATCAAGACTGTTTTTCATTGAGCTGTGCTAGCCTAAAGTCACAAACTGCTCTTTCAATTATCTTTTTATAGTCTTAAATAGAGAGATCATTCTTGTGACATATATCATCCATTAAGTGAATATTTTTAAAGTTCCATATTAATTTTTTACCAAGTTTTCTCTAATCTTTACTTCTGAAAGAAGTGGTTTCTAGGAGATTTCTTTTTTTTTTCCCTTTTGCAATCCATATTGTGTTCAGTATTCCAGAAGAGAATTACTAAAAAATGAAGTGTTATTTACCAAAGTCTTTTCCTCTACTCTCTGCATTTCATTCTTCAGACTACTAGTGTTTCTGTGTTACTTGACAAACACTTCATGCTACAGATTGGGATGTGATAGACAGTGTCGTTTTAATTCAGAATTGACTTTGGGAGTCAGATGCATCAGGCCATAGAAAGCACTGCATGAATATGAAATACAGTTAGGTTAATCTACCAGTTTACATCTAAAAAAGGACCAAAATAAAAAGAGAATAGGAATATTTCTTAGGAGAAATGAGCGGTGCTAAGAATTTTCTCCAAAAGGATATCTAAATAGGCTCATATTTGTTCCCAGTGAGCTGGCTATAAATGATCAACAAACTAGATTTCATGCATTTCAAAGGCTCTGTCTCAATATCCCTAGCTATAGGGAATGCAAGTTATGTAAGCTATTTCTTACCTCTTTTTCAGTTCTGAGCCCTCATATTCAATATATTATGCTTTTTCTGGAACATCTGATTCTACCTAGTGTGTTCAATGAGAAATTAGAATGTGAGCTCAGTGGGGGATTGGATGCGAGACAGATTCAAGTACAGCCTCCTGTGTATTTAAAAGGCGGCTATAATAGATTAATGTCATAAAAAGCCAGGTCGGCCTTCATTGCATTGGGCTTTGCTGTGTAATGCAGGACAACGATGTTTCCTAGCAAGTGTGATGATCTTTGCACGTGTTTTCATGTGTTGTAACCTCTGGTCCAGTTCTTTTGTCCCAGAAATAGATGGCAATAATAAGCTGCAGAAGGTTGTGTTGATGGCACAATCTTTTTCATCATTCAGTTGTGAAATCTTTGTATAAAAATCATTGCCGTTAATCTTGGTCTCATAATAAAAGAGAGAAAATGATTGCATCCCACCATTTAACAGTGAGTATGATGGCATAACAGCCACTCCTTCCAAAGAACCTTTGTTTTGAGATTAAAGGCAATAGTGAGCTGAACTTCATGTAAGACCTAAACCTAGAAGGCAAGAGAGAGATGTGTAAGTCTCTCTGGGGGTTATGTAGCCAGCTGGAAATCAGACTTTGGGGACATATGTTTTGCCAATGCTATAGATGGCATAAACTTGGAGACTGTAGATGTTGCACAAACATTTATAAAGTAACAGCAGGGAAGTGAGTTAAGTTTCACAGCAGGGCCATATGTGAGCCCTAAGTGTTTATGGACCAGGAGAGTGCAGCGCAAGCCAGAAGTCTTGAGTCGGAGCCTCGTGATGCTCTGATGTCACCCGACTTCGAACCATGATTAAGTTCCTGTTATTTGCAAGCTCCTGTGCAGCAACAGAGCCATAGTGCCCACTCATGTGTACGCGCTCAGATTAATCCATAGTGAAAGAGCTAAGCTGATAACTTTCTTTGGCATTTGCTGTGAGCAAAGAGCATTTGTGCAGATACTTAGCTGGCGTCAGTTGGCATGTCTTCTTGTTAAGAAACCTCTCTGGCTGTGATAACTTGATAGTGAGCCTGAACCTTAGGCCTTCCTCAGAGCATGCAGAGGAGGGGCCTGGTCAAAGGATAGGCATTTCCCACAACAGAAGACAACAAAGCACAGATGCATAATTTTGCCATCCTTTCCTGAATGTGCTGCCAGTTGAGCATGGTTTGAAATGAAAAGAGGTGCTGGAGAGGAAGCAAATAGTAGTTGAAAGATGGTGAACCGCAAGAAGTGCTCACATGCTTTGTGGAACATCCTGCCAAGCTTTAGCTAAAACGTGTCTACTCGTTCTTGCATGTGCTTTACGTGTCAGGTGCTCGTTTCTGCCTCTTGGCCAGCTACTGCGCATCCTTGCTGCTGTATTGGGAACAGCAGCGATCTGGCAGACCAGTGGGCTCCAGTTGTCCCTAATCCATGGGAAGAGAAGTTGGGTAAGGTATATAGTGAAGGTTATGCAGTATTTTGCTTGGAGTATCAACATGAAAAGGCAAAACATTGGGTCACAAACAAAGCCGGAAGATGCTGGCAAGTAATGTGGAGTGCCAGCAGGATGCTGGAGGGAGACATAGAGTATAAATTCATACTCCTTGGCTATCCCTAAGCAGAGGAACATCAGTGAAGAGCTTCTGTGCTCTCAAGTTGAGGACTGAGAGCCCTTGGCTTTTGTGTGTGTTTTTTGTGTTTGTTTTTTTTCCCCCCTAAATAACTAGCTTTATTTGTGACCTAGCTGACTTCAGAGAAGACGGTGAGAAAATCGTGTGGGAGGTTTAAACTTTAAAATTCTAATACTGGAGTAATTAAATGGTCTCTTGTTTGTTCTCATCACCAGTCATTTATCCTGCTGGTATTTCTGCCAGTTTGCTGGCAAGCTCGTGTTGTGTAACACTGGTGAAATGAACTGCAGGCGTGTGTTCGACCGTTACCAGGAGTCTTGCATGCTCGTGTGCAGAGCTGAGACCAGAACTGGGGAAATATCTGCAAAACGGGCAATTTTGTGGAGAAACTGTTGACACAATCATTCTATCGAATCAGGTGAAGCCTGTTATGTTTGGTAAGAATATCATTTGTGAAATGCAGGGTTTTGTATTTTAAAATAATTAAAAAACTCAGTGTTCTTCTTGATATCCAATGCACAGTATATCATCTGCAGCACTTCTTCACTGTCTCTGCTGTCTTCCCTGCAGTCTCCTGATGGCTTGGAGTCTTATTTCCTTCAACCCCCACCCTTTTTTCTTTTTTTTGGGGGGGGGGTGGAGAAGGGGGGCATGGATCAGCATAAATTCTAGATTATCCTTCTCTGTGTAAATCCAAATTAATTCTAAAAAAGGAGAAAAATCAAGTTGTGTTTTTCTGTCACCTTCTAATTCAGTCTTTCAGTCACCTTTTTACTCTTCCTCCCCTGTGTCCTTTCCCCTGGATTGACCGCATTCTGCCTAACATTGGATCTTGGCTGGAAATAGTTGTGCTCAGATGGTTAAATAGCAATTGAGTGTAAATTAGCTCAAAGAGCTGTGACTGCCACTGTCTGAATGATTCCAAAATAACTTTGTGGAGGAGAGTGACTGTCGGGTCAGACGAGAGCAGCATGTTTTGGATCCATTTGCGGGGAAGGGGGTTGGAGAGGATAGTACGGATTAGATTAATAGAAGAGAAATGCAGTATACATACTGGGTTATACGCTACTAAAGATGCATAATAAAAATTATGGTGATTGCTTGCAAGCAGGTGGCAACAGTATTTGGGAAAGTTTCTGTTTAAAACCCCGTATCTCTCATTAGCCAACTGCAGTATTCATAATGAGGGCCATGCAATTTTTGCGCGGCGTGATACAAAGGGTTTCCTGTGGGAAGTCCCTGCTGCCAGCGTCGTCCTTAGCAAAGTGACAGGAGAAAAGCAGCTGCCTGATGGGTTGGCTAATTGGTGTGCGGTGCTTCTCCCTGGGTGAGCCAAGCGGGAATCCAGCTGCTCCCCCGAGTGCTGCATGTTTGGTCGCGTAACTTTGCTCCTTCCCCTTGCTTCTCTTTTACCAGCCGCGTAGCTCCTGATCTTCTTTATTACCGCTTAACATAGGCAATTGTTCAGGGTCGTCGCTTGGTCGATCTGTTCTGCCTTTATGTATGGTGATTACAAAACAGCTGAGAATGTCTGGCAGACAGTAGAAATTTTGTTTCTGTGGATGAAAATAGCCAAAGATACATTCAAGGAGATAATTGGGCTCATTAAACTTTCCTATCATAATGCCAGCCGTAGCTTCATCCATTGTATGTCTAAAAACATCAGCAGCGTCAATGGACAAAAAATCTATTTCTATCCCAAATGCACCAGCAAAAACACTGGAATCACAATGTCAGAGTAGGGGCCCGCTCTGAGACTGTAGCATTTTAGTTAATGTTTTGGGGAAGACCAGGTCTGCTTCAAAAGAAGAATGTTTTTCTGGATGACAACAAAATATATTTTGTTCAGGGCAGATCAGCGGTTATCGCAGCATGAAGAGATGTATACAGTGTGAGGGGTTAGTGGCCCATCATGAGAAGCACCATGTGAACCACCATCAGTCTGGGCTGAATGGAGTCAAGTAACTCACCCTGATTTCTGGTGTCTGAATACCTTAAATCTTGCCTTATTTGTAGTCAGGGTAAGACAGATGCGCTAGGTGACTTACGGAAGGGTAAAACAGGCTGAAAGGGCAGGAGAGCAAGCACGTCGGTCTTGGTAAGACTTTGTGCTATATCAGTGTGCCGCAGCGGAAGGGAATCTCTCTCCACTGTTGCGTGAAATTACTGGATGCCAGACATCAATCAAAAGTAAATCACTCCTACTCAAAGACAGAGAGTTCCTAAGAAACATTAATAATAAAACTCTCTTCTGTTTGGGTAAGTCCCATGCAGACTAAAAGAGGCTTCTCAGAAGAGGAGTGTCAGACTGCTAGTAGGGAATGCTAGTGAGCAGAGGAAAAAAACTGGGTCAAATAAAATCCTGCTGGATGACAGTAAGTGCCTATTCATAACATTAAATCAGACATAGCTGGAAATCAACAGGGACAAACTCTATTTGATACCAGCTGGTCCATCACCAGCATGATCAGCCATGCTGGTACAGCAGCTAGCAGTACATGCAAGGCCTGGCTCAGAAAAAAATCAGCAAGCACAAGAGTTCAGCATGAAATGCGAACATTGCCTTTCGGAAATGACATTAACTGTCTGCTGTTAACTGACTCCAGACTTTGATGCTTCCTAGATACCTGCCTTCTCCCTAGCAAGACTGAGTAAAAATCATTCCCTCTGGCCTGATGGTAGTGATCTGCGTGGTACACTTTTTCCGCAGCCCTGTGACGTTCAAGGCCCTGCCGCCCCTCCTGGACGGGAGGCGTTGCATAGCACCATTGAATAGAGATGGGGCCAATCCTGCTTTGCTTTTCATGTGGACCTGTACAGTGGTTTGCCAAATCTTTTTCAGTGTCTGAAACAACCATGCTACCTCTACTTTTCTCAGTGACCTACAAGACAACCTCTTGTAGCAAACATTAGAGGAAGATCGGCTCTTTCTCTCCCCCTCCACCCCTTTTTCCTGCTCCAGAAGAGGCATCAGAGTCTGGAATTGACAGTTGGTGAGCATGCATCTTCAGAGATAGGGAAGAGTGTTGAAGAAGGGATTGGGGAGGGCTGATGAGGGCATTTTGGAGTCTGGTGAGTGAGAGTTGTGTATTAACCACCCGTGTGGTGTGCTGGAAAGACTGAATAGGAATTGACTTTCAGAGCAGCCTCTGAAAAGACTGTGAAGATAATTTTGAATAAATGAATCTGAACTCCTGGGAAATGCTGTAGCTAAGATGGCAAGTCAGTTCTTGGATAGATACGCAGAGGAATCTTAGGTAAAATTAAGGGCGTATCATTCTTCCTTTGTAAGGCAGAAGGAAGACCTCTGCTGTATCCAGATCTGGAATCTGTGCTATAAAAATGTGTTGGAAAGGTCTCAGAAGTCACATGGGAGGATAAAAAAGGACTAACAGTTTGACTTACCTGGGGAGAAGATCGATAATTTGATCTGTTTGCAAATAAATTGGAGCAATCTTTAACCGTGCATATACAAGCGTCGTAAAACTGTAAGATCAAAGTAGGCATCAGCTGTGCTCTTGATAGTGGGCGCAGTCCACTGGAAGAACTGGGCAAAGGTTGTGACAGATTTTCCCTCTCCTAAAAGATGAACTGGAAAATTTTCTAACAGATATGCTTGAGTTTGAATGGAGAGTTTGGTCCTGACATGGCAGTGATAGGCTGTTTTCACAGGAGATTGGACTGGAAAGTGATAGTGGTCCATTTTGTGCTCAAAGCCTGTAAGCCTCACATGGCTTGGCAGGCTTTGGGGCACCTGCATACAAGTATCAGCATATTTGCTGATAAACTCAGCCTTTAATAGAAGTCCTAGAAGGACCTAAAAGAGGAGGCTACACACAGATCCTCGTGGAGTTCCTGTGCCAGAAAAGCAGGGGAAATAGTTGCCCAGTGAGTGAAACACCAAAGTACGGTAGCAACATCCAATTCTGTAAGCATTACAGAAAAAAATGTTTGCACTGTCATGAAGACACTTTACAAATACGAAGTCTTCGAGCACCTCCAGGGAGGCTTGCTGCACTACCTGTACACTGGGGGGATGTTCGCATGCAAGCAGGGGAGTGGTTCCCAGCAAAAAGGCAGCTGCAAAATCCCTTTTGGTGTCAATGACACTGGATTAGACCCTTAGCAACTCTCTGGCTTTCCTGTCACTTAATGATTGAGCCCACATTGCCTTTTGCTACTCATGAGTAGAATTAAAATAATACGGTTGCTTAATTGAACTTTGTCTAGGTTGATTATCTCCTGTTGGACTGCAGCAAAGTTGTGGTGGGCTCTGAAAACTGACCCTAAGCCCTGTCAGATCTGAGCTGTTCCCTGATTACCCTGATTGGAAATACTCAGGTTATTAACCAGTATCGCAATGCATGAAATGCACAGTATTTCCCCTTGCAGCATGCTTGGTGGTGCATGGAAACATGGTGCAGTTGAGAGGACACTGGTTTGCCAGATGAAGTTTGTTACAATTTCCCATCTGCTCTCAAGCAGAAGCTATAAGGTTTGTGCTATGCAAATAATTATTTTTGATACATTTTTAAACATGAAATCTAGTCCAAACGGCAAATATTTTTAACATGTGTCTCTGTGCAGTCAAGAAAGCTGCCAGCAGCACAAACCTGAATAATTCTGCGTGATGATCAGGGTGGGGACAGGACGTGTTTGCCCTCAGTGTAGTGCCAGCCTTGCAAACTAGCTACTGCCAGGTGCTTCCCCTTTTGGAGAGCGCCTGTGAGGAATATTGTCACAAGGAGCAGTAGCAGGTTTGTGCTGGGTTTCTGTTTGCCTGCTAATGGGGTTGGCCGGGAAACGAGCATGACGAGGTGTGCTAGTGCAGCCAGATGCTCTGCGAGCGTGGCTGCAAATGGGCATCGCCTCTTCCACCAAAGCACCACCCAGCTGCCTCTGCTGCAGCTCTAGCGGTTGGTCTTTTCCTGGTGTTTTTGTCTGACAGGTGAGCAGGTTTAGCTGGAGAGGCGAAATAAATTAAAAGGAAAGGATTTTCTGCATTGCCCGTTTTTCCCCTTTCCGTGCTTAGGTAGTCTTCCCCTCTTCAAATGGTTTTCTGCAAGCGTGAGGCTGCATCTCAGGGAGCCAGGCTGCTTTCCCAGCCTGTGCTGTTCATTTTAGCTGCGACTGCAAGCACACGTCTGGCACAGCTGTGAAGTGTTTGCCTGGGTGTAAAAATGGCTCCAGAGAAGACAGGTGAGGATCATTGCCTTTCCCTGGGGGGGATGCAGAAGAGGCAATGTCTCCTTGCTATATTTTTAGCCATGCACCATGTGGAGCAAGTGTGGGCGCAGCTTGTCGCGTAGGCAGCCTCTGTTCCTCGCGAGGCCCAGGGCCTGACGGGGCCTGAGGACATCTCAGCAGCCAGAGGCATTGCAACCCTTTGGGATCACCAGGGACATCTTAGCAGCTGGAAGGCATCGCAACCCTTTGGGATCAAGCCATGGGCTCAGTTGAGGCTCTGCACAAGGTGCCCCTTGGGAGTGTGTCCTATGTTTGTTACCCAGGTGTCTGCAGCCTTCCTCAGCATTCACCCTAGTGCCAGGCAGGCAATGTCACATGGGTGCTTCAGCCGTCAACCTCACCGCTGCCGTCTGCGGGGCTCCTTCAACGTCCGGCAGCTGTGAGCAAGGGGGACGGGTCCCTCCCAGTGCAGGGATGGCTTGTGTAGACCTTTCCTCAGCATAGCAGGGAAAACAGGAGGAGACTGAGGAAGATCAGAGACTGGTGGTACCATGCCCTAAGGAAGCAGGTACAGATCAAAGCTTTTTATAAACATAGGGTGGGGGCCAGGCTTGACCCAGCCACATATCCAGAAACAGATTAAAACGTAGAGGGCAGAGCTGGGAGGAATTGTCTCTGCTGACACCATTTGTTCCTAGCAGCTTATGCAGATTTGGGACAAATGAAGGAGTCTGCAGATTCCTGAGGAACTGATTGAATTGTTTCAGCAATATTTCACCATTGCTTTAAAGCCAAAAAAAAAAGGGGGGGGGGTGAGAAAATGAGATTGGGACAGATCTAAACATTTTGGAAACAGAAGTCTCTTAGACTGCAGAAAATTTAGTAAGGAAAACTGTCTGAAAATGAATACTCTTTGAGGGGGTGGGATCTGTTTTGAGTTTTGCTCAGCCTGTAAATGAAATGATTCAGTTATTCTCTCGGCTTTCGTATAAGGTCACAGTGGGATCCTCAGTTTTTTCCCCTGTGTCTGAGGAGAAGCACTGGCAGGTGATAAGAGCATTTCCCAGCTGTGCCCAGTCCCAGGAAGAGTTCTCTGGGGACCTTTCCACCTTCTGCCTCCATCTTTCATAACAACTCTGCAGCATTTCGGCTGTCAGCCCTCTTGGAGGCTGTGTTTTCCCATTGTTCTCCATAACTCCAACTGGACAGAGAGAAGGACACAAAAGGAGCTGCTCTTTTGCGTGGGCATTCAGCGAGGGAGTAATCTGACCCAGTGGGTGATTGCACTCACATACATTATTTTTTCCAGGGTTCTGGGTGCTGGTGGCCTCCCCTTGGTTTCCATTGATGTGCTTTAACAACCTATTTGACTAATAATAAGAAACAGAGGGGAAGATTTTCAACTTAGGTTTCATATGGGTATGTTTCCATAGTGTTATAGTTAGTAGCATCTGATGGTACCTTCATTTGAAGTAACAGGTTGGCTATAGCAGCGCAATTTTGACATGGTTACAGAGCAAAATGCAAAAAAGCTGAATCCTGTGAGAATGTTTTAAGCATTTCTTTTCTTTTTAATGTCTTCATTGGTGATTTTTTTCTGAAAAGAACTGCAGCTGCCATCTGAAATAGGCAGGTATGAACACTGCAGATCTGTAGTCACAATTGCACTCCTTTATTCACATCTGGATTTCAGCTGCATATTGCTCCTGCTTATGAAGTGCAGTGCCTTCAGTGGAAGCTTAAAGGGAAGATCGAGGGTAGAATACAGATGAAGTGGGATCAGAGGGCAGGTTATCACCTTATTTTTGCAACATATTGCCGTTCAGAAAGCATCAAGAGACCTCAACAATAGCAGAGGATATAATGCCATGCTCTCAGAATGTCCAATATGCCTGCCCTAACTCTGTAAGCAAAAGTCTCCTGCCCTGGTAACATTTTCAAAGGAAAGAGGTCATGCCTTGCTGAATGAAGTTCAAAATAAACAGCATTTCCTCGAAAAGCAGAAAATGAAAATGCTCCTTGCAGACGAGGTATCTGGAAGAGTTATAGCAAAGCTTCAGAGAAGCTTGATCCACCACCCAGCACATATCATATCCTTAAAGAAATCATTTTTGATCTTTTGTTCGTGAAACTCTCTGCGGTAAAGAGTAAATCTAGATGTCTCTTCAACTTCAGTCTATGAAGATGCACCATTCAGGATGGTAACACAGTGTATAAAACTTGAATCACAACTAGCAAATTACTTTCTAGATTACAATCACAGCCGAGCCCCGTGATCTGATCCACATCAACTCTTTGTACGTCAGTGAACAGCAACGGCTGTAAGGTGATGAGCTTGGCAGACAGCGTAAGAGAAAAGCCCAACCTGTGACAGCGTGTCCTTGGCTGCCGTAGAGGGCAACATGAGAAAGTGCAACTCCGAGCTGCCAGAGGTGTTACACCTGAGTTGGGTACCATGCTTGCAGGTGGATTTCCAAGCTAGAGGTGCGTAGGCTGCAGAGCGTGGAGGACTTTGTGGTCTGCCCTGGCATTTCTAGGCGAGCTGTAGTCCTTACCCAGGGTGTAGGCTGTCCTTCTAGGGTACACTGGAGATGGGTGCTTTTCCCTCCTTTGGCAGCTATTTTAGATTCTAGCTTTTCTGATGTGTGCCAAAGCTGCAGTTGTCCAGCCTTGGTTGTGATGAAGATGTTGGGCAACTAGTGTTTTATTTGGCTTTAAGCTACAAAGAATAATTAGTAAAACAGCTTGAAAAACAGGTCTCCATCCTGAGAGGATGGAAAGGCTTTGCCAGGAGGCTCAGTCTGTACTAAGCCCTAGGGAAAGATAATTGAAAGACAGCAGGCAAAGACTGGCCGGGGAGCCAGGGGGACAATTAGCAGTTTTCATGAACGCTTTGTAGGACCCTCAGGGAGCCACTGGACTCTTTCCTGCTTTGGTCCTCCCATCTGTAAGATGGAGTGGTAGGTGTCTGTGCCACAAGGCTGTTTGTATTAAACAATATCTGCAAAGAGCATCGGAGAGAATTGTGTGAGGTTGTAGGTGGTTAGTGTTTTAAGTATTCAACTGCAAGCTGACTCAATTCGCCATCTTGTGGTGATCCCTAACTAGGAGCCTAGATCTGCACAGAGGAGCTCCCGAGCTTCGGTTTGCGTAGCAGGGCCAGAGCGTTAGTCCAGCGGCTGCTCAAGGGCAGGGTGGCGGTTGTTCCTTCTGCAGGCGTTCTTCCCAAAACTGACATGCTGGGAGTGCAGGTGATTGCCGTACACTTGCGGGGGGGTGGAAGAACAGATCAGCTGACAAGCTTAATATAATGATATTCTATGTGGAAAAGGATGTTAATGACAGGGAACTTGATTGACTGCATTTTTCTGCTGTATTATCTCTATTTAAATTAGCTTACATTAACTGCAGTCATATTTAGCACTGTCTGTCTACACTGCTGAATTTTTAGATTGTTAATTTTCAATTGCAAATCGCTTAATTATATCTTTTTTATAAATATTTGTAAAGTGAGTTAATATTTTCTGTTACATGAGGCACAAATTCTGGAAAAACTAATTGTTCTTGCTGTTGTGCTCTTGGTCTGGTAGGAGAAGCAGAAGCCTGAGCATCCCCTTACTAAAGGCCTTTGCCTTTTACAGCCAATGCATCAGAAATAAAGGTCAGTAGAGTGTCTCTGTGCAACCACATTCTTCAGTCGAAGCTCTCTCTATCTTACTATCAGGAACGTTATTAGAATTCATTTGGCTCCCTGGTAAAAAGAAAAGCAAAATTTTTTTGTCCACAGTATGATAACGCAGTAAAGAATCAACACTTAGGACATTTCATGTACATATTATCTCTGTACCAACTGCTCCGCTCCTGGAGTCCACTTTGAGCGTAAATACAAGATGGAGAGCAACGCCTCTTAGCCTAGGAGGAGTTTTAAAGGATCAGCTGAAACTTTCTGTACTGTTTTCAGGGACTTTGAACCCAGGACCTTGAATGCCTGTCTTTGTTCTCGAAGAGGGATCCCCAGTGCCAGCGCTCCCCTGTCCTGGCAGAGCTGCGTGCAGTCTGTGCCCAGCATACAAGGACATTTGCCTTGGTGGGTCTCCTGGAGGGTTTACATAGTGAAGGGTCTGCTTAGCTTTAAGCACCGGCTCCCATGCTCATGTATGTGCTGAGCGAGGGTCCCTGGGGCCTGGGAGGCAGAGGAGTGTTTCCTCACAACAACTTCAGACACTTGCTCTGAGGGCAAGTTCCCAGACACGTGCGTCGCGAGATTGTCCTGAAAAGCTGTCTCAGAGCATTGTCTCAAGCACAAATTCAGCAGCGCTTAAAAAAATGTTTGCCGTCAGCCTATTGCAGCAGTCTCCATCCGGCATGGCAGCCTCACCTGACTCACTGCATGTAATAGAAACAAACTGCAGGAAAGAAAAACATCGCGAAGGGCAGGTAATTGCTATTCGGTTGCATCTCTCGGGGGACCAGTGCCCTGTACTTTAGGATGCACCCTATGGCCTCGGGCAGTATCTGTGCTACCTCTGAAGATGTGACCACAGCATGTGCAGATGGAGCCCAGACAGCTTTAATGCCAGCTGATGTGAAGGATGTCAGGAGTTAGCCACACGAGCGCTTCAACGGGCGGGAAGGTGCAATACCCAGAGAGGTCTGTGCCCCAGCTTCTCGGCTGCCATGGTTTAAGCTGATGAGGTTAAAGCTAGCACAGGCCTGTCTTGAAGCAGCCTGCATGACATGTCCATGAAATGGTAAGTGAGAGCTGCAGCAGCAGCTGGTTCCCTAGGGGTGCCATGCAGAGGGAGGCAAAGCGTGCTTCTGCTTTGCAGAAGCTACTGCTTCCAGGCTGAAGCATCTTCTACAGTTGCTGTAATATCTGTGCACATAAATTATCCATATCACATTTAATATGGACATATAACAGCATGTGTCATATTGGTAGATTGCTGGCTAGACTGACCTTCCTCACCAGTAAGGTAATGAGGACATTGTACCCCGTGGGAGAAGTTACCTCATCCACTAAGATCTTTTCCTCCCATGTGGTACCTTATGCTGAACACCTACTCCTCTCACCTTCCAGACTAGTTGCTTCAAGATGTGTCACATTTTTGTTCTTCGTGTTTGTTTCTTTATAGCTATGCCTCTTGTTGCTTTTCTGTTTCTAATTCAATTCTTCTCACATCCTTGATCTTAATATAGAGGCCAGAGCATCTTGGAACGGAGTTGTGCAGGGTTAAACTCCACGTGACAGCTTGCAGCTCCACACAGCCCTTCTCAGAGGTGGCGTACATCCATTTTGTGCCACTAGTTCTTCAGGGAGTGGAATGGGTCCAGTTGCAGGGGATAAGGCATTAAAAAGAGGCCTGTCTGATGCTCTCAATTAGTGAATCAGATCAGTCCTAGTTTTGGACTGGATGTAGAGTAGGTTTTTTGGTTTGGGTTTTTTTTTTTACAGTTCTCAGTATCCCTCTTTTCTAGCAAGAGTAATATTTCCTGCCTTCATTGAGAAGTCTTGGCTTTTTCTCCGCTTTTTTTTTTTTTTTTTTTAATATTGCATGTTTTGCCTTCAACATTTGCATAACAGGATGTGATATGTCCAAAAAGTTGTTCTTGTTTCAGTGGCAGATTCTCAAGAAGTGTGTTTCCTGAATGAAATGCACAGTCTTATCACCCTCACAATTGTGTTCAGGGTGTTTTTGGAGAAAAGGAAGTGGAGTGGCTGTACCACTAATGTTTAGTTTTTCGTGTTGTTGAATGGTAATTATTTAGAAAAGAAGTGACTTTTTCAATACGCAAAGATAAATATTGGCATGGCTATTAGTATGTCTTCAGTTAAAAAATAGGAAATTCCCCCAGATGTAAATTTCTCTAAAATCTTATGCTCTGAGACATTCAAAGGTACCAGGACAAGAAAGGCAAGGAATTGACCTTTTAATTAGCATTATAAATACTATTATTATATATTGACCAAAGGGACTTACATGATGTTTCTCCTCTGGACTTTGATATCATTTAGTGGAGTGTTAGGTGCAACCTAGAGGGGCTAAGAATAGCAGAATCTCCCGGGGAAGTTGGCTCCCTTCTGGCACATGGGGATTCTCCACTGCTATAGGAAGGGGGTCTAAGGCAACATATACATAGACTTCTGGAGAAGCATGGTCCTAGTCACAGGTCTCTGGTGGGACCAGCAGCTAGTCATTTTAAAGACATCAGCTCTGTCAGTGCCCTTGAGGCTGCAGTTGGCTGGACCAAGCGCTGCTAGGACCTTCACTGTCATTCAGTGTCATGTCATACCTTCACTGTATCTGTCTGCGTCTCAGCCATGATTATTTACTAGTCCCATTTATGGTAAAGCATTTAGTAACAGATGTGCAATCCTTAGGAATCTGGCTCCACGCATACTGGAAGCCAAAAACGCTGGCCTCTGCTTGATCTTCATGCTGGAGAAAAGGCAGCCTGGTGCACCAGAAGGAAGACATGGTCGGCAAGGGTGGGAGTGCTGTGGAGAGCACGTCTGGGAAGGACAGGGCTAACGTCATTCGAACAGCAAGCTGTGCTGCTGCTTTAGAAGCTCCTTGTGATTTAAACGTCAAATTGGATTTAATCGTTGTTCACAGTCCAAAAAAAAAAAAAAAAAAAATCCCCTGAAGTGAAAGGTCCATTCCAAGCCAGAGTGGTCCAACGAGCTAACATGGTAAAATACACCCACTTTTGCAGCACGCAAGAAAATGATGTGAGTAGCAACAATTTGACTCCCCAGCCTGAACGATCGATCCGCTAGCGATATTGGTAGTTAGAGCAGGAAACCTCTGTTTTTAGGAGAGGTCTGCTTTCAGGCCTAAGCTTGCTCACGGTGTGTGCCAGTGCAGCGCTGCTTTGGGGTGCGCTGTTTGAACAGTACACTTACGCTGGGTACCTAGCTGAATGAGGAAGTTGCAAATCTTTTGAGTATTTCATGGTGTGCTTTCATTTCAACTCACCTAGGATGCTGTTCATTCGGAATACGTAGCTATCTCTTTGCTTGCTGAGGATTTGCTATCTAGAATCTTAAGTCTCCTGAACACTTTCTCCCTGACCCCAAAAGAATTAGCAGGCAAACCAGGAAGGTTCGCTGCATCAAACCAGTGTCAAACACATTGGCCTATTTAGGGGAATGGTCTCTTTAGGTCTCTGTGATGATCTAAACTTCATGAATCCTGAAATGAAGGGCAGGGTTGCAATTTTTGCTGATCTTAGTCCATGAAAAAGTGGGAGCTGTATCTTTCACTTTACATTCCTTACCCTTCTTTTCAGCTGATGCCCAGTTGTTTGGCATGAGAGGGAACTAAAACCTTGTTCTTAGTGGACAAAGTCTGTGCTTTGCCAATTCTTTGCTCAGACCTTCTGCTGAAAAGGTAGGCCTTCAGTTATTGTCATGCTGCCTCAAGAATCAAGATCACAATTCAAATTCCAAGTTACGTACCAACACACCCCAAGTATTTATTTTGCAGAATGGCTGTCCAATTTCAGGCTACACCTCTGTGCCAGGCGAGTTTCTGTTCCAAACAATTTTACTTTAATTCTTTATAAGGAATGGCAGTGATCGTCGTGCATGTGGTGATATGTAGCTATTGATTTGTTGTTTCAATTATCTGTGCATTCACCTGTATCCTCATCCCTAGAAAACACTGTGCTGATGGCAACAGAAGAAGAATTTGAGTTGCTGTTTTATTGAGAGAGATCTGGTCTCACTCTCTGAAGAATACATGATTTCATGTCAACACTGAGGCTAGCTAGAGAATTTTAAATTCATAGATCAAGCCTGATCGTTGAACCACTGTGACAAAACTCAGAAAGCTGTCAGAGCTGGAAACAAAGCATTTTCAGCCAAGGGGGACTAGCTGTGCCGCAGTCTCCTTGGGGAGAAGTGAATGGCAGGGTCAGAAAACTGAAGGCCTCCACTTTGAAAAGTCTTTCCCCTGCAGGAATGACACTCATATCGGGACACCTTTTCCTCCCTAAATACCTGCCTCTGTCCCTCTGGTAAGCATCAGCAAATAGAGGTTTTGACTTGAAATATGTAAAAACGCTGTTACTCTGTAACACTCACCAGAAACTACCTCCTGTTGTTTGTGGAAGGTTTTCAAATGCTTCAGTCATAGAGGCCAGTCTAAAAATCTCTCAATAGATCATGAAAGAGCAAGAAAATGAAAGTTTTGTTTGAACTGAGAGACATTGAGACCAGGCCCCTAGCACATTTTAAGCAGATATGGAAAGCATATATTCTTTGCAGGACCCTTGCCCTCACCTTGTGAGTAACTTGTGCACCTTTGGGGACATTCCCACATCTTGTTTGCATCTTTAAACCTGTTGAGTGACAACTGTGCTAGGACAGGTCCTTCTGCAAGTTGCTTTAGCTCCAAAGACTGGGGCCCATTTCGAGTTACGTGACCGCTTGTTTAGCTTCAGTTCTTGCAATTTGTTTATTCTTTGTATTTACCATTAAGCTTTTAGTCAAAAGATCAGGATATGAGGGTATGTAGATCTTTCCTCCTTGTTGTTGGGGGTGAGTTAATTGTAGCTAATTCTAGCTATAAAAATGATTTGAAATTGAATAGTAGTTTAGTGTCGTGTGTATTGAAAATTCATGTGTTTCCCTTCCTACTGAAGTTTAGCTTTAAGGAAACGTAAGCAAGCTAAATATCACAATCTGCCCTGAGCTGCATGAGCTAGCGAGACCTCCAATTTGTCTTATGTGATGCTTGTGCTAGGCATATGCTCGCCACAGGCCTCAAAGTGTTGTTACGCAGTACCGTAAAAAGCGAGTATTAAGGCTCTCTCCGAGGTCAGAAGCCTCTGCGCAGCTTAGTTTTTAAGCCCTTCTGGTGTCGTATACCTCTCATGGATGATCTTACAGAGGGATTTCTGGGGTTCAGAAGCTTTTTAAACACAGATTGAAAGGATGTTCCTTTCAGATGGAAGTGGTTTTCCATCAGTTTTTTTAAATAGCTTGCAAATCATTTGCGAAGGCAGACAACACTTCTCCTCCTCCTCTCCATTTTGCTGAATCTGTTTTTCATTTATTTTTGATTTATCATTCCTCATAAATCTGTAGGTATCTTTGCACAACCTGCTGGAAAGCTGTTTGCTAAGCTTGCTTGCGTCAGCTTTCCTGGCAAAGCTGCAAACTCGGTGTGTTCCCACAGGGGCCGGTGACTGACCCAACGCAAGGGGATTTCTTCCCCTTTTTTGTACACAGGGTTCGTGCAGGGTGCTTTGCTGCCGCCTCTCCTTGCAGTGCCGTGCGCACGTGCTGATCTATCAAGCAACGCATTGCAGATTAGCAGCGGGTAGCCGCGTGCGCTGCTGCCAGCACGAAGGAGGGCGTGCAAATCCTCTGCTCGTAGCAAAGAAAGGCAGCCAGCTTGGTCACCGCTCCTAATGACAGCGAAAGGAGGCGAATCGAAAGGCGAAGACGCTGCCAGAAATCCTCTCCTCCCCCAGATGATCAGCTCAGGCTGCTGATGCCCAAAGGCCCACGCGTACCCTCGGGCCGCAGCAGCTCCCGCGCCAGAGCACAGGGCCAGCACCCGGCGCTGCCCGGCCCCCGCGGCCGCCCTGGCTGCCCGCATTGGAGAACGCCCTGGCCGGCTTGGTGGCGGCCGGGCCCCAGACCCGCGCGCGGGTGAGCCTGGCCCGGTGGGTTTAGCGGGCAGCATCCATCCCCATGGCAATTAGTTTGGAGTCACCTTGAGGCTGGAGCTCTCGGCCTCGTCTGGGAAAGTACGCATGCTCGCGGCTTTTGTGCGCTTGTGCGGCACGCAAAGAGCCCGAGCGGCCGAGGTGGCTGGTAAAAACACAGCGCTGTGTTGCTTTGCTACGGGACTCGGCACGCGGGAGAGGAGGGGGTGACCGTACCTGCAGGGCTAACGTTTTCACGCAAGGATCCGCGCACAGCCCTGCAGCTCGTGAACTGTGAAATAAGATTTCTCGTCTTGCAGAAGGAAACATCAGTCTTAAATCAGTCGCCCCCAGAGCTCTTTAACCGCTTTCTTACGGCAGCCTTGGTTCATTAGATAACACAGAAGCTCGCTGGGATAACAGGAGCAGGCAGTGATCCGCAGCTGCTTAGCGAACGCCTGGCGATGCACGGCCTCGTTTGAGAGCGACTGGCTTCCTGCAGAAGGTCGGATTTTACATAAGGAGGTGGAAAATGGCGCAGGGCTCTTCTGCAGCCCGGCTCCGGAGGAGCGGGTCTGTGTCGCCCCACGGGATGCTGAAGGCCTTGGGGTGCATCGGGGTGAGGGCGCAGCTGGGTGCGCGCACAGCAAGGCAGCGTCGAGCCCCCTTGCTGAATTACCTAATGGATTTTGTAAAATGTAAACAAAGAATTATGCTGGCTGGCTCTTGCCCAGCTTAAAACCGGTTGGGCACATAGCAATTACGTTGCCAAATAGTCTGAGAATTAAAACAGTTGAGTGGAACAACAGTCTCTTCCACTCACAAACATCTGATGGCTTTGTTGGAATTTTCTCACTGGATTGATGAGTTTTTTGTTCACCTCTCCCAAAGTTTTGTAAGATTACGTATTTTCTAGCTGGTATGCAAACATGTACATTCTTAATTAGGCTGTTATCCTTTTTTTGAAAAGCACCACCTAAAAGCTATAATGTTGCAGAGCTGGAACCCTGAAGCTTTTCTGCTTTAAATCTTATTTCTTTCTGCTACAGCTGTTAGTCAAAACTATTGTGTATCTTATAAAAAAGAAAAGTTGGATGAAGTAATAGGTGCAGTTTGTAATCCCTTGAATTAAGGGGAATTTTGCATTGTACTAGAAATATTCTGCATGACTCTCAGCCTAAAAGACTGATTTTAGGAAGTCTGGCCAAAGGAGCAGTATCCTTGAGCGTCTTTTAGCTGCACGGCGTCACTTGGAGAGCAGTCCTCCTGGGAGTGCGTCTTGGTGCTTAACCACCTCATCCCTGCAGCAGCTCGCAGAAGGCTGGTGCTGTCTGGAAGCCTCTGCCCTGGGCAGCAGGCACAGCCGGCTTCTCTTCCCGCCCGTTGTAACAGCCGTGGTTACACGGACCAGCGCAAAGATAAATCCCTCTTCGTGCGCTTCTTCCAGCCAGCCTTGTCTGTGCTGTGCCTGGCTATGGATTTCAGTGGGGGATCTTGCCGCATGGGGAGGCGGATTTAGCGAGATCCCTTTCACGCAGGGAGCCAGGTGTAGAGGCGCAGCCCCGAGAGGTTGTGTTAGGCGCAGCTGCCGCTTCTCGGCGTGCAGCGGAGAGACGCCGTTCCCCGGGGGCCAGGCAGGGCACTCGCTGCCTGGCTCGAGCGACCCGGCCGCCGCGTGCCTGCAGGCCGGCGCGGACGCTGTGCTCTGGCAGGTCAGGCCAAGCGCCGCTGCGTTTTCTGTGCTGCCATCGGCTCCGCGGGGGCTGGGACCTCACTGCGAGCGTTGCACCGACGCGGCGGTCTGCCTCGGCGTCCCTCTGAGACAAACAGCGTGATCTGCCTTGGAAGATCCTCCCTGAGCAAACCGGGAAAGCGGGTGTCCGCCTTTGCTGCTAGTTCTGCACACGGTGAGGGTTTCTGAGAGGAGCTACCACAGAAACCTCTTTTCATTTTAATCCTTCTCACTGGAGAGGGTAAACGAGGCTCAGTTGCTTTCTGGGAATCCATTTTTTGGCAGCAGCTCCTGAAAGAAGGGACTGTCTGTGCGCGTCGAGCGACCCCCTCTGCAATAACGGTGTACAGCCTGTCGGACAGACTGACACGGTGCCATTACAGAGCCCTTCTTCACAGGAGACAGGCGTACAGAGATCTCCTCCGGTCCCACCACGTGCCGAGAAGCAACGGTGCTGTAAAACTAGCAAAATTCACGCGGAGGAAAATATGCCAGGAACCACTTTTGTTTGACCAACTCCCACAGCCACTGCGGCCTTGAGGCCTGAGGAAGAGGCAGGGCTTATGCACGGTCCTCCTCCACCTCTGTCCATGCAGAAATTGGGGGTACCGGTGCTCTCCGCTGTACCCTGTGTTCCCAGCAGCGAGGTGGCACCTGCATCCTGGGAAAAGGGGCTGTCTGGAGGAATTAGAAGGGAGATCCTCAACCTCTCTGTCAGGGACTGAACCAAAAAGATGAATTTGGGTCGTGGGAGAGAGAAGGAACAACATTTTCTACTTGCAACAAAAATGTTAGGAAACGAGTGTCGTCAGTCGTGCAGCTCTTCACGTGGGCTTCAGCAGAGGTCCTGAGCAGATGCCGCCTTCGTTTCTGTGCTGGGAGCTAGCAGAGGTAGAAGAGTGAGCTTCCCCTGGCCTCATTCGGTAGATTGGAGCCCAAGATCTTAACTCAGAGATTTTTCCTCTAAGACTCATTTTTGTCCCCAATTTCTGTGCTTTGTAGTAAATATTTTGTGGAAATTTAAAAAAAGGGGGGGGGAGGAAGGGGGGAGGTCCCGCCTGTCTCCAGCACTCCCTGGAGCCCTGTTTCTAGCTCTGCCAAAATCTCCTCTATACTCCCTCCTTTCCTCAGGCATTAATCCCCTCCCCTGCTTCATGGACAGCGTTTTAGTGGGTGGCCAGAGAATTTGCAGGAGGACTTGTCCTGCTTCTTCCCTTCAGGCTCTTCTGAAATCCTCCCTTGAGCAGTCGGTGTGAGCTGTTGAATCCCCATTTGGGCTGTGTGATGGTGGTGCCCAGCCCCTTACAAGAAATGCTAATTTTGCTGGCACGGGGAGGTGTATAACCCTTGAAAAGCTATCCACGCTTCCTTTTCCTCTATGTCATTTCAAATCCCAAGACAGCTGACGGTCCTAGGGTTGTAATTTGCTGCACAGAGGATTAGCATGTTGCCCAGGGTATTAGTGACTTTAAGCTACCAAGACAGCTTAACATCGTTCACGTTTCCAATTTAAAAGGAAGTTCAGCATCCCAGCTCTGCTCAAAAGAGGGAATATTTAGATCCTCCAGTTTCTTGTTCAGAGAAACCAGCCAAGTTCAGGACCTCGAACACAAAACGGTGCTCTCTTTGTTCCCTTTGTTGCTCGTATGGAAGAATATTTACTCAATCATAGGTGTTTCTATGGGAAAAGGATGTTACAGTTAATCTGTATCTGTGGCCCTGCATATGTTTTTGGGTGCCATGTGTTGTTCACAGTACAGACTTGTCCTGTCTCATGTCAAAGGTGTCTGCGTTATCTCTTAGAGCAGTCGTTTTCTGATAAGGAACTGAGGGCTTCCTCCATGCAATGCATCGCTTTGGGGGGCCGTGTGTTTCTTTCAGCTGGAGCCCTGTGTGGTGCCAGATACCATGAGTTACTAGTATGTCTTGACTGATAGATTAATTATTAAGTGAAGGGGCCTTATGAATTTTTCAATATTTCCTCTCATGGTGCATTACAAAGTGAAACCACCTTTTACTAGACAAAGATGTCTCCTAAAGCCCTACACCAAAGCGCCAAAATTGTCACCTGTATTGTGATCTTGTTCAGCCTTCGCATACAGCGTGTTTACTTTGAAATATTTAATCAAGCATTTGCTGAGCTACATAGCTCATGGTGCGTCAAAGGACGAGGGCCTTGAAGCTCTCTCTTCCCAGCACACATAACCCTGTGTGCATAACATGGCACAGCTATTTGACTGGATGGATGACCAGGTTGGTGCTTCAGCACCAAGGTAGCGCTACATGTAGGCAGGTTCGGTAAGGATTTAAGCAGCTCACAGCAGGTCATTTCATCCTTGCCCTCCACACTGGGAAAATTCATTCACAAGCTGGGATTTTTGGAACCTGTTTGGCTGAATAGTGGCATGCTGTACACAGGGAGCTAGAAAATTAAAGTGGCATCTTCTTGACTAAATACAGAGGCTGCCGCGAATGCCCTCCCCCAGGAAGGTACCCGACTGATAGCAGCCAGTTTGCGTTGTGCCTTCAGCCTGATCCCTGGCTGTGCAAGCAGGGATCTCCTGATCTGCTGTGTGCTTAAAATGTCGGCAGGGACAGCTGATCCCTGCTGCAAGCTAGAGCACAGATGACTCCAAAGCTCCTTGGCTGCCGTTGAGCTTGTGCATGCCCTAGTGCTGCCACGGTGGCATTAGGCAGTTGTGGAGACTCTGGGCAGAGGGAGAGAGTGAAATACTTAAATTCTCTCTGGTTGTATTTTGTGGTATCTTCTCTAATTCCACCTCCAATTTTTCATCCTGCAGGACTGAAATCAGCATAAGAAGTGGCTCTTGATTTCATGGAGACCAGGACTAAATGCTTTGACTTTTAGCGTCCTTGGTGAAGAGCTGGATTTATTTCTGTTTCTGATGCAGCAAGTCTTATGTTGTAACTAAGTGCGTGCATTGCCGACACATTTAAAATGTGGTTTTCCAGAACTGCATTGCTCGTGGCTTGATTGCTGCAGGAGGCAAGGGCTGGACACACAACCCCATTGTAACCTCCTGCAAAGGGAGGGGAAATGCTTTTAGACAGGCCCCTGTTATGCTTCAGGAGTCAAGACTTGGTGACATTTACTCCACTTGCTGGGAAGCAGTATTCAGCATTAAAAGTGACTGGCAGGAAGGGATTAAACTGTTAAAAGGTCCCAATGCTTTCTGGCTTCTCTCCTGTGGCTGATGACAATTATGCCAACAATACCTGTCACTTCCACGTTGTGTGTTGTAAATGTCAGGCTAATAATTGCAAGTTGTATCTGTCTGTTGCATTCTGTCATTATAAATCCCTGCAGCTTGTAAAAAAAGTTATTTCCAATAGTGCTATTCGCTATGGTGACTTAAACATACTGAAGCTTCGCAGTGCTGTACCCCGAGTGCAGTATTTTAGTCTGCGTCCCTAATGTTTGTATAAATTGTGTGTTGTGTTTAAATTGTGTGTGTTTATGGGGAGGGTACCCCATCAATATACGTTTGATGGGACAGCCAGATCAATTCTTCTTTTACTTAACTAACTGCTGAGTGCTCTAAATCACACGTTGCTTGTCCTGCTGGCAGAGCTGGAACGTAGCTACCGCTTGCTCACCCATCGTTTCCGTGTTTCCTCCCACAGAAGCAGGGGGCTTTGATCGGCTGCATCACCACTAGCTTTGGCGGTTAAGTCCCGATGGCAGAGAACCATACCCGCGGCCATCCTCGGGCAGTCGCCTTGGCCAGAGGTATTGAATGGAGCAAAACAGCCTTGGGCATAATAAGGAAGAAAAAGAGCGCAGCAGCCTGCTCTGCTCCCCGGAGTTGCCTTCAGAGCCAGGGCTGCGTTCCTAGTGGCTTGGTTTTAAGCTGTGATAAACTGGAGCTTTAAATATATAACGCTTTGACTCCAAATATAGTGGAATTTAAAGTCTCCATTAACTCTGTTAATATCCTTGAAATGCCGCAGGCTTTTCCTCAGGCGAGTGGAAGTGAGCGTGGACTTGTTGTTTATTATAAGGCCCAGCTTAGGTGGTTCACAGGAGCTGTCTTACAGGCAAAGCAAATAGTTTAGGCATGGATTTGATTTGCACTTATGCATCTTACTTATGCAGATCTTATGACTTAATTAGGTTTGTTTGTTTGCCTTTTTTTCTGCCTTTGAAAGGTGTAGAGAAATTATCTTCCATCCCCTTGGGACAGCGTTAGGAAAAGTCTTAGAATTTGATTCAGGGTTATGGAAGGAAAGGTGTTCTTCTAAATACAAGCAACTGTTCTTTAGTGGGGATTAAAACTGTCACCTGTTCAAAATCACATGATGAAAATTATCAACCTGTTTCATATTACTAGTGTACCTTAAAATTGATTCCTTATTAGCAGTTTATATGTAAAAAGCTGTCTTTCGACAGATCTTTTCCTTGCAAATGAGTAGTCAGCATTTGGTTAAAAAGTATGCATATGCCTTGCTATGCATTTAGTGACAGACTAACTGCGATTCTGATAAATTTTGGGTTCCAGTCAGAATCTAATCTGCATAATTTTATTTTATTTTTATTGTTTTACTTTAGCAGCTGTAACACCAACGTAGATAATCTCTGCAGGGCAAGCAGAGTGAACTAATGCCGTATGCGGGTAGACCTATGAAAACATCTAATTTACCAGCAGGCAGTTGTGTAATCATCGGTTGAGAATTGCAAATTATGTACGTCATACATTTGTGGCATGCTGCTGAAGAAAAGCCCAGTGCGTATGACAAATCATATATATGCTGAAATTTATAATACTTTTCACATTTAATTGACTGGGGCAACCTTATGATTTATATCTTTGCTTTATTCATAGCACACTCATAACATAGTCATAATGCAGAACGAAACTAATTCAATTTCTCCTTGACTTTGTAAATCATTTATGTGTTTGGCTGTCAAGTATTTGAATATAAAGTGGGCATACATACTGCAGAAAATAAATAGCTGGTTCTCTAGTTAAGAAACTGAGTTTTAATGATATTAGGATCTGTTTTGCCTTACTTGGATGTTCAGTATTGCTTAGATAGCATGCATTATGTTTGCCCCTTACCTTATTTCACAAGCAAAGTATATTTTATGGGCACCAGTGTTAATCTCTTAATGGCTTCATGTAGTATTAGGACTGTGTAAAACATACTCAGCTTCCTTTGATGTTAGCAGGAGCCTTCCAAGGCTGAGGAGCAGTAAGTGGCTCTGAGCTGTTGGCCCTGCTCCTCTTAGTCACAAGAAGTCTTTCTGAAACTGCCAGGACAGTACATAAGGACTGCAAACAGGGACTGTCTCGTTAGTACCATTCCTTATATAATGAGAAGAAAATGTTCTGTGTGCCATGACAGACTGTCACTAAAGCTCTTTGTGACTGGTTTCCCAAAGATCGTTTTTTGCCATGGAGCTATCATGCAAAGTCATTGAAAATACAGCCTGGATTTTTTCTTTTTTTTTTATTTTTTAAGGACCAAGTTACCTGGCTTGGCCACATCACTAATGAATCTTGACAGGAATAGCAGCACATAGCTCTGAAAAAGAATACCTTACCCGCTCGGCTGCAAATGAGGCGGCTGCCAAGGGCGTTGCCTCCTAAGAAAAACAGTCCTCTGCAGTCGCATCCTTCAGTGGCAGAGTTCTCGCCACCTGTGGCATTACTGGAGAACATCTGCAAAATCAAGAGAGTGCAGAAAGTGTGAGCCAGTTTGCTGGCTCATTATCACCCTGCAAAAACAGCTCTCCTCCCAAGCAGCATCTTTGATTTCTAAATTTAACATACGAGTTATTTTGGGTAATGTGCGATTAACCTCAATTACTGTAGCTCAGATGAAATTCAAAATAATGCCTTCTCTTTCTGAGTTGCAAAGAAATGGAAATCTGGGGTTGTACATTTTCTACCCTTCATTAGGCAGCTCTGAAAGATACTTGCAGCAGGAGTTTGTTCCGATCAGTGGAAGTCCATGGAAAAATTGTTGGGGGGAATTGATCCTGAAAGGTGCTGGTGGCTCATGGCTCTTTACTGGTTTGGTGATCAGGAGTATAAAGGTGAAGAAGCCAGATTATTAAATGCTTATGGTGCAGCTGGAGTGAATGAAATCTAGGTGGTCAGGCCAGAGATCATTGAAGCTTCAGTGGAATTTGGATCGGGGTCAGGACGCTTTGTAGTTTTCCTGTTTTAATTAAATCTGCAATGGAGGCTTTCAAAAATTAATCAAAAATATATTTTCCCTCAGTCTCAGTCATAATGAATGTCAGCTCTCTGGAAAATCATCTGTGGTGAAACATATGCAGATGTACTCCTGAATGTATGCAGATATACATGAGCCTAAGCGTGTATGAGGAAGAGAGGACATTTAGGTTATACAAGCAGAGAGCTGAGAAAATGCCATGGAACAGCTGCGGATCTGGGGGGAAACAGTGTATTTCAGCACGTTCAGGAAGCTCTAACAGAAGAGCTCATAACTCGTCAGTCTGAGAACTGAAACTTCTATCATTTCTGTAGCTGTAGCTTTCCAGACTGCACTGCACCAGCCGAGCATTTGTTCTCTAAAACAGTTTGTCTCCAGAGGAGGATAAAACATAGAGAGGTAGTTACAGCAACCCCAAGCCAGCTTATAAAACTCATTTATGGGTAGCTGTCATTGCAAGAGCTAACATACAGTGGCTTGTGGCAATTTTGTTTCCTGGTAGCCAGAAGGGGTCAATAATTAGAAAAATAAGGCAGCTGCCCTCAAACCATCTGGCTGATTCGGGAACGGCTCAAGAGGTTACTTTCTGTAGGCAGTATTTTAAAAAAGGGGCAAAGATGAACTTGGAGCTTTCAGAAAAGTAATACCTTGGCCCTGACCTTTGATTTGTGAGTCACCCGTCTCCTCAAGAAGTGCTAGGAAATGGGATTTGGATGGAGGAGCCAGTCCCCTCTTGCATGAAGTAGTGTTTGCAAGAAGAGATGAACCAAGACGGTGTGGAAGCGGTCAGCACCGCCGAGCTTGGTTTTATTTCTCATGAGAGGGAGCAGTGCTGTGACTGCTGGCTGCTGCTGCATGTTTTTAGCCTTGTGCTGTGGCTGAAATTGCCCCGAAAGAGTCTAAAGAGTCGGTAGAGTCTGGAAGGCAGCTATAAAATTGCCGCCTTGTTACAGCAGCTATCAGCTTCTTTGGGGGTCTAGTTCTGATCTTGTGCTTTTTTGTTGTTTTGTATTTTATATCAATGTATTCCCACTAAAAAAGAAAACAGCTGCCCCTGAGTCCTATGGATGTGAAGCTGCTCTTCAGCAGTCACTGTGTCTTACACGTATGCTGTAATGGCTTGCTTAACGGGCGCAAACAACTTTTTACCCTCAGGAGACCTTTCAGAGCCAGGCAGGCGCAAAACACTGAACCACACGGTTGGAGGCAGTGCGTTGCAAAAAAGGGCTCTGCTGAAAGCTGTAGGAAAGCTGATTGCATGAATTGGGTGGTAGCACGGGGGTTTAGCGGTATGGAGGCATAGAGAAAGACAACAAGCAAATAGTATTGCTGTGCATTTCTGTTGAACCTCTTCTGGTTTCTTCTGTCTTATTCCAGCTGCAAAGTAGGGGCAGGAGAGCGGTTGGCTTAGGCATCTGGAGCTGCTGGTGTGACCTGCCATGGTGCTGGGAGGATTGCGGCCTCCCAAGCGCCCGTGTCGCGCTAGCAGCATGTCAGGGCATTGCTGCTAAATCACTGCAAAACTATTATTCCGTGCAAATTCCCACCCAGGGTACTTCATACAGCTGCTTAACCCAATCGGGCACGACTTCGCCTGGTATAAATTACCAAAGATGTGCTGAGTGGGAAGGCCAGCATCTGTGGAAGGATGGACACTGGACTCAAACTAAAATGTGTTTGGAGTGCTTATGGATGAAGCACAGGGATGTGGTTATGGGCCTGCAAACCATAAATAACACCTTTTTCTTTCTTCTTCTTGATCTGAGCGAATACGTTTTGTACATGCTGTCTGTACCGCGTGTGATCTCTTACTCCCCTTGAAATGATGCTGTTGCCCAGTGCAGCAGCCTCACAGATCTCCCAAACAAGCTGTGTGGTTTTGTCAAAGGGAGATTTGCCCTAGTGAAGTCTTTTGTTTTGGGCCACTGCTTTTTAAATGTTCAGGAAAGGTCAGTGTGGAAAGCAGTCTCTGGGAAATAAATGCATGAACAAATAATTGTTTAAATTAAAGAGAAGGAAAGAAATTAAGGGAATTACCCTTTTAAAAAAAAAAAAAAGGGGGGGGGAAGCCCTCACCCAGGTATGTTATGGTGGTTCCTAACTGTGTGGCTGATCTCTCTTGGTTGAGTGCTTTTAGATGTCTGTCGACCCCCGCATCCAAGACTCTCAGCTTCACCTTCAGCCCTTATTCGTTAGCTGCCACGAAATGCCTTCCCCATCGCTCAGCACTGCTTAATGACAGGCTCTCCCAGAGCAAGGCAGTCTGCGGCGAGGAGGGTGTGCCTCGCAGCAGCAAAAGTAACGGGAGCAAAACTCCCAGGGCAGCCTGTCCCCCGCTCCTCCAGACACGCGGGAGAGGCAAACACAGCATTTTTTCCTGGCGCTTTCCAGGCGCAGATTCACACCACCCTGCTGCTCCGAGCGGCCCTGCACGCAGACCCGAACGTGAAGAACTGGAGGAGGAGGTGATGCCAAAGGAACCGGGTTCTCTGAGGTTTCAGCAAATGGGGCTGCTAAATCTAATCAAAGCACATGAAATAAAAGAAATGGCAAAGTCTTTCTTCTGGAGGACACCCTGCCTCTCTGCAGGTTCAAATAGTTGTATGCATACTTTTTGTGGTGCCTTGTCCCTGAGCAGGGCCCTTCAGCACTAGCTGTCTACAATTATTAATGGACAATATAGTGCTGAGCAACTGAATTGCTTCTAAAGGTACTGCGTTGTTTGACTTTTTCACCTTGATTTCCTTTTTGTTTTTATACAGCTGGACAACCCAGATGAGCAAGCAGCACAGATCAGACGCGAGTTAGATGGACGTCTTCAAATGGCAGAGCAAATTGCCAAGGTAAAAAAAAAAAAAAAAACTTATGTATTAACAAGCACATAAGTAGTTTGATGCAGTCCCCAGGTCCTTTTCTTACTGGGTGGAGAAACCCATGAAGGAATCACCAGTTAAAAATCAAGAGATTTTTAACTACAAGTGAAGCTGTAACTACAAATGAAGCTGTTGCGATGTGCATTTTTTGGAATGTCCCTGATGAGCTGGGACAGAAGGTGCTTCCAAAATCCCTTATGACATCTCAGCTGTGGGAAAATAACCTCCTAAACTGCTCCAGCTAGATCTGTAAGTGTGTATCTAAGCCTTCCTTGTCAAACTTGCAACACATGTTGGGCAGTAAGGTGGATGATGGCATATAAAAGAAGCCAAAAATTTCCTAAATGGATTTGTGCAGTTCTCTGGGCTGCTGGGTGCCACAGTTCCCTGTCTCAAGGTAAATACTCCCTCAGTAAGGGCACAAGACTTGCTATTCCAGCGGATTTCACATGTGGCATAAGAACAGTCAGGCTAGTGTTGCACTCCTTTGGACATCATTCCCACCTAGAGCAGCAGGCCTGGGAGCTCAAAACAGTTTTTTTTACCAAGCAGTCAGCTGAACTCCCCAGAGACCCTTGTGTAAGGAAGCATTCTCCCTAGGAGCAGATCATAGCCTCACGCAGTACAGATTTACATCACCTCCAGGAGACAGTAGATGGAGAGAAATCCTGGATGCTGTTGACATCAGCATGGCCAAGTTTTTATCGCTGCTCCTAATCAGATACTCTTGAGTCCCAGATAAAGCCTTAATGGGGTTGAAGTCATTGGGAGTGATCTAGCTGACTGTTCTCAATAATCAGCAAATTATAACTGGAAGGAAAAGGAAAAAAACAACAGAAGTCTGATCAGAGAGACTTAGCTTAGGCTGAGACCTGCTTACCAGCAGCAATCCTCTCTGCACTGACAGGGAGCTGTGTCCAAATTATGAGGTTTTTGAGAAATGCAATTTCGGAGCTGTTTGTGACTGCACTGAAATCTGTGGGTGTAAAAGAACACAATGCATTTATGGTTAGGTATTAGTAAGGATCTCTGTAGCACCTGGTTTGTTATTCCTACTGACACTTCCATTAAATAACTGCTGTCACTGTGTCTTTGGGGAGGCAGGTTGTGTTATTCTTCACCTCACTAATAAAAATAGGAAGAAGACCAAGAACCATATGGCCAGATGATGCATAGCAGAGAGGCAGATCGACTGCCGCTTCTTTCCTTTGTTCACTATTTGGCCCTTTGACATTTTATTTTCAAGGAAATCTACAGTATTTTTTATTTTCAGCAAAACTTAAACGCCTGTATCATGCACTGCCGCTCTTTGGTTCTGAGATTGGTAGCCAGGCGTTGGGTGCCAAAATGAGACTGGCTGATTTCTTTGTTTCATTTTCTCTTTATGGCATGTGGGACAGCAATATCCATGGTTCACTAGCAGCCAAAGGAGGCTGCAGCTTCATAAATTATTTTTGCAAACAAGAATTTGCCATTTCCATTCCCCCAAAGGATGTTAAAAACAACCCATGCCACTACTGGCCCTGTGAGAGACAGTCCTAAACATAACCTGACATTTCCTGGTGCAGAATCCAACCTTCAAAATACAACTGTGGAGAGCTCGGAGGGAGGTTTAAAATAAAAGTGACTTACCTGTTATCCAGTTGGCAGGTATTGATATTTAATCTCATTCACATTACTGCTGCAGGCCTTCGCTTTAGAATGTCAGATCCCAACAGCAGCTGCCTTCGAGAAATCTTGTTCTTACAGACCCGTGAATACCGCTTTTTGGAGGCATCCAAATGACCTTTTGAATCTTTCTCTGCATCCTCCTTTCTGGGCAAGGCTGCTTCCTCTGTAGCACAGGGGAGGCTCACAGTTCAGTTGTGTGAAAGGATAGCATTCTACAATTTTATCTCCAATTTGCTAGGTTCTTAATGCAGATTTGCCGCGCAGCATGACTTACTGTGCACATAAAACCAACGCTGAGGTTGCCATCTTTAAGATTCCATTGTAAAGGCAAGTTAACTCTTCATTAATAAATTAAGAAATTCGTGCTAGGACATTTGAAGTTAAGAGGAAACAAAGGCTGTGTAGTCTAAAATGATCTAGAATCACGGTGCTTCAGGATGTGCAGCTCTGCAAGCCCTTGTCTGGCCTGTTGTGCATCTTGGGACAAGTCACTCCTGCCTCTGGGTACCAGGACACAGCTCTGTATCTTTTTGTCTTTTCACCTGCCCAGAACAGTGCAGCTCAGCACAGTTCCAGTGCAGCAGAGTCCTCTGCTGAGCCTGATTTCATCAAAGTGCATAAGCCCAGCCGTGGAGGGAGCTAGCTGAAGGATCACGTTCGAAGTTAAGCAGATGTTTTAAAGCTGAATCTGGACAGGCTATTCAGTCTGCGTGTTGTACTTTTCCACTAGCTAAATGAAAGCAGCATTACGGCAGAGAGCTTAGTGATGCCAAAGACAAGGTATATTTTTCTCTGCAGCTGCAAGTGTCCCCTTTACTCTGTCCTGTGATACCTTTCCCACCCAGCCATATGGCGTCACAGACAAGAATGTGTGAAAAGGGACAGTAGTTGGGGCAGCTAAATGGGACCCTAAAATTGTGATGACAGCAACTGTGCCTCACAGTCTCTTACCTCTGTGTCTCTCCACACTTGTCCTCATTTCTGATTCTCTCCCTGCTCCAATTACATGTGGAGGTGACTAACATCATTTTTTGGCTATGCCTGCATCCCTTGATTATGTCATTTGCCAGGCTTCCCCCACTGTGTCTCCGGGCAGCTGGGTAACTTGGGATCACACCTGCATTTCTTCATTTCCCCCCATCTGACTCAATCCTGGTTAAATCCTTACCCATCACTTCAAACTACATGGTTTTAGCTTTAGCGTAAGAAGTTGCTGGTGGCAGACAGGGAAACCTCTCAGTCTGTGCTGCATTTGTGAAGAGGTTTGTGGGTGCGGTGCCAAGGTTGAATCCCTGGAGAGATGAATAGCAGCAGGGTGATAAAGCAATGATATTTGAATCAAAATTCTCAAAATCTAAAACCTGGGTTTTTAGACCTACAGGTGGCTTGCACTGTATGTAATGCATATACCATAAACAGCCTGATTAGATCTTATGCCAGGGTGAATTTACATGAGAGAACTGTTTCCCAAGATTGAGACTTGAAGCAGAAGACTCTACTTGATAGCTTGTGTGAGTGCTTCTGTGAACTGTGTTTGTAAAGGGTAAGCTATTGAGGACTCTGATACAGAAACTAGCACAGTGGAATACTTTATCAGCAGCCTTATGAGGATCTTCTAGAAGAAACATGACCTTGTTTTCATTTCCAGCATACATTTTATGAACTGCTTTTTATGATACTATGAATTGCCACTGAGAAGATACCTTGCACATCAACTTCAAATTCTCTGGCCCCAAATGCTGCTTAGCTGTCGTACACCTTGAACAGTCTCTTTAGCCCACTGTGAGTTGTTGAAAGCCTGAGTAGATTCAGGGAATGGGCATACCTGTCAGAAGACTTAGGGCTTAGACCAGTGATCCTAACGTAGCTGGACCACGGGCAGCAGTCGTAGGCTGAGAACACACCTTGGGGAGCATCACGTTTTGCTGTCATTGTCACCTTTGGTTTTGATGTTTAAATGTCCTGTGGCCACAAGCAACATTGGAGGGTCTCGCAGGTAGCAAGTTCCCAGGAACCACAGGCAGAAAACTGCTAGCTTAAAGGTTGTCTTGTTGGAGGGAGACATGGATCCTGGCAAGCAGTGGAATAAATGGTGGAAACTGCACTGTCTGACTGGCCTCATCACAGCCTGAAAGTTGCTGCCACCAAGCATAAACTTAGGAAGTTCTGAGAGAGCAGTATTCCTTGGGGCTTAAGCCAATAGCTTGGCTCCTGGAGCATCATGTTAACGTCGTCAAAGGTCCAAGGCTGTAAAGAGGATTCTGTAATTCATATCTTGCTTTACCGCAGTCCTACCAGCAAGGCAGCCGTTGTTCCCAAAAGGAGAAGAACCGACACATCTCAGTGCTCAAGAGCTTGGGAAGAAGAAAGGGAGCCACTCGCAGTCTTTCCATGCCTGGGAGCTGCCAAGCAAGCGAGCTGCTGGCCAGCCTCTCCCTTTCTGGCTGCCTCAGCTGAGAAGCCTGCAAGGGATCGTTTCTTTAGTCCTGGGTACTGCAGGTTGCTTGGACATCTTGCTGAGACCAGGACTGCAGTCTGAGAATCCTGAGTTACTTTTTAGATTGCTTGTGCTGTCCACTCCTGCCATGTTCGCTGTCTTCTGCAAAGGGCATTTTACCCCTCCTTCTAGTCAGGACCACACATTGCTGGTTTTGCCTCTTTGGGCTCCCTACAGGCCTAAAAAAAATGTTGGAGCATCTGCTTAGGAGTGTTTGAAAAAGAGCTGGTGGATCTGGGAGACTGGCAAACAAATCCCTTAAGGTCAACGTCCTTTGAATCCTTGGTGAATCACTGTCAATCACAAAATCATTAAGGTAGCCAGAAGCTACACCCAGCTAGGCAGAGGGGCCAGCCCTCCTGGAGGGCAATAGAGCTGGATGCTCTTGTGGGAGGAAAGGTAGCCTAGACCCAGGAGGTCTAGGTTTGCTTCCCAGTTTCTGTCTCCAGCTCCTTTTGTGACTGCAAGTCAGTCTCTTCTCTGTGTATCACAACCCAACCTGCTAATGAATGAAGGTGCCAGTTCTTGTCATGATCCCTTTTGTGTGTGTTGGGGTCCATCAGATGAAAAAGAGTCAATGGGCTGGAGAGCGTAGGAAATAATTAACGTTTGCTGAGGAAAGACAGGTACATGACAGCTGCCCAGAGGAGCAATTCACAGACGGTGGCGGAGGTATGTCGTTCCTGGGCCTCAGGGGACAGAAATCAGTGAACCGATCCCTTCAGTAGTTCAGCTGAGATCTGGGCTGGAGTGTTTGCAGTGGTGAGTTCATATATGTGAAGGAAGCCATTTTCAGATAGAAAATGAATGAAATGCAAGTGCATGCAAGAAACAGTAAAGTTGGATAAGTACCAAGTAGTAATTCTATGGGAAGCTAACAATAATGTTTCTACATGAGAGGGGAAAGCTATAATTTGTCATCTGGTTTGTGGGAGTTCCCTGCGTGCAACCTCTCTGCAGATGCTCCTGGGGGATTCTCCCACTGTAACAAGTGGTTGCTGATTGTCACCATAATTTATTGTTGTTTATGTTTTTAAATCCAAGGAACGTAAGTTTCCAAAATTTGTGTCCAAAGAAATGGAAAACATGTACATCGAGGAGCTGAAGTCGTCTGTCAATCTCCTGATGGCAAACTTAGAGAGCATGCCTGTGTCTAAAGGAGGCTCTGAGTTCAAGCTACAGAAGCTGAAGCGTAGTCACAACACCTCAATCATCGACATGGGAGAAGAAAATGAGAACCAGCTTTCCAAATCAGACGTTGTGTTGTCATTCTCCCTGGAGGTAAGCTGCACGCTGTTTTTCTTCCAGTAGACTGCGCTGAGTTGGTGAGAATAAAAATCACAGCAGTCAACTTCTGCTCAGTTCAAGCTTAAGAGTTAGGTGGGCAGAGGTCAGTAGAAATAATCTTTCTGAACTCCATGAGGAACTGCTCCTCTCTCAGTTACTAAAAGCTTTGCCTATGATCAAATAGCGTGTCCTTTCTGGTTTTCCATCTTGTTGGAACAAACTGTGTAAGCTACAGCAGCAGGAAATTCCAGATGGTTTATATCAAATGGCTCAGAAATTTGCATAATTAATTGGCCTCTTCATAAAGCTTGTTACCAAGGGTACCCCAGTACCTCTGAGCAAAACCCATCTCCATGAAATGTCCCTGAAACCAGTACAATAATGCAGGGATTAATCTGGCCTCTAATTTCTAGATGCGCCTTGAGATATTTGCAATTGCCTGGCTACCTTCACAGTTTGTTTTTGCAGCACTCAGTGGAATGAGAACTAGAACTTCTGGTATGGCAAATCTGTGTAACATTATAGAGGTTCATCATTGTTATTTCCAGTTCCCAACATGCTGAAACCTGCTATAAATGTCAGTGTGTTTTATTATTGCCAGTTAGAGGTGTCACTTTATTTCTCAGCAAGCCTTGCTTCCTCTTTGGAGAACTGTTAAAAATTGTTGAAGTTTTGAATGCACCCAACAGATTGGCTTACTGCTTGCGTGGAAATATTGTACTTTACTGGCTTGCTGTTTGCTTTGTACTGAACACTGACTTTCTGCTCAGCTCTCTGTTGAGCAGTTTGTCTGTACAGCCCAGTGGAAGGCAAGGTGCTGCAGGGACCCACGGTTACATCTGAAACAGGCTGTCTCTGTACTGGAAGCAGTGTTGCTGCAGTAGCTGTTTTCAGCAAGGTTAATTATACTGTGCAAAAATATTTGCAGTCTAGGCAAGATGTTTACTCCAAGGAGTCATTAGTGTTTCAGACACACCAATATAGAATTGTTATTGTGTGTCAAGTGAGTGGGTTTATGTTACATCATCAAAGCAACTACCAGAATGGGGTCAAAAATGTAGGATGCAGAAAAATCGTAAATTTCTATTTTTGTGTAGTTTCCTGTTCATTTCTCTTCCTAAGGAGTCTCTTGTTATATATATTGTGCCAATGAATAACTTAAAACACTGATTGTCCAGTCTCAGAGTTTAACTCTTTAGATGCTTGAGATCATATTGATGATATTCAGTTCAGACTTAAAAAGCCCTATTTAAAATAGGGTTATGAACCTAGAGACAGTGCCTTCAAATGGCAGCATCAAATAAGCCTAACTTCTAAATGTTCCTGTATGGAGGAGCAGGGAACTATCACAAAGCAATAGACCTCTCTGTAGGAAAAGCTTGTGCAGTTTATATAGCAGTGCATAAAAGGACTTGTTCTTACAATGAGATGTCTAAAATTCTTTGCTCCAGCTGAACCTTTTCCAGTAGAAAGCATAAACTCAGTGGATGCACTGACTTCAGGAGGTGGAAGATCTGTTCATTGCTCTGTGCACGAAACACTTTCTGTAAGAGAGTTTTTGCCAAAAATGTTTCCTCATCAGGAGGTCTGCTGAGACCTGTGTGCAAGAGAAGGGATCTTCAGTGAAATGACAAATCGTAAGACCTGAGGAAAAGAATTTGAAATGCCAATGTATACTGCATTGATAGCAGTAATAAAACTCAAACAGAAACTCCCACAGTGTTTCTTGTTGAAATGTTTAAGGTACGTGGTTAACATGATTAATCACCTTTAAAATAAAGGAGAAGGAAATTTTCTGCAAGAAACTTTGATGGGGCTATCTTAACATTGAAAATACACATGCATGCTTTTTCCTGGATTTCATGTATAAAGGCACTTCTAGGTTGGGCCAGACAATGTCTGAGAGGTCCATCATCAGAAGCTGGGTAGAGCCCTGGGCACCAGAGGGCTTCAAGCGAGCCTGTGTACATGTATGAGTCGAGCCCAGGACTGGAATAAGAGGAATTTGCTGAAGTATGGGGAGGCAGGGTGGGTGGTGCGGCATCCGCTGTTTGCCTGGGATAAATGCAGTGCTACTGGACCACTTGCTGCTGGTCTGGCTCTGGGAGCCAAGAATATCTGGCACTTCTCTACACAGGAGCCAGGGTCCCACAAGACTTGTCTCCTTCCTGGTTCTCCCCTGCACGCAGGCCTTCTCCCTCCTGCAGCACTGTGGCTTTCCCCACCTCCGTGCCCTGCTGCCCCAGAAGCAGGTGAATAGCAGATTTTTTAATTCCCCTGGCCTGATGTGCAAAGTCACAGGAAGAGGAAAGGCTGGAGCATGTAGCAGCAGTCAGAGGGAGACCCCCCCCCCCCCCCAGCAAGGTCCTCACCACATGCAGACCTTGCTAGCTGGCATGATGTCAGCTCAGCCTGGGCAGTGCCACCTCTCCCTGCTCGCCTGGCACCATGAACATCCATCAGCACATGGACTATCCCGGCGCTGGCTGACCTTGCGGGTTCAGCAGCCAGAGCTAGGCCTGAAAGAGGCTGCTCCTCTTATGCTGCCTTTCTTTGCCCCGCAGGTTGTCATCATGGAGGTGCAGGGTTTAAAATCGCTAGCCCCCAACCGTATTGTTTATTGCACCATGGAGGTGGAAGGCGGGGAGAAGCTGCAGACTGACCAGGCTGAAGCCTCGAAGCCAACGTAAGTCTTGCATTTCCTTTTGCTCTCTCCATCATGCTCTTCTCCACCCTGTCACTGTGCTGTTTTGAATCACTACAGATAACTCTGCTTCCTGCATGGTAAGGCCAGAGGGGACTATGAGAACTTAAGCAGAGAAAGGTTCATTCTGCAGAAGAAAAATGTGGCCTTCCACATATACAGAGCATCGCCCCACAGCTAAGAATGACACATAAACCCTGATGGAGAAAAAAGCATTAAGGATAGGTTTACATCTCCTTGTAGCTATGGAGACATAAGTTTGTGCTTATACGTAAGTGCTTTGCTAAATAGGGATGGAGTTAAGCATGTGCTTAAATACTTGTGTAAGTGTCCATCTGAACTGGTGCTGTCAGGTGTAGGTGCATAATCTTGTCCTCACTGTCAGGGTCTTGGTGTTCCTATGAGAAAGGGAAACAGCTGGCAGAGAAACCCTCAGGCAGCCACGGCCAGGGGTGGGAGAGAGGAGGGAAGGAAAACTTCAAATCACTCAGTTAAAGCTATAGCTCAGGTCACACTGCCAGTGTTCAGTTCAAGGGCAGAGTCTTGTTCTGTCCTCTTTGACCTGGGCCTCAGATCCCTAGCATTGGCCCCGTACTTTGCTTTCTCTCTCTCCCAGAGGGTTGTTATTAGCCTGCTGGTAGTGTATAATCTTTGTTCATTTGGAAAGAGAAAATGATGAATGGTTTATTTCCTTTCTGATTGGTGAGATTAGTGACTTGAAGCACTATTCATATGTATTTGAGACTGTTTTCCTATGGTTCACTGTGGAGATTTCACACTTAAATTCTCAGTAAGCATCTTTACAGCACAGAATTTCCAAGGTCAAGTGAAACTTCTTTTGGAGGTGCCAAGCAGTGCTGGAAAGGCTGCTGTTGAGACAACTCCCTCTCTTCTGGCACCCCCTTTTCTCAGAGTGACCAGCCCATGATGGTATTTCACCAGTAGCTTCCCAAGCTCACGGAAGGGAATCTGGGAAGCAAGCAAGAATTTTAAAATTTCAGGTTTTGTTATGTGTGAGTGCACAAACACTGCAGACAAACAGTTCAAGACCAGTGTCCTTGAGGAGGTTTCAGCTAATGCTGGCTGGAGAACAAGACTGCATATAGCAAAATGTTGAGTGTTATATATATATATAAGGTCTTTAATTATAACCAAGCATGAGGCACTACCAGTGAAAGCTATGTGGGTCTGGAATCTCCAACACTTTGCTGTAAAAATTTTCTGTTAAACCATGCAGATAGCTAGTGCCGTAGACTAGAGGACATTGGTGAAGTGTCTACATTCCAACCTGAATAAATTAGTCATCTTTTCAGTTGGAAGGTTTCTAATATTGATGTGAAAACCACAGAGGTATATACAGTATTGCAAGCCTCTGAAATACATTAATATCCAAACTGCTTGCAATGGAATGATAGGGACTGGAGTTGTCTTGTTCATACCTTCCTCGGCTCCGTCTTTTTCCTGTGAGTGCACCTGCAAACACAGGCACTCCAGTAGCTGCCCTGCCATTCAGTTCAGCCACGTTTCCAGACTCCTGAGCTCCTGTGGAAGCGTTCGCAGAATTACAGTGCTGGGCGCAGGCTGCCTTTCATCAGCATTCATCTTCTTACGGAGGCACAGAAAGTGCTGATGTCTTGCACCCTGCGCTGTACCGGAAGAATAGGAATCTGCAGTAAGCTATTTAAAAACAATATTCCCAATCAGGGGAAGTGCTGCAGCCTGGCTTACTTTTCAAAAACGTTTTGAAATCTGCTTCAGAGAAGGAAATAAGAGAGCTGTACTTGGAAGAAAATTTCTGTAAAGATCCGCAGTTGTCACTATTTTAGGTGTTTTTTGCTGCTTCAGTGAAGAAAGTTGGGCTCTATTTAGGAGAAATTACTATTACCTGTATTGAAAAGCGCACTTCTACCGTTACATGTGCTTGATTTGCTTCAAGTCTGTTCCTTCAACTTTTGCTCAAAGGAGCTGTCCTTTCTTACGCAAGCATACCTGCTGTCAGCGATAGGACCATTTATACAAGTGTTATTTGGAGAAAATAAGGGATGGAGGAGTGAGCTCTTTAATTGAACGGGTCTTTTTTATCATAGTGAAATGTACAGTGTCTGGGCACGCAGCCATCAGCCCTTAGGAAAATGCAGCCAACACCGAATGCTGTGGCGTGATATGAGCTATACAAGTCCATTACGCTTATCCTCTCCCTGCACTAGCTTACTATAGAGGGGCAAGCCAAGTTTAAAGTGTTCTCAGTTGCTCCAATACTTGAGCTAATACCTATGTAAATGCCTTAAGAGGGGAGAAGGTTTGACAGTTTCACTCCTTGAGGGTCCTGGCACTTTTTATTTTCAAAGCCAAAGACCAGCCAAGCCAAAACTGTAGAATAATCAGCCACAGCAACCAAAGACCATTACAGAAAACCTGCCCTCTTTTCTTTTCCATATTAGAGGCACTTTTAACCTTGCTTCCTCTCCCAGACACAACAGCCCAGACAGGGAAAACTGAAGCCCTGTTAAAATTCCCTGCATTTACATTCTCCCCTGGGAAGAGAAGGAAAGAGAGAATGAGCCACGTGACAGATGTTTGTCGTGTTGCTTAATACGTGACTTGAAATGCACTCTAAACTGTGACTCTTTAAACTGCCCCAAATCCATTTTTGCCATCATTCTGGAAGCTATATGGACTAAGAGAACTTAATTTGACAAACACTTATCATCAAGGAAAAAAGAAAACATTGCATTTGAACAGTGAGATTCACTGGAAAACTTCACTTTTTTGTGATAGCCATGTATCCTGGGGAGGAGGATAGGAGAGTGTCACAGGGCTATACAACCATGCAAGACATCTTGTTTTTACCTAAGAATGACTCGTATGATTGTTTGCTGTGTTCTCACATGTCCTTGAAATGCCAGCCCTCAGCCTACCGGGTACCAACGGATGTGGCTGCTCTTTGTTTAGCTCGCTGCCATGCCTGGAGGTGCTAATGTGGGCTCCGCTGCTCTGAGTGACACACGCACACCTCATGAAAAAAGACAATCTCCCAGCAAAGGTCATAGGGAAGGACTTCCCAAAGCACTGGCCTAGCTCTTCCACTGTCTAATGCAGTGAGAGATTTGCTTTTTGTCTTCCCTGGTATGGGAAACAGCAGCTTTTGAGAATAAGATGTTTGAAAGCATCTTAGTGACTTTGGAATTTAAATCCTGTTTGCAGATCTTGAAAGAGGCAGAATAGCAGCTGGGGTTAGTGGTTAAATTTACCAAACAATGAGATTAGTTGTGTGCGAGGAGTTTTTGGCTCTAGGGATGGCAGTAAATATTCATCTTTTTTTTTTTTCTTAGACCCCATGTTGGATTCCTGATATTTTAAGCACAATCCCTTCATGTAAGGATTATCCACCTCAGCATGTGTATACAGGATGGCACAGTTTTAGAAAAGGCTGGACCTGAAATAGCAAGGGGGTATATCAGATCAGGCTTTCAGTGTGTTACTATTTGTGCTTTAAAAAAGTTGTGTAAGAAAAAGCCTTTGTATTATATCCTAAATCACAAGTGCCTCTACAGTATATCCCAAATCCCAGTCCAACCAGGATTTACTGCTCTTTGTGCTGGAACTGTACCTTTGCAGGTCTCTGAGGATTTTAAATCCCTCATCCTCCCTGCAAGTTGTCCTGGTGTCTGCCTTGTCTGTAAAATAGAGAGGGTGAAGTGGCTTCTGCAGATCTCTGACACTCCTCTTCCAGGGAGCTGTGTTTCTAATGCTGTTGTTACTGGGGTTGAGAACAAGGTTGCTAAGGGGTCTGGGAATAGGAGATAAGGTCCGGTCACAGCACCCCAGTCCTACAGCCTCTAAAGAGGCTGCTAGATGTATTTAAACACTGACCTGTACTTGTAGCAGTACAGGGCTGTGCCAGTGATTCATCTTTTTAGAGTATCTCACTTCTCTGACGTGAGCAGAACAAAAGAAAACAAAGAGACCAAAACAACTACAAGGTCCAGTGCACCTTGTAAATAAATGCTGTATATTCATCTGGACGTATTTCACTGCCTCCAAATCCATTGACTCATCACCTCATGGGATCTTTTCATTTCAGACCTAAGTCTAAGGCTCATTTCTCATTTGACTCCGCTTGTAACTGAATAATGGTGTTATAGCTATGACTTACTGTGCTCCAGCAAAGGGACTGGGATCTGAGTTTGTACATCCAGAATTCTTCCCATGTCTCTCAAATAATGAATTAAATCCCTCTATTGTGGTGGCATTCAGCTGTTTTAGCAACTGTAATGGCTTGTTTGTCTGGAGGTTCAGAATATGGAGATAAGTCTCATTCTCCCCTTGCTTACAGAAGTGTAAATCAGATGTCCGTGCACTGAAGTTTTCTGAACCATTCAGGTTAAAGGCAATAAATAACTAAGTATTTGGGGGAGAAGCTGGCCAACCTGTCTGTGCATTTTGGCATCCCCAGCAAGGGACTGAGGTGTAGACTCCTTTGACTCTGGAAGTAGTTTCATTTTGAGGTTAAATCTTCCCCCTTGCAGAAGGGCCTCTTCAGGACCCTTCTTAGTGCAAGATCTTGCAGTAATCCGGAGTATGAGAGGTGAGGCTGGAGCTCCACCATGGATAATCTGTGCCCCACACATGCACAGGAGGCCTAACTGAGGCTCTTGCTTGTATTTGCTACCCGAGGTGCGCAGTGTATGGCTTGGCAGCTGCTCCAGCTGGCTAATAAAGGAGCGTGTACATGAGGGAGCTGCATGGAGGAGTGGATTTTATTCTACCGCTGTCCCCACATGACTGTTGCACAAAGTCAGCTAGGAACAGGTTGGTTATTTCACTAAATAAGCAAGAATTAATCAGTCTTTTTGCAGTGGTTTCTTTTTTATTTTTTGAAGGGGAAAAGATTACTCTTTACTGTCTATTTTTTCATGCATTTTTCTTAAGCATCTGCTGTGGGTCGGCGCTGGGGAGAGGATCCTCAATGGGTCTCTCATCTGATTCCCTATCAGCCCTATGTTGTTAATCACAGCTGAGGGCTTGGACCTCATGTTCTTTTGAGAAATTCACTCTTGCTCAAGTAATGTCTTTGGTAGACTTTCAAACCTCTCCATCTCTACCCCTTCTGCTCCCTAAGCCACTGCTGTAGGAGAAGGGGGTGCCCCGTGTTATCTTTGTGCTCGTTCCTGATGCTGCGCTCTGATTTGCTTTCAAGGTGCTCTGATACCTACTCTGCTTATCTCTGCTATAACAGGCTGCCCTTGTTTTGATCCCTACAGCAAACCGTCTCTCTAAGCTTATCACTCTACTAGGGTCTTAGTTGCAAATTGGTATGCAGCAGCCGACAGAGTCCGCTGTCTGACCGTGAACGGGGGCAGGAACTCCACAGCATCCTTTCTTAATGCCGTTCTTTGCAAGTCACCTTCCAGGAGATGGAAGTTGGACAGCAAAGTGAGAAATGAAGTGCCCGGTTCTCCAGGAAGGGAGTTTGGAGAGCAGAAATCCCCTCTGGCCTGGCCTCTTTGTAACAGTAGAAAATCTGGTCTTTTCATTCAGGAATCCCCTGCCTCAGGCTCTGTTTTTTGAAATGATGCTTGGTGGCTCTGTGCAGAGCAGGAGCGTGATAAGAGCATTATGTTGCCGTCAGTGTTTTGCTGCCACGGTTAGTTGAAAGATGCTGTGAACACTTCCCTGTGGTAAAATGAGAACAGGTCCTTTCAGGATTAAATCGCATTTATAAATTATAAATATTCCATACACTGTAGAAAAAATTTAGCTTCGCTAAACTGAAGGGGTTTATACTAATGCGAGTGCAAGTGGAGTTTGGCCCATGATTCACACTGTATATTCTTCAGTACAACCTGTCGGTACCATGTCTGGCAGAAAGCTTTCAGACATGTGGCCAAGCAAACAGGCCTGCAGTCCAGTCAGCTGGCCGCAGCTCTCGATTTTGCTATCCCAGCCACTTTGACAGCCCCACTGGGCTCCAGCAGGCAGGCAGAAGAATCGGTGGCCTTGAATCCATGTCACAGTCAAAGCTATTGCTGTGTTGCAGAGGTTTTATCCCGTATCAAAGCCCAGGCAGAAGATCTGTGTGGTTACCCTGTGTTAAGTAGTCATTCACATTGAGGTTTGCATTCTTAGCAAAGCCCTGTGTAAGCAGAATTCATGATACTGGATAAAAACAAAGCAACAGGAAATTTGAGAATGAGGCTGCTTTTTTTTTTTTTCCTTTTCCCCTTCCTCTTGTAGCTTGCTTCAGTTTTAAATATGAGCTGCCTTAATTACACAGACTGATTGGCTTGCCTTTCAAGTTGCACAGTTTCATTTCACAGCTGTGCAGATGTCTGCAGCCCTGTTTCTTTAGGAAACCTCCAGGAACCTTATGAACAAGTAAAGATAGGTGGTGAAGCCCTGGCTACAACCAACATCGGACACTGTTGACTCTGAGTGATGATACTGCTGGGCTGACAGGTGACAGTGGCAGGGACAGAAACTTCAGGGGTGTTGCTTTCAGCTCTCTCTCTAGGGTTGAAGGGTACAAAGGCTTTGCTCTTGAAGGATGCTGCTCTTAGTTCCGTCTGACCTGCTCTTCAAATACCCTTTTGAGCATGTAGTAGCATTTCCATAAAGCTCCTGAGATTTATGTTACATTCAAGGTCCCGTTCCTCCCCATGTCTCCATCCTCTCATCCTGCAACCAGGAGCCTGCTGATTCAGTGGAAGGCGTACAGTTGATCTCGGTGCACTCGAATCAGACCCAGTGTCTTGGTTTCAGTTTAGTGATTTTTTTGTTTGTTTTAGGGGAGCAGCAAGGAAGTCATTCACACACCAAGCCTTCTGCCCGTAAAACATGCCTCATCCAGGGCTGTTATCTGCAAAGCAAACTCATGTGTGGTCACACCTCTCTCTTGTGCTATAAATAATTGTTACACAAGAGACTGTATTGAAGAATAATGAAATCTTGTTTCTGTAGACTTACATCTTGTAGTTGGGTTCTCTTGAATCAAGTAAGAGCAACCTCTGGGCTGTTTTTTCCCTGACCTTTAGATGTATGTAGCTCTACATCTACATGGATTCTCTGGTGTCTAGTAAGGGTTGAGCTCATGCACCTTTTCCTTCATAGAAGGTACTAGGAATGTCTCTCTCTTCTAGCCAGCTGTCTAATTTCTTGAATGTTCCCCTGCATTTGGGAATTATTTATTCCTGTGATAACACATACATCCAAATTTAAGTATTCCAGAAGGTGTGATGATGCCCAAGGCAATTTTCATCTACACCCATCTGCTGCATCACTCCCATCCATGCAACCTTAAGACAGGATACTGAAGACTGAAAGGACATTGAAGTAAGACTGGGATCCAGTGATTTGAAAGTGTTACTAAATTCAGAAGAGGAATGCAAAATAAAAAAAAAAGTCATGGGTTACATTCAGTCTTCTTGTTTTATAACTATGTTTGGTGTTTAAAAAAAATAGTAATAGACCATGCCTGAGTCCATGCTCTGCATGTCGCTTGCCAAGTGAAAGGCAGGGGCTCAGACATGTGTGAAAAGTGCCCAGTTGTTGGTTTATTAATTAAGTGCTTTGTACAAGTAGGGAACATTATTATTTAAAGAGGGGTACTGTAATTGCTGTCGTAAAGCAGCGTAGGGAGATAGAGAGCATGTTTTAAAAAATTGCTACTGTGCCCACTCCTACATGGATGGCACTCTGGAATAAGTAACAGTTTAATGGGACAGATGATCTTGACTGTGATTTCTTAGCGTTTCCGTTCTTCTTTCTGTAAAATGAGGGAAGAGAGGCCCATTTTCTTTGTGCAAGTGCTGAGATCTCTCGATGATGGGCACTACCTTTGAAAGCACTTCGAGTGAGCTAGGACCGTTCTTGCTGCGTTGTCAAAGAGTGCAAGACGTACTTGGGGAGAGAGAAGCCCATGCTTGCGAAACCTGGCTGGAGTCCAGAAAGACATGTCAGTGTTTTCTTGAATCCAGAGCATCTCCAAGGTGTTTCAGAAGGTAAGATTGAATGAGTCCATGAGAGGCAGGACACAGCACATGGAAGTGCCTTGGTTGGCTCACTGGCCTTTCTGCCCTTTGCCAAAAGGCCTAGTAGGCAAAGCCAGCTGAGAACATCTGGAGTGTCTTTGACTCCGTGGCTTAGAGGAGGTGAGAAGGGGGATCCCAGCAGAACAGCTACTGCAGCTGGGCAGCTGTAGGCTCCCTCAGGACTGTGGGAACAGGGCTCACCAGGCACTTATGATGGTTGCTGAAGGAAGCTTTGGGAGGACAAACTCCCACATGTCCTGCAAGTTGCTGAGCTTGCAGTCTTTGTCAGGCCAGAGAGGCAAACTGCCTGTCCTAGGGCTGGATCTCACATAGAAGCGAAGAACATGGTGTTAGCATATTTGCTCTAGCTGTTCGTAGTGGCTGTGCATCCTTGGACCAGTGGCAGGCTCGTTTCTTACTTTGGGTTTCCTATCCGTAAAAGTAGTGCAATGCTTCTGTTTCATGGCAGAGGAAATGCTTGCATACTGGTCTGCTAAATGAGACATCTCCAGCAGCATTTGCTAGAAATTAGCTGTTTAAGGACAGGCCAATTGTCCAAGCTTCCTCTATAATCAGTGCAGAGAAATGGGCCAACCTCCCAAGGACAGTTCATCTGATTATAGGGTGGATAACTGAGATGGATGGGTGAGCATTGTCTCCTGGAAGTGCCCACTCATCCCCATTGATCCAGAAAGTGTCTGGATGGCTGACTTGAACATAACTTCTAGCCATCAAAAGTTGGCCAAGACAAATCCAATTCCTAGTGTATGGCTGGATCTGGACTTGCTGTGCTGTGTCCTGACATAGAAGAATATGGGACAGCAACCATGTAGATGGTGACACAAACAGGAAACAGCATCGTAGCTCTATTGTTTCACTCTGTAGCTGATTTTGGAAGGGTGCCTTATGCTGTTTTCTGCTTGGTTTACATTTAGGAAGTATTTCACTGCTCTTCTCTACTAAATGTTATAAGGGAGGAACTGGACTATGTTGGGGCAGAAATGCTAACCTGTATTTTCAGACAGAGGATTCTTCTCTCCTTTTCCATGGACTGTGCTTGGGAGACACCAAGTGTCTGTAAAGCTGGCAGCACATGGCCTTAGGAAGTCCAAATCGTAACCATGCCTTATCTAACTGGGAACTGATAGATTCTCCTGTGGATTTTGTTTTCTTTCAGGGTGATAAGATTTGAGAGTGTGATTACCCACTTCTAAATTCAGTAATTGTTCTTTAAAATGAGTAGACCTGTGGCTTAGTGGTGCGTCTTTGCACTGATTTGGCAAAAGGAAACATTGATTAGCACGTGTGTTGAGTTGCAATGGCCTTATAGAGGAAATGGTAACACCCGCAGCTAGTAAATGAGCACAGATCAATTTCATGAATGAAACTTTGATTCTTGCTGTATCCAAAGCAGATACACTGCTAAGTGTTGTAAAACACATACAGTAGGCAACCCTTCCAAAAGCAATTATTTTTGCTACTCAGACCTCCTAGTAAAAGGTTAGTGGGCTTACATTTCTGTTTCTTCCTGCTGAGCTTTTCTCCTCTAATTGTAATATCATAGTATTAAGCAAGAGCGCAGGGCATTTGAGAAGTAGTCATTCTGCTTATTTTTCCTGTAAATACCCTGAAGACAGTGGTGAATAGCATTGCCATAAATTCTCATCCAAGCCAGATACAACATTTTTCGCAGTAAAGTGCAGCCTGGCGTGGAGGTGGACTAGGAATACTGTGCAGTCCTGGGCACACAGGGTGAAGCCTGCTGGGTGTAGGCATGTCAGAGGGACATCTTTGGGGCAGGAATGCCATCTCGTGGCCATAAATAGCTATTATGTGTTTAAATCCACCTTCTGTCCATTCTTGCAACTTCCATGTAACACTGTGCACCACCTATGCCAAGGAAACACTTTATGCTGAGATCAAGCTGTGTGTTTTCTGTGGAGTAAAGATCATCCTTCTCAGGCTCCTAAAGCAACACTGTCAGCCTCAGCAGCTCCCCTTGGCTGAGATGCCCTGGCAGTCGTGTGATATGGTGCTGGCACAGGAATGTGGCCCACAGGATCTGCTGTGAGTCACAAGCAGATCAAGAGCAGAGGTTCACTGCCTTTGCTTTCTTGCAGTCTCTGTCAGCTTTATCCTATTCCTTCTGCACCACGTACACTGAAAACACAGATGTGGTGCTCTCTTAGACATACTACTATCTTATCTGGCAGCAGTAGTGTTGCTGTAGCCAGCCTACGGATGTAGGAGTTGCAAAGCTTGAAGGGAGAGATGATCCCTTTTATCAGCTGTCTGGTGCTGCGGGCTGCATGATGTTAAACAAGATGGTGTCTGTGTGCATGACACTTGCATCGTGTTTGTGAGCTGTGGGAAGAAAAAAATGGACAATCTGTAAAATGGTGGAGATTTGACAAAAACCTTAGCTGCTGTTAGGAGAAACCCAGTCCTTAGGGACTTGTTGTCTCTGCCTGCCTGTTGCATAATGCCATAGGTCTTTTTGCAGTGGGGATTTTGGCCAAATAAACACTCTTTTCATAAGCAGAGGAATTACAGATGATGCTTTTTTTTTAGCAGACGGAGTGTTATATGCTCAGCAGGAAGGAATTAATATGTCAGGGGAAACTATGGATTCACTCTGAGAGCCATCAAGTTATCCCATCCCAGCGGATTTCAGTGCTCCACTCAGAGACATGGTCTGTATTGATTTTACAGAGCTCCAGAGGGAAAGCAGGTATAGCCACTTCTGCCAGGCCGGAGCTTAGGTGTATATGAGGATGTTGACGCATCTGTCACTTGCACAGTGGTTGCATCAGTGGAAGCAGGTTTTATCGTCATTAGAAAGACTACATAGAAAAGTCTACAGGGACTCAAATTTGTTTGTGCTGGGACTCAGCTTCTTCTGCGGGGAGGGGACTAAAAGGCTGTTCGATCAGCAAAAAGGAAAGAGAAAACAAATGTGAACAAAAATAGGACATATTGTCAATCTGTGTCTGATCACTTCAGTTATTCTGTTTTGAAGGTGCACAAACACATCAAGCTTACCCACAGTGGGAGAAATCTCAGAGGAGGCTGACCACAGCCTTGCGAATCAAACTGTTTTAAGGATGCAAACCATTCTTATTAAGGATGCAAAACAGAAAGGTACCTTTCACACAGAAACACAGAATGGTTGAGGTTGGAAAGGACCTCTGGAGATCATCTAGTCCAACCCCCCTGCTCAAGCAGGGTCACCTACAGCACGTCGCACAGGATCACGTCCAGGCGGGTTTTGAATATCTCCAGAGAAGGAGACTTCACAACCTCTTTGGGCAACCTGTTCCAGTGCTCTGTCACTCTCACAGTGAAGAAGTTTTTCCTCATGTTCAGATGGAACTGTCTGTGTTTCAGTTTGTGCCTGTTGTCTCTTGTCCTGTCGCTGGACACCACTGAAAAGAGTCTGGCCCCATCCTCTTGACGCCTTCCCTTCAGATATTTGTATACATTGATAAGATCTCCTCTCAGCCTTCTCTTCTCCAGGCTAAACAGGCCCAGCTCTCTCAGTCTTTCCTCGTAAGAGAGATGCTCCAGTCCCCTAATCATCTTTGTGGCCCTTCGCTGGACTTGCTCCAGTAGTGCCACATCCCTCTTGTACTGGGGAGCCCAGCACTGGACACAGTACTCCAGATGTGGCCTCACCAGGGCTGAGTAGAGGGGGAGAATCACCTCCCTCCACCTGCTGGCAACACTCTTCCTGATGCACCCCAGGAGACCATTGGCCTTCTTGGCCACAAGGGCACATTGCTGCCTCATGCTTAACTTGGTGTCCACCAGCACTCCCAGGTCCTTCTCCACAGAGCTGCTTTCCAGCAGGTCAACCCCCAACCTGTACTGCTGCATGGGGTTATTCCTCCCTAGCTGCAGGACCCTGCAGTTGCCGTTGTTGAACTTCATGAGGTTCCTCTCCACTCAACTCTCCAACCTGTTCAGGTCTCTCTGAATGGCAGCACAGCCCTCTGGTGTCTCAGCTACTCCTCCCAGTTTTGTATCATCAGCAAACTTGCTGAGGGTGCACTCTGTCCCTTCTTAACACCTGAATTTTATTTCCCAGCCCACAGCATTTTTGCTCAAGCAGAAACACAAAAGATTCTCTGCTTCTAAATACATCCCTTGAGATTCTCATTTCAAATCTTTTCTTGTATATCTACAGCAGTCGCCTCTGGCTCCACTCTTTAGCAGAGGAAAGATGGGGCAATTTTAGGGCAGGATTCATCTACTCTCTTTTCAGCCTCTAAGTTGGGATGAGACAAACTGGGCCCTTAACTCCAACTGTCAGACCTCCACTTAAAGTAAAAGGAGCCCAGTGCAGATGGCATGGACATATCTGCATGGCAGACCCTGAGAGGTAGGTATCTTTCTTAAGATATGGTTCTTTTCATGACTAATCAGTCCCCTAACTTTGTAATAGATGCTTTAGCCTTGGGCATGCAAAGCTTAGACTCTTTGTGTATTTTTAGATGGATTCTTTTGGATGCGCCAGTACAGCTGCATGCTACTGTACAAAATACCATTTAGATACTGATATGCTGATTAACTCTTAACTGTGTTGCATTTTAAATGTCCAAGCTACATTTCCACGGTTGTGATCAATTTTGTGTCATGTTATACTCTCCTGATAGCTAAAGATCAAGTCCTTTCCTCGGAGACATAGATACCCTTTGATACCCTTTATGGCATGTGAAATCCAAATTCAGCTGAATCCTGCAAAAAAACCCAAATGAATTAAATGGTTTGGGATTTTGCCAGTGGATTGATGATGATGATGAAATACACACCTCATATACTTGGTCTGCAGTGATACGCCTCCCCGAAGGCTGAGGAGCTGGTGCATGCACCAGTCAGCCCACACTTAATTTTTTACTCTGGTTTCTTTATTTAGCACCATATTTTGCTTCTGAGTAAATCTTTTTTTTTTTTAATCTTTCAATAATGATATCTCTTGAGATGGTGTATCATGCACTGGGTTATGTTTCTTGGAAGAATTCAGCTGACTTAAGTCTGTAATCCTGCTACAAAATGTCACAGACCATTCTTAACTATATGCTTACCTTTTTGCCAGTATCCCCAAACTAGCTGTGTTTCATGGGGGTTCTCCCACAGAAATTGAGCTGTGCATGAAGCTGCGCTCCACTGGGGTGCACTGTCAGCATATCTGGAGGAAGTCTGTTGAGTCACTGCAGCGTGTGACCCAGGACCTGTGTGCTTTCTTGTGGAGCCTAAAGAAACCCTGAATTCTTCTATTGCCTTTGTGGGTTTTGGGGGGTTTTTTTCATCCCAAAGAAATAAAGCAAAAATCTATTATCTGTTGCCATTACCCTTGAGAGTTGCAAAAAATACATATTATCCTAAAGGCTTTGGAATGTCCTGCTTGTTTTTATTACTTCTTTGTGACCCACCTGTTGAAGGTCTGAGTTCCTGCCACTGCCGTGTGTCCAGACATGTCCGTACTGTCACATCCCCTGCCAGTTGTCGCCTCACTAACGCTTTTCCCGCAGAGTGAGCCGTCTGCTCTCGCAACAACTGCTGGTGAAAGGGTCAGCGCATGGGCGATGTTGTATGATTTATATCAGTCCTAGAAGTTTACAAACACCCATTTTCAAAAATGAAATCAGCATTTTCATCTTAATGTAATTAATTTTATCGTTGCATGGAGTTTTCCTCCTCCACTGAGTAAATCTATGCTCACTGTTATTATAATGAACTGCTTCTTCACAGTGTGGACAAGGGAAGTTCAGAAAGATCACCAATAACCATAGTCTTGGTCATCAACCTATATTTAATGCTTTCAAATAACTAGAATATACAAAGCATTAGAGAAGATACCAAAAAAGTTTTGGTATGCTCCTGTTACCATACTGTGGAACTGTTAAACAGAGATATTCATTTTCTTCCTTACTGGAAAAATGATAAATACTGTTTAAAAAAAAAGAAAAAAAAAAACACGTTGCCTACTCCATCAGCTGCATGAAGGAAGGGTAGCTCTGTTCCTGCAGCGCTTGCTCAGTAACTTTGTTTTTCCCAGTGCTTGAGCTTCCGTCGTGAATTATTTATGGCCCAAGGTAAGGCTGTTCCCTGTAAAGATAGCTTTTGGAAGGTGGGGAGTGGGCTGAAGAAAGAAAATCATCATCTGTTAGGCAGGATTTTTAGAAGAACTAAACCAGGACTGTAGTACTTCAGTCTCCCAATGATCAGGCGTGATCAGACTTCACCATCCTCAGAGCAGGGTTCCTCCAGGCACCACGGCTAGATGCTGCAGTGAGTGGAGAAACCAAGGCTGGGTTAAAATCAGCACACCCATGCGAGGTGAAGCACTGGCTCAGTAAAAGTTGATCTTTCTGACACATATTTCCTCAAAAACCATGCAGTGTATACCACGAGCCTTGCCTGTGCCATCCTCTTACTGGACTTTCCTCCATAGACGCCTTGCTTTGTGCAGCCCCTGGAGAGAGCCCAAACTACAAATACATCAGGAGATTCGCAGGCACGCTGATAGTAGCGCCCTTAGAGAAGAGCTGAGGGATGTGCATTAAGTGTAGCGCATGAGTACTACCTTTTCCTTCCCGTACCAGCCCGCTCTGGGTGGGCAACATGCAAAGGAGGAGCCGGCCTAGCCAGTGATTGCGTTTTCACCAGATCCCATTTTGACAGCAAAGGACTGCAAATGAGGTTAAAATGGCCTGGCAAATCTTGTACCAGCCATGATAACAAATATTAAAGGCCTTTCAGACTGATCGCCCTGCTTCCTCCGTACACAACCATCTTTACCAGGAAAGGTGAGTGGTGTTTGGTAGCGGTCTACGGGGCCAGCGCTGTGCAGGGAGGCAGGAGGCGGTGAGGACACGGCTGCATGCGGTGTTTTGCATTCCCAAGGGAGCACTGCTGGCCTGGGAGAGGACGGGCATTGCTGTTACTTTGGTGCAGGTTCTAGCTGCATTTCAAAAGTGATGCTGAGCAGGTGGTTCAATACTTAATGCAAATCTGGCCAATATACAGGACTATTTATTCTGTAAGACTTTTTGCTTAAGTTTTAAGCTTGCAGAGACAAGGCACAGAGGCCTGTCTTTTGCTGAGCATTACTTAGTGTCTCCTACAGTGAGGTGCCATATCCCAGGCTACTGCTGTGTACGTTGTGCATAATCCACACGTGGAGTTAACCCATTGAGGGAAAATCATAGCTCTCCACTAATATACGTTTTTGCTTTGATTTTCTGACTTTTTCACATTTCTTCTATGCTAGCTAGCAAACAAATTTCTTTCAATAAATATATTGGAGAGAGAGAGAAGTGGTGTCCTCTGGCAGTTTTGAAGCCCGTGAGAACTGGTCATAGATCATGTTTAAATGTCAACCTCATCTAAAGCAAATCACTCTCCAGCTGCTCCCATGCTAGCCTACTGACATGCCGAGCTGGTTAGCGGGGCTGATTCATGGCACAGCAATATAATTCAGTTGCGCTTGTTCATTATTTATAGAAATCACAGGCTTCAATGTTACAGCTAGATCAAGTTACAAGACCAATGATGGGAGAAGGCTCACTGTTTTAAATTAGGCAAAGGCTGGAGACAACAGTGCATGAATGAAAGGACTGAATGCATTCCCCTGGGTATTAATATGTATGTTCGCTATTTGTGAGGTCATTGGTGCTAATGTTTCCTTTAGAGGAGCTTACACACTCGAGGTGAATAGAAATGATTAAATCAGTTTCTCTCAAGGACAGCTGAGAAAATCTTGGATTAGGCCACGTAAGTGGGCTATCATAGAGAAAAACAGCTGGACTCGTGGATCCTGCTGTCTGGTTTTGTGTGATTTACACGTACCTTCAGGACAAGAACCCTTGCAGGATTTTGCTCAAGCTTTATGAACATCCCAAATATTATTTTGATCACACATTGCAGCAGAGCGGTGCTGTGGCCTCTGAATGATTTTGTGATTTTTGGCTACATATTAATTTGATGTTATTATCTCTGTGTTTGCATTTTGGTGGCAGTCAGAAACTGCAGTCAAAGATCAGGATTTAAGGCACTTAACATCCCTAGCAAGAAGAAATATGTGTCCACAATGAGTTTGTGGTAGGAAGGAGTAAGAGCTTGATACAGCAGCAAGGTGGGGAGAGTACATGGTCTTACTTGTTTTGTCTGTAAGTTGAGGAGGGCTGTATAACATCAGCCTGAAGGTTTGCCAGAAGACCATCAACATGTTTCTTGAAACATAGCACGCAGCAGCTTGGTCTGAGCAGCCTAGCATCTGCATCAGTAATGACTCTGATTTTCCTTCGTGTGCCAGTGAGGACAGAGCCTGAATGCTCCTCGAAACCAGACAGGTAAGCCGATCATTCGAGCGCTCTGTGTCAGTCGAGCCTGTAGAGAGAGTGGAGGACCAGGCTGACCTTCCTCCCTTGTCATCCAGTCACACCCGCTGGATCTGTGTCATTTAACACTTTATTCAAGACAAAGCCTCAGTGCTTTAGGCTGGCACCTCTAGGTGGATCCCTGTTCCTAAAGCTTACGCACCAAGTCTGCAGTGATGATCTACTTATTTTGCTTGTAAAAGGTAAAATAAGGGCCAGCATTTGTTACATTGTGGTGTATTTCATCCTCTGGCTCTTTGCAGCAAGAAGGGTTTAGCTACTCATCTTAAGTTTGATGCCTAACTAGAAACCCTGGAGACACCAGTAGATTCTAGTGATATTACTGGAACTGCAGAGATGCCATAAATGGGGCTATAATTTTAGCAAAGTCCTTGTGCTTGGCATTATTTCTCATCCAGCTCCAGGCTTTGAGGAACATTAGGCAATAAGAAATGCTAGGCTGAGGGTTTCAGGTGAATTCAGACACTTAATGTGGTCCTAACTGAGAAAGTATTGTCAGGATTTTCTGCTTGCTTGCTTCTTTTCTGTGACATATGGGTATATCCTTTGGCCAGAATGACATTATTTATCCTGGTTTACAGATATGTTATTGCATCAAAGTGTAAGAATGAGCTCTGCGACATGGGGACGGACAAGCTTGCCTGAGTCCAGAATGGGTCCCAAGGCACATTTTCAATAAATAACTCCTTTAGTGATAACTTGTTTAATTATTAATTGTTAAAATGAAGCCATTACATTGTCATTCCCTCAAATGATTCTAATGCCTAACTACTGTCCAGAGCTAATTTTATGAACAATAATTTAATACACAGCACAGATAAACTGTGTACGTAGATTGAATACTAATCATGTTTTGGTGACATGAATTATGGCCTTATGTTGAGCATCACTATGGCAACTAATGACATCATCGCAGGCTTCAGCCTGCACAAAACCCAACTTCTAATGGTCTCTTTTTGTCGGTGTGGATATTTTCGTGGCTTTTTGGGGTATGAATATGTAAGCACCACAGTGTTGTCAAAGGTTTGCTATGTATGTTTACTTTCATTTGAAACGTTTATTCCCTTTGTGGTTAATGTTGCTCTCGTGAAGGAAACCTAATGAAAATTACTGTTTGTATTTGGTTAGTAACATTTGTTGATAACATATGGTCTGGAAATGCTTCAGCAAATAAGAGCTTTTTAATAGTAAACAGAGATATGAGTTCTATAAAGCAGATGCTGTCAAAATACACAGTGCAAGGTTGGATATTTTATTACTTTTTTCTCCTTACCCAAAGCAAGGTACTAATTGTCCCTACTGGTGACAATGTAATTTTTTTAAGAAAGAAAGTATAGTCTGTGACCTGAAGCTCCAAAAAGAAAATAAGGCCATTTCTAGGTTCTCATGTGTAAAACATTTATTAGGTAGCTGATGGATTTCACATGAAAAAGATTTAATTTGGGGGCTTCTGCCTGGCCCTGTCGTACTGTAGATAATTTATGCCAAACCTCTGCTCCCTGGTACTGATGGCAGTTTGATGCATCAACATAAAAGATGAAACGTGGAACAGTGACACCAAGAGAGAAAACTTCAGAGCAAAGTCAGCATAGAAACCAAGCTGGTTAATCAGCTCTGCACTGAACGTGCTCGTCTGCTCAGCTTGGTTGGACTAGACTTGTCCAGGAGAGAGCAGAGCATCAAACCATACCCCTTGTACACTGAAAGGAGTAAATTATTTTTCCTGATAACTTTCCAAATGCAAAAAATACTGTTTGGTGTTTACGTTTGAGGAACATCCATGCTCTGGACCACTCATTTTTCCCAGTCATTTCAAGGGAGCTGCCGTTCTTGAGCAGAGGATCTGGGTTGAGGACAGTGTAAAATGAGAAAGTGTCATTAACAGAATGACTCATAAGTGGCTAGCAGGACATGGTCTAATCTCTCATCTGACTCTAAGGTGCATTAGGTTGTATCACATACCGTCACATCACTCTGACGTGTTGCTCATTGCACGCTATTTGTTTCTCTTAGTTTGTAAAAAGCACCTTTTTTGGTGATTATTCTTCAAGCTTGCTTGAACACTTTGCTTGAATTTTGAAGTGTGATGATTTTTCAGGGTCCCTAGGATCAACACAGAAATCTAGCTCACAATGAATTAAAAAAATAAAATAAAATAAAAAGGCAATTCTTATCTGCTAGTTTCACCCCGGGCCTCTGAACAAGCAGCCAGGTGTTCAGAGCAGTTGCCTAAGCAGTGCGCGCTTCCCCGCCGTCCCGCTGCCCTTTGGCTTGCTGAGCCCTTCTAACAAGGGCGAGGGCTGTTTAGGAGTGCTTTGCTTAGCTTTGTCTGGAAGTTTCTGTCTGACTTTTTTTTTTTTTAATAAGTTTCTGACTTTATAAGTTGTGGAAACAAAGCTTAAAACAGCTCTGAAGTCTCAGACATAAAAGTATGGTTTTTTTAACTTCATATATAACATTTTTTTTTTAGTGGCATTGCTACTTTAAAAAAATTTTTAAGCTTGTAAATAGGCTTTAGTTCATATTCTATTTAATTTTTTTTCCGTGACCCTCTTCAGTCTTGCACTTTTTTGCCAAAGGGCAGAGTTTCCTTGGACCTAAGAAACTTAACCCGGGTGAATAATTTGCCATATTCCTGTAAATGATGAGACTTGTGTAGAATATTCTTCATGACCATGTTTGAAAAGCCGTGGTCTTTAGGATGCTGAACATACTTGCGTTTCACAAGTTTCTTTTGCCTATGATCTTTCCAAATCAAAGCTGACTGTTGTGTAAGTTCTGGGAAGCTTTAAGAGACCATTCCTCTCGTGGCTGAAACCGAACTGAGCTCAGGATGTTAAGGGGCAGAAGGACCAAAGACTGAATGCGTATATCGGTTTTGGTAGTCAAGAGGGTGAAGGGGCCTTTGAAGTTCATGCGCAGGCTGCTGCTGGTCAGTGGTCTGCAGGGCTTCGTGAAGTCTGCTGAGCAGATGAAAAACATCAAAAGTTACGAGAAGGATTAGCGGTAGGTCCCAGAGATTTGCGCAACTCCCTGGAGACTGGCAGGTTGTCATTGCTAATTAGCTGAAGAGAAGGAGTAAGCGGACTAGAGGGGTTCGTTTATAAATCATAGCAGGAAAGCTGCTCATCCGGGCAGGGAGGGAAGGGGTGCCCTCCGTTTCGGCATGCTGCGGCTCCAAGGCGCAGAAGGCCCTGAACAAGCCCTGTCTTCATCCGAGCAGCAGCACCCCGAGAGGGGCCGTGCGCCTCTGCTCCGGACGCGCCACCCTGCAGAGCCCCCGGGCACCTCCGCAAGCGGCCGCGTGCAAACGGGCTCTGCCGCCCCACCGCCCCGCAGCACGGAGCTTGCCCGTCACGCACCCCGGGCTCTTAGGTTGTCCTCCGACACGGAGCAGAGCAAGCCGCTCGGCGCCGACGCTGCGAGGAGCGTGCGCCGTGAGGCCGCCGCATCCCCGCTCGCGTGCAGCGCCGGGAGGGTGGGGGACACCGCGGCACGGCGTCCCGACGCGAGTGGCTCCCCTGTGCTCAGCACCTGCGGCCTGGGCTGGGGTCACGGGCTGCGAGCGTCGAGGGCTCAGCTGCCGCGCCACGCGGAGGGAGCGCGGCCGCGCCGACGGGGCGGCGGAGAGTTCCCTGGCAGGCACCGGCTGCGGCTCCCAGCCGCCGCCGCCGTCCCAGGAGGACGCTCGCCGTCGGAGCTCGGAGGAGCCCTCGCCACTTGCCAGTATAACCAGGCAGTGATCCCAACCGCAGCCAGCTGCTCGCTGCAGATTTGGGACACCGGTGTGCTAAATCTCTGCAGCGGCCCATGGACAAGCGCGCTCGTCCCTCTCTGCCCCGGCCCCAAGAGCTGTGCCTTCCTGTCACGGGAGCAGGGCACGGGGAAAAGTACCTGAGACAAAATGCCATGAGCTGTGGCCAAATTGAGACTCTGTCCCAAAGCTGTCCCCAGCGTCCAAGTACAGGGAGGAAACCTCTAAGACAACAAGGAAAACTCCTCAGACCCATCACCAAAGCTCCCTCCGCCAGGCTGCAAGCCCCGCAGTTTCCACACAAGCCTCATGGACTCCAGCAGCAAAGGTTGGCTGCAGGGAGGGCTCCTCTTAGAAGACTTAAAAGGGCCAGTTTTGCCATACATGTTAGCAGACTGTGGGTTAGACCCTCCTGTATCTCTAGGGTCACTAGAGGGTCACTAGCAAGTGGGGTTGTATTCCCCAGGGAACTGCTGGTTGCAAATATTTTCCCACCGTACTGCAATTGAAGGCGAATAGCCTTAACGGTGCCAGACTTCTCGAGAACGGATTCAGTGTTGCGCTAGGGTGCAGTGTCTTTCCCCTTGCGTACTCGCTAGCTCCCACACACCGCTATTCTGCGTGGTTGTACCTGTTACTAGCACAGCTCTGCGGGGTGGTCAGAGGGGAAAACGCTTTGTGCAGAACTAGTTCACCTTCTCTGCACGCTCACAAGCTTGTGGCTGTAGAAGCATCCAGACTTGCAGATCTAGAGGAGTTTTGCATTCACTGTGGTTCATTCAGCCTCCGTGCCACTGCTTCCCAAGCTGCTGTCCCAGCTGGGAGATGCCTCGTGCAGTACCAATAGTAGACAGTGGTCTTGGTTCATTGCCTAGTTGGAGAGGTGTCCCGAACACTACCATCCCATTCCCAAGGATCCAGCACCCTGCTCTGTGCTCTCAGCAAACTAGGCTTACCTCAGAGATGATGGCTCAAGCTTAAAGCTGGACTTATCTGGAAGACTGTCCAGGGACTCAAAACATGTTCCAGGTTAAACTGGGTTATCTTCAGAGAAAGTAAGCCTCACTTTAAATGTAGAAAGGATAGATTAATTAGCCAAGGGAAGAGCAGAGGCATGAGCAATTACAGATGTCCAAGGTGCAGATGTCCTAGATCTCAAATTCCGTTTTAACTATAAAGGCTGTCACTGCAGGAGGCATACTGTTCTTTCTAAATAAATAAGTTCTCTTAAATTTGGTTTCATGCTGCTCCCAAATACTCTCTTTTTTTCCCCAAAGAACCATCACGGCTTTTCTAAACATTTGTCTCGCATTTCCCTAAGAAGATAATTAATGCCCTTGTCACTCAGACAGCCCAGCCACCTCAGCTTGTGCCAGACACGATATTTCTGTTAACCATTGCGCACACAAGTAATAGCGCCGCTGACCTGCCAATGGAGCTGAACATGTCTCTGTCCCTGTTTCCACAGCTGGGGCACCCAAGGAGACTTCTCAACGACACACGCGCTTCCAGCAGTGAAGGTGAAGCTGTTCACGGAGAGCACAGGGGTGCTGGCTCTGGAGGACAAAGAACTTGGGAGGGTAAGGAGATTTTGAGTTTAATAATGTTTCCTTCTGGCCCTGCTTTTCTAGAGAAATCTCTCCTGTATGGAAATACCTTTGGAGCACAACGTGATGGGCTTTTTTGCCAAACTTCAGGAGAGAAAAAAGCAAGCTCTACACTGCTGGAAAGTAATGCATCTCGCATGCTGTCTTTGTTGTTAGTTTTTAATGGCAGCATTTCAGCTGGCTGTGCCCACACTGAGCAAAGGCAGAGGATCTTGTGTGTGATACTAGCAGTCCGGAAAGCTTTAGAAGTCGCTTACGGAAATGGACATTGCTGAGGGAGAAAAGGCGATTATGCTGAAGCAAAATAGGGGATTTAAGTTTGGCAAGAGAGTGTTAGACTGCTCTCATATCTACTGAAGAGCCAGTGAACAGTTTGAGCATTTGAAAGCACTGACTGCTGTACTTATTGCAGAAGGCTGAAATCCAGGCTCCTTCAGGACTCATGGCTAAACTGGTGGCTTCAGTGGGGCCCGGACTAGCAAGTGAAATGTGGGGGGTTCATTTCACCCACCAGTACTCTCATTAGAAAAAAGCTCAGATTCCCCTAGCGCCAGCTGTGGAGCCACTGTCGGAGCCGACCTTCCTGCCCCATCTCTGCCCCTCACCTGTGGTCCCTAATCTGGTCCCCGCTCCATGTGGCTGGTGGCCCTCCAGCTCCGCAGCTGCAGTGTATCTGTGGATGGTACCTTTCTGTAGCTTTAGGACACTTCAGTTAGTCTCCATTATTTTTCACAGCCTATCTTCGCCTCAACCATAATTGGGAGCAAACTCCCTGCCTTCCCTTCCTCAGCTCTTCAGGTTTTTGAGAATGGCATTTGTACCAACAGTCTTCCCTCTGCAAAGGAGGCCACCTCCATGGCACGGGCTGGTGTCCTCGGCTCCTTAGCTGCACTCAGGGTGGGGAAGAAAAAAGTGATAATTAGCAGCTTGTGCAACACATACAGAGTGCAGTCTTTTAATCCTACCAAGGAAGAAAAGCCCAAGAGATATCCCCTCAAACTGAGTGTATAGCAGGAAGCTAAAAGTTGTGAAGGAACCCACAGTTTGACCTCAAAGTCATGGCAGGTTGAAACGTCACAGAGTCTGATTTGGGTTTCCAAGGGTGGTATCACAAGGGAGGCTCCACAGCCACATTGTGGCTTTGTAACATGACAGAAGAGAGAGTGGGAGCATGCAAAATGAAGAGCAAATACTGTTTAATCAGCAAAGGAGTTGACAGCAGGTCTGTTCTTCTGAATAGCATAGTGAAGACCAAATAAAAAACAGTTCACAGAAAGTGAGGCTGCACCTTACACACTGACTTGGCACTTCCCTGTGTAGCAGCTCAGCATGGACTGTATAATTTCCAGAAGCAGGCTGTGTTCTATCTGACCAGCTCTACAGCACACCCTGCTCTCTACTTGTCTACAACCAAGGCCAAAAAAGCCTCTGATCTTGTGGCAAGTCCAAGAAATTATGATCTGACCTGTTGTTGGGTTGTTTCTTGCTAACTCCTTACAGTCACTGGCTGCACACAAACGTCTGTATCCCATAAAACAACAGGTTGTCCTAATTAACATAATTTTATATTCTTAATATTCATACAAGTGCCAAATATTCTTTCGGATCCTAGTGAGTTGCTGATCTAATTTATATCTTTATAGTGGAAAGCTCTGCAGGTGATTTGGTCTCATGTAATTTATGTTCATTTTAAATATTTGTGTATTCATGTTCATGAAACATCCTTTGTTCTTGCACTTGGGAGAGAGAAAAGCAAAGTTACCCTCCTTTCCTCTCTTCACCCTTCTCTTCAAAGAGAGTACCAGCCTCTTCAGAATTTCCTCATCCAGAACTTCATCCTTCCTTTCTATACATCCTTTTTCTCTTTTCAAGAGAACCAAACAGACCACAGTACTCCAGCTGAAGGACTACAGTTGCTTTGCTGCACGGCATCATAATATTTTCAGGATTATTTCCAAAACTACATTCTTTAAACAGCCCGACACCTTGTGCCTCCTCCTTTTATCCGCTGCAGCATGCTGAGCAGAGCTTTTCACCAAGTCATCCACAATGCTGTTCAGGGCTTTTTTTCCTGAGTGGTTACACTTGATGCAGAACCACTTGCTTTGTAGGTCTTGTTTCCACTGGCAGCGCTGAGCAGTGCTGACTTTGCTAGTCTCGGAAAGCAATTAGCTTTGCATGTTGTTCTAAGAAAGATGTCAGGCCCCAAAGCAACCCCTGTTGCCCTGAAATACTGATGAGCCAGCCCTGCTGATGCACTTTAATTCCCAGTCCAGCGGGAAGCCATCGCTCCACTTTAAGCTTCTGAAATCCGAAGAATGTGGGCCAGCACCAGCAAGTGCAGAGAGCAGGACCGTGATTTCCTTTGGACCACGGCCACCAGTGCTTTGAGTCAGCCGAACTTCAAAGGGACACTCAGTGTGCCTGGAGCAGTCTCACAATGACGCGTGTCTGATCGGGCTGCATCAGGATTTCTTTTTAATGAAATAATGAAATCGGGAGCGTGTTAAGCCCCTGATTTAACTGTTCAAATGGGCACAAACCTGTCTGAACAGAGAGAGGAGGGAAGCAAAGTCTCTGAGGGGCAGTTTTATGCACAAAAACACCCATGCTTAGCTGCCCTTTGAGAAGCAGCTTTGTGCTCTGCCAGGCATTTACAATGCTCACTTTCTATTGCAAGTGTTAAGTTGGCAACTGGCCGGCACTCCTCATTTCACCACTTTTATCAAAAGAAGAGCTGGAAAAAGCTCCCAAGCCCTAAACTGCTGGTTGGGCAGCTGAAGCCATGGGAATACATCCTGGCCTTATTGAAGCCAATGGCAAAACTCCCACAGATTTCAGCCGTGCCAGGATTTCATCTACCAAGAGCAAGGAGGGGAAGAGCTGTGAATTACAGCAACACTGAATGAAGTTTATGAGCTTTTTGATGAAAATGAGTTAGAAATCAGTGAAAGCAAAAAGTATCCCAAACACACGGAGAGGCTGCTGCCTTGCTGAGCGCTACGGCTTAGGGCAAGGCCTTTTTGGGGCTGTACAACCTGCCTCGCAGTGGGGGTCTCTAGGTGTTGCTCACAGTTCAGGCCCATCCATCTTTCTACTACCACCCTGCGTGGAGGACTCATGTTCCCAGTGCTGTGGAAGATTTTGGAGGACAGTTTTCCCTAGGCTTTGCTCCGCTATTAATGCAGCACTAAGACAGGGGGAGCATTCAGGGATTGACAGGCACAGCCATCCCAGCTAACCATCAGCCCTTGTGAGCTGAGAACAAGAGAGGGGCAGGGATCCGTCCCTAGACCAGCAGGTATTTATACCACTAACCCCCTCTTTCCCACCTACACCTTTGGAAGGTATTTATACCACTAGCCCCCTCTTTCCCACCTACACCTTTGGAAAAGGTTTGATTTAAACCAATGGAGAAAAAAAAAATATATATATATATATATATAATAATGCCAATCCCTGATCATCAGGTTTTGCTAAAATGCAGTCTTTTCCAAGAATGATTTGTTGGAGGCCACAGTTGCTCAGTCACTCTATATAACCAATAACAGCTTCAGATTCCTGCCAGAGAAAGCCTTAATCTAATTCAATACAAAGAGTGTTAAATAATGATGATGAATGAGTTTGAAATCCAAAATCTACTGGTGTTAACCTCAGGCTTTGGGGGAGACACTAAAATAGTTTTTTAAATCATTCATCAGAGGGTCAAGGACATTTTGGTAGAAAAAACCCTAGCTTGTTGACTCAGCAGTAAAGTTGAAGATGATAGAATATAAGATCATAAGCTGTGCTGGAATTTGACAGCTGCACGGACTAAGTATGACTAAGGAATGAGTGATAGAAGCAGAGCAAATAATGAGGGTGAACAGAGCCATTTGTAAAAGAATTTTCTTGCATAAAGGTTAATGGATGTAAAGGAGAGTCATCTCACAGTGGAGACTTAAATGAATTTTCACCCAGCAAAGTCACCTCTAAGAGTGACATGGTCAGAAGAGGAATGGGCATAGGAGGGAGAGACTGTTATTTTGAAGACAGCTGTGGTTCTTCTGCACTTTTATCCACACATACACATAAATGTCCTACAGTCACAGGGTTAAGCCACCTAAAAGGATACGTGTGGATACCCCAGGGGGAACTGGCTAATGCAGTGTAGTTCTTGGAGAATATACTGACCATGCTGGTGTTTCTGTGACTTGCTGTCTGGGGAAGCTGCTCTGATTTGTAGGGGTAATGAGTGAGAGGAATAAGCATGTACATGGCCAGAAAAGGATTATTTGCCTCTTGGGGCAGTTTCTTTGGTTAGCCAAGCACTTCTGTTGGTATTAATCTGCACTGCTCCACTGAAATCATTGGTGTTGCACTGATATACCCCAGCTGGAGACTGTCCCATCGTTTTCTCTCTGCATGAAATAAAAGTAGAGTATCCTGCAATGTCTTATATCACAATATTTGGTACAGATTTTATCTACTGCGGTAGTGCAATGCCTGTATTTTATGTGCATTTCAAGAAGCATGTGCAGATCAAGAAGCAAGGAGAACTTGTAGGGGAATTAGGCATGGGAGATAAACCAAGAAACATGGCACAGTGGGGACTCACAGGGGTGATGACAAATTCTTGGGAGTTCCCTCACCAAGAGCCCTGACCTATCTGAAATATCGTCTACTGCATCTAGTCCTACCTGTAAACAAAAAATCAAAGCAGCTTCATGACACCCTGATCGTAGCAATGGATGAATCGTTTTAGGTAAAACTTTCTGAAAACTTGAAGCAGTGCACCTCGCGTGGAAAATGTCAAAGGGTTAGAGGTTGACAGAGCTGTATGAGTCTGAAAATGGAGGTTTGCAGTAGACGATCTCAGTGAGATCTTGTTGCTGGTTTGCTACCAGTCACATCAGTCCACCATCACTTCTGAACTGACAGCTGCAAATTCTTTTACTGTGGTCTTTCCTTAAATAAATGCAAGATGGAAAATGATAATGCAGTTCTGTTCTGCACAACTTCATGAACAATGACACAGTAGGTAGAGCAGCCAAAGAATATATAAACTAATCTCAAAATAATAATCTGTATATTAAAATGCCAAAAAAAGCTAGCCTCACCGATGTGAACAGAAATTTTCAGGCTGACTTATAGGGAAGAAAGTAGTTCATCTGATGTAGTTTTGTTCCCCGTTAAAACCCATTTAGTGAATAATTCTTCTCTTTAACATTGTTGGTTTTGATGCTTACAGGTTGTTCTCCACCCTACTCCCAATAGCCCAAAGCAGTCAGAGTGGCATAAAATGGCTGTTTCCAAAAACTGCCCAGATCAAGATCTGAAGATCAAGCTTGCAGTGCGAATGGATAAGCCTCAAAACATGAAGCACTCTGGGTAAACACTCGCCTTGATCTGAACTGATTTTATTTTGAATGTGCATTAGAAAATTTCTTTTTTTTTTTTTTAAGATTCTGGAAGAAAAACTCTGACTCTCAAGTTCACAAAAGGTCAAAAGAAGGGTAAATATAGAAATGGCATTAGTTCAGTCATTTATAATGCACTTTACATGTTCTTAGTATAGTCTCTTCAATGCATATCAGCCGAACAGTTTAAATTTTAAACAAGATTCCTCAGGAAATTCTTGGGAAGCTCTAGCTAGTGCCATTGGCAAGGCTTGCCTCTGTTTACTCTTTAGAGCTGCGAATAAGATAAAAACTTACTACAGAAGCTCTCTGGGAAAGTCATTGTTTTGATTAACTCTTTTTTCTAGTGTGTTTTTTATGCTATAAAAGCACCTCTGTTTCATTTTTATTTTCATAGTGTTTTGTTTCATCATTATTAGACAGATTGAATCACTCATCTTTCTTTTAATTCTTTCTCTTGTCTTCCCTGCTAATGAGATCAGAGCCAATAGCCACATGCGAAGTTTAGTTTTTCCACCGTGGGATCACGGGCACCAAAAGCAGAAAAGAACTGTTCACCTGCCATATTTGTTTCCTTGATAGCAATTGGGCTGAGCAGCCCTGCCTTTTATCATGCTTTCTTCGACTAACATTTGATTTGCCAGAGGCTGCTTAAAACCGTGTGGTTTATAATGTTAACTTGTTGCAATAACTGAGGCTGTCTTTTCTCTTGATTTTAGTGGCTTTGGCTGGTCCATTAATGTGCATTACAGATTATTTTGGCACTTGCTCTATAATGTGCTTTGTGAAAATCAAGTTCTGCTCAGTTGTGTTCCTGCATGTAGCCATGCACAAATATTGGAGTAAATGACCATTCTGAAATTATTCTGCATTTTCCTATACATAACCAAGAGCAGAATCTGGCCAAAGCCTTTTCCATAATACACATTCATATACAATAGCACGTATTATTGTGCAGTATATACATGTAGTCAATCAACTCTCTGAGCATTTTACACATTTTGTATAGGAACCCTTTGTCCTTCTTAAGCTATCTGCTGTGAAGTTCTAGCTTCAGTGAAATTATCAGTAAAACTGACTTTGTCTTCTTTGGGTATAAAATTTTCCCTTAGCTATTTTGTGATCAAGATCTCGCTCATTCATAACATCTTATTTAGATCTCCTGGCGAATCAGGGTTACTTCAGGAAGGAATATAAACAGATTGGCCTTTGTTTCTAATGGACTGTGTTGAGTAATACTAAATCATAATATGATATCCATTAGAGCTGATAGAAAATTATCTAAAATGGAACCTAAAGATGAAGTTAAAAGAAAACATCCAGCATCTCTAATTGTATTTCAAAAGAACTTTTTTGATTCTAGGCTCTGTAAATCATAATAACTTTTTATGTTATAACTGTTAATTGGCTAATATGTTGAACTCTGAAACTGCTTTCTTATGCAGGACTAATAAAGAATCAAATCTTGGCCCCTTTGGATTCACTAGCAAAATTCTGAGAATCTCTGGGACTAGGACAAATATTTTCCATGTTTTTGAACTCTAATCAAGGACTCAGTGCCCACATTAGCATGATACATGGAGCTGTGTGGCTTAAGCATTCACCAAGAGTATGTGCATATGTTGGATCTATTCTGACATGAAGAACCACCTGCATAACAAAAAAAGGAGTTGTTTTTCTATGTGTTGTTCCAGAACCAAAGTAACTATAATGATACATAAACATATTAATGCTGAACGCTATCTTTGTATTTATTATTAGTATGGAATTCCCACTATTTTTACAGTATTACAGTGCCACAGCAGCTGCTTCATCATAAAGATTAAATGCTAATTTTGATATTAATTTTAAAAGTTACTTCTTCATTTGTAGAAAGCAGTGGATTCACTCCCCCTTAGAAAGTATTCAGTTTGCCTGAATATCTGTATTCAAGCAATTTCTAGGAATTCATCTTAAGCTGCTCAGCACAGTGACCTGGTTTAGTCAGTCCAATGTATACTGGGATCCCCTGAACTGGTTTTAATGTATTAAGTAGCCCTCTGTTTGACAGCTCCCCTCAGCCAAAAGGTTTTGTGAAGGCTTAAAGCAACACTTAGGGTTTCTTTTCCTTAGTTCTTCCGTTGTAATGTATTCTTCACCCATCTGACCATGTAGTAGCTATTCACTAGTATTGAAGGGCTTCTAAATTCTGAGCAAATTGTAAAAGACAAAAAAGGAAGAGAGAAATAATGCTGTGTAACATTAAGACTTGGAACCTTTTGTGTCACTTTCTTTACAGGTTACTCTGTCAGGCTGGAAATAAATACATTCAATAATGCTGCCTAGTTTAAGAGACTTCTGTAATTACTCCTGCTTGTGCATTAGCTTCATTTTCTAGCTATAAAGAAAAAAGCAACAGAACAATATATAATCACTTGTGTACTGAATTCACCTATTCTTTTCTCCTAGATATTTATGGGCCATTGGTAAAAATGTTTGGAAGAGATGGAAGAAACGCTTCTTTGTCCTGGTCCAGGTAACCAATTTAACTAGAAGCTGATCTTAAATCATGAAGTTGGTTGATTTAAGTCTCTGTTCTAACCTTTTTCAGTGCTGCGTAATTGATGCAAAACTGTGGTTCCACATAGGGTGTTTGTTGGGTCATGGCTTTTTCTAAAATATTGTACATCTTCTCAAGGGTATCCCAATTACAAACCTCTAGCCATGAGATTCCTGTGGCATCCGAGTGCTTGGTGAAATGGAGAAACAATTTTAGTGAGGAATTAATGAGATAAGGGGAAAGCTCAGTCTATCTTGGCTGCAGGCACTTCAGTGCAAATGCTCCCTTTTTGCCTCTGGGTAAAATTTAAAGTCCATTGAAATCTACAGAAGTTTCATTGTTGGCTACGTCAAAGTCAGTATTTCACTCGATGTTTATCTTCCCTTCACGTTCATTACTCCCTCTCATCGTTTGCAGCTCTCATTGGTCATTTTTCAGTATTTTTCCTCCTTTTTTCCTTTCTTTTTTCATTTTCTGCACTCCCAGTTTCAGTAGACCTGTATATTTGATCATTGTTAAGAATTTCAAAGAAACAGGTAGAAAATGTTCTTCAAGATCTAAAAGAGTCTGGTCATTACTTGCATGTTAGATCTTCCCTCCCTTCCCCTTCCTAAGGGTAGCCTGAGTGTGCTGCATAAGCCACAGAAGTCGGGGCCCTGGGTTGAGTGGCTCCGTCTTCACACCACCCTGATAAACAAAGTCACAAGAGTCCTCCTGGGTCCTGCTTTCCCTTGCTCCTCTCTGGGTTCCCCAGGGTTTGCTGTCTCTTAAGTATGAGGAAAAAAAAGCTTTGTGCAGGGTGAGAATGCGTTGGCCAGACCAGGGGATCTGACTGTCATCTTGTGCCAGCACAAATTAAAAGTAATCAAGTCAGAGGGTAAAATCCTACTTGGAACATCTGAAGCAGATGGCCAGGATTTCACCCATGTATAAGAACAGAGCAAGGTGCAAACCAGATGCAACAGACTCCACATTTCTGATAAAGCACCCTTGCACGCTGATTTTCCTGTGCCAGTAAGAGGGGAGGAGTCCACGCGGTCCATCTGCCACATTTCACAGCTGGCTTCTCTGGTTCTAAATCACCTCATGAGAACTGGTTAGTTTGTTTTGAGTTAATTATTAGTCTAAGTTCAACTGTCTCAGGAGGAAGCTTGAATTGCATTCTGTGCTTCTCACTGCCAGCCTCCATAGGGCTAATCCACATGGCAGGCAAGAAAATCCATCCTGGAGTGGTAAAAAGGACTTATGATTTACATGACACGACCCATGTAAGTTGGAGCCTATTTGGAGAGACCAGCTCAGTACCTTGTCCTGTAACCAAGTACAATCATCAGGGACAGTTTAAGTGATCATTCTGGACTCTTTCTTCTGAATAGAGTCAAAATGGCCACAGAAGAGAGGGCAGGGCATTCGTGTAGACCAGCAACAGGAGATGTCTCAGCCTGCCCAAGCAGTGTATTTAGATTTAGGTAGAAGTGATGGGCTTAGGTTCTGTCTAATCCATTCCCAGAGTATCTGGTTTGCAAATGCACCCACCCTGCAGGAACCAACTAGGTCCCAGGGTGAGGTAGGAGTGCTCTGCACCTTGCTGGGGACCCCAGCATCTTGCAGGGCTAGACCTCTGGAAACGAATCCCACACCGATCCACATTTAAGGGCCAACAGAGGCCACAGTTAAAGAAAGGCCTTCTTGGGACTGTTGTATAATGACCCTGTTCTTGGGCAGAAGATATAAAACTATACACAGAAAATGAGGGATTGCTTTTCTCCATACATTTGCTATATTATGTTCTGTGTTTAAATTAAAAGTGCTGTGGCAGTATATGATCACCCATAAAGCAATTAGTATTGCTTTTCCCTTAGGGCTGATTCATTACTATCAGACCAGGTTTTTGGTCACTTTTTTCCTTGTGGACAGGGATTCTTCAAAGTAGGGGCCTTCTCGGAGAGGTCCTGTGTGTGACAGAACAATTTTTCTTTCCTAAAATAGATTCTTCCATGAATAAATATATTGATACTCTTGGGTGCAAGGGTTTGTAGGTTTGGACCCTAGGAGATTAATTCCCATGTTTCTCTCGAGGTTTTCTTCTGGGCCTTTCTACATAGTTGCAGTTACGTTTTCAGTTTTCAGTTGCTTAGTATTCTTGCCATGGAATTGAAGCTCTCAGAGTTAGACCATCTTTTCTCATGTTACTAGGTCTGTATTCTTCAGCTTGCAGATAAGAGCAGAATCTGGCCAGAAAAGCAGTTCATTTGAATAAGATGAGCAGACTTTTGCCCCCAGAGAGACTCCATAGACCACCTCAGAAATTCCAGCTGCCACTGCAGCTCCTCTCTTACGTTACCGTTTGCTCAACATTTGGTGCAATGTAAAGTGTTCTGCTGTACATCAAATATAAACAAGAAACACTCTCTATGCAGTCCCTCAGATGTAGTTTGAGCATATTGAACATGTCAGCAGGCAATAAAGATGGAATAAAAATACTTTGCTGTCCGTATGTTTGTCATTTGCTTTTCATGCAATGCAAAGGATGGGTGCTGATACAGACAGGGATTGGAAGCGAAGGTGTTGATGTCCAGAATGCTCTGAACTCTGCTGAACAGCAGGCAGAGAATAACCCAGGCAGAAAGATGAGCTGGCTCAGTTACGTAAAGAATGGACAAGGAGCAGCGCATGTTCAGGAGCTTAGTCATCCACACCAGGCTTCTGCCTGCGCTAGAGCCGAGAGAGGGCATCCAAAGCATGCTCTCCGTTTGGGACTTAGTGGTCTGCTCAATCTGTAGTGCTGCCAAAAGGCACGGTTGTAAGTTTGGATGAATAACTAAATATGTTTCCTTTCTGATCCCTTGTCTCTTTCCCTTATCTGTAGCATCTTCTATTATAACTTTGTCTGCCTTCCCTTCCAGTAACCTCTTCCTGGTCCTGTGCCCTCTCCTACCCCTGCTCCCTGTTGCAGATGGAGGCAGCCAGTCCAGCCTCAGCTCTTTCAGTGCTCTTCAACAGTACCACTCTGCCCTCTGGTACCAGAGGTTAAGAAATTTATGGTAATAAATACTCAAACTCTTCATATCCATCTAAACAAGGCACAAAGGTGCCAAATGGCATAGGCGGCACTGTGGAGGAAGGTGTTGATGGCAGCTTGGCTCCTTTGTGTCAGTGGTGCCTCGCTGGTATGAATAGAGGCTTTGCGCAAGTACACAGAAAGGGAAAGGGAGCTCTACAGGGCACATTTCCATTGCTAGTTGGCTTCTGTAAGCCCTGGAGAGAAGGGGAAAGGAGCAATAACTCACTTGTAATTTGGGCAGAATAATCCCTCGCACCTTCTGTGTCTGTGTAGCTGTGAAGGCTCCACAAGAGAAGAGATGATTTGTTTGGGTGTAGTGGGTGAGAGCAGCTCCTTTGTGCCATTTCTGTAGCTGGGCCTCATCTCTTTGGTGCGTGCACTCCCATGTGGACTTTATTTGGCCCCTTGGTGAAGGTTTGCAGCATGGCGCAGCTTGCAGGGCTGGTGCGTATGCTTGCTCCTCCAACGTGCGCCCATGCGTTAAGGGGGGATAGTTTTCTCTTTTGAATGAATCGCAGTCCTCTCTGCACACTGCCCACCCTTCTCGTAGACACCCTTTGAGATGAGCAGCAGAAGAGCAGAATACTGATTAGATGTAAATTACATGGCAGAGACTCGTTACTTGCCTAATTTTAAATCCTGAGATATGCAGTGTGAAAGCGATGGCAGAATATGGCCCTGAGCTTGGATGGAAATGGTCCGCAGCATCACAAGTGAGGAAAATGCTTCGTAAAGGCAACAGTAACACCAGTGGCAGTGGTAAGCAAAAGCAAGGAAAGAATTGAGGGCAAAGTTCTCTGTGAGTGGTTGAGAGAGGAACTGTGCATCCATCACAGATGTTAGAAGTGTTTTCTAAGTTGCTGTATCAGCTGGCTGAGCACAGCATACAAATTTCAGCCCGTGTGCCAATTAGACCCTTGATCGTGCAAAAGCTGGATGGAATTTTTTCATAGCTGACAGAGCTTGTATTAATTCTTTGCAAGGTCTAATGTGCTGTACTGGAAATAACACTATTGTTGGTTTTGTTGGGCTGGCTGGCTTTGCGAGAGGAAATTTCTTATAATGATTCTTAAGGGCAAGTGAATTAATTACACCGAGATTTCAGACTGAATCTGTTTTTCTCTTGTCATAACCCCATTTCTGTGCTTTGGCAGCATATGGGAAGTAACACTCTGTGGTACCTGGATGACATGTCTGTTGAGTAGCTTGAAGCAATTTTTGGCTGATTGTGTCTGATGATGTTTGTAGCATGTTGCTGGAACCAGATCAACTCTCTGCAGATTAAAACCAGTTGCAGTGTCTACGCCTGGATCTATTGTTCTAGTAACAGACTCCCTGAACTCATTATAATTTAGACTAACAGTGACAGTTCCTGCTTTCAGCAAAACTCAGCTGATTCTGAATAAAACAAAGTGTAGTAAGTGTTCAGTAACTCCAAATAACCAACAGAACTTGAAAATAATTCAGCAAAATTGCAGTATCCCACACCAGCGATCCTAGATTGTGGTCCTCAAATCAAGGTAAATGACCCGTAGCTTGTCCCCATAATCATATTAAATCATGTTTTCAATTAGACCTTTGCTGAGAACTGGGCGTGGGTGGTGATTCTTGAGAAACCTTGAGTGTTGAGGATTAATACAAAATGTTTGGGAGCTGCTGGTTAAACAGATGTCAGAACCCATTAGACCTGGTTAGGGTGGATCCTGAATACGTAGTCCTACTCTCGCGGGCTGGCGTAACAGGCCTGGCTTCCCTTCATGCAGATCTGCCCTGGGAAAACACGAACACACCTCCTGGTTAAAGGAAGAAGTTAGAACAACTGTTACATCCAGTTGTTTAGGGATGAATGAATGTGCTGAGATGTGAAAACTGTTGTTTTCACATTTGTTTCTTTAAGCTAGATCATTTCCTCTGCTCATTTGTGCCAGTAAAGGGCTGAGGAGGCAATGTACATCTGGAACCAGAGGACAAGACTCTCCCATCAAATTGGAAAGCTGTATTACAGCTGGTAGTATCTTAGCACAGTTTCTCTCCCTTGGGACAAAATGCATGCTGTTAATCTAGGAAAAGTCCATTTAAGAATTTAACCCAAGTGGGGCGTTGTTATGTCAACAGTGAGAAATGGGCAAGTGACTGACTGAGTTGTGTTATGCTGGAAGTGTGAGGAACAACAATTAACAGGTTTGAACAGGATTCTCGGAAAAGCAGTGCTGGCCAGAACAGAAGTATTTGGTGGTAAAACAAGGATGAAGTCAGTGCTGGTTAATACTTATCCACTGTATTTGTTAACCAGTAGGATTATATAGCTGATGACAGAATATGGTCAAGTGCCAAGAAAGTCGGATCTAATTTAGCAGCCTAGGAATAGTGAACTCTGGCATTTGTCTCCTGCTGTCTCTGTTTTCCCCTTCCTGATTTTCTTTGTTTCTTTTTCTCTCTTTTCTCATTTTCTTTTCCTTCTGTTCTTCTTCTGCCTCAACTTACATCTCAAAATAGTGTTCATTTTTTGCAATGGATCAGGCAGGGCAGCCTTGGGTTATTTCCCTTCTTCTGGTTTCACTCAGTTCAGCTTCCTTAGATGCCCCTTTGCTGCCCCTCATCTAGTCCCAGGATGAAATCCCAGTTGCTTCGAGAGTTTGTCCCTCTCTGGGCAAAGATTTCTCCTCAGTCTTCCTTCAGCTTCCTCTTTGTATCCATCTTTTTTTCAATTACTCAAACCATTCATCTTGCCCATCCCATCTGCTCACTTGCTCTTATACTCAGCTATGGGTTTGGTGTGAACTCAGCAGGCTGCAAGATGAATTTCTGCTATTAACTATTTCACTTGTCTGGCCACTTCTAAGCTTCCACAGAAAGCAAGCTTTATAAAGCACGATATTTTCTGGAGGGCTGATGTGAGGCAAGCTGCAATCTCCCCCTGATCCTACAGTGCTGTTCAGCAGAGAAGCAGAATTGTTACATACCGAGCTTTCCGGGATCTGATTTTGTAGGATTTTTTTTTTTTGCCACCACTCACAAATGGAAGGAGCCACCCATCACTGGTAGCTGGGGCATCACCTTGGTTCTGACTGCAAGGGGTAAATGCCCTAGGCAGCCAGATAGGACAGACAGCCTGGTATGCCGGTCCTTAAAGTCATTAGCTCCAGCTGTTAGGTGCAGGCACTCTGCGCAGCACAGTTGGCACCTTTTCCAGAAGACATCAGTAGCAAACCATTATCTCCTCCTTCCAGCCTCGTCCAAGCTTGCCTTCTGCCAGGCACTTGAACAAGCTCTTGGACAATCCTGAACTTGGGCTTTGGACTTCAGCTGTATGAACAGAGAATAAGTAGGACACGATGCCAGATAGGCCCAGGCTCATCGCATGTTGTAGACTGACCTACAGGTTTCTTCCCATAATGACATAGAGCAGCTTATTCCAGGGAGAGCATGTGAAAGCTAACAGGAGGGAGCAGCTCACTCTGCATCTATGCCAGGATGCCTCCACCAAAGTCTGCTGTCTGCATCTGTCCTTTTTTAGCTTTTAAAAGGAGAGGTATAGACCCTGAAATGCTTGTGTGTGTTTCCATGTGTTACTGTTGTGTTGATATGGTTGGCTTATTGATATAGATGAAGAATATTTTCTGGGTCCAAAGATGAGATGAAATGTTTGTACATGAAGAAGTGCCTGAAATTTAGACCTCACTTTGTGGGTCAGAGAAGATATTTTAAACTACTGAATTAATTTTACCTGTGACTGTGAAGCAGCAACAGGAAAATGAAAAAATTAGTCTAATCAAAGGTAGATTAGTGTGACTCATTTCAGGAATTAAATTTATTGTGGCATCCCTAAAGTACAGGTGTCTAACAGGGACAAACCAAATGCTTTCTGTTGTGATGAAATCACAAGTGTCTTCCTTGTAAATAAAGCGCATTCAAGAGTTTGTCCAGGAGATGGCAGCAATATACTGCAAGTATAACTGAATGAAACCCGCAGGAGTCGTCTGAGTATTGTGCTGTGGGGCACTCAGCTATTTTTAGATTTCTTCTTGTTAATCATTTCAGTTTTTGTGTTGCCGGTAAGATGGTAGGCATTCAAAGTTCACAGCATATAACATGCACTAGTGTGCTCCTGCTATTGGTCTGTTACTTGTCAATCTTTCATCAGTGCTTATAGTTTTAAGGAAGATGCAAGATGCTTAAAGCATCACTTTTAGTCTTACTCCCACAAACGTGTTAATGATAGGGTTTATTCTTAGGTGGTTTTTGGAGCCGTTCCTGGAGTAAGGCATGGCACAGGCAGAGGCTGCTGAGTGCAGGCTGGCAGCTAGCGGAGGCCCGTAGAGGGCAGCAATATACCAAGCACTGCCTGGGAGACGCTAAACCAGAGAACTGGGTCTCCTGCTTTAAATAAATGACATTTTATTAGTGATAGATGCCACCAGAATATGCGCTGCATGTGTATTTGTAACAGAGCGGTTTACCCCTAGTTTGGAGGCAAGCTCCTCAGCTGCTGGGCTGCAGGGGAGAGCGCAATCGCTTGCATGAAGCCCTTCTTTCAGGATGTTTCCTGACTTCCCGAAAAATGACAAACACGATTCATTGCCATCCATGAGAGTTTTAAAGATCCCTCTGAAGTCAAAGTTTCCTCCAGAGGTCAAGAAAATGTCCACACTAATAAAATTATGTAAGGAGTCCAGGATGTGACACAACCTTAACAAAGTCATTTGAAATCATTTGACAGTAAATTTCCCTGCAAGTTCCTAGCCTAAAGCACGGAGAATCCTTTGCTCCCTGCACAGGCTTCTCCCAGACGATCCACATTGCAACATGCGAAGTCTGAGCGGGGTCTTGATGCGGCCTGATGGCCTCCCGAAGGCGAGCCGGGAGCCTGGCAGAGCCCCCCGCGGCCGGAAAGGCTTCCGTCGAGAACTTGACATTGAATGTGTCGTGTCATGCAGATGGTACCTCAGAGGAGTGAGAGCTGCCATTTACAGCACTGATGACAACAACTGCCGAGATCAGTGGGATCTTAAGATTGCTTTAATATGACTGGCACCTAGCAATTTAGCTCACATTGTTTGTGACAGGGTGTCACTCTTGCACTTGTCTGGGAATGAATGAGTTTTTTAAAGCGTGTAGCTTTCTCTCTTGGAGGAAATTAAACCACTGTACGTATTGATGCCGAGAATTAGATGCCAGCCATAGCAGGCTGTATTAAGAGAGTGCTTTGCTAATGCGTGCTAAAAGTTTAGGCTGTCTCAAGTGGGCAATGCCCATCAAAATTAAAACTCCCCCTTCCCTGGTCACCATAAACATGCCGTAAATGTGCAGCATTTTTAAGCACTTTGGATTGCCTTGTCGTGGTCACCTGGTGCCATCTTAGCTTTGTGGTTTTCTTCAGGTTAGTCAATATACATTTGCTATGTGCAGCTACCGGGAGAAAAAAGCTGAACCTCAAGAGCTGCTGCAGCTTGACGGATACACTGTGGACTACACTGACCCGCAGCCAGGTACGGGAACCGGCGGCTTACGGCTGCGGCAGAGGTGCTCGTGTCTGTGACGCTCAATACTGCTCCCCAGCTGGAATCCTCTTTCTCTCTGCCTGTAGCTGCACTGGGATCAGTATTATTATAAATATGTTTGTGTTTATACTGCTCATTAGCTATGCATGACTTTACTATAAATAGATTTAAGGAAATGAGCTGAGAATTGCACATTAAGAAGGAGAGACTAGTCTTTTCTGGGGCACCTAAGTGAATAAGACACTTAAATCCCAGTGAAATACGAATGTGAGCGGAATGCTCAAATTGAGTAATAATCCTAACCTGTGCCTCCAGATTATATTCCTTAAGTAAAAAGTTAGCAAGTATGTTTGTCTTCATTGTAGGAAATATTTATGGGACCAACCTTTTTTACCTGTTGTATTTTCTCTGGGGCAAATGTATGTGAGCAGAAGGGGCAGAAAGCATCCTGGTACCTGGGTGTACCTACTTGTTTACATGGTGCTGAGACCTTTTTGCAAGTGGAGGAGCACCGTATTTCTTTTTTTTCAGCAGGGCAACGCACTGAGCGTGGTGGTCCTCACCTTGCCCTGCATAATAGCATCCCCCAGGGGAGATGAAGAAAGAAATAGGTTTTGTTGTCAGAACCTTGACTGCAGGTTTGTACCAATGTCAGAGAGACAAGAAGATGGACACTGAATCAGGGTAAAGATAGAAATAAGTGTGTGCCCCTCAGGGAAGATAAAAAAGCAGTGTCCCATCAAGCCCCTGTCAAGGCAGTGGCAGTGATGCCGCAATAACAGGGAGTTTTATCTGAGAAAAGGCTGGGCCTTTCGGCCCAAACGGCTTTTGCGCAGCATGAGTACTAGTGCCCTCAACATCATGGATCCATGCCTCCCACCGCATCCCCTTAAAAACCCTTACGCTCCGTTTTTAACCAGGCTCAAGCAGTCCGACCCGCACTGCACAGCCCAGCTGCAGACGGCGGGTAGGTGAGAGAAGCTATTAACCCCGCACGCGTTGGGCGCGTTTTGGTAATCGTAGCGCAGGATGTTACCCAAGGCCCTGGCGGGCTCGCTGCTGGGTGGGCAGTGAGTTTGGCGCTGGGGAGGTGATTCAGCTCAGCCAGGAGCCGGGACCGGCAGGGGCTTCCCTGGGGAAACCCCTGGAGCACAGGTTGCAGGGAAGCCAGGTCTCGTCACTGGCCTCAGAATCTGCGAAATTCCTACCCGCTTTTACAGCTTGCCTTCCTCTCCTGCCAGGTTTGGAGGGCGGCAGAGCGTTCTTCAACGCGGTGAAGGAAGGAGACACGGTGATTTTTGCAAGTGACGACGAGCAGGACCGTATCCTGTGGGTCCAAGCCATGTACCGAGCCACCGGCCAGTCTCACAAACCTGTGCCGCCTACCCAAGTGCAAAAGCTAAATGCTAAAGGAGGAAATGTGCCCCAGCTAGACGCCCCAATCTCTCAATTTTGTAAGTAAATAAGTTCTCTTAGAGAGCAGAAGTCTTTGATGGAAAGATTTTCTGCACTGATGTAAATCAGTATTCGTACACATGTTTCAAGAATACAAAACAGATTTATTTCATTATCATTAAGCTGCTTTTTACATCAGTGGGTCCAGAACCAGTTAACTTGTGTGTTTAACACAACCAGACCCGAGAAACAAAATTCCTTGGGGAAATTGTCAATGAGTATTTTAAAGTGCAATACTTGATGGAGGAGAGCCTGGGATCTGAAAGCCTGAGACCCAGCCTTCTTTCTGCAGGCACACGCTTTACCCCCACACAATAAACTGCAGACCCAGATCAGAGCACTTCATTAGTGCCATTAGCTGTCTATCAAATGTATCACGTGCTCAGAACTACAGGTGCAAATCTCGCAAGTATGAAATACACACACAAAAAGAGGTCTCCTGCTGAATATTCAACTGTAGGAAAACATATGGTATTTTTAACAGGTTGCTTTGCAGGCCAGTTAGATGTGAATTTAAAGCAATCATCTTTTAAGTCGGAGCTATGCCGCATGTCCTGTGCAGTTATACCCAGTTTGCTTAATTTGAAATTTAGAGCAATTTCCTTTGTCTTGCAAATGTAATTTGATTATAAACCAGACAAATCCCTCCTCACTCATCATTTAAGTGATTCTAGGGAATCAGCATACATACTGAAAGGAAGAACAAAGTGCTCATTTTTGTTTAACGTACCTTAATAGCATGTCTCGTATCCCTTTGCTTTGTAACGTACAACATTTCATGTTAATTTCAATAAAATGTAGGTATTAGAATAGAACATAAGTAAAATAAGGAAAAGTTCTAATTAGATCTTATTTCTACACATTTCAAATAGTCTCTGTAAAACTGTTATTATTTGGAATATTTTGTTATAAGGAACTCGGAAAATATACCCCTTGCAACATCTGCTTGCTTTTAAATATCATTTGAGCTTCTTTTATATTGGTTTAACTTTTTCATGTCAGTATCCAAAATAATGATGCGAGACATACATCTGTGCAAGCAATGTTACAGTGGTAAACCACTACTTTTTTTTTTTTTTAATATATATATCCTGCACACGTTTGCATATTTTGGGCTCCCTTTGGCCTTGCTTTGCTTGTGATGTGAATGAGAATGTAGCATGATGCAGCTTGGCAAGCACAAAGTCAGTATTTTCATTTCAGTGATCCTCATCCTGTTCGTCCTATTCAGGTCATTGACTTAGGGGGTGAAGGGTGTAAAGGACTGGGGTCCTCACCTCAGAAAGCCAAAATGGGAGGTAGGAATTGGCCTCCTACAAGTGGGAAGTTTAATCTCTGTGATTAGCCTTCGGACCTGGCTGCGTCGTGCTGACCTGAATGCACTCACAGGGATTGTGCTTATCTCGATCCAGAATGTTTATTCAAAAGCTTCTTGGAAATACCAGGCATGGGGCCTTCCTTCTCTCTGCATCCATTTGTAGTGGGAAGTGTTCATGTTTCATGACTGCTTTTTTAAGTGCTAAAAACCTGCGGTGTCGCAAGGGAGAGAGGGAGAGAGATGCAGGTTATGGCTCCTTCCCCTAATAAGCGATGCTGAAGAGTACTCGCAGCTGGTAACATCTCTTAAGGGACTGTGTGCTGTGTGGTTGGTGCAGAGAGGATGCACTCTTGCTCGTCCCAGTATGACCCTGCAGATTAGGATGGCGTAACAACTTCAAACTGGGGAATCGCCTTTCCCTCCAACCTTCTCCCATCCTGCATATGTCAGGCCTGGAGAATTTTCTGCTGGGTAAATTCCTGTTTGTTTATGGCATTTTCACTTTGCCAGACTGTTATGTGGAGTCGCATGGAGGAGAAACCGAGTCCCCTTCCCAGAGACGTCCCAACTGCCTGACAGGGCCCATAGCAAACATCTGCTGGGACGCAGGGGAGGGATGGGGATGCCCCAGGCCTTCAGGTGTGTTGTCACCATGCAGGGAGCTGAACTCCCTGTGCGTAGGATAACTAGGATGTAGAGGGGATAGCTGACTTCTCCTGGCCCTTGCCAGGGGATGGCAAAGTCAATAACTGAGCCCAGGAGTCCCCTCGTCATCTAAGCACAGCATAGCACATCCGCCAGAGACTTGTGCTGCTCACGCTCATGCAGACCTGCGTCAGTCTGGCTTTGATCAAAGGCACAGAAATGGCGCAAGTTTGACCTTGCTTTTTCCATCTCACTTGCCTGTCAAGAGGCAGGGGTCTCCCCTCCTTCCTTCCAGTGAAAACAGCCTGGATTTCACCCCTTGGCTCCTGTAGGGTGTCAGGGGGCATCCTGACCCTGAGGGGAGTCAAGATCTGACCACAGTTTCTCTCATTTGTTCTCATGCTAATATAGCCCTGAATCTGGATCATTCGGCCTCTTTTATGCCACCACCCTCCTTCCATCAACAATATGTCTTTCCCAGAAGCTGGGCAGCTTCAGGCTCCCCTTGTTGCTGCAGGCACTAGGAAACCCTTTCAATTATGTTGTACCAAAGTGTGGAAGAGGGAAACCAGTAAGCTCCTGAACCTGATGATGCCTTGCGACGTTCGCATTCTCTGAGCTTGGCAGATAGAGAGTGTTTTGTTCACAGTCTTCCTTCCTCCTCCTCCCTTGGATCTAGAGCCCTTTGAAAGCTCCTTGTGCACAGGACCTTCATCCTACAGGAGGAGGAGGGAAGCACGCTGTAGTACACGTTCATCTCAACAGCAAGGCCTATTCGGTTTTCGTATTTTAATGTTTATATGTGGCAATATTCATTGCAAAAGTCATTGGGTGCTGAAGTTAAATAATGAAGAGCAGAAGTGAGTCATGCACACTACATGTGATGGCTTATCAGGAGTCTTAATTATAAGAATACATATCTCAAGTCATTAAGTCTTTAAATTCAGACATATCAAGTATTGCATTTTTAAAAGGGTCTTGGTGTGTTATTGGGTTTTTTTGGTTTGTGTTTTTTCTTTTTTTTTTGCCTGCAGAAAGGTAAGGACTTTTTTGAGACATTTTATTCTCGTACATTTATCTTTATACTTGACATATTTTTAGTGCTTATTAGAACCTATGGTAAACGAAGGATTTTCAAAAAAGTAAATGTTCAGCAATTTGACTAGTAATTGTTGTTATAGCTTTCATGTTGTAGCAGTCAGAGATGGCACATGCGCATGCATGCACATGCAGAAAAAAATCCAGCCCTCCACTCCTGTTATGGAGCTGTCGGTTAAGCAGAAACTTGAGAACAACGTATTTTGCTGTTGGGAAAACTTGGGAGTACTAGTGAATTCATTTGGTTCCCACCTAATTTGACTTAGCAAATAGAAACTTTATGCAATATTGAAATTTTCATCTCTAGTTCAATAGCAGCACTTGATTTGGAAGTAAACAGACAGCTCTAAACAAGGGTGGTATATGTTTTATTTGCAATTTAAGTACTGAAAAAATAGATCCTGCTATTCATTAATTTTTGTATGAGTCTACAATCCCTTTTATGTGGGTGAACAATACCTGTTAGTGTGAATAGTTTTGCTTTTTTTTATTTTGCTACAATTTAAAAGAAAAAATCCATTAACGCAAAGCTATGCTTTTCTCCAATATTTGCATTATAAAAGAAAAAACCCAAAACTGTTCTTGTTTACTGTTGAAATCATGCACAGTATTATAGTTAATAATGCTGCCAATACATATTACACCTTTTGGCAATATTTAAGCTTCATAAAAGTGGTCACTTGTCTGACAGTACCAATCTTTGTTCGTTTTGTGTTAGTGATACATTAAACAAAATTTCCAAACATGCTCAACATTCTTTTTTTTTTTTTAAACAAACTTTTCTTTTTAACATGAAAGATTGGTCGGTAATTGTTTTACATATCACTTGTGGTTATATTTCATTTTTAATGTCTGTTTATATTTAATGACTGTTAGTCACACCATATACAGAGTTGGTTGTTTTGAGAATTTGTAATGATTTGTTCCCCCATAATAAGTAGCTAGGTTTATTGAGCTTCATAAGAAATTTTCAGCTGTAAGTGTTTTTTTGGTTGGTTTGGTTCTTTTTAAGTTTCTTTTTCATTCTTTGCTTGAACCCAAATATTTAGCTGCTAGGTTAGGGCTCCTGTCTGCTTTCCTGAGCCTTGTTGCTAGTCTTTATGTTATTCTGGTTTGTTCCTTCTTACCCTGCTAACTTCTAGCTGGACTCAAGGGTAAGTGCTTCCCTGTAGCTAGCACAGCTCAGATAATCAGACTAGATTATCTGACATATGCAATGTGCTTTTTTTTTTTTCTCTCTTAAATCTTTCTCATGTTTAGATTTTGTAGTAAAAACTTTCCATGTTATTTTCCTGAATTTAGGTTTGAAATGTAAGTTTCCATACTGAAATTAGGATGCATGTGATGTTTGCATAATTGCCTTCTCTCCCTGGCTTTCACATTGGCATCAAGTGATCCTCTTAGTAAAGCCAATCATTAACATTTCTATTTTTCATTCCAATATGTAAATATTAATTAACATCACAATAAAACTGTAAATACTACCTTCTTTTGTTTCATGGAATTTACATCTAGTTGACTGCTTACTGCCTGAAAACAGATCATTTTGCACTCTGACAATATCGTTTCTCTCCGTTGCAATGCTTAGCTGGGCGTAGCGCTCCAGCGGCGCGGGGCTAACCGTGGACTCCTCAAAGCGTAGAAAGGTAGGGCAGTAAACCCGCGGAGGCCCGGCCGAGCAAGGCGAGGTGCAGGACTCAAGGGAGCCCAGAGCCCCTGTCCACACGTGCCTTGCCAAAGCAAGCCCGAGTCACCAAGGCTCCGCAGCTTCCTCTCACGTAAAGCCGGGAGGGGATTATTTCGGCAGCAAGCGGCAGCTCTCTGGTCTGCTCTGTGTTTGGACCAGACAGGAAGGCTGACCCACTCCGAGTTAAATCCGTCACTCACGGAGGGGCTTCTGCTCTTCCCCAAATTATCGTAAACCAGTCTATTTAGCGTGGGTCTCAAACACCAGTCAAAGCATTGCTTTCTAAAGAATAAGCTAGGGGAATTATTATTTTGCCCCTTAATTGTTACCTTTTCCTATTAGAATACCTACTTTAAAAAGACAAAAGCATGAACTTATGCATTAAAAGAGATTTTCCTAAGTCCTTGTTCAGTCTTAAATATACAAATCCTGTATTGGCGTTAAAAGCTTGCTTCTCAAATACCTGGTGAGTGCCTGCTTTCCTTAGGAGGGAATAGCATCAGTGGGTCACGAGAGCTGGCAAATATGTATCCGGAGTATCTGAATGCAATTATGAGAAGGAACAGGCGGTGTCATCCCTCCTGGCCATCAAACAAGACTCCTTTTTCTTCTTTTTCCTTTTGTTCCTTTTTTCTTCCTTTTTCTGTGTGTGAGTATGTGCGCGTGTGTATAAATATACCCCTGGGTAGCAGGCAGAATTCCTTCTCAGCAGACACTTTCTTTTTTCTTTCCTTTTTTGCTTTCTAAATGTTTGGATTTCCAAAGAGGATTCTTATCAGACTTTACCACAAAAAGTTAATTTGATGGAAATACAGATTTTTTTGCCTCTCTGAAAGAAAGAAAGAAAGAGTGAATGAATGAATGAATTTGGGTTTGGCAACATTACATATATTTGCACTAAAATGCATTGCTATCCTATTAGATTATTTTAATAGTTTTGTGCTTTAATTGCTTTATTTTTTTTAGATAGATAGAGGTATCATGAGAACGCTGCTGTGTCTTCTGTATTGTCAACTTGCAGATGCTTCATTGCAGGAATGCAGAATTAAAATGTTAATTCAGTTCTCACATAACTTGCATGAATTTAAAAATAGCCTGTAAATCACTTCTACGTGCTTTAAGAAGCATGGGGCTTTAACTTATGAAATATAAATTCACAGGTTTCCGCAGTCATCCAATTCAAAATATTTTTAAATAGTTATATAAATGCTGTGAAACAATGTTTTGTATTATAAATAGCTGTTTTCTAAAATGTGTTTTTAATTTATCACACGAGGAGACATGTAAGTGCATACTACAAATCCTTATTTATTTAACAGCCAAACGTTAGATAACTTAGATTTCAATTCAGTACGTAGTGTGTCTGGTGATTTACAGGAAAATTCTTAATTGTTTATTAAACCTTTAACTCGAGCAGAAAAGAATTAATGTTTGCAGCAGGGGAAAAGCAATAAAACAAAGGAATAAAATGCAGATTAAATTTAAAGCCATCTTCTAACATGGAATAAAATGAAAGACGAGGTCTTAGAGAGCTGGCCGAGAAGCGAGTTGAGTCTGCAGCAGAGGCCGTAGCTCGCGGCAGGGCAGAGGCGTAACGCGGCGAGGGGCGCAGACCTGGGCGCGCGCAGCTGCACGTTGCAGAAGTGGCAATGCCGTGGTGCGCTGAGAGGAGGGAGCTGGTAAGTCACCAGCCGGCACTGCCAGCAGCTCGCTCACAAACGACAGGATGGCATTTTAAGCCCCGGCGTGGGTTTCTTTCCCCCCCCCCCCCCCCCCAGAACACCGGTATTTGCTAGTCGAGCCTCGCGTTCGACGCAGCCGAGCAAAATGAGGTTCCTAGGCGCTTCCCCGTGGTGCGTCTTTAGCAAGTGGCAGCCCGAGCGCGTCCGCTAGCTCCGCTTAATCTGCGCGAGCGCGAGGAGACCTCGGCGCTCCTCCGAGCACGCAGCGGAGCGCGCGGTGCGGCATGGCACGGTGCGGCATGGCACGGCGGGCACGCCGTCGCCTGCCGTCGGGCTCCCCCTCGCTCCCGCTGCTCCGCGCGGCCACGGCGGAGCCGCCCGGCTGCAAAACTCGTCTGGCCGTGCCAGCAAAGACTTTTCTAGAAATATCTGTGGAGGAATAGCTGCCATCAATCATTGTCATTCCTTTATTTCATGTCTCCTGATGAGGTTGACTAGTGTCATTGTTTGTTACTGTCCAAACCACATCTTCATTCTCGTAATGTCAAGCAGATATGACAAGCACACATTTTCCAGATGAGTAAGATACAAAGTCACCTTTTAATTTACAGTTATTGTTTTTTTAGGTTTTTTTGGTCTGTTTTTAATAAACAGATGTGTTGTAAGATTTACTGAATGTTCAGTTGCCTTTGGTACTAAAACAAAGTCACTCATTAATGAAAAGAAATTAATCTGGAGTAAAAAATTCTTACAATAAAATGGCTACCTACAGCCTTTTATAACAAGAATTCTTTTATGGAGCTTGTCCCCCGTTATTAACTTCACCGTTCACAGAACAAAATCTGCCAAAATTATTGCCGTAGCCAAAGAATTGCAGGGGGCAGTGAAACACATTTTAAAAAATCCAAGCATGGGCTATTTGACCATTTTGTCTCTTCCTTGTTAAATGACAGTTACACAAATGGAAAGGCAGCCCTCATAGGACAGACTGGTGGGACAATCCTTTGTTTTTCATTATTATTGTTGTTGTTGTTGTTGTTGTTTAAATCTTTGCATTCCTGACACTGACAGATTTTTAAGACGGAGATTTCAAACACTCGCACAAAACGTGTGTTTGACAGAGGGCTAGTTAACGCAGTCGGTCTAGAATGCAAACTGGAGAAAAATGAACAAAATGAAAATAAAAGCAGTATTCAAGAAAAGACAGCAATGTAAGTTTAAAAGGATAGTATAAAAGGCCAGAGTCTCTAGTTTTCCCGAAGAAAGACTTAGGGAGCCTGCACTGCCCACGTTACCTTTACTGGCAGGCTCCCTTCTGAGACCACCATCGAACACCTTTCAGCTGCATTTGAGTGCAGCTAGTCCAAACATGTCAGGTAACTTTTGTGGGCCTGCAGCATCATTTTTCTGGGGCCCGGAACAAAGAAGCACCCGCTAGCTTGGCACAGCAACTTGGAAAGGGATTGTAAATTACTGGAGCATCATATAACTAACTTTCTTTGGTTTTTCCTTTCTTTTTAACTAGAGTAATAGCGCAGGGTCAAAAAAGCAACCGCATTTGACTGAAACAGTGGATTTAAAGCACTTACAAATTCATTGTACAGTTTGGGTGTGAATATTAGCCATTTTCATTTTGCAGTTTTTTTAAAATCTCATTCAAGCTGTACAAGCCATTTTGAAGGAGGACGGATTATATATAAAACTGTCATTTCATGTGCAGATGCAGGCATTATTTTAAATCACAGATCAGCTGTCTGGAGTGGAGGAACAATATATTTAGATCTATCCTTTTCTTTTTGTGTTTTTTTAGGAAGATTATTGCTTTCAATATAATTTGACTTCCAAATTAAAAATTTTTTTTAATTATTCCTTTAGAAAAGATCAAAATGCAAAAATAAATTGCAAGTCGCATGGTGCGTTTGTCACGTACCAATTAATTAAGAGAAGGTAAGTTTAGTATAGGTTTGTCCTTTTTAACGTGGTCCTAGTTACTCTTAAGAAATCTAAGCATGTAGGCCAGGGCAAATGTTATCTGTAAGCGAAATTCATGTGCGTGTAATCATTCTCCAAAGACATCTCCGGTTCAAATCACACCTCCTGTATTCCTTAGCTGGGTGATTTGCAGGCAGCCAGTCCTGCAGTTCTGCCAAGGCAGGATGGTTTGAACAGGCAAGAGCTGCAGCACCGGGCCGTCGGCACCGAGAACTGCAGCTGCTCATCTTCCTTTCCGTGTCAGAAAGCCGCATTTTAGCTCCCCGGCTGAGCAGGACTCATGCGGATCATACCTCTTTGAAATGCATCGTGGTCACTCGAGCTCATAAACTGCCACGTGTGATTCCTCTCTGCTCGTGTGGTTGCTCTGAGGTGGGGAGATCTCTGGGCAAGCAGGCGCGCAGCGGGGAGCCCCGAACGGGGTTGCTTCGCAGTGGCTCGCCAACGTAAAGTTGTCCCTGCGCGTGGGCAGCCGCGAAGGCCTGTGTAAGCGCCATGTCAGTTCTCGGTGCTTGGCCGAAAATTGTCTGTGCGCCCTCCTTGCTCAGAGAGACCTTAAAAAGCACAGGACAGATCCTCAGCTCCATGCAAGTCAGCGAAGCCTCAGCTGACCCACTTGAAGATCTGCTCTGTGTCCACCTTGTTAGGGGAACGTGAAGGGGGGAAAAGTTTGCTAGTTTGGAGTAAGAAACGGGCGTTTCAAACGTGCTTCCTAGCACATCTGCTCCAAAAAGGTCACCAACGAAAGGGCTAGGGGACTCTTCAAACTTCCAGCTGATTTACTCGCTTCTCAGAGTCTCGTTTGCTGAGCAAGAGGATTGACAGCGTATCAGGGCTCCTAATTGAAAAGTAATAAAATCTCTGAGTGAAGCTGGCAAATTAAGGCCTCCAGCCAATTTGTCAGCTTGCAGTCTACTCAGAGGAACCAGGGAGAGCAACAATCTATTAAAAATAGTCTGATAATATCTGTTGAAACATTTTGTGGGCACTAGCAGTGGAATTGAAAACAGCATATAGGCAGCCTTTGGTAGTGCACTCAGTCAGATCGATCTTGGCCCAGAGGGACAGAGACGATGGGGCAGGAATCTGTCAAGACAGACAGGAGCCAGCCCACCGGCGTGCGAGCCCGCCACCGCGAGACCCCGGCTCGGGGTGGGCTTGGCGTCTGGTGCCTGAGGAGCTGCAGGCTAAACGTGCCGTGGAGGTGATACGCTCGTTCTGCGCGTCGGGGAGGTTGCCCCGCTCCCCGAGCCAGCCCTCCTCGCGCGGCCCCGGCGCGGCGCGGCGCGGGCTGGGGCTGCTTTTCCTGTCCCCGAGCCGAACGCGCAGAGTCACCGTCACCGGGAGATGGGGGGGAAGAATTGGGACCGAAGAGGCAGGCAGATAGGAGGCCAGCAGGACTCAACACGCGAAGCAAAACGGGGGAACGGACCCTCGAAAGCTGTAGAGCCTACTGTAAAAATCGGCTTTTATTCAGCAGAGTTTTAATGAGGAAAATTGCCAGCTACTGCTACTGAATTAAGTATTGCTAGCAGCTAATTGAAATGTTACATGTTTTAATTTGTCTGTTTTCTTTCCAGTGGGTGATGTTATTTATATGATTTGTATATAGTTAACGACAGACGATACAGAAAATGTAAAGATTGCTTCCAATAATTAGTAATATCTGAGAGCACAGACATGAACGAGGTATTTAGGAAGACATGCCATCCCTTCACAGGTTCATACTAAATAGTTAAGTAAAACATATATAAAAGAATACTATCCTATTATTTAAAGCATCTTTTATTCTTTTTTTAATTAAGGATTTTTGTTTCTTCTGGTAAAGAGCAATTTTGTTTTAAAACAAATACAGTTGCCATATACTGCTAGTGCGGAAAACTGCATTTTTGTGTCCTCTCAGCCACATTGTTTCAAGGCCACCCAGTTCCCCTAGGAGGTTATAAACAGGGGAAGGATTTAAATCCTATTCTATCTGTCGAGGATTTGGCAAGAACCCATATAGTAGGAAGCTGAGCACAGACAAAAACGAGTGAAAGGTGTCTTTTAATTCCTCGGTTGCTGGTAGAACAAAGCCTGCTCCCAGCAGGGTCCCGGCTGGCCGCACCCAGGCTAGATTGGCGGCTTCATTTCAACTGGGGAATTTGGTGTATTTTTAGTTAACCATGTTGAGATTAATTAATTAGTCCCTAGGACTTAGTGCCTGTAAACGTCATCCAAAGCAGAAAAGTGTGAATACGTTGAGGCTATTAATTCACAAAAAAATGGCAGCTCATAATCCAAGCAGAGGAAATTGTGTCCCTCTGTCAGGATGACTGGCAGCTCCAGCACACTATCAGGTTACTTTCTGAGTGATAACAAATTACATATCAATTTAACTTGTTAGCAATGCTTAAAAGAGCATCTTTTTATTTCTTTGAGGTAGCATTTAAAGTTGCCATAAAAAAATTGCTGTGGGGAGACAAACATTGGCATTTGGGTAAAGAACAATGTGACTGGTTTGTTACCTAGAAAACCTAGTAAATTTAGAGAAAATGCTACAGCTATAACTTCATTAGAATGGCAGAATCTATTATAATTAACCGCAACTAACTAAATAGGAGCTAATTTACTTATGTGAGCCAAAATTCTGTTAACTCATAGTGTATTGTAAGATACAGAATAAGTTACTGGGTTTGTGTTCTGTTTTTAAGTACAGAATAAATGCACTTATAATGAGCAGTTGACAAGATGTTAATTCTAAAATCTTTTGCCTAAATGCAATAAGATAGTCCATAACTGATGCAAGTTGACAATGGGAGGTGAAGAGTATACTATATAGCTTGGGAAGAGAAAAGTTAATATAGGGAAGGGGAGATATTTAGCTTTCATGCTTCATACGGTATATTTTTCTGTTGTATATGTCAACTAAAATGTGTTACATCTCTCTAAATGGTGTCTTTCTCTATATGTATAAATGAACAGATGCAGATAGAGCTCAAAAGCATGGCATGGATGAATTTATCTCTTCCAATCCCTGTAACTTTGACCACGCTTCACTCTTTGAGATGGTTCAGCGCCTCACTTTGGACCACAGACTTAATGATTCCTATTCTTGTCTGGCAAGTATATTCTTTGGTCTCTAGTGATATAAACATCAAGCAGCAAAGTCAAAGGTAGTGCAAGTGGGGGCTAATCCCCCTGTTGCTGGAAGATTGACTTCTGTTTACACCAGGTTTGAATTTGGCCCAGAGGTATTTTCTTTTGAGAGGCTGGCTACAGTGAACTGACTGCTGTTCTTCTCCAGTAATACTGTCTTTATCGTTTCTGTTTACTGTGCTTATAATGTTTCTTCCTATAAAGACAAACTCCTGTTTGGGAATGTACAATAGAGAGCAGAAACAGTGTTTTGCAGCGTCCCGCACTGCCTTCCAGAATCTTATGGATGAAAGAACAGGGAAAAGATGACGGTCTGGTACTACTTCCAATGTCAATGGAGTCATTCGAGGAGTAACTGTGGCCCAGCTTTGTGTCTGTTTATGAGCAGGGATCCCAAGCAGGTAACAGGAGGGACCAGGTGGATATACTGCAGTGACAGGCCTGCAATCTGTCCTTGCTCATGTAATCGCATGCCCATCCTGATTATTCTCATGAGCCAAAGTTGCAGCTCTCAGCCCATTGCTGTATAACCATGGCACTGAGTTTCTCCAGGAGAGCTTGGAGCCTTTGTCCGGGGTGCAGTGCTTTGCGGATATTAGGATCTGTGAGGATATAAATGACAAATAACCTTTAACAGTATGACTTGAGCAATGAATTTCTAGCAGTTTAGGTGAGGAGGAGAACTGTACTCTGAGTTTCTAAGAAAGCAACAAGATGAAGCCTTTCCAGAGGGTGGATCAGGCCTGAAATGCAGGTTGTGTCCTGAAAGGTGTGGGACAGACCCTGGCCCTCCCGGTTTCCTTGTGGTGCACAGAAACCTCCACATGGGGGTGTCATCATTGGCTTGTTCTGCAGAAGGAACACCCCGTGAGGTTGTCTTCACGTCTTGCCCACTGTGTAGTCCCTGGAGCTGGGGCTATTGAGTAGCTTTTTCTTAAAAGCAACAACCTGGGAACACAACAGAGCAGCTGGCAACAAGACTTTTGGTCTTGAATCCTTTCCTCCAAGTCCTCTCCACCGTGGTGGTCCTCTCATCTGCTTCGCTCCTTGCACCAAATTCAAGCCTCAAAAAGACTAAGGTCCAGTAAGTGCCACTAGCAATAGCGAGTTGTCTTCTTCCTCACAAGGGGCAGTGCTAGGAGGAACAGTTGTGGACATCCCCTGAGGTAAGGATGGGGTGGGGGAAGACTGCAGCGTGCACCTTACCCACATCTATACAAGTGATATCAGTAGGCTCAGTGGGACCGTTGTCTCATCTACGGTGGGTTTCTCACTGGTTCCATCCAAGGTCTTTGCTCCAGCAGGCTGTGAATTTGTCATGCAGCTTCCACTCCCCACGCATGGCTGACACTAGGAAGACCATTCCTATCCATGCATGTCTGACAGATTGACTTGCAGCTGGTTTGTCTCTGTGAGGTCTTGGGCCTGGTGAGAGAGCTGTGACCTTTGAAATAAATTCATGGCTGAAGGAGAGGCGTGAAGCCATCACTGAAAATGCTTAATAATGTTTCTCTTCGAGAAACCCACCAGCCATACTGCTGCTTACTATCAAGATGTTTAGGCTCTTGCTAGGAGCTACTGGAGTGATGGAGCTCTCTTCAGCACCGATACTTGTGCCTCTTCGGAGAGGAGTATCACCAGTTAACCATCTTCTATCAAATCACCCATTACAGAGCGTTGTAAAGAAGAGAGTAATGGGCTGTGTTCACCCACGCTTGGATTTCACATGCTTCTTTCCTCTATTTTAGTATGTTTTTCCTGATTATGAAGTAAAAAACAGACTGACCTCAAAATTTGCATTCAACGGCAAAGAGCCCTATTGCTCCTGATATGTCTGTGGGAAGTTTGTGATACCATTGCGCTGGCTTGCCTGTAGGAGCTTGCAAGTCTGTGGTAAGCCTTCCCCATCCATTCTGTATGCTGCTGGGTTATCCTTCCTATAGGATATTCACATGCAAGGTCCCTTAGAGCTTTGCCTTGTCGCACCCCTTTTGCCCATGCGTTTCCAAACGTGGACATGGAGTTGCCAGGGGAGGCCTACCCAGATTCAGCGGCTTACCCTCATACCAAGAGATTAACTCAGCTTTGTCTCCTTTCCGTGGAACCAGGTTAAACAATGTTAATGCAAGCCCACTCTCTGGCGGAGCCAGGCATCTCTATGAAAACAAACAGGCTGTGTGACTAATCTCAGCTATGGCAGGAGTGATGTTTGCTGGCAGAGAGCACCGTGCTGGAGAAAGGGGAAGAGCATTGTCTGCGTTGCTTACTGAGGGTTCTCACCCATCTTCCACAAACTGATAGCGCATTCACAGCTTTCCCTGGACTTTCAGATAGGGGAGGAGCTCTTCCAGCTTAATATTGACCCCACACTGGGTCTTCCTGCCTTTCAGCTTGGATGCTTGCGTTCTCTCTGAGACCGCCCTTGAACTCTTCCTGAGACTTCCAACCTATTGCCAGCGTTCATGGGATTCACATAGTACAACACGCCATTTAATGAGGAAATGTGGTCTTCCGGAGTGCCCAGCCTAATGGAGATGATGTGAAGGGGTCAGAACAGAAGGCTGGTAAAGCAGGCCACCAAATTGAAGTGGTTTGTGTTGTCAGCAGTAAACGAGAAAATTCAGCGATGGAAACATGAAATTTTTCCCTCAAGAATCATGATTTTCACAGAAACCACATTTAACTTTAGAAAAATTGCCAGTGATTCAGACTTCCCAACCAAGCCTAGCTTTACCTGGCTCGAAAGCTCCCACTGCACTCCCCACTGGTGCTTGGTACATGCGGCTGCTTTTCAATGCGATTTGGCTTCTTAAGCATGGTCAGTCAAGTTCCCTGTGCTCTGCAACCTCCCTTTGATGTCCCCTCTACGTTTCATCATGCCATTGCATACCAGCTGGGAGACCAAACTGAGCTATACCTAACTGTGTTGGGTGAGACACCCAGTGTGTCGCTATCGGTTGCATTTGCCAGACTCGCTTGTTGTCACGTTGGTTGTGCCAGGCAAATCTTAATCAAGAGCCAGGATCTGCCTGAAGATTTGGGGGATTTCTCTGAATACAGCCCTTCATCAAATCTTGAATTTGTTCTGGGGCTTTGGGGAGCAGCATTAACTGCCTCTTGCAGCTTTGTTCAGTAGGTGCAGAGGATGGGAGCAGGTTCTTCATTTCATGCCTCTGTCATCTCCAACCTGTTGCTGATCCTTACCCTCTCTGATTAATCCTTCCACAGTCTGAGGAAGGATTCCTCCTCTTCTTCTTCTGTACACACTTTCATGCAAAAGGAGACCTTCTGGTCTTACTGGGCTCTGAATTGCTCTACCCATAGTCTACTTTGGCATGCTCTCGTGAGGTATCATGATAGGCGGTTCCATACTGAACCGGTCTGCTCGAGCTGCCTTTCAGCGAGCTGTGGAAGAGATCTTGAGAGTTCAACCCCTTTCCTTCTGTGCAGTGGAGGACCAACATTTCTGCAGACCCCAAGCCAGGGGAGCAATGTGGAGAGCTCCCTATCACCAGGTCCAGCCTCCTGTCTTCCTTGACCCCAAACTCTTGCCTTGATATCTGACTCCGATGTACTTAATGCCAGCCTTCCCATTGATTGTAGGGCCGATATTTCACCCCATAAGGATTGAGTCCATTGTATACATTAAATGAATGTAACAAGTTAAACTACATTTGTACCCCAGTGATCAAATTCACATGCCTTTCTATTTCACAGCAGTTAAGGTGTTTCCATATTTTGGCCATACCTGTTCTCCAAAGATTTGTATGAAAACAGGAAAGGTGAAGAGATTGTCCAAGACTGTAACAAACAGGCAACACAAAGATAAAGAAATCCAGAATCAAGCACAGAACAACCAACCAACAAACAAAAATATCAGAAAAAGCAATGAAGGCAAATATACCCCTCCCAAAAAATAACCTTCCAGAGTGCTGTCCCATCTGCATTGTTCTGTGTCTTTATTTTGAAATGTGCACTTCTAGTGATCCCAGAACTGTAGCTACTCCCTATATCTATCATTTTCCCCTCATTATTTTAATTCTTTTCTCAATCTGTTTTGGAGTTGGCCCAATAAGGATGAGCAAATCCTTCTCTATGTCTTTGAGCTCTTAATTGATATTTCTTCAACTCTTTTCAAAGCAGCTATTTTGGCATCTAGAAAAGATTTGGTGTCATCTGAGTGGTAGAAAATATATTTTAATCTTTCACAGCAGTGTTGTTTCTAAGATGTAGCATTTGGGGTAACAGATGGGGTGGCAAAGAAGTTGCCTATAGGGGCAGTGCTCTGCCTCAACTACTCTCCCGCCCGCTGCAGGAACTTTTCAATTAAACGATGAAAGATTTTGCAGCTTGATGCATTCCAGAGCTGCGTCTTAGCAATTGTTTAGCACCCAAATTTCCATGTAAATATTGATGGTTTTGCAGCATTTTGAAAAGCATTCTACAGGAACATTCTCGTCCTAGCTAGTGCCTTCACTAAAGGCAGAGGCGCTTTCCACGTCGGCTGTCCCAGGTTGTTCACCGGAGCACTGCGCCAGAAAGGCATCCTCCTTGAGAGCACTGAGTTCATACGACAAGCCGTGTATCGCCAGACCCTTAGGACTGACAGACAGAAATAGTTTGAGATTTCTGGATGGTTAAAGAAACCCTGCTCATTAACAAAGCTTACGTTTCCTCCAATGCCAAGGAATGCTGACCTGCCGGTGGTGGGTGATCTCAGAGTGCGTCACCAATGGTAGACAAATAAGGACGATGTGAAATGTCCCTTGCTGGTACTGCAGAGCTGTGTTCCTCTGTCTTCAGCACATTCCTACCCTTGCCGGATGCAAAAGAAGTCTTTATTCAGTATAATCCTCCATGTTCTCCCCCAGGTCAATCTTCTTGCTCATGGCCAAATGTACAATCCTTCCCAAAAGTAAGATTACTGTTTCATGCTGTTTAAATAACCAAATCTTTGTCATCTCTTAAAGATGTAAGTCTTTTTTATTGCTAGGCAGCGATATGAATTGGCCTAACTTTTCAGCATTTTAAATGACATTTCCCTTTAAGGTAGCATAATACATTTGTGTTAACAATTGCACTGAGTATATGCTGTGATTGGGGGATGATATGCAGACTGTATTGTTTGAGTTAACAGTGACCTCTCTCTCTTTTTTTTTTTAATGTAGCATTAGGTTTGTATTTCTTTTATTAGAACAGTTGACCACTACACCTCCAGATCTGATAGCATTTGTATTTAATAACCTATATTTAAAATCAAGTCTCTTTATTTCTAAACAGGGCTGGTTTAGTCCTGGCCAGGTCTTTGTGCTAGATGAGTATTGTGCACGTAATGGAGTGAGAGGCTGTCACAGACATCTCTGCTACCTCAGAGATTTGCTAGAGCGCGCAGAAAATGGAGCTATGATTGACCCCACCTTACTTCACTACAGCTTTGCCTTTTGTGCATCACATGTTCATGGCAACAGGTAAGGAATTATTCTTGGCTAGCAGCTCCCTGCCAGCAAGGGATGACTTTGTCAAATATAGGTTTCCTTGGATAGTGCGCAACAGTCCCCAATTTGTTTTCGCATTGGATGTCTGGCAGCAGCGCTTCTAGTGGCATAGTCGGTTTGTTTGTTTGTTTCGTTGCTTGTTTAATGTAAGCAATAAAAATGCACGTACGGGATCCAGAAATCAGGGTTTTTAACTTTCTTGCCCAGGCACCTGCTAGCTGTGGTTCTGGACACCGTAGAGTTGAAGTACATGCCACAGTCACAAGTTGAAGAATGGAAGTAAACAATATACTCTACTGATTTAATTGCTATGTAAGGGAATCTGACAATTTGCAACAGTGAAATTTGCAGCAGCATCCAACTTTAATATTCAGAAGTGATTTAAGCCCTTAGGCACCTGTGTCTCATTAAAAGTCAGTGTGACGTAAGTTCAGAAATTGCTAAACATAATTGAAAATTTTTTCTTGCTGCTGTTGCAAAGCAATTTCAATTTCAGAAGTAGCCCCATTCCTTTCTCTGAAATGTGGCACATCTTTGACTGTAGGAAGTGGAGCTGTGCTTTTTCCTTTTCTATATATTTTGTTGATAGCTATGGTATCTATTGCAGCTTCTTTTTCTGCTTTGTTTCTTTTAAGTTGCATTATATACTTTGAGATATTGCTCGCTATCCTGCATATGCTGCTGAGGAAGGGAGTGTTACAAAGTAATTATGTGTTTTTGTAAGCCCTCTGGTAAATAGCATCCTGAATTGTGACACACATTGCCCAGGTTTCACGTTGCAAGGCTGCCACTTGCTTTGCACTTCGTTTCATACATCTCGTCATGGAAACCGAGTTTTTGCTTCCTTAGTTTCCTTTTTAGTTCTGACTTTCTTTTGCTTGTTCATTCCTTCTTTGCCAATTGTTATTTGGTTTCAGTTGTTGTTTGCTTTCAGTTTAGTTTCCTTTTGTTTTGTTTTTTTTCCTTGTTTTCTTCTGCTTCTTTCACTTTTGCTGCTGGCCTTCCCCCGCGCGTTTCAATCATTCCCCAAAGCCAACACATGACAGAATTACTTGGTGGGTCACAGCCAAGTGCAGACGGCGAAGGGGGCAAAGTGTCTCAGGCCGCTGCCACTGAAGTGGAGACAAAAAGGGATTCCAAAAAGGAGTCCAAAAAAAGGAAAGATTCCAAATCGCAGCCGAATCCAGAGCCGAAAAGGTAAGAGAAAGCGCAGAGTGCACAGAAATGTATTGTACGCGGCACCGGAGCTCCTCGGTCACTGAGCACACTGGGCAGTTTGCGTCCCCAACACCAATGGGGCTCTATGGCTCTCAGCACACCCCCGTAGCTGGTGTCAGGCAGCGTGGGCAGTCCAGGTCCTAAACCAGAAATCAGGTATTTGACTCTCTTGGGAAGCGAATGGTGTTTGGGTACCTAAGTCCCGCAGAGAATCAGCACCTTGAGTTTTTCCAGGCGTGTGTTCAGCCAGGCTGTTTGCACTGAACCTGAGGAATCAAACCAGAAACTGGCTGCCCCATAGGCCCTCTTCCATGGGCAGGGCTCATCCCAGCAGGAGGCTGTTTTGGCTTACAGGACCCGGTTCAAAGCCCTTTCGGCCCAGGCCCGTGTAACAGAGGAGGTTGGACGCTGGTCACAGCTCCTCCGTGTACACTTCAGAGTCCAGCACAGCCAAGAGCTGAAGCTTCCTCTCTGGCTGGGCTGGGGGCAGGACGTACCTGATGGTACTGGCCGTGGTAACAACCTGCCAGCCCCTGCTCTTGGGGCTGGAGAATTGCAGGCATGGGAAAGATGTATTACTTAAAATCAGTGCAATCTGTAGACCCTAATCCCATGCCCGTACAGCTCCCCGGCGTGAAGTGTGGCTGCTACACCTTACTGGGAAAAAGCTGTGCCTTGCCAAACGGACAGCTCTGCATTGGCAGGGCTTTTAAAGTAATGTGCTTAAAATATTCCAAGAAAGGAGTTAAATGTTGTGCTATAACTCAACCTTCTTCAGCTGATGATTGACTTCAAATCAAAAGGCTGAAGGTTTATATTCCTTCTAGGTCACTGTTGTCTCTCTGTCGCCTGGCGATTACCAGGGGCTCCGTGCTGGAGCTGCAAGGTTATAGCATTGCAGTTTTTAACCAAGATCGGTGTATATGTAAAAGTTGCATGCTGGCTCAGGCAGTTAGGAGTTTGACACAGAAACTACTAGGTGAGGTTTCTTGGCCTCTGCTATCAGCAAGTCACAAGAATGGGCCACAGGTGGTCTGAGGAAAAAAAAAAAGTGACTCTGTATGTTTGGTTTCTGCTAATAGAAATCTGAATATCTGAGTGGAAGAGTCACGATTTCTTTTCAGAAGTCTGTTTAAGCCACATGCATCATGCTTTTGAGAACTGGCTGGCAGAGAGCTAAGGAAAGCCAATATTTATCCGTGCAGTGCTTACTGGCAATTACGATGTGTGTAAAACTGGGTTCTCTTTAGCTGCGTCCCTTCCTCCCACCTGCCACTTTCATACGTTGCTCGTTGGCTGGGTCCTCGCTCTTCCCGGCGAACCTTTAGCTCGTTGCGGAGTTGAAGACTTTCCTTGCAAATTCTCTAATCCCGAGGTTGGCTGTCAGTCAGATTCTGCCATGCCAGTAATGAAGGTCAAGCAGGGAGATAATTCCGTGTGGCTATCCATCGCCTCTGCTAGCGAGAGGCGGTGATGGAGCTGAGGTGGGCTGTCTCTTTGGATCGCCTTTGAGTAAGGTCAGGCAGGGAGACAGCGGTAGCTCGCAGTCAGCGAGGAAGCGCAGGGAGGCTGCGCTTCGGATGCCGCCGACAGCCTGGAGGTCGGGGCTGACAGAATGACAGGCGTCAGCGCGAGGACGCGGGCTCGCCACTGCCCGGTGTCCGCGTCGGGAGCGCCGCCGCCACCGGCCGGGAGCGCGGCAGGCAGGACGGGAGCGAAACGGCCGCTGTTAAAAATACACCGCTGGCTTGGAGCTGACCCCGCTGCCGGGTCATGTGAAATGGTCAAAGCCCCGTATCGGTGATATTTTGGAGCCCTATTGGTCTGGTTTTGCTTTACATGTAAGCTTTTTTTTTTCCCTTTGGGCTCAGGTAGCTTTTTCAGACCTCTGAAAGCCTGACATGATCTCTCCATGAGAAGGATGTGAATCACTGCTATTTGCATGGCAGTCCCCTTAATTTTTCAGTTGATTTCATCCTTTTTGAAGTAAAAATGTTGTTAAATGTAAATTGCTTGCTCTGTGTTTTACTTCCTGCAGATACCTGAATGTGTAATGTGCAGGCTGTCAGAAGCAGATACCAGCAATGCCAGGCAGACTGCTAAGTGCTCGAATGATTTTCTGTTAACCCAATTACTTGCTGCTCACTAAAGTTAAAGAAATTGAGGCTCATTATTGTAGTCCTACTAGTGACTTCATCCACCAGGTACCATTGGGTGCCTTTTAAAGAGTTCTGCCGTTATGAAAGACTCTATGGTTTCTGCTGTATTCTCCCACGTGAAAGATAAGAAACACGCAGAATCATTCAAACATTTTTGGTTTTGGTACCATTACCATAGTATAGAGGCTGTCGCTTTCCTTTATCGACACTCTTCCAATAAAAACAGTAAAGAAAAGAAACAGAAATGGTTTTAAGAAGGCATAATTTTTGTTAAAATTATGAAAGGGTTTGCATGGTCACCCAGGTCTTCTCCAGGCTTCTGTTTCCATTTTTGTCTTTATCTTCGCTTTTGAGGACGATGCCTGTACTCTCTGTTTGACGCAGGGAGAGCTGATGTGTAGAGGACCCTAGTGACTTGCCATGCTCTGTACAGGAGAGGAGCTGTGGAGCAGAAAATGCAGCCCAGCTTTCCCAGGGCCCAAATTAGGATCTAAACCCTTGAACAGTGATTTTTCTCCCTTCAAAGGAATTTCTTTGGGTTTCTATGTGAGGTGACCTTGGTTTTGCATAGGCCTTTTCAGATTAAGCCATGTAGTAACTTTTTCAAAAATGTTGTTAAAGTTGGCACCAAAAAAGAATCTTTCTATGCTTGGTTAGTCCTGAACTTTTACAAATAAGACCAAAATGTTGAATGTGTACGTACTAAGTATTAACAGACACTGAGATTACCAAAATCGGGATGCCAGATTGAATCCCCTCCCGTCTGGTAATGACTGAACAGCATCATTCCCAGGGAGTTGTTCAGTGACTGCGAGATGAGCTGAGGCTCTCAGTCTATTAACCCAAGGTCCAAACAACTACAAGTCCCCTCTATTAATTATCTCGGTATGTCAGGGACCTAGTCTTCTCTGTGTAAGATGTATTTTAGTGCATTAAATTTTCAAGAAGTAGCTCTTCCATTAGCTAGCATTAGCATTAGGTTTCAGTAGTTTTTAATAAATTTAAGCCACCAGAAATATTATTTTCGTAGACCTTGAAGATTTAAAAAGTCTGCATAACATATTTATAACTTTTTCCATTATATTCTAATTACATATCTGGCTATTTCACATAAAGGCAAGATTTCCATACAGCTACTTAAAAAAAACAAAACAGGACTTTTTTGGTCCAACAAAATAAGTACTAAGTGTATCAACACTTTCATCCAACTTCTGATGACCATAGTAACTTCATATGTCTTCCATACTACTTTAGTATCCATGTTTTCCATTCATGAATAGCCCTGAATGCAATAATGCGCGTTAATAAAATCTCATGCAGCGTAAATGCTGCAACCTTTTGTTAGGTGCTGGCTCCGTGTCCCAGCCACATAAGCTGGTGGTGACACGGAGCGCGTGGCACGTGCCTGTCAGATGTGATCCAGCGTCTGTGCTGAAGGGATGTGCATTGCCAGGGACCAGCAGAGAACCAGCTTCGCGTTACCGGCTGACATGATTCGTCGCAATTGGTGTAGGATGGCAGCACTCAGACACCGTTCGGTTCAGCCAGGGTGTGTCAAGGGTGGAGATCGCTCAGGAGAAGCGATGAGCCGTGACTTGGGTCAGCATGGCGCCATGGAGGAGAGCGGGAGCAGAACGAAGGCTGAGGTTGGGAGGGTGAAGTAGCTCACGTGTTCAGCAGCATCTAGTGCATCTAATTCGGGCGAGGGGAAATGCCAGGGAAAAATGTGGAAGGCTGGGCTAAGCGAAGGGCTCCCAGGCAGCAGACAGTGCACGCTGTGAGTTCCCAGAAGAACGAGAAGTCAACCAAAATTGATGGTTGCTGAAAAAGCTTTTTCGGGGGGTGTGAACGGGTGGACTCCTTCAGGGCAGATTTACCAGGGGAGCTGCGGCAGGGAACAGAGAGGCAGCTGTGGCCCGATGGAGATCACCGCTGCGGCCAGCACGGGGTACGGTCCCCGGGACGCTGCCCCGGCAAGGCTCCCTGCAAGGGATGCTCTGAAAGCCTGTCCTGACACATGCCGTCCAAGGCGCTAATCATCCATGTTTACTGCAGAGCTCATATGTGCTGCACCTGGCAACCAGCAAGTGAGCTGAAAGCAGCACGTGTTTTATATTTGCGTTGTTACTTAAAAAATCAAATTATTTGCATCGGTTTTTGACATTGTTTTTTTTGTTGGCTCTGTATGCCAGGGCTCACAGTGCATGCAAAGATCTGTTTGCTACGTGTAAGCAATATTTTCCCAAGTAAAAAAGTGTAGACAAGTTAAACATAAAAGGTGTAAAACATGATATGTCTTTTCATTTATAAGCCACTTTGGTTTTTCATACAGGCTTATGTCAAAGAGATTAACCCACTGGAGCTATACTGTATATTTATAATTGCATACAAATGAATGCTATTGCTTCATATATTAGTCTTTGTTAAAAATCATTTTGATATATTTGTTTTAGCAGCATAACTAGCCCTGGGGGCACTGGGTATAATTAGAAAAGGGCATGGGGGGAGGCGGGACTTGTAGAATAAAGCAGTGGCCTTAGGATCACAGGTCCTAATTATAATTTATAATTAAGCCTGGAATTTGCACAAACCATCTAAGCTAAACAAGGACTATCGTTTTTGCTTTTTAAATTGCAACCTTTTTTTAATTTCACCACCTGCTTTGTTGATGTTGTTGCTTTCATGGCTTAAAACCTAAAAATCAAGGAGGGATTAGGAAAGCAACATTTAAAACTTTTCATATGTAATATTTACATTGGGAATTTACAAGTTTAGGGGAAGCATAGTGAATCTGCAGCAGAAGGAGTGATCTGAATTTTGTTTTCTTATAAACAAAAATTTCCTTTTTCTTTTCTTGCCCTTTTCACCCTTCTGCTTCCCTCTCTGCCCATAGCTTATACCATACACCTCAAGTGACTGTGGCAGGAGCAATAGAGGATCAGATGGAAATGTGTCTTCACTCAGATGGAGATGTTGATGTTGTTTATTGACCTAAATCCATAGACACAAACCCATTTTGTCTTTTGTGCTTCTGTATGTACTATATGCATACAGAACTTTTTCACCATTTTGCTCTTTTCTCATTCACCATCGCTGCTTAACCCAGTGTTACGAAGTTGTGGTTATGCGTCATGTGTGAGAACATTCATTTTCTACAGTTGCATTTTAGCTAGACTTGCTGCAAAAATGCTCCTTCTGGAGGAGCCTGTGATTCTGTCCATAAGATAAAACATCAAACATAAAAGTTAAGTTGGATATCTTTGGTGAAAAAAAAATGCCAGTAAGCATCAGAAAGAGCTGGTGAGGCTTGAAGTTTTCTTGCGGATTTTTACAGAACCGTCAGCCATGTACTGGAATTGTCTAGAGCACAGAAGTGAATCTTAAATTATAGCAGTGCTAAGCTATATACCCTTTGTGTTCTTGCAAAAGGGAAAATAAATATGTTCCCTCAAAAAGATTACATTTTCAAAGTCTATTTGACTTGAATGTTTAATTAGATTTCAAAATTATCAAGCTAATAAATTAAGTGCAAGGCTTTCAGTGGTGTTTTTCTAGTTCTATGTATATCCTGCATTTGTCACTAATTAATGAGTTCCTAATGCTTCAGCTTCTGGGAAGATGAGCAACAAAGATTAACATAACTTATAAATCTGAAGATGTGCAGCTGGGTTATAGTATTTGAAATTTGACAAAAACATTGGAAGTATTATTATTTGTGACATGGCTCAAGATGGGGGATTGTGAGGAAAGTAAAGATGACAGAACTGGTGCTAACCACTGTGACAACAACTTGAAAAGCAGCCGACATGACATCTTTCCTATCATGCTGCCGAATATGTCAACTTTGTGAAGGACAGTGAGAAAATGGTTTGCCGAAAATTTGAAAGGTAGATTCAAGAGATGCTCATCATGTCAGATGTAATATAGTCCACAGCTGTTTGAGAAAGGAAGTCCTTGCCGTGGTGATGGCTCTCGGTTGGCAGCCCCTTCCAGACATCCACGCTGCTCCAGAAATGGCTACAGCTGACCTGTAGGTTGTCTCAAGTTTGTAGGAGCATGATACGCAAAAGCAGCTTGTTGCTTACACCGCGTGCCGTCGCGGGAGCGCTGGTCGTGCGCGAGGGCAGCGCTGGCTGCAGCAACCAGCTCGGGCATCCTCCATCTCCCAAAAGAGCCAGGAAAACGCAAAGACCAGGAGACGACCGCGGGCAACACACTGGGTGAATGTATTACCCTGCATGCGCCTCAGTGGTTGGGTTAGCGTCGCAGTGCAAAGCGTTGGGGCGTTGTAGCCTAAACAAGAGACGTTTTGGACAGAGGTTCATTTTTTTCACCAAAGCCCCCAACTTCCTTCGTGTTCATCTGAGCCGATGTTGTAATATTTCTGCTTTCAGAGCTCTACATTTTTAATTTGCTAAACCCAAAAGTGAAAGGTGCTGTTGTGTCAGGGCATTTCAGGTGTCTAACGTGGGTTGTTACGTGGCTAAATAACAACTTCCAACAAAACTGGAGCCCTTTGAATACAGTGAAAAATTATGGTCAGAGCGAAAGAGCCATGACCCAACCGTAGTTACCGAATTCAGGCCCAAATTGCTTTCACCAACATCAGCGGTGAATCGTCTGGACTCCTGAATTTGGAGCTGGCATGGGTTTCACTCAGTGCTGCACTCTGCTTTCAATTAAATCACTTGAATATTTTTTAAAAGCTGACAATTTTTTTAAAAGCAGCACTTCTTTGGACATTTACTGTCCTTCAAAAAAGAAGACCTCATTTAGACCCATGTACGTCCTTCAAGTTTTCTCCAGCCTGTCGGTAAATCTTACCGTTGGAGGTTATTGACCCAGCAAAGGGCAACATAACTTTCAAACCATTTCCAGTCCATCAGCAAATCACTGCCAGCACAGGCAGCTTTTACTCCATCATTTGTCAGCATGGATACAATTAACCTAATGACACTCTATGAGTTGTTCTGGGTGCAGAGGGGGAACTCAATGCCAAAAGTCAAATGAGGACTTCAGCCCTGCCCCTTAATATACAGCATTCATTATGGTCTGTCTCAAATTATCAGCTCTTCTGCCTGGGAACAAACCAGACACTGAGAGGTGCACAGCGTAACAAAAGGCATGAAGAAATCCTCTATCTGAACATTAAGTATTTTATGGAATTTTGGAATAGAGAGATATTTAATATGTTCAGACATTAGTTTTTGCTCAATATCTTTTTTTTTCTTTGTGGCTTGCTCATTTCTTCAAAATAACTAGTCCTAATTAGGTACTAATGAGACCAGATCCATACTTCCAAAAGTGTTTATAAAATGTGTTCCCCAGCTGAGACATTTTATCCAAGTTTCAGCCTAAATCTTTTCCTTTTTTTTTCCTTAATGCACAACTGAATTTGGCAAATAATCAAGTAGAAATTTCTGATGAAATGCTGATTAAATTTAAATATATCCTCTGGTATTCAAGTCTTTTTCTCTGTCCGTGTTATAAGTTTTATTTAATGTATATTTGGCTTTAAAAATATACAGTGAATATCTTGTAAGGTTTGCTAGTTACTCTGCTGAAATGTTTTAATGGTTTATTCACCTGTACTGGAACGTAAGAGATCATATTTATGATATTAAGAGCTTACTAAACACAGGGTCAAGGAGAAGCGATTGTACAGATTTTATAGATTTTAATTTTTTATAGGGTCTTTCTTTTAAGTTTAGGGCCTTTGATTCTTTAAGAGGAAAATAAAGCCAACCAATTAACCCCTGACAGGAGGTTCATTAGAAGCTTTGTAATCCCTTGCCAAGTCTTTTGTATAGCCAAACCAGTCTAGTACGGAGGATTTACGCAGCTTAAGCTGCACACTGGAGGAGGCCTTTAAGTAAGAACATTTGTTCAATTTTAAGATGTCTTACATTACCTAAAGAGAGGCCGTGCCAGCGGAGTTACCCGGTAATAGCCAAATCCGTATCCTTCGCTGGTCAGCAATAGGAAGCGGCGCTGCCGCTTGTCCGGGCGGCCGATGCCACTGGCGGCTGGATTAGCGGCGCTCTCGCCGCTCCTCCTGGCTCGCGCGTTTTGGGGGCGAAGGAGGGGATTGCGGGTCACGGCGCTCGGAGGAGGCCGCGGCAGCAGAGGGACAGGGCGGGCGGGCGAGCACGGGGACGGTCAGGTCGCCCAGCTCCATTAGCGGCTCGGCCGTGTCCGCCTGCGCACTGTGCTCTGTGAAGGACGGAAGCTGTCCCCAGGTAGCAATACCTGCGCGTCTTGCAATGCAGTCCTGTGCACTCGGGAGGTACGAGGGTGTGATAAAAACTCCTTGAGGGTCTTCGGTAAATGTACTCGTGCTAATTTCTATGAATTGAAATTAAAAGACATTGCATTTTCCAACACAAGATATGTATTGCTCTCTGAGTACGTTTCAGCAGACTGCATCGAAGAGGGCTCACGGCGAGAGGTTATTCCAAGAAGGTGATTCACTGGTTATGAAGGAGTGCAGAATTTTGTATTCTGTTTCTGTATGAGCTTATTGTTGATGTTCTTTCATACTGGGAATTAAGGGGTAAATTAGCAGCTGATTTTTTCTGCAGAAATTAAGTACTTATTTAGCCAGCAACGGGCCCGATCCTACAGTGGAAGCTGACATTATATTCCCTGTCATATTCCCATTTAAAGGGGGAGGCCAGATGATCATTCTGAGAGAGGCTCGCTCTTTCTCTCGTGATTTTTGCTACCGTAGCCCTCCCGCTGCCGCGACCGCTAGCGTCTCGGCGTGCCACGTACTCTCTCCTGGGTCTAACAGTTGGTGACGTGTTTCCCAAACTGCAGTATCTTGTTTGCTGTGCAGATGATTTAGCAGGGTCAGGAGGTGAAGTCTGAGTCATTCATGGCATTTCTCCTCCAGGCCCGACGGAATAGGAACTGTAACTGTGGATGAGAAAGAGCGCTTTGAAGAGATCAAGGAGCGGCTTCGTTTGCTTCTGGAGAATCAGATCACGCATTTTAGGTAAAGGCAGCGATCCCAGCCTGAGCGAGAGAGGACTGATTTCCTCCCAACTCCCTCCCGTAAACAGAGAAGTCAAACGGCAGATTTTGAATGCATATGGGAATTCTGCATAAGTGACACAGACAGACCTAAGCAGGGCAGTAAAGCTTGCACTGTAGCATGTTTGTAGCTGGAGAGTGATTCTAAATATATAACCTTTAAAGGGTATTTCAAACCATCTTGCTTCCATAGGCATGGCAATGCTGTGAATTTTTTTCAATTTAACCAAAAAAAAAAAAAATCCCATGTCCTCTTATTTCTCTTTTCTTAGCTATTGCCCATTTTCACTTCTTCCCAGTATGAAAACAGGCAGGGCTTTCTTCAGGGATGTCACAATTGTAGGAGTGATGGCTACTGCCCCCCAAAACAAGTGATGGATTGCCCCCGGCACACCAGCCTGGTCCTACACTGGTCGTGCGTATTTGCCCGCAGACCAGTGACATGCATTTGTACGCAGATGGGTGATGTGCGTTTGCGCGCTCACCGGTGACGTACATTTGCACACAGACCAGTGACATGCATTTGCACACAGACTCCATGCCAGAGCCCCGTGTAGCTGTCACTCCCCGGAGAGAGCGGCTGGTTCAGCCAGTTACTTACAGCCTGGTGGATCGCTGGTTCCCTGGCTGGAAGTGACTGTTACTGCCCTTTCCAGGCCATAATATTTCACTCTCTTAGGAGACCTAAAAACTCTCCAGGTGACCCCCAGATTTAATAAGCTGCTACAACTGGCTGACTTGCCCAGCTACCCGTTATTCTGTTTTACTGTCTTAGTGTTCATCTCATCAAAACCTTTTCTGAAAATTACCCTTTAGAAAGAATGCTAATTCAGAGTAGTGGTACTAAAGAATTGCTGGGGCATATTTAGGAAAGCATCTTTATACCACTGTAAAGGCTATAGATAGGCTTATCCACGTGCACCTGGTGTAGTCTTAACATGATGTGGTTTTTCTAGGTACTGCTTTCCGTTTGGCCGTCCAGAAGGTGCATTGAAAGCTACTCTATCGCTACTGGAAAGGGTAAGTATAAGAATAACAAAGGCTAGTTAAAAATCCCTGTATTTGTGTACCTTTCCATCCAGAAGAGCTTAAGTGACTTATTGTTGTGTAGGGCACCTGTAATTATTGATAGTTAATATTGAAATGCCTGGCATTAGGTATGACCGTTGATTTCTCCTGCTTCAACTTGGAGGCCTGTGTAGTCAGTAGTAGCTGTAGTCCCCAGTGCCCCAGGTACCCTGTTCTGCAGAGTTTGGGATTTCCCGGGCCCGATGCACCCCAAGCGTCTGCAGGAGTCCCCCCGTCCCTGCATCTGGCTGCCCTCTCGTCTCCACTAACCAGCGGTAAACACAAGCCCAGACGAGATGCAAAGCGATAAGCAGAGCCTGGGAAGGCCACAACTTTGCCTGGCACAGGGGGACTTGGGATGGGCCTTAACGACATGCCTTGAGGGACTGGAAGCGGTGTGGCCACTTTAGGGGCATGCCTTCGGGGAGAGTACAGCTGCAGAAAGGGTCGCTCCCAAGTTTCAGGCTGGCCGAGGTGACCTTGCAGTGGATCCTACGTATTGCACACATGTCCCATGAGCCAGGCAGCGTTAGTGCTGGAATGCATGTATTCGCTGGGCATGGAGAAGAAAGAGTTGTGAGTGCCTGATGCCACAACAAATCAGATTTTCTTATGTCAAGGTCCTGATGAAAGACATAGTTACTCCAGTCCCTCAAGAGGAAGTAAAAACAGTCATCCGTAAATGCTTGGAGCAAGCAGCTCTAGTCAATTATACTCGACTATCAGAGTATGCCAAAATTGAAGGTAAGGCTCTTTCCTTGTGAAATTACAATTTTTATTATATTTCTAGGTGGCAACTATGGCTTGGAGCTATTTAAAAGAAACTCATTTGCTATTTATTCACTTGTCAATAAAACTGGGGTGATTGTGAATCATTTTTGTGGTGTTGGCTTTTGCAGCAGTTAAGAATGGAAGCTATGCAAAATGTTTCCTTTTCTGGAAAAGAGAGAGGAAACAGTTAAAAGGAACTGTAGCTTTTTTTTTTTTTCCATTGTTAGCGCATTTGGCCAGTGGTGTAGTATTTAGACTCATGTTGTGGTTTTAAAAAACAAATTGAGAAATACTTGGGATGTCATCTTTGCAGCTGAAAGTACAGTGCAGCTAATTGCTTGTGACAGTGGAGTTCAGGAGACAAACGAATAATAAGAAGCTGAAAAAATGTTTAATCTCTGCTTAATCATTTGTAGCCAATTTAAAATGTCTTTTTTTCTGGGAATGTTTCATTGCCTTTGCACTTTGCATAGCAGTCATTGATCAGTCGGTCCCCTACTTGCCTCAGATTTCTTTCTTGTCCCTCTAAATCCAGCAGAGCTGATATTATTGACCTTTTAAGTTACGGGAGAATAATAACCAGTGACCAGAGACACATGTAGCCATCAAAAAGACATTTTAAAGCTTGCTGCAGGATATGTGTTAGCTGAAGCTCTATGATCCAGTAGTTCTTTCCATGGTAATCAGTTTACATTGCTACCTCGTTGGCTGCTGTACCCTGTTTGAAACTCCGGCCCAACTCTATCCGTGTTTGCAATTGTTTATAACTGTATGTTCCAAATGAATGGTATGTTCTGCTCTAGACTTTGGGTTTCTGTCATGTGTGATGCAGCTCAGATTATCGTTGTATGTCTCTAGGACAATGTGGAAAGGAGAAAAAAAAAATCCCCTCTGATTTGTTCCTAGTTCTTGTTTACATGAAAAATTGGGTTATTATATGACAAATTGTCCAGGTTCTGTACATGACATGTCCTCTCTTTTTCCATTTTTTTTTCTGTCTAACGATGCAAATTGTGTACCAGTGGTAATGAATTCATTGTTATGCATCCAGTGAGAAACACTTAAGAATTGGGCACTAAAAGGATGTTTATCAACTCTTGACTTGGTAATGAGTGACAAAAATAGAGAAGGAACGAAGGTTTCATAAGCACTGTATTATCAGGCAATTTATCAAAGTACTCAACTTCACAGGATATTTTAATTGGTGCATTCTGTAAAATGCAATGTTTAAATATACTTGACAAGGATGGAGAAGGACTGAGAATCAAAAGCAGCTTTTCTGTTGATGGATGCTTCTACCCAGTGCTGGCTCCCTTAGGTTCTCTGTGTAAATATCACTAACTCGTTGGTAAGATTTGCTCTCTTCTTTCAGATAAATCTTTGCAAAAACAAACTTTATGATCTGTAAGTAAAAATGCATTCATTTCCAAAGTAGAACAGTTAGTCTGTACTTTTCCTTTTGTGCCTCAATTCTTCTTGGTTGTGTTAATTATCTGCCCTCTTTTTTGCACTGTGACTTTTAGGTCTGGGAATACTTTGAAGCAACAAACTTTTTTTTTCCAGCTGCCTTTTCAGAGAATAGTTCATTCCACACTACCTGCTCTCTTCTGCTTTTCTCCTCCCTTATCCGTGATTGGCCACAGCCACTTTTTTATACTAGCTCTATAAAAGTGGTTGTAACACCAATTTCAAAGCATGCTGGGATTGTTAATTCCAACAACCCAACATCCGCCAGCTGCATGCATCAGGTTTTCTCTCATGAGCATAGTCCACTATGTCTTAAAATAGTTTCTTAGAAGAGCAAGTAACAAATTTACCTCAGTGAGAGGCATTTCCCTATGCAGTATATGATTTTGAAATTTTACTTTTAAAAGCTGACATTCAAATATCCACATGTTTTAAGAGAGTTTTGTCAGAGATGTAAAAAAAATAAATAAATGGCAGCAGTGCTTGAGGCTATGTTTATGAAGAAATACCTGTGAAAGCCTTAGATACTGAAGGCTGAAATCCTTAGTATCTCGGAGCCTTAAACCAATAGAAATCTATTTCCCTCTATTCATGACGTTTTGATCATTATATTCTTGCAAAGAGAATAAGACCTTTAGAATCATGGTCACAACCTTTCTTGTGACTCATGGGCATGCTGAATGGTTAATCCAGTAGATCTCCAATTGTAAACCTCCTTTTTTTTTTTCTCTTCCTTTTATCCTGTGTGTATCCCAAAATACTCTGCGGCTATTTTCCTCTTAACCTGATATAAAGTTTTCCTCTGACCTATAACCTATAACCTCTTTACCTCTGACCTAAGCCTCTTGCATGCCCAAATCCTCTTTTATAGGGAAAAAGAGAGAAATGTATGAGCATCCTGTCTTCTGCTTGGCCTCTCAAGTGATGGATTTAACCATTCGTGAGTACCTACCACCCTCCTCTCCATGCTGTCCTCACTCTTTCTGTTTTCATTACCTCGAGAAACTCCAGATCCAAACCAACTCACTCTCCTTGCTTCAAGTCTTTTAGCATTGCCTTGTCTGTTGCTTCTGTCTGTGAAACCCAGTGTGAGAAGTCCAGTCACTTTTTATCAGCCTGAACCAGGTTAGACGACTAAGCCATTTGTTTGTGATAAACTCAGACTGTCTGTGAGTTTTTTCCGTTCTTCTTTTTGTCCGTGACCTGAATGCATTTTTACTTTGCTTCTGTGTAACCCCAATTTGTAAAGTGCTTGTCACTGGTACACAATCCAAAGGCAGCAGCTACATCGGGGAGAGATGAGCTAGAGGTCAGATAAAGGACATTGGGGAAAAAGCCATCCCTTTTCCTGCGTATAAGATCTTTAACCAATCCTGTGTATAAGATCCTATAAGGCTGTCCTTTCTCTGTACATCAGATCTTGCGTGTCTCCTGTCTGTTCTCTCTCAAGCGGAAGTGCTTTACTTGTTCTCTTCCTAGATTTTTTTTATTTACTCTCTTGCACCGAGCTCTGGGTGGACGTACGGGTGCAGTGGTCGTTCGGAGCATCCTTGTATGTTCTCAGAGCTTACGGACTCTAATTTCCTATTTGTGCAGCACTTGCTTTCACCTCTGTGAAAGGAGCTTCTTTTGGTAATACCATGCTTCTGGGCGGGGGGCGAGACTGGGCAACTTTTCTTCTTTTCAAATGTCATATATCACGCATAACTGGGGGGCTGTGCGGTCCACTTGCTCATTAATCCTGCATATCTGTTCTTGTTTCTCTCTTTTCTCTCCTTGTTGCTTTCTCTCTTTCATATAGAGAATCAAAAGGATGCAGGTGAACAATTGTATATGCATTATAAATTGCTAGGACTGTTGAGTTTTATTTATTTTGTTTCTTTTTCATAGCTCCTTAAGATATGTACTCCTTCAGGCTGAAAAATGGAGATGCATTGATACTTAAGGAGTTAATTTGTGCTGTCTCAATATACATAATCTCTTTTTCCTCCTTCCTTAGACTAGAGTGTAGATTAGAAATACCTTGTAGTAACCATATTACCTTCTTAGGAGACAGTTCGAATAGAGAATCTAGCCTTTATAAAGGGCAAGTTTATCATCTTCCAAAAGAACTGCAGCTCACTTTTGGTGCAGAAACGTTGGTGATTTGGCCATTAGTTAAACACACCTAACAAGCACATTTTATAACTAAACTAATGTTCATTTTTGTTTTTCATATCTTCTGTTTTATGCCCTAATGGGAGGAATGGTTTTTTAGTTTTTTTATTTTCTATTTTTTTTGTTAATGTGTAACAAATGATACAGTCAGACAGAAGTCGTGTTTGTCTCTTGTTTATAAATTGTGGTGACATGTAATGAAGCAAGGACACCGTTCAGACCGAAACACCTGAAGTGCCTGTCTCTTCAGAAGTGATTCTGTAGTTCTGTAGGCCCCTGTTCGCGTTTCTGTTGTATACCAGAGTCCTTAGTTCGAAAGTCTTTGAAACCTGAACTGTTCATTTCTTTTTGTGAGTAGAGTGTTATGTTTTGTGGAAAAAGGATCGGTTTGATTTCAGCTCTGTTTGCAAAGGGAAAACACTTTCAAAAAGCAGGCCAGGAGCTTGGGCCAAGTTCTGCCCTGGCTTCTGCTGGCCTCCGCAGCCGGCGGCACTGGGCATCGCCCTCGTGAGATGCCAGAGCCAAATTTGGCCCAGGGCCTAGAGGTATTGTATGACACTAAAAACAAGTTAGAATAGCAATAAACATTCAGAAAATGACAATTTTTCCCCATAGCTCTGGGAGGTGCGAATAAACAAATTGCAAAGATAACAAGTGCAAGCGCAGCTATTACCAGTAATTGTGGTGGACTTCACGTGAGCGCAGGCTCTTGTGCTTTAGCAGAGTAAATGCGCTGAGCATCAACCTGCTGGCAAAGGCTTGTCGCATGTTTAAGAAATTCAGAAGGACATTTCTATGGCCCTACTCATTTAAAAATAAAACTGCTTCTTCTCGATGCTCAAAGCCAGGGAAAGGACACAGTGAGTCATAACTTACCTACTTTGTGCCCACAAATCTCCTGTTCTCTTTAATGGAAAAACTTTCAGGCAAGATCAGCAGGACTGAAGTTGAAATCAGTTCCTCAGCTTAAGTGGAAACAAGAGTTAGTGAATTTTGCCCTGACTTTTTATTTATTTAACCAAAAACAAGAGTAAAAATAAGATACCAAAAACAACTTCATCTTAAACCACAGTATCACCCTTTAATTTCCCCTCTCCTGAAGAACGTGTATTCTCTTGCCTCGCTTTAAAAATATTGATTAAAAATAGAAAGTTAAACAGAACATTAGGCTAAAACAATTAAAGATTAATAACCTATTTTAATTATTAATCAGACAAAACTACTAACACTCAAATTAACAAGTGCAACCTTTTAATAAGTGTTTGTCTGCTTATCTGTGTAAGTTGGGAATCCATTGTTTCTTCAGAAAACAGTAACTTCTCCATCCCGTAAGTAAAGGATTTGTGAAATACGCTGCACTGGGCTCAAGTGCCGCGGAATTAAGGGATCTTGCTCTCATTTACGCTAATGCCACTTTACACGGCTGGCGTTATGCAGAGGCAGCTTTAGAGTAGATGCGAGCCAAGCCTGTAGCTGTCGCTTTGGCAATTAGTTGTGTTTAGGGTAAGGCAGTTTTTAATTTTTAGGCGGAATGTTCCTTGTATTGTGGTTTGGTTTTGGCTTCTGCCAAAGAGAGGCTTCCTGTGGTGTTTCTGAGTTGATTCGTGGAGATTAGAAATTCAGGAGAGCCAGGTCTGGAGGCAGCAATCGACTGCGGTGCTTGGTGCCGGCGCGGCAGTTGCGGGACAGGGGCAGAGATCATGCAGGTGGTTCAGTAAGCAGAGAATAACTTGAGAGGTTGTTGACCCACAAAAGTCTTTTTACTCAGTCATCAAGGGAAACCAGCTACTCCTGAGCCATCAAAAAACATCATTTCTGCTTGTCCCGAAAATCCCAACTCCACCATCCGAGGAAGCACCAGTGGGATAAGGATACGGGCTTCGGCTGTGTTGGACTCAGCTCCCTGTGCTCACTTTACCTCACTTGCTTTCCCTGTTTCTGGATCTCAGCCTGAGAAGCCGTAGGCACATATCTGTGATTTTCAGGGAGTGCGTTGAAATATTAGCAACTATAACCGCCTGTTTATTAATCTAGTCAGAGACAAGAAGAGGTTCGGTGTGATTTATCAGCCCAGCCACCTCTAGGTTATCACTTCCAGTATTCCTGATAAACCACAAAACTTAGAAGAAAATCAAATGACATTTCCCAAACAAATACAGATGCAAAATGTATGAAAACATCAGTCCTTGTAGGCAGGAATGGAGACTGAAGCCATTAATAAATTATGCACTTTAGCTCAGACATAAATACAACCTGTATTTATGTGCTTGCTGAACTGCTGCTTTATTTGTTTCCTTCCTTGCAGTAGCATTCAGCTGTTTAACAAAGCAATCATTATGCGGCTTTCGAGATTTCCTCTTGCCCTTTAAAAGGCACTATTTAAAACAGTATCAAAGTATTTACAAGAGTTTCAGAAATTGTGATGGTCTGCGTTGCAGCATTATCTTTCTACAAGTCTCTTACCAACTTCAGAGCAACTTGCTGCCTGAAGCGTGAGATATAACTCAGATATGTAAGAATTCTTCACCAGGCTGAATAATCATCAGAAGGAGCACAGTTTGCTTTTGAGTTTCAAGAGCTGAATTAGAGTCTCTGTGTGAGCTGAAAAAACAGTTCTATGAATTTTTCTTACTTTTAAGATAGCGCATCTTATTTTGAAAGAAAAAATGTTATCACCACTGAAATGCCTTTCAGATGTACTCAAATTCATTTCATGAATATAATAAAAGACCGCTGTGCCTTGTCCTCGGGCTAACTCCATTATTTTTTATCGTTATCTTGAGAATAGCAGCTCTTTTAACATTTACACGACTGACTCGCAAATGAATGCGCGCAGAACACTCGCGTACCCTTTGGCAGGGCTTGTATATTTTTAATTATTACGAAGAAATCACTGAGTTGATGGCAGTGCTTTTAAAAAAATATGAAAAGTCCACAATATTCTTTTCCTGTTCCAGGTTTAATTCTCACTGTTGCTGATGTGTTAGTAGTCCATCTAGCATAAATCAGGTTGCAGGGTGACAGATACCTACTTTGGAAAGGTTTCAAATCTGTAAGGAGTTGCCCCCAGTGAATTTTAGGCAATATATGTACCCAGAGTAGCACAGATTTTGTAATATACCTGTTACAGTCATTGCAGTCTGAAGCTTATTGCAAACACAACCCCCAAAATTTTATTTGCCCAGTGATTCGGGTTTCTGCAAGTATTTCATTTGCGAGTGTCAGTCACAGAGTAAATAGCTTTGGTGCAAGTTTGTCCGTTTGAGGGAAGCACTTTGTCAGCTTGTTAGTAAGAAAGAAGCAGTTTCTGCCTTTGGTTTTAATGGCTGAGGTATTTAAATCTGATTTGACACATGCGAGCAAAGAGTATAAGAATATTTCTGATGTTAAACTGAACCGGAGAGGGATGAAAGAGGAAAAGGACAGGGAAGGGAAAAAAAGCCAAAGCGAAGCAAAATCTGCCGCACGCTGCAGCAGCACCGCGGACGGCTGCCGGCTGCCGTACCGAGCGCCCTGCGTTACTCATCTCCCTCGCGCCAGGCAGGCGCTGAAGTCCCCTGTGAAGAGGGACCTTGTGCATCGCCCACCCCCCTTTGAGGCTCGGACCCGGAGCAGTACTTAAATTCAAACACCTAGTGGGGCGTTGGAGTCATGTCACCATTTAAAGCTAGGGAAGAAATTAATCCGTTTCCTTAGCCAGAACTTAATCTTTTCCATTTTCTTACAGTACCGCTACAAGGCTAACAAATAAAGAGGCAGACAGGAAAAAAAGCATCGGTCCGGGCTCGCAAGGGGTTCTGTGCTCCAAGAGAAGCGAGGGAGCTCCTCCGCGCTGCCCGAGGAGCTTGCCTGTCCTTCGGCTCCAGGTGTTTTTGCAGCCCTCATGCAAAAACCCTGGATTTGGGGCTGAAAAAAGTAAAATGAGCACAAGAGCAGAACATTTGACTAAGTGAGCAGATTGGGCCAGATTGGAAATACATCGAGACTTTATTGCTTAACCTGCGGTAGTCCATGACGGAAGTTTGTTTTCGAGAAAGGGTGGAGGCAGGGAGATGCTAGGAGCACTGAAGGGCCTTTGGTAAAGCCGAAGGGAGGGATCTCTTGGAGGCCTCGGAGTTCAATGCAGACCCCCCTGGGGCACTGTGCTGACAGCCGCCCGGCAGCAGGCTCCTCCAGGCTGCCTTGCGCGCCCTGCACTAGCCGTTTGGAAAGTCCCAGTGCGGCCCTATCACTTGCTTCTTCCTCCTCTTCCTTTTCTGCTAATGACTTCTCCCTGGGACAGGAAACACTTGCGCGAGTCAGGCCGATTCCAAACTGCAGGAATCAGCAAAGTCCAAAACGTGTTTTTCCCCGGGGCCGCTGTGGGCACCTCTGTCTCTCACAGTCCACGGCTATTTCCGTGGTTGGCCATGCAGAGGCTGGACACACGTTTGAGGGTGAGCCAGGGTCACAGCACGGGGACGCCTGCCTTGCCAGGATGCAGTTTTCCTCCGGCTTTGATACTCTCGGGAAGAGCCGTGCCTCTTTGATGCTCCCAACTTTGGAGCCGAAGGGACTCACCTGGATAGCAAGGTGTCCCCTGACAGGTGCCGGTGGGAAGAGACGTACGGTCACCTCCTGCCAGAAGCACTTCCCCTGCTGGGACCTTCGCACAAACTGCTTTCCGGAGCGGGGAGCGGCAAAATATTCCTCTTAGGTGTCCGCGCTGAGCTCAGGAGCCATCAGTCAGTAGCCAAATTGAACTGTTGCTTATGTTTTAAATTAGACTGAAATTCATTAGGCCTATGCCCAAAAAAGCAGTTATTTTTATCCCTCGAGGCTGAGAGGTTTGTTTCGAGGGGAAGAGCCGCCCTTGATAAACAATGAACGAGGATCAGGGTGACTCCAGAGACGAACGACTAGCTTTGCTTTTCCTGTTACCAGAAAAAAAGCCAAAAGCCAGTCTAAAGATCTGTATTCAATGATTACACAGCCTAAAAGACTAAAAATGTGTGTGTGTGTGTGCGCGTGTGCACATGTGCACTGTATGTGTGTTTATGTATGTATATCTATCCATATGTATGGAGAGAGGGAACAAACCTAACTCATATTCTTTAACTAATGGTTTACTTGAATATTCTTTATTACACTCTGATAATTGTTATAATTTTGTGAGAATTAAAAGCAATCAGAAATCTACTCTGTGCAAGCCAACCAATTTTTTTTCCCGCTGGAAAATGCAAGCAAAATGGCAAGGACTTTTGGCAATAGAATGTCCAGATAAATATGCCAGATTCCTTGCAAATGGAATTATTAAAAATAGTTACAATGCTACCAAAAACTGTTATTAAATGTAATAGAAACTATTGTGTTAATATATTCACAGTATATAATTTATCTCTGAGTGTATGTAAAACTAAAGGCTATTTTCTTTGAATTTTTCTTATGCTGATATTGTAAACTATATGACAGATGGGTCAAGTCCTGATTGCAGTATTCTAACATTTGGAATAGCAAGTAACATATTTGATAGAGCTGGCAAGTTTTTATATATGATTCAACCCAGAATATAAAAGCCACTAGAATTCCAAGTTGAAAATAATTAAATGAGCTGGAAACGATCAGGAACCACACATTTTTAAGTGACAGATTTTTTTACATGTTTAAATTGCACAAGAATATTTTATAGCTCCCTTTAACCAACAGTGACGTTTAATTCTAAAATGTGTAATTGATATTTGCAAAGCAATTAATTCCTGTGGCTCATTATTCTATTGCTAAATGTACCTAAGCACTGGGGTGCTGACTTTAGGTGATCTTTCTTAGTGCACCTCTTCTGAATTCCAGAGTTTTAACTAAATTACCCTAATTCAGTTTTCTCACTTGGCTGCATGAAGCGCGGTGTCATACTTATGTTGAATTTTTAGCTTTCTGATTGCACAGTAACGTAGGATGTTAGAATCTGCTGACTTCTGTAATATTCGTTGTCAGATTGTGTCATTATTGTGTAATACTTAAAGTACCAAGAAGCAAAAACCAGCAGCTTATTCCATTTGTATTTGATCATTTCTGCTTATGTTTCTTTCGAAGTTTTCATCTTTTTGTCACTGTTTATGAAGTCATATGTCTCTTTACTTTTGGCGTCTCTCTCCATCATGCACAAGCAGCCCGTCCGTCCAAGCCTAAGCCACCGGCTGGGCCACCATCATCTCCTCAAACGCAGACTAACATAATAAATCATATGCTCAAAGGCATGGCCAAGCAGACGCCAAGTACTGTAATAGTCTTCCTTCCTTTTATTCAGTGGTTTTGTAGTCTAGCAGTTGCTTGTTTAGTTTAGTATTAGAAAGCTGGTTCTCATGTGCAGCTTTATACAAAATACTCCGCATGATGTGGTAGGTTTTTAGAGATTTAGAGGTAGCATTTATTTCAAAATGTCCATTTTTTTGTCTAGCAATGTCTGACATATGCAACATTTTCAAATATCAACGTCAGCACAAAATAACATTGTTGTTGCATAACATTTTGCATGAAAACTATAAATATGTATGAGCTTTACATGATGTTGGATGAAATGTTTGATAAGTATATCGTATACGTTTCATGTAACTGTCAGTGCTCCAGCTATCTTAGCAGAATATTCTGATGTATAGTAACTTAACCAGGGAAATATTTAAAATAAGAAGAAAAAAAATTAAGATTGACATCTGCTGGCTGCCAAAGTTGTATAAGCATCAATATTTTCTTTAAAGACAGCATCTCTGAGCAGTTGTTCTTATTAACACTTTTGTCTTTTAGTTGTATTTGAGAGCAGATCAGTGTTGCAAATGAGAATGGGTCTGATGCTGCTCTGATCAATGGCAAAGCTTCCCTGTGACTCCGGAGGTGCAGAAGCAGCCAGAGTGTGCAAAGGGACATTTCTTTGGACTCTTTTTGCACAAAAGGAAGAAGTTTCTACTTCTTGTTGTCAGGGAGGTGCTGACTTGAATGGGAGAAAGAATGACATGTTAGCCAGCAGTTCTCCAATTTCAGTGTTTGCCCAGTTAAACATGTTAGGGAGAATCTGGACATTTTTTTGTTTCCAGTGATGTAAGAAATGAAAAGGAAAGTGAGAAAGAAATCCCAAGGCCCCTGCCTGTAGTGTAAATCAGCAAAAATACACGTTTCACTTGCGCAGTGCTTTGCTACGTTGCATCTCCCAGGGGAGCAGAGCACCTGCAAGGCCTGATTTCAGCTGACAGGGTTGCTGAGCTCCTCTGAAGAACAGCCCAGATGCCCTCACAGGGCAGCCCAAATGGGGGTGGTTCTGAAAAATATGGCTTTTCTTTCCCCATGGGAAATCTCTTACCTATAAACACGTATTCAGGGAGAACCAGGAGTAGGCAAGATTTTGTGGTGGAGACTAGAGTTCTCAAATGTCCCAGGGCCCTCAGCAAGGCAGGTTTTCTCCCAGGACACTTGGCATGGGACCCAGTGCAGCAGAGCAGTTGCATCTGTGGGTTGCCATACATTTCTGTCCCATCGGTAAGGAAGACCTCAGCACTAGCAGAAAGCTCGTGCGTGCACAGGTCTACAGTTTGCAGTAGGAGTGAGATGCCCAGCCACCTTGCATTTCAGCAAGACCCAAGCTGCTGGCTTCCCTGGGCTCCCCTGGAAATCCCAGGTTAAATGTCTTGCTAGTGAAGGAACTTAAATACATGCACTTCCAGCGTTTCGCTGTGTTGGGGCCCATCGAGTCAATTGTATACTGCTAATTGCAGCAGATCGATTTGACTGTTTCTTTTTTTGGTACCTCGCCTATTTATGCTGTTTCCAGCCTTAATGCCACGGAGAGGTCAGAATGTACTAAGCGCAGAGGTAGGAATTGGCCGTGGGGTTGTCTGGCATAACTCCCAAAGTGCAGTCCCATTCCTTGTCCCAGCTGCGCGAGAGGGCCAGGCTTGGCCCCACTCAGCGCTTCCAGCGGTCCAGCTGTAGTTAAATGCAGCGACGTCCCATGACGGAGATGGCTCCCCAGGGAGCAGGTCTCCCCTCTTTTGCAAACCTCAGGAAAGTGAGTCCCGGTGTCAGTTCTTAGAAACTGCCGTGGTTGCATTTATCAGCTCTGTGGCAGCTGTCATTCAACAGAAATGTGACTATATGTATTATTTTGTTCATTATTTCTATTGAAATACTCCAAATGAGCCAGATTGTTAGCACCTCGGATGTTTAATACGTTATCTATAATATGATACCTGTAAGAATATGATTTAATTATTTTTTTAAAAAATGCTGCAAAATAGCTCAATATAGCTAAACACCAAGCTCCAGGATTTAAACTCTTGGGTTTGTTTGCGGGGTTTTTGCTGTAAAGTTGCATCTGTTTTCCCATAAAAATCTTACCTATGAACACCTAGTGGGATTTACCACTTTCCACTCCCTCCAGCATGCGTAACTCCTTGACCTCTGTGGAGTTAAATCCTGGAGCAAATCAGACCTGCAATTTTTGTTTTCAGTAGTAGGTCACATTTAAATTTCTCAAGTTTAACAATTTATTAAATGTAAAGACAGATTTGTTTAAATTGATCTTTTAAAAAGCATTTTAAAGTAATGCAGACATGATATCTGTAATAGCACCATCTACATTGAAGGATACATATTGTTCATATATTACTAGCCAGATGCTGTCTTTAGGGAATGCAATGTTCTTATTCGAACTAATAAAGTGTCACCGTCTCAGCACGGAAAACAAAACAATTCTGACAGTATTTTGAAATTCGGAGCTGGAGCACTGCATTTTCATAGTATAATAACGAATGTGGCTTTCTGGTTTGCTCAGTACTAATTATATAAGCATTTAACATATGCATGAAAAGATCTTTAAAGCTGTAGAATATTATGGGATTTTTTTGAAACCCCTAAAATGACTTACTGTGCATCTAGCTTTTCCTTCTGCCTCCCTTTTAACTCGAGTTCTTGTACTACAGAAAATGTAGGCCGGTTAGTCACACCAGCTAAAAAGTTAGAAGATACAATACGCCTGGCAGAATTGGTAATTGAAGTGCTACAGCAAAACGAAGAACACCATGCAGAGGTGAGCAGCGGCGCCCTGCGAGATAACATCCCGCAGGCCTCGAGCCGGGGCTTGGTGGTTGCTAATAGCTTTGCGTATTTATCTGACCTCTTCTGAACAGGTGCTGGTTTTTAAAGCCAAAAGGTGTTCTTAAATAACGGTGATACAGTGTAATGAAGGCAAAGCGCAGTTTAGGAAGACTGCTTTTTCAGAGGGGAGGGAGGGCTGAAGGGAAAAAATAATTAAATTCTGCTTTCATCTACGTCAGTCTGCAGCCTTTCACACCACGCCAGCGAGAGCTGAGTCTGGCCAAATAGGTTCACCACCAAGTACATACAAGAGAGAGCCTGTGCGCTTTTGAGAAAGGTCGTATTTCCAAAAGACGTCCTGTGTTCGTACCTCCAGACATCGTTAACGTGGGTCACTGTCAGCAGCAGCCCACTCCTGCTGCTGAGAGTCGTAGCAAGTCAAACACTGCAAAAACTGATGCATTTTTGTCCCTTTCTGAACATTCAGATTGTTTCCAGGGCTTTGACTTGGGCCCTGCTGTATGTGATAAACTGCTGTTGTAACTCCCTTGCTTTTCTGCTGGCCTCTTCTGCCTTGACTTGCTGGGAATGCCTCAATTGCTGGTCACCAAGGACAGAATGAATGATTCCCTGTTGCTCGCTATTGGGGTTATCCAATGCCTAATGAAATTGCTCTTGACTCTTCAATGCACTCTAGATTCATGTCTTAAAAACACTTTTAAGCCCAGACAATCTATGTCTTACTAAGTCAAACATATATAAGAAAATCAGTAGCGTGTGGCTTGATCCTGGAAGCACCTAAACCCACAGGCAGCTAACAGTGCTGGGTGTAGTCCCACTGCCAACACGTCCTGGCATTTTCACCTGGTAGGGACTGCCCAAGTAAGTGACGTTGCGCCCCCGTGTAAGTATGTGCAGGACTGAGCCCTGGGTTCTGTATAAAGCCGGTGCTCTCTGATAAGTGTTGAAAAGCTAATCATCTTAAAGTTCAGAGTGGACAGTTACTGTTTATGACTGTAGGTTTGGTAACACTCATTCACTATTTTCTCTTTTCCTTCCCATCGATATATATAATCACTATATTTTGCATTAAGAGCATTTGCTAACTAATTTCACAGTCACCTAAAAATCATGCCAATGTCTATTTAAAATTTGCAGTATAATTTAACTGATTTATAATACACAACAATCCACAACACCCAACTAATGCCTGATTGCATATTTAAATTTCCTCCCTGTTTTTCTACTGTTCATTCAATCTTGGATGATCCTGGCAGGGGAAAGAGGTATGTGACTAAAGTGAATGAACGGAGTCACCTCCTGTCATATTTCGTGCATGCCCTCTCAGTGCCATGTTTCCTGATGGGGTTTTACCTGGGTTACCCTTGCTTCCGTAACTTTGACCTAGGAATGTAACGGCAACTTTGAGCGGGCTGCTTGTGGAATTGGTAGCCTCACACAGGAGGGTAAATGTGGCATAGTTATCCAGTCCATGCATGTAGCAATGGGTATATTTTACGAGCGCTGCAGTTACATCCCGACACAACCCTACCTGCCTGGAAACTTTCCTCAGCCTGTTGTTACCTATGTTGTTTTGCATTCACCTGATCTATAGTACACTGTGGTGGAAATGGAGTAAGTAACACCCGAGTGACTAGAATGATAGTGTTCTTCCTATGGTTTTGTCTGTATGTGCCTTGTAGTGGATATACAGTATTTATATGTAGAGAGAGAATATCCGTGGTGAAGAGTGAAATAAACTTCATTTTTGCAGAAGTGAGAGGGTGCTCAAGAGCACTGCACTTGCACACGAGCTGTGTTAAATTGTCCAAGGATAACAAATATTTTATTCCACTCGTCACCAGCGTAGACCATATGAACAACCAGCCTGGAAGGAGCTATTTTTAAAATACAGGTTATCTTCAAAACAGTACACTTTTGGAGCAAGTGATTAGAGGGCCAGTCATGCTCTCTGCTACACCGATTGGATCCTTGCAAGGAGGAAGATTCAAAACTGTTCTTCGGTGTGTTTTTTGTCACAAGGTTTTGATTAGAGACAGAAGGTTAATGCCAACACAAATAGGAGAAATACTGGTCCCTTCTTCTGCATGGTGACCTGAAAGGGTGAAATCCATCTCTGTCCGGAAGCCCCCGCGCTGTCGGTACGCTACTGAATTCCTGTCCTGAGGGTTTGCGCGGCGTTTCAGTAGCGTACAGGCAGTTTGCCAGCGCTCTGCACACTTTGAATTTTCCCCAAAGGAAGGGAAACAAGAGACTGAATGTTTGATCGCACTATTTTTATTATACATAACAGCCACATGATTCTCTTTCTGTGCGATGGGAAGTGTTGAGGCATTGCGCATTTTTGCAGCACGTCTTATTTTGTAATCAAAGCAAACTCCTGCGCTATGCTGCTTCCATCAGTGTAACTACAGCTACTTTATGAAATTAATTATTCCAGGTGAGTTTTTTAACGTGTTGTCCCTTCACCTGGAGCTGAGAAAGCTCAAGCTGCAAGTTACCACTCTTAGGTCTACTGTGGAAGGTCAGCAGGAAATTAAGTTGCATCACTTACTGAAGGTATGACTTATTTAGTGAAAATCAACAGTATTGCAATTAAAATGCCCCCCTTTTCTCCCCCACATGCACATCCAGGTAGACATGCCAATGAGAACCCAGAAAACGAAACTCTGAGCACAGAACCAATCACAACAGCATGGAAAACGTTCAGAAAGCCTTAGAACAGAAATACCCTGTTTAGTACGTAGGGTTTGGCTTACCTGTAACAAAGAAGGAAAACAGCCCAGATAAAATATGGAAGAAATAGTGTGCCTGCATATGTAATACATAAGAGCAAGAAGTCTCTGTCATTATGTCATCTCGCTCATCAAATGTCTCCAAGCTCTGTTTTCCTTCTTGTGGATGAATGATGACAAATGCCACAGACCCTAGCTTTCATGTATTTTTAAACTTGCATTCTCTCTCTATGTATATGTATGTGTATATGTATATATGTATTTTAACTCTTTGAAGTCATGCATATATACATGTGTACCCATGTGTAAAATATACAGCAGTAGCTGTGTTTGGCTAGAAAGCGCACTTCCTTTTTCCCTAAAATTGTGTTTTAAACAAAGCAGGTAAGTAGATGGTAAATAAATGAGCTGTTACCATCCTGAAAGAGGTTTTTGAACTACAGTGCTACGGCTCCCGTTGCAGGAAGGTCCTGCTCACTGAGAATAGGGAGGAGGAGGCTGAGGATCCTGACTCGAGTTAGAGCTTTATGGAACTGAAATTTGACTATTCCAGCAAAAGGAAAAGTATGACTGGTTTGGGCATATTTTTTTCTGCAAATGATCACATGCTTTTCTTCCTAATTTCTTCTAAAATAGCTTTTTTTTCCTTTTTCATGGAAGCAGGCTTTTGTTACATGACTCTGAAGTGATTGATTATGTTGGGGTTTGTTGCAGAAGATACTCTTTGGCTTCCCCTCTTCTCCTTCCCCCAAAACGTTGACTGCAGTTGACCCTTGGTAGCGCTCGTTCTGCGCACGCCGATCTGTGCGGCATGGATGGGCAGGGAGGCAGTGTGGGAGGCTCCTGGCTAAAAAAGGAGCGACCAGAGAAACCCCATCAGTGCAAGGACAACTCTGGCATCCTCCTTGAAAAGAAAACCCCCTGAAGACCACTGCTAATTTTAAGAGGACGCTCACCTGCAAAACTTCTTAGTGTTTGCTCCTTTCTCACCTGCGTTTTGGGCAAAAGTTTGAGTCAGAAGCAGCCCTGAGTCCTGATGCTTTCAGTTCACATGAGCTTGCTGTTAATGCAGGATTTCACCCAGGTGTACTGTGCGGGGGACACCCGTCCAAGCAGCAATATCAGGCGTCTGGCCGTGCACACGGTTGGACGTGGACGTGGAAGTGCTGGAGAGCATTGCTGTGCCAGCTCTCTTGGGCTTCCTCATGGTGGTTTTGGCTTTTTTAGAACAACTGCCCCACAAACATCCAGGGTCATCATCATTGCTGACCCTGAACTTATTAAGCGTCCAAAGGGCCAGATTTTTCTGCAGTGACACATGCACCTTCACCCCAAGGACAGGACAGGCCCCATAGTGAGATGAGTTTGGGGGCCGGTTATTTCACACCTTGTATGTGCTCTGGGTGCATAACGCCCGGGGCTGCATCCAGGCGAGGCACGTCTTACACTGGTTTTATTTTAACGCAGTGAAGTAATAGCAGGGTAATATCAGTCTCTTTTGCAATGGAGGGAGTAAAGGAGTAGAAATAGTCCCAAAGGCTTGGAGTTGTTCCCTGCAGCTCCCTAGGACAGGAGCAATCAAAGGGATTCTTGGCATCCTGCTGTTCTCATCAGTGTCAGTGGGAAAACATCCGTGAATCAAAACCAAACCTGAGAAAGTTAAAGTCTATTCTGACTGTTCATGTCTGCCAAAATCTTCCTTCCAGAAGGCAAAAAATATCCCTTCCTGACTGACAGTCCCTCTTTAAACCGATTTATTTGTTCCCATCTATAAAGGTCTGGTGCCTATGCTGCTTTTTCTTGCAAAGTGCTGGAGAGCTGTTTCTTAGATCCTTTAAGTCACTGAGTAATTTCCTATCACTTAAAAAATTACAGCACATGGTCCTAACAACAGCACTTCTCATATTGCATGTTCCCAGCCAGAAGTGATTACTAAACACGCATGCATGCGTTTGAAACATTCACATCTGAGCCATGTATGATGTGAATGTCACGTCAGAGAGCCCGCACAGTGAATCTGAAGGACCCATGTGCATGAGAATGAGTTACTTCACTGATATTTTTTGGTTTTCAAGTTTAGATATATTTTTTTCCTGCCTCTTTAAAAATACAGGCTTGATTTAGATTTTTTTTTTTTTTTTTTAATCTTTGGCATGTTGATAATAGAGCTTTGTAATTGGTTTCCTAATAAGTAGCATTATGAAGGTGCTGGTGTGTTTATATGGATGTGTATAGCTAACCCTGTAAAATGAACAGTGCTATAGTAACTTTTACTGGTGATGCTTGAAATAAATAAGTGTGTGAGAGATTTAGGACAGATTTTAATGTCTTAGGCTTCTAGCTTTTCAAGACAAATGGAAGTAGTGAATCCAAATAAAATTTAAACTGTTGGAAAACACAGCAGAAAACCCACAAACGCAGTGAAGAAACTCCCAAATTTCTATACTTTAGAATAATAACTAGTTGATTTCTCTGATATTTAGCATGATAAAAGATGAATGAAGTGATTTATTGTAAATTGAACAGATAAAACCTTCTCTTGTCATGTTACAACTGTGTGGCTTTACAGTGGCGCTCCGAATAGATCCTCTACAAGAAAACTTTGTATAAAAACAGCAGTGCCTAATTCATGCGATTAGCACTGCATGTGCAGGCTAACACTTTAAAGCACTGTTCTCTTTACAATAAAGGTAGTTTCTGTGGGATGCACATTTTTTAGATATGTGGCCTAGCCTCATTTACTGTGCTTTATTAGGACTAATACATTTCTTTTATTATTTTTCTCTACCAACCCCAAAGGCCTTTGCTTGGTGGTCAGACCTAATGGTTGAGCACGCGGAGACCTTCCTGTCGCTGTTTGCAGTGGATATGGATGCTGCGTTAGAGGTGCAACCCCCAGACACGTGGGACAGCTTCCCGCTCTTTCAGCTTCTAAACGATTTCCTCCGTAGCGACTGTATGTATTGTATTTTGATCATTTCTTTTTATTGGGCAGTTCAGGTTATTGACAATACTTTTAGCTTCTCCATGCTGCACAGAGAACTGAGATGGCTAGAGCTTTACAGTAAATAGTCTTTTAGTAGCGACTTAATTTTGATTTCCATTTGAAAAAAAATGATGCTCTGATGCGCAGACAGACATGCCTTAAATCAAATGCCTCAGTCAAAGGTGAGAAGCTGAACTTCTGTTTTGCTTCATCTCAAGTCTCTTGGTAATGGCTGCCTGATCAGCAGGGAATTAGGTACATTAGATCTCACTGTTGTTAAGTGTGTGTATTGTTTTATATGTGTGTACTGCAGTTACTTAACATGGAGCAAAACACAGTCCCTGCTTTAAAAGACTTTAAGGAAGGGAGGAAAATACTTAAAGTAAAGTAAATGAAAGCAAGAATAATCCAGAAGAACAGTGCTTTGCGAAATTTGGAGGTTTAGGAGTCTTCTCCAAAGCACGTGGGCACATACCGGCAAAACGCTTGGGGATTTGGCAGGCTCCGTGTTGGTCCGACTGCTCCCCAGGAGGCTGGTGGCTCAGCTCTCGCTGCCCTCAATCAGGTCCTAGACCAGGGTCCCGGGAGCTTTGCAAGGCTGCAGTGAAGCCAGGGATTCATCCTCAGCATCGTGGTAGTGAGTAACAAGAAGAAATGATTCTCCTCCCTGCAAAAGCCATAATGTTTGCCCTGCTGTATTTCTTACATCCATTTTATTCACAGGAGGTGGTAATGTATTTGTAACCTGTAAGTTTGACACTAATGGGAAAAAAAAGATTCATTGTTTGTTTGCTTGTTTCAATTAAGAAGCCGCTCCTGCTATCTTTGTCGTTAACGTTGGTGATGATGCCAGCTCCTGTTATGTTCTTGAAGTTTCTTCCTATTAGCTGACAAATTCATTGTGTAATGAAGTGCCATGCTGTGGTTTGTTGCAGAGGTGTTTAGTAACGGTAGTTTCTTACTATACTTTTATTTATCTATTCTAGATAATTTGTGCAATGGAAAATTCCACAAACACCTTCAAGACCTGTTTGCTCCACTTGTTGTTAGATATGTCGATCTGATGGAGTCCTCAATTGCACAATCAATTCACAGGGGCTTTGAGCGGGAATCATGGGAGCCAGTAAAGTAAGGAAACCTCCTTTGATACAATCGGAATTTGGGTGCAAATGGATGGAGATTCGTACAGAGATGAATTAGCAAACTTTACATTGGACATGCAGAAAGTGCTTTATATTTTCTAGTTTAATGCTAAAAATAGAAGGCCTGATTTCTTCAGGGTTTTCAATTTAATGAAGGAAATGGTATTTGTTTTTTTGAATGCATTGCTACCTCAGTTCAAACCTTGTGCCTTTGGACATGGAAGCTTGAAAATGTGAAATCCTTCTTAGTTGGCAGGGCTTTTTGGATCCCATTCCAAAAGGCCTTTTCCAATGCTGCTTTTGAACTCAAATAGCTTGTTTTCAGAACAAAAACCTTGCTTTACTGCGTTCAGTCCAGCCCTATAACCTGTGTGAGTCATTGCTGTATTTATTCTTCCCGATACTCATTTTTTCCACCCACCCTGTGAAGGGATAGTGCAGCGTTGTACTTCTCGAACCAGCCCCGCTGCTGCTGGCTGCGACATGTGTTTCGGGGCAGCAGTTCCAGGTCCCCGCTGGAGCCGCTGCCCCCGAGCCCCCCGCGTTCAGGAGTAGGTGTTTCGTGACTGTGTCGAGGAGGCGCAGAAGGGGCCAGCCCTGGAGGGAAGCTGGTGAGCTCACAAGCCGCTGGCGCACAGAAACCCCCAGGAAACATAGGCGAGATGGTTCAAGCAGGATCAATTATTAAATTCTGAAAAGTAGGAGTTTGCAAGCAAGGAATGAGCAGACTGAGAGAAACCCCGATTGAACTCAAGAACTGGCGGATGATAAAAATGTGGCATGCACTTTAGATTACTGTTGTTATTTCACAGGTTTTGAAGCACTGCTGAACCCTGTCATGCTTGCTCTTAAGAGCCAAGTCAGATCCTACAAAGGAAAAGCACTGACTTTTCCTGCTAATAAAGATATTAAAAGAGAAAGACTGACCCTATGCAAACAACGGGAGTTTGATGGTGCCTTGGACTGGGGAGTCGGACTGGATGACCTCTGGAGAGTCTGTTTTCCCTGCTTTTTTGTGATTCTCTAGGAGAAGTTAAGTGGCATTGTGCTCTCAAAGGTTGCTGTATAAAAGAACGTGTGGTCTTTCAGGGCTTTTCACACCAAATATGTTCAGTTTACAAGGAAAAGAGATTTTGTTCAGCAGCCAGCCTCCCATATGCAACCTGGAATCTGATCACCCAAGTTTTTTCCTTTCTCTCTTGTGCATCCTCGGCATCCGTAAGGGTTCTGCCTGCCAAATCTCAGGCCTTTTCTTGACACCTGACCATCCCCTCTGTTTTGAGTGGGGTTAAGTGGCTGGCATTCAGGAGTCTCTCTCACTTTCCATTTGCTGTCTTTGATCTGCAGGCTAACAGGATTAAAAATCCTAAAAAATCATGTTTCAAATAAGCAGATGTGACCCAGAAAACATACAAGAAATAGATCTTTCGAGTAGGAGAATGCCATTTTTACAGCCACTCCTTCAAGCAGAATTGCACTTCAAAGTTAGCATTAACTTTAGTTTTAGAGCCCTGCTTTAGTAACAAATATATTTGTATTTCCATGTCTGTTATGAAATAGAGGCAGTTAACTTTGTGTAACTGTCCGCCTCGGTCAAGCATTCAATAAGCAATTAATTCTACTTTTTTGCTTTTATCAGAAGCCGATACTATTCTGGCTTTTAATTACCTTTGTGGCTAAACTGTAGATGTACATAAGTACTTGCCTATGGTATTTGCCTGTCAAAATGTCCTCCGATATGCCAAAATCTATCATTTTCAAATTAACTTTGATAGTTTTTAAAAGATCTTTTCTTAGTCATCATGGTTTTGCACTTTCAGGACTTGCTGAATGCTTTGTGCATTGCAGTGACAAGTGAAAGCCCAGGATGGAATATCTATCCATCTTATAGCTTGGGGTATTTAAAAGATCTGTTCCAGCAGGAAAGTGAGCGCTTTTCGCAAGAAGCTTGTGTCCATCTGGTGAAAAGAGCCACTCTCTTTTTCTTCACTAGTTGGTATTTTGTTCTTGTGTCTCACACGCGGAAGTGTGAGTTGCAAATGCCAGCTTAGCGGGATCTGACCTGACAAAGGGATTTACCAGCGAACGCGCAGAGGGTGGCATGTAGTGCGGAGAGGAAAATAGGGGTGTCATGCCTAACGTCTTATGACAGTTCTCATGCACTGTTCAGAACTAAATATTAAGGTATCTTCATCTTTTGCCTCCTGGGCAGGCCACCTGTTCTTCTTCATCTGATCCGCAGTGAACTTGCAGAAAAATTCAAGGCATATAGACATGTTTTCTTTGATTTGCCCTGCTGTATCTAGTTCCTTCTTCACTTTCTTGTCTGTACTGCAGCACTGTTGATTTTTAGACCACTGATTTCCAAATATTTTGGACCAGCCAAGTCATGGCCTTCCATTACAGCCTTTGCAGCACAGTTTTTTTGGCATTGAAAACACCACGTGGTATATGGTTCCACAGCTTTCCTCCGTGTTGAAGAAATGCTTTCATCTTGGCCTGGAAAGGTAAATCAGCATAGATGTCTGTTCCACTGAGCCTGCTTTGGATCTCTACAGTGAGCTGCGAGAACGAAATCTCATTATCTCATGTCAGCCAGGAAATTATTCCGTAACCTAGAGTCTTTTGAAAGGGTTTCTCTATGCTCATGCTTGCAATCAAGGCTGAAATATGTAGCCCTCCATAACCTGACCAGATGGCAGTTTGCAAGCATGTAATTCTTCTATTTTCATTGCTGAATACTCTGCACCTTATGCTACCAAAGTTAGGTATAGAAATCACAAACAGTGAGAAAGATATTGTTAAGTATTGAAAACATGGGGGAAAAAGCATCGATGTAATGTGCTCATGAGGGCTATATAGTCTTCCTCTGCGGAGCTGTTGAATTTGCAGGGGGTCCTTGCCCTATAGCTAGAGCAGCTGGTGTGCTTGTGTGAATCCACGCAGAGAAATGTGTAGCGCTTGTCCTTAGGCACAGTGATCCAAATACGGAGGATACTGAGTAGCTCTGTTCTCTGGTGAGTTGAGAGGTCTTCAAAAAGTAGGGTTGTGCAATGATTTTTTTCATATTAGCTTCTCGGAGAACGTCAATTTATCTTGCAGCCACCAGACACGTACGGGTGTGTGTGTGTTTCTCTGTGCGTGTGTCTGTGTTGAAAGATCTTTCTGAGCAAATGCTGAAGTCAGTGCAATGACAACCAATTTCTGTTACTTGACTAGAAAGTTACTCGTTGACCTATGGCTGCCTTTAGCACACAGTAGTCCTGGCTTTAAAATCTATTAATTGCTCACTAACCCTTTGCAAGCTCTTTGCTTCATACCAAGACTTTTGTGGAAAGACTTGCTCTTGGAGTACTCGTTCAGCCTAGGAGTAAGCATTTATAGTGATGGAAGAAACAGGCTGCCTCCTCGATCAGTAAATCATTTCGGGGGTCACACAGGAACTGAGCGTCCAAGTATGGACAAGGCTCTCATTTAGCTCTATCCTGAAACCAGGGGACAACTCCGTAAAAATACTGTGATTTTTTGCCCACGTTTCAGTATCGGGGCAACTCTACGGCGGTAGCCCCCGTGTGCTGGTACGTGTTTTGTGTGGTCAGTACTGCAGTTACAGTGTGAGCCTTGGGATGCCGTCGCAGAGGATGCTGCCAGGCTGGCTGCACTGAGAATTTAATAGGAAATACAGGTGTGAGCCATTTACATAGCTAACAGGCAAAAATGGGAGTGAATCAGAAGAATACTAGAAAACGAGCAATACCGCTCCATAGTGTACTTCTTCAATCAAATGTGCCAAGATCCAGTCCTGAAACCGAGTCTTCTTAAAATCAGGCAGCCCTCGTCTTTGGTGATCCAAATGCCCACATTCCCTGCCTGCTGGCTGAGGTTATATTTAGCCACCTATCTTAAATAGGCATGGCAAGCTTTTAGAAACAGTTTCTCATCGTGGACCTGTAGTTTTATGGTCTGAGCAACTGCAGGCTTGAACATTTGTTGGTAATATTAATCATTTTTTACAGGTCTCACTGCAACTGTTAGTCAGATAATTAGATCAGTTGAACCTGCAAAACTGTGCATGTCAATTCAGGAGAATATTTTTAAAATTAGTTACTGTATGTTAACATAATACACTGCATTATTTTGCTGTTTTGTTTTGTTTTAAGAGTATTAACTTATTCTTGCAACATATCCTTACATCAGCAAAATAATGTGTTGTATAAAAGAAATATGTTTCCATGTGAATATAGTATACTGTTTACTCTAGAAGTCATATTTTATTAATACAGTGTTTTTATTAATATAACACTGTCACTTCTTGAATTTTAATATTAAAGCCAAAGGTCCTCTGATTTATGTATTTACCATCTGGCTAAGTTATTTAAGTTGCTTTTCCTTATACATTTATATGTTGTCCACCTCTTGCTATTTCTTTATTTATTCCATATCAGTATTTTGCCACATGCACTGCCATTTCTGAAGATTTAACACTCTCTCAATCACTATGGAATCTGTGTATCATTCAATAATCATGTCATCTTAATAGGCATATACAGTATGAATGGAAACAATGGATGGTGGTGTTACGTTAGTAAATGCCCGTATCTGCTTACTGCTTAATAAAGAGAACAAGCAGATCGCATAAAGTCAGAACCACTAAGAGGTGTAGAAACAAAGGAAAACAAGAACATAGCTTTTTTCACTGGAGAAACACTTTGGATCGTTTTTTTCCCCAGACATGGGATTTTATTCACAGAGGGAGAATGGGGATCCAAGTCACTATCAGTTCCCTAGGATTTGTCACCAGTGACAAGCTGAATTCTTGTAGTGACATAGTTCAGATCTTTGCTTGCATTAGCAAATATTTATACTGTATAGCCAGCAAAATCCCATTACTTTGGCTTTTGATTTACAAAATTTATAGTAAGAAATGCTGTTCAAAATGTATTTGTGACTCAAGAAAACTGCTAAGATTGTGATATTCCTTGGAAGACAGAATATCGAATTTGATAGCTTTCCAAGACTCCATGTAATGCTGCCTGTATAACAACTTCTAATTTCAGCCGGGGGAATGGGAGAGACCTTCTAAGGTGGCATGTTCTGGTACAGTCATTAAGTCAAGGGAAATTTAAATGCTGAAGCTGTGTCCGTGCACATCAGGAGAAAAGCTGCCAGTGACTTTAGCAGTACAGGATGAAGCTGAAATCCTGAAGTCCTGATTCCATTTTTACTGAGCCCAAATAATGATCCAGTAAAAGTGCTATAAAAGCATATGGATTTGTTCCTGAAATGAGATTGTAAAGACCGTCCATGGACTGTGTCACAATGTGCCGCACAGTATTATTATGTTAAGGCAGAAACAAGATATACTTCTGAAACTGGCTTCTTTTCTGCTAGCCAGGAAATACGGGAATTAGGTAATCGAGTTCTGTCTCTTGCTCTCCCGAACCACCCGACATTTTTATTTTGCATGTAAAATATAACTGTGATGGGGTACTCATTAAAATAGAGCCAGACCAATTATAACATCTAGGGACCTAACATATGGAAATACGTCAGGGTGTTTTGCAAACTCTAGGCATGCAGTGTTATTATACTGCGCATTGTTTCAGGAGAGTATGTTGCATTAAATTAATACCCTAACCCATTTTTTAAAAGACCTGTTTTTGCATAACAGTTGCACATCTGAAAATGTTTATTACAGTCATGATGCCCAGGCACACATGTTTCATAAATTAACCTTTGAATGTCCTATTCACCTCATGGCCCATTTCCAGCCAAGAAACATTCACGTACCAGTCCTGGATTTATTAAGTGCAATTCATTCACAGTTCACATACATAGATTTGGGCGAACCCGCAGGAGCTGTTTTCTCTGCACGCAAGAATCCCCAGGCAGGATCAGGGCATTGGTCTTTGGTTAGGAAGAACCTTGCGGTTCCCCACTTCATTGCTCCAGATAAGCCCATCTTTTTTATCTGGAGAGTACAAGAAAAACAGCAAGTTCTTGGAATGAAATCCTGACTCCACTGAATTCAGTGGCAAGAAAAGCTCCTATGGACTTCAGCAGGGCCAGAATTTCCAACTCTGTGTCTATTATTTTGCATCCTTATCAAGAAAAACACTCCAATTTTTCTAGTACAGTAGATCTCTTAGGGTAGCTATTTCATGTATCCATCCTACCTAACTGAGTATGTAAGAACTGGGATTCGCTTGCTTATGAGATAGATATTTTCAAGTAAAGGCTGCTCTCTGCACTTTTGAAATGGTATCAGGACTTGAAAGTTTTTGTGTGGGTGTTTGAGTACTCTGTTAATTTGCTACTTTGTGATTCCTCTTCTTTCGTTCTGTTTTTTTAAGTAACTCGCTTTTTATTGCAGACTGCAAAAACAGTGCACTTAAGCTTCCATACTCATGCTTCTTTCTGAAATGTTTTGCTTTAGTTTTTTAACTGTCATCATGCTGTGAACTTTGCAGATTTGTTTATGAGTGTCACGTGCTTCTGCTACATCTGCATTGTCACTGTTATGGTATTTTTTCTTTCTGTCTGTTTCTTCCACAGGAGTTTAACAAGTAATCTGCCCAATGTGAATCTACCAAATGTGAATCTCCCTAAAGTACCAAATCTACCAGTTAACATCCCGCTAGGCATCCCACAAATGCCTAGCTTTTCTGCACCGTCATGGATGGCTGCTATTTATGATTCTGAGTGTGTATTCAGTTCAAATTAGATCTCATTTAAATTTAAAGTAATCTTGGCATGGATATGTATTGTTTGTTTCTGTGCATTATATAAAACTTTAAAGAGTGATACAGTTAATTAGACATTTCCTGAATGAGACACTCGTGAATTTCTGGCATGTGTATTTTGAGGGGGTTTTGTTTAAATCTTGAAAATTTGTCTGACTCCCACTGAGAGTTTGAGCAAGTATCTTGCTTTACAAAATAGCTGTCGACAACGGGGCATGGTCTGAATGACGTATGAACCACAAAGCATATGATGTGAGATAATGTGTCTCAGCAAAGAGTTTTGTCCAAAAGATAAGATGAACCAATTTCTGTGGACCAGATGTAGATCTAAATATGAATTTTATTAATGCAAGCTCCACATTCCCCAGATGATAACTTTTATCTGAATTTTGATGAAACGGTTTACCAAAGAGGAACACACACTGTGACTATTCTTATTCAGTTAGTGGGAGGCCCCAGAATGCAATTAAATTTCATAGCCTGAATAATCCGATGACCAACTAAAGAAAAATAACTTTAATGTCAGCTTTAGATTGTGGCTTAGGAGCACAGGAGCCTTGTAGGAACCTTGTGCTCTTCCCATTGCCTTTCAAAGTGTCCCTAGATGTGCACATAGAGCTCAGGAGGTACTGCAAATCCCTGGGCTCAGCATAGATTTGGCCACTTCTATTTCTGTAGCAGATTTTCGTTAAAGTCCCAGCCACCAAGCAACGTGGAGGGCAGCACGCAGAGGACTAAACCAGTCTCTCTGCATTCGAGGTAGCTGTTCTCCTGAGAGGTCCGAGCACAAAAGCTGACATCTCACCAGTTCTCCTTGCAAATTCCCGCAGGTTTATTCAGGATTACACTGACATGGGATGGTCTCAGCCAGCCGTGCCCTCAGCCCTGGAGCCGACAGCGCCCACGAGGTGCAGAGCCGCGCTGTGCCCACCCGGAGGCTCGTGGTGATGAGCCTCCCCATGATCTGCCGCGCTGCCCCATGCCCAAGTGCTCCAGCTCCTTGGGCTCCGCGTTGTCCCACAGAGAGTCCAGACTCCCCAGCAGCAGCTCGAGGAACCAAGCTGTGACCAGCGCGCAGCCAAAAAAACTAATTTTCTAGTTCCTTTTTCCCCGACTCTCTCTCCTCTCTTAAAAATTAAGACAGAAGGAAGCCTCCAAAGCTCTCCCGCACAGCAGGAGGGCATCAGCTCATGGTAGCATCCCCGCTCAGGGGAGTTACAGGCAAGTGCGCGTTGGTCTTTCCCTGGGCAGAGGTGCTCCTGGGCACGTGCTTGTCCTCCATCAGGGCTGATGGGTGCTGAGAGAGGCCGCTGGAGAGCGGCGGCAGGGTCAAGGGAGCCGGGAGCTGGGAAACACCCTTGATTACATCTACACCTGGAGTCCACCACACTGCCTCTGCCATGCGCAAGTTTGGTTGGAAAGCAGTGGTAATGCACAAGAAGTAAAGCAAACGCTGATGTTTTCTCTTCCAACAGCTTTAAAATAACTTTTAAAACGTCAACACAGTCATTTATGTGTCAAAGCTATACAACTCATATTCATGCTAAGATAGCTGTGTTAAAGGCTAGACTAGGCAGTTGTCTGTAAATAATTACTCGGAAGTTTTAATCTTTTTCTCTGTGCATGCTTTGTGGTATTGCTCTTGAAAAGATAAGAATCATGTCATGGCAGAAAACTGGGTAAGCCCTCTGAAAATGTAGAGCTTGAGCATAAAAAGCATATCACAAGCTGCTGTGAGTGACTGTGGTGCTCACAAGCAAAATATTAACAGTTCACCTTGGAAATAAATATAATATATTGTTTGCTTGCACGGAGCCCTAATAATGAGCTGATTCAAAAGGAAGAAAAAGACCAAGAAAATGCTTTTAAAATTTTGAAAGCAAATGTGTGTCAAAATATTGCTGTAGTAAATACTAATTATTGCATTTGTGCATATTTAATTATTTAAAATATAAATTCTTGCAGTTCCAAAACTGGGTTTAGACTACCAAAAGGTTACTTATACCCAAGCGCAGGTTTGAACCAGGAGAAACTGCAAAATGGTGGCTAGGTGAACACTTGAGACTGTTCCACAAACTTGTCCTTCGATAAAAGACACCGTTAAAGGAAATGCCTGATTCTTTATCTTTTCATTTTCCTGGTTTCCTTTTACTCACCCTTCCCTTCCATCAAGGACATGTTACCTGTCGCTTAGTGTCAGATACATTTATCTTACGATCGAGACGATTCATTCTTTATATTGTTACCTCCGTGAGCCCAGGACCCCGTAGGACCCCTCTAGCATGTTGGGAATTTGGTTTTCACCTTGCAGTAGCCCTGTATGCATTAGTTCTAATTTCCTCTAGCATTAACTCAATGCAGCTGGCATCTGTCACAATAGAAACACCCTCCCTCATCTGTTTCTATAGATGATGTCAGCACAAGTGGTAATGCATGGTGTGTTAAATATCTTATAAATTACTGTGTTAGCATTAGTGGTATGCGAGGAGGGGGTTGAAACTCTTGAAGCTCCCTCGGTAATTGTTCTGCAAAAAAGTGAGGGAGAGGGAGAGAGGGAGAGAAAAGGGTTACGGACGCATAAATCTCTCCGCACAAACAGAGCACAATCAAGGCCTGTATTTTTATTCTGTAAGTGGAGGTTTGAGATATGATTATACTGTGAAAAGCACCACGGTAGCTACACACTGCAGGGCCAAAGAGCTCCATCTGGACAGAGGTGTGGGTAAGAGACTCTACGCTTTGGAGAGAAATTCAGAGTTTTGTGACAGACCAAAGATGTTGCAAAATAAATCCAAAAGCCCTGAAATCTGTTGTCCTATAGATGCCTTTGCAAGAGGCAGATCTGCGAAAAGGTGCAGCAGTCAATCTAGCCAAAACTCCTGGATGAGAGATGTCTAGTGTCCTTAGTTCAATTGACTTACCCCGATTTTTTTTCAGCTGTTCAAGAGATAAAGCGTGTCCTCGCTCACCACTTGTTAGCACTGTCCCTTACCTGGAAACGGGGATCCCCCTGGGGGGGACAAGGCAAACTAGATATATAAATTGGAGGGGGGTGAATTGCATGAAACCCTAAATTTTAATAACTGCATACATTCTAGTATGGTAGTTATTATTGATCAAGGATTTTCTGCCACAATTTCTAGCCTTAATTCTTAATAATCACGTATGTTAATGTGGTTATTAACTAAGGCTGATTTTTACCATACACACATTCTTCCTGTTAGTATGTGTAATTCATAATGTTGTCTTATCCATCTGGTCTGGAAAGCTTTGTGGGTTATGACAGCAAGGTAGATTAGGCAACTGTATGGTAAAACTCAAAATCCTGATGGTGGAGATTGCCAGCGTTGTCCTGTGTATGAAACTACTGTCTGCTCCACGCCTGTTACAGGAATGGTCTCCACATCAGGGTACGCAAAGCCTGATGCCACTTATGACTTTTGTTTCCGTTTTACCCTGCCAGCAACGGATCGGGCACCTCGGAAGATCTGTTCTGGAAACTCGATGCCCTGCAGACCTTCATTCGGGATTTGCACTGGCCCGAGGAAGAGTTTGGAAAACACTTAGAGCAACGCTTGAAGCTTATGGCAAGTGACATGATCGAGTCCTGCGTGAAGAGGTACGTGTGCTCAAAGCCACTGGGCCGCTTCCTCATAGAAGCTCACAGGGGGCATCATTTTTTTCTGTCTTTTTGGCAATGCTGGGTTTTGTCTTTCAGCTTCACTTCAACCATCGTTTATTAGTGACCATGGGTCATTTCTGCTCAGCTCAGCTTGGTGGAAAGCCACCCTATGGCTGGCAGTTCTGGGCTCTCCCAAGCAAGCCTTTGTCTGCTCAGGCTCTGGAGAGCACATATTCACAATACGGCAATAAATCACCTATTATTTCAATCTTTATGGGCTGTTCCTTATTGTTGGGTGCCTCACATGAGGACAAGTCCTTTTAATGCAGTTTGGTGTCAGTGGGGTTGAGTGCTGAAGACATAGCCCTAAGATCCCAGCACCCACATGAAAACCACGGATGCATGAAAAAAAAACAAGCAAAATGTAATTCCAAAAAGGGGGTATTGTGTAGCAAGGCACACAGGCCTCACAGCTGCCTTTGATTGAGAAAAGCCATTGTATCAACTGTCTCATTGTATGATAGTTACCTGCAGAACTTCCAAAACAGAGTTTTTTTAAAAAAAAATTTTAAATGTATTTGTGGCTGTCATTTTGAAAACAAAATTTCAAGTTTCAATTGTCAAACTTTCCATGGTAATTAATGTTCATTTGGCTTCAGAGTTGATTAGGCAGGAGGAAGAAATGAACTTTGCATTCTCTGTTGTGCAAAAAATTAATAGCCGAAGAGAAACACCAAAGGAAAAACCATTGCCTATTACAGCTAGCGTGTGCTAATAATAGCCCGGGTTTGTGTGATGTGGCTGTTCTGTAGCACAGTTATCTGGCCACTCTGCAAATGCAAGCGTGGGATTTATTGTTCGCAAGTTCCTCGCAGTCTGGATATACAACGTCAGCATCCGAGAAGGCACGTTCGGTCCCTGCCATCGAGGCAGCAGAGTCACACGTTGGAACGCAGACAGTTCAAGGCTTGCTCTTGCCATCCTGGAATAAAACCCAGTAAATTTTAAGTGCAACGCAGTGGTTGCGATGTCTTTGGCATTGGGCAGGTTACCATTTATTGCTGCAGCTGGTCTTCAGTCCTTTCGTTGGCATGAGAGCTGAGTTTCGGTTGCGTTTCAGTTGTCTGACCATTCTTTAAGAGCAAACTGAACGCTGTTTATTTGGGGTTCTCTAAAGAGCAAATGCTCTATTTGAGACAAAATGGGGTTGTTCCTGCAGCAGCGTGGATGCTGATTTGCAATCTGAAGTGATAAACGTAGTTCTTCGGCACTTGGGCTCAGCTCTGTGCTTCTCTGTGCTTTGCTTCCACCTGGCTCCCTGAAGGCCGTCTGTGCACACAGCCTGGAGCTCTGCTATCTGCTATGCCACCCAATTCCATGAACATAATACTTATTTTCTCTTTTTAAAAAAAAAAAAAACAAAAAACACCTGGTCCTGGACACCTTTGCTTCATTTTTAATAAGTGCATTGTAAATACATTTGCCTGTAGTGCAGTTATAACTGATGATCTACAGAACTAAGAAGGGCTAGCTGAGATAACTCAGAAAAATAAGCAAATTTCTAGGTACATCTGAAGAAAGGCTTGTGTGCCTGAAAGCTGGGGCTTTTTTCCCAAGTGCTTCAACCTTTTAAAAATATATTACCCCTCTAAAAACCTGGCCCGGCTTGAAATGTTGTGACTAAATATAATGATTCTGAACATAAGTAAGTAAGAACATGCTCATCTCTGCGAGGAGATGGAAAATCCCAGTCACTTGTGGTCCCTTCAGTAATTATCAAGATTTTAGTCCCTGAGTCCAGGCTAAATCTGGCACTGGTAATTAAATCAGTTCAAATGCCACTGCTGATGTAAACCAATATGCTGCTTTCCCTATTTATATCACCTGCAAACAGGGCCTGGCTAAGGTTTCTTTAGCAATTTCAGTTTGACACAACATTTTCTTCGCGTCTGTCTCTAAATCGTTGAATACCATTGAACAGGCGCCCCACCTTCCACACTTGGTTGTATTTCGGTGCTGTCAGGAAAGCAGACCGTGCAAGAAAGGCCCGTTTTGCTAACAAATCCGGGCAGGAGGACGTAGGTACCAGCTCAGATCTGATCACAAGGAGGAGAGTTTCTCATTTGTAAATTAGTTTTCATTTGCATAACCCTTGGGGGATCTTTCAAGATTAAAGTTATTCCTAAGCTGCAGCTGATATTATTTGTTATTTCTAAATTGAAGCTCCTATGCTAATTTGTTGGCAGATTCTGTCTGATGTGATAATTGTTCTGTGTTAAGTTAGATTAGTAAAGTACCTCAGGAATCTGCAGAGGGGCTCAAAAGAAAGGCAAGGTAATGTCCGCTACGCTGGTAGTACTCCTGACATGGTACGTTCGAATCACAAATGTCTTGGTATTCTAAAATACCCCAGATGAGCAAATTCTCTAGTCTTTGGTCAGACAAAGCTCTTACTACAGCACGATTTGTAACTGCCAGCCAATGATGTCAAATTTTAACTTAGTGAAACTTCACAAGAGCAGTGAATTTGTGTGTGGACTTGTGCTTGGGTGTGTTTTCCTATGTGCATAACTGTGTGCATGCCCATTTCACAGATGTATTCTGACAAGTATGTGTTCTTCGGATAAATCACTTCTGTAAACCTCTTGAGAGAATTAGGAAGTTTTGGCAACCAAATAAATCATGTGGATGTAAAAACTGAATGATCAGGTAGTGTCCTTCAAGTCAAGGAATGAACAAATTTGTCCTTTCTAGTTAGTATTATGCAGCAGTAGGAACTGCCTTTGATGCATCAGGCTTGCTATTTGTCTGTATTTCCACTGTGGTTATAAATTAGCTAATGCAACCAAATTATAGGTGTACATTGACACTGCTGTTCGTAACATCATCACACTGTTTATCAAGCATGAGAAAGTCATGGTTTCTCTGAAACCGTTCCACACTTTATAAATAGTACATATTCTGCAAAGTGTGTTTCTTTTTAAACTGGAAGATCATTTTTAGTAAAAACACATTTGTAACAATTGTACTATAACACTCCCAGTAGCATTCGGCTTTCCGTTTTGTTGAACTCTTCTAAGCATTGTGTTTTACTTTGTTACTAGCTTCAGTATTTGAAAAAACAACTAAAACTTTTTTTCCTACTTTCTTTAATAGAACCAGGATTGCATTTGAAGTAAAGCTGCAAAAAACCAGCCGATCAACAGATTTCCGGGTCCCTCAATCAATATGCACCATGTTTAATGTCATGGTGGATGCGAAAGCTCAGTCAACGAAGCTTTGCAGTATGGAAATGGGCCAAGAGGTAAAAAAACAGGTTCTTCTTTTCACAGAATTTAAAGGCAATGTCATGAAATTTCTTATCTCCTGTTCTGCTAGTTTCAGAGATGTTGTGTCAGTTGTGGATTTAGCCTTCCGTATAGAGTGTGCCGGTGAATATGCAGGGGGGGTTCTCAAAGAAATCTAATGAATATAAACAGTCAGACTCCCTGTCATACAGAAGTGATTTTTTGCAAGGACTGTGGTATGCATAAGGTGTCTCTAAAGCCTGCTGCTGCATGATAACCATATTTATTGAGTCATTAATTCCACCTTGGAGCCAGCTGTAGGCAGCAGACTTCTTGTCTGTGACTATTTTCTATAGCCAAACCTCAGGAAAAAAGAAGTGCCACATTGTTGCTGTGATTCTGGTAAGAAAAAAAAAAAAAAAAGATAATTTGCAAAAAATAGATTGAAAATTCCAGGTGAGGTGACTTCCTCAAATACTGGCTATAATCAGTAAGTTTGACGAGCCTAGATTTCCAGGTTCTTAATGACTCAAGTTTTCAAACAACAAACCTGTTTTAATTACTTGTTGATATATTTTTTCTTCTGAAGTCATTGTTGCAGCTTGAAGTTTCCATGAACTGATCTATGAATTAGAAAGACATGCTAAATTGGTCTAGATTAAATGCATCACAATGATCATTTTGCTACAGTGGCTTGAAGCCAAATTAAATATTCATATACCGGTCCAGAATAAATTCACAAATACTGTTTGGCTCTCCTATCTCACTGCTTGTCAGCATTTCCTGGATAAGCTCTTTCACTACAACTTTGCATGGTCAGATTTTACAGTAAATCATTGCAAGTCGTTGGTTCTTTTTTCTTGTTTACCTCATCCTGATCTCTGCTCCTCTGTGAGGGCCAGCTCCAAAGGCCGCTGGATGCAGCAGGGATCCCTGCCCTGACGTCAGTGGAGTTTGGATCAGGCCCAACTTTTCCTTTTAATTTGTTTATACATGTTTCGATTGTGACATTTTATTTGTGACAGTCACAAGAGGGATTTCAGACTGCTCGTCATCAGGTTCTTCCCTCGTCCTCCAGGTCAGCTGAGGGCAGATTCTCACCGGGCTTTTGTAGTCTGAGCCCGGGCATGAAGTTTTCCACTGTTTTCTGTTCCTTTATTCGTGCCCCCTGTATCTCCCCCAGTCCCTCAGCCCACAGCTGCCTCCAGCATCTGCCCCCCCTTCAGCTGGGAGAGCCACGGCTGCAGGGCTGCCCGCTGCAAACCAGGACCAAGCCCTTCCAATTACACTGCCACCATCCCCGGGATGGTGAGGTTTTGGAGATCAGCCAGACACCAATAGCATGACAGGACAAGCTTGTTTCATTAATAAAATCAGTGGGTTTACTATCCATATAGCACCAGACCGATAACCTTAGCTGCATCTGGATCTAGCATGACCAGACCTCGCTGTATCTGCCCGTGCTAACTTATGATGCTCTGTAGTCACCAGTTTCCTTTGGATTTTGAGCATCGGTTGCACTGTATGTTTGGCCCAAGCCAAACTGCAAGTCGAAGGAGATCAAGGAGCAGTCCAGCTGCTCCTCCGCTGCTCCCGGCGGCCCCCGGCATTAGTGCTCGTCTCGGGAAATCTGCCTGTGCCGCTTGGAGAAGGTGTTTGGTATGGCAGCTCCGAGACAGCAGCACTACTGCGGCAAGTCGCAGTCGCTGTGCTATGAGGTTTTTAACAAATAGCTGAACTAATAGACCTGTAAAGCAGATGTAAATTATCAGTGCATAAGTTACCATTTAGGGCAGCAGTGTTTTATACCCCCTCCCTTTCTCTTTTCTTCCTTTTAATGAGTTTTCCTTCCTCCCCCTCCGTTCGCTCATGTCGCTCCATATTTCGGCTGCCTCCACCTCCTCTTCTCGAAGCTTTGCAAACCTTGGCATCGAGGTGTTTGTGCTGGGAGGCTCAAGGGTACAGGCTCAAGTATAGCTCTGTAGTTAGAGTCCACAGGAGGAGGACAAAATGCTGCCCCAGCTCTTCCAGTCCCGAGCGGAAACGGTGAGACAATCAGACAACGGGGAGATGAGAAACCGGCTTTCGAGCCCGTGTCTCCCCCCGCAATTCGGCCCAGCGGGCGTCGGGTGCGCGCGGCACTCGGTCCCTCCGTCTTCCCCGCGAACGGGGCCGCCGGCAGCCCCCACCTCGGGCACCGCCGCCGCCGGAGCGTCTCCTCGCCCAGTGGCGAGCGGCGGTGGCGGCGTGCCCAGAGACCGTGATCCCCCTTGCAGACGGTTCAAAAACAGCAAAAAGGGCTAAAATTGTCAAAGAGATTGTTCACACATCCGAGTTTGCTCAGACCTAGCCAAGGAAGACATTTTGATTGGAAACAAACCATTGATTTTTATCACTGTCAAAGCTGTACGTGGGCAGGGAGACAGACTTGCTCGACGCATTATTTGACCTCACTTCTATCATTTCCCTCCCACCCTAATGGCCCTTTCTTTTCTGACTACCTTCAGTTATATTCACTTTAACAGATATGTGAATGCATTTTCAGAGTATTACCCTGTGAAACAAACACCCATCATTTCCATTTCCATTTCCTTGTCTCTAAAGGCAGCTGTTAAAACATTTGGTAAACATACTTTACCATCTTAAATATTTATTTTTCCTCTGAATTTTTAATACATCTAAGGGGATAAATGTATGTATTAAATGTTTCTCAGTTGGTCTAGTATGTTTCTATTTAATATCCAAGGTCAGATGGTCCTTAGAGAAATACAACGTACACACAATCTGTTACATGACAAGGCAAGATACTCATCACATAAAGTCAAGTTGAATCATTGTAGTGCACTGATTATGGATTGTAATAATTGAGCTAATAGAAAACTATGATGAACTCAATCAAAAGTCGTGATTACACTGAGTAAAGCAAACCAGTTATGTGATCTTTAACCCCAGGCATTTTCATAAGAAATGTAAAAAGAGCTGTTAGAAACTCTAGCTTATGAGCCAGACTTCTATGAAAGAAGCACTAAACAGTCATTTTGCATAACACAGCCTTGTCTTACCCCATCCTAGCCGGGAGCTTTTCCTAAGGTGGAGATGGGAGTGCAGCTTCGGTGCACGCGGTGCAGTGTGTGCATCTTCACAGAGCTGAGGATCATAAGGGAAGGAAGCAGAACCAGTGCAGGACCCTGGGTCACACCCTGCCCTGCTGTTTGCCCTGGCCCCGGGGGACTTCCAGGTCTGAATTTGCCCCAGGGTTTCCAGCCCTCGATGGGACCAAGCAATCTGAGTCCTAGCGACACCGCCGTGGTGCATGCTCGGCTACATAGGGCCCTTTCCCGCTGTCGTTCCTTTTTCTCAATGCTGCATTTTAATTGCCATCAGCGCTCTTCTTATTTGCTTTTTATACAAGCTTTTAATTGAAAATACATTGGTCTACACATTTCACACTGTATTATTTTTGTGCACTCCTAGCCATTCTTTGAGTTAAACTCATAATTTATCCAATGAAAGCAAACAGTTAGCAATAAATCTCATCCCTTACATCCAGCAGACAAAATCCCTTGATTCAAATAGTATGATAATGAGGTGAATTAAGCATGTCTTTTGGACTAATATACAAAACATAATACTGAGTTAGGAGAACTTTGATTTGAATTCCATAAATCATCATCTACAATGGGCAAGAATTTTCAAAAGCACGTGCACTTTTGAGCGCCCTTGAGGGTACACTCGTGATCTCCAGTGTGCACACCCAGAGCCAGCCCTGCTTGCATTTTCCTGGGCAAACACCGGTTTTTGAGTGCACTGGAGCCAGCGTGGGCATGCCCACCATCACACATGCGCATCCGGTTGAATGTGCGTGCTTTTCAAAACCAGGCCCTGGCTTCAGAGCTCCGTACGTGTGCATGACCTATGTTGCAACCTTCATTCTTCTGTGCTCAGTTGGTAGCACGTTTGTACTCCCATCCTCTGGAGCAGTTCTGCTGACGTGCGCAGAAAACGCTCCCTGCAGCACCGCCACCCTCCACCCGCATGGCATCTTCCAGCAGCACCATCTGCATCCCACTGCCCAAAGCAGATTGCAGCATGACGGAGGGTTAGAGAGATCCAGAGTTGGAGCTTTGCACAGAAAGTGCCCTGGAAAGGTGGAGGTATGGAGGAAAGGACTCCCAGAAGTGAACGGCTGAACATCCCCATCCCACTGCAGTGCAGTTGAGCAGCTCAGGTTCTTCTGGAGGCCTCAAATTGGCACCATCTTGTCCAGCAAGTAAGAGGAGGGTTTCTGTAGGCAGCAGGACCTGTAGCCCAGGCTGGCAGGTTCAATGGTAGTTCTGTGAAGACCTTCGTCACCCTGCTCAGAGAAAATCTCATTCACCCACCAGGTTGTTCTCCAAACAGCCTCCCTGTGACAGTCAACCACCTAGGACAGCTTGCTGAGGCCCAGGTCACCCGCTCTCTTGCAGTCCATCATTTTGGCAAGCTGGCAGAAGCAGGTGCTACCACCATTGGTTCAGCTGAGCTCCCCCTTGCTGACCCCTTCCTCCCTGCCACCCCAGCCCTCTCCTAGCAGCCCTTCGGCCATCTCCCATGCCTCCTGTGTTTCTCTCCTCCCTCAAGGCACCCCAGAGCCTAGTAGACTCTTAGCTGCCCTTGCTCTTTCCCTCATCTACTTGTTGCCTGCCTGCTGTCTCCTGCCCAGGGAAGGGAATTACCCAACTCCTTGGTTGCACCATCTTCTGGGCACACAGAAAATGCACTTGCAGAAGGAAAACACCGTGGGGAAGATATTCCCCATATGTGCAGACCCCCTTCCCCTTCATTGTCTTCCCAAAGAGGTGCTGGCCTTGTACCTGAGGACTTCAGCAGATCCTACCCGTATCCAGCTGTTACAGGTCCCTTAACCCTGGGGCTACGTCTCCAGGTGCGCAGGGGATCTGCCAGCTCGGTTCTGGGAACAGAAAAAGCGCAAGTCTGCATTAAACAGATGAGTCAAGAGCGACTATGCTTGCTATAAGGGACTCGTATACGTTTTGACCTGCAAAGCAAGACACTGAAATGGGAACTGCAGATGCAAATACTGCTTGTTCCTTGGTGTAAGCTTTTTCCTCTGAGCCGGCCTGGCAGATCGCAGTAGGCAGCCCATCACGTGGCCCATCACCCAGCCTGTCCTCCCGATTCAGTGACACTGTCACGAGGTAACTGCTGGGTTGGTCCAGCTGAGATTTTGGCAGTGGTGTGCAGCCCCACGCAGCACCCTGAGCTCTGCTTATCAACAGGGTTGCCTTCCTCTGCCAAGTAAAATAAAGCCATGAGAGACTATCAGGACGCAGTTAGCATAAAATCCTGTCTCTTCCCCCTGTTTTACTCCTGCAAATGTTACAGGTAGCAATCTCTGCTGTTTCCGTGAAAGGAGGTTTTGATTGCGTTTCATTTTCCATTGCTTATTGTTTCTGTGCATGATGCTGCTTTTCTCATAGCCCCATTTATAAGGTCCCTTTTTTTTAAAGATTTTGTTTTATTTATTGTTTATCTTCATATGTTCTTTTTCCTGTCTTTTGCACTTTCCTCTTTATTTCTGTCCCCAATCATCTGAAAAGTTTGCTAAAGAGTGGGTAAGTGTGTCCTACATTTTTTTCTTTTTTCCAAATTCCTGTGTTAATATGTTGTTGTCATAGAAAAAAAGAAACTGTTCGTACTACCCATCAGACACTGAGACCAACGTCTAGCATTTGTAAAGCCCTCACAGTCTTCATTCCCCAAAGTCTGATTAGTATTTAAAGCAGATTTGTCTCTTTCAATGTGATTTGATGTTAACATTTTAAAACCATATTAATGCCAAGTGGTAATGAATATAGTGACTAGCACCAGTGCTTGAAATGTTTGACTGAAAAATCAAATGTTTTGTGTTGGAAAGCAGTCATAATCAGTATTTTCTCAGTCCATTGAAAATAAGAATATACTGTATGTTTTCACTAATTAAATCTTGTATTGGAAACAGGTCTTTTCTAAATTAGTAGAAGACTGTATTTTTTTACCTATTCTAGCCATATTGCAGCTGATTGCCTCAGAGCTCCAAAGCGAAGCGAGGTTTGGCGTGTGCAGAAACTGGGTTGAAGATTCAGAGTGGCTGATGCCGCCGGCATTGGCCTCGGTCGGCCCGTGCTGAGCTGCGCCGTGGTGTCCGCTGACACGCAGCGCTCGGAGCTGCATTGCCCGCTGGCTTTCGCATGAGACGAAAAGACCAATCGTGGTTCATTGCGGGGGTTTTTTGTGGTTTTTTTTTTTTTTAAGTATTTGATAGTCACCAAGCAAAGCATTTAAACAAGTGCTTAATTTTAACCATGTGCCTGCTGAACCTGAGGCGTAACACGTGTTCAGGCGCTTCGCTGGAGGAGCCTGGAAGTGCACAACGTTATCCCCAGTGGTTCAGCCCGTTGCATGCTCCTCCGGCGCAGAAGTTATTCTCCCCTTCCTTTCCTCAGAGCTGAGCATTTTCCGGTGCCCTAGGAAAGGGTTGCCCGTTTCCCTCTGGCGGGAGGCATATTTAATTGTCAGGTGTGATTCAGGTGCAACGTGAGTTGGACAAGGCTTGCCAAACTGAAGCAAAAAGACTTCAGGATCTTTGCGAGCGCTGAGGATTGCTGCAGTGCTTATGCATGGCAAAGCCTCCCCTCCGGCACGGGCTTGTGGCTCCCGCCACAGCGAAGGGAGCTGCAGGCCCACAAAGAGGGCAGGGTTTGCCCATGCTTCACAAACTGCTCTAAGGTCCTCCCGAATTTAAGGTCTTGTATAAATGCAAGTGATCGCTGGCCACTGTAGTGGAGCACAAAATAATAAGCTGCATAATTTTTCAGTTAATGCTATGGCATATTGTAGTTTACCGAGGGAAGTGGCTGACAGTCGTAGAGCTCTTGGCTGTGATCAATGCTAATATTTTCCTCCGCCTCTCCTTTTATTTTTCTTTAGCACCAGTACCATTCAAAAATAGATGAACTAATTGAGGAAACCGTCAAAGAAATGATAACACTCCTGGTGGCAAAGGTAACCTTCAGCTTCAGGTGAAGTGATTCACTGTTAACATTCCTTTTTTAATATGTGCGTTTCCATTAAAATGTGACACATTAAGATGTTGAATTGGCTTCTTGTTTCTCACAGGGAAGATCATACATCTCCCAGTCCTTTCATGATGACTCTCTGATGATTAGGAACTGCATGAGATGTAATATGTTGTTAAGCAGGATTGACATACTGGGCCAGAAGAGGTTTTAAGGAATAGGTTTTGTACTTATGGGATAACACCCCCTGGTCACCATCACCCCACAGCACTGAGGGTAGCTGCAGTCCAGAAGTGGCACCACTAAACGCTTTTGCGCTAGACCTTGGGGGGTGGCTCAGAGGTGGTCACCACTCTTACGCTTAAGGACGTGTGGCAAAATAACTTGTCTCGTTCGAGATCGCCACACCCTCTCCTGACAAATTAATTTAGAGTTGACAGTACTGGGAAATACATTCCAAAATGTCAGGTTTAATTGTTTGGAAACTGTTTTTTATCAGAGGGGGCTCCTCTAGTTCTGCTGCCAGCATTTTCCAAGGGTTGTGTCTAGATCTGGTGCACTATGCAAACTCAGAGAGGAATTGGTAGGTAGGGAAAAAGAAAGTGGGGTGTTTTTTCCTCTAGTTTCAAACTTTCTGAGAACAAGTCATCCCTATTATACAGTGGAGACCTTTAAACATAATCTGCCAACATATGCCAGTTCGAGTCTTCTGCAAGAATAACCAGCTAACTGCATGCTTGCCACGTCTTCCTGGGAACAAGAGCCACCCAGCTTCCCGACGGGAGAGGGTGCATTGGCATCCATGCGGGGTGACACCCACGCTGCACCCACCTCCCGTCCCCACTGTCACCCATGGTACTGCAGGGTGATTCCCACCCAACGAGAGGTGAACCGTGTTGCATCCAAAAGGCGGTGCTACTTCCTCCCTGCTCCCCAGCCTGCTGTGCTCGGAGACGTGTTGTCAGTTAGGAACAGTCTGGGTTCGTCCCTTTGGAAATGCTTTGGCTCCACCGGCTTCTTTGAAGCTAATCCTGATTTTTACACCCTTGTTAAATTATTAAAAATAACTGCAGTATTTTTTGTGTTCGTAGTTTGTCACCATTTTGGAAGGAGTCTTGGCCAAACTGTCTAGATACGATGAAGGGACTTTGTTTTCTTCTTTCCTGTCATTTACTGTAAGTACAGACAAAATCTTCTTTTCTTTTTTTTTTTCCTAGTTTGTATTCTCTGCTCTCCCAGGACTAGATTGGCTATATAATAATTCTGTCATTCCATGATATTTGAACACTGTAACCCCACACCAGTAGACAAACAAACTGTATGGAGATGTACAGTACTTAAATACCCAAGGGGTGCTGGGCATCATATGGTAGCACAGTGTAAAGCTGTCTCTGGTCACTGTTCTGGTTGCTGAAGTTTACTCTGTTGAGGAGTGTTACGAAGCAGGAAAAAAACCTTGCACTGTACATCCACTATTCGTAACTAAAGAAATTGCTTCATTGACACCTTGCATTACAGGGGTGTTCCTGTCGTTCTTCTGGCCTTAATGGTGACCATTTTAAGAAGTTAAAAAACAAAATAAGGGAGAACTAGGGGAATACCATCTTATTTCTAAAAGAGAACAAGATGGGGAAAGATGCCATGAGGTTATACAGCACAAGGTGCCTCTGAAGCCAGGCTCCATTTCTCCCTAACATTGCAGAACCAATCCATAGCTTGTCACGTTGCATATTCCTAGAGGGGTACTGGACAGGAACAATATCTGTGCAAAGTTTGTCTCCATCTCAACAAGGTTTTAGCAATCTGTATTCCAGAAAAGAGATGTGACTGCTCCTTAGGACAAATACATAGCAGTTGATTTTTCCAAGGTCTTCTGAAAATGCATGCCCCCAAAACTACTAGCTCTGCAAGCCTAGCTTCTCTTACCTGGGCTCCCAAAGAGGTGTGCAGCCAAATGCATGTGTCTCTGGTTGCTTGGGAAGTGACAAAAATCCTGGTCCACTGGGGCAATTGCACACATTCACACGGCCCATCTTGCACTCACTAGTTCATGGAGACTGGGCTGGAGGGAGACGCCATCTCTCTGCAAATTAGAAAGATTTCCAAAAGGTCTTTCAGGAGTTCTGTTAGCTACTGCAATTATCTGTTGTTTGCTACTGTTCGGCTCTTTCTGCTGAATTTGAGTCAGATCCTTGTGGTTTTGTAGGACCCGTTTGGAAAAGGGGGTGGTGGGAAGGCAGGTAGGAAGGCTTACCTGCCGAGGCAGGAAGCAGCGTTCGGAGGCAGCGGTACGCACACGCAGGCTGGCAGCTTGTCTGAACCGCCGGGGACACTGGCTTTAAGCTAAGTGTCCTCACTCCTCAGGCTTGATAGAGGCACGTTGGAGGGAGAGGGAAGGGAGGGCATTCCACCAGCCAGCCGCGGAGATGCCGCCAGCTCTGCCGAGCGAGCAGCAGCGGGCATCTCCCACCCGCCACCCCGCACGCTGCTCCTCTCCCAGAACAACCTGCAGCACCGCCACGCGCTCGCAGCCCCGGGGTGCACTCATCGCTGCGCGGAGAGGCGCGGGGAGAGGGCTCGGGGTGCTTATCTCCCCTCGTTTCACTGCCGCCGAGGTTACGAGATGCTCGTGTGCCAGCAGCAGAGGATGTGGAGGCGGCAGCTTTTCAGGCATCGGAAGTACCGGCATCAGCCCGGGTAGACGGCGTAATGTGCAGCTCTTCCTTCTCAGCGAAGCCAAGCTGTTCCTCGGTTGGTGCTGTGCCGCTCCCACCACATCCGACTGTTTACACTGCCTGGTGCTGCTCCCTTCGAGCACCAGGCGAGCTCCGGGCAGTGTCTCGGGCTCCGATTTGGGGCAGCATTGCGCGTCTCTGCCTGCCCGCGTGCCGTCCGGGCGCAGTGGCGCTGCGGTCTGGGGTTTGGAGCGCCCTGGCATCTTCTGCAGGGTGCTGAGCCCTCGTCCCCCGAAACTCAGCACCCTGCAGAAGAGCCGCTTGCTCCTTTCCGGGCAAGGGATATCTCTCGCTTGGGCCTGCTCGTTTTTTGGGAGGACGCCGCGTGCGGCTTGGACTCCGCTGGGTATTAGTAATAGTACGATGTTGAAGAGCAGCCCCGACCTCTTTGGCACTGGGCTTGGAAAGTCTCTGCTGAGACCCGTTCCCTGCACCCCTGTTTCCTGCGGTAGTCATGTGCTTTGCTGTGTTTAGTATTTGCAACGATAAATAGAGAAACTCTCTCTTGTTACAGCATGCTTGCACCACCTCCCACGTTTTCCCTGTCTGAACAAATACAACAAAGTGTTATGGTCCAAGCCTGTGACTTCTAGAAAGCATTAGTCTCCCACCCCCTGCTACCGACTTCTTTCATCGCATGTTTTCCAGGCTCGCTGCAAGTGACATGTAATCGGGGGTCTTGTGACAGACAGTTTTATCACCTAGTAGGATATCCTCATTTCCAATTCTTGCCTCGAAATTCAGGATAAAATTAATGCATCTGTTGTCCTAATAAATTCTCACTAGCCACTTCTCATTGCAGAGCACTTTGAAAGGAAAATACCCTTCTAAATTTGGCCAGACTTTTTTTTTTTTTCTGTTTGTTGTTACATTTAAATGCATCTCAGCAGCAGTGGTCCGGGCCCTGGATGGGTGACTGCATGTGAAGTTCCACTGAGTCACAGGAACGACAGCTGCTAAAATTGCCTTTAGTCTGGATGGCCTCTGCAGGCAGAGGATTACACCTACAGTAATTAAAAGTAAAGACTGTATATTACCCGAGGGAGACAGAAGTAAAAGATCTTATTTTTGTTCTGCACAAAATTTGTATGGTAAACTGAGATGCTTCATGGCAAAGTCACATAATTTGTGAAAAACGGCAGCCTAGCAAAAATCACACAACATCCGGCAGTTTGGAAATTTCACTTAATGTAGCCAAATCTGAGTTTAAAGAAAAACAAGTAATTATTCTGATTAAAGGGGGGGTGGGCAAGAGAAGAAGCTCAGTTTTTGTTGGTGGCAAGGGGGAGATTGCAGAAAGCTGCCTGAGTTACTCGTGTCGCCTCTGCTTTGGGAAAAAGGGCAACCGGAGATGGTGGCAAGAACCTGGAGCCGAGAGGGTTAAGTCCAAGCTCAGAGTCCAGGTTTCTTGCGGACCCGAGCTCCAGTCCTGCAGGCGGTGTGGCTGCATCGGCGGCAGCGCTTTTCTTACGGTCGTTCAGCTTGGGGAAGCGCTCGCTTGGCGAGAGCTCGGCCACCCCTGCGCGCGGCCGCTCCGCGCCGGCGTGGGAGGGCCGTGACTGCCTGCTCCCACGCAGCCGAAGCCGCTGGCAGGGCTCCGGCTGCCTTTGCCGAGCGGGGCCGGGGCTGCTGCGCTCCCGCTTTGCCCGAGGGAGGGCTGCCGGCGGCGCTGCCTCGCGGGAAAGGCGCGAGGATAAACGCGGCCCGAGGGCGACGTTGTCCGGACGCCGCCGGCGATCCTTGCCGGAGGGACGAGCGGTCGCCTCTCCGGGAGAGTTGGGCCTTGCCGTTCCCGGCTCCGATGTGGATACGTCCCGCGGGGGCCGGGACCTGCCCCGTCCCCGCTCCTGCCGCGCGTGGCCTCCTCCTCCTCCTCCTGCCCTCGGCGCCGCGGCCGCAGCCCGGCGCGGCAGCCTCGGCGCCGCGCACGCTTGCAGCGTTCACCTCGGCAATTACCACCAGTCTGGTCTTTTGTATCGCCTCATTGTGCTTAATTATGCACCCCCCACACACACCATATGAGTGCTTCCACCCACTCTCACATTCTGTCTCACACATACATTCATTCTCTCGTTCGGGACACATAATTTATTCATCCCAAGATGCAACTGTGTGCGTGTTATATTTAGGCTGTTTTAATGGTAGCTTTAGAAATATTTAAAAGCAGGTGAGCTTTTACACCCAAACAAAGATGGCCGGCAACGCTTCTCCTAATTAAAAGCAGAAGCGTTGCGGAAAATCCCGGCTCTACACTTTCTAGACACGGTGCCTTCTGCTGCAGTGGTAAAAAGGTCTCTCTGGCCAGCTGGGAGCTGCTCGGTTGGAAAAGTTGGCCCTGACACCGGGGGCCACCCTGCCTCCCGCGCCAGCGCAGTATGCATGCTGCTGCGTGGCGAACCGCAGACAAAGTGAGTTTGGGGGCCTTAAAAATAGCTGCAGGCTTGAAAGGATGCCACAGAGCGCGGCACCCACCCTCCCTGAAGCAGGAGCTTTAAAAAGGGGAGACAAAACGCGAGAAACTCTTTCGCGTGGCTGCTTGTAGTCTGGGAGGCAGGAAAGCTGCCCGGCGCCCCTGACTTTGGGCGCTCCTCAGTCCCACGGCGTGAGCACGGCTTGCAAACTTCCTCCAGGGTTAAAGCCCTTGAAAGGGGGGGAATAACCTCCCGGCCGTACCTGTGTCCTCCTGCAAACCGGGGGAAGCACGCTGGGCTGGGGACTGCGGTCCCACGCGGGGCTGATTTTGCGAAGGGGTTTTATTTTAGCAAGCACGGCGAAGAACGGCCGTTTTCCTCCTGGCTGAGTGCAGCGTCTTCTCGCGATGCCTTCCGGCTAGGAAAAGCGCAGGCAAACCCGCAGGGTCCTGGGGGGGGGGGTTGCAGGGCCGCCCCGCGGCCGGCCCCGCTCGCCCGGGCGCTCCAAGCGGGCCCTGGGACGCGGCTGCCGAGGGGGCGACCGCGCTGCCGAGGGGACGCGTGGCGTCAGGCGGAGGACGAGGCCTCCGGAGGAGATAGATAACGCCGTCTACTTGCGAGCCCCTCGCTTCCCCCGCGCGCTTGAGACGAGGGAGAAGCACAACTCCCACGCTCTCATCTGCTGCTATTAGAGCTTCAGCAGCAGCAGCAAAGTTACCTCTCCAAAACAACAACAAAAATACCACCCTTGTCTGTTCTTTTGAACAGGAAACCTGCTTTTTAGCCCCGTTTTTCCCCCAGTCGGCACTGTGCTGTCCTGAGTCTTGGCTGTAGATGCTGTTATAGGTGTTTTAAAAAAAAAGCAAAACCCGAAAACGTGCTGATAGTATAAACTCTGTTCTTGTTCCTTTTACAGGTGAAGGCTGCTTCCAAATACGTGGACGTACCCGTAAGCACGATTTAAACAACTTCTGTCGTAGTAATTTGCATTGTGCTGTGTTTTATGGCATGTGTAACAACCCACATTATGCATTATCAGCCAAGATTGAACCACGGGCCTTCAGACTTCTAACATTTGAACTGGAAAGAATATCTCCATTACGTTACTAATGAGCAGTTACCCTCCTATGGAGACCTGCAAGGCTATTCAGGCAATAATTTGCAGATGGTGTCAAATAGGTACCATATTTGTGCAATTGGCTTGAATCACATAAAAAAATGGGAGCAGTGCATTCTGTTAATTCTTCATTTGGACTTGTACAAACACAGTGTAATTTCCAAACAAAAAGGTCCAGACACGTTAGAACTGAGCCAACACACATCTAACACATTAGCTAATCTATTTTATTTTTGTTCTTCTAATTGTTGGTTTATTTTACTCTTTCAGAAAATGACTTTTTTATTACTTTGGGGAAATGGTGATGAGCTAGCAACATGTGTTTGGGAAATTGTTAATGAAAATAATTTTTTCCTTTTTTTCTGTAATTGGTATAGGAAAATTGTATATCATCTCCTCTAATTAGACCTTGATTCATAAGGAAAAGAGCCCTTAACGTTCTTAGACAGAGCACTTAACTTGCCAGAAATTTACATTTAAATTGAGCTGAAGTGTAATATATGAATGTTGGCTGGAATAAGGGATTACTGCTGCATTTACAGGCAAACAGATCCTGAGCAATTCCAAATAAAAAAGAGTAGATCTTAATATACCACACCAAGTTCTGCATTCAATTAGTCTAGGCAGTGTAAATCAAGACTAGCCCTGTTGAGTTTGATGGCCCATATGGATAATGTGTATATATGTACGTTTAATCTTACTGCGGATGCAACTGAGCTGCAGGTTCTCACATGACAATGTGACAAATCCATCACGCATGTTGGACGGCATCACCCACATTCACTGTTTCCATCCCTTTATCTCAAGATAAAATTACACCTGTCGGTAGCCCAACATGGGCAAGACAAACGCCTGAACAGTCAGAGCTCTTCTCCGCTCTAAAATATCCCAGTGTAGACGTCAGCATCCTGTTGTCTTTGAGTGATAGAAACAAGATACTGAGAACATAAGAAAGAGGCGCTTCGTGCCCGCGGTCTTGCAATCTGGTCTGGCCATTTGACAGTGTCACCAGGAATAACCTGGGGCGGTTGCGTGAGCCACGTCCCCCCTTGGTAGCAGCAGACCTTGGTGGTCATGCACAGTGCCAGCGCTCGAGTCACCTCCCGGGGACGCCAGCGTCTCTCGGCTGGGGAACCAGACCCCTCGCTGAGGGGCATAAATTAGGTGGGGCTGGTCCGAGACATGGTGTCCTCCTCCATCCTAGCCCCTGCGGAAGCCTTTTATCCATCACCCTGCACCCTCCCGTGAGCTCCCATGGCGCCCGGGTGCTTTGGCTCCTTTGGGTGCTCGCGGTGTCCCTGCTGACCAGCGAGAGCGCGGGTCGGCGCCGCTGGTGGGAGGCAGTCAGAGGCTCCAGGTCTGCGTGAAGCACAACAGAAATAACGCACGTGGGTTACTCTTTGGTTGTTTCCCCACCTCCCCTCAGAAATGGCTTCCCTGACAGAAGTCTCCATGTTTTCTCCTTTTCATTTCAAATCAGACGGAAAACAAATTTTCCATGGAGCAAAAATGCCACATTTGGCCTCACACTTGCTATGGAAAAGTCAGTAATGGAGCTAACAGGTTTGCTCAGAGAGAACCATTTCAGTTCGAGGGCTTGTTTCGGCTCCAGCCTGCGCCGCTGTTCCTGCGGCCCAGAGCGTATGATGTAGTCCACGTGGCCTGTCCTATAGCGACACCAGTTTTATGCCACTCAGGTACCCGAAAATTTACGCTAGTTTTGACAAAATCAGCAACCAGCTCCACACGACTCCTGCCCCTTTACCAGAGGCCGGTTTTAAAGCACCGTAAGTCAGCAAATCACTGTCTTCCCAGGCGGAAGAAAAGGACAAGCCTGTAGGCCTATGGAGTCCCGATTTAGAGGAAAGAGGGGAAATCCTGTCGTTGAACAGATCGCCATCGCTTAAATCTAATTCCGCAAACGCCGTTGCAATTGCCCGCTACAAAACAATCCGTTTAATGCCACCTCGCAATGGGCACGATCGGTGTGCTGAAAATTGCTTGAAAGTGTAACACTTGACTACTGCCACATTTGTGTTGTGCTCATTGGTTTTCAAATTAATACCTTGTCATTGTTTCAGTAGGTGTTAAGAAATGTTACGAGCTTCCCAAGGGCCAAGCACTGGCCCTTTGCTTGATAATTGTTTGCTTTGTATTAAAAAACTCCCTTCCTACTGCTTTCCAAACTGTCCTCATTTTCACCCTGGAAATTACACAGATGTGTTAACTAACTTCAATTTACAGTGGCTGACAATCGTATCTTGCAGAGAAACGATACTCTGTGATCTGAGGTAAATCACAGTAATGGAAACTAATGACACTAGTTATTAACAAACTTACAATGTGCCATGGAAATTTAAGATTTTGTGGCAGCTCTTGTAATGACTCCTGTTACAGTATTTTAATGGGTTTCCTTTGAGGTAAGTTTGATTTCAATATATGAAGCAACGTGAACTCAAACAGGATTTTTTTTTTAAGTGTTTTCCCCTCCACCTGCTTCAGTTCCCATTTGCTTTAAAGAAAATAGCGTTATCCCCAAAATTTAGCATCCTCTTAAGTTACTGTTTAAAATCAGTTAATTTCTGTGGCGAGATACAGAGATGTAACAACACAGAGAGGCTTCCTCGAATTTAGCAGTGATTTAAACATTCATTTAGACATCGATTCCCTGACTTACCATTTACCCCTCTTATTTCTAAGAGCAGCAGCAAAGGTAACCAAAACCTGGGGTCTAAATGAAAAAAAGAAGCATGATTTTAGCATGACTAATGCAACATGAGCTGCTTACTACACACATCCTCACACCTTAGAGGAAGAAACTAGAGACTAGCTCTGGGTGTTAGCTTTCTAGCTTCATAAAACAGAGGATTTGCCTATAGGAGATGACACGGGAAAGCAACAAAGCCCCAGTCCCACTTGCCGTTTCACTAATTAGGTCAATGGCACCATCCGTAGCAGGAGAACTTCCTGGCATCAGTATGTCAAGGAAGAGCTTCATGCGTCCGACTCGCTTCCCTCGAGGCAAAGGAAGGGAACGAGCAAGTGCTTTCAGATGAGCCGGTGCTGCGCAGAGGACTTTGCTGGGCAGCAGGGCACAGAGCAGCCAGTTTGGGTGTCAATGCCCGAAATGGGCAGGTTGAGGAGAGGGGGGGGCGGGATCGGTCCAGGATGGCGGGAAAGACGGGGGCAAAGGACGGAGGAGCTGCCCCCTGCGACGATATTCACGTGTCTCTCTCTCTCTCTTCTTCTCTCCCCCCTACAGAAGCCGGGCATGGATGTCGCTGATGCCTATGTGACATTTGTCCGCCACTCTCAGGATGTCCTGCGTGATAAGGTCAATGAGGAGATGTATATAGAAAGGTTATTTGATGTAAGTAAATGCCTTCTCCTCCTTGGACACCAAGCAGGAGAGACCCAAAATGTGACAAAATAAGACAGGAGGATAAGTCACATTTTGAGAAAATTTATTGGTTATAGCTTTAAAAAATAAATAAACCTTTCCTTTCTTTCTGACTAAGGCTCGTATCTGCTCTCTGCCTGCTTTAAATCTCTACTCTAGTGTACTGTCTTGGTCTGTCTGTGCGTGGATTTTAAGGGAACAGCATCTTCTAAGAGAGCCCTTACTATGTTAAGCTTGTGAAAAATCTCTCTGTAGCAGAACATCTTGGTCATTGTTCTCACTGGTAAAATTTGAGCCAGCTTTTTGGCAGATGCATTTGCTTAGGACCATCTCTCGTGCACGTTTTGCAGTGTTTTTCACTGACGAGCACGCCAAACCTGACAGTGAAGTAAGTGCACTAAATTTTGATTTTGAAAACTAACCAAAACAGAGCTGATGGATTGAGTGAGTATGAACTTCCGCATTTTAGGAGAACCACATTGTGGTGTCTGACACCAAAAGTAAAGTTCACCTGTGGTCTCCTTGAAGAAAACGGCATGGCAGAAAACCGACCCAGATTTTCAGAGTTAATTTTCTCTTGCACAAGATAAATTCATGGGACTCTAAGAGAACAGTGACCTGTGATGCCTGTCTGTTGTGAATTTGAATGCATGTTAACTGATGTATCCGTTTCTGTTGCTCTTGTTGTGTTACAGCCTTTCTGTCCTTGTAGCTATCCTATAGCGAAGGTTTTCTGTTAATGGCCAGCCTGTAACATTAGTGTTGCAGTCTCTTTTAGGGTATTTGTCCATATATTAATTTCTGTTTGAAGCAGCTTCTGTTCCTACTTTCCTTCCTTTCATCTCGCAGCAGCACCATTTCTCAGTCTCCCAGCTCTGGACCTGTAACAATATCTTACTCGCTTTCTTCACTTGCTCGTTTGCTTCCTCAGTGTATAGGGAAAGCTGCTTTTTTCTTCCCAGTCAACCTCCTCCTTTACTCAATATCTCTCTTTCTTCGCATTGCCTTTCCCTTGGAAACCTCTTCCTCCTTTATAATTCCCACTCTTTCTTTCACCAATATCCTCTCAGATTAAAATGGAACTTATCTCTCATGTCAAATGTTTTATCACATTATATCAAGTGGCATGAATTAGAGTCAAATAATCTTACTGTGTACATCTACTAGCATGACCCATATCCACTGAGAATGCCTCATTCATGCATAGAGCACACCAGTGGCTCCTTAAGGCTCTCTGCATGCTCACTCTTGGGAGAGCTTTAAGCACAAAATACCAGATACCAAATCATCCATCAAGCAGGCATTGGAAAAAAAGGAAGAAAAAAAAAACATAAAACAAAAGACTATTGGTTCCATCTGCAGTGGGCCTGCAAGTACATTGCTCGTTTACGTTGAAATTTATTCCATGAGCAGTTAAATTTCCAGAGCTCATCTGGACTGTTCTTTTCAATGCCCACACTGCCTTTTCTCCGATCATTTTCCTATGATTCACAGTTGGTGTATTTCTACCCTTTGGGCCATTCTTTCAAATTTTTAAAAAGCCGTAATTAGCACAAATATTGATTTCAGTTTGATCCATTTGTACTTAGTTTTACCAAAGCCATATTTTAATCAAGTTAACAGCTTACAGAAAAAAAAAAACAGCTACCTCGGTGGAAAGCGAAAAGTGCGAAATCCTTCTTTCCCTCTCTGCTTTCCACAAATGTCCCTAGTCTATGTGGAATAAAATAGTCAAGAGCAGGGTTTTCCGCTGCCCCGTATGTTTTGAGGCAGGCACGGCGCAGCCGGGAGCGCCGCGTGCGGGGGCCGTAGCCGTCCTTGCCTTTTCCCGCGCGTTCCCGCGGCGTGAGCGTGCTCAGGGCGAGCCGGGGGGGCCCCGCGTTCGCAAGCGGAGAGGGGGAACGCTCCCACCCCTAGCTATCCGGAGGCTGACGATAATTTTTTGAGCGTTCCCGTATCGTCCTTGCCGAATTGCAGCTGCGTAGGGGACTGCTGCGAGGTCGGCTCTCAGCCGGGGGCTCGGGGCTGGATTGGTAGCGGCAGGGCACCCTCGATACCGCGGCGCGGGAACCTCCCCGGCCTCGGCAGGGCTCGTGGCTCCGCATAACCCAATTCCCGCTCGCCCCGTTTGGTCACCTGCCCTGCAGCACCAATTTGCAATACGTGGGGTCTTCTGGGCCCAGAGCCTGTTTGAATCCGTGGTATGTTCACATAGGTTTAGGTAGAAATGGGAATATATGCTTAATGTTATCGTCCAATGACCCGGCAACCTTTTGGCAAAACCCAGCTTTTGCCAGCAAGCTCTTGCGGGGCGACAGCGGTGGGTAAAGCCCGAGATGTTCAGCCCCCTGCGTAGCACAGCTACAGGGCGTCTTTGAGCTCTGTTGGTCTCCGCACCAAAAGCCAGGATTTCCAAGGAGATTTTAGGCTTCTCGTTACCTTTTTAATGAAAGAGAGAGAACAGGAATAATCAAAAATTACGTTTATGGTGCTGAATAATGCTGCGGCCTGATTTTGTTCTCACTTCTTCGAGAGTATTTGAGGAGCAATCTCTTATCCGTAGAGTTTCTCCAGGCAACTAGATTATTAACACTTTAGAGGCCAGCTCCTGGGCTGACTCAGTGCAGCGGGATGCGGCCTTACCCCCGGGCAAAAGGTTAGTCAAGTTTTAGGCTGTTACATTAACACGGGTACCAAAGGCAGGAAAACGGCTCAAATCTTCCTGCCGTCTGCGTGCGCTTCCTCTGATCTCGGTGGGATCACATTACAGACCCTTGCAATGTAGGGCTAAATCCCCTCTCCGTGCAGTCTGGAAAAGACTTTTTTTTGGGATCTGAACAGCGCCAGAGCAGACCTGCAGCGTTTGCAGGTCCGCGGCGTTTGCAGCTCCCAGGAGATTCCCGATCCCCCGCATTTCTCCCAGGCCTGTCTGGCGTTTCCATTGATTTCCCCTCTTCATTTCCTTCCAGTAGAAGAAGCTGCAGACTGCTTATTAGGCCAGCTCCCAAAAGATAGTGTGTATTTTTTGACATTTGCCATGATTTCTTAGCAGAAACCACGTCTCTTTCCCCTATGCTTTATGCCCTGCTAGCACCTGGGGAACAGGTCTGTGCTCTCTGGGAGATACTGGTGTTCGCAGAAGATTATTGTAATATTTCTGTGTGGTCTGTGTGTTAATCCTCTTAATTCTGCAAATTAGACAGTGGGGGTTTTTTTCCCCCCCTGAAACAGTCATCATCTTAATTTTAAAAATCTGTATTCTTGGGATCATTGAACGAACAGATTGATCGTGGAGTTCTGCTGGTAATCAAAACCTAACTAGCTTTTTGGCAGTGCTGTTTACTGCAGAGTAACATGACTTATTTACTTGGCCTGGCTCACTAATTTGATAACATTTAAAGCTAAAACACTGTAATAAGGCCCATTGGTACGGAGCGCTGGTAACAGAAGAATTTAAGAATAGCATCGTAGTGTGTATTCATTCCCCGTGTTTCTGTGCATGTCTGTGTGCTTTGTGATTTACACCCTTGTGATGCTTTGCACGCAACACGGAAGGATTGCAAACTCGGTTTAGTGCCTGGTAGAAAGCAAAATGCTATCACTTTTTCCCCAGAAAGATGGGGGGGGGGGGTGGCATGCAGAATATGCTGTTTAAAGTAGACAGATGCAGGCAGGTGTTTCTTAAATATGGAAACATGCCTTCGGAGGGATCTAGAGTCTTCAGACAATCCTGCAAAATTGAGATCCCCTTTGGCTCGGGACACTCACAATTTTGTAGGATCAGCGTTCATGCATCCATAATTTTCTCTGAAGGCAGCCGAGAGTTTTCCTTGTAAAGGCTGTGCCCTTTAGTGGCTGTTATTTATACATGGGTGTATGTATGTGTATCTTTACACACACACCGAGATACACGCAGTATAGGTTTCAACCCATCAGAACATATGTGATCAAGGAAGCGTATGATTAACTAGTAGATAGCGTGAATGTCAGCCTTTCTTGCTCATAAATTGGTAAACACTAATGTAAAACGTACCAGGAATGTTTCCTCCCCGGTGACAGGCAAGGAGCACGTATACAAAAGGCTACTGAGCGCAGAGTGAGCTACCCAAGTCCCTGCAAATTCCAGCATCCTGATGCAGTCCCTAAATAGCGCAGATGGCATTTTTCTCTCTGATGATTAATTCAATATCTTACCGAAAAAAACAAAAACATGCTTTTGATATGAGAGATCAAAACACCAAGAGAAGCTCCTAAGATTGCAAGGACCTAAAAAAAAAAATTCATTTATTTTTCTCCTCCTTGTACTTCTTGAAGACACCAGCCTGGGTAGAAGATAAGGATTAAAACAGATGTGCTTAGCGCTAGTTCATCTGCTTAAATCTAGCAGTCTCTGAGATCGGTGATTAAAAAGCCGTCTCTAACTTTGATGAAATCCACTGCAAGGGTAATACTGTCTCTCTGATAGCTTTCTTATGGGCCTCGTGTCTGCCTAAACCGGACATAGAAAGCATTTCACTGGAGATGATACCTGGATTATATGGGTCAATTATACGCTTAATCTGCCTTCTGGGGATTAAATGTGCACGGACTGACCCTGCGTATTTGGCTTGTCCTTGGCAGTTATCAGATCGGGGAGGTTGCCTTTGCCGAAAAGTCTGGTAAGAACTTAATCATGCAGTGATACAGCCTGATGAGGTGGCAGTAGTTACAGTGCTAAGTGCTCTCTGCTTTTTGCAGAAGGCAGTTTTACCACTTCACTGTCACTGTGTATGTTCTGCTTCCTCGAAGGTCTGTGTCACAGCCGGGATACCAGACGGAGTATTTCTCATGAAATAAGAAAGCAAGCCCATTCGTGCCTGCAAGACGAAGGCGTTTTTCTCTTGACGTCGGGTTGGAACCGGCGGGGTCTGGGCGAGCGTCGCGGGGAGGGCGGCGGGGGGCGGCTGGAGGTTTTCCCTGCCCGGGGCTGTCCGCGGGGCAGAAAGGATGGTCACTCTCAGCCCTCTCCCGCCGGCCGAGGCGATGCCGGGGCTGAATCCTCCAGGGAGACCGCGTCTCCTTCCCGCGTGCTGGTCCTGAGGACACAGGTCAGGACTGTCCTCGTATTTCCAAAGGTAGCAGCCCCTGTTGGTAGTTGACTTCTGAATATCAGATGTATTGAGTAATAAGGATGCAGGGAACTGCAGGAGTCCCATACTTCAACAAAATCTTTGTACAAATTTCCAGGAATCTAATGCAGCACTTCTTGCTGATTTATTGGAGGACTTGCAGGCAGTTTAGCATATGTTTCAGTACCCACTGATTTGGAGCCTGATATCAGACCTGAGTATATGAAAAAATTACAAAGCACAGACTGACAGCTCTACCAGTTAATTCAGCAAGTCCTCTTGCAGCAGACGGTTAGACGTTAGCTTAGCCTTACAATGAAGCCTTTTGACTTCGGTGGGGTTACCCACTTGAATATTGGCAGCTCCTTCAAGTAGCGCTTGCAGGATCATGGCATTTATTTCTCAAGCGTAAGCCTTGCGCTGCACAGTCGAATGCCAAAACAGAGCCCTTCGCACCCTCCCTTCTCCTTCCCATCCTTAAACCAAAAAGCCTCGTCGTGAGTCAGTGGAGCTACTCACTGTGAGTTGGAGTTACTCATAGGAGGACGGGTTGCAGGATCGGGGAAGAGCGGATATCACAACGTACGCTGGGCTCTAATCTAATAATTGCTTGCAGCCACACTCATTGCTTTCTCTTAGACAGACAACAACCCGTTTCCCTCCTACGCAGCTAGACTGCTCATTAGGGCACTAACTCTCTCCCACTCCCATCCTGATATGGCCTCCACTGAGCTATTTCTTCTTAGTTGTTTTTTGATTTTTTTTTTTCCCCCTGAGTGAATTGTGAAATGAAGACAGTTAGGCAGACTGGTCTTGGGGAAATGCAGCGTTCTTCTTCCTTTTCTCTCCGAGACTGGGTGCAGCACAGTTCCCACTGGGCACTTGGTCGGCTTTGCGGGAATCGGGCTCCGATACCCGGAGGGCAAGTCAGCCCCACTGCAGGTATCTTTGCCGGCTGGAGCCCGACTGAAAAAAAGGAGGAGTGAGTTATAATGGTGGTTGTCCATATAGCTTCTGCAGGTGGATGAATTCTCTTTGCCTGGAGGAGGCACAGCACGCACCTTCCTTTAGCGGCCTCGTTTTCCTCCTCCTCCGCCAGCGGAAAGGTGGACGTCGGGCTCCCAGGCAGATCCTCCGTTTGGCAGCTGCCACCTTCCTCTCGGCGCTGCCCAACCATCGCCCAGGAAAGGGGAGAGGAGCTTAGCACAGACCTGGCTCATCGCAGCCAACCGTCTCCCCTTTTTATTCCCATACGTGAGCTTCACGCGGCAGCAAGCGTGCGCTCGGGAGCGGCCTCCTCCCTCGCATGCAGTCCTTTAGCAAGGTTTCTTTCATAAAGGGTTCATTTAAGTAGGTTCCGTTTAATTTATTTTAGGGAGCGCCTTAATAAAATAAGTCCTAGATCTGTCACTGGATTTTACATGCTCATAAGGGTTTTTTCCTCCTAAATGTCTTTATCAGAACAGCTTTTCATGTTCCAGTAGACATTTGGTTGAAGACAGTTAATTTGTTTTCTTTTCCAGAGGAGATTTTCCATTAATCATTCTAAGAAGGCAGACTGATTGCTCTGTTACTTTAAGGTCAGCATAGGCTTGCTAACATGATCTGCACAGTACTTTTGAGTGTCGGAGATTTTATTTTTCATTTTAGGGCAGGCACTAAGTGAACGGTTCGTTATTTCCCCATAGAAACGAGTGATCAAGGTGCATTTTGTGGCAGAGGTGCTGCCGCACCGTACTGCAGGAGACAAAGCATCCTCAGTTCAAGGAAGAGGGATCCTTTTTGCGAGCAGTCCTTCCTCTTCAGCCAACACAGCTCTCTGAATTAGAGCTGTCTGTGCACATTTATAACTGTGTACAATTTACATAGTACGTTCTGAGATCTGCCTCCCAGCTTTCTTTAAGAGGCCTTTCAGCTAATTTGAGCTCCGATCTTGTGGGTAGTCAAGAATGAGGAGCCGAAGGTGTTGGCGTTTCTTGCGAACCCCAACCTACGCTGGTGTCAGCTGAAATTGTGGGTGTGCAAGGAAAGCAGGCTGGGGCCGGCGAGGGGGCGAGCGGAGACGGGGCTCGGCGGGGCGCGCTCCGGGACCTCGAAGCGGCGAGGGGTCCCTGCAGGACAGAGCCGTGCGCGGGGCCGGGAGGTGACGGGAGGCGCGAGGAGGCGGCGTGGGAAGGATCGGCGCGGCGCGGCGCAGCCCTCCTTGCACAGATGTGCCGGGCTGAGCCCGCAGCTGCCCCCGCCTCGGCTCCCTCCCGCCCGTCTCCCTACACATCCTTTGCCCCAAGAAACCTGCGGTGCGCGCCGGGGCGAGCGAACGGCCCTGCGCGCCGACAAGGAGGAGTTGTCTGGTTTCCAGCAGCGCCTTCAATCCCTCTTTTCCTTTTCTCGCCGAAATCCAGCCCCGCACAATGGGTGCCTTTGCCGACGCGAGCCAGTGGTGCGTGCGAGATTAGCCGTCGTAGGTCACTTCGTTTCTCTTGATCTGCAGTTCTTTCCTTTCCCAGTGCGCCTTTAAACCTCACCCTGGCTTTATGATATCAGCATTCAAAAATGCTTACCAAGACTTGGGAAGGGAATATGTTTTCTCTGGTATGAAACCCCAGAAATAATGATACCAGGAGAGCTGTTCCCTCCCACACTCACTAAATAGGTCCAGGACACAGAGATACCCAGGCAGCTTGTAGCTAATTTTTTGGAATTTGCAGGCTGTAAAAGAGGAGTCAATTAAAGGTTACCGAGTCCCACTTTGAATCTTTCAATTCAATCTAATAACAAGTATAATTAAAGTATTCCGTAACATATATTACTGTATTACATCTTATTAATCAACTTTACATCCAATTATACTGTCATTGTATTGCACTGACTATCAAGGCCCTGGACCCTGTATGCAAAAAAAAGCAAGCACACCATGTGGATATCATATTTTAAAGGGTTCTTTATATAGCAATCCAAATTTTAGTATGTCAACTCCATTTCTTTTTTGAAAAATGGAGATAAGCAGAGAATATTTTATAGGTTAAAAAAAAAGTATTTGAGAACAAGCATCCATACAGAATTCTGTGTGTGAGTGTGTACCTTTATATATTTTTATGCAGAAGCTCTTTTATTCAGGAAAATTGAGGGCTGCAGATTTCTGCAAAGCAGCAGGAATGCAGGATTTTTTGTTTTTATTGGCAGTTCCCAAACAAGCGCTGTGCACTTTGCTGTGCTGTATCTACCGAGAAGGAAGAGAGGGCCCCAGCACCCAGAGCCAAAACCGGAGTGTGTGCTCAGGGCCCCGTTAAGACCTTGGTCCTCCAAACACTGAGACACGTCAGTACCATTATTTGTGCCAACAGCCTTGTTGGTGATGGCTGGCAAGGCGAGGTGTCCGTGAGTGATTTGCAGCTGAAGGAGACACCGTGTCCGGGCGGTGCCGCGTCCCAAGCCAGGGCCCTGCACCGCGGCACGGCTGCTCTTCTGCGGTGCAGCGGGCTGGCCTTCCTCGCCACGTCCCCGAGGGATGTCCCGGTGGCTTCACAAGTCACCACCCTAGAGCCAAAGTTTTTAAATAGGTTTAAATAAGTAAGTCCCCTTGCAGCCCTGCACGTGCGTGCGAGGTGGCTCTCTGTACACGCAGCGGTGTGCGGACACAGTGCTGCATCCGCGTGCACAATCTCTGCAACACCAAAGAAGCTCCCTTGCTGAGAAATATGCAGAAGCTGAAGCCCGCTCGGGTCTTCCGTCTCAGGGATGCTGGGTAGCCAAGACAAGCTTTACCTGCCACCCGGAAGGCTGTATCATCTGCAGAGCTGCCAGGCCAGGCCCTAGGGTCCGTGCCGTCCTGCCCCCAAGGCAGTGGTGGCCCCTGATGAAGCTCTGAGCCTACAAACATCCTGCCCATGCCCACCTTTGCCTAGACATGGTGTCCCCTGGTTTGAGGATGCCGTGACTGACAGTGCGGTTAGAAACGCTGTCAGGACCGATGTCGGCAGATTTCCTCTGCCTCTGTAGATCGCTGTGAGCTTAAGTGACTGCCTTATTTCCCCAAGCTTCCTGCAGTGAGTAGCAGTCTCCTCCACCGCAGCGTGGAAACCTCGGGGAGTCATTGGCATGTCCTGCCTCGGCATCGTTCCTGAAGTTACCCTGCCCTCACCCCTGCAAGGTCTGTGAGTATGTGGCTCTTGGCTACGTGCAGGTTTCGGTGTCTGGCTAGTGGGGTCAGCCGCGTGGACGTACAGCTTAGGAATGCTGAGACCTGTTGTATCCCCCGAAGCATTTAAGTGTCGATTGATTTTAAGCAGCACTAAAAGCAGAGAGTTTCTTGAGTTGGCATTCTTGGGCATGTTTATTTGCAGTGGACCTTGGCCACCCCAGCATGAGGTGCCTATCCTGCCTCTTCCTCCCCAAAAAGGAGCGAAACAATCCTGGACTAAAGCAATGCTAGAGAGAAATGTGCGGCAAGGCGCGTGCTGCATGAGTCGTGTCTCTCCTGCTGGCAGCGGGAGCTGTACCCAGTCTCAGCGGCACGAACAGAAAATTCACCCATGAGGAGCCCGATGCACCCGGACGCCCGGGAGCCCCGCAGCTTCCTCCCATTAGCGCCCGTGGCAGTGCCATGCCGGAGCCCTGCGGATCCAGCATAAAGCCAATTAAGGGTGAAACGCCAGCCTCAGCTCACCCTGTTGCTGAGCTCCCCAAGCAGCGGGTGATCTCAGGTGCCATATGTACTGCAGAAAGCATGCTGCACTCACATGTGGCGGGGTCTGAGTTTCAGCTTTCATTCTGAATTCTCCTCGTTTTGTCCAAGGCAGAGCTCTTAAGCGATTCAAAGTTTTTTTGTGGTTTATTTTTGGGAAGAGAGAGAAAAAAATAAGATAATGTAATTCAGTGATGCCATTTGCATCCTAGACAGATGATGAATCGCTCTGGCTAGCAGCTTAACCCTATTATGTAGTGCTGGGACTGTGACGTTATTAAATAATAATACAGATTATTTTAATATCAAGCCCCTTTGGCTTTGTAACTTCCCCATATAGCCACATTTTTAATGTGAATGAAATTTCGTAGTTAAGGAATAAAATGTAGAGAAAAAAGCAACCAGAAACCACAGAACCGGGGTGGACATTGAGGAATACACTACATATACCTGCCGTGAAATCATTATCGTGGTATGAAAAAATCCTTGGCCAAAGTGGAAGTCTGCTGGCTTGGAAAAAGCAGTACAGCCTTTTATTTCAATAATATCTCCGTGTGATGGTGAGCTGTGAGGCTCCAAACACATTCACGAGGCTTTAATAGAGTAAAGCAATAAAAAAGAAGACCCTGGGGTTTCAAGGCATTTTTGTTAATTGTTAGCACTTTACTAGATCTCTGTGATTTAATGTGGAGTTCAATGTAGGGTTTTAATTTAGAAAATGAGAGGCATGTTGCCTCTCATGAAGAACGCTTGCCCCAACATAAACAGAGCCCTGCCGAACCACTCCTGATTTACGCGTATGAGCAAGGTGCGAGCGTAGACTCCAGAGTTTGGTAAAGAGTTCATGTATCCAAAATACTTCTGATTTGCGCATTCTGTTTCTGAACATACCAGGCTGGAGATCCTGCGGAGAAGTTAAATTAGCACAATGCAATCTGTTACCAAAAGTTAGGTTTATTTTCTGAAAGAAAAGATACTTTTAAAAGTCTATGCATTTTAGGGGAAAATATCTTTCTAATAACAAAAAAAGGCTGCCTGTAGACCTCGTAGCGCTTTGCTATTGTGTGTTCAATAGAGCTATACCGCAAAATGTACTTTTAGATGCCGACTTTTGTATCCCTAAGAATTCAGCAGAACAGAAAAGCTACCTACCGATCGGTTAGTGTTATTATCTGGTGCGCAGCAGCGTAGCAGAAAGATAATTGTTTATTTACTCTTTGCAGATAATGTTCTGTTATTTTATAGTCTTTGGCAATAGCAAGAGAGCATCTGATATATACAATATTGGTGTGTATCCAATTGTTTGTGAACATCCGAAGTTTTGAAACATGGTTGTGAGAGAGGAATATAAGCTTAAGCTTGAAAGGCTAAAAAGCAGAAAGCCCCACACGTAAATGCTATTATGCACTTAATGAGGCAGGGTTTAAAAAAAAATCAGCCACACAAGTTGGTTTTATCAAAGAAAATGTATAAATAACAACCAGTGATTCAAACTGCTTCACAAAGGGAAAAGCAGGGAAGGGAAGCTAGCACTTCACTTGTGGCATTCAGATAATAGTATTTACTACACTAATCTTTTTGGCTTAGCAATTGACAATCAATATATTATTATCAACAAGCGTTAACACAAACAAAAAGCTTCCATTTCTTTCTTAACCGTGTCCCTTAAGTCCCTTAAATTTAATTAAAACCGGACAGCTCTCCCTATAGTACAAACTAGAGTTAAAATCATATTAAATATTTGTTCTCGGGGAAAACAAAAGTATCAGCTTGTGCTACCGGGTTTGGCTGCCTTTTTTTTTTTTTTTTTTTACACACAGAGGGGAAAAAAAATACCAGCTACTCAAAGTTAAAATAAAGTCTCTCTCCCTCCCTCCCCGTCTCCCAAGACTACTGTCTATAACATGTTGTTCCTTATAGAAAGTGGGATATGGTGGCATTTGCTTGATTAACTTGCTCGACAAAAGTGACAGCTGCTGTGGGTGCATGTAGCTAAGCTGCACAGCGCAGTTCCGCCTTTGTACATCTGTCAGCAAAAAAGGAGGAATAAAGAGTGAAAAGAGACAAATTGGTCCCAAAAGGCAATCCATTCAACTCAGGAGGTTTGCTCTATTCAAGCACTCGCTGGGAATCTCAAGTGCTAGGTAGCTTATTCAATTTCATTCATTCTTTAGAATGAGCCCACAAGTGTTTAATTTCTTATTCTGTTGAATAAAAAGGGGGAGCTTTTTTTTATTGGAAGCATTAATTGTAAGACTAGCTGATCAATGCCTGTGATATTAACTCATTGCTTATTTTCTGTTTAGCTGTGTGCTCTTAGATCCACAGCCGCTAAACTTCATTTCTGTAACACGGCAATGGCTCACCAATTTCTTTGCCGCTGGAAAATCCGGGTGCTCTCAGACGCTTAAGCCATAGTCCCCTGAGCCTTGGCCCCTGCAAGACTTAGAAGAGCGGGTCAAACCCTCGGCAGGTGTAAATCAAGGTAGTTGCCGGGTTATTATTTATGCTACCCATGGCCGGGGATGGGACACCACCGAGCCAGACGCTCTTTGACCCGTGGAGCTGAACAGCGGGCACCCGCTGCAGGTTTGGCCCTCTGTGCTGAAGCAGGGCTCGTGGTTCAAAACGCTGATGTGCCATTTGGTGGCCCTTCTCTAGGGCAATCTCAGAGGTCCCCTCTGACAGCAGGGGTGAAAGGAAGGTCCCTAAACACGGCACTATCAAGTACTATGCAGAGCAGAATAGTTTTCTTTGAGAAGTGGGAAGAAAAGTTTATGAACAAGTGGGATGGGGATTACTGTGTGGGCATGTCTCAGCTTTTGATCCAGAAAACATATGTTTGCAGGGGAGAAATGTTCTTCTTTCTTCTTCATCTTGTGGCAGAAGGTCCTCTATTCCCATTTCATAACTGGCAATGGGCGACTAGAGCTGCACGCGCACGTCCAGGGGACCGCCGCTCTCTTCACCCACCTCGTCCTCATCCATCCAGGACCACGGCCACGTATCTTAGTTCAAGAGTTTCTGATGCGCTTGTCCCCCTCTGCGTTGCTGACTGCAGTTCAGCCTTCGGTGAGCCTAGGCAGACGCGTGCTTCACCTTCTGCAGAAACCAAAACTGATGTTTCCAAAACATTGGCTAATAAATAGCAGGGGCTTAGCTATCACAGCCCAGCTAAAACCTAGTTAGCGCAGGACTGGAAACAGGGCAGCAGAAGGTGCATTTCTTCCATCCACCACCCTCATCCACTTAGAGCGTCAGGGATAGAGCCAGCCTTCGGAGGATGCTCTCAAACTCCCATCCTGTACACTGCTGTGTGCATTATCTCAACCCTGCTGTTCAGGCTTGCCGGGAACCTCTTCTTTGTTTAAAGAAAAGGGTAGAAAATTGTCTTGGCCAGGAGTCTCTACACTTACTGTCTTTACCAAGTTTTTGTAATTGCAAATGACTGCATGGGATCACCAGCAAAATGTCATTGGGGGAAGGTGGAGAGGAGATCCATGGTGCTCACAGAAGTCCAGAGGCCCAAGAATGGTCCTGTCTTTACTGACACCGAGCAGTCTGGCCTTTGGCGTTCAGGCCTGGGGACGGCTTTGTCTGCGCAGACACCGTGTGCCTTGAGCTACTCCGCTGCGCTCGTCGGTCCGTTGGGAGGGCAGCCCTCGGCAGAGCAGGTCCTGCTCTTCCGCGCTCAGGGAGCGGTCAGGCAAAGCGAGCTACACGTGCGTGTGCAGAGCTGACCCCTGGAAAGCACAGGCTGAAGCTGCCGTGGCTGCATCCATGCCGTCCCTTCAGAGCAGAAACTGGCCAAGGGAGTTGGTCGCCGTGAATGCATACGACGGCACCAAACACAGACTGAGCCAGAGCCTCCCGTGATCAGGAGGGACGTGACTCTGGCGGCTGTCGTTTACTGTCGGCAGTTGCAGATCAGCACAGCTCCACGGTGCTTTCCACCAGGTGAGCTTCTGGCCCACTGGATGGGGCCGCAAACCCCAAAGAGTCAGTAATTCCCCCACCACCACCCCGTCTGATCAAGTCACTTGGAGGGAGAGCTGTTGCCTGAGAGCAGATCCCGCTTTCCCTTTAGAAATACGCCTCGGAGTCGGCACGTTCCCCTCTCTCCTGGCTCGCTCGCCGTCCCCGGCTTTGTGCTGCCGGGCCGGGGTGCTGCCGAGGCGGCCGCCCAGCGTGGCGGCTGCTACCTCGGGAACACCTTGAATTCAAGGGTTCATTTCAAAGCCGCCTTTCAGCGTTTCAAAACAAGGCTGTGTCCCAGACAAAGGGAAGCAGGCAGCCGGTGTTTGGAGTTTTCTTGTGCGGTGTGTGTCACAGTTTTAAAAAGATTTGCACTGCTTGGATTGGTTCTGGTTGGGAAGCAAGTGCTGAAATGAGAGGTCATAGGGGAGAGTTACTATGGTAATTGAGTAGTATCACCAATAGTTTTGCTCTTATGAGCATTAAAGCACGTAATAATAGACAAACAACAGTGGTTAAAGCAAGCAGGTAGGATTACTATGTTCTTTTGTCAGAAGTATATAATGTCTTGTAGTCAGTTTTAAAGACTTCTCAACCCCCAAATCCACCCAGCAGTCACCTGCTGAGTAATTTTGTATGCCTAATCTCTAGCCCTTAACTACAAGCTTTCTGCTAATTTGAGGCAAATGGGTATTTTTGACACTAAATAGGGCAGTAAAGAATCCCTGACCTAGAAAAACTCCATTCCAAGGCACTGAGAGAAGAAAAATATTCTTTCAGCATCCTTGTGAGACTTTTGGAATGACATAAAATAGCTTTGACTAAACTGTGTTGCAGCCTTCGATTAATGGTTTGCAAAAACTTGCTGAACATCCCTACTACAACTTCCCCCATAAAACTTGTCACTTCAGATTGCCATCAGCCACCACAACAATAATCATTTCATGCCTATTGCTAATTGCAAGCACAGCTGAGGCTCAGCGGGGTGCTCTTGCACAGTCCCAGGCCTTTATACCAGCCTCAATCTGTTGTATGGCACTTGTTCACACACAAAAAAACTACCAGTAAAGGCAGAAAGAGGCAGAGTCACAGGTTTCTTGTAATCCCTCTGCTACCCTGCTGACAACCCAGCCCTATAAGCATTCCTGGTTTTGTCCCACTCTTTACAAAAGCTGAAGTGACCTTAAGCTACTAGTATGTAAGCTTTTGAATGAAGAATACAGCTCCTTCAGGTGCCTTAAGAAGCAGTGTTGCATCTGGCTTATGAGATTCTGTTTGCAGCACCCCTGGGGTGAGCTGTGGCTTCCTGTAACATGTAAAATATGAGTGTGAACTCAAGGTTCATAGCAAGGAACAGGAGGTCATGCTTCCATTCAGCTCACACTAAAGAAGACGGGGGTTTGCAGATGTTCCTGTGTATGTGTAATGACACCACCTCCCGGAAAGCGCAGGAACCCAGCACAGTTTTTTGATAAAAATGTGCCACACTCAGTGTGTTACTTGCAGATTTATTCATATCAATTTTTGCAATTTATATATTCAGAGATAAACTTGCTATTTCAGCAACTTATTGATCATGCATTTAAACTCAAAAAAGGGGGAAAAAAAACAAGCAAGCAAGCTTATTGCTCAAGCTGGTTGGGGTGTTACATAGGCAGCCGTCAAAGCCTGCCCCTTGGCACGCTGCAGCTCCTCTAATGCCTCCTCAGGAGAGTCCCAGCTGGCCTACCTCATTTGCCCAGGCTGGCACCTAGCAATGAGGGCCGCTGTAAAAGAGAGAAGGAGATCAGGAAAACTAACCTGAAAGAGGAATTAAATTCCTGGCCTCACAGATATGATGTTTAATTGTTGTTACTGGGTTCCTTCCTGATATCGTTCTAAGAAAAGCGTTTGTTTCCAAATTGGCAGGGGCTGTGGTGCGCCTTTGCAGGAGCCTTGCTCATGTCCCCTCAGATGTCCCGTTCAATGCGCCGTATTCCCTAGACCGACTGGCCAAGGAAGGGCTGCACCTTCACATCCCTCACCTGGCACTCCCGGAGGTTGAGCGCAAATTATCTGTTGGGTGTTTTATGGGGATGCCAAGTATCATCAGTAGTGTATGTGCGTGGCAGCGAGTTACGTGCTGAATGGTGGCCCATGGGCTCTGGGAGCACCAGTGAGGCCCTAATTATTCTTCTCAAGCAAGTTTTGAGAAAAGCTTATACTCGTATTAGTTACCTCAGCTGTGCCCATGGCTCAGCTTAGCTGATGCTCAGACCTCATAAATGTGCCTGAAACATATTGCACCCACATGGTAAGACCACGAGCGTGCACGAAGGTCAGTGCTTGGGCTCTGCCTTCTGCACTTGGTGCTTTGGGACAAGCCCCAGCTGGAGTCGGGGCACCAAGGAGGAGCGTTTCCCCGGCACACAACCACTGCCCTTCAGCGAGGCAGTTGATGTCCTGGAAGGACCACGTTGCACTCTTTTGTCTGAAGTGATCACATTTCTGTTTAGGAGCATTTGGCTTTGTTGTTGTTGTTTTTTTAATAATATAATCATATGCAAATGTTATCATCCGTGGTGGGTTAGTCATGAAATCAGAGGGCTTGTGCGTCTTATAGCACATCAACACTAGTGATAGCTACAGGGAACATTTAATTTATGGGCTATCTTATCTTTTATGAATATGCAGGGCTTAAATTCAGCAGTTGGTGTGTGCTCTATGAAATGATGTGACGGTTTTGTGTATCAAGATCAATGAATTATACTTTGTCTTTTTTCTCATAAACAGAAAGTCTTTGGAGTTACTTATCTTTGAGAAAGAGAGCTCCCTTCATGCAGTCCAGAAGTACTTCTGGCTGAGCCCTTGTTAGCCAGTACTCAAGAGAAAAAGGGTAAGATTCAGTTCAGAAAAGTTCTCCCCAAAATTCTGCGTTTGAGTGTCTACCAGAAACGTAACAGGCATCATTAGAAAAGAATGCTTAACTTTTAGCTTAATCTGAAGGATTTGCAGCAGCAAAATCGTGTGCCCTTCTTAAAAGGCAACTGAAAGTTGGTAGGTCTGATGGTAACTGCAGGACCTGCTGCTGTGATGGTGTGTTGTGCGTGAGTCACTCCTGTCGGTGCTTTCTGCTGGCCCTGTTGAAGTGTGAGCAGGCCGTGGCGTGACAGTGCAGCTCTGAGTGGCTCCTGGGACACCAGCAGATGCTGTCACCTTGCTAAGTTTGTGCAGTTGTCTCACAGAGGGTCTCATTTCTGGTTTGTATTTCTAGAGCAGCGTAGGTGTGTGCGGCACAGGCCAAACAGAAATGGCAGAAGGGAGTTCTCATCTCATTTAGAAGTGACATCACCTGGCAGATCATGTTATGGAAGATGAGACGCAGTGGTGGGAAGGGAGAGCATGTGCCTATGTAACATATGTATGGCTTACTTTGTTCCTCTATGGGTTTCGATTTAAAGGAGGTGGTGGAAGGAGGGGATGTTTTAGTGGCCTGGGCATCCATGTGCCGGGTGTAGAGGCTGATGCGCAGCCCTGGGTCACAGTTAATGTCACCTGAGAGCATGAGTCGTTTGAGCATGCTGATTGCAAAAATGTAGTATTGTAAACGTTAACCATTTATTTCTTTTTTTCCCCTTGTGGGTACCCAGCGTTACGAGGGAAGCTGGGCAGACCCTCCACTGACAGCAAGCGCCTTGTGAAACCCTCTGGCCATGCTGGTGGTGCAGCCTGAGAGCTTGTCCCAGTGCCTACAGGCACCCAGGGCTCCCCAGGTGATATCCTGGGATGCTCTGACCTCTCAGGCTAGTCTGAGGGCTCAGGAGGCATAAAAAGCTGGCTTCAGAGCAGCTCCTAGATTTCAGTGCTGGCAGAGGACCCGACCCAGGGGAGCCACCATGCCCCCATGTCTGCTTTTTTGGTCTAATCAGGGGATTTCATTTCACAAGTGAACCTTATTCTGATGTCAGGACATCGAGTAACAGGTAACAGTATCAGTGCTTAATTTCTCTTAAAGAGAATGCTCCTTCCTTCCCATGTGAATTAGTTTCATTTCAGCTGTCAGCTCTTAACTCTTGCCAGGTCTTTGCCCTGAAGATGAAGGGCCAACAGAAATCTGCCACAAGTTGCACAAGATATAAGCAGCAAGCAAGAGATCATCACATGCCTTTTCTTTGATGATTCATCCATCCCTTTATTTCCTTCATTTTCTTAGGAGGTGAAGTAGAAATGTAAGTACAGGAATGTCTTGGGCAGGTCTTTTCTTAACACGGGAATTAGCCTGCAGAGACTGCCCCGGTGTTCTGCTCTCATCCTCCAGCGACTGGTGGGGGGGAGAAGCTGCCTTTCTCACCCTTCCCAGGCCGTGCTTTGCTGGACCTGAGCACTGAAATCAATGAACAAAAGCAAAAGCGCTCCCCATCTGGTCCCAGGGAAAGTTCTACAGATCTCCTTCCGAGGGCAGGTGTTGTTCCAAGGGCATGATATATTGAGCTTCACGTAGCAGACGTAACACACCAATTACTGGACAAGTGCAATACACATCTCTGGGCCTAGGACACTGTATAGGCTTACAGGGCACAGTGTGTTAAACCATAAGGAACCACCAAGCGAAGCTGCCTGCTTTCCCATGCAGCAACATTGTCTGGTCCTCATGGTGGGGTGCACCTACTTGGCGCATTACATTATGGTTTGATTGTGTGTGTTGAGGGCACATTTTTTGTTATGCTGTGCTTGTTTCATAGTTTGGGCTCATCTGTTTGATTTGGTCAGCCTTTTGCCAGCTCATGTGCTTGGCTTGTGGGTGCTTCAGGCCACTGTTGCCTGCAGTTCCCGATGCTCAGTTAAGCCCTACTCAGTGACAGCTAGTAGTGTTGGAGCCACACTTCCAGCAGTGACATCTGCAACCTGCTCACAGGCAGAAGCGAGCATCTCTGCCAGTGTTGCAGAGTGTGTGTGTGTGTGTGGGGGGGGGGGGGGGGCGGTTCCAAGCCACAGTCTTGGATTTTCGAAATACAGAGTATTTGGTTATCTTCATTTTTCACCGGCAGCACTGGCAGCTAGGGCAACTAGAGGAAAGAGGGATGTTTCTGAGTCAGTGACCCACATCCAGAAGAAAAGAGGGTGGGAGAAAATAATGCTTGAGCCAGACTGGTGCAAGGTTTTAGTTTAGTTGGGAAGCTGCATTTCAGGCTAACCTGGCTGGGGCTCGATCAGAGATAGGATTTTCTTAGAGCAAATTTATAAATTGGTCTGTTTCTTATTTCCCCCCCCCTTTTTTTTTTTCTTAAACTGGCCCTAGTTTAATTTCAGCTGGTCTGTGGTATAGGTTTTCTGGTGTGTGTCTGTGCGCGTGCGTGCAAGGGACGACTGTGCACAGGGAGGTGTGATGGTTTTGCGTAGACAGACCATAATTAACAATTGCGCTGAGCGCAGTGGGGACATTTTGTGATCCCCATCACCATAGTCCCTGCTTTTCCATCTCTTCAGGGATCACTACCCACACATGTGGCGTCAGATGTGCAGCGCCAGCCCTGCGCGAGCGGGGCGCTGAACCCCAGCCCACCAGCGACTTCCTGCGCTGCAGGGCTGGCAGTCTGCTGCCACACAGCTGCAAGCCTTTTTTCACAGGCAAGCAGCAAAATTTCAGCCCCTGGAGGGGCCCTGTGAGTTCGGCAGCTTGAAACAAGCTCATTTGTTCGATGCGTTTCCATCTTTCGTAATTGTGAGGTTGACACCAAAGCATTTGCTGCGCAGCGCAGGCAGGCGGCTGTAGGTGCTTACGCCAGCGCACCCTCACCTGCGGCTAAGCCTTGCGCTGCGCTAGCCTCCCCTCCGCTCGCCTGCAGGGAGCCAGAATCGCCCCGGGGCTGGTTATGTTTGAATTTCAAGATGGTAAGTAGCTCGAGTGTGGGGCTGACACACTTAATGGCAGGACTGTGCTCTTGCTGGGGGAACGGGCTGGAAAAAAAAAAAAAGTATTGGGCCAAACTCGCGCCGCTGCTGGCAAGTCAAGTCAGTGGTAAAACAGGACTACAAAACCCTTGCGACGTTGCTGGTGGCCGCTAGCATGGGAAGCAAGCCCTCTTCCTGGCGAGGCAGAGGCTAGGACTACGTTAAAGGGCTCCTGAGTCCTTGCTATTTAATCAGCTCCCCTCCTCTACCCCTCAAAATAAGATTGTTGTTATAATTATTAAAACTTACAGGCGCATGCATGGAAATTATGCATAAAAGAGGGTGCTCGCCTCCCCCCTGTAAGTCCGTCATATCCCATTAACAGGCTGGCTAGTGGAAAAGGTTGGTCCTGCCTGTATGCCTGCGTGCAGCCTGCGTTCGTTGCTGGCACAGCACGCTCATGTAACGTGGGTGCTGGAGAAGTCTTGTCTCTCTTGCAGCAATGGTACACCAGCTCGATGAACGTTGTCTGCACCTGGCTGACAGACCGCATGGACCTGCAGCTTCACATTTACCAACTGAAAACTCTCATTAGGATAGTAAAGGTAATCGTCTCTTGTGATTTTGCTAACGTCTTGCTGTCGAAAGGAGCGTGTGTGTGCGTTCATGTGTGCAGCATGTTCTCTTAGACAAACTGTAGCCTGCAAATAAATTAAATCGTTCATTGAAACAGTTTAAAATGAAGATATTTGTGTGTATGGTATGTACAGAAGAACAGACAGGAACTTGAAATGTGCAAAGATACAAAATACATGTGTGCAAATAAGAATACAGTAACTATTTACATGACAAAAGGGAAAAAAAAATCTCCATTGCTATTCAAACCTACCTGCAAAATAAGCATGCCAAAATTAGCCTTTTTATGGAAAAAAAGCATGTTGATCACACCAATAAACTCCAGCGTTAAAATGGGTTAAATCAAACAAAAAGTTTTTAACACTGTTTTACTAGAAACATTTAAGCCCAGCTATGGCTTGTGATTATCGTCAGAATGCAAATGAGGATTGTTCTCATAGTTAATTGAAGTTGTTTCTTTTACAATGGGTGTATATAATCAACTCTAAGAGATCACAAAGGTGAGATAACATACCCTGAAAGTAACATTTTTTTCCTTGAGTGCACGTGTATGTGTATATGTGTGTGTGTGCGCGCGCCTTGGACTAATGATAATTATTTCAGTGTGAAATCACAGTGGTTTACATGAAATAATAAGATCACAGAAGGGGGTAAATACATTTTTGATCATTTTAGGTTCTATCTAATGCTTTTTGGTCTAGTATTTTAAAATGTTTATGGTCTCGTGCACTGAACACATTGAAGGCATGAATAAATTAAAACTGAAATGTATTAAATGTGCTTTTGATAACTGAAAACAACAGGCACAGATGAATGATTTCTACTTATGAGCTAGCTGAAGAAAGCTTTTTTCTCCTTGCACTTTATTTATATCAATATTACTTTCAGAAGCAGCTACAACAACAAATCCAAGGACTTCCTGAAATCATAAATAGTTTCCATACAGAACAGAGATCATAATTAAATGAACTACAACAAGGCCAGAATTTTATCTCACAGAGTCAAGAAGTTTTTAAGCGTAAATTCAAATACAAATAACTTATCATTCAATCATAATAATAAGAGAAATTTAGCCAACCACAGAAATACAACTCCAGTGTCAGAATTAGGGGAAAAAAGAGATTTAGGAAACACATGCCATGTGCTTATGTTTATACATGAACAATTTTCTCTGGTGTCCTGGACTTAGCTTCTTTAATCTCGATATTGTAGGTAGGATTAGTTAGTACATAGCATTCCAGGAATACGTAATCACATCTGCAGTTACAGGAGATGGAGTTCTGCTGCGTGAAGAAAAATAGCTGTTACTTTACAGGCAAACGAATGCATCTAGAAGCAAGGAGGGTTAGTCCGAGTGGAGCTCTGCTCCGTTGCTTCGATGTGTTTTTAGGCCCCAGTCTAGCTTGTTTAAAGCTCCCTTGAGCAGAGCTGCAGCCCATCGCTGACCGCCGTGCAGCCCTTGCGCAAGCTGCGCAGCCGCAGAGGCAGGGCTGGGGCAGAGAGCTCGAGGCAGGTCGCGTTCGCCCTAGGGGGACCTCTGCCACCGCAGCGCCGTAGCTAGCAGGGACGCCCGCTGCGAGGCCGCGGCACTGCCCCGGGGGGGCAAGGCAAAAGCCCTCAGGGCAGTTCGGCGCGGGCACGGATTTTTTGGCAGCCCAGCGTCTGCCATCGGTGGCCCCAACACTCCAGGCCCGGGTGCCCGGGTTGAGCCCCGCAGTGAAGCAGGGGAGCCGGTGTCCGCGCTGACTTCTGTGCTGTCTCCTCCTTCCTCCGTGCCTCTCCCCGCTTTAGAAAACCTACCGGGATTTCCGATTGCAAGGAGTGCTGGACTCCACCTTAAACAGCAAAACCTACGAGACCATCCGGAACCGGCTGACAGTAGAGGAAGCCACGGCGTCGGTCAGCGAAGGCGGGGGGCTCCAGGGCATCACGATGAAGGACAGCGATGAGGAGGACGAAGAAGACGACTAGGAGAAGCCGGCCTGGAGGCCCGGCTGGGGGCGGCCCGGCATCCGTGCATGTACCTCGTCTGTTACTCAGTTAGCCACATTAGGAATTTTTATGTCAGCTCTAAATGCCCATGAGAAGTTTACCAATACAAATGCCATTTTAGCTGTGTGGTAATAAGATTAGCACCTCTCTTTGATTCATTGGTTTCCTAATTTCATATCTATATGTTCATAAGCAATATGGAGCACCATTGTTTAATACTGTTAATGGAAAACTACATAGAAAACATGCTAGGTGTGTCCCTGTTATAATTAAAGTTTAAACAATGCTTCATTAATGTACTGTATATACATTGATGGTAAATTGTTGTGAAGATGAGTGAACCGAGTCCTTTCATTTCTTTGTTTCTCTTCTGTGGATGCCAACTGCTTAAAATTAATAAAAAAACAGCTTTGTTTTTAAAAGAAGAACCAGGCAATTACAAATGATTTTTTTGTTCTCTCTGTTCATTTAAAAACAGAAAACAAACAAACCCAGACAGCCGTTTGAATCATTCTGCATCCTTGTTAATAAACCAGGCTCTTCCCTTCAGTATGCAGTTAACTCCATAGAGGCTACATCCCAAAGGATTAGTCATTCTAATTGCCACACCAGATTAATCCTATCATTATGGGTATATCACGCCACATTACAAGTCCAAAGCAGTTGTTTTATGTTGACGTTTGCTCCTCTAAATGTTACACTTTTGTTTAAATTTCAAATAACCGTGTATGTACAAAGACAACTTTAATTACAATCTTAGACTATACAAATGTGTTTATAATAATATATTGAATATTTATTTCAGTAGATTGTAACCATAATTTACAATTCCTCTGTTTCACAATGGTTTTTATATATGTCATGTACATTGCATTTTGACCAGTAACTGCATGTCCATCAGTCCCCTCTCCAGAGCTTTTACTTTCTGTGTAAAATAGTGATCCATCTTGCTTTTTTTGCCTTATACAAGCCGACAGTTGTAAAAGTGTGAGAACTGTGGCTTCTCAATAAATAACTATTCAGATGTCCTAAGAATAAATTATGGAGTCTTTTTATGTCTGCCTTAGAAAAAGAAATTAAAAGCTGAGATGTAAGAGCCCCCACCTCTCAGAATAAAGGCATTTTCTTTTCTCATGGGTGTTTTTACAGTTTATTAATTAAGAAGATGGTTTTCTGATTTACTCCCAAAGGTCAGGGTGGGACCAGACTGTATATTCCCCAGGTACGGGAGTAATCCTGGTGTCACCTCAGCAGTTGTTTCCACCGTTATCCGCACACTACACCCAATGATCTGTCTTCAGATGTCTAACTGATGCTCTGCTCTTGGTGCAGTTGTAGACTGTCCCCGTTGTTACATGGTAATTAGCCTTGCCCAACACTTACTTTCCACCAAAAGGCCTCAATTTGTATTTTAACTTCTCCCAGCAAGGCCAATGGCAGCAACCTGCTGAGCATTTACAAATGCATGGCACATGAGCAGCCTCCTGGCTGAAGTTAAAAAACAGGCTGGTTCAATGGAAAGCACATTAGGCTGGGCATTTTCTGAGGTCACTTAGGAGAGGTTTTGGAGACAATTTGCAATCACTCCATCCCAGCAGCCAATTCACACTGAAAATGACTCCTGTTAGCCAGGACTTCAGACTCACTGAGAGAGAAAAACAGACCATCTGATGCCCCTCACCCCCAAGCATGTCAATCTGCTGCCACCCCAGGGAACGAGGACACACATTCAGCACCTACAAATACAGAATGGGCAAATGTTTTAAAATGTCCTGCCTGGATTAACCTCCCTGTCATATATAAACCATTAAACCAAACCATCTTCCAGTGCCCGAGAGCCCTAAGACATGCTCCTGGGCATCTGGGAGGAGGGGGGATCCTCTGGGAAGAGTGCACAGGGTGTGTATAAGGTCCCATGGGTCCATGAGACTGGGATAGTTATGGAGCCTGGAGCAGACCCACCTGCAATGCTGAATTTTGGGTCATTTCCTTCTGTGGTGGAGGGAGGATTCAGTTGACTCTGGCTATGGAGGTGCTCTGCAGCCACCCTTAGGCTGTTATAACCTACACATTCAACACCAACCCCTTGGCAACCTGTGTATAACATACCCTTGGGCTAGGGACATCAGCTGGGTCTTTGCTTTAGGTGTGGGTGGTGGGCATGCACATTTAGCAACCTTTATGTCTTGCTAAGCCTGTTGATGCACTAGGATACGCAAGGCCCTAAAGCCATGAACCTTTACTCTAACTCAGCAGGACATGGTATGTGGGATTTCTTGGGTTTTGTCTTGCTCCATGATGCTGGTAGAGGGAAGCATTGCCAGGAAAAGCCACCTATGGGGACTTTGGCAGGAACGTGGCCTTGTAACCACTGACACAGGAAGCTTCCCCCCCCACTATCAGAAAAACAAATCCACCATCCAGCTATGCAGGTACTTGGTCCACAAAGGACCTAAGGTAGCAGTTGAGTGTTTAAGCCAAACTGAGTCCTCCAAAGACTAGCTCAGGAGCCTCTGCAAGTCTGTCACTGAGATACATGAAAACCATCTGTATCCCACTGTCCGTTATGGTTGGAGCTTTTAATCTCTCTCCAAAGCCCATCTGAAGCCCTCACAGCACTTGCCTGACAAAACAAGCCTCACAAGACACAAAGCAATGAACAAACAGCAAGCACTGCTTGGTCCCATCTTTCCTGGTGGTTGTCTATCCACTTGAGACCCTGAATGTGACATTGCCTGCTCCTAACCACCATCCAGCATGTCAGGCTCCTGAACTGCTGCATATATGTGCTCATGCCCTCTGCCTCTTCTCCCTCCCCTGCCCCAAATATTTATATGAAGGGCAACAGCTCCAAGAGGAGGCACTAGGAAAGCATTACCTAGAGCGGTCACCAAGCTGGCGGTAAAGAGCACTGGGGGAGACCCCGGTTTGCAGCTCTGCTCCCCATCAGGCCGAGTGGAGCTAGAGAAACAGCTTGATTCTGCTCTGCCACAGGCTCCAGTCTTTTTTTTTTTTTTTTTTTTTTTTTTTAACATGAAACATTTATTGGGTAAAAACACAGCCCACTTCCACCTGCCACCTTTCAAAATAGTGAGCCCTGCTCAGTTTTTTGAATGAAAGAGTGTGGGCGCAGCCTTCAGGAGATGATCCCTGGCTGTGCATCACTAACACACCCAAGTACCTCCCCGAAATGGCGGGTGACGGAAGCCCTTGTCTGAGTTTCTCTGTCATCAGCAATAACCCTATAGCCTGTGATAGCTTTTCACATGTCCTCAAACCCCAACAAAGCACCTCAGAGACTCCATAACAATCCTGAGGATATGTCAGGCTTGGCCACATGTTCAAAACAAGGAGCAGAAAGCATTAGCCAGCTGATTTCTTTTAAGGAGTTTGGACCCAAGCGATGAGCTTGGTGTTACACACTTGAGCGTGAGTGGGGAGAAGAGCTCATGTACAGGCAATGCTACAAAGCAGCATTTAAGCTCCCAGTCCAGAGCCTGCAGCCTGTGGTCGAGCAAAGGACAGTGCAGCAGCTCGATCTCCACTACCATTAACCCTGGGTGCTGGCAGCCCAACCCCAACCTACACAGGAACCACACCACACTACCAAGAGCAGGAAGCGGAAAGTGCTGGCTTGGGTTAATCCCTCTGAAAGGTCACATCCAGAATGGTTTGGTTTTGTATGAACAACGTAAGTCCAGGTTTAAAACCCTCCCGGTCCCAGGCTACGCTTTGGATAGGACTCAAGCTCCCGCAGACCGATGCTGTATGCCAGGCAGTATCTACCTCTGAGAAGGTTTGCTCACTGATGGGAGCATGCTGGCAAACCCGGCCGAGGGGAAATGCAAAGGTCTTCTGCTGGTCTAGCGAAAACCAATTGCTCAAATGGAACAAGCTCCAACAGTCAAAGGACTTCCTGCCACTACAACGGCACCTAGATTAAAAAGTCTGCCAGTACAGTTATGTCAATCAGTTTTGGAGAAAGAGGAAAATTTCATTCTTCTGCCAGCAAAATTTTAAATGATAGATCAGACCAAAACTTCTCGCATATTTACAGGGAAGTCCAGCGAAAATATCCTTTTTTTGACAGACTTACTTAAAGCATGTGGCATGGAGACTGAAAATGCTATCAACTATTTGACTGACAAGTGTCAGCAGCTGTTCATCCAATTTGTTTTATATTTCAGCAACTAACAGATTCTTTCCCCTCTGCTGTAATGTATGTCTCCTGGCCCATAGGCATCTTAGAAATTGCTTTTCTGCCTCTCTAGTGACCAAAACGTCAAAAATATTAGAAGACAATTGGTGTTCAGAAGCATAAATAGGCATGTAGCAAAGCAAAGATGATTTTGTCAATGTTCAGGCTGCATTCTTTGAAAAAAAGTCACAGCAAACCTAAGGCAAAAATTACTTCACTAAGCTTTAAAAGAAAAAGCTACAGCAAACAAAGCCCCAAATAAATCAGCGCAGTTTAAACAATGAGCTACGAAGGGAAAAAGCACTCGTGTAATGGCCAACCAAAATGCAGCCGTGGGAACCATATTTCTAATTCACCTCCCACGCTTCATCCGCCAAGCTCAAGACTCTGCGCTATCACCACCGTCACCAATTTTTGTCCAAGCAACTGCTCAGTGGCGTCACGTCTCACCAGAGCCACCACTGCGTCAAACTGAGTCTTGCTAGACGAGTTCCCTCAAACCATTCACAAAAATCAGCCTTCTTTGTCTCAAGTCTAGCAATGCTTTCAGAAACTAGTTGGTATCTGGCTGCATATAAAATAAGTTACAATTTTTGTAGTTGCCAACAACTCTGAACTTGTTTGACTAAAAAGCCTGTATGACACCTCTATCCGGTGAGCGGTATTCAACGGTATTTACTTTATTCAAGCCTGTTGAGGCTCTTGAGCTAAACATGAAGCGATATTTTCCCCAGCCTTTCTAAAAGATGCATATTCCATTTCAAGTTGTAAATCTGCATTTCTTGTAACTATGCAAAATATGGGAGAAAAAAAGTGCAGAGATTATATGCAATCTGCCAGCAGAGTTGTGTGCCATGAGGAAAATGCCTCGCAGGTCAAAACAAAGAAAAACACTGAGCAACAAATTAGTTGCAGGCAGTAGCTAATATGGAGATCAAAAGATTAAAATCAACATGCAACGATGAAATCACTGGAATAATAGGAGCACTTAAGAAGATTAAGTCAATAACAGAGTCAAGTAGTACAAAAATAAGATTTTGATTATACTGTAAAATTTGATATTGGAAGAGCAAAAGCAATTACAACCACGACATGCTTTGCTCTCCCTGCCTTAGACCAGCTTGGCTCATTTCCTATGCAACGAATACAGTTGTTGAAATAAACAGAAATGTTATGACTCAAGTGCTCGATTCAAAAACAAACCAGGTGGTCAGATCAGATTGGGGACTGACAAAACGGGGTCTGTAAAGCGAAGACTTGTTGCAGATCCTGGAGGATACGACAGCTGTGGGGAACAAAGGCCACACCGTTTAGGACTGTTTTCAGCAGAGAGAGAGCTCCAAAAACAGCTGATCTCAGAGGCCTATCCCAGGCTGTCAGCTGGAGATGAGACTCACAGCACTGTGAGGAGGAAGGAGGAGAGAAATAGCTCAAAGGCTTGAAATGAACCGGGCTGCGAACTCTGATGACGAAGAAGTTTTTTTTCTATCCAGCTGACATAGCAAAGATTGTGGGTTTGGTTTTGCAATGTACGTCAGAGGCAGAGCACGCCAGAAGCCTCCAGCCCCCTCTGGACCCTCCCATGAGGGACGAGAACACGTCCCATAGCCACGTTCTCCAGTACCAGAGGCAACGCAGTAACACAAACCAACGGGGAGGAGAAGGATGACCAGGCAACGTGCAGCTGACACTCACTGCAAGAGATCTACCCTTGGTCAATCCAGATTTGTGAGTAAGCAGGAGCAAACGAGCCAGTCTCTCAAACACACACCTTTTTCCATCCTGTCCCCCATGCTGTGCAACAGACTGTGAGTTGCCCAGCAATTAAAACCTCACCTGAGCTGGCCCAGAGTGCCTGTCCCTAAATTATCTCTTCCAGGCAAGGAAAACCCTACCTTTGCCCTTCAAAACCGACGTATTTTGTTGAGGACTGTTCACGGGCTCTACAGTCAGTCTGGAAAGTCCACCAGCTGTCCTCGGAGCAGGCACAGGAACCTCCGCGCACGCTGGCTCCATGTTGCTGAGCTGGAGATAACCTGCCTTGCCTGCGCCCCTGCTCGTCGCCACCAGCCACGGGCCAGGGCTGGCCACGGAGTACCACATCGCGTCCCAGCCTCAGCCAGGCGCTGCAGAGCCAAAGGCTCCCCCAGTAAGAAATGGAAGAGGCCTCAGTCCCCCCAGTACGGCCCTCCCTGCGCGAAAGGTTTCAGAGCACCCGGTGGGTGCTCTGCAATGCTCTTCGTTTTTTGAGGAAGAACCTAAGCAGCTGCCCTGCTCCACGGATCTGATGACTTGCCTGGGTTTTTCCGCTAAATTAGTTCTTCAGCATCACTAACTCCAGCCCCACCCCCACCCCAAAATCACAAGCTAGGCTCATAATTGAATCAAATAAATAAATTATCAGCTATTTTTACAGAATTTGTGGGTGTTCTTGAATGTTCAGGGAATACTTGGGTCATGCATTGAAGTTTTTTCCTGCAATAACAAGGTCTGGATTTTTAGTTTGGGTTCTGGTTGTTCAGGGGCTTTTTTTAGTGGTTCTTTCAGATCGCATCTTCTGGAGCTGAAAGCATCAAAAAGAGAGGAGATTCCTGACACAGGTGGTTCTGACCTGTCCCAATGTGGACCTTAGCAGGGCTCTGCATTTTTTGTCTCAGTGATGGCACAGTTATTGTGGCCAGGTTACAAAGCAGCAGTTTCACAAGTCAACCTGGAAGTCCTGCTGGGCTCCCTTTGAACCAGCTACCACGACCGCCGGGGAGGATCCTGCAGCCCAGGAGGTCACGCGCACCAGAAGGAAGGATGCAATGTGTTGCTTTCCACGGTTAACTCTGTGCCTTGCAGAGCGTGGAGTCCTGCTCTGCCGTGGACAAGGACCTCTGTGACAGCAGTCTAGACTATGGCAAATGCAAATCGCAAACAAAAAAACATGTGGCATAGCCAGAAAAACTGGTCAACATTGGATGGGGAGTGAGCTGCAAAATGACTGAGGGAATGGCAACTGTTATTGGCTTTGGGAACATTCTTTCTATTCAATTGGTTTCATTGAAAAAGCAAGTAATTTAGAAAATGAAATATTTTTCTATTTCATTAAGGAGAGAATAATTCAAAACATGTGGTGTTTGGCCCACTTATTTTTTTGGCCATCCTTTCAAGCAAAAAAAAAAAGGGGAGGAATAAGAACACAAAACTGAAGTGGGCTTCTACCCATTTTCGCTGCTTTTTTGCTCCTTTTACTAAAATGTTTTCAGTAGGAAAGTGAGAACAAGGCCATCCCCCCATTATATTCTCCCTCTCTACTTCCTCCCACCTTTTCTCCTAAATAGAAAATATGGGGAAAAAAACAAAAACAGAAAAAAATTAAATGCTCCCACTCTTTCAAAATGAAAAATTACAACATTGCAAAACATGAGGAGTGGATATCTTTTGGTTTCAATTTTCAAAAATGAAATGCAGCATTGCTCCATTGTTTTGAGGTAAAAAAAACCTGACCGTTTTCAACAATGAGGAAGGAGAACAGCAGCCCATCCCTTCCACAGTTTTGCGCCGGCCTTACCAGCCGGCTTGGCTTTTGACGTGATGTGGACTCCACCGACTCCCCGCGCGCCTCCCGGGCCAGACGAGAGCGGAGCTGGCCGCGCGGCTCCCGCTGCCCCTCGCTCGCACCAGGAACAAGAGCGGCCGCTCGGCGCAGGATGTCGCCGCTCCTGCCAGGCTGGCAGTGTTTGTGGGGCATAAAGCCCTGTCGGGATCTAGCTGTTAGTTACCGTTTCTGTTGACAGGCAAACCAGAATAGGCTCTGGCTCGCTTTCTCCGAGCTGCGGAAGGAGGAATAAGCAGAGAAAAGAGTTCATTCAATTGCGTCTGCTTGGCAGCTCTGCAGGACTCTCAGCACACACAGAAAGAGAAGTGGCAAGCAAGAAGTTGCCATTTTTAGAATTACATAAGCCAGTTTGATTGCCATCAAGGTACTCCTCGTGCAGCTCTAGCCGCGGTGACCTACTAGTTGCGCTGCAGTGGGGCCAGATTTCAAACGGCTTTCGGAGCAGGTCGGCTACCAGCTCTTAAAATTAGCCTTAGGTTAAAAATGTCAAAGCTACTGCTGCCGTCACTGACAAAGAACCAGTCACCAACCAGCAGAGCCATGCTGGGCCAACACGGTCCCCAGCTCCCACCAGCCACGTTTGCTCTGGAATCCATTTAGTGCTCCAAAATCTAGCTCCACGGTACGTTATACCAAAACGTTCATTACACCAAATTTTGTTTTCTTAAAAAAAAAACAACTTAAAAATAATCTGCCTACATATACACAGTAATATGTGCATGACTCAGTAAACAGGCTGAAACAATCGTCTGGAGGGACTCAGCGCCTCTGCTCCAGCCCGGGGGGCCTCGCCAAGCGCGAGCTCTGCTCCGCGCGGGTCGTGGCAGGAGCCGCTGGGTCGCACAGCAGCAGGGCCACCCACCGACCTGGGGGCGGCAGACGGGCCTCGCCGCCCGTCTCCCCCAGGGGTCCTGCAGAGTGCCTGTACAGACCCCATAGGATACCCTGCAAAATGCTTGTAAAGACCCTGCAAGACACCCAGACGGACACCCTGCCGGGAGCCCATAAAGGCCCTACAGGTTGTCCACAAACCCCTGGGTGCCGAGGAGCTGCCCGCGTGGGTGGATGCAGTGCTACGCTCTCATTGCACGAGGCACTGCGATTTCAAAGGGGCAAAAGGAAGCTGGTAAAGGGGAAGCACCCCCGTCTTTACCCCAACCCCAAACTTTGTTCTTCCGATCACGCCATTCGTTGCTTGCTAACATGCCCCAAAAAACCTCTGCCTCCAACCACTGCAAACTGAACTCGGACCAAACGCCTTGGGAGCATCCTCAGGCCGCAATTTCTGCCTCGCACGGAGGCAGCCCGGCGCGGCAGGGCCGGGGCAGCACCGCAGCGTGCCTGGCCCCGGCCCCGGCCCCCTCCGCTCCGCTCCGCCTCGCACCAGTCACGAAGCTCGAAACCCCCTTCGGAAGCCGCCCCCGAGCGCCCGGGCTGGTGGCTCGCCCAGTCGCCCCTCGCCTTCTGCTATCAAAAAAAAACCCCGCATTTAAAAAAAAATACATATAAAAATGCAAAGCCACGTAGAAACCAAAGCCACCATTTCAGAGAGAGATCGAAGCATAATGCTAATAACTTTCGGCAGCTTCCACTGTGGAGTTTAAGCAGCTGCCAAGTTAAATAACTAGGAGGATCCTAAGTTATCTTCCAGTGGACCATAAATGCTCAGCGCCGACTACAGAGGCCAGGGCGACCCGAGGGGCGCGGGGGGGCTGCGGGGCTCGCAAAGGGCCGGCCCGCGGGGGCGGTTTCGTTTCGGGGCCTAAGAGGGAGCGAGCCGCCCGCCCGGCCCCGCTGCTCGGCCGCTCTCCCGCGTTTCCCCCGGGACACCCGAGACCCCGCTGCGGGTCGCGGCGCTGCCCCCGCGGGCACCCGCGCGCAGCGGGCCGGGTTGTGTGCGAGGGGAGAGGCAGCCGAGCCGGTTTTCGATGTCCAGTCCGGGGTGCATTGGGGGTCGGGGCTGTCGGGCGCGCAGGCGCCTAAAAGATTCAAACAGACGTTAAATTAAAAAGGGAGGTAAATCGAGCGTGTTTGGCGCACGGGGTCCGAGCGCCCTGTCGGGACGGGCGCCTGGAGTCGTTTGCGTGGGGAGGCAACGGTGCAAAAACAACGGTCAGAGCGAAGTGATCACGACTGAGTTGCGAGTGGCTTTTCGGCGAGCTACCTCCAAGGAAAAAAATCCTCGAACCATTTCTCTCGTCCAAATGTCGGGGTGGGGGGCGCTGAAGGATTAAAACCCCAGGCGAGACCAGCCCTCGAGGGAGAGGCAGGAAAGGGCGCCGAGGCGGGAGGCGGCGGAGCCCCGGCCGCAGCCCGCGGGACCCGCGGCGGCTCCTTCCCCCGACGCCGAGGACGGAGCCACCTCGGACCCTGCGGAAAGCCACGAAGGCGATGCCGGCGCTGGCTTAGCAAGAGGGGCGAAGGCATCGCGGTGGGCAGGGCGCCGTGACTGGGGCAGCTGTATCAAAGTCAGTCATTTTTAATGCTCTTCCCGGAGCAGCAGAAGTCGAATCGATACAGACAGCCTCCAGCTGTGCTTAAACCTGCGATTTCAATTAAAATACTGAGCTCCGATGCGCGGGTCTTAGCTGTGATCCCGAAGCACCGATGCACAAGTCATGCGGCACCCGCGCACGTCGCCGGCCGGGAGCGCGCCGGGCGGCAGCGGCACGGCCCGGGCTCGGGGCAGGGACCTGGCTCCCGGCCTCGGCTCCCTCCGGGCCTGGGGCAGGAGCCGGGCCCGGGGCTGCTGCAGCGGGCCCCGCCGCGGCTCCTTCCCCCGGGCCGCGGCGCTCGCCCGGCACCCCCAGGCCTGCGGGACCCGCCGCCCCGAGCAGGGCGCTGGGTGCCGAGCGGCGAGAGCCGGGACCGTCCCCTAGGCCAGGGAGAGCAGGATCCGGCCCGGAAAACACCCGGGCCAGAAAACACCCCGAGAAGGGCGAGGGCGGCGCGGGGAAGCTGGCAGCGAGCTCCCGGCCCCGGCTCCGCAGCCCTCTTTTATCCTGCCCGAAATCATCTCGTTTACAGAAAATATTTGTTTGCACTATTAGTTGGTACTGGAGTTAATTACTCAACGTGTGAGCGGGGAGTAATATGGATAAAAGCAGCCCCAGTGTTTATTGTGTGGGTGAGCTGTTGAGCGGTGCTTGAATAAACTGCAATTAGGGTTAGATAGAGATTAATTAACATGTGAGTGGCAAGGTGTAAAATAGTTCCCAACCCTCCACTCAGTATAATCTGCAGGCGAGGAAAAGAAGTTTGTGGAGGCTAATTAAATACTTTGCTAAAGCCGGCGAGCCCCGGGAGCGAGCGGAGCCCAGCGGCCGCCTGCCCGCTGCTCGCTGCCCGGCGGAGGCGCGGCTCGGCTCGGCTCGGCTCCCCGGGGCTGCCGGGTTTCTCCTCCAGCCAAACCACCGGGCGGGCCGTTGCGGCGCATGTGGCTCTCCGCGTCCCCGGGCTCCCGTCCCGCAGCCTCTCCCGCTCCCCAAAAAGCGGGACACTTTCCTCCCTCCCGTGCGCGCTGTCGCTGCGGCACCAGAGCCCGGCCGGGAGGATGGCGCAGGCAGAGCTTTGGGGACGGCGACACCTGATGCTCCAGGCGGAGAGACCCCCTCCTCCCCCCCCCAGGTGGGTTTCCCCCTTCGCCGGGGCACCCCCGGGGCGGCAGGAGCGCAGCCCCGGGGGCCGAGCGCTCCCCACCGCCAGCCCGCGGCCGCCGCCGCCGCTTTCAAAGTTTGTTTCTGCAGCGTGTTGTGGTTCGCAGGTGAAAAAGCCTGTCTGCAAACAGCCGCCAGCGAGCTGCCCCGGCGGGGAGAGGAGGCGCTGCTTTGTCAGCGCCGCACAAAACCGCCGAATTCCTCCAAACTTTCTTAGGCGTGCTAGAAAAGCGGAAAAAAAAATATATAGGGGCCTTTTCATTGCTTGCTTTACCTCTGGCCAGGCTCAATCTAAACCCTTCGCTCCCCCCCCCCTCCCCCGGATAATCCTCCTCTTTATTTTAGAAACACACAAAACCAGGTTCCACGCAGCGCTATAGTGGCTCCAAGTGAAAGAGAATTGAGCGCTCTGAATCGCTGGGGGAAAATTGGTTCTGCTGAATAGCCCCGGAGAGGGACAGGGCGGTTAATCAGAGCCAGGGGAGGTGCTGCCGCTGCAGCCGGGCCCCCTTAAAACAGGTGGAAATGGGACTCTCTCAATTACCGCGTCCTCGCATCTGAGGTTTCTGCAAATCCTCCCCTCCTGGATCAAGTCGTTTTAATTAGAGAAAGGAAGGGAAGAAACCCCGGCACCCAGTCGCAATAATGTAGCGTTGCGTATCTGGGGAGGAAAAGAAAAAGGGGGGGGGGCAGAGAGACGAAAATGATGGAAAGGGAAAGGATATTCACCCGTTTACACGCCCGGAAAATCGGACACCTTTGGGGGTGACAATTTGCAAAACTCGCGTTCGCAGCGCACGACTGCATTTTTTTTTTTTTTAAGCAGCGAAAACCCAGCCCTGGACTCGACTCTCTCCGCGTTTATTTAAGGCTAATCACCAGCTACCCTGAGAGGGGAGGGGGGGTGGAATTAAACTTAGTTTAATTAACATTAATACACTGTCCTAATTAATGGGTTGGCTATTAATTTATACATGCTGGGGAGGTTCGCAGATAAGTGACAATTTATTAATTATCTTCCAGCTCGGTTGCAACGGAGCTGATTGCAGATGGGTTGCCAAAATAACTCGAGCATGGTTGCGTGGTAGTTGCTTTAGGGAAAAAAAAATTCATTCTCCCCCTTCTTAAAAAAAAAAATCCTCACGCTCACTCCGAGTGGCTCTTCTAACCCCAGCAAGAACTGGAGCACTCTTTTCCACCCAACTTGTGAATCGCACTTGCCTTCTAATTTGCCACATGCAAAACGATTCCTCTGCTTTGCAAGTTGCTTTTTAAGAAGGGAGAGAGAGAGGAAAAAACCCAGCTCGCACACGAGCGATTTGTATGTCTTAAACTGGAAGGAAATTGTGCGTGGAGAGGGGGGGCTCCTTTTCCTCTCTCTGCCCCAACCCACTGCGCTCCAGCCCGGCGCCTCGGCTCAGGGAAGATCCATGGTGGCATTCCCATGTCATTCTGCTCGAAGTGACTTCATGTGATGTCAGCTTTAAATGTACGAGACAGTGATCTGACGCTCAGGAAGATGTTTGCTATCAAAATGTGACTGTGGCCACACTGCGCTGCTTGGATGCGTCTCCTCGGCGCTGGGCAAAGGTAACTCATCCCAACGGGAGCCCAACTTCCCCTCGCCGTGCCCCAGCCCCCCTTCCCCTGCCCGCGGCCGCCGCTCCCGGACTGCAGCGATCGGTGGGGCTGGGCAGGGTGGCGTTGGGCTGGGGGAGGCTTTTTTTTTTTTTTTTTTTTTAATACTAACAAGGTCTAGCTTGCATGTTACTTTGGCGTGTTCCGCTTAATGAGCAGTAATCTGGTACCCTACGTGCCATTGTTCCTGGATATGTTCATTTGAATGTAAATAGGGAGGGGGTGATGGTGGGGGGGGGGGGAGAACAAGGTGCTTATTAAATTGATTTGTCTCCTGGCTTTTCTGGAATGCAGAGCCGAGAGCAGGAGCGAGTCGCTGCTCACACCAAGTTCCCGCACGGCGGAGAGACATGGCGAGCTCGGGGTCGCTGGAGACGGTCATGCCTTCCTCCTGTCCCCGGCACGACGGCCGCGGCGGCGCCGCTAACCCCTCCAAGACCCTGGCCTTCTCCATCGAGCGGATCATGGCCAAGACGTCGGAGCCCAAGCCAGCCTTCGAGCAGCGGCAAGGCGGGCTGGGGCTGGAGCCGGAGCCGGGCAAGAAAACGCTCAGCCTGTGCTCGCCCCTGCCCTGCGTGATCCCCATCCCGCCGCTGGGCTACGAGGTGCCCTCCAAGACTCTGCTCAACTACTCGGAGCTGTGGAAAAGCAGCCTGCGGGGCGGCGCGGGGCTCTGCAAAGCCAACTGCGGCGTGTGCTGCAAGGCAGAGCTCGCCCTGGGCCAGCCCAGCGGCCGGCTCATCAAGCCGCAGGTCATCAACCAGGCGGGGGCCATGCCGGCCGCCCCCCGCTCCCTCTACTACTTCAACTACCTGGACGCCGCGTACCACCCGGCCGACCTCCTGCACGGACAGCTCTTCCCCTCCGGCCTCCTGGGCGCCCCGGCGCCGGGGGGGCTCTCGGCGCACCAGAAGCTCTTCCTGCTGGAGAACGCCAAGCTGGCGGGGCTGGCGGCCGAGAAGCTGCCGCCGCCGCCGCCCTTCGCCGCCAAGGAGCGGCTGCCGGCGCCCCTGGACCAGGTGCTGAAGGAGGCGGCGGCGGCGGCGGAGCGCGGCGGCGCCAAGGGCCACGCCAAGCTGGGCGGCGGCGGCGGCGGCGGCGCGGCGGAGGGCAAGCCCAAAAACTTCACCTGCGAGGTGTGCGGCAAGGTAAGGGGGCCCGGCGGCGGCGGCGGCGGGGGGAGAGGGGGGGCGGCGGGGGGCCCCCCCCGGCGTGCCTAACCTCGCCTTCCCGGCGCTTCCCCGCAGGTGTTCAACGCGCACTACAACCTCACCCGCCACATGCCGGTGCACACGGGCGCCAGGCCGTTCGTGTGCAAGGTCTGCGGCAAGGGCTTCCGCCAAGCCAGCACCCTGTGCCGGCACAAAATCATCCACACGCAGGTAGGTGGCGGCGAGCCGGGGTGCGGGAGGCGGCTTCCCCCCCCCCACCACCACCACCCTTAACCCGCCCGCCCCCCCCCCCCCGCAGCCCCCTAACGGGCCTCTCGCCCCTGGTGCAGGAGAAACCCCACAAGTGCAACCAGTGCGGGAAGGCGTTCAACAGGAGCTCCACGCTCAACACCCACATCCGCATCCACGCCGGCTACAAGCCCTTCGTCTGCGAGTTCTGCGGCAAGGGCTTCCACCAGAAAGGTGAGCCGGGCCGGGCCCCCCGCGGCCCTCGCCCGTCATTAGCGGGGATTAAACGCGGCGCGGCGCGGCCCGCCCGGCTGGGGGAAGCGCGGGGCGCGGGCAGAGCCGGCCGCCTCTCCCAATTACCGTCCCCCTAAGCCGGGCCGCATCGGCGGGGACTGCTGGCGGTTCTCCCTAAATGCTTTTTAAATGAGAGGTGCCGGGCCTTGGTCCTAATCCAGGGCCTTCCATTTGCTGCGGGTCACCGGGCTGACCCTGCCTCTCATTTGTGCCGTGCCACTTGCGCGCCGCTCCGCGCTGACGCGGACCGAGTTTGACAAGTCGGGGGGGACACTTCCTGCCGCCCCCCCGCGCTACCTGTGCGCGGTGCGGCCCCAGCACCCTCGGGTAACCCCTTCTTCCGCCCTTTTCCTCTCTCGCAGGCAACTACAAGAACCACAAGCTGACCCACAGCGGAGAGAAGCAGTACAAGTGCACGATCTGCAACAAAGCCTTCCACCAGATCTATAACTTGACTTTCCACATGCACACCCACAACGACAAGAAGCCCTTTACGTGCGTCACTTGCGGGAAAGGATTTTGCAGAAACTTTGATTTAAAGAAGCACGTCCGAAAGTTGCACGACAGCGTCTCCAGCGCGCCGCCGCCGCCGCCGCGGGACCCTGCGCGCAGCGGGCAGAGCTAAGGGCCCCGCGCACCGCCCCACTCGGACCTGCTCCACCAGGCCAGCACTATTTATCCAAACCAGCCTTTGCTTTTCTGTCTTTTCCCCAGCGAGCTCAGCCGCCGGTGCAAGCGACCCCGAGCCGCAGTTGTACATAAGAGGAATCTTATTTAACGGCGCGCTGCGCTCCCGGAGCGGGCTAGGAGGGGATGGGGCTGGCTGCCCCCGCCTCGCCGCGGCCCCGGTGCCCCCAGCACGGCCCGGTGCCAGGACAGCGTTCTTTATACGTGTCTGTAAATCTCCATTTTAAATGTACGCTCGAATAAGTGAGGAATATATATATATATATCTATATCATGGGACAATAAACCGGCCCTTCGTAGGTGTCTCATTTCCCACCTCGGCCCCAGCCCGAGTTGGGCCTGGGCTTTCTGAAACGGCGCTGTTCCTCGTGTAAACGCGGCTTGCGGGATTTGCCGGAGCCGGGCCGGCCGCGGGAGCCGGGCTCCTGCCTTTCCAGAGCCCGCAGGGAGCCGAGCACCCGCGAGCCCCGAAGGAAGCAAAAAGAGGGCGGGTGGCAGGGAGGGAGCCGGGCGGATTAAAACGGCTGCCCCCAAGGGAAGGGGCAGATGTGGGGCGGCGCCGGTGCGGGACCCGCCGGCGGCTCCGCGCCCGGGAGAGCGAAGGGCGCTCGGCGGCTCGGAGTTTCCCAGTGCCACTTTCCGGGGTCCCTTCATTAAGGCGCGTTTAAGCCGTCCCTGAATGACTATCTGTCCCTGCATGCAGATGAAATGATCTCACGCTTGCTTTCCGAGTAATGACCCAAATTAAGAGAGAAAACACAGGCCCTTCAAACCGCATTACATTAATCTAATCACTCCCAGCAGGCCTCAGAAACTCTTTTTGATCAGAATATGGATAATCAAGCACTTGGATTACACTAAATATTCCCTTCTCATCTCCCCCTCTCCCCTACTTTTAATATGCGAGTGTCTATTCCGGCCACGTCGTTAGGAACAATATTATTCTAGCGGACAAACGAGATTCAGATGGCTGTGCGTGTGCGTGCTGCTCGGGCCGAGCTTGCCAATGAAGAGGGGAATAAGCGAGACACCAAAATGTCTGGGGACGGCGTAATGGGAAGTTCACCTTTCCCCGCTTAATTGAGTGGTTAAATGGTGGGAGGCGAGGACGAGCACAGCTCGGCGGAACGGGAAGCGACCCCGCGCTCCGGCTTTCTGGATTCATTATTCGGCTGAGATGCTCCGCGCTCCCGCAAGGAGCGGGCGCCGGGGCTGGCGGCAGGGAGCGGAAAGGCAGCCCTGCCCCTTGCTCCCGCTGGAGGGACGGATGCAATTTCATCCTTGCTTGGGTTTCGTATTTTTAAGTGCCAAAAGTATCGTTTTGATAGTTTGGGCCGGGTGAGGTGCAGCGAACGATGCCCACTGATCCCGGCAGCGGGGAAAGATCCTGCCGGAATTCGCTAAAAGATTTTGGTGGAGAGTTGCAGGTTAAAAGGAATTAATTAAAAAAAAATGAAGCTGTTATTGCCACAAGTCACTGCTTCGGGAAACCTTGGTGAGGGGGAAAGAAGTCCCCCAAGAGAAGGGGCTGTTGCTCAACCCCTTGCGAATAGGGTCGCCGGCTGCAAACAGTCCGCCGAGCCCTGCTCCCGGCTCCCGGCCGTGCCGCAGCCGCGACAGACGGGGCGGGACGTCCCAGGCACCGGGTTGCCTTGGCCGGGGACAGCGGGAAGGGACCCTCGCTCCCCCCCCCCCGGTAGGACGGGGCGGGCTGCGGTGGGGCGAGTTGTCCTCCAAGCAGAGCGGGTCGCGGAGGCGAGGGCCGGACCAGGGCCCCGCGCAGCGGGCGCGGAGCCGGGTGCCGCTGCCGGGCCGGGGGAAGCGGCGCTTCCTCCGCCCCGCAGGCGCTGGGAAGAGGTCCGGGCTGTCCGTCGGGTGCCGAGCAGGAGCCGGGCGCTGCTCCGGGCCCTACAGACAGCGCACAACCCGCTTCCGCAGCCCGCCTGATGGGCGAAGGGGCCTTTAAAGCTGCTCCCTGGGGAGGAAATCGAGGAAGCCCGCTCGTATTTCATTTTTAGAAGGGACGTTGTTTGCAGCGCTGTCTCTTAGAGGGGGGTCGGTCATCCCGCCGCAGCTAAGGGCGTCCTGGGGGCGCCGCCGAAGGGCCGCGCTGGCCGCCTGCAGCTCGCGTTGCGGGTGGGTTTCGGGCGCCCTCCGGGCCGCAGAGGAGGCCCGGCTCCCCCCTGCACGGCCCCCAGGATCCCGGCACACACGAGCCGCGAGGCGCGGGGGAGGGGCGGCTCTGTCAGACACACACACGCCAGAGACTCCAATTATCTTCTCCCTCACAAGATGTTTCTGCTGTCCACGACTGCTCACACTTCAGCGCTCTTGCCAGCAAGCCTCAATAATAACACAGAAACCGCGCAGAACCCCTCTCCCAGCGCCGCAGCCGTGCGCACGACAGATTGAGCAGTGCCGATGCCTCGGGGGGAGGGTTAGAGGTGCCTCCTTGCAGAGAGCGACACTTCGGAGTTGCCAGCACCGCAGGGCTTCCCCCCCCTCGGCCCCGCGGCGCGGTGCGGGGCGGTGCGGGCCGCCCGCCCCGGCGCATCCGCGGGCACGGGGCGGCGAGGCCGGGCCCAGGTGCGTCCCGCCGCGGGCGGCGGGGACGGGAAGCGCGGCGGGCACTGGGAAGCGAACAACCTAAAGGCAGCTGCGTTGCCCTTTTCCCTGCACTCCACTCTCCAAACGTCTGAGCAACCAGTTTGCTGCTAGAAACATGTTAATTGCCAACGGAGCTCATTAAGGCATGCACATGCAAAACACAGCGAGGGAGATTAAATGGACAAAAGCGCAATAATGAACTGTCAACAATCGAACCCATCTACACGACCAGGAGCACTCAAGAATGAGGCATTTAGAGGCAACAAAGGATTGTCTGGGACAGGAAGAAAGGACGACCTAGACTTTTGTTTAGTCAACACAATTGATTACAAATGAGAGATTAACAGGATAGCTTCAGAGTTTTTTTGAAGGAGGCAGAAGAGAAAAGTCCAATTAAGTGCACCGAATGTTAACTACATTGATTTCCACGGCCAGCCCTAGAGAAATTCTCATTAAACCATCCCTGGCGATCCCTTTTGGAAAGTAATTTGTCTCCCTGATGGAGCAGAGAAAGGGAGCCGTGTAAAGAGAAAGAAGCGCTAGTTCTTGGCACAATGAGCTTAGGAGACACACTGGAAAGAGCCAAAGGGGGAGTTAATGAGCATCTGACAAGCCGCTTGGACCCGGGCCTGGAGAGCAGCGATGAAAAGATGGAATTGGCCAACAACTATTCTTTATATCAAACATAAAAAGGCCAATCTGAAACAGGGCTGCTCAAAGCTGGTGGGGAAGAAAAGAAAGGCCCCCACTGGGGGGTGGAGTGGAGGGCTCAACTGCCCCATTGGGACGGAAAAAATGCATTGGCATGTCCCTCTCCCAAGCGAGCGGAGCTGCCCGACCTCGGCAGGAACCCCCAGGCCGGGCACAGCCGGAGCCGGGACGGCCCCGCCGGCAGCCTCGGAGCCCCCCGGCAGCCAGAAAAGACCCCCCCCCCAGCCAGCCCGGCCCCTAGGCACTCGCCTGGCCTCACACCCCGCCACGTCCCGGCAAAGGGGACCGCAGGGCAGCCGGGCACGGCGCCGTTTGCAGAGGTTATTCCGTAGAGGCGAATCCCGCACACGCTAGTCAGTCCAACGGGAACCTGCGGGGGCTTCTCAGGAGGCAGCGCAGCCTCGAAACCCACCGTCCTCCTCCCGGGGCTGCGCTCGCTGACCCGCCGCGACCCCTCTCGCTGCCCCCGCGCCGCGGTGTCCCTCGCAGGGGACCCGGCGCCCGCGGCACGGAGCGCAAGGCAGCGCGCTGGAAACGCGCCTCTCCCCTGGTGTGGACAAGGCTCGCACGGAGGCCCTTAAATCAGATTAGAGCTCGTTAATAACAATTTTGGCTTAAGTCTGTATTGACTTAGGTTTAGGAATGGCTTAGCACTTTCACTTAAGTCAACACTACGGCTAAATTGACACATGCCTTTTGCAACCCGGCAAGTCCCCGCGGACGCCCAGGTGCCTGCTTTGCTTTCGCTCATCCCGCGGCTTCCAGCGGTTTTACGGGAGCAGTGGCATCATTTTTAAGCGAGCCCCTGGGGCTTCGAGGCCGCCCCCGCGGGGCAGCCCCGAGGCCCGCCGCGCTCCGCGCACACGGGGCCGCCGCCTCGCAGCTCCCCCCCCACCGCCACCGCCTTTCCCACCTCGGCAGCTCCCGGGGCAATCCTGCGCCGTCCCGGGAGCCGGCTTCGGGACGGGGGGTCATCGCTTCTCTGGGGTCCTTTCCCTCCGAGGGACTCGCTCCCTAAAGCCTTTTTCCTTCCCCATCTCTCTCCTCAGGACTCCTGTGCCCCTCCGTATTTGCTGCGCACGCCGAGGACCTCAGACACCTGGGCTGACCCGGACACCCGGGGCCCTGCGCCGCTCACCCGCGTCCCGCGGGCAGAGGAAGGGCCGCCACGGCAGCACGAGGGAGAGGCGCCGGCGCCGGGCATCTCCCCTCGGCCCGGCCCGCGAGGCCGCCGCGGCTCCCCCAGCCCACGTCCCGCCTGCGGGAGCCGCCGCGCCACCGGCTTACAGCTCCCCGGTCGCGTTTGACCCCAGGGACGGCAAGGGAGCAGGTAGGCCCCTCGTTTTATTTGACTTACACAAGGGCGATTTAGTATTTCTTATAAAATACTCAAGCACTAAGCACTCCCGGGTTTAACGGCAGGTGGGAGCCCCGTTTTCCGCCCCCTTCCGCACGCCCTGCGCCCTCACTTCCCCTCGCTGCGGCTCCTTCCTCGCACTTCGCACCTCGCCAGCTTCGCTCCGCACCGATGCCTGCGCATCCCCTCCCTGCCCGTCCCACCTTCTCCCGATGCGCAACCCCGACTCGCCCACGGAGCAGGGGCGGCGTTTCGGGGCCCGGCTACCGCGGCACCCAACGCCCCGGGCAGCCGCCCAGCGCGCCGCCACGAAGCCCGTGGTAAAAAGGCATTAAGAGAAAAAGCTCCTCGCTTACCGGCTCGCCTCCGCCGCCCTCCCTGACTTTTTCAGGTGACCCCCATCTCCTTTCCCCACCTTTTAACCTCGCTCCTCCCGCCAGCAAGCTTCCCCCAGCTAAACCCGCAGGCTCGCTCCAGGCTCTCCCGATTCGCGTTTGCTTCTTGTAATTGCAAAGGTGACTCTAAGAGGGAAAGGCAAGCCCAACAGGTGCCTTCAATTCAAAATAAAGAGGGGGGGAGGCTTTGGGACTTTCGTGTTCTCCTTTTTGGAGATAGGGCGGGGGGAGGCAGCTACCTTTCCCCGCCAGGCGCAGCCCGCAGGGACCGCAGCGGCAGGACGGTGCCCGGGAGCCGCTGCTTCCCCCCTGCTCCTGCCCCCTTGGCTGAGGTAAATTGCAAAACCTTTGCGTGCAGGTGCTGGGAGTCACCGTGCTCTTAAGATCTATAGGGCTTTAAAACGACTCTGGTAATCGCGTATTTTGTTACGAAAAAGCCTTGCTGTCCCGAACAGGGATCACGTTCCCGCTGCTCAAAATAACGGTAAAACGCGGAAAAAGGAAGGTCTTGTCCTCGAGTTCAGGATCGAGTTTATAAGCCCGGAACAAGGCAAAACTGAGTTTTCTTACAAAGATTGTATCCTTGCTGTCTTCTGAGTTTGCAGAAGACGCAGGCTTTTGAGAAACTTTAAAAGCGTTCTGGTCTGAAGGAAAGAAATATTTATAGCTCATCGGGCAGCAACTTGCACCCTCGCTTCCCTCGCCAGCCTCTCCCCTTCTCCCGTGGGCGTGCAGACTTCTGCGCGCCACGTGTCAGCCGCCGCCGCGGCTTCGCCTCTCCACGCTCCTCGCCGACCCTTTACAGTAACCCCCAGCGCCACTTCCCCCCGCTCCCGGCCGCCGCAGGTGGCAGAAATAAAACCCAAGTAGCTGCTAGGAGGGCAGCGGGCAGCGCTGCCCCCGGGCGGGAGCCGCGGCGGCGGCGAGCCGGGCTTCAGCGCTCCGGGAGGCATCTAGCCGCAAAACTTGCACCCAAACCATCGAGTTTTGCGCTTAAACCACTTGGAGCACCGAGGATATATTAGCCGAATGATATTTCCCCCGATCAGTGAAGCTGTCTCGCTGTAAAGGACACGTTTGTCCTTTAAAGCGTTCAGACGTCTTAAATTGCCCAAAGAGCACCTGAGACCTTTCGCAACCGCGTTCCCAAAGTCCCATTAACTCTCTGATACTCTTTCTACTATCTTCCTCGCTATTGCCAGTTGCCAAGATATTTCACATAAATAGAAGCTTTCTAATTTATAATCAGCCTTTTCCTTCTGATTCATTATGTTAATGAAGTGAGATATCACCAACATTGGATTATCGCATCGCTGAATGAATCCAGCAAAAGAAAGCTGATTATAGAGGAAAAAGCCAAGTATACCCGGAAAGTTAACAAAAAGAAACGCCCGAGAAATACTAGAAAGCAGCTGAAGTTGTTTAAACTTATTCTAAATACCGTTCACAGATGACGGGGGGAATGCGACCGCTTCATTCAGATACAAACCTTTTTCGTATGGCTTTATGGATATATTTTCCATAATCACGATTATTATTACGAATGTTCTCAAAGAAGCAAACCAGCCCGAATCTATAGCTTCCTTGGAAATCTCGGTGCTGTTAAGTGCTGAAGAATATATAAACGGTTTCCAGTTTACTTGTTAGCCCCCCATTTCTTGACGATGCGCAGCATACAAGCCTTTGAAACGATCGACTGTCACCTTCTCATCCTCCAGTTTAGATTTTCCCTGCGTTCAGCGCTATCTTATCTCAAACTGGAAAGCGAGAGAGAAATGCTCTTTTTTTTTCCTCCCGTCTCCTTTTTTAAGCAACAGCTTGCTTTGGGCTTTCCTAAGCCCCGAGTAGCTAACTTTGAGCAATTCTATCTTCTCAGATAACCAGTTTCCCCTATTCTATGAAAAGTCTTTGAGAAGAGGCGAAAACACATGTATATTTGTGGCCGGCTCAAGGGGAAGCGTGCAGGTTAGAGAGCCGTTTAAACAAAGCTGCGGCATGCGGCTCACTTAAGCAAATTATCCTCCGGAAGCTTTTATTGAGCAACAGTTAGAGCACTGTGAATGAAGCTATTGGGAACACATACAAACTAAATAGGTAAAGAAATGTAAGTCTGGAAACCAAAATTACGTTTTCCAACACCACTGGGTGACAAGGACTAATTTATTGCGACTTTATGCTATGTATTGGCCAATGAGACTAACTAACTTAAACGACAGCAAAATTTTCTTTTTTATTAATTTGCAATATATTTGTAAAATGATCTTAAGGCAGCTGTCTCTGCTTGAATCTGTTTCAAAAGTGTGATGTAAATACTGTCTCACACTGTTCTGTAGCCTATTAGGGCTTTCTGGTAGGTGATATGACAGAGTCAGGAGAAAGAACACCACACATTTATTTTTAAGATCATCATCACTACTGATAAAATTTATGGGAAGGAGTGATCATACTTACTATTTGCATGTATCAATGACAAAGTATGGAAAATAGCTAAAATGAAAAAGATAAAGCTGGAAGACTACATACACAGCAGGTAAAATTTATGGCATTTTCAAGAGCTGTTTCAGCTAAGTTTAAAGGGAATAGCAAATTCCCAAATTCAATCACCCTATTTACTGCAAAGACAAAGAGCTTCACACAGCAGGAGGACTCACTAAAGAACTGTTTTTTCCCACCTGTTCCTTCTGCAAGGGCTAAGAGCCTCTATCTGTATCTTACTAGTAAGGAAACACCTCCCACAATCACATATCAGAACTAATTTAGTGTAGAAGTATTGTGAAAAAATGGGAAGCGTGTAAGTAATCCATCTGGGATTCATTAAGGTTGGATTTTTCAGCAGTAAACTTCTGAATTTCTGATCTTCACCCAGCATATTAATATTTTAGTTCAGTGCCAGATAAGAACGAAAATAAACATACCTAAGCAAAGTTCTAGTATTTATCACTGCTGGACTCATTGCCCACACACTCACTTGGCAACAGCAGACACCAATTTACATGTAATCTGTACATGCAATATAACACTGAAATCCATGAGTCAATGAATACAGGATCAAAGCTTTATTCAACTGCAACATAATATATCCATGGTTTATAATTCTTGAGCAAACAGAATATTACAGTAATAAAGTTCTTATCTTGACAAATATGGGAGAACAGCTTACATTTGGGGTGATATTTAAGGTCAAGTTGTACCTGAACAGAACTATTAAAATATCATGAAAATTACCATTATGGAGTAAATAGTGCTTTCTTGCAGAAGTAACCTCTAAAACTACATTCTATTTCAAATTTTGTTTTCTTATTTTTCAGTACCCCACCAGCTCAAACTGAGCTTTAGTCTGACATCCACATCCCTAAGCTGCATTGTGTGAACAAAAAAAAAGACAGAGATGAAGAACTATAAGCTCAGCTTAAAATCTAGCTCCCAACTTCTATGAAAAGATGACCCTGAATAAATACAATCAAGAGGATACTCTAGTAAGTGTCAAATGTAATGAGTCTTCTAAACCCTTTTGTTATTTCATATGTATTCTCAAATGAAATTAATGGGCTTGAGAAAGATTATTTGGAGTAAGAATTCCTTATCCTAGGGAAAAACTAGCATGCCTTCTGCTACTACCCCCACAGCCAGAATAACTGAGAAAGTAAAAAGCTCGGGAACATGACGGTGGAGGTGACAAGATGGGTGAACAGGCTGTGCTCCTAGGCTAGTACTGTGGTTACTCATCTGTGCATAAACTTACAAAAGGGCGAGTTAGTATTTCTTCTTATAAAATGCTCAAATATTAACTTACAAACAGGCAAAGACATTTGTTTCCCCTACTGGTCTTCTCAATTGTTTTTTCCCCACCCACCAGAAAAGAAAAAGAGGCAATAGGCTCTCAGGACAAATGCAGCTCATTTATACATATGTAGTAGCACAAAAGGGCAAGCAGTTAGTCAAGAGTGCAGAGTAACAGGTTATATTCTGAGTGAAAAAAAAAACATTTATCAAAAAAATGGGTAGGAATCTACATAAGCTTAAAAAAAAACCCCAACCTTGAACGACTGGGGGGAAAACTACATAAAATCAATATGCTTGAAATAACAACCTCGATTCAGGGAAGCACTGCTATTCAGGGTCTCATTTAAACCCACAATTCAATTCCACTGGTATCATCAGGTTTTGGTTGGTTGGTTGGTTGGATTTTTTTAAGCACACTTAAGTTTAAACAACACAAATGCGGTGTACCTGTATCTATGGACAAGCAAAATGTAAGCTAAGGCAGGCTTAGTAAAAACTGTGCACTTGACAGATCCAAGTGATAGAAGATACCATATGATTATGTTTTCTGCCACTGCTTGACCCTGAGGTCTGTGACAAACCTTGAGACACTTATTGCTTCACCTTAACGGCCTGCTGTGTGCCTCCCTGCCCCTATTGCGTTGCAGTTTCACAGCCATATGCAATTGCATTTATTTATATCAATCCACAGGCCAACCTGAACACCCTTGTCTTTCTGCGAATGATCACCTATACACACTCCCGCTTTAAGTGTTTTTCTTTTTTCCTGTATAAGTTTTCATGCACTAGCTGCCCTGTTGCTTCTAAAGCTATGTCCCAGAAACCATATAATTTCCTTCTTTGAAAGCAGCATAATTTAATCCTCATCTCTTTGTTCAATTTAACAGAAAACTGTTGGAAACACAGTAACAGAGTACCTAATAATATTTAATATAGTTATGCTCAACACATAACTGCAAATGAGGGAAGTGTTCTTATTTTTTTGCAGTGAAAACTATGACACTGCTTGCGGGGGTATTCTCCAAAATCCGCAAATCATCCAGCTGCTGTCCCCTCACAGTGCACACACTTAGCTTTCCTTCCACAGGAAATCAAAAGAAGGAAGGAGATGGCGAGCATCTGTATTGTGTCCCAGTGTTTAGGCGGAGTCCAAAGAGATAAAGACCCAGATTATTCACACACATAAAGTACTTAAGGGCCCAGATTTCCCTTAGTATGCAAAGACCAGGATGAATCCTAGGCTTTGTAAGCAACTAACTGCTCACCTATCCCTCCTTTTGGGGCATTTAATTTCCTTAGTGCCTTCATGTGTAATAGCTTTTCCCTTATTGTCTTTTCAACTGGTTCCAATTATTTGCTTTTTAATTTTGAGCTCTATAATTCTAAAATCCACACACACTCCTGCTAAATCAGACTGAGAACCACATTGTGATCTTACAGAAGAAAATATTACCAACTTGTCTTTGTGACAGAACAGTGAGTAGGTATAAAATTGCAATGGTCTCTATGCCAGGTTTTTTTTTTAAGCTCTCTGCTTGTAAGATGAAAGCCTAATTTGATATTTTTGTAGTTATATAACAGTTCTAATATTTTGTGACATTTTGTATTGTGACACTATAGATGAAATTGTCATCGGACTGACACCCTTTACTGTTTATTCCTTAATTACAACTGTTAACAACACTGCAGAGAAGCGTGCTAATCTGCCATCACATATTATGAAAACAACGTTATTGTTACAAACACCAACACCCACTCAACAGGATATTTCTAAGATGGCAGTTTCTGTTAAAACTTATCAGTTTAATGGACACTTCAATAGAAAAAAGTTTCTAATGAACTCTTAACATTCCCCCTGAAAACATAAAACAACTTGTAATTGCAGCTGAAGTTTATTTTTTTCATGTTAGTGAATCTTCAGCCAATTTTAATTCAGACAAACCACGTGCCTGATTTCAGAGAGAACAGTCTCTGCAGATGTTGGTTCTTCAAGACTACCTAGACCTCCTACAATTTCCAGCTAGAAGTTGGTACCCTAGTTCTTACTGGACCACGAACTCCCCACAACAGTTAATCAATGAATAATTAAACTGTGCTTAATTAATTAAATTAATACACACTTTGCAACAAAATTCTCAAGTTGCTCTTTTAAACAGAACAGTTTGGAGGGGTTAGAGCCAAAGCAATCAGGACATTTATGAGAAGTGCTGCTAAAAAGCAGCACAGTTTCAAAAAAAGTAGTTAAAACATCCCTAGTACAGCAATAATTCATATCGCTATGTAACACAGAGGTGCACACACTAATTCACTAACAGCCTGACAAAATCAGTAATAATTAAGTTTTCACATCCTCAGGTGCTGGCAGGGGTCAACATTTTTTCTCCTACTTCCAGGTCAGGGGGGTGGAAGAATGATGTCATACATGCCATTAAATTATAACAATCTTTCATCAATCAAATTATAACACTCAAGACCAGTTTCTTAATCAAAAAAGAGTTTTCTAGGTTTTCCTCGCTTTAGAAGGGTGAAATTTCTTAAGGCTAAGTCATACATCTGGAATGATTTTCCACTGAACTGGTACTTTCAAAAGCATGTAAGTACTAGAGTAGTGGAAGGTAGCTCCCTTGCACAAAGAGTTAAGCCCACTGTACAACCAAAACTCACTGAGACTACACCTCTGCAGGAGGAAGCTGTTCAGTGTCTGAGAAAAAGTATCATCTCCTCACCTCCTATATGCTTGTTTGTTGGACAGTCACTGTGGGCTAGCTTTCTGCTTGGCTCTTTCAAACCTTTCATGTCTAAGCAAAAGATCTCACTTATCAGTTATGTCAACATAAAGAAAATAGCACCAACAGCAGCCAGAAGTAGCAAAAATAAACCAGAAACTTGTGTACTTTTTCTCGTCTTTTCCAGCCCGTTAGACAGGAAATACAAAGCAGGCAGCATGGTGGGGAAGCAGAGGTGGGGAAAAGCAGCAGTAGTTACTGGAGCAAAGGGCAGAAGCAAAGCAAGCGGCAATGACAAAAATCAAGGAAAGCAAGATGTGTAAATTCAAGGCGTTTCTTCTACCGCTGCTGTCATTAAGGTTTGTACACAGGTTCGCAGTTCTAAACCAAAGCTACTCTGTCTGATGTAGACTGCTCGCCTTCCTGTTAATGATAAATTCTTGCCTTCTCCCTCATCCACAAAGACATTCACAGCACAGAGGACAATGAAGAAAGAGAACACATGAATCTGTCTTTACTTATCGCACTAACATGTAAAAGCAGAGGATTATAAACACACTAAAACTCTTATACTGAAGAGGTAATTGCCCTGGTGGGTTTTCATACACTAGAGTTTCTTGCTTCTGATCCTAAAAGCCCTTTTGAGTAGGACTGCTCCTCTCATCACGAGGAATGATGGTCTAGGCTCTCCTCAAGCAAAAATACTGTTTAAACTAAATAATTTTGCACAACAAGACAGTGAAAGCAAACTATCTAATATAGTTAATTTTCATTTAAATGATTTACATGACAATTTAATTGGTGATATTCCATTGCCTGATCAGCATGATACTGTTTGCTTAAATCAGAAGTTAGGAAACAAAACCAGAGTGTTTATTTTTGTGGCTCTTCTTCCAGGGAGCTTATGTCTGTTTTGTAGATTTCATTTTCTTAAAACCAATAGGAGCTTCTGCTTTTCCTAAAAGAAACTGTTCCCACTTGGGAAGAGATTCTTCTACTGATGCCCAGTAGAGAGTCTGAGAAAGATATCACAAAAAACAAAAACAATTTAAATTTAATTTCAAAATCTTCATCAGCCTGTTATAAGAACAATACAGTTATGCAATGTGTTATTAATCTTGCCTTATGAGTGAAGCAATTCAGAAAAGAGCAAAGTACTTGCATATGAAATTTCAAATCTCTCATATCTCACAAAATAGCAGTCTGGAAGGATTTCATTCTGTACTGTGAACTGTGAAGTGACTGAATGTGCCCTCTTGTGGTAAGCAGCAGATTAGTTTAGACGGTGCCTTTAACAAAATAGTTTCTGTGATGACAAACTTTTCCAAAAACAGCTTCTATATTAAAAAAAATCTTTTTAGTGGAATTTACTTTTGAAATGAAAAAACAAACTTTGCTTAATGTTTACAAAAATGTTCTATAAATTTTTTGTCATAGAAAAGTTTGCAGTAATGCAGTTCAAAATATTTACGTGATATTTTACAAGTCTTTTTTTTTTTTTAAACAATCACTGACAAAATAATTGACTTTAATATTTGGGTCATGAAAGGAAAAAAAAAACTATCTATATACCTATCTCATGGTCTAAGAAACACATTCTGGACTATCTAATCCTTTCTCTCGATTGCTCTGTATCTTTGAGTAATAAATTTAACTTCTGTTTTATCAGTAGAATGGACATACCATTCATCATTTTTATGTTAGTATCTTGAGAATAACTTTGTTGCTTGTAGGATTTTGAAGAAGAAATACTAAGTTCCAGGTATTGTTTTTTTACACAAAATACTGTGATCAAGAGCTGGATTAAGCCAACAGTTAAATCCATCCAGCAATCTAAGTATTTTTAGATATTTAAAAAAAGTATTCATTCAGAAAAAGTATTTTTGTAGCAGGAAACTTCCATAGTACATATGTATTAAGCTTTTTTTTGTATACTTGTTTAAGTATATAGCGCAGAAAAAGCATATCACAAACTGAACATCTCCCCAGAGAGTATTAGATTCCTGGCTAACCATTTTGATCCTCACATGTAACTCAGATATATCTATGGCTCTTACAGTTTTACAAAAATATTTTCTTCAACAGATTTACTCAAAGAATCTTTTTTGACAAGCATATGTGCTGTCATACAAAACTACTCTGACTTAGCAAGCTGGGGATCCATTATAGGCTTAACTTTCAAACTATATTAATACAGATACATATATGGTGGAGTGAAATATGCTCAGAAGTGTTTTGGAACAAAGTATGCACAAAAATTTTGTACCGTGAAAGAACATTTTCTTTTTCCACTATTTACAGTACTCTCTTTTAAAAGTATAAAAAAGGCTGAAATAGGATCTTCAAATAGTAACTCCATTCTCTCTAAAACTCTACCACTGCTGCAGGGTGTAACAACTCTCCACCCACGAGCAATTGCTCCGAATTCTCCAATTTGTATGGACTTCAGTCTACAACCAATAAGCAGCTTAGGCACCTAACACAGGATAGAGATAAAATCAGAATTCCTAAGTCGAAAACTGATCCAAAAAACTCTCAAGGTGTCTTCAAAGTCCTCCAGGAGTCTAAAATTCTACTTCTTAACACAGTGAAACACAGTGAAAATAGATTCAATCTTAGTAGCTTGGCATCTTTCTCAGCATCATCCAAGATGTATGGGTATCTAGAAAAAATGTACTCTTTGCCTAAAAAAACTCTAAAAACCCACTGAATTGGCATTCTCAGCATGCATTCTGTCACACTGATAAGAGTAGGCCACTTACAAAATGTAATCATGGCCAAAATCTTTTAACAGTAACTAGAACAAGACGTGATGCCTCTCATTTAAGTAACAGCCTAAGGATTAGGACACTTGCTCAGCAGGTATGAAACTAATGTGCAATGCCCCTCTCTTCACAGCTCAACAAGGCTAAATCCCACACCTTTTTCCTCCTTTGATAGTGCCCTAACACCCAGACCAGCGTGGGATGCTGCTATGCCTGTGGAAACTAGGCCACTGTACAGCAAAGAGCCAACAATCCACTGGTCCAAGAAATGCAAGCAGGAACATGACTGTGGCCTTGTGGTTCAGATGCTCACTTTGCATGAGGAAGAGCTGTGCCCTGATTCCTGTTCCCAGGGCTGTTTCTGTATTCATCATTCATTTGTCTCCAAATATCTTTGAAAAACAGTCCTGAGATTAGGGAACTGAACTTGGTATGTTGCATCAGGACAATACTTATTCTCAGCCTAACCTGTTGTTCAAAATTTGTATCTTTAAATAATGTTTTAGTGCCCACAGGTTGAGATGTAAATCAACTGTCACTGCTATAGCAGTACTTTTCCCAAGTTCCCATACAACCTGATAAAAGAACTCTGAGAAGTGAGAACTTCTCCATTCATACTGATAAACCGTTGACTCTGAAATGTAAAGACGACTATGGCAAACTCAAAACAGGATGGCCATATAAAATAAACTAAATAGCTCTGAAATAACAATCACAGTGATCTTTATGATATTTACAATGTTTGTTTTAATATCTGATTCTATTTTTAAATAGAAGTTTGTATAGATTTGAAAGCTGCTAAATATTTCCACCTGAGTGCTCCAGAATCTAGGGACCTTGCCCCAGAATTTAGGTTCAGCTTGCAGTACACAGGCCTTTGGCTATACCAGTCACTGGATTTTAAAATCAATTATTTTCACTTTAACAACATGCTTCGAGGGAAAAAACAAAATATTTGGTAAACAGCAAAAGAAAAGATAGAGTTCTGGGACTTACTTCTAACTTAACAGTATCAGGATGTGGAAGTAAATACACTCTTTCTTGCAGCTTTTTTTCTGCTGCTTCTATATCCTAAAACACACAGTATAAGAACAAACACAGGCAACATGAAAAGGAAAATACACATTCACATAAAGGCATTTAAATGAACTCAGTAAACCTAAAAAGCATTCAAATAGTAACACTGGAAGTTTGTATCTTTCTGTTTAGTCATCCTGAAATCCAACTTGTACCAGTAAGAATAATATCCTACCATTTCTAGAGATGGTTTTTGTACATTTTTGATGTAAGAATAAATTTCATTATCACATAATACTGTTGCTGTAACACACCACTATTCTCTCTGGACACTAGGGTAAATTACAGTCAGATTCTGTTCTCTATAATTTATGAAAATACAGGGGGGAAGAAAACAGAATGGTTTTCTCTGTGCTGCATGCAAACTGAAGTATGTATTCTAGCTACTGTAACTGTAAAGTAACTAGGCAAATTATGTGCAAGATCTTTACTCCTCAAGACAAAGATGACTTGCTAATATGCATGCATAACATGTGCACAAAAATGTAGAGCTGCAGCAAGCTGTTCACCAGACAAACTTGGATGACAATGCACCTCACATAGCTTTCTTATAAAAATCAGTATTTGGGTTTCTGCTTGTCCGGTGGATGCGTGCTGGAGTTCCAGAGGCCTAAATACATTTCTTCAAACAAAAAAAACAAACCAAAACATCCCCCCAAATCAGCCACCCTCCCCCTTTAAAGTTCTGACCCATTCTTGTGGGCTTAGTTCCATACCCAAACATTGAAGAGATTGAGTGGTGGGCAGATGAAGAGAGACAGAAAGGGACGTGGGAGTGGGGTGTGAAGAAGCCAAAGCTGAACAGAGTGGAGGGGGAAAGAAAGTATAGCAGATGGCAGAGTTGGGAGCAGAGAGCGGGTGTGAAGAGTACAACAGAAAAACTAAATGAGAGAGGAAATTCCCCAAAGGGACTTCCCAAATATTCACCACCACTGCTGCTGAAAAGAAGAGTGAGATTCTGTAGGAGCATATCCACAAGAGAGACCAAACATGATTACTCGTATTGAATAATAGCCAATCTGAATACATCAATAAGTAAACAGTGCTCAACTCAAGTTCAGTTCAAAAAATATGTCTCAAAATTAGTAGAGTATGATTAATAAAAGCAGAACTCAGCCTTACTGTTAGCTGGAGATTCAACTTGGTAATAGAGATACAGTTGGTTCACACAAACTACCATGTTCATTTTAACTATTCCATTAATTTCTTTTACAGCATGACTATTCTCTTGTACATAATTACAAACTTCATCTAAGTAAAAATGTTTCTGCCTTTTCTACAGTAAAGTGCATATTCTTGTAGGAAGCTAAGGGATGTCTGAGAAAGAGCTGACCAAGTCTCAGATTTATCCAAATCCCAGGAAGCAGCAAGTGCTTGCCTCTTCTTGGGTGAGAAAAAAGTGACAAGGGATAAGCATAGGGGGGGAATATGAGCAAAAATGGAAGCCATTTGAAGTCACAATGTCAAAATAACAGAGGACACAATGCAGACCTAACTATCCTAAGCAACAAAGTTTTCTGCATATGTCCTTAGAACAGATACACCATAAATAGCACCAAATGAAGCTCATCATCGGTACGGTTCAGACCAAATTTGGAAAAGTTATCACCATACGGAAAAGGAAGGATCAATCATTAATGTTCATTTCATATTCTTTCATTGGCTATTCCTCCTCCCCGACTCCTTCCTAATTCCTGAAGGAATTTTCACAGTAGAGACTCACTTAGGTCACTGGAAAGTTTATGATGACAGGAAACGAATGTCTTTCGGGCAAGAAGAGACAGCAGTTGTGCATGTATGTTTAGCAGAGAAGGTCACTTTGGCATAGCCTAGATATTGGATGTGTCTTTTCGTTGCTCACTCTAGTTTTTATGTTGTGCAGTCTATTGTCATTCAGAATACTGATTTAACGACAGACAGTGAAAGAAATTTTAGCTGGAAGGTGCAGTATGCTTTAGAAAATAATTGAAACTACTAAAAGATTAGATGGCACCTCTTGCATGTCTATATAACTGCTTAATTTTAGAAAAGAGAAATTCCTGCCATCCATATAAAAATAAATATCAGCAGTGTAAACTCCTTCAGAAAAAACAGTAAAACTAAGATATCACAGTATGGAAAAATGAGAGTATCTTATAGCGTTTTCACTAAAACTGCAAGGACTGGAAGAAAAACAATTCAAGACCCTTCCCCAGAGGTAAAATGGAATGCATGACATGCGTCGCTTTTAGGGGACTAAATTCAACTGTCACTTATATTGAAATCAGTCTGGCAGAATCCCTCTTAAGTAATTCTAAAATTACATCCCTATAAAGGAGAGCAAATTTGGTATAAATTACCTAGCAAGTACTAACTGTTACACAGCACATTCTTTAAGTCAGTTATAAGCTGTTGCACAATAATATACAAGAAATATTATTAACAAACTTACTAAATTAGATTGTAAATACCAGGCTAATTTCTGGTTAGAACACTATAAAACTATCAAATAATATATTCTTATTAAAACAGCTTTCTCCAGTCTTCAATATCCTTCTAAAGACATAAAGGAAAATACTCTGATAATTTTATGAAAATCCTGAGTAAGTGCTTATAATGCTATAATTTCAATTTAAAAAAAAAAAAGTGTTTGTTTCCTGGCTTCCTACTGATTTGAAAATAAAATAATTTTGAAATGTTTTGCTTTGCATAAATACCAACTAGAACAGAGAACGAGAAATGTCTTTTTCTATGATCACATACTAAAACCAACTGATTTTGCTTAAATGCTGGAAAACAGAAATGCAAATAAAAAAATAACACTTCATCATGTCCATGTATTTTTGAGTAGGCCAAATCAACAACTCTCCACATGGTAACTGTGAAATGTACAGTGCCTGGTATCAGTAACAATATTCTGAAGCTGGCACATTAATCAGTCTTGTTTTCAAGCTTCTCATATATTATTCTGCATAGATTTTTTTCCTGTTTTATTCTGTTATCAGAAAGCATCTGCAGGAGTGCATGCCTGTTAAAACTAGTATAAAATTAATAGATTTAAACTGATTTATGCTGCTATATCTTGCAACAGAATTTGTTTTGATACATATGTTTTTGGTTTTTTTCCTACAAACACCAACATTTTTGACACTTGAAAGGAACAATTTTGAGGATGTGACAGTAGATGGCAAATATCTGTGTAACTGCAAAAATATTTACACTCTCTGTATATGTCTGAGCTATTGTTAACATTTCCAATACAAGAAGCTTTCAGTATGCAGAACTGTATCCTGCATTTATTATGTTTGCCTGTGTTAACTTAGAATGCATCTATAAAATATAAATTATTTATAAATTACATATTTATGAAATATAAATTTAATATAATTATGAAAAAGGAATACGGAAATGTGGGAGTCATAATACGTGAAATTACTAAATGAGTGGAGCACAGACTATGGCAAAAAATAAGTAAATAAACCCCCCACTCCTCCCCAATCTCCCAGTAAAGCAGCTACGCTTGTAAATATTTTCACCCTTTGGAGAGGGTTTTGATTGCCCCTGGTCCACCCCAGTTTATAGGAGTTCAAGCTGGAAAATATTCTTTGTCACATAATGATTAAGAAGGCATCTCTGATTAATTGTTCTGTCTTGTCTGCTGTTCCCTAAACATAGCTTCCATATAAATACAGAGTGGACATGCATCAGATTTATATCCACCCAAAGTGTGGATGCTTTTAATCTTGACCAGGCTCGACACAGACAAAAATTCTTCACGATACACACTAATCTTTTAATTTTCTAGAGTAAAAATTATGCTTTCAAGAGATGCATTGCATGCAATACAGGACCTTAATAAACAAGAGTTTAAGAAAGTGCTTACGAAAGGTGCTGTTTTCTGCTGTTTCCTGAACAGACCACCCGTTTTTTAGACACAGATTCACTTTAGTGGTCAAGGGCAATCACTTCAAATTCAGATGCCTAAGCTGCGGTTCCAAAAGAGGTTTTAGTGTTTCAGTCCCTGCAATCAAACCTAGATCTTTTCCATTGCCAGTTCTCAAACTTCTGCTGAATTTACCCAGGAAACACAAATCTTACCTGAATATGACAACAGATATCTAGAACAGCTATTATCATTACTGTTCGGAAGAGCAAGAAACACCAAACAGTGCTTTTACAAACTTGCAAGTAAGATTCTTGAGGTCATTCTACACCTCTTCAAAGAAAAATATCAAACTGAAAAGTTCTTCCACAACTTCACATGACTACAGCTGGAGAATAATTCCTACCACGGATTAAAACCATGATAGGTTGGTCAGCCCCTATTCCCAAACATATCCTCCTATCTTGAACCAAAGTTTAAAGGTGCTTTGAGTCTTGTCAGACTCTGAAGTTCTCTTAAGCAGATATGCAATAGCATTTGTTACAGCTCTACATGTACTTCAAGAAAAGAAAAAAAAAGAAAAAAAAGATAGTAGCAGCTGCCACCACGAGGCTCATATAAGAAGGGCATGTAAAAAAGGTAGTGATGCCATCAGATAATAAAGACTTGTCATTTAATACTTTTGGTCAAGCTCCAAAAGCAGGAATTGGATATAGCAGAATTCATACAGTAACTAGAGAGCAACCACTTTTAAAAAAAATTCTCCAAGCTGCATAACCATGACGTTTCAGTGAGGTTCCTGGTAGTTGCAGAAACTTACATTTAGAAGTGCTGCATTCCTTTTATGAGCTGCATCAGCTGCTTGAGTTTGCCATGTCTTTTTAGTCTTTTTGTCTCCTAGATAAGTCTCCATCTGCTGTAGCAGCACTGATCTCTGAGACAGTCTACAAAGGAAAACATTTTGCTAAGTGGGTAGAACATTTTGCTCAGGAGCTAGAAAATAACCTTTTTACCTTACTTAGTTCTCTTCGAAACTATGGGGCTAATTAAGCCGGCTGTAGGGTGGGTGTGCTGGGGGAGGGAAAAGGTACAGGCAGACACCACCTGCTGTGCTCCTATGAAGCTATCATGCTGCAGCCAGCAGTCCTCATATGCTAAGGTGCTTAGAAGCACTGAATCTCCCAGAATGGGAAAGACAGGGTGGGTTGGGGTGACTTGATCAGTGCTACTCTTGCTCATTGGCAAGTACTAGCTGTTACCAGAAAAGCAGATTTTTCTGAATCATTATTGTATTTGCTTCACAATCTGAGTTTACAGGGCAACACAGAAGCAATTCCATAATCAAGGTTTAGAGTGGCAGAATCCAATTATCTTCCCCAAATAGGAATTTAGCAGTGATATGAGGTTAACAATAAAAGACCTTAAACAGGTACCACCATTGGAAGTCAAAAACCCCATCAACCTAAATGCCCCTAAAGGCAACTTAGGATGCTAATTCCAATAGTTCACGAAGAAAGAGTGCCACCTCCTGGAACACCAACCCCTTGCTGAAGCACCACTGTGTTCTGTAAAGGTCTCGGGCTGCTCTCAGGACCGTCAGGCACGTCTCGTGAGATCTCGCAAGGCCACAACGCAAACTGCTGTGAGGCAGGCCACAGCACTGAAACAGCTACTTACATCTCTTCATGTCTCCTAGCAAGGCGAACCTCTTGAGCCAAATAGGATGTCATTTTCAGTTATTTGCCAGTTTTGCCACTCTATAAAAGGAAAACCAAGTGAAATTAAAATCCTCCAAACACATGTGTGGACATCTAGTTTTCGGTATTAAAGAACTCCATATGTTAAAAAGTTGCATGTGTGATATTTATATAATTTATTAGCTACCTCCTTTAAAATCTGCTTATGAATTTTAATACTCTCTACAAGACATTATTGCATTATGCTTTGAACACATACACGTTACTAATGCTCACAATAAGTTTTAGGAAAATCTTGCCAAATTTTAATAACTTGAGGCAACCAAAATCTGATTTTCAAGTTTCAGCTTTAATGTAATTTCATGTCTCAGTTGCTTATGACTCGCACAGGCAAATTACGCACTTGCATGGTTTGTGTAGTACTGTTTACATTAGTGTTTTCTGGCTTTTGTCATGTTACTTGGAACACCAAGTTATAATTATCACTTGTAGTTACTTCGCACAGACACAGTGCCCCATTCATAGCAGTCTATGTTTAAATACATGTTTGATTAAATTAAATAGCTTGTTATTAAGCCTGTTTCATTTTTCTAAGCTCTTGAAAAACTAAGCGAAAACTTCTTGAGCTCAGCTGATCAGTACTGTAACAATGAAGGAATAGACAGTTCATATTATTTATATTTTACTGATTTTTTTCTTTAATGAAATACAAAGCAAATCAACTGCCCACATATCAGGATCCCACAGCACTTTCCATGAGGCTTGAAAATTCTTCACAGTCAATTAACTTTCTTCACCTCCGAGGTGACTGCACTATTGTCAAGTAAATGGAATCGAGCTAAAATTAAATAAATAAAAGAAGCTATCACATCTTCATGGTGTTGAAGGGTGGGAGAAATAAAGCATCTCATCCGGATAAAGCATTAGTAAAGGCCTCCTGTCAGAGCTTCACGGGTAGCTCAGAAGCAAGTTGTTTGTACGTGCAGCGTAGCCAAGCACACCAGCTTAACTACGGGGGTGTTTTTTACCACACTCTGGAAAAGAGTTCTCTCCAGCCGGGCTCTGCCTAACGCTGCCTCCCTGCCCAGGAAGGAGACGTCCCCTCTACGCCCTTCCCTTCAGGCGGGCAACCGCCGCGCTCTCACCGGGGCGCTGCCCTCACACCGCCGACGAGGCCTCCGCTCACCAACGCCGGGCAGCGCCCTCCGCGGCTGCCGGCAAAGGGCGGCCCTGGGCGCCCCCCCCCCGCGAGAGCCTCGCCCGAGAGCGGCGGCGCGGAACCGCCGCCCGCCACGACGCCCGCCCGCGAAAAGGCGGGAAAAGAGCCGCCGCGGCGCAGGAGGGAGGGCACGAGCCCGCCGCCTGGGGCGCGCGCGGAGCCGGCGGCGCGCGAGGAGCCGCCCTTAGCCCTACCATTGCGAAGGGGGGGGGAGAGATTTAGGAATGCGCCGCCTAGACCGGCGGGAGGTACCATTCCACATCACAGATTGCAGGAGAGGACAGAAAATAAGAGAGAGAAAAAACCCCTACTTTACCTTCATCCTCGCTGCCTTAGAAAAGCAAGGCAAGCACCCGCCATAGCCTCCACGTCACCCTTCCCCCCCCCCGCTGCCATGGAGACGGTCGGAAAGGTAGCGCTCAGCCGTAGCCTCTGATTGGCCCCGTCTCGCCTCAGGAGGCGGAACCAGGCAAGGTCGGGATCCTCCTTCTCCATCGGGATTGGAGGAGCGAGAGGTCGCGGGGCCCAATCAGCGGGGGAGGGTGGGCCGCGAGGGGCGGTTGGCGGGTGGGTTCGCGCAGTGGCCGTTGGCTTTGGGGGGAGGGGCAGCGGTGGGAGGCACCGGCCGCTTCTTAAGGTGTGCTCGTGCAGCCGGGCCGAGACTCGGCGGGTCGCTGCAGCGTTTCGGGCACCAGCACCGAGCTGTCACTGTCCCCAGCCAGCATCGCTTGAGCCAGCCCCCTCCCCAGCACACAAAGTTGGCAACAGTGCTGGAGAAACTTGGTGGACTTGGCAACCAAACGCACCCAGGAAGCACGACACCCCCCCCCCCCCCCCGCGACATTGTGCCGTTGCATCTTCGTGCTTCTTCCTGAGTCTGCTCCTCCACAAAGCCCTCATGTTCTTAGTGAGGTAGACCTATATTTGAAACAAATCGCTGCTTACCTACACAACGCACACGTTCAGGTTCTTTGGCCCAGAAAACACTGCTGCAAGTTACGGCCTAATTCTCTACGTGCATTTTTCAAAGCGTGTGTTGTGATCTTGCCCTCTGTATTTAAGAGCAGAATCTCTTCCAGGCTTTTAAAACAGAAAAATTACTGAGGCAGACTCAAGTCATCCGTGTGCAAACTTTTATCAAAAGGTACTTTTTAAAAGGCACAATTTAATCCTTTTTTTTTTTTCCCCTGAATGTTTTGTCTTCACAGAAAACAGAGCAAAAAACCTGTAAGCCAAATACTATTGAGAAGCTTGCTCATTTTTCTTCATGGCTGCCTGTTGGATTTATGCACATTTGCAGCTGCGGGTGCTTTCCAAAAGGTGTTCTGAAAAAGCTCATCTTCCCCATTTTCTTATCCTAGTGTTTAAGATGTCTCATCACAAGCCTTTTTTTACCGCAGATCAGAAGATTCTCTTTCTTGTGATTCTTTAGGTCTTTACCTCTTTTCCGTTTTTATCATTCTCTGATTTTATGTTTCTGCAATAAATATGCATTAAATTACTCCATGACATGTAATTAAGTAGGAATTCTTTAATGTACTTGTCAACTTGCTCCTGCTTATTGCAGCATTCAGGCTAAATAGTACTTAAAATCTTACCTCTGTGATGTGAAGACAAGACTTTTCAATAAGTGATAGGGGGAAATAAGAGTCTGTCCTCATTTCTAATGGTGTGGAAAGCTAATGGTTACAGTCTCACTGACTTTAATGGAAACCCTAAGTGTTTTACATGCTCTACTTTCAGCTATACCAGTTCTCTTTAATGGTAGTGATCTTTCTTTTTTGTAGCATTTAATAATTTCAGAAAGAATACAGACAAATTGAAGTTTGGTTTACATAAGCCACTATATATGCTATTTGTAGTGAGAATGCAAAGACAATTTTACTTAAGCTACAGATACTATCAATTGCTCAGTGTTGCAGCTGCAGAGACAGGATGGAAACCATAATTTCCTAATGAATACTTTATGAGACAGCGGGATAAAACACTCTAAGTTTATAGCTAATGAGCATTCGCTTTTGAATTTAGTATTTTTTTATCTGTATTTAATTTTTCAGTATTAATGTTCTTTTTCATTAGAAGTGCAATCTAACCTAGTTCAGTTCTCAGCTTGTGGAGAATATAAGCTTTAAACTTATTATAAAAAGAAGACTGGTGGTAACAGTCAGAAATCCCCAATAGCAGACTGTTTTGCATAGATAGTTTGTGGCATCTGCAAAGCACCCACAATGAAGTCAGTGTAGGAACAGGGCTTTATTGGTAGGACTTACTTATATGAGGAAAGGCATTCTCTGACATATCTAACTGTAGCACACTCTATAGATTAATATGTTGTCTTTTTTTCTCATTTTCTGGTTATACTGCATGTCTTATAGAACCAAATATTTAAAGTTTTTTTTTTTCTGCAGAAACTATGTCCTCTTTTCATTAAATATATTTAAGTGAGGTTACTGTTGGATCATTGATTAAATTACAAAAAATTATTTAAAAAAAACTTAAAAATTAGATACATACAAGTGAGGCACTGAAATCTGTGTTCACTGCCCAATTGTGCAGGCATTATTGAGTGTAAAGTTTAACACTGGAATAGTTTCTTTGTTGCTTGGTAGTAGTCTTCAGAAGAAATGCTAGGCATGAGATCTTATCCCTGTGTAGTCAGTGCCTAAACGTGCATTAAGGATTTACTGTTAACACTGAAATGAGGACGCTATAGCCCTAGATTTTTCTTACCCCCACAATTTGGCCTTTGAAAACAAGATTAAAGGGTGTTACAAGAGAAACTGGTGAATTGCAACACTAGGTGGCACTTAAACACAGCTAACGAGGACTTAAATATTGCAACACGCAAAAACAGTCAAACACATTCTGTTCTAACATGTAGTTAATTATATCCTCAAAATGATGTCTTGGATTGATATTACTAAACAAACATGTATAAAATGTAATTACAGACAAGTGAAATAAATACTGTAGACTTATAATTGCAAGATATGTTTTTTGCTTGTAATATGCTACACACCTGTGCGCAGTTTATATAGCTAGTATTTTATGTTGTCATTTTTACTAACATTTAGTATGGCTCAGTTTAGCTTTATGTGCTTTTATTTATTGGTACCAATTTGTGCCATATGTCAGTTTTTAAAAATAGTATGTTTTTATGTATTTGGATTTTAAAACAAGAGCATTTCAAAGGGAAAACAATAAGATAGGAGCTTTTTTTAATACAAAATCACTTCAAAAACTTTTTAATGTGCATACATTTTAGATTTTTTTTTCTCAGATTGCTTTGTTTTCCTCTTCTTTGTTTACTTCCCTTTTGGAGGTGCACCTCTATTGCTACAGTATCTTAATATCCACTTGGAGGCCAAAAGTGTATCTATTTATAAGCATTTCTTAAGTGTTACCATTGTTAAAATACAGCAGGCCTGCAGGGCATTCTAAGAGCCAAGAAATCCCATCACGCCAGCTTGTGGCCATCATCTTGGGCTCTGCCCATTTTCCTCCTATCAACTACGGAAATAGTTGGGAGCTTTTCATTCAATTGCCCAGGGCCCGTGTGAAGTTACAAGTTAAAAAGGCAAAAGCTTGCAAGGAAATGTCCTCCCAGTGCAGGAGTAAGTCAGTGAAGCACCAAATATAGAAAGTGCAAAAATTGCCTTGTAGTTCCTCTTTTTCCCCTCACCTTCCAATATTCAGAGAGTTGATCTCAACCTTATTGTTGGCAGGTCCCATACCATGTTCTGTTCAGGGCTGCAAGTACTTGGCTTCATTGTAGTGGTAAGATTAGAGCCTAGATGAAGCTTATAAATGCTAAATGGCAGGCCAGCCCAACAACACTGCAGGTTCCTCTATTTGCATTTTGTTGTTTGGCAGCTGAATATGTTTGCAGCTTCCTCATTGTGAAGCGATTTAAAAACCATCAGCAGCTACAGAGCTGGAAATGAAAGATCCACAGTTCCATACTTTCTATGAGGGGTTGGAAAAGAACACTGGTGTTGCTGAGCACCCATCATCCCGTGCAAAACCAGTTGGCCAAATCAGGGACGCTTGTATCGAGTCCTGAAGAAGAGTTGGAAAACCTGTGGACATAGAAAGAATTATACATAGCTGTGAATGTGAGGAAACAGAGATGGTGGGACTCCAACCGGTCTGTGTGCTCCTGGAAGGGCAGCGTAAAACTATGGATCAGGCCAGGGCTAACCATGTCTAACAAAAAAAAAAAAGTGGTTGTGGTAGAAGGACCTAAGCAAGAGGAGAATATTTTCCTTTATGTTTCAAGTAGAGATTAAAAAAACTGATAAATAGGATGAAGCTAAGAAATCAGCATTCGGCTGCAAGTTGGTCAATTTGTTTGCTTTAGAGAAAGATCCCTTTAGGTTCTGGAACAATCTTTCCAGGTAGTAGTAGATATAGCTGTGAAATGCAAACCAGCCTCGACAGTTACTCAAGATAGTTTACTGGTACACCCATTCGGTACTGTCAAGGGGGTATAACACATGCCCTAACAGGTGTCTTCCATCAGTAGTTTCTATGGCATAGCTAGTTCTTTTTGAAGATTTCAAGCAAATAGTTTGGCCCTTGAGTAAGAATATTATGCCTTCTATTTAAAAAAAAAAAGAAAAAGAAAATCTACAGGCCTCAACTGACTTTAACAGATGTACAGGTAGTAGAATGTTTTACAAGTAATTACAAAAACTATTTACAGTAATTAGCTTGAATTTAATTGCTTCTCAGCATGTTAGGCTAGTAAATTACAGCTTTATTTCAAACAACTCCTGTTGTCTGTTTCCCCTAAACTCAACACAGGAAACCCAATAAAAACAAACACTTGGAGAACCACCATTCTCATTTCCTGTTTTGAAGTATGTAGGATGGGGATGCTTAGCTTTCATCTTACAAACAGCACTTCACTTACCAGCATAGACTACATCTTGCTTGCCTTATGCACCAAGAGTATGCTCCCACTGCAAGGAACAATAGGATGTATGCGAACAAAGGGGATAGAAATAGGCTTTTGGGCTCTAATGAGAGAGTCACATCAGATAAAATATAATGAGAGGGTGTCACGGATGAGTGGAGTAATGCACTTCACTTGTAAGAGAGAAGCAGTACTATGTTTATTGTGGTAAGACAGCGACTTAACAAAGTTCAATCGTAAATAAGAATGATTTAACGAGGTTCAATTGGCAAGGTTCACTCAGTTATTTACTGCATGGAGGACAGAGTCAGATGCAAATGCAAAGTAGACCCTCCCATTGAGTCACAAGGTTCAGAATGGACCCCTTTGCTTTCCAAACTCCTTCTGCAAGGAGTCTAGGTGCGTCTGGATCAAATCTTAGTCCCAGACTTGGTCAACGGTTCATATCTAACAGAGTGTGTGTGAAGGAAACCCTCTCATTGAGTCACGAGGTTCAGACTGGACCCCCTTGCTTTCCAAACTCCTCCTGAGAGGAGCCTGGGTGCGGCTGGATCCAGTCCTAGTCTCAGACTTGGTCAACAGTTTATGTCTAAGGGATTATGTGTACAATTAATCAGAGATATAACTTAGCAAAGTTTTGCCAAGTTTGCAAAGTTTCAGCATGCTATTAATCACTTACCGAGGATCTGTCATGGGTAAGGAATCTCTCAACCTCGAGGAGTAACCTTGAGAGGCATCCCTGCTCTGGAGGAGGTTCTGCAGTGCAGCCTGCTGCCATGCAGGAGAGCTCCAGGGGCTCTGGGCTGCCCCCTATTTATGGGGGGAGATGATTGACTCATAGTCATATTTGCATGCTTGACAGGCCTTAGTTGGTGCATGCTCAGTTAGCCCCTGCATACGTGCTATTTACAGGGAGGTCAGGTTGAGGGAGGGAGAGCACACTGCTGGGGGGAAGGAGCACACCGTCACAGAGGGCTGATTTTTCTAGGCTCCCTCCCTCGCCGGTGGAGAGGAATAGGTTCTCCTTTGACAGTGATTCGGAGCACGAGACTGACCATTTGGCATTGCTCTGAATGGCTTTTCAGAGGTGCCTTTCTCTCTCTATGGGCTGTTTAGGGAGCTTTGAGAAACTGACTTCCTCACATCAGTGCGTAAAACTATGTGCCTGAAGTTAGATAGTCGGACCATCTGCCTCAGAAAAAACACAGTGTGTGTCTATCGTGCCCCTGTGGAGGTTCCTGTGACTCCCTTCAGAGTGACCTTGCCTGCCATGCAGACAGAAAGCCTGCTAGCTTTTGCCTTTGGTGCGACTTAGGTTTCCTATTTGAAACCATAGCAAGTTTATTGTGGAGCAAGTCACTGCCTGCTAATTTTCATGTGAATCCAGTCACATTCAAGTACAGCCAGTTATTTCAGTCCTCCAGCTGCTTTCCAACACTGCTTTGAACTGAGTGGTCTATTTACCTTTGTGTCCACTCGTGCTCAAGGATGATGCCAGATACCACCTTCAGTTTCAGTCTATTTGCACTGGCTGTGCAAGTCAGCCTATAACTTTTATCCAGTGTAAGTTAGCAATGCTATGCCGTCTGGTCTAACAGTAAAATTGTCTTATCTTGTAATGATGATACATCTACAGAAGCAAAAATTACTTTGTATTTTAATATATGCATTTATACGACTGTCAAGATGCCTGATATTAATAGCTCGACTTTTACTGTAAGCAGAGGTGGAAGAAATAACACCACCTTCATCGTTCTAGCACAATTTCCTTATGAGCAAAATTCTCAGTCAATACAATTTCTATCTCTGTTTTTTGCCATACAAACCTGACCAGGAATGTTCTATTTTTTATTTCAGTGTAGATTTTTGAATGCTTTTATTATGAGTTTCTTCAATCCCTGAGAGAAATTAGAGAGGCAACAGTACTTCTCTTATTGCATAACGCCTACATTTACTGACAATAAAAATAACTGAACTTGCACAAAAAGCCAGTTTCTAATAAACCCTTTTACTAGGTTGTTGTTATGAAAGTTGAGTTTTTCATTTTTTACAAAAAGACACCTCTTTTTAAAGAAAGGTCAGTCAATCTTTTTAGAAAGATTTAATAAATGACTTTTTCCCCTTACCAAATTTAGTCTTTTGTTGAATTGTTTCAGTTCCTATTAAAGCTTCACAAAAATATGCCTTCTATTATATTTCTTCTAATAGGTTTCTCAGCCTTATAACTATAATAAATTTGTCAGTCTAGCTTCACTGAACACTGGACTCCTAAATCCTACCACAACAGATTGTAAGTGTAACCATTTCTAAACCCTTTCAAGAAGTTTTACCCTTTCTTTCAACACATTTTATGTACTCAGCAATTCAGTGAAAATAACCTTTCAGAGTTATTCTTTAAAAATCTCCTTCTTGGTGATAGCACAGTCTAGTCATTTTATCAGTCAGTCAGTCAAAAAACCTTAGTTCTGTTCCCATCTCTGCCACTGTGGATTCGTAGTCTGAACCAACTGACTTAAAACCAATGTTTTCTTAAGTGCTCATTCAGAGGAAATGACCAACTAGACCCATATAGGGCCTGGTTTTTCAGACTAGCTGAGTGCTCAGAACTGCAATTTAAATCGTTTTGAGTGGTACCCTTAGCACTGCTGAAAAAAAAAAATGTTCTGAAGTTATCTTGTTAGGTAACCAGAAATAAAGACCCTCAAAAGTAGCTTTTATAACAGACGTTAAAAATATGTAAATATCATTTTTTGGCTAATCTTTTTCCTCCAATTTGCTTCTCTGATTTCTTTTTTTAGGAGAGAAGAAGTTATACTTTTTCAGAAACACAAAATACTGTTTCTATAAATGGTTCTCGTCAGGATGTGTTTCAAAGTTTACATTAATGAATGTAAACAAAATGTAACAAAAACCTTTAGAACATTAATAACAGTACTGAAAGCAGAGAAGCAAGCAGCATGGCCACATAAAACTAAGAAAAACAAACATAATCTAAATAGCTCAGGCCCTGTGTCCTAAAATGAATCAACTGTACTTTGTAACACTATGTAAAGAATAAATAGCAATGCATCATATTTGCTTTTATGAATGAATGGGAGCAGAGAGATTTAAGTGTTGTGTAAGTATTCTAAATGCTTAACTAATGATAACTTCCAAGGGACATAGATAATCTGCGCTAATCCCAAATTACAGCACATATTCTGCCCTTCAGTTTAGAAACCCCCTTGTCAGGCAAATGGAGGAAAAGATGGAGTGCCTCAACCATCTTTCCTTTTGAGAGAATTATTTATCTGAGCTCCTTGCAAGTCTGTTACGGTTCATTCTACTTATTTACAACAGATGTGACTTATTCCACTCTTTTCCACCTTCAAGATTCTAGACTTAGTTTAGTGTTTGTTCTCCTTGACTGTTATTAGTCCCTTTCCTTTTTATTCTCAATTTTGGTCATAACAACTTCTCTCTCTTTCCTTTTTTTTTTTTTTTGCTTGGCTTTTGACTCTTGGTATAAAACTTATGGTGCTAATTAAGTTCGGTTATGAAACAATATGAAAGGCAGCCTCAATATGGGGAAAGAACAGAATATTGTACAACAATGGAGTTATGCTGTAAATGTGTAATATTAAGGAGTAAATGAAATAGATGTCATCTATTATTACTTTTCAAATTATATGTATGTCATACATTCAGAACTAACACAAAGATTTCTTCTGTAAACAGGGTGGTATGGATCTGGAGCCACGGAGGAGAAGGTCACCCTAAATTCATTTGTCAATCACAGGGTTACAATTAGTCAATTGAAATCCTAGGATATATTATGAAAAATATTTTCAAAAGAAAATGGTAGTGAAATATTGCTGCTGCTTCAGTCTTAGCTAGAATACTATCTATGTTTCCAGTCACCTGAGTTCAAGAAAAATGAATTCAAACTGAAGAGGTGTAGAGAAAGCTTTTAGTATGATCATGATAGCGGATAGCCTGTTTTGTGAGAAAAGATTAAATGAGTTTGACTTATTTATCAAAACAAAAGCAGGAAGAATATCTGATTGTTTTCTACTAATACATAAGTGGTGTTAACATTAGAGGAAAAAGAGCTTTCTAAGCTAAATGATGGAGCTGGCAGAAGGGCAAATGGATATAAATAATAAACTTTCTCCTGAATATAGACGTTTGAGGAAGACACTTAAGCATCAGACAAGTGATGTTCTACAACAGCTTCCTAGTAAGAGTTGTAGGGGAGAAAGAGCAAGAAAACTGATTAGTTTCAACATGAACCTTGATCAGTTTGTGGAAGTCTATGACCTGTCTTTCTGCAATAGAACGGAACATTATTCAGCAGCGCAAAGGCTCCCCTGAGTCCTATGCCCTGTTTCCCTTTTCTGTCTGAATTGTGCCTTAATTTCTAGCTATGTGCATACTGCCTGAAAATTTTCCAAATTTTTCTTTTCTGCAACTTGGACCTCTCTCTGAGTTCCTGCAGATTGCTGTGCAGATGGGTTTCTGATTGATTGTTGGGATTAGCCACCCAGCTCAGTATGTTCAAAGGCATGTCTACCTTGCAGCGCAACTCCTCCGTAGCAGCCACGTTCTACTGAGTGGCGCTGGTGAAACTCCAGAATAACACCACCAAAGTCAATATTGGACTAAGCTGATAGTTGTCTTTGAAAGAAAACTTGGAAACTAAAATTCCAAGTCAACTGCTGTTCTGTTCCTCCAGTTATGGATACAATTGCAGAGGAAAAATCAGCAACAAACCATGTAGTGCAGAACTTCTCCAGTCTGCTTTGATTTGCCTGCCAAGCCGATCTGCTTGTAGTTGACACCAATGCCATGTAGGTGCATAGAGTATTTCTACATTGTTCAGACATTGGAAGGAGGATGTTTTTTAAAATAATCTCTGTGTTGTGAAGATCATTCTGTCTGCATAGACTTCCTAATGTAAACTTCTTTTTGCTCTGATCTCAATATAAGCTTTATATTACAAAGTCCTACATGACATTATCTGTAGCTGGCTGTTTGTCTGAACCTCTTTCATAGCCCAAGGCACAGAAAGGCAGGTGAATTTAAATTTTAGCTTTCAAGTTGGTTTTCAAATGCTGTCAGTTTAAAATATTAAAATAACAGCAAGTTCTAACAACAGTCTCAGATTTTTTTTTGCCCAACTGAATATCTTTGACTTTACTGTACAGGAGCTCTACTTGTAATCAGTGTTATGGACAGCACTATGGAGTCCAGGCTTTAAAAAACTGGATAAAAATGTCAATGCTACCATTGACATGAAAGGGGGTCAATGCTTGCTTTTCTATCATTTATGTTTCAGTGTAGCAATAATGTAGTAAAGGAGATTTTTTCTTTGGAAAGATGAAGTAATAAGTTTAGTAAGAAATATGATAAGAAAAGAAATACATTCTAACAGATGAGAAAATGACTTTCCTTAGGGAGTATCATTTATTTTCTTCATTAAGCCATATCACGGAAGGATATCAGTTGATGGCTTATCTTCGGTTTCTGAAAGTGGGTATGACCCCAGCAAAAACTGTTTTGTCAGCTTTGTTTTAAGAGCATGTTTTTCTAATGAAATGATGTGTGTGCACACATGTCTCTCAGGTCTCTTTTCTTCAGTAATTTTTGAAGTTGACCACTTGCAGCCGAAATTGACACCAAAGTTACTAGTCTCAAAGACATCACATTTCTAAAACTTTTGTTAAAATAGATGCCTGTACAGAGAGGAAGAAAGGCTCTAAATAGAGCTTACTTATTAAATGCCAGAAGCTCCAAATAGGATTTTTTCCTGCCAACACAAATCCATAGGAAACCAGTCTCCTTGGTTCTCTTATTCATAGAACTACTTAGCTATCTACAATTTTACTGTATTTTAATCAACCGAAATGAAACCAGTTTGTATAAACAGCCAAGATATATCTGTTACTAAAATATGGACTGTTGTATATATAAAGCAGTTAGTGGGATGCCCTAAATTTCTTCTAGAAGTTGTTCTCTGTAACTGGCTAATCTCGCAAAATGATTTATGATACCTTTTTACACATTGTGCCAGCTGGAGTAATCAAACAGGGCTGATTAAAATTATGCTTCCCCAGTTCTACTTAAAATATGTAGTTCATAACTTTTATACATTTTGAATTGGCTTAGTGTTGCAGACTCTTAGAAGGCTCTGTTGTCTCTGCACTAGAGGAAGCATAGCCAAGTGAAAAACATGGCTATTAGTTTCTGGTCATGTATAAGAGACTGTGGGTGTTGTTTGTAGGAAATATCACAGGAGCATGTTTGGGATCTGTGGCCAAAATCTCACACAGCATGCTGAAGGTAACAAGATACATCACAACAAGGTGCTGAAGGTGTATCACAAAATGTAGCGCTGAATGTGATCTACTTACTCATTTTATCATATGTTTTTTCCATAAAGATATCAGGTTAAAATGCAATTTGAAATGTAATCCTGGCAGTATGGGGTTATTTTCAGTGTAACCTGATTATTATTTATCAAGTCCTGGACTATAGTGGGGTCATGATGGGGACACATCTCCTCCTATACATACAGTGTAAAATTAGGAGTAATATTCATTTAATATCAGAGACAAGATGAGCAGTATTTTAATAAATAAAAAGAGCCAACTAATTTAATTTGGGATAGTAAAGTTAGAGTTATACAAGTCATATTCAGTCACTGAGTCTTTCTAGAGGCCCACTGTGAGAGAGAACAAAAGTGAATCAGTAAAGACAAATTTTAAAGGACTTCAGCTCTTCTCTACTGCTTTTGGCTAGTCAGTTAACTCCTGTTTTCCATGTGCCTTCAGTCTTAGCCAGTGGGATGGTAGGAGTGGAATAGGGCCTGCACACTAAACTGGATACCCATGTCTTCTTCCTTGCTGGCCAGAAGCTCCACCTGGGAATCCACTTTGTCATTCCAGAGGATCTTGCTTACATTGGTATCTACTTGTGTGTGATAAAAGCAATGGTATGCGCTGGATCATCATCCTTTTTTGTGCTCTGCATAGCACCAAAAGCAAGGGAAAACCTTAAAGGCTAATAGCCACCGGCACGGCACATGTGCTAGGGACCCACAGCTTGGACCACCTCTGGCCAGGCAAGCCCCATTCCTCCGTGGGATCCTGCAGAGCTGAACATGGCAGTCTCAGGCTGTGTGGCAGTGTCAGGAGCAGCTCTCACAGCCCAGTGGAACCAGCAGCTACTGCTGAACTTGCTCCCTTCAGATAAGAGTGTGTTAATTTCTAGTGCTTACAATAGAACAGAAAGGAAAAATCCAGCTAATGATGTGCTGTCTGTCTTGTCTGATCCCCCTGTTCTTCCATGTTGAGGTGCTTTTACCTCAGAACCTCCTAAGTGTCATCTCCAGCCTGGTTAAGTAACCCCATAAAGGGAAATATCTTCTAAGGAACAGGTGTTTTCAAAGCCCACAAATGTTCTGAGAAAAAAGGAAGATTCCTTTTCTCCTATAGTTTACTGAGCGGTTTTTGTTTGTTCTGATTACTTATGTTTGTGAAATTATGAGGAAATACAACCCTGGAAAGCTGGGAAGTTATGGTTACGTATGCCCTCCTTCTCATTATCTTTCTGGTGTAGTCTGTGTTTAGATTTCTTGGTGATATCATTTATTTGCTTACAGAAAAGTAATTGGATTCGTTTTAGAAAATGACCCTGCATGATATGGGGGTGAGGAGGAAGAAAGACAATAAAAGATCTCACAGAACTGAGATTTACAATAAATGTTGTGGCTTTGGAAAATCGTTTGTTCACTTTGAGTAAAACTTCTAAAAGGCAGTTGGATTACTAGCTACTTTTTAGGCCAGAATAAATGTCTAAAAAAACAGATTAATCTCAATGGAAACACTAAGTTAGATATGTCATCGTTCTTGTTAAGCTGTGAAAATGTTCTACAAAGTCCCATTTGTAGATATGAAAAAATAAGACACACATTATATAAGTGCTTTAGAAAGAACCAGTCATTTGCAATAAGGATGTAGGATTCAGGTCTGTTTCTCATGACACTAGAAGTTCTAGACAGATCTCCCCAACATAACACAAACAGTACAAACTATATTGCTGAGAACATAACAATATTCATACTGGGTCAAACCAATGGGCCATCCAGCACAGTATCTTGTTTCTGAGAGTAGACGATAGAGGATACCAAGGAAAGTGATAGAGGGCAATACACATTCATTCTTACCTGCTTCTGACAATCTGTAGACCAAGGGCATCCAGAACCAGAGTTCATATCCACATCTTCATGTTTTTTCCTCAGTTTAAACTCCTGGGTGTAAATGTCTCAGGATAAGGTAAATAGCACCGTATATAAATAAAGAGCAAACCTGTCTCTTTATTATGCATCCACACACCACCTCTGATGGTGCACATGGGTCCACAGCCAAGGTTCCAGAATGCTATTGCAACAGAATAATTACTATTCATCTTAAATATCCTTGTCAGAAGACTGAAATGGATATGCTTAAGAATTGCTCAGGAAAAAATGCAGTAATGTCAAAAGCCAAGAGATTTAGTCATGAGGTGACAGTAAAATTTTGGCTCCACTAAAGTCAAAATGACCTTTGCCAGTGGCTGCAGTAAAGTCCAGATTTTTGACTTGAGCATCTGGCCATCCTTACTTGGATATCCTGAGGTAGTCCCCTGCCTGAAGGGGCTCCAGGGAAAGGTGTGCTCGCATGAGCTCTCACCACCACAGTCAGATACACAAACCTACACAGAGCTTTGCTGACTTCAAAGATTGTTAGCAAAGCCTCGGTCTTGTTACTGAATCCATCTATACTGCTACAATGGCAATAGCTGAGTTAGTTATGCTATAAGCATCAGTTGCCATGTAGGCTAGTGCAGTACATCATAGATTATTGATAACCACATCCTAGGAAGAAGTGGAGCCCTCCAGAGTATCAACAGCGTATGATAAAATCGAAATGAGAGAAGCATAATGAAGCTGGGATTAGCTACAATGCTTGAGTACTGCCTGTTTGTGTTGTAATATGTTGCACTCCATACTATAACCTTGTAATGAGGTTAGTTTATAAATTATTAATAGATACTCTAAAAGTACCTTACAGATAAGAATAACATTGGTTACAAGCTCATCAGCAGATAATGTTATATTGCAGTAATAATCAACCTGCTGAACTCTAATCACCTATAACAATTGAGACCTATTTGTGAAAATATCTATTAATTTACCATTAACTATTTATTAAAGGAAACTTAATACAAAACTTGACAGTAATGGGCATATAATATAAGATCACTTTTTTTATTATTATTTTGTCTTTCAGCACTTGCTTTGATAGGATAATTTCTGCAAATAATAGGAAATGTATCAGCTAGAACTCAGGGGGAGGAGAAATTCATTTTTCTTCTATTGTGCATTATTTTGAAACAAGAAGCTCAGTTTTTGTGCTGGGCAGTGGAAATAATGCTTTCATGAAAAAAGAAAAAAAAAAAAAGGTTTGCTACAGCAGTGCATAGAACAACCGTGCAAGTAAATTGGGTTACACAGAAATTATATCCTCTGGAATTCACACCCCCTGCAACACTTTTATTCCATATGAATCAAATCATATTCTCTAATCACAGCTGGAGAGCTGGGTATGTAAGTGGGACAAGGCACTCCAGTGACAAAGTGGTCGCTAAGAACTTCATACCCACCTTGGATCACAGTTTCACTTGGATATCTGAGAGAGACTTCAGGTTTTGTGTGCCCAGCACAGAGATAGTAATTGCAGGAAGGTTAAAATTCCACTGTCTTGAAATTTGTGGCCTTCTAAGTTCTCTTCAGTCTGGGACTCAAAATAATGCTTTTGGGAAAGCAGGACATAAGCTATAATAATTACAATGCCACAATGGGAAACTGATTGTCATCTAGTTTTACACATGTTGAAAATTAATTTTTAAAATCCAGCAAAAAATTAAGAGAAAAAAGAAAATCTGGAATTCTTTCATTTGGAAGTCAGTTGCCATTCAGTTCAGGAAGACTACAGATGTCCCCGTGCTGTGGAGGTCCCACTCTGGAGAGGCTATAGATTTAGTGCCACTACTTTCCAAAGCCGGTGGGGAGGGGCAGACTATACAGCTTTACAGTGTGATCTATGAGAAGCTGAACTACATGGGTGCTAGCTACACTCCACTGTGGCTGTATGACTGTAGCCTACCATCAGCAGAATAACTGTAGGTCTTTCTTCATACTGCTTTGCAAAAATATCTTGCATCCTTTACCATCAACTGAAGTCAATACAACAATGGATAGGAAGCATTTTAGTTAATAAATTAGCTTATCTTTTGATATTATAACAGTAGATAAAATACACACACACACACACACACACACACACACACACCAATTTCCCCCCCACACACACACACTGCCAAGAAATAGCATTTTTCATTCATTATACTGGGAATAACATACAACAACAGGATTATGATGACTGAAAATGTACCATACTGAAATAAAATTAGTTTAAAAGGCAGGAACAATGTCAGCATCAGGTAGTTTTCTTGCAAGGTGGAAAATGGCTTTAATAACTTTATTGTTGGAACTGGTCTAAAAAATGTAAAGGCTTCCTCCCACCTCCATGCCTCCAGTACAAGGATGATTGTGTTAAAAGCAAGATCTCTTGGTCTAGAGGGCTCTTTCAGTTTTATCAGCCTATGAAAAACAAGGGCTATGGCATGCAGCTGAAAATTAGCAATGCAAAGGGTTGAAATCCCATTCAGACATGGGTGCATTTCAGAGTAAGGAACCAAACGGTAATATTCATTATATGAAAAGTTAATGCATCATGCTGCCTAGGAAGGCTGCTGAGAGGTGACGCAGGAAAATCAATAAAGATTGAAGTCTAAAAGCGCAGGCAGAATGTGGAATAAGAGCTCTAAAGGCAAGGAATCCAATTGCCAGAGTTAATATTACCTTTTTGGAACATGCTTTTTGGACTTGCTGAGTAGGAAATAACATAGGGACTTTGCTCCGTATTTTGGAAAGGGACCACTGTGTTGTCTAAGGAAGAAAAGAGGGTGAGAGATGATTCAGGTAGAAAATTTGGGCAGGGGTGGCTATGCGCTCAGGAAGAACTTAGCCTGCTCAGAGCTGTTCATCGCTGAGGCTGTGATTAAGTGTTCATTAACATCAGATATCTGGGTGCTAGGTTATCACATAGTTGCTCCGGCCTGGGCATGAGCAATTTATTGCTCTTCTGTCAAAACAGTCAAAGCACCTGAAATGGTGTCTGTGCTGTATTTACACCAGTTGTGAGAGAACAGATTTACCTGGTCTGGTATAGTGTCTGTGGGGATACAGTTTCCCCAGTTTTCAAACAAACTGGAAATCAGCAGGGAGCCTTTGGACTGAGTCAGCATTTTGTGGCATGTATCTGTGACGTTTGTGATCATTCACAAAATTAGCTTTACCATATTGTGGAATATGGTCTTCATGCCAGTTACATGCAGAGGCATGAGCATAAAACTGGGGATCAACTAAAAGAAATAAGGGGCATAAAAAGGGGGTGGAAGGGGAAGGGGACTGATATCCCTTATTTGTGAACCTCAGTGTAATTTGAACAATTTTATGCCATTTTTATTAAATGACTATGATCTTTTAAATGACTTGTCCTTTTGGACATCCCTTTTTGTCATCCCTTTTACACGACAAACTCCAGCTTAGTATATGCCTGTGGATACCAGCACAACAATGTGTTTCAGGAGCCACTAACGCTGATGAATCAGAGACCAGTTGCTCATGTTATCTGCTGGGGACTGGAAGGTGCAGAGCCCTTGGTGATCAGGCACCCGTGACTCAAACTGGTGAGTTGGAGGATAATTTTGGCAAATCGAGAACACTGTTGCGGCAGGGCTCTGCTCATCTGACCGGGTTAGCTTGAATCAGTTATTCTTCCTAATACACTCGTAAATGTTCTCCCAGTGTGCTGGGAGAATGTTATGAAGATATAATGGTATGACAGGAGAGCTGACTATGGCAATCTGCTATTGTGGATTTGTTATGATACAAGACAGATGCAAGACATTTTTTAATATGTGTATAAATTGCGAACACAGCGAGATAAACAAACGCTGTAAAACTATACCAATATCCTACATGAAACCAATTAGGTATGTTACTGGTGCTTCTCACACTCTCCAAATGCAGTACATTATACAGCAGACTGCTTCAAGACATGCAGCCCTGACACGTGTACACCAGATGAATAAAATCCTGCCTATGGCAAACTCATTTGTGATGACTGTATAAACCAGCAAACTCCATAAAAAGAAAAACTGAGAAGAATTCAAGCTTTTGTTACATAGTGCCATTATCAATGAACACACTCATCCTAGCTTCATAATACTAGGGCCTACTGCTACACATTTTAGGAACTACATCATTGGTAGGAGATCAATAGCATTTTTGAAGTACATACAAAACCTATAACCTGATCCACCTGCATGATTTTTTATTTCAAAAAAAAAACAAAACAAAGATTTACTTATAGCCAGTTTCACAGGCTGCAATCACTTTACAGGTCACAAGGAGACTTTCAGGCAAAGGCACAACATATGTCTAACAGGCTCAAAGTAAGAGCTTACCTGGAAAACTGGATTTAAGTAATCAGGAAGCTTATTTAAAGCACTAAAACTGAGAAAGCAGAGCCATCCATAACCTAAGGTACTGAACTTTTGATTTTTTTTCTGATTTTTTTCCCCCCACTAATGGTATTTTTCAATTTGAAGGCTAATATTAAGCAAAACCAAGGACATTCCTTCTGCCAGTTATAAATTGTGCTAGCCTTTTCCATCACTAAGTAAAGTGTTAGATGAAGTAAAAAAGCTTAACCCTTTCCTCCATGTCACCTATTTTTATACAGCTTGCTCTATTACAGCTACAATAGCCAGCAGCTTGTTTTGGTCACAGTTGTACCTCTGGCATCTTCACACACGGGGCGCTCTGCTGCAAGCTGAGGTTCTCTACAGCCAGTGCAAATAGCCATTCACAATGTCCTGTGTTAAAACATCTGCTTAGAGTGAGGGTGTTGATCCGAGGATTGGGCTCAGAGGTTGCCCAACAGTTCTGAGCCAAAACCCTAAAAGATAATGGTTTGAACCTGTTAGGAAAAAATTCCTGGAGGGTGAAGCTGTGTGGTGCTGATGGTCCCATCAGGTTGCAGGCAATGAAGGCCTCAATGTGTTGTTTTTCTATCATTTTCTGTTCTTGGTCACCTGCTGATGAAACCTGCTAAGCACCTTGTTACAGAAAATTGCTCATTACTCTTAACACATGCAGGACCCCCTCATTCCCTCCCTCTTGTGCACCGGGTAGGAACCTCTTTGCAGAGAGAAAACAGCCAGGCTTTCTTCAAGAGATCATCATTTTCATCCTACACTAAAGATCTCGTTTTATCTTGCAGTCAAGCTTGTCAGCTCTCACCTTGCTTTTCCTTCTCAGCAAGGAACTGAAGAGGATTACCACCCTTCCCTCTTGCAAAGGAAAACTGCATGCCGCATCTCAGAGCTCTGGTGACGAACTACAGAACTTGCTATGCCATATGCCAAATGCATATTATTTGAAATAGGGTTGGGGTTTTTTTCTCCTTAAATGTCATTCTACAAAATTTGTGGTGATTGTCACCAGTATTTCCTGCCTATGAGCCTGTTTTAAGGAAGCACTTCAACCAAAGGATGACAGCACACTGTAGCATCATAAGTGACCTTGTGGTTCAACAGGAGAGATGGAACGGGGCTCATTTTGTCAGTATTAGTTCTTCATAGCACCATAACACCTGTGGAGAGGAGGAACCCTGCGAGAGGAAGCTAGGGAAGCCATACACAGTACAGAGAAGCTGAACAAAAGAATTTAACCAGAATATGATAAAGAAACCAGTCATTCTGCAGAGAGAGGCAACACATATCCAGATTCACTGTAAGTGCTGTTGGCATGCTAATTTCTTACTCAATCAGACTATCAGTTCTTCATCTGTGTCCCATGGCCTGCCAGTTGCCTGCTGAGGCATTAGTGTAAGTCAGTAGAAAATGGACTGGTCAGATGTGGCTGGCTTTTCTTGGATTTTACTGACACTGCTATTTAAAAAACAGCTAATGTATATGAAATACTTCCCTTCTATTATTTCCACCTAAGCCGTTGATGAAGCTGTCACAAGCATGCTCCATAACAACACATGGAGCTGGGGCAGGAAGGGATGGTGGGTTCTGTGTGATCCACAGGTGAGAAGCCACAGTTTCAAGAGCCTATACTAGATTTCTAGCATAGTACTAGATGCAGAAAAGAGCAGCTGGAGGGTTATGCCACCTTCTCTTCCGTCAAGCCTTGGGCTTCCAGCCAATAATGCTGTCCTTCCAAGACAAAACACACCTACCTTCCAGCTTTCTTCTGATGTGGGCTCAGAAACTCTCTCTTTCAACAGTTCCTTTGGTACATGAACAAAGTGTTTATGACTAGATATTATGCAAGAATGTCCAGAGTATGGGACGTAAGACCAACAGGATTAGAATCGCATGTGACAGAAGTGAAGAAGAGACAGTGAAATACTGGAAACCACTCCCATAAGAGGCCTAGCACTGAAATACAGAAGCTTTTCAAGATGCAAAAACATAAAACACCAGCAAAACAGGCATCAAGTCCTAAGACGGATTTCAAGACATAAGATAACAACTTTAGAAAAGAAAAGCAAGCCCAGAGACTGTCGGATTAATTGAACACAGCGTCAGGAAAGATTGCTTTATGAAATGCTGCTTCTTAAAGCATCACAAAGTCAGAAAGACATAAAAAACATTGATTGGCAGCACAGGGGAAATGGAAACCACAAGTGATCAATAAGGCAACTGCCAGCAGGTGGTGGTGACACATCAGTGCATGAAGCCCTGCATGGAGCTTGAAGTGGCTAAGTAATAGGATGGAGACCTAACCATTGATCAAAAATATTTTTATGTTGCAAAAGGTCTTGGAAGTACACCCTCTGGCATTTGAATCCATTTAATAAAAATGCTTCTATTATTTGTGCCTGCTTAACACGACTGCTAGCAGCCTCTGCAAGCCTTAAAGGCTGAACTCATTAGCTATTTATTACAGAAGAAGTTGGGATCTCCTGATACCAACAATTAATTCAGGCGTATTGTTAGTAGTGGGAAGTGCTGGTAAATCATATCTGTGTTGCCAAAGTATTAATGAACTACTTACTGTGTGTTTCCAACGGACGTGAGTCTCATCAGCCAGGCATCACGGCACATGAGCTTTCCCAAAGCTTTGCCTTTTCTTCTGACCTCTGCACTTTTCAGGCACTTTCTGGACAACCCTTATTTAAGCAGCTCTTTTCCCATGCTGCATTTGTGCTGTTGTTGCGAAGACTCATGTACTCGCCTACCTGCGTGTGCGGGGGCTGCCTGCTTCTCCGTGGAGTCCGGGCAGCCACGCTGGGAGCGAGGAGCCTTCCCGCAAGCCCACGGCTGCTGGCCCAGGCGGCAGCGGGGCTGCCAGCCCAGCACGAGCAGCAGTCAGCAGCGATCTCTCTTCGTTCAGCCCTCGTCCTGCCCTGTTGGGTGGCCCAGGCAGCCTGAGCCTGCACTGAAGGATGTGCAGAAGGAACCGAGCTTTTGCTGCTGCAGCATCCCCCACCGCAGGCCCGATGGCAGGCAGGCAGCTCCCTGCCTCCCCCACACCCTCCCCACCCGGCCCTGCCGTGGAGCCTGCCTGTGCGGTGGGTTTGGGCAGCTGTTTGGATGTTCTGTCACACTGCAACACGAGGCGGTACCTTCCTTAGACGTCAGGGGATTTGCAGGCGTCAGCAGGCCATGGCTGCTGAGCGCTGCAGCGTCGTGCAAATCACATTCCCTGCCTACGCTCGATGTCGTAGGCTCCCGCTATCCCCCAGTCAAGCAAAACGTGGACCTCAGAGGTGAGAATGCAGCAACACAAAATAAAAAGGCAGAGTTATTTGTACTGTCCTGATTTTAACCACCTGTTTTATATCAGCAAGCAATTTCAGTTACTGATGTGATTTCTCCGTGTGCAGGGTTGTGACCTAAATCCTGCCGGCGTACTGCACTGGCAGCTGCCCGCTGGACTGGTTTTGAAGGCGCCGTGAGCCTAGACGGGCTGCAATGCCCACGCTGGAGGCAGACGCGCCTCAGTGCATTACTGCCAGTGGCAGATCTAAATAAGAACATATCCACAAACCCAAGTGGTTTTCCCACAACAACGACAGGAAAGTAACGCTTGCAATCACCACAGAATCACCACAGAAGGCAGTATGTGGAGCCATCGAGTTTTCGTTGCAAAACACTGAGCATCGATTGCATAACGCGCAGACGCGCGTCTCGATGACGGCTCTTGGCTGCGATGCAGCTAGGTACGACTTCGGAATGCGCTCCCTGGGGGACACTGGCTGCCGTATCTCGAGATTTGGAACATCTGTCCCTGCCTGCCAGCCCGGCTGAGGCGGAGGTGAGCGCTTCTGCCTTTTCTACCACAGCTCCAGGGTTAGTTGAACAGTGAGTAGATGCAGGTTATCGCAAATAATCAGGTGACAGGGGCTTGGTGAAAGGCCCCGCTCCTCCAGGCAGACATCTGCTGATAAACCGGGATTCGATCTAAGGAACGGCACTCCTAACGGAGCCGGGAACAGAGCTCGGGCTCCGAGGTCCCGTTCTGTACGGAGACAACCGTCCTTCCCAAAGGGATTTTGACAGGGTCACAGGGATGTGGGGGGGACCAGCCGCGGTGAGGAAACGGGGTTATCGGGAAGCTTCCTAATAGCTTGAGACAAGGAAGAAAGGAATGGTGCTCTGCACTGTCAAGTGACTGACAGTCCCAGATGAGGTTTGCTCGGAAATTTGAGATCTAATTAAAGCAGGACTTGGATCTCATCCTTCTTTCTGCACGCCTGGGACAATGAAATACCGACTTGTGCATCTGTTCTGGATGTGTATTTGATGCAAATAAGAAGGAAGTCTGTAAATACATCAAAAACCATACTTTATTTTATGTATAGCAATACAATTTACATATTAAATAACACTATAATAGAATGATTTGATATAGTCTTAAACATAACAAAAAGAAGATTCAAGTTACAAAAAAACCCCAAACAAAAAAGAAAAAACAGAACAAAACAAACGAACAAAAAATCTCCCTCAAAATACTCCCTCCCACCCGGTCCCAAAACCGAACACCACATTTTTTTTTTCCAAATGGATCAATGAGACAAACGTATCCAGTGACTGGCTAAGTCTAATTCCTATTGCACACACTGACAATGGAATCCAAAGAAAATCCAACTTTCACAATCACTGCCCCAAAGAAATGACATGGGTGGAAATCTTTTTGGAGTGTGATGATGGTGTCTCACTATCTTGATACACAGAAGGTATGTATTCACATAGCCACCACAGAACTAGGAAGGAGGTGAAACTAGAAAAAAATTAGCTTTATATGAAAATATAAAATTCTATGATTATATACCATAGATACAAAGTTCCCAGAAGATGCTTATCCAAGCAACAAAATATTTACAGTTTTAATGATTTTGCTATTTAAAAATGAAGGAAAAGAAAATAGGAGTACACATGAATGCTTAGGTATTTAGAAAGAATGGCTGCTTGCTAGTTTCAAATGCTCTAACAAAACAAAAGAAGTCACTACCCCAAATGTTGGAGAGTTGTGACATTGTATAAAATTGACTATCTCCTCTTTTGGAGACGTTTATTCTTAAAACTCAAGACATTTTTCTTGAAATTAATTATCCTCTGTAGAAAATGCTTCCCTTTGCAAATAGTTAACAAAAACACTAAAAACAGTTTAACAGCTAGGACAAAGTAGAGGCCAAATCTCTTCATTACAGTTCCTTCTCTTTCTCTATTTTTGCACGCCTTTTCCTTTGATAAGAAAAGCCAATGTAGTTCACATTGTTAGAATGGCAACAAAGAGAAGAAGAGCAAAGGGGTAACAATAACAGTTGAATTACAGCTCTGTTAAAAAAAAATTTAAAAAGAACAGAAAAAAAAGCAGAAAAGCAATGCAGTGGCTTAACAAATAGGCATTTTCCCTTCATATAAAAATTCACCGGCACCATTTGACATGAACTTCAGAACATAGGATTTGATGTCAAAAGGCATGAATTTGAGAAAGACTGCTAAAACTTTAAGACAACTACATTTTAATTTTTTTTAAAGTTGTTTTTGTTTTGCTGAGAATTAGTAATATGTATCTTTGGTAAAATTGGTATCTATATTTTAGCTTTTAAATAAAATATATCAGCTTAAAAAAAGATTAATAAGAAGGCAGTTGTGCTGTGTCATAAAGATTATTCTCCTAATGTTCCGGTACGTGACTCCGGGTTCAAACCATTCAAGCAGTCAGAAATCAGAAAAAAACAACTGAAATTCTGCAGATCCTGTAAATGACTCCACTAACCTAGAACAGACCCACGGTACAGAAACAGTCACACACAAGGAGTAGTTTAAGGATTTGGTTTTTTTTTTTTCCTGTTCATAAATTCATATTTGGAAACAGACACTGTGAAATACTAAGGACAAACGCTGCTTTAAATGAAAGTTGTTCAGACCTTGGTCCGGCACAAGAATCAGCCTGCCTAGCCTGCACGTACGAGCAGTCCTGCTGGCTTCCCCAGGCCCTCCTACGCATGTCCGGTTACTCACGTACAGGAGTGTGTGTACGACTAAGGCATTTGGCTGCGAACATCACCAATTTAGATGTTAAGAAGACACAGCAACTTCCCAAACGTTTCCTCTTGGAAAGCTTGGTTATTATTTTGGGCTCAACTCAGAAGTCTCATACGTCTTTCACGCGGTCTGCTGGTGGAGTACACAAGCAAAACATGGCAAAACAGTATTTTCTAAATGTAGACACACGCATGCATGCACACTTCAATCCACTATTTCCTTATTCCTCAGGGCTGGGGCTGAGCCTCACATTTTACAGCAGTGGACCATACTTAGGGGTCTCCTAATTTGCAGGCCTGCATGTTGCTTGAGGACTTCTGATGCTGGAAAGCCATCCTGACCACGCAGCAAGCAGTGGTTACAATATGTGAGGTTAGTGTGGCAAAAGCAAGGAAGTGCCCGTTTGCCGTGGTGCACGTGTGTGGGACTTGACTTTGGCTCGACAGCCACACGAGAGCATCCCAGTGGAGCTCTGCGAGTGCCGATCTCAACACCTGTTTGGTCCTTCCGACAGGCTCATTCAGTCCCAGGGGAAGAGGTGCAAAGCCACGTAAAGAAAGCAGAACGCCAGCTGCTTACATCAGGATAGATCTGGCTCTTACGCACTCTTAATCCTGACTTTCACAAGCAATCCCTAGCTTCATCCACTCCAAACGTAATGCATCACTACCATCTATCAGCTATCTGACTGTTCACACTCAGCTTGATCCCCCTTAAGAAAAAATCCATGGAGAAGTCATAGTACATCAGTGTAAATTATTTCCCCATGAATTAAGCCCCGAGCAGGTATTTCAGGTGTGGGAAAATGCCAATGCAAATGCATGGATTTCCAAAGCATCTACCAACGTTCAGCCTCACCACCTTCTTTCATTGATTTTTAAAACCTGTGAGAAGATAAGGGATTAAACCAAGGCTATTCAGGCAGTGTGTCATGAAGCACAGTTATCTTCCATCATGCCACTGAAATGAAAAGCAATCGGCTAAAAGTACTGAACAAATCCAACTCTCCTAGTGCCTGCAGTGATCTTTGTGTCACTTAGCTCTCGTCCGGGTTTGAATTCTCTCCTCCTCCCTGCACCTCCCCGGGAACTTCACTGCTCCAAACCAAACTGCTCGAATCCAGCCGAATCCCTCCGTGCTACGCGCGATCCCGGCCCAGGCAGTGCCAGCCCTAGCGAGGGGGCACCGGCGCCGCGGCAGCAGAGCACGGCGGCCAGCAGACCCGCTGCCAACCCTTCCGACCCTCGCGGACCGCGGTTCTGGGAAACCGCTCTGGTTTCTGGGGTGTCGTGACCGGGCGGCCGGTCTGACCTCCTAGCACGCACTACGCTGGCTCACTCCTCGCTGCCGGCTCCTCCCAAGGCAAAGGGGACGCAGGCTACAAAGCATTCTTTTGAAGCACTTTGCACGTTTTTTTATTCAGACTAGCTGGTGCTGGGCATGGGATTTCCTTACAGAAACCACGGCTGTATTACACTGCTCAGCATTAGCAGTTATTTGGATCGCTTGTATCGAGGGATTAAACAAACTGGTAAGTCAAAGGTAACCACGAACTCTCAAATACTTTAGGAAACCTTTCCCTCATTAAAAATAAAAGACCAGATGTCAGCACATACCAGTTTGCATAGCTCCACTGCTCTCGACAAGGCCGTTTCAGTTTGCACCTCATGAGGTTCTGACCCAAAACACCTGCCCTGGGGAATTTCAAACGGTTCACTCGGCTCTTCTCTCTGTGAAAACGCACACGATGCCCTCCGCTTGGCTAAGCTTCCTCCCTGCCCTCCCCTCCAATAAAAGAAGTGGTTTTTGCCTTGCCAAATGTCTCTATTTCAGCAAGACTGGACGGGCAGCAGAAATTAATAGTGTTACATTTAAATGAAAAATATGCTGTAATATTTTGACAAGTTTTGAAAAATTACAATGCATGTTTCGTGCAGTTGAAATTGAAAAGTAAAGAAAATAATGCCATATATAAAGGATAGTGCCTTTAACTGTATACCAAACATCAGAATGGTTGAAATAACATATTTCATTTTCAAGGCAGATTCAGTAACCTCTCCCTATTCAGCAGAGCTATGAAGGACACAATTAGCTTTAACTCCCAGGAGAGTTAAGTATGTGCTTACTTCTTTTATTAAATAGGGATGGACCCTTGGACCAAATACAAACGAAAAGGGAGCCAGTGAGGATGTATACTTAAATGCTCCAAACAATAACTGAATTATTTAGATAATCTGGGGAAAAACATATCATTGGTGTGGGAGGGAAAACAGAATCAATAGGTTTGTGCTAAGCGATTAGTTTGGCAAAAAAAAGAGGGAGAATGTAACTTTATAGGTAGTTTTTTTATTAGTTTGCTTCACCAGTAAATATGGATCAGTACTTTATGTTTTAGCACTAAAGTATGAAAATTACACACCTGTAAAAATGGCATCTAACAGTTATGAAATTAAGAAACGCCTGTCATCATGTAACATACCATTAGGTGTGAGGTCATATTCAAGAGATAGTAAGGAAATTAATGTGTTTAAAATATTGAATAGCTTAGTAATGTAAAATATTGCTACCTTCAATATATCTGAAAACAGGTCTGGTTTTGGACTGTAGTAGATTTCTCACTGTATTGGCTCTGATGAAAATAAAAACAAAACACTTTCTTCTGCTTAAAAACTAAAATCTACGTTTTTCCTGAATAACTGGGGAAACTTTGGAGCTGTAAATTCGAAACCTGTAAATGTGTCCCACATATGAATTGCATCAAATTTATATTTATATTGTATGTAATTTATATATTCTATGTGAAGCAAGTCTTAGGCCTGTGAGTGTACAAAACAGTAATTTGAAACAATACAGAAACAATTGTTTCAGCTCCACAAGGCTGTTACATCTTCGTTGTAGCTAAAAATCACCTGCCACATTTTGTCAAGAAAGGATGAACTTTGCTCATCCACTCCACTGGAATACAGAATACAGTTACCAAAATTGTGACGTGATCATTAAAATAATAAATATGGTATGAAGGGGTACAGTATCTGTCATAGAAAGAATCCACCTGGCCTAGCATTCAAGATCTAAGATTTGAGGGTCGCTGTAGTTAGCAAAACTTCACTGCATTTAAACAAAACAAAAAAGCATATGTTTGTTGTCATGGAATGTCACATCAGGGCTTGTTTTGTATTAGAATATTATAGGCAGTAACACTGATCATATAGTGCAAACTAGATAAAATTGCGTTTCACTGTGTGAAATAAACAGAGGTGCAAATGCTCAGTAGGATACCATTAAGACATAAAATGGCAAAAAATAAATATCAAAACTTTTATCAGTGTAAAAAAGTAATTGGGTTATTGTATAACCTAGAGTCTGGCAAAAAAGGCCTCAAAAAAGTTCGCTCAGTCTTCAGAAGTTCTACAAATTAAGTGCCTTTTCAGGTTTCCAATTAGACAAGAGACTCCATGCTTTCCGCGGGATCCGATTCATCGCTGGCCATCACAGCACCGTTTTTGTCCAGTGTCATGGGACCATTTCCATTTTCCTTAGTGCTGACCAAGCTTAGCATTGCCTTATAAAGAAACTGGTACTGTTCCTGGAAAAGAAAGGACAGATTATTGCAAACCTTGCAGGATATGTAAGTGAGTGGCACTTAAATTTGGCGTTTCCAGGCTAGGTCGCGGATACTTGTAGAAAGAAAAAAAACATTTCATACAAAATGTTCCAGGCTGTTAATACCAACAGCTCCAAAGCAGCCATCTGACATGGTACAGAAATACAGTAATGGAGAACACTCAGAAACACATGCTTCACAGTCAGGATGCCAAGTCTTCATATTGCTTACAGAATATTTACTTTCCTCCTGTTGCTTTCTCCACGCAGACACCACTGATGTCAGTAAACTACACAATCTAGATAAATTACATTCTTCCCATTTCCTGAGGGCATAGCAAATAGAAGTTGCTTCTCTGTGAAGGCACTAACATGTAACAGAATACGAAGCATTGTTCTTTTTCATTTTGTAGGTAATAAAATGCATCATTACTACAAGCATACGTATAGCGAGGAAAAATATTTAGAGAGTAATTACCTACGTTAATCTAGTTTAATATTGTCACCCCAAACCTCCAGTTTTCGGTAGAATATTTTATTTCTGATCCACTGCCCACTGGAGAGAAAAGAAGTCTTTCCACTGACATTATAAGGATACTGCAGAAGGGCCAAAAGTGCACCTTGCATGCAACATAAGAAACCAAACAGCATGTTGCAATAAACCTAAAAAGTCACTACACTAGCTTTCCTGCAAGAATGGCATACTTCCACTATTTCCCTTTCTATTCCATTATCGAGTTGATTTTAAATAGTAATGTATGCTATATGTACAGTCATTTTATATAATGAAGCCAGTGTGTCAATACCTTTATTGCTTTTGCACATATAGTTTCTGAATACATAAATATGCTAAATCAGGTGTTAGCTTAAATCCTCAGAGGAGGGATGAGGACAGCGCAAGGAGCCATTTACAGCTTCTTAAATCCAAGGCTTCGTCTAGAGACGATTCTCAGCAGCAACAGCAGGTCAAACACAGCCGAAGCGGCGTGTTACGGCCAAACTCAGCCTTGGGGTTACCTCTGTGAAGGACCCCCAGGCTGGGTGTAGAGCAGCGAGAAAGAGGGAAGGGGCAGGTCCTCCTTCTGCCTCTGGGACGAGGCCCTGGCCCATACTGTGCCCTCAGCCCGCTTGGACATTTTCCAGGAGGATGTAAGTGGGGTCAAAACTCTACTAGAGACGGGACTAATGCTGAAACAGCACAGACGAGTGCAGGACAGTATCCGAGCCCTGGCTCGTCCCCTAGTGCAGGCAGCGCAACGCGCACAGGGCAAAGGGTGCTGCTCTCTGCACACAGAGCGCAGGCTCCTGTTGAAGCCTTATCTCCCCCTTCAGCTCTACCTGCACTGCTTGGGATCAAAATAAGCCAGGTTTAAATAGCAGATCTTAACGTACACGGCTGGCAGCGAGATGGTGACAAGCTGAAAGGCCAGGGCTGTCCGTACAGTGGCATTACTGTATGAGAAATAAGCTTAACTGCACATCAGAGACCGTGTGGGTTTGAGGTGTATAAAAATGACAACAATACAGAAAAAGCCCAAATGCAACTTCTGCTTGATAACGTACACAAAGCTGCATGTGTGTTTTAGTTCGTGCTTTTTGTCTCAGACAAAAACCTTGTAAACTACCAATTTATATTCCATTTAAAGACTTACAATGTCTGTAAATACTCCAGGCCGCATAAGATTTATCATCTTTGCCACCTGGAAAACATCAACAGCATTTTCATTCTCCAGCTGCTGGGACAGAGTGGTAAGGGCACACAGCGTTCCTGCCGACACAGCTCCATACCTGAAAAACCAGACCACAACGATAAGGTACTCACAAACAAACCTGGGCACCCTGACACAGAGCCATGAAAATGTTGATATAGTCTTATTTGATTACTGCAGCTCATCTTTATATCTATTAAAAGCTCTGTTCTATGCTAGTTAAGTTTTAGTCATTTTAATTTAAAAAAGAAATTTGGTGGTATACGAGTCACCTCAGGATATCAGCAGTTTTCAATAGAAAGAACTGGAGCAGCAAAATAATGCGAGCCATTTAAAAATACCCAGCTTGGAGAGTACACTCCTGGAGTCAGGTTTCACATGTACTGAAAGCATCTGCATTATAGCTGAGCGTATTTTACAATTCATTAGTGGGAGCTCAAGCAAAACACAAACTATTACAAAGAAATGAGACTTTGTCTCCTCCTCCATGTCTGACAATTTTATAAAACTAACATGGACATGAGCTGCTCATGAGCAAATGGGACGCATCTCAAAGTCTTCCTTAGGTCTGACTCATGGGCAAAATGCAACATTCCTGAGTTGGGTACCCAAGAGACATTACAGATTCTGATAAGTTGAGCCATGCTGTCATTTAATAAGAACCTGAGCAATGGTGATTTGTCAGGAGAATGATGCACAATGTGTCCTTGAGACAGTGGTCAGACAAAAATCTTACTGCTGCTAAATCCAAAACCCTGTGGGTATGCTTGAATCGCAAGTGCAGTTGTGGGGCACCTGATAAAAGATCCCAAGCAACAGGGGCTCATAACTGCTTCTGAGGAGCCGTGGTTGTCCTCTGCTCTCCTGGTCCTCAGGAGACTGAACTGCTGTCCTGGCTTTGCTATGGCTCTGCTCTGTGACCTGGAGCAGGACTGCATCTAAATGTCCCCATCCGTGAAAGGGACATTGGTGCTGACTTGCTTTGTAAACTGGAGAACTGGGCATGAAAACGTAAACGATCGGCGAGTACTGCAATGCCATCTGGTATAATAAGGTTACCACTAGTAATTTTAGAAGATTTCTGCGGAAATCAAGATATATGCTGCCTTGATTTCATACGATTTTTGCAAACTCAATTCGCCTAGAAATGGGAAACAGAAATCCAATCACAGTGGATCGCTGTTCTACCTGATGGAAAGTCCAAGAAGAAGAGGCAGGGCTCTTGCAGAGCTGCACACATGGCTGTGACTGATCATCTGATATGGACAATGTGGACTTTGCCTGATGCGTGTGCCTGATGGGGGACATCTAAATGCCTCTGAGGGCCTAATGCCCTGGTTTTTACTGAGGTTGATTACCTCCACCTCCCAACCATCTGAATGCTTTTCTCTCTGCAAATCATGCAACAAATCTTTGTCTAGTTGCCTACATATGGGTAATTGTATTTAAAATACTTGACTTTAAGTTGGTAGTATTCAGTACAGTTGTCTCTAGCTGGAATTTCTAAGCATACTTCTTTGAAATGTTTTGTTATCAAGTCATCCCACCATGTAATTCCTAAATATCACATGCATTTAGTATTTGCAAATCCATATATTTGGAATTAATCTGCAGTTGTAATTATTAGTGGATTATGTGATATAGTTGTTGCATATAGTAAAGGGAAATTTTCATTTTCAGCTACATTTGCTTAGGCTCCAAAGAAAAGCAGAATCCACATTATGTGAATAATAAAAAAATAAAAACCATTGAATATGACAAATAAACCAAAAAAGCAATTTACAGAAAGAATGACTCAGCACTGTTAGAAATGCAATTCTGATTCTTTTTTTTTTTTGGTCTAGCATGAAATGCCCAAATCAATAATGGTTCTAATTTTGTAAAACATAATCTTAAATACTGCAAGAGTAGCAAAACCTCACTTCAGACTACCCAAAGCATGAATATTAAAACTAGGCTGGAATTAATAAGCGCTGGCAAAAGCCAGCAGAGCTTACACTGTGCCTTAGCCAGGCAGGAAACAGTGGGAGAAAAACTGCTTGCTGTGGCCCAAGGCACCACTTGCAGGAGTCTGCTGGGAAAAGCCTGTTGCTGCAGCCGTACACTGATGCGAAGTGAAAGCTCTTTCAGCAAAGGCAGGTATCAGCACGCAATCTCTCATCAGCACCAAGGCTGACCTGACCACTGAAATACCAGAGTACGGTAATAACATTTTTGCACAAAAGGTGAAGATTTCTAAGACTTTCCCATTAACTCTGTCTGTTTTGTAGCAATGGTAAAGGTCTAATGGACTTGAGAGTGGGGGTTTAGAGTTGGTAGCAGTCATTTACATAGGCTCGGTGTTCACTCCAAGGGCAACTCAACCAGTGACAGAAAGCAGGCTTCCTCGTGATTTTAATGACAGAACAACTCCAGGGAGCTCGCTGCCTGCCAGGGCAAGATATCGTACGCAATGTAATATTTAGCACTCTTTATAACTGGGCATTCAAGCATAGCTGGCAAGACAATGAACACCACAGATCTACAAAAGAGACAAGTGCTGGCGCACACTGGCCCTGTGTTGGTGGGCTCCCTCCCTCATGCCTGGCACCACATGGTCCCCTTGGAGTGGTTTTGGGGGGAAGCAGAAGGAAGAAAAACAGATTCGCTCTAAGAAAACCTGGCGTCTTTGTCACAAGACACACTTCCTAATCATCCTGAGACACAGCTGAGCTGAACTTGTTCCTTATCTTATGTGGCACATTAAACCTGAGTTGTTAGATAGGAGCTCAGGTTTCCTTAAGACCATGCTGGGCTGCTCAAAGTATTTATTATCTAAGCCATGGCTCTGCTGTTTTTTTAAGTTGGTTGTAGAATTTGCTTGGGAAACTTCCAAGCAGAGAAGAACCCAGAACGCTTACAAAACAGACACAGCCTGACTTTCTGAGTCCATCTGGAAAGACTAGAACCAACAGCATAAACCAGACTAAACAAAACTCATTTGGCCTCAGATGCCAATGGATACCTCATCTCAGGAAGCTTAAATACTCTGATCCTTTTGTTTAGGCTACCAAACCCCATCCACTCCATGCAAGAAAGGACATTAATCCTGATCACTGTCCCATAGCAGAATAACTCCTTTTACAGCCTATGCATAAATGGGAGAAAAGAGATGACGTACTCATCATGAACTATGGTGGGGCCATCCCTTGTTAAGGCCTCTTCCTTGATTACATTAATAAGTTCAAAGGTACTGCTTATAGGAGCATCTGGATTTGGCCATTTAGGACATTGAAAGTGGCGGACTTCCAGAACGTAGTCATCCTGAAATGAAAAAAGAGCCTGGGTATTAGCTACTACAGTTTCACATTCATCCACTCCAGGCAGAAAGCATGATGGGGAAAAGTCTCATTACAAATTGAAGAGAGAAATTCTTCTTCCAAAGGGGTTTGCATACAAAGAAGAAGAAAGATGCTCAGCTCTAGTATCTCTGAAACAGTGAACACCCTAAAATAAACTATAACAAAAAATTGAAAATGATTTTGTATTTGAGTTCAGTATATACATTCTCTCAGAGTTCCTATAGCTCAAAGGTCAAACAAGAGAAGAGCAACAAAAGGAACTCAGTTAAAAAGGGCTTGCAAACTACTATTTTGCAGCAAAATCCAACTGCAGTTCTGATACCAAACTAAAAGCATACTTGTAGCTCAAAAGAAATGTGCTTTACTAAGTAAAACCCCTTAATCTTTGTGAAACAATTAATCTATAAATGCTGAATTTTTTAAGCAGAAATAGGACAATAAACCTTGGTGTGTACTTTACACAGAATAATTCAATCTACTTCTGTGACTTCTGAATGAGAAACAAATGTCCTCACTTTCAAATAATATAAACAGATTCAACACTACAGTCCCACTAGTGAGAGGAATCTACCTCCAGCAGAAGCAGAAGACAGGAGAGGAGTCAGTAGAGACTCCCTTGTCCCTTGGAGCAACATGCACAAACATGCATTTACAAGTAAATCCTTTTCAAGACTGTTTCTGAACTCTCTCACTCTCTCATGTTTAAATAACATCAACAGCATTTTGGAGAAAAGCCAAGGCCCACATTTGGGGGGTTTATTTTACCTGGGTAGCTTCAAGGATAAAGTCATGGATGATAATTTGCTCTTCGTTAGAGAGGCACAGTCTGTCTTTGCTGATAAGGGTCACAGTAAAGGCCTCACAGTTCATGGATTCCTCGCGACTTGGCCAGTACACAAACTCATCTTCTGCCTGGAGGAAAGAAACAACACACATCCTGCAGCCTTTTGGATACCTTAAGTGTGACTGAAAAATCCAGTGGATCAAAAAATTGGTTTGATAAACAGAGATGATCAGAAGCTGACCTTTAAAAACATTTGTGTCTAAAACAGACTTACTGTAACAGTAGTCAGTAAGCCTACCAGATCCTTCCTTTGTGTGCCCAAGCAGGTAACGCCTGCTTTTTAATTGGTTTCATAGGGAAATGGTTATTTTAGCTTGCTCATACTTAACCTTTGTATTATATCCCAGGCTTTATTACCTCCTGCCTACACAGTTTTGCATGAAAGTCAGATATCTGTTTAGAAAAAACGCACTGACCTTTAAAAATTAATTGCTTTTTATTTTTAATTTGTATTTATTGTGGTCTAATCCTAAACTCAAGGGTGCTCATAGAAGCGCTGTGGATCAGGCCTAGGTGGAAGACTGATGGATACTCTATGTAGGCGTTGAATTTTTAGAAGTGAGGAGAGGAGTGAGGAGGAAGGAAGAAACTGAAATGTTCTTAACCTTGAGAAAAACACTGGCTTAACTTAATGCAAGTTCTCCAACAAAACTCTAATGAAAACACTATGACACTCTAAATTCTCAATGAGACTGTGAATGGGAATAAAGGCTCAGTGCTGAAATAGCCTTACTAACTGATGGGGTATTGATAACATACTGTCAACACTATTCTTTAAAAAGCAACTGTTCATTCTGATTTCACTGTAGAGAAAGAAAATCAGGCTCTGTAACCACATGCATGCAAAGTCTGTTTCTCCTCCTGGCTTCAGAGGTCTCCTGTCCATGCAGCATAAGAAGAGACACTAACTAGACAGCCTGTGTGGCACTGCACAGCTGTGTTTCCAAAGACTCTGTGTTTACTGTGTTGAAGAAACATAAGCTACCTGCTTTGTTCCTCTGTGGCCATGAGCACGCCTCTGCAAACAGGCTTATCTCTGTGGGCCTGGAGACTTAGTGTAGATGATGTACAAGATACTGTTGAGATTCAGACGTTAAACATTTCAGTTTGTTCTGAAAAAGAGACTTGGGGTCCTAAGTCCCCTGAGAGCTTTGAAAATTCACCCCTCAGCCTGCAGAGGTGACATCAAACAGGGTAATATTGCTGAATGCCGTGGAAGTGCTCTCTCCCTCTACATGACAGATCCTCATGTAGCAGGCAGTTGGCATGATCATCTTGTCCCTTCATATTACGCACTCAGCACCTTGACGATCTCAGTCCTGTGCCGCCCCTCCTTGCCAACCAACACAACCCACACCAGACACCAAGCCAACACCCAGATGCCACTGCCTGGCTAGCCAACCTCCACCCTGAGCACAGCGAAGGCCAAACCAGGTGCAAGGCATCCTTGCAAAGGATCTGGCCAAGTCCGGCACTCCTCCATTACACTTCAAACACTACTGCTCTCTAGAGCTATTCCATACACTTGTAAAGACAAGATCAGCCTCTTCATTTCCATCCAACGTGCTTTCATTTCACTGGTGCTTTCTGGTTCGATTGTACTTCTCTGAAAGCTCTTTGCCTTGCAATGCCTGCAGTCCCCTTGATCTCACCACACACAAGGAAGTGTATCAACTGCTGCCTCCTTAGTAGCCCCTCATGACTGCTATTTTCCTGCTGTAATGAAGGTGGTTTCTCTACCACCCTCAGCTACAATCGTCTATTCACCTCAATGATGCATGCACGGAAGAACAAACTGTTTACTTCTTAATCTTTTCCAACACACACTCTTGAGACATGCTGGTAAATCTGGAAGTAGTGATTAGCACTTCACCTGTGTCACCTTCTCTATCTCATTATTTCCACTTAAATCGACATACGCATTTGCTTTTTTGCTTACATTAGAAATAACACTTGAAACCTTGCACGGCTTTAGCCCTGTACAGGCTTAGCCTTAAGCTCTGCAAGCAAACAAGCAACTACCTTATTGTCTCTGCTTCGCATTTCTGTTCCTTTCAAGGTCCTTACTCATGGCCCTGGCCACCCAGTAACCTCAGTGCTTTACATCCTGTCAGCCAGGGAACCCACAGGAGCTTCGCAGAGGCTGTCCTCACTGGCCTGCTGCCGAAGAGCTCTGTGGTCCACACCTGCTTGCTGCAGTTCAGGATGTCCTTCCCAAGGAGCAGGACAGAAAGGGAGTGCAGAAAACAGGCCCTGCACCTAGGAACTTGTCTTACTAAGCTTATGATAAAGCTTGAGAAGGTGGCTCAAATATTAGCCATGTTTTCAACTAGAAAATAGTCATAGCATGTAACTAAGCGACTCTATGCTTGTGCCCTGCTGGGCTAAGTAATAATCCCACGGCAGAGGGAGGGAAGCATTTAACTTACCAGGCTCTGGTTGTCTGGCAGCATGACGATGATTTGTGCATTGTGATCCCAGATCATTCGCCAGAAATCTTTAGTTGTATGTGGCAGCGGATGTTGGGTTATGATGAACTCGTTACTCCTGTAGTAGCCCTTTTGCAGCAAAACAAACCACACAGTTACTTACTGCCTTAAGTACTCTTAAAGCATTAATTTCATCTTTGGGGACAGATAGTGACTCTATTTCATTTTATTCTACAATATTTTCACACAGACTATAATTTTATAACTCCATTTCCACTCTGCAGAGTCCCTGTTGTTTTCATTTACTCTATATCCCAGTATTTATTTGACTGTATCTCATGGAAATACGAATTCCACATAAATGCATCTTGTATTTAATTTTTTTAGGCAACAATCTTTAATAAAACACTGTTAATAGCTTTACATTATGGGGAAGGTGTTAAAATCTCATCTGTTAATACACAGCCATTACATACAGAATTAAGACAATTATAGGCATCTGGTATTTAGCACCTTAGAGTTGATTTTACTTTGTAATTAGGTGTTGACTTCCTCACCATGATATAAGAGGCATTAATGTAATCAGTTCCCTTCATTCCAGGCAGTGGTGCCAAGCCCACTCTAGCACGCTCAGCTATAAGATTAAAAAAAAAAAAAAAAAAAAAATCAAAGTCTGATCATGGCACAACGCAGAAAGCAAGAATTTCTCAGATGTTAACAAACCAAACACTGAGCAGCTCCCATCTCCCCCAGGAGCAGGCCAGCACTTTAACCGTGTTAAAGCATTGCCTACTAACACAGGATATAAAAAGAACGTTGCACAATATTCCCACAAGGACAAAGTAATTTCAGGAATCAAATTTTACTATAGCAAAGATTTTCACAGCAGGCTGAATTACCAAATGACAGTATATGCAGTGATAACGGGGGATTTCAGGTAGTACTTGACTGCAGTGTCTCCATTTGTCTCCAGCAGCACACTAACCCAGCTGATTTATTTTGTTTTCCCTACCACTCGGCAGCACTACCATCACTCACTTCTCCCAGCTGGAGGGTGAGATAACCTCCACAGAGAAAACACTTCCCGAACGGGTAACCACCCAGAAATGGGGGCTTGCTCTCCAGCAGGTCTACGCTACTCCATAGTTGAGGACTGGGTTCAACAACATCCTGGAACAAACTGCCTAGCTCCTAGCGCCAAACCAAAACCACTGCAGCTACCAGACGCAAAGTGCAAAGTCGTAGAGACTCATTCTGCCCATCTGCATTTGTTTATAAGCTATATTCTGATGGCTTCCCTTTTTCTTAGCAAACCTGATGATGGACCAGATCTCTACCATTATAACTTTGTGCCAGTTTGGCTGTCATCTGTTGGGTGCTCTGGGTAATCTGATGGAAATGACACCATGGCCAGGCTTGGTCTGGAGCAAATTCATACTGCTGGGTGACCAGGGCATGCACAGATGCCGTATTAATGATTGCGAAACTATGGCCTCAGGCACCCTCATCTGGGGAAGGCTCAGATACAGTGGCCTACCATGCTCACCAAGACACACACACGCACAGCCACACACACACACAGAAATTGATAGTAGTAGCTGAATCACAAACAACTTCTGCCAGTCACACTGGGAGATCTGACCTGAGCAGGGAGTTGTATCAAAGTAATCCTCTTACTTTTCCACAGATTTACTCCCTACATAATTATTCAAATTCTTAAGCACTTCAAATTAACATTTCACTTGGACAGTATATCTGGCTGACACCTTAACTCTTTTCTTTTGTTCAGTTTCATCAGAGTAATTCTGAAAGACAAGACAGCTTGGTCGGAACAAAAGATTACATTTCTCCTTCCTAGTGGCTATGCCTTTTCATGCATAACGCAAGGAGAATTCAGTACAAAAAGTTATGCCAGGCAGTAATCAAACCGAAGATGTGATCTTACACGGCACGACTGATGAGTTCCTGTTCTTCTCTTTGTTGCAGTCCTTCTGAGCACTGAAGCATTCTACGTATTTTGCATTACACTGTGTAACCAGCTGAAAGAGAATAAAGTGGTAAGTCAGTCCTCATGGTGCTCTCAAAGAAGAGACGAGGTTTCTTTGCCAACTCCTGGGAAGATGCATCAGTAGAAGAATAAACTGCATTGTTAAATTTGTTTAAAGTACTCAAGATGCCAATGGAAATCATCCTTTTCATACAGTATGTTTAATGGATAAAAAGATCTCAGCAGCTCTCAGCTTCGAAACATCCTGAGAATGAACTTCCATCAAGATGTACTTTTACAGAATACTACATTTAGTTATCTTTGAGAGTATATTTCAAAGACTTGCAGATATGTTCAGTCAGAAGCAGGTCTCAAGGAGGAAAATCCAGCAAAATAAAATAACAACAAAAACCCTTCTCTGTTTTCTTTTAAAATAAAAGCAAGATGATTCCTGCAGAAAGTCTTTTTCTGCCAGGCCTTGTGGGAACTCAGCCCATGAGCATTGGAGAGCTGAGCTGGTGGGTTACATTCTCTGGTCTGCCAAGCTCATCTCGGGCTGCTTATGAGGCGCAGAGAAAAGTCAGGGAGGCAGATTTGTATTGGAATATTTCTCCTCTAGTGCATGGGGAAACTCTACTGGAGTGAAGAGGGTGAAGGTGGCTTCCTGCACTAGAAACCCATACTCAGCGTAATTTTACACAAAGACAGTTACATGTAAACTGCTGCACAAGGGCATGAGCACAAGTCATTTTCTGCCAACTTTGCAGTAGCAGCAGAAACTAGGGAACAATTTAATAATTGCTGCTGGCCACGTCCTTACTTAGTCCCAGTTTCAAATGCACTCTAAACAAGAAAGCACTCATCTAAGTACTGGCATAAGCCCCAATAGAAGTTGTGGGGTTTCTAAATACCTGTGCAACTCTGGCAAAGTAATTTCAGAAAATAGCACTTACGTTTTTGAAATTTTGCCCCAAGTCATCAGAAAACATCTTTAAACTTATAACTTAGTATTTTTCTTAAAAGAAATGTAATAATTTTTTTTTTTGCACCAAATCTTTTTCTCCTGCTGCACATTGTGTATGTTTGTTTCTTTAATTTAATAATTAAGCATCTGGAATGTCTTGACTGATGCAGAAGTACTGAGATTTTTACAGGTGAATTGAGAAAAGAGACTATTCATTTTTTTGAATAGTTTGGCACCTGGCATAATTTGTTCTAAGTTTCAGTTCCTTAGCCAGTTATTGACCGAGTTTAACTGTGAAAACAGACCCCATGTATAATCTTCTTATGATACACAGTAGCACAAAATAGTTTTAAATTCATTTAAATAAAACACAATCAGAAAATGTTAGGTTTTAAATAGGAGAAACGGGCAAAAAGTTTTACTTTGGTCAGGATGAAAGTCAGCTATAACATAGTAGGGAAAAGCAGCAAGTATAGCTATTAGCAGTAAAAGACATACTGTGTTTCCCTGGTCTTAGAACATTTTCAAATGTGTATCTATGGCGCTGAAATAGTAAGTGGTGCTAAGAACCTCATTTCATTTGTTTCTGCACAGACAGGAGAGAGGCAGCCTGGAGGACGACCTCCAGCCAAGCAAACTGCACACAGAAACGTCCGAGCGCCTTCAGAAAGGGGAGAGCAGCAGCACACTCGGACGAGTGTCCGTTTCCATCTTCTCACCTTTGACTTCAAGAGCATTAGTGCTGATTTCAAGCAGCGTAATTGAGATTGCTGAGCTATTCATGGGTTCTGGTTAGGTTCCTTATCTATGGCAGTAGACAGTGAAGACATGCCATGCAGCAGGGAGTGAGGGAACTGAGTGTCCCTGGATGGCTGTGATAAGCTTTACCTTGAACTGTTTTTCTAGTCGTGTCTTCCCTCCTATGCCAGGGATGAGGATGCTGTTAACGTAACTATGCAGCTGGTTTGCAGATACTTCAGTCTCCTTCCCAAGGATGGCTTCCAACAAGGCATCATGAATAAAAATGTACTGCTCCTAGAAAAACAACAGCATGTCATGTAGGCGCTTGGAGTAAACTAAACAGCTGGCTTTAACCGAGGGGTAGAGCACCCTAAAGAAAAGGATTACACCTTCTTTGCAAAACAAGCCACCCATGCAAATACTGCCAAGTCTGGAATAAACATTTAGAAGTGTAACACACACAACTCTGAAGAAGTCAAAAGTAGAATCTAAAGTTTCTGGTCTAGGAGAAGAGAGACATTTCAGTGCAATAAACACCTGTTGATATATTCTGTATTTACGGGGATGTAACTGAAAAATCTATTTTCTCTTTGATTGCAACATAAAAACGAACATGGCTTTAAATTCAACCCCACTGCATTCTTTACCTCTGTCTGGACGAGGTAGTTGCGCTGTGTCCTGATATGTTTCAGGAAACCCAGGACGTTAACTGTGCTTTTGTCTTTTATCTGTTGCAGCATACTGTCTATCACAATGTAGGTACCAGTTCTGCCAACACCAGCACTACAGAAGACATAAAAGAAACTCATGTAAGAGAGCTGGATCAAAATAAATGTTTATAATTGCAAAAGGGAACTAATCAAGATCAAATATTCCTGTTCACAGACTTTACTTTCCATGCTAGCACCAACCATGAAAGTTCCTAAACAAAATATTTTGTTTTTCTGGCAATTTTATCTGGCAAATTAAGTCCTTAGATACCCTGTGAAATCAGTGTTCTCTCAAATGTTTTATTTCCTCCCCTCTATGGGTATCTCTGCGCTACAAGATGAGGATGTGAGTGTAGCACAAGCCATTACGCTTGCGCCACTGAAGCTGGCTGGCGCCGCTGGCCAGAGCAGTGAGGATGGAGCTGCTGTGGAGCCTGAATTTTCACACTCTGGCTGTTTGTGTGTGTTGTCCTGTCTCCACTGCTGTTGTTACTGGTGCTGGCTAGAGGAAGCCATGTGGAGATCCACCCTGTACCAAACTGCTTCTATCCCAGACCCCCCAAGGTTGCTCCAGGCTGTGGGCCTGCCCTGGTTGGCTTCAGCCTTGAGGGAAGACTTGGGCTTGACAGCCAGAGGGGAGCTGTAACGCTGCTCTGCAAACATAAGTGGTACCAGCCCTACAGCAAGGCAGAAGAGCAGGTTAACCCTGTGAAGACAGGATTTCTTGAAGGGGAGGAGGGTGCTCCTGGGCTCAGCGTAGGGGGGGGAGAGGGGAACTGTTCAGAGCTTTCCAATTTTTGCTCAAGAGCTCTAACCCCCAGCATCCCCTCCTCTTTGCTATGGTGCTGTACAGCCCTCTCACACACAGTCTTTTGTGATGGAGATCACTTCCCTTAACGCATTTAAGGAAGTCCTCTGTTGACTGCAAGTGCTGGTGAATATGAGTGCAGTTCGGTGGTAGACTCCATGCTGCGCACAAGGAGAGCTCCAGGGCTCCATGTATTCGTGTGGTCGATTGCCAGCAGATGTTATCCTGCCCTGCCCATGCACTGAACGGGCAGGCTGCAAACAAGCTTTGAGCCAGGAACTGCACAACCACATCAGTGCAATGCTGAACAGCTCAGCAGCATGAAGCAGGGCTTTGCTAATGCAACCGGGAAGCTTCTGCACTGGAGCTGGCTTGAAATGTAGGCAAAGCACGCTCACATCTCCCTGCACTCCACGGGGCAGGCATACTCCTCCTGCATTAATAACTCCTGTGTCTCTTAACTGGCATTTAGGATGCACGCTGCACATTAGGGATGCCTGCCGTGAAGTAGCTAATCACACTCATCATACCTGCAGTGCACAACCACCGGTCCCATGTCCATGGTTCTGGCTGCCGAGGATCTCCGAACAAAGGTTAGCACAGGCAGGGCATATTCCGGCACACCCATGTCAGGCCACTGAGTGTAGTGATACTGAATAACCGTTCTCTCATTCTGCCGCCCTTTGGGATTTCCTTTCTGACCCTGCATGCAAAGTGTGCACAGTGAGAAGAGAAAGATTAGGAAAGGGAAGCATGGAAAAACATTCAATCTTACTGGCTTGCTCAGCTGAAAAAGTGCCCGACTCTGACAGAAGAAATCTTCTGCAGCTCTGCCTTCTGCTAGGTGGAGACAGAGTTCAAGGAAAAATACACGTGGGAACAGAAAATAACAGCAGTAACTATGAGACTAAACCAGCAGTGAACCTGAAAGAAAGAAATACAGGCTAAACCTTTCACCAGGTTCCTTGTAATCCTGGCTTTGCTTACTTATTTCCCATCCACCTGCTACTTCAAGCTGTCTGTGCAACAGTTGAGGTTTTGCTCCTGTGCAGCTTGCATCCTGCATAAGCCAGAAGGCATCTGGATGAGAATACCAAAGGCTTCACCCACCTTTTTCATCTTTGTGTTCCTGACCGTGAAGCGGCGCACAGTGTAGCAGGCATGAATGTTTGTGCTCTTCAGCGTGACTATAATGTTGCCATACTCCTCGCTGTTCTCCGATGGCCAGTACTGATCGCATTTCCTCTGAACAAAGAGAGAGTTTGGTGGGTTGGCTGAAGGTTTGAGACGGTTCTTTATATATGCATTTAGAGCTTTTTAGAAGAGTAAAATCATGGCTAGCTATGTATCCCTCTATTATTTATATATTGTACATTGATATATATATATATATCTCATCCCCAAGCATTTTAAACAGATTCTGCCCACGTGATTCAGGGAGGTGGTAAGGAGCAGCTGCTAACAAATCAGAAATTCTCTTACTCTTCCTTTTTCAACAAGGTTTGTGATCATGACAATGATTCCAGTATTTTGTTCCCAAATCATCCTCCAAAAATCTTCAAATGTAGACTTTAAAGGTCCCTGGGTAGCAATGTAGGCTTTTGCTTTGTTGTAACCCTTCAAAGAAAACCATAATGCCAAGTAAGATGAAAGCAGTATCATAGCAGACATATTAATAATTTAAAGGTACCAAAAAAAAGTGCCTTTCTCATTCAGGATACTGAGGAATTTGTAGCAAAACTATCAGAGGAAGCTGGAAAATACAAACACTTTACAAGTAGCAATATTTCCTCTTTGTGGAAGGATTCAGAGTTAGAGAAGAAAAAACAACTCAAACAACTTACATCAACATAATTAGCATTAATGTAGTCACTGTGCTTCGAATCTTTTCCTGGTAAAGGCCTTAGCTTCACCCTACTGTGATCATCTGCAAGATAAGAAACAGAGCAGAGAAGCATTAAGGAAACATTTCGCAGAAATGCAGGTAAACATCCTGTTTCCTACGTACTGGAGTATCCCTTATTAATAACCTGTAGAAGCTGGCTTTGGATTGGAGTCGAGGGGAAGATGGAAGGGTCTGCCCTTGGTCATTTGATCATGGTAGCAGGCCTCAGGCTTCACATCCCTTGAAATAGCTGGTTCATATTGAGGCAGCTTCTCTTTAGAGGTCATTGGAGCTTGAGGAGGAGAACGATCTCCAGAATCATCTACACCACACAGTGTACGTGGTTCAAAGAGCCATGCCACCACACAGGGTGCCACATATAACACCATGCAGAGATAGCAGCTCAGCTCTTGTAGGCTGTAAAACTGCCTCGGCTTGGCTCGATGCGTGAGCTCGTTATCCTCCCCTTGGTGCTGTGTCGAGGCAGGTCTACTGGCCCTGGTGGCACAGTGAGTGCCCTCACTCCTTCACCACCCTTACCGCCCCAAGAGGACAGATTCTAGGTCTTTAGCTCCTGTTTTCCTTGCACCCAAAAGCCTGACTTCCTGCTTGAACAGAAAAATGCAGGTTTTCCCCTGCTCCAGGGCAGCAGCATTGGGCCATTAGGTGCTTTCAACAAGAAGCTGGTTTCATTTGCCTTCCTCAACAACCAATGGAGAAAGAGGTTCCTCCAGGGGCAATTTGGAGCACAAGTTCCTGCTCCAATTTCCCTCTAATGGTACTTCTCTCTCTTCACCACAGAAGGAGCCTAGAGGGACCAGACATCTTTGCTTAAAATCAGTTGGCACAGCCGCAACGAGTGCCCTTGCCCAAAGCCACACAGCAGGTCTATTACAGATCTGGGAATTGGTCCTCAGCCTGCACCTTGTTCACTTCTGAGAATCCATCAGAGATATGCATTTCCTTCCTATGCCATCCAAAACACTCAAGATTTATTGCACTGGTATGGGTGAATGAAGATAAATCTTGTGAGCTTTATATCAGCGGCTCTCCATCTTTGTTGCTAAACCACAGTGACTGCTGCATCTGCCATTCATTACACATCAGAGAACAATATGGAAAAAGTTACCACATTTCCATTTCAGACCTGCAGTAATTTGCATTCTAGAGCAGAGTCCAGATTTGCAGTTCTCAGAGGGATACAGGCAAAGCCTGCACTATGCTACAAAGATCATTGTTTGCCCAAGTCATACACACAGCCGAAGCAGTTTGAAATACAGCAGCTATACCGCTGGAAGATTTAGCACCTTTGGGATTATAAGGGAATCCCAAGGATCATAAATAAAACTCTTTGCTCCGCTATGCACTTCCCTTAGGCCAGTTTTCAGAGATTAGCAGGCAGACAGGTCTTCTCATCAACTGATCCCAGTTGTTCCACTGCAAAGTTTCACACTGAACAGGTACTTTTAAAACAACATTTGTACCATCGAACTGTAAAACATCTTAAGGAAAAAAATGGAGTGAAATTCTGACTCCACAGAAGTCAAAACTTCCACTGCTTTTAGTAGGAAAAGGATCTCTCAGCCACACTTTCACATGTTTATTAATTATCGTGCAATAACGTAACTTTGAGTCACCTGTCGCACACAGACACACTGGGAGAGGAGAGTGCCTTTCCCTGTCGATTCCCTGCACTTATTGCCCAGGGTTACTTACATGCAAGGATGTTGATGTATCTGTTCTTGTGCTTGTTGTCAGGGTGGTTGGAGTGCTCCGCAGTGATGTTCATGTCGGCTGTACAGCGCTGCACTTCCTAGGCATCAAAATTATTCAAAGAGAAAATCTGTCAGTCCAAAAATGAAGCTTTATCTCCTTTTGCAACAGCTCATGGAAAACAGGTTTAAAATATCAGTATCTTAATGGTTGAATTAAATAAACAGTCTTTCAGTATTGCCTTGTAAGACGCATTCTGCTTAAACCAAGGGGGTATTAGCTGCTCTCTGGTGTCCAGCTATGCTCCTCTATACGTCCTTGGTGACACATGCATTTTGGGCACCCCAAGGGCCTACTGTCCCCTCCGCCCAGTCCTCTGGGCTCTATCCCCTTGGGAAGGGAAGAGAGAGTCCATCAAAGGCAAGAGTGGCCACAATGCGGCATAAGAAATTAAGCACAAAAAACATTTCTACAGAAGACTTTCGAGCGCAGGACAACTTATTTGCTTATAACCCCTCAAAACAGGGTTTCTGACATTTAAGTTTTGCATTGACCTTTTGTTAGTTCTCTGCGGAGGGATGACTTTTATAAAATATAAATAAAATAGATCTGTGAAGATAACAGTGCTTTAGATACCACTGCTGGTACAGCTATTAAGAGCAAACGATTTAGTGAAAGAGGTAAAAGGTTGTGTCCAGGTATATAGATTGGAGATATGTACATTCAGACATTTACCCAGCTGAATGAGGCTGGGTGTTCAAGAAGCTAGAGATGCAGATGTATGTCTAGTTGAGGAAGCAGGTCACATACCTAATTTCTGTTGATTTTTTTAGTTCTTAACCTACTTGCAGCATCAAACAACTGAATACAGGGCTATATGCGGCAACAGAGTGTCTCCTCTTTGCCCCTGAGAGTAGTAGCTATTCCCCTTGACCAAGTTCTCCTAGAGTGATACACACTTTGGAGACTGTCTTGCAAGTAAATCACTAAATCTCATGTACTATACCACTTCCAAGAAGTATTTTCTTGTATCTATTTAAATACAATCTTTCTGAAAGAGCGAAAAGCTTTTTATCATTAGCATTAGCATAAATATTCTTAGTTTTAAAACACATTTTTGAAAAATATATTGATGTTTGCAGTTTACAAAGTTGTGGAAGAAGCTACATTTATTCAAACCTTTTGCGGGTCCCAGAAATCACACCAAATAGAACTAATTTCCCCCAAGGTTATACGGGGAGGTGCCAAATTACTTTGTACTTTGAGCTTTAAAAATAACAGTATAGAACCTGCCTAAGAGGGAAAGTCATTAGAAGCTCACAGCTGCTACAAAGATCACGAGCTAAGTGACAGAGAAAAATTATCAAGAGAAATGCTATACAAACAGCAGATGTAACAGAGTTCAGCATTATGCAGACATTTCACAAAGGAGTTGCAAAGCAATTTTGATATCTTCCCCAGCATTTACATTTTAAAAGTGCAAAGTATACTGAAACCTTGAACATTTTATAGCTTTTATACCCACATGGCACTCCCAAATGCACAATTGCTTCTCTCGCTCTCCTCTCCTTTGGGAGAAGCATACTACAGTCAAGGGGATGAGCTGAGCAAAGACAAAGAGGAATCAGGCACAACTCTCAGCTGGCCCTAATAGAATTTTCACAGTTCCACTTCTATCACAGAAAAAAAAAATCACATTAAAGTGTGTGCTTCCCCTAATTCTGCCTGTCGGCTCCAGCAAACAAGGGACTTCTGATTATACAATGGGCAGGTTCAGTTCAGCCTAAATCGCAAATGCAAAAGCAGCATTAGTTACATTGTTGTATGATTTAATGCAACTCGGTTTTCCCTTTTTGCATTTAGAAACCATGCAACATTATTCTGTATTGTTGCAGGTCATTTCTAAAAAATAATCCCCCTTTCTGAAGAGCCCCATATCAAACACTAAATCCCCGTAGCACCACAGAATTATTTTTGGAACAGTTATTAGCATTGAAATATTTATGCCAAATGCTGTGGAATTTAATACAGATGAATCCAGAAAGGTTCTGTGGAGAATACTCTCAAAAGTTATAGCATTTAATAGGGAATTACATCCCTGCTAAGGAATTCTCTCTGACAGTTTAAATACTACGTAGTAAACGTATCACTTCCTATTAAATTCTATAGGATTTTTCCATAAGGGAATTGTTAGAGGGGTCAATCATTTTAATTAATCTTTTTATGTTGATGCTGACTGCTTTTTCAACTGTACAGTGTTCCCAGCTGGCCAATATAAAGTTAATAGAAGAGAAAGATTAAGCTAAGATGGTGAAAAACATGGCAATGGAAAAGAAGGTCTTACACTGTGAGAGGTGATTACCTGAAAATGGCTTTTATTAAAAACTTAACATTATAAATGAATTCTAATACTCCTAAATTAAAACTGCTAAAATGCTGGAGCCCTATACCTGCACACTACACAAGCATAGTAAAAGGGCACTCTTCAAGGAAAGCTCCCCCCCTTGCCAATGCACCTCAACTCTTTCTGTCTTTTTTAAAATCAACAAACCAATAAAAGCCCATATCAGCTTCAGGGCCACCAATCCAAGACACAACCAATGCTCTTGACTTCCGAGCTTGTCCAGTGAGAAAGGGACCAAGGACATCTTCTTGCTTCGTGCTGGCCACTGGCAACGTTCGGCTGTGCTGAACGGACAGATAGGCGGTGAACTGAGGTCGATTATCCACCCTCTCTTACCTCCTGGGTTCACCTCTCCAGAAGCTAACTGCAAATTACTAAACCGCAGGTTCGCTACCCCAGACTGTAAGGCATAAGTTAACATTCCTTTGTTATTAAAGTCGAAGGGGTTGTCTTTCATCAATGCACAAAATGCTGCAAGAAAACAAGACTAGTTGCAGCCTGTTATCTATGCCTGCTCTTAGAGCATAATTTACGCTTTGGCAGAACACGATGGCCTGGTGTTAATAAATATCAGCCTGGAGAAAGTTCCAAAAAGTCACCTTCCTAATTATGCCTTTTTACTACATTATGTATTATTACATATTTACTTTCCCAACATTTTCTAATGCTAATGCAATTCACACCCTAGGATTTCTAAATCTTACTGCTTACCAAGTCATTCATTTGCATTTAAAACATCAGCATGATTATACTATTAGTACAACTTTGCAGACAGGCCACCAGGTCAGCTCTGGTACCTGGACTACTCATTGCAACCTAAACAAAGTCTTCTCCAATTAACACGAAACCACTACTGGCACCTTGGAGTAAAAGGGCAGCTACTCCCCTTATCACCATATCTGTAATTCATCCAGTCGTAGCAGACAAAGCTTTTCGCTCCAGAGTCTTTTCTTCTGCTTTAATTCCTTTAGTCTCTTCCACCGATTTTAATGGTGGCTGGCTAGCGTGCTGCTGCTCTTTATGGTTAACTTTGCAGAACACATTACTGTCCAAAGATGAATGGATACAGGCTCTTGTCCTGTCCTTTCAACTTATCATCGACAACCCAAGAAACCAAAGTACATGGTTTCAATTGACCGTTAGTTACTGTAAAAAGTGTTCTAGTCCTTGCTATTATGGCTAATTTACCTTTTAATTATATTGTCCATGCTAATGCTAATTGGAATTTGATACACCCAGGTTTAATGACCCATTTTCATTGCCTTCCTGAAACAAGTTACAGATTAGTTTTTTCTAAACTTCAAAGAATTTCCATTAAAGTGTAAAATCAAACTGCTCCAGCGTCTTGCTGGCAATATAAGGTTGCGAGCAAGAAATTTTGCTACAGTGACTGAGCAGGAACTCGGCTGACTTGGCCTTATGCAGCGCTGCTGTTGTTTCCCATTACTTCTGTCAGCAGATGTCCTAGCAGGGGCTGAACTGTAAAAGCCTATGAATAGCAATGAGGAGGAATCATGAACAAAGAAAGGATCCTAATTTGAAGGACTAAATTAGAGAAGATCCATAGCTATGTTTTGATCTTACTGTGATATTTTTCAGCATGAAAGCAGCTAGTGCATCCACCCCTAAGATCACTCCTGATCTATTAGTTTAATCCCAAATTAGAGAATTCTGTGGTTGAACTCTTGCTGTTTGTTCTACAAACATGAAGATAGCATACCAACAGAGACAGCAAATAGCATTTGAAGATCTCCCACAGGAATAGTGTAGATTTTTGTAATAATTTAGCACTAGTATAAACTCTCTGATGGCACTCAGGAGAAAGGTAGCTGGGGAGAGCCTAGACAGAAGGGGAAAATAAACAAACCAAAAGCTCTGAACACAGCAATAGTAGTTGAGGAATCATAATAGGTGGTTAAAAATTCATGCAAGTGTGAGCGATTCAGAACCACTGAGCTGTGCACACAGCTAACCTGTATATCCAAGTGATGTCTACACATGTGAGAGAGCAGAGGACGGTGGAGTGACATTTTCTTGCTGCATCCTGCCCTTCATTGGGCAGGGAGATGCCAGTATCTGAATGAAATTTCGCATTCCCCATGCAGGGTCATGGCTCTTTTAAGTGGGGCTTCCAGGCAGAAAATTTGGGAGCTGCTGTTGAGCTATAATTAGTAACAGAAAGCCCAGATACCTGAGTCTCTTTCACTGCTTTTCCTCAACTTCATCTGTTAGTTCACAATATCAATTTCTTAGGGTAGGTCAAGCAGCAAGATTAGAATACAAAACTCCAGGAAGACCCTCTTCTGCACTAAGTCCTTCATCTTCCAACTTCACAGTGCTCCTTCCCTTTAGTTTCAGTACAGCAACACACAGGCTGAGAATACCGCCCCTAATTATGGCAATTTGGGGACAGAGTTATAAAACTTTTCCCAGTGCAGTAAAGTCTCTGAGCTGCATGCTTTCAGAATGGCATCTTCCTACTGTCAAATTTCTTGGGGTAGATGCAGTTATAGCATGTTTCTGATGTAAGCTGTGTCCAATCTAAAAGGGATGCCAGTATAACGACACAGTGTTTTTAGTCTTAAGAAATGTGCAAAGCACAGAGCCATCTCAGTCGTCAATGCTGACCTTCACGAGAGAATAAGATGCTGAGGTCACTGGTTAAAAAGAGCTAGTGACCCCTGCCCCAAGCAGCAACAATCATGCGAATAACGTTAGCAAATCCCTGCCACATCACTGAAGATATGGATTTATGTTATTTTCTTACATTTCAGGACATTTAGAAGAAGGTGCCACCAGAGTATAAAGATATTTTCAATTTATGTGATGAGGGAGTTAGACAGCCTGCCTCCAAGTTCAGCGAGCCTGTGCAGACTCCAAATTGGCAATGAATCATTACACTCGCGCGGCTGCAGGCAGCAGAGAGGTCTGCGGAGATTGCGTTCACCCACTCTAATCTCTCCTGCAGCAGCACTGACCAGCCCACTCCAGAATTAAGGAGCAGCTAAATGAAATTGTCTGGTCTCCGAAGTCCAAATATGGCATTATAGTATAAAAATTCACAGCTAGCTTTGGCGGCAGGGGGTGATTTCTTGGCTTATTCTTCCCTTTTCAGAGGGAAAGAACTGTGCTCACAAAACTTACTGTTTTATTTCAGTAAGAGGCCAGACCAAGGAGGGGATGAAAAGAATCGCCATGGAAGGACACACTTTGCACTCTTGTTGATACAAGAATTTGGAGGGCACATGCCCTGTATATTCAGGCTGCGTACTGGGAGAACAGAGGATGGCAAATGTGACATCAGTTTTTAAACAAGAGATCCAGAAGGGATTTCAGGCGCTACAGCCCACTAAATCTGACTTCTCTATGGAGCGAACTGCCAGAAGCTGTAATGAAGAGCAGAGTTAGTAAACACCTCTAACACCGTGTGGAGAGGTCCCTGAAGAAGTCCATAGACAGGACAGTCTGGAATAGAACAGCATATTTGGATTTCCAAAATGTGTTTGAAAAGGTCTCTCACAAAACGTTTCTTAAAAAACTGATCTGTTGTGGAGCAAAAGGAAAAGTCCCCTTATGTGTTAAGGGGTTGAAGATGGGACTCACAACGCAGGAATTGTCAGCGTTAAATTTTGCCAGCAAAACTTTACAGGTACCTGCTCTATTCATAAGTGGACTGCAAAGGAGACACAGTGTGTTTATAATACAAAATTATTCAGGATAATTAGAACAAAAGCTGTTTGTGAAGGGAAGCAGAACGTTCTCACAATACTGAGTGGCTGAGTGATAAAATGGCAAATGAAATTCAATGTTGATAAATGCAAAGTGATGTACTTGGGAAAAACAACCCTAACTATACATACACACTGACAGGTTCTCAATTTGCTATTGCCATTCGGTGAAGAGACCTTGGGGTCACAGCTGATAGTTTTCTGGAGGTGTTGGCTGAGCGTTCAGTGGTTGTTAAAAAACAAATAGTATGTTAGGAAGGAGGAAAGTAATAGAAAACCAAACAGAAAACATCACTATGCCCCTGCATAACTGCAGTAAACCCAGCCATTAAATACTGCGCACAGTTCTGGCCTTCTCATCTCAGAAAGGATATGGTAAAGTTAGGAACAAAGGCACAGAGGGGAAAAGTGATCTGAAGCCTGGAGCAGCTCCTCAAACAAACAGATTAAATAGCTCAGACTTCTTCAGTTTTGAAAAGAGATGATTAAAGGGAGATACGAGGGATGTACACAGAATCACGCGTCGCATTTAGGAGGTGATACAGGGATGTACTTTATAATGCAAAAACTAGTAGGCTCTGAATGACGTTATTAAGCCTGAATTAAAGCCAAAAGGAAGCCTGTTCTTGTGGAACAAATCATACCACTCGTTGCCATGGGATGTTCTGGACACCGGAAGTCTACAAGGGTTCAAAAAACAATTAGAAATTTGCAGAAGAAAGGTCTATCAAAGACTATTAAACATAATGCTGACGATACAAGCTCTGGCTAGACAACGACCAGATACAATCTCTGGCTCGGGAAACCTCCCGGTCTCTGCACAGTCTTGCCACCGCGCACACAAGGCAGACGGGCCACCAAACCCCAGCCCAGGGATGCACTGCAAAAACGTGGCACCTCACCTCGTCTGCCAGAGAACAAGGCTGCTGGAGCTGCCGGCGAGAGCAATCCAGAAAGCTCCTTGAACTTTTATTGTTATTAGGTTGACTGAACTCCAAGCTGGAGTTCAAAGACTTAGATCAGAAACCAGCATGACAACCCACGATTGTGGGCTTTATTTTAAAAAGCTGTTTGTTGTTCAGGATTAAATGGGGCCTTACATTTCTAGTTTATATCAAATATTGAAAATTCATTGGACTCAAAGGAAACCTTAACAATTCTGTATATACAAGAAAGCCTAGCTATCAACAGACAATAAAGCTGGCTACTTGCATTATGATTCCCCAAAGGGAGTAAGGATTCATTTTGGATGTACTTTCCAAGGAAAGATTTGTGAGTTCAAAGTCCTTTTTTCCTCTGTACATAAAATGCTTCCTAAGCACATTCACAAAATATTTAGCTGTAATTACAGCTCATTTTAAGGGGAGGAGGGAGGGAGTAGTCATAAAATTTACTTTCAAAGGAATCTTCTTCATGTAAAAAACAACTCAATGCAACCCACAACATGCTGCCAAAAACACAGGAAGAAACATACCCCCAAACTAGCAACAAACAAATGGACAATTTTTACCTTCTACATAGGGCAGATAAGGTTTGTTCCTAGCATACTCTTTCCTTTCAGAGATTGCACCGTAAAACTTCCTGCTACAGCAATTCTGAAGATATTTTGGATCCTTTTTTCATCAAAAAAAAAAAAATGCCGTGTGCTTGCTATCTTTGGGAAGATTTATTTATTCTATAGTATTGCTCAAATTTTTCAGCATCTCCTTGTCATCCTCTTCTCTTCTTTTAGATGTAAAAAGTAGGGTTTTTTTTTTTTAAAAAGCCTGCATGACTTCAGGCCGCTTTACAGAAGTTCCTTGGTAGGAAGGGCTTGGGGGGGATCACCGACACCGCGTGTGCGCCGTGCGCGCATGCTGCCCAATCCCTCAACAGTACGCACGCGATCCAGACCAGGTATCAGCACACAATCCCATCCCTGTTAAACCAGCAAGGCTTCACGACGAGGAGTTCATGCTGCTTTTACGCTACTATGTGCAAGAACGGGAACAGCTGCGCTGGCAGAAAGTCAGGGTGGTGTGGGCAGACAAAACCGGGTCCAGGATAAAGTCTGCTGGTACCGCAGTAACCTGCTAACACGTTTTTAAACAAATCTGAATGTGCAGTATAAAGTTGCACCCATTCTGCACCGATGCCTGTGGTATTCTTCATCTCAGGCTAGCAGCCCTGTAACACTGGATTTTCTGTTTCAGCTGGAATCCCACTGTTTTTCCCTAAAACATCAGCTAAGTTTCACTAGATCTGGCAGATATGATCCCAGCATGTATACCCCGGCTGGGTCTGATCAGACACGGCTCCACCGCTAGCCACTTCTAATAGCTGCTGTATAAACGTAACCTCAGGCTCCTATATCCCTCAGCCACTTTCAAAATCGGGATCCTGACTTCTGAGTCAGTTCAGGCACTTGAGAAAAAATTTACCTATGGGGTGTGTGGAAAATCCCGGGTTCACCCTCCAGCCCCATCCCTGTGGACTGTGAGGGAGAAGAAAATCGAGCCTGCGAGGTGTGGGCAACAAGAGGGAGCTAGACCGTTCATCCCAGAGCACGACCGTTTTGTTCCTACTCCTTCTCCTTTCGCTCGGAGAAGGAGATTTCATTTAGTCTTTAGAAAGCCGAGAACTCGGCTATGGAGAAATACATTTGGAGTGGCTATACTGTCTTCTTTCAAAGGAGATGCTCCAAATTTGAAGCCAGCAGGAGAACCGAATCTGGCATGCGAGTGCAGTCGGAGGAGGTTAACTTCCCTTCAGAGGGGACCCCGGACTCCCCAGAAGAGAACTAATTGGCTAAAACAAGCTCTCCTGACTAGCCGCCACGGCATGGCGGTCACAGTAGGGAGCTCCAGAAAGAAGGAAAAAATAGGGCTATTAGAGCAGCGTTTTTCTTTGCTAAAACATGGGCAGAAGGTGTCCAACATTTGTTAATAGCAGTGATTTTGTGACAGCTGAAGCAAAGCCTGCTTAAAGCCAGACCAAGTTTACAGATGTGTTGCTGATTATTTTGAATAATTAAATGGTGTAAAACCCAGCTGTGATGAATAGCACCGGGGTCGCAATTCATAAATAATTGAGAAGAGTGAGCCGCATTTGATCATCCTGATCAAATTCTGCTCTCTGGAGAATAAATGTTTGTCCTGAATACCATCAACATTGTTAAATGCCTCAATATTCCTGCTCAGCCATCCAGCCAGCAGTCAATTGAACTAAATCACTTTAACACCTTACACATTTGCCTTCCTCATGAATACAAAATGTTTCTAACTTACACAATGGTTTTTAGGCATCAGACAAAGCAGCTACTTTATAGACAGTAACCAAACAGCAACAATAAATGTTTTAAATGACCCCATTAAAAACAATTCCTGCATACAGTCTCGTCTTTACTGCAGTAAGCAAAGAAGCTGTAGATATTTGGCCACCTATTTTCTTTCACTGCCTTGTTTGTAAGCATAGCTGCCCCTGTGGTTCACATGCATAATGCAAACACACCTCCTTTCGCTGCTGGGGAAGCTCCATACGGTTTGCTGGGGTTCCTTGTGCTTGTCAGTACTCCCAAAAGTTCAGCTGTGACTGTGATTAGACTGCCTGAAAGAAAAGCCTAAAAGCTAGCCAAGGAATACTGGCTTGTGTTTTTTAGGGCCTGACTTTACAGTCTTTCCTCATACTGTGTAATGTTTATTTACCACACATAGACAACATGGGTTTGGTAACCCAGAAGCAGAAAAATGCTTCAGGTTGTTGGAATTGCCTCAAATTTACAGCAGCAGAGGTCAGAGTCTGTCCTAAATAGGTAACAAGTCACAACCTTTAAATTAGTCGTATTAAGTAAATACTACTAGCTAAGCCCTGAAGCTTTTCTCCTGGGTTTTACTGGAACAAAATTAGCAATGACTTCAACAGCAGTCTTTTCTGATTGAACAGAGGATGAACAAGGACTTCAGGAACTGACCCATCAGGAACAGGAGGCACAGCCATAGCTTGGGGGGTTCATAAACGGCCAAATTCTATTACTCTCGCTCATAGGGAGCACTATTTTGCTCCTTTTGGGTTATTCAGGGGGTAAGGAACTACTCAGTGTGACTAAAGAAAGCAAATTCTGGGCCAAAAGGAGTAAAATAAGCTTCAGGTTATATATAATAGAAGCATGGAGTTAAAAACAGCTCCTTGTATCATCATATCTTTCCTTGGTATTGAAGGCAGCTTTTCCAATTTAATACAAACCCGGTAAGTACCTCTTGGAGGCACTAACTACTTCTAATAGAAGGCTACCTTAGACCCTTGCTCTGTGATGGATAGAAACCACCTATAAGTGTCCAGTCTCAGATTACTTATATCTGCTAGCAAATTGGTATCTCCCTTTTTCTTCTGATACATTTGAGCACTGCATTTACTTCTGGCATGACAGCATCACACAGATGTCACACAGCCCCTTACTATCAATATGCAATTAACTTTAGGAAAACACCATTTTACCAGTGGATCATTAAATCATACCTCAAAGTCTTCTGAGAACCCATGCTGGTTATTAGAATACAGCTCACTGATGTGTTTAACGAACTGCTTGACTGGAATTGCTTCCATATCATCTGTAGAAAGAGAGAGAGATTCAGAGTTGTTATTTGTCTCAGAAGTAGAATTTTGAGATCTCTGCTATCGTTTGCAAACTCTGGAGAGAAAGCATTTGCTCAGTATCACCTGGATCTGAGTTCCTAGGGGCAGAGCTAGTTCAATATGCAGCAATAAAAAAGTCTTGATGAATCTGGCTAATATTGAGGTAAACTCTTCACATTATATTTCTAATTCTAAACATTGCAAATATAGATACTGGGGATCTGTTCCCTGTGATGCTTATTTACAAGTCCAACAGAAGTTCAAGGACCATCTAGCTCATATACAGTTCGAAGATAGCTGTGAATGGGATGAAGGGACCTTCTCCCCTTACCCATCATGAAAGAAAAACAGAAAAAACACAAAATATGAAGGTACAGTTGACAATTGCCCCCCATCAAGTTTTTACCAGATTGAGCAGAGACACAGGCTTCTCTCCTGGAACAGACAAATTACTGACTTTTTCCTTTTTATATAACAATATAGTATCCAAATGCACTTATCATGAAACCGTCTCTGCGCAAAAGAACAGGCAACACAACACCCACACTAATTTGGGTTTTCTCTCATGCCAGACACCATTCATAACATTGAATATGCATTCCACTGGACCATTTGTTCTTGCTCAGCATAGTGCAAATTCTACTCAATATACCAATACATCATCCACAAACATTTTCTTGAAAGAAAGAAATCAAAAGCTTGAATTGAATTAAAGACAACTGAGACTGTTTCAAGCACCTGGAACTCTGGGTAGTTTCTAATAAAAGTGGGGTGTAGGAAAATTGTCTTATTTCTCTCTGTCTCAGAAAAAGAAGTCTAGACGTTGTTATAACCACCACTGCAGTTGGTGAAAACACTGTGCTTGCCAAGATTCATTAGTTAATATTTTCAGTCTGGCATTTAGAAAATGTAAATTGCTATACAACTGTGATTACTTTCAGCATGTGAAATAATCTATTGCCTGATGGCTACTATTGTCTGATAGCATGATTTTATGGCAATATTCTGGTATTTATGTATCCCATTTAATATTCTTCTGAAGATCGCATGCAGTTTATGTTTACTCCCAGTAATTCAGTAGTGTATTTTTGCTCCCATTTAGCAGCCATATGGTTTGGTGCTACAGCTGCATTATAATCTGGATTCTTTTCCTTTTAAACATCTACATTATGATAGAAAAAATCCAAATATTTCTACAGATACTTAGCAAAATTTAACGATAAATAAATAGATGTGACATTTACTGTATTCAGAGTGAAAGATCTTTGGCAGCTAAAACCTCTAAGCTGTCACATATGCTTTTCTTAGCAAAGGGTATGAAGATCTGTATGTGTAAATGAGGTTCTACTTTGGCAAGAATTTTATAGATCCAGCCCTGACAATCTGATTTCTCTCCAGCTGATGGCTGTTAATATTGACCATGTCATTACTTCTCTACTCTTATTTTATCAGGTAACGCTCCAGGGTGGCTTTTTGCATCTATTGACATTTTCAGATTTCAATCAGCTTCCTTCTATTTTATTTACAAGAGGCAATTGTTGAAGATATGTTTGCAATCTGATCACCTCCCAATATAGTAATGCTACTTTAATTAGCCACATGCTCATTTACTGAATAATAAGGAATTCCAAACATTTGACAAGTGTATGCTCATTTTAGTAAAAAGCTGCAGCATGCAGAAATGTTGGCATTCTACAATATTTAAGTGCTAACATTTATTCTATGTAATATCGAGAATATCATCATCTCATAACAACATACATATTAACATTTTTGCAGCCAAGACACTCGAATGGAATGATCTATAGGAACAGCAGTCCATAGCAAGAGCCTGTAAAACAATCTTTCCTCTCCTGAAAAGTAACCCACATATCCTTAATTTCCTTGAAAATAACTTGTGCTATGCTAGCAATTTCACATACTGCCACAAGAAAAGTTTTGTAGCTGTTTTTTTTTTCTTGAGTAGAGTCTAGCTCAGCTGAGACCAACTGAGATCAGGGACTCACTGCAGCAGTCCAGAGTGTCCAATTTAATTTTGCAGAAGGCAGAATTTAATTTTAATTGTGATCTGTGAGCCAAGAAATACATTAAAGATAACGTACTCTCCAGTCCATTGAGTTCCCACCAATTTCAAGGATGGGTCTGCACCAGAGATCCACAGCAAAATATGGTTAGTTTTCTTTCATCATCATCACTGCGTGGTGGCAGTATCTCTCTGCCTTTAGAGCTACTGCTAATTCTCTTCTCCATTGTTCACTATCCTTTATTTTTTCTCCTCCCTTTTTCCTCCTCTGCCTTTTCTCTTCTGCAGCCAGTTTCAATTCCCTTCAGAAGCCTTAGCTTTATGCAGTTTCTTACCCTACTCGATAACAGAGCAACAATTAAACAGCAAATAAATTAAATAGCAAATAATGTTGACATACGAGCTCACTGGGAGGAAGGTGCTTATGCTGCTGAAGCTGCCTATAAACTCAGGAAAACCACGCTGGAGTAAATATAATTATTTGGTCTTTGGAAGAATAACAGCAGAACCACAGAAGTTAGGAACTGAATCAATGCTTATGTTTTTCAGCCTTTAAATTGCTGGGATAACGTGGTCCTACTGATTGCGTGAGATCGGGCAGGCGCCGTGCAGAAGCCGGGGGAGGCACCCCTCGAGGGACCCATGCGGCCGAGGGTGGGCAACCCGCAGCTGGCGGGACGCTGCTGCTTCCCTGGCTGATCCCTCTGCCCCTCTCCTGACAGTCACGGGGGAGAAGCGGTACGTAACGTATAGTGTATTACACTAACCAAGGGAGCAGAAATGCATTAAGGTAATTTGGGCCTGTATTTTTCTAGCTGTGACCCCCCAACCCCAAACTCCCAGCCGGGAACGCATATTACTCTAGTTGGGGTGTATGTGTGTTTAGCTATGGGTAGCCTGTCAGATCTCGGCTAAAATATCTACTAACATACTCAGCACTCTTGTTGGCTCTGATGGTATCTGAAGATAACCTTAACCTTCTCTAAGAAAACCAACAGATGTAGCTAGATGCACAGAATATGCTTTTCCTTGCAGAATCTGCAGTCCGAAGGCTTTGGTTGAGCCTCTCTTCCATCTGAAGACAAATGGACTTCAAGGACGATAATTCTTTTAGTCGATCGAAGAGATTAATGGAATCCTATAATGGCTAATTAGGAGCTCTAACAGTTGTTCAATGCATATTCCCTTTTGCACCATACACTTTTTCCCATCCAGAAACCAGAGTGACATTTGATATTGTCAGGATGATGCTGACATTTTGTGAGACCTACTCATTATTCAAAGGGAACAGGAAAATGTTTTAATAATGTACCTTCACCTCTAACACTGCAGAAATAATTACAATTCTGTCTAGTTTGGGTTTAGCCATCTGTTATACAAGCGTAAATAAAGTGATTCTGGATTTACATCACTACAAAACATGAGCTGAATCTGGCACCATACTTACCCACCAACCCTTTGTGTTATGTAGAGAAAGAAGTAACCTTAGGTGGACAGGGTAAAAGCCTCCAGGACACCAGTTTATAATCAGAGGCTACTGAAGCTGACAAGTGGGAATACGTTTCATTACTATGCCAGGTATTTAAAATTTAGGTGCAGTTCATATCTTCACTTGCTAGTCCAAGAGGAGTGGCTGAGAGGAGTAACAAAAGCACAATACTGAAGGGCAGCATAATGCAAGTCACTTCCTGCCACAAAGGCAAAATACCAAGAAGATAGTCATGTTTTCAAAAAAAGAAGAGAAAAACCTTCACTTGCACCTCTTTTTCCACAAAGTGGCAACAGATGAAGGATGCAGAATGCAGAATGCATTCTTTCAGAAGGCACCTAGCCTTCAAAACAAGCCCAAAGTACACAGAAGCAATAAAGTTGTTACAGGGTTACATTTAAAGTTTGGATAATTAGTAATCCTACCAGGAAGGATTTCCCTGTATTTCCTACTTAATAAGCTACCTCTGTAATGTTAAAGCAATTGGGGTCAATTTCAGGAGAAAAATGGGATATCATATCAGAGATGGCACTTCCACATAATAAGATCTCAGATTCACTTTGATTCATTTATAACCGGAGAGCTCACTGGATGGTTTAGTGGTATTGGATTGGAATAGAAGGATTTGGGTCAGGAATTAATCCAGAAGGTCAAAAACCAAAGTGCTCCTTCATATTACCTTCATCCAGTTTGGAGTTTTGGTGTCTCTGAAGACCAGACGTTTGACACACATAAAGAAGTCTTGATAAAAAGATTCACCCATGCTTTTCATTCTGTTTATAAATGCTTATATTAATCTAATCTAGTATAATCTACTAAAGTCCAATGTCCTCCCTGTATTTTATGCCTTACTTTTAATGTGAAAGCTTATTCTGTTTGTTTGTGACTGCACTTTAGTCCCTTGTCTGGAAGACTGCATGGATTCACGTGCCATGGCTGTCCCGTGGCTTGGCCCGTCTGCTTGAAAAGCAGCCACGTACTCACTGCACCATTCAGCAACCTTGTGCCCCTCCTTGCATCTCCAAAGCGCCTCCATCCATTTTCAGCATGCTTCTCACAGGCGGCTTAAGCCAAAGGACAAGGGGCTTCCACCCACTCCCTCTTCCCCGCCTGCGTGGCTGAGCAGTGAACTGATTCAGCTTGCTGATCTGGCTCATGAATACAGAAAATGATTAGTTGATTTCTGGGAAGGGGAAAGAAGGATTAGCTGTCAGTCGGACAGATGGGTTGATCCTACTCATTGCCATGAGAAATGGTGAAGCGACGGGGGAGACTGCCCTTTCTGACGGCAGGACAAACCTAAATTGGCTTACGCCAATCATGAAACCATCATTAGCAACATTAATCCTGGAGCATCCGCTCTCGACAGTATGTCCTCACAGTTCTCATCTTCAGCAAAAAAGTTTTCCTGAGACTGGAAAGAAATATCCTCCAGCAGGCTCCTAGTGGGACTGGATTTAACCTCTAAGCTCACAGAAGCATAACCCACCTGACTTCCTAACCCCACCCTGGGAACTGTTGTCCCACATCCACAGCATTCAAGTGCCTTCTGTTCCTAGCAGCATGCTTTTTTGGTTTGTTTTTTTACTACCTCTGGGTTTTACTTACCCCATTCAGTGTGGTTCAAGGATTTTTGCTTTTAAAAAGGGGGATGCAGAACAGGAACCCCTGCAAGCAGCTGGAACACCCGGCACCGACACTTAGGATGCATGTTACTCGAAACTGCGTCTAACAGCCATTCCATAACCTACAGTATATATCAGATTGAATGCAGGTTGCAGAGCAAGAGCAAAAGCATGCTTTAAAGGCAGCACCGCAGTGGAAATAACCACGTGGATTGCAGCTCCGGCACATTCACATTTCCACAGCCAGCAACGGGGCGCTCGTAGCCCAGATTTAAATAGGATCTACGCAGCTGTAGCATGCAATGTCGGAGTACACACAACACGCAGTACTAAACAGGGATGCTAAAGCCCCAGAAGTCTCCATCTGGGCTGTCTCTAGAAAAGCTGCTTATCATAAAGAATATTGAAAGGCTAGTGCTGTAATAACAGCACACCCTTGGGTGAAATTTGGCCCCGTTAGAGGTTACTGAAAAGCTCCCATCAGCTTCAATAAGGTCAGGTGTCCGCCTCGTACAGAGAAGCTTAGACTAAAAGCACTAAACATACAAATTGTGAGTATACCATGAAGCGCACACACACGGGGGGCAGAAGTGTCACGGGCAGCTCCAATTTTGGCACTCACTGAATGTGGCATGTTTGAGCTGCCCTGACTCAAGCTAATACTTGACTAATACACAACTAATTCCAGGCATATAAATGGGCGGCCGCCAGCTTTCTTCTAACAATTTTAGGTTTAATGCATTTGTATCATATGCATTTATATAGCCAGGGCCTTCAACTCTGTGATGAATGGGCTTTCCTTGTTAAACTATTTAAAAGAAGAATACAAAAGAAGAGTTTGCATTTCATGTGGAATAATTAATTTTTCTGACTGATCACACTTCTTGCTGTATAAAAATTGCCAGAAAGATAAGAACAGTTTTATCTGTATAACATGAGTATTAATTAATTTAAGATAAAATAAAGTCAAAAATAATCTTAATATTGATAATGTGTCTGCTTTCTGCAGAGATTGTATCTGCATAAATAACAAAATGGCAACACAGTAGGTTTATTTCTAGGAGCTCAAACTACTTGCTGGAAGCCCTTCATCCTCTGAAGTCAGTGACCTCAATAGTTAAGATAAATTATAAATTAAAATAAATTAAGATAAATTATGAATTGCTGAGAGTTAATTATTGGGGACACCACTACTCATTAACGTTCACGTTTTTGTTATTATGTGTTTATCAAGTACTGTTTTTAATAAAAACACCTTTCAAAGGGAAAAAGCAAGAAAAATGCTATGAATATATTTGAGAGAGTCCTGGATAGGTGGGCATGTTGAAAGAAAAACACAAAACCCACAAAATTCTTTTCAGCAAGATAATTATTATCTATTTGTTATAATCAAGTCAAATGAACAGAAGGGCAGGTTTCTGATAAAGCACACACAAAAAAGCAGAATATGAAAAATCACCTGTGTAATATTGTAGCTACATTCATCTCTCTTGCTTCAAGATTTAATCTACTGCAGTGCTATTAGCCATGTGTCAGTCAGAAATATAAGGATGTTAATGATAAAATTTTATATGTGTCAAAATAAGAGCTCAGTTTAAATTTGCTTGTACAAATCTTAGATTAGGTTATCATTAATTATAAACGCAACAGCAATGCCATTCTTCCCTTCAAGCAAAAAGAAACGGACCCAAAAAAACAATTTCAGTCCAAGAGAAAGAAAGAGAAGGAAGAGAGTGAATTTTCCTCTAGCACAGACATTAAATATGATTTGATTTGGTATTGCCTGCTAAGTAACTCAACTTTAAACTCACACATTTCCAACCTCAGGTCCCAGTTGTGCCATCGATTACCCACAGGCCTTCCATTTAAGCACACAGAGGTGCAACTTCACAGGATGGGCAAGAGCCCTCTGCAGTCATCTGATGGCTTTCAGAAAAGGACCTGTCCCAAAATCTCTACATTTCACATGGCCACCAGGAGAGCGCGTGTTTTGGGATGATTCAGCCAGCTCCTGAAGCCCCCATCACAAGTACCATAATTAGGAGGGGATACCATATCACAAATTCCCCGGTGTGCTGCTGAAGCAGGGTTGGTAGCAGAGGAAAAGGGAGGTGGATGTTCCCTAAAACACCTTGATATTTTCTTGGCTTCAGAGGATGGCTGTGTTTGCAATATTGCATTCATGACTTTAATTGAAGCTGAAGATAGGTACAATTCACAATATGGTGCTTCAATATAAATCCGCAGGGAGCAGAAAGCAGCTATAAAGTCTGAAACAGCTGAAGAACACTACCTCTGTGCTCAGTGAAGAGCTTCATGTCCTTGAGAAACAAGTCCTCAGTTGTAGCTAGTACTTTTCCTGGTGCCTAGCCAGGCTCTAGCACAGAGGATCGCTCTGTTCAGCACATCGACACTAGCGGCCACAGGCCTTGCCATGGAGGCATCCTGGTGCTCATCTTTAGGTCTTGGGATGCAACTTGAGATAGCCACATCCCAGCAGAAAACAATAAGCACACCAAACCTCCAGTAAGGACCTGCAATTTCCTTGTCAAATGAGACACCTGGTTGTACGATCTTTTAAAGGAAACAGCCCATCACAGGGTGGATACCGCCTGAAGACATCAGAGGTGAAGGAGCTGTGCTTGTAAAAAACACACCAAGTCTAACCACTGATACGTTCATCAGGAAAGTTCATCAAGGGAACCAGTGTTATCATATGTAACCACAGAACCATTGTATATAACCATGGAATAGGGAAGAAACTCACAGTTTCAAAAGTCTGCAGAAGATTTAATAGAAGCTAACAGTTAATAAACTGGATGCTTTATGGGACTGTTTCTTGTAACCATGAGAAGATAGATAGAAATGAAGAAGGGTCATGGCTGCACTGACCTTCATACCTTTGCATGATAACATGAGGTGGTCAAGACACTTTCTCACTGCAACACACTTGGCTACTCCAGAATTTTCTGGGCTCATGCACCCACACTGAATCATTCCTGAAGAAGCAAGACAGTGTTTCTCCCACAGATTCCACCACTAGTTATTTTAAAATACACTATTCAGAAACTCCAGTACTAGTTAAAAAATGAATCTACTGCCATTTAAATCTGAAACTGCATGCACCTTGATCCAAGAATCGGGAAGTGCTCCCAAGTTTTGCAGTCTAGACACAGCTGAAATGACTGGCATCACATCTGAGACATTTTACTTATACTAAGAATGGTGAAAGACATCTGGAATAATATGCTAAAAGAATCAGCTGCATCAGCCAGCCAGCCATTCTGCTCTTTATGAGCCATGTTTCTCTGGACTGCGGTCAAGACTAAGCACAGTTTTGAGTTTTGCCATAGGGACAAGCTTCAAGTATCTCTGTACTGATCTCACAGACAACCAGGCCCGCTAACATCAGTGCCAAACGCCTGTTGTGCCCATGGGCCTGGGCAAGGAACCATTAAAGCCACAGCAAGCTCCAGAACGATTCACCACCCAAGAGCAGGAAAGCTCTGAAACAAAGACTAGGAGGAGGATGGTAGTAAAAGTGGAATTTGTGCTAACCCTAGTATTTGATATCATCTAAGTTACATGGTGGTGCACTTCTGCGTTGCTTTAGTGGAGCAGGTCTTGTGATGAGTAGCACAAAAGAAGACTGATGGGGCTGCATTTTGTTTTGCGGTGTTGCAAAACAGAGGTCTGCACCCATGAGTGTGCTGTTATTCTTACTTACCTGAACCTACGACAAAGGATAAAGCCCAGAAACTCTTTAACCAGATACTGACCCGACTAGGAAAAAAAAAAACGGGAACTGGAGCTAGTTTAGTGAGAGTGAGATGTTGCCAAGCCTGAATGTTTATAGTGAAAAGATCCATGTAAAGTGATGTGGATATGGCCAAAATCAACTGAGTGTAGAGGCAACGGCAGAGAATATGGAGAGATAATTTTGTTGAGCTGAACGGCCGGGGAGTTTCAGAAGTCTGCCATTGATTACAGATGCATTACTGTCAGGCATAAGGCTTATGTGAGTTAAGATTTATACCTCAGTTGTAATATCCAGTGGGTGACTCAGTTAATGATATCTCCTTTGTCCTGTGTTTCTCTAGATCAAGCAGAGCAGATAATTATGAATAATGATAATGATTTGGGTCTCAGAGCAAATTTGCATAGATAAGCACATGCCTATGGGTGATGTGGCTTCATGCACAATAATTAAGCACGTAGGCCATGGGAAGTGAAATAGAAAATGGGTAAAATCATTCCTTTACAAGCTGTTTTTTTAGACCGAGGACCTACTAAGTTGTACTATATAGCTACCGCAGGTAGCTGGTAGATCAATTTTAGAGCTCCTAGAGCTGAGGAAATGGAGGGTACATCTAAACAGAAGAGCAGAACGTGATGTAGAAAGAAATATGAAAGCTACCTCAGAGCATGCTGGCACATCAGCAGGGCAGAGCGGCTGCACGCAGCGATACCAGCGCAACTTTGGCAACCTCTCGAGCTGCGTCAGGACGTCACTGCACCTGGCTCCCCCAGACCTGGCACAGCTACCCCACACCTGGGCCAGGACGAGCCAACCCAAACCTAGTTCAGCTTTCTCCAACCAACAGCTCACTCTGTGCTGTAGATGGGCCCTGGCAAATCTTTTAAACGTTTTTAGACACACTGCTCTAAATTGCCATCAGTGTGGCTGCTTGCACATAACTGAGAGTGGAAGTCAGTCCACTGAATTCTAGGAGACAGATGCATGGTTCCACAGGGACCCATTTAAATACAAATTTTAAGAAGGTATTTCCTAGGGGATCACAAGCTAATAAGGTTACTTCGAAGAACCTGCTTTTGTTAAAATGTCACTTATATTTTACTTCTAGGATCAATATGGCAAGTAAGATTTTCTCGCATTCTCTGGCAGCTTCCAGAGGAAAAGTTCAAAAGCTTAGCATTTCATCAGTTGGGATGAATTCAAGGGAGAATTTTGCCGTTTAATGTTTTTAAGGAATTTCAGTGGCCTGCCTACATGGAAGCAGCAGCTGATGTTGCTGAATAGTGTCATTTAGTAGCAGGTTGATTGGGGGAAACAGGCCTCTTCTGTATCTGCAGATGGGGAAAATGTTTAGAAGAGCTTCAAGATCTTTTGGTGCTGTGTATCACATCTTTGGAAAAAGGCTACATAGCTTGAATTTCTCTCTACTAAATTTGAGCCTATCTACTGACCAAACAGACTCCCTGTACAGCAAATACACAGAGAGAGAGGCACTTCCAGAGAGTGATTTGACTTTTGATGCTTTCAATAGCTTTGCTGTTGGTGCAAAGATCTTCGAGTTCATCAACTCATTCACTCTTAAGACCGTCTGGGCACGATTCAGCTTCAGATTAAAATACCTCCATTTGGATGTCCGTATGCAGGCATCAAAACATCCGTTATGTCCACAGAAATCTAGTCGTCAGAGCAGGAACTGGATGGCTGGATTCACCTTTGCATCTGACTAAACCTCTTTCCAAGGCCCAGCTCCTCACATGCCTTAGAGCTGATCAGCAGTCATTGCAGATTTTCAACTACAAAGACAACTTCTCAAGGAGTCTTGCAGCACTTGCTCAGCAGGTCCCTTAATCTGCAGTGCCCGTTACCAGATGTGAGTAGCTCTTTCTCGGGAGGACGAAGTCTGAACAGACTGTACTGCAGTGATGCTGACATTGTAACAATCCTGAAGCTGCTGTGGTCCAACAGTTTGGTTTGCTCCAGTTACGGGAAGATGTCCCCAAATGGCAATTTTCTTTAGTTCTCGGCAGCTTGATCTTACATGCAAGAATGGTTGCTGGAGAAACACTAGTGGATGTGCAGGCCTTATGGTACCTGCCACCTGCACTGTTTTAATGGAACTTCTGCAGCCTATATTACCATTTATATGAGTGCCTTCCAATCTTTAATTGACTGATCCTCAAAACTTACCTGTGAGGTAGGGAAGAACCATTGTCTAAACTAAACGGACTGCAGAACTTAAAAGATGGACCTTTCTGCATGTTTCTTTGTCTAAGAACACTTCTTCTCCGTTACAATAAATATTTTACATTGGTCAAAGAGACTTCTCTCTGATGAGAGCATTTCTCTTCCCCCACTGCCTTGTGCTCTTACTTCCCCCAGGTTAGACACTGCTCTGTACAGAGTCCAATTTAGTCTACCCTCCCCTTCCTGGAAAGCTCCAAGAAGGCATCACATGTGAAGATGAGAGTAGGCATGATGGGACCATTGCATTGATCACCAAAAGCAGGGAATCATTTCTTCTGGATTTAGAGCAGGAAGAACAGAGTTCTCCAGCTATTTATGTTCTTTTTTGAAAACTCATCTCAGGTGGTCTAAAACTGAAACATCCCATCTCATGTTACTCAAAGCAGAATGAGAGGAAGAATGGCTCCTTGCTAATGAAAGTGAGGAGGCCAGGACATGCACTTTAGTCTGCAGAAAGGACAGGTGTTAATGGTATGCTTTCTTCTATTTTCAGAGGTGCAGAATCAGACTGCAAGGCAAACTGCCTAACATTTTCTATACAAATGTAACAGCTAATCTTTCATATTAATTCTCAGGGGTACTTTGAAAGACTCTTTCTAGAAGGAAAGCCTTGTATTTCTACAGAATAAAGTCAGGGAAAACATAACTGGATTCTTTCACTTCTCTAGAATGCATGTTTTCTTGGAGTCTCTTCTCCTACACTGTCAGAGATGTCTTCGAATGTTTTCATTAAAATTAGCTGTACATTGAATCCTAGACCATTGGCACAAACTACAGAATATGAGAAGGAAACCAAAAACATCACCTTGAAGCAACATGTACAATCATTTGACAGACTGAAGTCAACACAGCATTTGGGGTATCTTAATTCTGTCAGTGAAACTGAGTAACATTGAAGAAGGCAGCGGCTGCACAGGCCACTGCAACACCAAGCTGTTTTCTGTCATCATTGCTTAAAGGCAACTAAATCCCACACTCGATAATTCCTAGGGGAAATGCCTCATGAAGACAATATAGTGCCAAACTCTGGCTCCAGCTTTGCTCTCAACATAGCTAAGGGAAGAATTTGGCCTTTGGTAACTTAATGCCAAATTAACAAACGGCTTCGGACTTTACATCTTTTGCTTTTCCCACCTCTGCACATGCTGAAAGTGGGGGGCAAGTCCACTGGTCTCAAGAGAGCAGTGGAGCTGGTTATCCTTCACCACAGCCCACCCTGACATTGCAATCCCTTTCACCTTGGATGCAATGCGTTAGTATTTCTAAGGAGTGCCGCTCTTGTTCTTGACATTTCACAAAGGTTATTCTGAAAATTTTAATTAAAATAATGTGGAAGAAGTGCCTATGGAAAAACAGCATTGGTTCTCAGAGCCCCATTGCAAAGCACATGAATTTAAATGAAGCAGCACTGATATAACAAATGTCTATGAAAAAATCCTGTTAACCACAAATACAACGTTCTCTCCTTTAGGTAATTAAAACAGCCTCCAAACAGCACAAATATAGAAGAGTAAGCCTGTCTTACCTGGAATAGGTATAATGGGAATACTTTCATTGGGGACCACACGGGGCGAGCTGCTGTCTTCCACATAGAAATGAGCAGTCTGAAAACACTTTCTGTCAGAGGGAAAAAAAAAAGTGCAGGGTGTAAAACACTGGCCTCTGAGAAACAACCCCAAACTTTTGCACATGTTCTGCTTCTCCATTTCTGTTCCATTTCTGCTCCATACTTCCAGATGTTAGTTTTAAAACATCAGTTAGTGAAAACACACGAGTTTTATGCAATTACAATCCTAATTCCAGATTCCAGTGTACTCTGATCCATTGACATCTGACATCCACTCACCCTAAATGCCTCCCTGCTCCCATTCTGTATATTATTCCTAAATATTATTGAATATAAAACTGTTCTCAGAAAAGTTAGTGGTTGCAAAACAGGTTTCAAATACACAATTCAGAAAGAAACTGTGAACACAAGAAATATATTCAGCACACAATTCAAACCAAATCCACCAAAGACACTATATTTCCAGGGAACATACAGTTACTGTAAAACTTTCAACTGTGTAACAGTGGACAGATAGCAATAGGCATCTGTAACTGCTCCATGTCACGACGCTGTTCTGATATTAAAGTTATCCTTCAAACATTACAAGTTTTATTCTTTTTAACACTGAAGCTATATAAACCTCTTCCCATCCTCCTCCTGCAAACTTGAATTACATATGCTGCTATAGAAAATGCCACAGACACTTAGCCTGGGCCCCAGGACTCGTTTCTGCAAAGGCCTGTAAAGAATAGGAGAACTTAAATCCACCTGACTGGTTTTTTTTACCTGTATTTAATGCAAAGCAGAGAGCACAAGCTGGTCATCACAGAAAAGGTACTGAGCAGAACAACATCAAGAGATCCAGGGAGACTCTGCATGGTGATGTTAACCGAGGCAGCGTTTTCCAACACCAGCGTCACTGCTCATTGCCGACTTAATGAGCTGCTTGAGGCTGGAACTGCATATTTAATGAGTCTTGCTCGGTGTGAGCGGCTATTGTGGCAAGCGAAGGGTCTGCGCCCATCCGTCAGGGCGCTTAACAATAGCGTCCCCGTTGCACAAAGGTCCCCTCCCTGCCTCCCTGCCCGATCTGCCCCTCAGCACCTGGACAAAGTTTGCAGGCAGCCTTGCGCGCGGCCCCTTCTCTGAAGCCGCTGCCTCCCTGGCGGAAACATATTTGCACATAGTGGCTCGCAAGCTTCTGCCTCGCAGTCTGCTTTTCTGTCATTCGCGGCATTGTGCTCCGCACAGAGAGCCCACTCTGTCGAGCCGGCTGTGCTGACGTTGTCCAAGCAATTTGCGCTCCCGTTTTCTACGTCCGTACGTGCCAGAGTACGAAAAAGTCACTGAAAATCAAACCACTCTCTGAGGCTAAACAAGAACTTAAAATAATCATGGGCATTTGCTTTCTATGCATTTATTTGTACTTTCTACAGCATACTCACGGTGCTTTGTAACGCAAGCACATGCTACAGCAGCTCAAGTACAACTTAAGACAATACAGAAGCAGGAAGGATCATACTGCACAGCATGGAGCAACTGTCTCACAGCAGCTTTCTATTTTCACATATGGTGTCTTGCATTGTGCTAAAGTTATTTATTTAGTGTGTACGCTTTTGTTAAGAAACAGCATAAAGCTAATTTGCACACAAAGATGCAAGATGTGCAGTACATCTCAGCATTTAAAAACATCAAACATCGGTTAAACTCCCCCCACTCTACATGCTCCCGTTGCCCTTTTTTTTTTTTGTTGGCAGCCTTTATTTTGGACAATGCACGCCCTGGGGGCTCACAGCAGAATAAATCAGTCACACACAAGGAAGAAACTATGAATATGAAACAGGCAAAATGTTCCTGATTTTGATGTATTTGGGGCTTTTTCCCTTGCCTCAATCCTTGAAGGGCTTCTCCTGGTAACAAAGGCCTTAAGAAGGTGTTCAATAAAGACAGACCTTTACAAAGGGATTTACAGGATTTTTGTTAAGCTCATGATACTTATGAAAGGCAATTATTTTTTGCAATTTGTTATTTTATGCTCTGAGAGGCTCTGACAGGCTGGCACTATGATTTTTCTATGCAGCCATAAGATAGCTTTTTCACAACAGCCTCAAAACATGTAATTGTATTACATAATCACTTTGTACGACATTGTAAGGCCCACGACGGTGATAGCAGAACACACAGCGCAGCATCTCTCCGCTGAGCACAGTGTTGGAATAACAACATATTAAATGAATATTTCACATAGTAAAGTTTGCTGCAGCCATTAATGTCATTAACCATTCTGTATTTTTTTCCTGGAAGACTTGCTGTAGCTGTTTTTGAAAAGGCAATCACCACACAACTTGACTACACGTTTTCCCAGTCACAAACATCACACGAAAATACACCCTCGCCTTATGTATACACATACACAATACAGCATGTTCATTACTTTATAATGTTAGCTACTGGCAAGTTCAGTGAAGGCATACCTCTCAAACTCATTTTTTTTACCTGCTCATAATTGCCTAAACTGCTTTTGAGCGTTAAGTTTTCCAAATCTAGTCCCAGGCACAGCTGAGCTCTCCGCGTCCACGTCCCGGTGGCTCCGGTGACAGCCTAAGTCAGAACTGACGGGACTGTGCAGGCTCCGACCTGAGAGCAGGATAAAGCGGACTGAACCTTTAACAGACCTTTTACGATGGGTTTTACAAACTCACTGCATGAACTTTCCATGAAGTTTTGGTTCCTGGGCCTGTTTCTTACTCTTGTACCTCTCCTCTGCGTCGCTCCAGGAGGTAGCATACGTCTCGGGGCGTCGTGGCTTCAGGCCCCCCTTCCGGATAATGCCCATTTTTTAAGTCTGTGATTGAGAGGGTGGGGAAAAGCCTGGGCCCAAGAAAAGCCTTTTGTAAACTCTGGTCTATTTTATAGTAATAAATACTGCTAGCTGGGATCGAGCCTGCTGAAAGCCATTTCAGACAATTTAGTATCTGCCTTCTCCCTCACTTTTGGATACTCCTTTTCATCCCCTGGCATATTCCCCTACTCATTACCTTTCTCTCAGCGTAAAACTTAAGTGGCAGCAGTTGCTAAGGCTACGAGAGGCTGGAGTAAATCTGTGTGTGTATATGGGGAGGGCTGCATAAAGGAAAAGGATGAGAGCAGAAAATTGCTTGTTCAAGTCATTGGAGAAGCTCCCATGGAGAGAGGTGGGAATGGATGCAGGGCTTCTACATCTAGGTCTAGGTCTAGACCAGGTGTGATCAGGAGGAGCACTTCAGCCTGTAACTCGTCACCTCAGTGTGTGTATATGCGCAGGTATATATGCCTGTGTGCACACTTGCTAAGGAAACCAACATCAGCAGCAGAAAAAAAGTAAAAGTTTTTTTTCTGAGAGATAGAAGTAGTCCTTAGAGTGAATGAACAATCTGGATTTGCCAATGGCATAACTGATTATTAAGATCTTACCGACTGAAACACTAATTTTAGAATAATTTCCATATTGCTGCAGCACTGGTTAAGGAAAAGAAAATCACAGCCTTGATTTCACTTCCAGAAAATTTCAGAGAGTGCACATCTCTTCTGCAAAATACCAAAGAGTCTGTTGTCTCTGAATTATGCCTGTGTGCAGTGAAGCACACCCTTTTCTCTAGCCCCATATGTTTTTTTGGCTGCCTTTCCCTGGGGTACCATAACTGTGCGAGACTGTGGTGATCAGACACACAATTGCCACATATGGACAAAAAAGCAGAAAGTAAAACACTGCGAGATTAGCATCTCCCCAGAGAAGGAGCAGAGGCAGGGTCGGGAATGCTAAGATCACATTAGGGAAAGCATCCCCCCGCCCAGAGTCTTTCTGTAAGGACACTAGCAGCGGGTTATTAAAGCAAACTAACAGAAAGCAAAGTCCAGAGCAGCAGCACCTTATTACCAAACCGCAAACATAAAAATATGCCACGAGATGGTCCTGATTAGCTGCGTTACATGCTTGTTCCATCTCTGCTAAGCAAAATACCCGATTAGCTTCTGTAAAAGAAGAGATGCCTCACGAGATTTTGACACTCAAAACAGGTTTCCTTGGTTATTAGTTAATAAACCTCAAGCAGCTTCTCCTTTATACTCATCTAAAACTATGAGGGGAGAACTGGATCACCATAACGGCCCGAAAGCAGGGACACATTTAGTTTTCTCGTAGCAGGCAGAGCCTTGGTGCTTCATTAATTCTGCCTCCAATACAAACACACAGCGCGCACGGCAGCCCCGGGAGTGTGGGGAATAGTTTGGAGGGCAGCGCTTGGCCTTTCCCCCTTCGCACTGCATCTAGCGCAGGCAGCATCTCCTGATCCGTGCTGACAAGTGAGGGATCTGCATTGCTCCGGACCAGCTGCGGCAGGGGGCAGGGAGAGGAGGAGCAGGGATTATTGTGGTGGGGCAATCGATTGCCTCCGCAGTGGCTGGCTGAAATGGCCGGAGGAGCGGCTGAGCATGGGAAAAATCAGTGGGGAACGCTCCGCCTTCTGGGGACACCCACGAGCCATGTCCTGCCTCTCGCACCGGAGTGACTGGCACATTCATTGCTTGCTGGGGACCTACTCTTTCTTTCCAGAGCAGCTTCTGTTATTGGGAGCCAGCGTGTATTCCCCTCCAACGCTAGCCAGATTCATATTTCGTCTTTATTTCTGCTCTGTAATAGTATCTAGGAGCTCTAGGCTCCTGGATTCTTTGCAACTACTCTCTTCTTGGGTCATTACCTCTTAAAGCATGACCAATTCAGGGGCAGATGGCTTGAAAGGGTCCTGGAGGCCTATTCACTAAAGCAGTACAGGGCAAACCTCGTCCTCTGGGTACGCTTCCTCCAGAAATAGCCTCCCACACACTGCAGCTCTGCGGAACGTACATTGATTAATGAAGAGGCCAACAGCCGCTGAAGCCACCCTACTTTCACGCACCGCGATGAAGAGCATTCTGGCAGGAGCAGCAACCTATATTAAGGCTTAGCTGGTAGGCAGAACAGGCAAGGAGACTGTAAAGGAGTCAGACCAGTTACGCTCCAGGATCTGTAACGGACCTCTAAACCAGGCTGCACAGGATGTGGCAGGTTTGACTCTGACACGGCTTATTCCTTATCAAACGCAATGTGGATACAGACATTCGCAATGCTCCTTGATCGGGCTGGGGTGTGTGTGTGTCTGCAAATAACTACCCAGTAGGGATACGAAGACAGGAAATTATCCCTTTCACTACCTTGGCGCATTCATTCTCACTTTCAATAGAAGAAAAGATGCTTCAGATTCTCACTGAACTGTTTTGCATGTTTTCCAGGAGACACAATTAAGACTGCTTTCTGCTGGCACCAAAACCAGAGTGTGCATGCAGTCAAGTGTACTTGTAACACATGGCTCTGCACTTTAAACTAGCTTCACTACTCCTTAGCAAGCATTTGTCACTGTCAGAACTGGCAATGACTCCTCAGCAAAGGGCCGCAGACAACGAAACAACAGAAGTGCCGCAAATCACGACCATGTCGCCAGCAGAGCAGTGGATGGGAGCCTGGACAACAGCTGTCTGCAGTCTGCACTGTCCTAGCTGGGGTCATCAGTCACTGATTTTTATGAGCAATAAAACTGACTCAAGCGTTAAGAAGAAAAAGAGAAGAGAAAACCACACAGAAAAAGCAGATCTTATGAATATGAATAAGTGACCAGCATGGAGCAGTGATATTACATCCATTGTAGAAGAGAGCATCTGCATTGATTCTCTCTTTTGGGGTAGAAAAAGGCTTATATTGCCCCAATTTTCTACATTTATTTTCCTTCCCAGGTCTTAATGCTTAATGATCAAAATGCAATGACTGAGTATAAAGAATATGCTGGAGCGGTAATGCACTGCAGCCTGCTCGAACTTGAGCTACAGCAGGATATACAAAGCAGGAATGCATAAAAAACACAAGTCAAGAAAAGCTGAAAAAGAAGGAAAACTTCCCTACAATAAGGCTGATTCTCCTGCATATTCCTCCTGCAGATGATTCTCCTTCTCCCCACAAAGCAATTTCTGCCTGTTCTCTTCTCGAGCAGTGTTAAGCCTCGTGCAGATATGATTACTGGAGGAGTCTAGACAGTACACGGATAGGTTGCAGAAGTCCACAGCGTGCCAAGCCCTTGGCGTCCTTTCCTAGACAGGATGGTGAAAAGTAAACTGTCCCTTTCAGGGGACTTCCTCTGGGCAAGGAGAAATGTCTTTCCACGGCAGTGAGCTCTTGTGCATCCACACAGTTCCACAGAAGCTAAAAGGACCCCAGTATTGATCACTAGTCCAGCCCCACATTTTTAAAACTGCAAATACTGCTAAATAAAAAAGACAGGGAAAAGGTAGATGTAAAAAAAGAAGGTGGGCAAAATTTTGAGGCAGTGCCTGTGACGAAGAACACATCGCTTAAAATTCTCCACCTGAAAAACAAATCGGCAAACAAGACTAGGGGGGTTTTGACACAGAAAGACAGCTAATTTAATATTTATGGCCTAAATTTGCCAGCTGACTACACAGCTCTCCATGAAATTAAAAATCCTCTCCTCCTGCTTCTCTGAGATTACAGATTTAGATGGTGGCTTCCTGCACCACAGACTGCACACCCATTTATGTCAGGCACAGTACTGGACTCGGACTTCATGCAAGAAATAATCATTTTTAGAAAGGTATTTAAGTGGTTAAACAGTTAAAGAAATGACAATATACACCAAGATGACCTGCTTTTAAAAGCCCTCCCCCCTTCATCAGCTGTGCGACCAGAAAGTGCCCAGGTGGCCAGCGTAGAAATGCACTTAGAAAGCTCTTTAATGGCAAATTGTAAGTGGATAAATCTTAGTTTAACTCAGCATAAACACTTTCCACACTTCCTTGTCCCATCTTCCTGATGTCCCTGGAGAACAGCAAAGGCGTTCGTGAAACCTTATTTCTGATGACACTCGGCCCTGTAACACTGGGTAACTAATTACTCTCCTGGTGACCTCTGACGGGGCCAGCAGCATCCGACTTTCCCCTCCTGCTTTAATCAATACTCACAACATCTGTGTTGGATACACTCAGCAATTTTCCACATGACTGAATGGGTTTACTCATCAGTATTTTCTACTGTGAGAAAACAAGTTTCCTGGTGTATGTAATACCATTCACATTTTTTAATGTCTACAGGCAAAAACAGGGTACAGAAATCTATAGGTGGTATCTTAAAATGGTTTAAAAATTAGACATGGTTTTAAAAACCAAAGGGAAGCCTGATGTATTCATTTTCCTCTCCATGAGCCAACAATTTATTTAATGCAACATTCATACCACAAAGACTAGAAAATCACAGAGGAAAACAGACGTGCCTTTTCCAATCAAATAATACCTTAGGCAGTTCCTATAAAATGTGTAGTTCCAATAACCTAAACACCATGTAATATTAAAAAGGAGCCTAAAAATTTCTCACAGAAGGAAGCTAAATTTAACCGAGTGAAGAGTTGTTCAGTAATCACAAGAACAGCAGCAATCACTGAAGATTGCCTCTTACTGGAGAGAAGCTTTTAGTAGCACCTCGAAGAACTCACCATTTGGTTTACTTGATATTATCATTTCAGTGCATGAATCCCCTTCGGGATGAATCTCAGGAGAGGAAGGAATAAAGAGGGAGGTGTGGCACACTGGGGGGTACTTTTAAACACCAACTGTAATTCATCTGGATCAAAATTATGTTGCAAGAAGAGAAATACAGAAATGATCCCACCTAAGGGAGGACAGCAGAGACTGGCTTTCTGTTTGGAACAGCCACCTAAATCTCCCTAATTACTCCCACCTAATTACCTTCAAAATGAAAGAGCCCTGCTCTTTCCTCTGCAGAAATATTCTTTTCTTCCTCCAAATGAGGCATCAGGACAGTCACTTGACATGTATTTTAGGTATCCCAAGCCATGGACTGGGATCCAAACATAACACAAATATGTACTAAAAATTCAGGCAGAGTTTTTCTCCATTTTGAAGGCTCTGCCCATCTTCAGGTAGAAATGCCAGCAGTTTCTTAAATAAAATGAAATGCTCAATTTCTCATCAGACACGTGCATTTGCAGTTGGACTATAACTGGACAGGAGAAGTGGGAAGATCTCCCAACATTGTTGGACATGTTTTGGGTTCAGATTACTTGGGCCCAGTGTAAAGTTTTAAATGTGTGTTTATTTCCTTTCTCTTTTCAGCACTGCATACTTGGAAAGTGAGCCTTTTTTGATGGCCATTTTAAATAGAAATAGGTACTCAAAAATGTTTATGGTCTCTCTATTAACTCCATTTAGAACATAATTACAAATGGAACAAAAAGATATCTTTGAAGCGTAACACAAAGGAAAAGAAAAGAGCAGCTGGTACCAAAAGCGGAGGAGCAAATTACTTAGTACCTGGAAGATAATGTTAATGAGAACCCTGCAAATATATTACTTAATGCCACTACTTACATCCCCTCATCACACTAACACAGGCAGAACGGATGGCAGCCAGCTGGTCCTCCTTCCCCACCCATCTCCCTGAGAGCAAAGATTTGTAAGCCACCAAATAACAAACCTGGACAGAAGTCTTGAGAATCATTAATCTTCCTATCAATCAACCCATCTGGAGATTTGCTTCTTACTGTCATCGGTACTAATGCATTAGTGACTCTTGAGAGCTCTGGGGAAGCCTGGAATATGCACGTCTGAAGAACTGCTTTAATGAGTCTTTTGTATTCAAAGGTTAACACATGTGACAAGGAAACAAATATCAAAGACAGTAAGCTATCATCCAGCAAACCAAACCACAAAGAAATCCTGTGCTGCGTCTTCCGTTGTAGTATACTGAGTATATCTCTAACAAGCTATGTAAAAACACCCAAGTCAGGCCCCAGTGACCTATCTCAGATACCAGAAGAGACGCAGGCATGCTCACGTGAGCTCTGCCTGCTCCAATATACCTTATCCGTTGGGCTCAGGAATGGAGCTATACTGAAGAGAAGCAAGTTGGATAAGCTTCAAGTGCAGTTTTGGTTAAATCAAACGATCAGTGTGGTGTAAATATATCCACTGGGCTCTCTTCACTAAAAATAACAGACCTACATCAAAAAATACATCAACATAAAAAGTCCTTGCATTAGTAAGATCTGTCCAGTAGCGTTTGCAATAAATAGTGCAATACTGCCTGCAATAACTTTTCTAAAAAACCCAATAGCAATAATAAAAAACAAATCCCAAGATATTTAAATACTCCTAGAAAGATCTAATTAATACCAGAAAAGTAGTAAACAGCAGTAAGTATACTTAGGCATAATAAAGTAGCACATAAAAATAAAAACAACGTGTATTTCAAATTACCATCTCCACAGACCAAATAAGTGATGACTTGGTCTTAAAAAAAATCTAGAAATGTTATCAGCATGTAATGGAGGTGGAATACACTACATCATGAAGCAGAGGGGACTATGAGGATGATCTTGAAAATGCTTGAAATGAAGGTAAGAAAGAATTCCCTTTTCAAAATATTTACTAAGAAAAAAGACACTTTAAATTATTCAAGCCTATTCCTCATTCAAAGTGCCTTGAACTTTAGTGTCAAGGAAATATATATTCCACAAAAGGACTCAAAGATGGAGGCGTACCAGAAAAGTTATCATGAAGTATATTAATAGGTCCACAATTATATTGAAGAGTCAAGAATTGCAAAATCATAAGGTAACAGCAGTAGAAGAGACTTTGCCTTTAAGAAACCAGTCAAAATTACTCCAAAAATTAGAAACCACTTTCATCCCCAGCACAAACTTTTCCAAGAGGTAAACACTTGGGCAAATAAACTATTGCTTTTCAGTTGTCTTAATCAGTGTGTAGAAACATCTAATAACAAAACTAACCACAGTGAAAAGAACATTTTGATTCAAGATAAAAATTCACTGCAGATAAGCAAAGCAGAAGAAATTCAGTCAACCTATGTTAATTATTAGATCCCTTTAGAGCAGATATTGTTTAATGCATTTTCTGTTTATAGACTGTTCCCTTTATTTGCACCATCTCCAAAGCCTTAATCTACCTTTCATTAAGCCCTTTAACCTTTCAGTGTGGGACTGGGGAAAAGGAGAAAAAACCCCCACAAGAACTGGAGTTTGCACTTCAGCGAACAACATATGAATGGTTCGTGATCTTCTAACAAATGTCCCTTGATCTGTTAGGCACTTGCTCAAAACTAGGCATGCAAATTAAATGCAAGTTCTTAGCTTCATATTTTCTTTCCTTTTACAGCACATCAAGTGACACGGCTCCAAAGGCAAATGACTGTCAAGGAATTCAGGAGATGTCTGCTGCCAGGTAAACAGCACGATGCTGACGTCTCTAACAAGTCAGATTTGTTTCCCTCCTACTCTATTTATGCATTTCATTTCAGTGCTCTTACGTGATCTTTGGCGGGGATTTTGCTACCATTACTGCAGCGAGTAGACATAGGCTCGGGAGTGGGAAAGGCAGAAGCAATCCCCATGGCCAGCAGGACACGTTCGGCTACGCAGGCAAAGGCAGCGCCAGCTGCCCAGCCGGGGTCCCACTGCCAGACCCACTCCACCGCTTTCCAGTTTTGAGAGTAACTGGGACATGTAGTAACAATTCTTCCTGTTTTATTAAAGTATTTCAATTCAAGGAGTTTTGTAAGCCTAAAAAGGTTTAAAATGCAGATTAAAGAGCAGAATATTTTGCTGCTATTTCTGGTAGTTTTGTCCCAGACAGTTGGTTTCAGATCTGCGGTTTCCTGTTGAGAACACACAAGTGTGAAGCATTTGTTGATCCCTTTATTTATTTACCTCCTGGCTGATCATAACCATTTTGACAGAATATATAAATTGACTTGCTCTGGGTCAGTGTTTTTACACGCTTCTCCCCCAGTCTCAAAGCACCACTCCAGCTTCCCAGATGCTGTGCTCAGGTCTTTACCATTCCTGCACCCTCACTTTGGATCCTGCACCCTCATTTTGCAGATTTGCTAAGCCACTTTCACATAATACCCAGGATGTCTGAAATGCCACCAACAAACTCTCACTATAGCAGCCTTAGCAGCCTCTGTCAGCCAGACAGGAATGATATATACTGCCTATTTAGAAAAACTCTTTTTGAATAATTTATATCCAATGAACAATTTACATCACTCTTTAGGACGCTGGAGAGGTCTGGCATGGATGCTCATATCTGGCATGGATGCTCAGATACATCTATGACAATTGCACTTGGTTACTCCAGGCAGCATTTAACTATTTATCTACAACACAGCTCAGCGAATCATCTATTTTTCTAAATCATGAATAAACACTGCAATTTGGAAAGCAAACAATTCCTGATCATTCTCACTGAGGAAGCGGCAAATGTAACAGCTTCCAGTGATCGGGCAAACCCTGTAACATCAGCTCAAGATGTTCAATGCAAAGCAATTTCAGCCAGCTAACAAATGAGTCACTTTTCCCAGACAGGCGTGTAGCAGAATACAGTGCATTTAATCGATGTGCCCTTTTATTTCAAAACATACTGTCTCCCTCCGGTTTGACCAGACCAATGGGATGCAGCATTTCCAGGAAAGAGCTGAAGAATGCACACTTGGCATGACACAGTAACTAAATGTTGATTCATGGAAATTGTGAGACATTCAAGGAGACAGGTCCCAGGCTCCAAATGATGTTCCATTCCTGTATTGCCCCCGTGTGATTACAGCAAGTTTGCTTACGATTTGCTGTTCACACTTCTAATTGGATTCTGCAGAGGGCAGTTTGCCGTGCCGGGAACTTGTCACTTTACATCCTGCTTTAACTCCAAACCACTCAATTAATATTAAATTCCATTTATTATAAAAGCATTTTTTTCTACCCATATGATGCTATCAGCAGCCTTCTCATTAATATTTATTTTCACAAAGCAACCGGCTTGATGTTAAGATCTCAGATGTAACTAGTAACTTTAAAAGGGGAAAATACGTGAAGCTGAAAAGGTCAATACAGAACACGAGCTGTAACAGAAGATATCCAACTCATACGAATTTAACTCCTTCTTCACAGACAGCAGAATAAATACGATATGGTTGGCAGAGAGCAATGACAACGTTAAAGTTAATTCAGTCACTGGAAAAATGAGTGAGGTTGTGGGCACAACCCTGCCCGGAGTCGGTACCTGCTGGCTGGAGCACTAAGGAAAAAAGACATCGGAAAGAGGCATGGATGGAGAACACTTCATCCGCTGCCCTGGCTATTCCCCACAAGCGGTGCTGGCTACTTACTGGGCTCCGAAGATGGAGACCTGCCATTAACATTAAACCATGGGCTAGGAGAATACAGGAAACATGCAGATGGTTTAAAGCCCTTTTCCCTTGGCACCCTTTCTCATGCTCAGCACACAGGGAATTGGGACACCCGGTTCCGGCTCACAAGCGTGGAAGTCAACAGGAACCAGCAAACACCATCCATGGGGTGGAGGAGGAGAGGGCCACAGCTGGTTTATGTGTTTAAAAAAGCTGGTATAAAGCTCAGAGCTTCTCTTGAGTTCCTTCAGTGCAAGGCAGCGTTGTGAGGGGAAAGAGAGGACACCCAAGCAAAAGCTCAAATCTTGCAGACAACACTGAAAGCCATGGAAAACTCACGGTCCCAATAAAACGTGGGCTTTTCATTTCCCAGTAGGCCTAACTGTGGCTTGCATTACAAACACTGGTGAAATGGGAGCATTTCTTCTAGGTTCAGAAGCGCCCAGCTGCACCTCACGCAGAACGCCGCTGCGAATGAGGTTACGCGTTCAGACACAGCGAGACAAAGCAGCTGCCGAGAACGTATATCAAACGCCGTGATTGCTTGTCTTCTGTTAGCATATTCTGTGCATCTCATATAAAACTATGCTGCAGGGAGAACAGGCCTCTTTCTAGTTGTCGCACCTATTCCTTTAAACTATACCAGGGGGAACTTGTTCCATGTAGCTTTTGTGGATAACAAAAACAGTGATGTTGAACTCTAACCTACCAGAAAGAGCCAAATTAATTCCCAACCGCACAGCACTGTTTTTTGAAAAGGCCCAAACTCTGCAAAAAACAGATGGAAACTAAACTTACAGGCCTTTAAAGATGTCAAGCATTTCCTCACAGTGATGGTATAAGAATCTTTCTGCTTCCCATCAATTTTTTTATTAATCAGAGCACACATGGCAACTCCCTGTGTGGCACCACTCGGGGCTCCCCCATCAACATAAAACCTTGGGAAATTACCACCTCAGGTCTACCACTGGGATAACAATGCTTTTATACCTAGAATTAAAAAGATGAATTGTCACTGCTTGGCAAATCGATATGCAATTGCAGACGTGTAAATCCAATACCATTTTGTTGTCCCTTTTCTTCCCAGATTGTTATAAACAGATTGCTGCCACATTCACTACAAGATCTGGCTCAGACACCTAGAGAAAGGACTCCTATTGCATTGCTGTCACCTTCATGCTTTTGCTTTGAGGGCTACCTGAATTTGCAGATTTTCGAAGCACTGCCACGAAGCAGGTACTCCCCTGCAGGATCCTGCACTGGCAGCCAAATATGCTCGAGGGAGCTGCAGACTGGCCAAACGGATCCTTGTCGGCCCCCAAATTCTCATCTCTGTCATCAAATTATGTGGAACAGAAAATCCTTCATCTTCCATTTTCTTGAAGCCATCTGTGTGAGGATCTGAGTCAAGCTACTCTCTCTCCCCGAAGAGCTGAACTGGCATTTCTAACATCAAGAAGGCAGAGTGGTTGTGAAGTGCCCAATCATCTCTGAAGAGACTTCAGGGACCTGGTGCCAGGTCCCTACTCAGAGATGACAGTCATTACCCAAAGCCTGAGAGAGAGGGTTCTGCCTTACTGACTGTAGCCAAGCACTACACATACGTCGGCTTAGCAATGGTAAATGTCACATTTACAATGGGTTTTGCGACATGAAAGTCCATAATTTGCTTTCCAGAGACCTGTGCTTGATTATCAGGAGAGTCAGAAGCATTCACTGAAGTCTAATGAATAGAATTAACACATCACTTAAACAGGGACTAATATGTATGCAAATTAGAAAAAGTTAAAAATAAGAGTTCAACCCATAATTTCAGAAAATGTAGCCTGCATCCTTATGAAATATGAATGTTTCAATTCACCTCATAGCTTCACATCTATGTTAGCTGCTTTGCATGTGAACAATAGGGTGCATCAAGCCTATTTTGATTTTTATATTTGAACTTAGACTTACAAAAAGGATTATATTGAAACTTGAATAATATATATGCTAATAAAGTACTCCATTTAATGACATAAATAAAGAGGAAGACCAACACAGGCTAATTTCCATTTGCAAATTTTCTAATTACTGTATTTTCTTTGGAAAGCAGAAACTTTATTTTCATGGTCTCAGAAAAAGAATAATTTCTTTGTTGACATTATTTTAAAAATCTTTTAAACGTTTTTATTCTTCAGGACTGATCTCAAAAGAGATGTGATTGCTTTTCCTAGACACATTCAGTATTAAATATCACCAAAGGCAAACTATGGTGATTTGTGCATGCAAATAAATTACTTAATAATTAATTAATTGAGTTGTTCTGAAAAAGGAATTGCTGTTAATAAATTTAAGGTATATGTGGCCCCCTCAATATCACAAAGCATGTTCAAAGTAACTCTGACAGATGTAAAACAAATGTCCTTGATGCCTGAAAGGCCATTAATCTTCCACCCTGTGCCCCCTCCCCAAAAAGGCAGTACAAGGGTACAAGGCAAGTGAATAGTTATAGGGAGATTAGACATTAGCAGAAAACATGACTATCACTTTTATCATGCGAAGTCTACAGAAAAGCCTGCTGAAGAACAAACAAACTGCAGGAAAAGCCCTTCTGGGCTGAAAGGCTTGTTTGTACCTACAACAGTGAAGAAAGTGGTAAAAAATAACTCATCAAAATGAAGATGAAATCTGTAATGAGGTCAGGGTGAGGAGAACCTTTTTCTGCTGTTGTGTAAATGTTGGTCACATGGATAAAGAAGCCTAGCTTCAGCCTTAACCTACACAACCAACTTCTGCAGGCTCTGGAAAGCAAACTGCTGGGGCACCCATTCACCCTCTGATTGAAACAAGCACCCTGAACGCTTCAAGAGTAAGGAGCTGTATGAACGGGAAGAGACAAACCATTCTGGTAGATTTATGTCCCAGGCTTTTAACCAGAACTCCCACAGAACTACCAAAATCCAAAAAATGGCAGGTTTGAGGACTGTGTCTCCAGAGCTTTCACTTCATGTCTGTAATACCCTGTTACCAGTGAACACTGGAATTTAGGAATCGTAGAAGACTCTGAAGACTAAATCATCACCACTTTGAGTTATGATGTGGTGGGAAGTCTTCCTCGTGCTTGGCACCGCTCATCTGCAACGATATGCGTCTGTAGCATGGCTGCCTCGGGAGCACCGATGGCACCATAAGAGAAGAGGCTCTCCCTGGCTCTGGCTCCCCATCGTGCTGAAATATATCCACTTTACTGTTAATTTGATTAGAAGGAAAATTAAAAACAAGTTTGAGCCTTCAGGGAACAGAGCATCTGTCATTACTGAGGACTGAGTGTTCGGATTTTTTTTTTTCCATTACAAATACTTTTAAAATTCAAAATTGGAGTAAAATTTTTCAAACAACCCAAAATTAGATTTATTTCTATTGTTTTCCTAATGTCACTGTGTAGGATATTTCAACATGTTTTTGTTCCATTTTGGAAAGGACAATATTTCCAAACCAAGAAACAACCCATGAAATGGGAACCAGGCATGCTACCTGCTCCTGCTTTGGCTTAAAAGTTAGAACTCAAATGGATGTTAATCTGTAAGTTGGTGGAATGAAATACAAACCCTTTGCAGTTATATAAGAAATGTTCTCTTTTTTATCAAACAAAGTATATAATTTAGTGTTCTGCAACAAACTGAATGAATACACAGATTTATAGTATCTCCAATAAAATCACATGCGCAGTGCATTCCAAGGCATTGTTTTTTTGAGTCTCATAGATTGGTACTTTATTTTAAGAAAAGAAAAATTAAGTCCACCCTTGCTTGTTCTTGTTTTACTAGGCTGCTGATTCCTACTATTTATCCAACCAGTTAAGATTGCTGAATTGATTTAATATTTTTACCCTATAATTTTACACTCAGACCACATCCTGCTGTGAAATAGCTAGTGCTAATGTTAGCCCAAATGCTGCTGTGGGACTGAGAACAGTGCAGGGCCCTTCAATAGCTGTATTTTATGGTTACAAGAAGAGAGAAAAAACATAATTTATCTGGTTGCTGTGGTTAATTCATAGTTTCACAGTAGAGGTATACTGTTCCCTCAGGGTACAGCTACTTGTATTATAGGATATTTCATTCACAGTTCATCCAAGAGATTCTTCTAGCTCTGAAACCTAACAATTTACAAGGCACAGTTTACTATAGAGATACCTGTGCACACTCTAACATATACTCTTATACACTAAGAATATTATATAGAACATATAAACTAACAGATCAATACAAAACATATAAACTAGCAATAGATCAAACAACAATGGGTTAATTCTTTCTTGGAGCTAAAGAAGGGGAACAGAAAAAGAATGCATCCCTTTTTTTTTTTTTTAATATTCTTACTCTTGATTTTTTTTTCAAGTTCATTTAATTCCACAAAAAGCATGATTATTAAGGTTTTTTTCTCTTTTTAAATAGCCCATCATAGTTTTAAAAGCCACAATTAAAAAGCTCTAAAGTTGTAAAAAAAGTTTTGTTTAAGATATCTTATAAAACAACTAACAGATGACTAGGAGAAGCCAATGGTAGCATCCTCTACTGGTGTGCGGATCAGAAACACGTACTCCTCACGGCATACTGTTCCTAAACACTTACAAACAGGTTCTTAATGGAGCCTAACTATAGCATGTGAATATTTTTAAAATACTGGTTCAGAATAATACCTTGTAAAATACTGCCTTTAATTCAGTTATTGCCCAGATAAAACCTGGCTCTTTTTTTCAAGACCTCACCATTACAGCAGCACTGGGGAAAGCACTTCCAGAATAAGCACCTGGAATGAATCCATTTAGTTAGTTAAACAGAAATCAAACAGAAATTTCAGTGTGCCATGGACACCTCCTTGCCAGTCCTGAATCGTCCCCACCTTCTGCCCTTCTCTGCTGTCTCCCCAAAAGAAGGTATTTCTGGAAATCTTGGGGAAACGTTGTTACACACCACTTAAACACAAGGAGTATAACAACAGTATTTTCCAACTTGCTTCCAAGAATTTCACCTAAACTTGATCCCCTTTAATGAATGGGATGGCCTGCGTGGGCCTGTAGGCAAAGTATACCCTAAATGTCTCAGCTGTTATGGGACACATTTTAAAACAAATTAAAATAAAAAAAAAACACCCTTTCTTTTACTAGAGTCTTTAAGGACACCTACATGTTATGAGGAATTTTAGTGCTCTACAACCAAAGCATGTATTCTCCTGCTATGCGACATATGATTACATGCTTGACATCTTTTTAAAAAAGGTGATGCAGATCTAGGCTCCCACTGAGTTCAATGGCCATGTCCATAAAAGTGCCTGCAGAAAAGATGTTTGCACAAATGATGCACATGGTGCAAACATCCCAGCAGCTGAGGATGAAGTGTAGTTTTGGAGTAAGATTTCTTGTTTAAAGGTACTGTTAAAAATAAACACAATCCAGCAGGCAGTAGGATTGCCTTCGCTGTGATGGGTGCTTTGTTCAAGTCTTCCCAGATGAGAGTTCCTCCAGCACTCACCATTCCTCATCTCCTTTGCAAGAAAACAGTTTCACATAACAGCATCTCCAGGGATTGCTAGATGCTGTCATCCCAGGTTCTTGCACACAGGGTCCTTCCCCTTGTCACCAGAGCTGTCCTTGGGCTGGCACTCACTGCAGATGATGGTAGTATTGACATGGGCAATACTGATGGTGCCTTAGATAACACCCAGTGGGGGTTAAAAACAGCAACTGCATCAACCCCTGCTCTTTTTTTTTTTTTTCCTTTTAAACTTCAAAACCTTGTCATACTCTTGACTCTTCCCTGCTTTCAGGCTCCCTGCTGCAGAAGAACAGATGGAACGGAACTCCACAGACTTTTTTCCATGAGCCTGTGGGTCTCCCGGCACAGCTGTCCTCTGTAAGCCGCCTTTGCAGTTTTCTTTCTTGCCCATTTGTATCTTCCTTTTCACTCTCTCTGCAATGCTAGAGCCCTCCCTCTCTCCTCCCCCCCGCTTCTTAGATGTGTTCTTTTATCGGCTGCATGTTACTTACGTTAAATGTGATGCACTTTAATTGTGTCTTTTCTGGCCTTCTAATTTGTGATTCACAGGACAATTTATCACACTACTCCGTTCCTCCTCTTTTCTCACACTTGCATGTGTGCTTTAAAGCATGCACGGCAGCATTGTGGAGAGGAGTCCTCCCTGCTCCCATACGGGATCAGTGACCTCGACAGCGTTGCCGACAAAGGGCCAGTTAACCTGCTTTTAGAGCCTAGAAATGGTGGAAATTCTGTAGTCCGCTATTTTATTTTCCTTCCTACCACAAAGCTTTTTCTAATGTCAAACCTAAATCTCTCTTGCTGCCATTTAAGCCCAAGACTCCTCATCCTAATCACGGTGGATGCGGAAAATCAGTTATTCCTTGCAGATCCCTTTCACGTATTAGAGCATTTGCTTCGCATCTCAGCTAACAACCCTGTCTGCCCACCCGGTCTGCCCACCTTTCTCACAGAAAAGGTGTATCGCACAAGAACCACCATAGTCCTGTCTTAGTTTCACCTGGAGAGACATCAGCCTGCTATAAATCTGTATTCGCTTTTCATTCACAGAAGGACAGATCAGAGGGGAACATGCTTCATGAAATTCAGATAGAGACTGGACATGTATGGACATAAGAAACTGGCTTTGAGTACCCATCAAAAAGAAACTTGTTAGTGCAACTGCACACTCTTGAAAAACCACTTGAGATGATACAGGTTCTTCAGCCACGTGGACTCAAATTTAAAAGGCGAAGGTCTGATTAAACTGATACCAGTTATTCAGGATCACGCTATTAACATCAATGGGACTGCTCAGATTTAAACCTGAAGCAAAATGCAACCTGTGCTGTGCCCTTGGAATGGGGCATTCCTGGGTCAAAAGGTGCTTACTGAGTTTTGATCTTGCTCCTGATGCTGTATAATTAGGACTAAAATTTGCTGAGTTTTGTAGATTTCCTGCTAGCTTTGGAAATTACCACTGATTTGGATTTAAGCTTTGCAAAACCCTCTCCTACTTCTTTCCCTTCTTGCTTATGACGAAATTTGTTTGCTTTTAAAGCAGCAGCTCACTACCAGCCTCACCAAAGAGGGAACTGAAATCTCACAGAGTTCTGATTTGTAAGGAAAAGTAAAACGAGTGTTAATTGAAGAAAAGTAAAAGTAACAGGCATATAATGAGAGAACATGCCCCCCTCCACAATCCAGCTCTGAACAGATCAGCCAGCGTGCTTAAAAAGCAACTTTCCATCTGCAAATCTGTCTCTCTCTCTTTTTCGTCTAATGAGCATGAGTTAGTCTGTTCAAAAGCCCAAATGGGCATCTCAGGGCCAATTCAGCAGCAGGGGGCCCGTTACTATAACAACTGACAACTCCTGCGATTTCTGAAAGGCCCTTCAAGTAGCCAGCGGGGAAACGGTTATTGAGCACGAAGTTGCAAAGGAATGGCTGCACGAGGTGCGGGGTCCCGGCCTCCCCGGCGCACAGCTGCGCTCGCCCGCGGCCATTCACGCCCGGCGAACAAACCCGGCGCGCCGCCAAACAGCTGGGCTGCCGGGACGGATCCTTTCCCATCCCGTCCTCCCCCCCAGGACGAGGGCATAAAACACCGCAGAGCACCGGCGGGAGGAATAGCTGGGGCGCACTGTGCTGCCGCATCTCCTCGGGGGCTCTCTGCCGCTCTGCGCGTCGCCGGAGGAGAAAGCAGAGATGCGGTCAGAGAAGGTTTTATATCGATTTGCGTCGTAACGGCAGAGCGAAGCAGCGCGAGCAAGCAGCCGACAGCCGCCCCGCGCTCGAGGCGTGAGAGCGAGCTGCCGTCCATCCGCGCAACGGCTGAGCTCGAGCCTCCGCGCGGGGTGAGAGGGGATCGATCGCAGGCCTGCTCCCCTTTAATGACACGCGAGCAGCGCGGGGAGAGACGGCGCACAAAAGGGCCCGGACCTTTACCTCCGGCCCCGGCAAAATCAAATACAACCTGCGTCTTTTGCAGTAAACGCTGAAGTGCTCTTCCTGCACTGCCTAGGTGGAGGCAGGGAGATCAGACCAGGCAGCCCCGCGCCAGGGCTGGCCCCACTCGTCGGCAGCAACCAGCCCCAGCACCGTCCCTCCGAGGCCGCTTCTCATGCTATGCAGCCGGAGGTGGCTGCTCCGGGGGGAAAACGAAGGCATGCCCCATTCTGCACGGCCAGATCTGGTTGCTGAAACCTCAGGAAGGAGCTGGAAGGGGTTTTCCGGCACACCATCCCCTCCACGTTTCCCCTCGCTTGCCTGCGGCATTGCTAATCCTGTTTAAATCAGGCCCGCCCCCTTTTTTTTTAACATGGATTATTTCCCAGTCCGGTTCATCACACGGCTGTACAACTTTTGTGTTGGTATCACAGAGGGCAGCACAAGGGCAGGAATGAGGGCTGCCACTGCTGCTGCAAGAAATACTCATGCAACTGTACCCAAGGCCTTCTCAACACGGACACACAGGCTCTCAGAAAGTGTGACCTAGCATCCTCCAGGGTGAGGAAACGAACAGAATCACAAATACTTTAGAATAAGCTGAAAGCAGCTTTTATCATTGTAAGCAGCCAATTTTACAGTGGTCCGTAAATTAGCAATGTTCCTTTTTCAATCAATACAGTAGATGAACAACACATTGTATACTCGTAAAATAAAGCCTAGAGATAGGTTCAAATAACAATTCTGGAGCTTTTTACAACCTGCTACAGGCAGAAGTTCTTTTTTTTTTTTTTTTCCAGTGAAGTTTTAACACTGTCTTAGCTATGGAGCAGTGAAAGTTCAATAGAGTTTAACACCAAATGGCAGTTTTCCATGGCATGGTTATTCGAAATGATAACTACAATAGTCCTTGGTCTTACGTCGCAGCTTTCATTTCTAAATTACAAACTGATTTACAAATACGGTTGACCTGCCTTGTTCAGTGCTATTTTACCAGTGACTGAACGCAGATGCTGAAATATTGAGCACCTGAGCTTGGTGCCGATGAGGTCCCCACCAGCGAGTTCAACAACAACACCGGCGAACCGCAAATGACTTGGCCCAGGGTCACGCAGAAAATCAATGACCGAGTCTGAAAAACACCCTGCATTTCCTGGTACTCAGTGTCATTTCTTTTGCACAGAAAGGCACTGCCTGAGAAGTACAAGGCTCTGTCACAGGACTCGTCCCAAGGAATCTGCTCAGTTTAATAGGATGCTTGACAAAAACCTAAGAAAACTCTTATCCTCTATTAAATTTAGGCTTTGCCTAAGGAAGTTTAAAGGCGTCTTTTCCCCAAGCTGTCTCAAATACACACATGACTATAAACAAGCAGTACAAGCTTGCTTGCTCTTTGAAAGGCAGCAGCTGTGTTGTTCCAAAAATCCCTCCTGAATGTAAACATATTAGCACTGTATAAACAGCTTGATTTAATAAGAAATGCAATACAATATTCCCGCTTTGTCTTTGGGATCACAATGTTGATGGCGGCAATATTTCAGAGGTGAATTATGGTATCTGCTGAAAAGAAAGAAAGAGAAAACTCTCCAGCTATAGTTGTGAATTAATTTCTTCCTCTTAGCTGAAAATGAGAAATGGCTATAATTTAGTTCCCATTTAAAAGTTGCTGTTGGCTAAACTTTAAAATCTTAATTGCTTCTTAATATTCTCTGCTTATTTTCCCCTTCGAAACCACAGTCTATAGCATTGTACTGTTTAGATTAAAAACTAGAATGGAAACAGAGTGGAAGGTCACCAGTCACTCTTAAAATAGTTTTTCTTCTAAAATGGCAGAACTTAAGGTGTGTCTAAAGTATTTTAGTTGATTTCTAAACTCTACTCACCCTCCTGTACCTCTGTGAAAAATAAAGTGGTGGTGACCCTGGTTTTTCTTCACAGTCCCAATACTCAGGACTTGTTTAATCTGCAGCAGAGCACAGTGAAAGTGCTAGGGAAGACATGTTTCAAGCCACAGTATGGCACAGCATGCTGTAGGAACTTGCCTTGTTGCAAAAAAACTGAAGTCGCACTCAATCCCTAAATAGTTCGGGGGTCACTATCAAATACATTCTGCAATCCTCAAAGCTCGTAGAAAAGGCTGTGAGCATAATAGTGGCAAAGTCTGCAGACAATACAAGTCAAATCTTCAACTGACCTTGAAGAACCGCAGAAGGATCTCATCATACTGAGAGTCTGGGTGATAAAATCATAGATGCAAAACAAATGCCTAGAAATGCAAAAATAATGTGCTTGGGAAATTGCAGCTTACAATACACACGCTCTAAGGGACTCTTAGATGAGCTATAGTGCTCCAAAAAAGGATCCTAACATCACAGTGAACAGTTCTCTGAAATACTCTGTGGTTGCCCCAAACCCACACAATTTCAGTAACTACTACGAAAGGAATGAAAGCAGAAAAAGAAAAAACATTATGCCACTGCAGAAATCCACGGTGGATCTACACGTTGAACAATCAATAAGAATCTAGTTCCTCACATTTTCTGTCTGCTAGGGCTCAAATTCTCTGCTTGGACTCAACGCTAAAAGAGAAATCAGTTCCAGGTGCTGGGACTCCTGGGACCACCAGCCCCTTCGTCGCACCCACGACCGCTCCAGGACCAGCCAGGCCTGTTTCTTCTCAAGTGGTATCAAAGACAGTCAGCAGCAGACTGTTAAACTACAGCCATCTCTGTCCTTCCTGCTGGAGGGCCAGTGTTCATAACCAGCACTAGCGCACTTCACGGCTTCTGGTCATCCTGCGTGTGTTTGATGGTGCTCTCTCCTCGGCATGCTGGCATACCAGGCAGGGCAATTTTTGTAGCCTCATTATGCTGACCTAGTTTATTCTCCACTCTACCAAATTAAAATCACCTAGCCCTCTTTGCACAGCAGTGTCATTAAAGACACACCAAATTCAGGAAACTTTAGTAGGAAGGTAATTCAGAGATGCTGCTTGCCTACAAGTTCCCATCCCTTTTCATTACTGAGATGGTCACAGCAGCAAAAAGAAGGAAGTGACCCTTTCACTTCAAGATCAGTCATATTCCTTTGCCATTTGTCCAGGACCCAAATGGAAAAGGAACTGAGAATAGCAAATTACCTCTGCAAATCAGGGAGTCTCATTCAGATGTGGGACAAACCATTCCCATGTATCTTCAAGGAGTCTCTAAGGAACACAGCATGGAAGCTCAACAGCTAAAGACAGGAAAAGCTCCATTAAACAGCCATTGCTTCCTATTACTCTCTTTTTCAAATAAAAGCAACTAAACATGAAGCTTCCTTACAACAAGACATCATCACAGAACTTACTTATTTCATTATGATGACACAGAGCGAGAGTCCCTGAGGATCAGAACAGAGACAAACATTTTGCCAAACCTGCGCTAGCAGCCCCGCCAGCTCCTGACTGCGGTCCCTGGGTAGCAGGGCATCGATGCAAAGCAAACAAGCAGAAGGCTTCGCTCTGCTTCATTGTTCTATTTATGTCACCTCTGCTCTCAAATCATCTAATCCCGCAACTGCTCAAAAACACAAAAGTGAACATATCATCTGTTTTACTCTCAAAACGTATTGCCAAAGGGTAACCCATGTCTCCTCTGCTTTTCCTGGTTCTCTGGGTTATGTTTTTTAATGCTTTTTCTCACACCAGAACAAAGAACTGCTGCGCAAGAAAAGACTGCTTGGTCCAGCACGCCTGTCCCCTTGGGGGTTATCTTTTCATAACAAGTGTTTCTCCGCTGTGCACTTCAATACCATGTTTCCCTCACTGAAAAATCTGTCTCAAACTTGTTTTTATGCTATTTACTTTGATGGTGTTATTTAGCAAATTATTCCATATGTTACCCATTACATTTTAAGCTAAGTATTTCTTTCTGAAAATCCAGATCACTGTTCCTTTCAAACTTGTAAATTAGACTCTGGGGTGTTTGAGGATCTTTTTTTTTCCTTTCTTTAAAACACTCACAGAGGCAAACATTTTATTTTTCCTAAGGAAAGGTAACCAAACCGAAAAGGGCACACAAAACACTGTGTTATTACTTCAGTGACATGGTCTGTATGACTTGAAATGTTACTGTGGATGATTTGTATCCTAGTTCCTTGTTGATTTATCCTAAAACATAGTTTGACTTTTTTCTTATAGTCTTTCTGTTCAAAAGATCCTCAGAACTATGAAGCTAGAAAGGGTAGATTACTTCGAAGCCAGTACACATGTACCCTCAGGTTTGTTGTTCCATAATTTGTTGCTTTGCATTTATCAAAAAACCTTTTGACTGTTACATGACATACTTGCTTGTCTACACTCATTTTTAATCTCCCTATTTTTTTAGTATCAATTGTACATAGAAAGTTGACCCACTGCTGTCATGGGTATTAATGCCAGTGTTCATAACTTTACCAAAACTATAGAGGAATGTTAACTACTCATGCAAATTATAGAGAGCAGATAAAACGCAGCTGCAGTCTTTTTGCCATATACCAAAGATTACTGGAAAAGTAATTTGGTTTCAATTAAGGTCTTTGTTCATGCATCCTCCTTCGTTTATGTACTTGTTATTACTAAACAAATAAAAGTTTTATGAGGTGGATACTTAGGAATTTTAAAGATAAAAAGTATTTATCTTTAATTAACAAATCTTAATTTTATACTCTGGTAATATTATGATCTATAATAAAAATCAATATTTACCAACAATTACAGTCTCTAAGTATTGATCACTAAGCAAGTACTTTCCAACTTTTAACATCCTTTCCTTTTAACCACAGTATTGTTACTCAAGTGAATCAAACACCAGTTTTGCAATTATTTCTTGAGTCATTAGTGAAATTGCAGGAAATGTAAATGCTTTCCAAATAATGAGTTGTATCAACATTCTTCTTGATAATTGCTATTAGCATTTTGTTTATCTCAAAACCCTTCCTCCTTAGAAGAGCCTTTTGTATCAATGCAAGATAAATGTTACCAACCCTGCGTTACACTGCTTCAAGATATCCCACATACTTCAACAGCTTGCCTGGTATGAATGCGAACAAGTTTAGTTCTTCAAATGAAGAAAAAATGGGAGAACTTTTGGAAAAAAGGTATATTGATGGAGAGGGTACTACAATGGGATCTTCAGAATCTTTTTAATTTCATCTTTTATGTAAGTATCACTACAATTCTATTCATTGTATTACCATAATGATGTTAATTACTTGCAAATGTTAATAGAAATGATTTTCACAAAAGTATTGTCACCTATTTATTAATATTCTTTTGAATGTTCCCAGACTCAACAATTTGACCAACTAATTGTCAGCAAAAAGGGTGTCTTTAAAATTAGATTGGTAGGTTTTTAATTGCTTCTATGAAGATGATGATCAATGGACTGCTATTTCTAATCAGAGCTACTTTTCTGTGTCCTGTCTAATCAGATTTTGAAATAATTCCTAAATGCTCACTCTTCTATGAGGCTCATCCTTGGTACATTTTCACTGTCAGACAAATGAGGTGGCTTTGGGTTCTGGTTATGGCATATGAAGGTGTTTCAGGTTTTAATTTACCCTAAATCAAAGATGGATTTGTTGGTGTTAACCCTAGGCTCCACACTGAACCAAAACCAGGTTTGGTATGAATGATGGTGTCTCTTCAGAAGTGGCAATCTTAATTTTCATGCCATTGCAGGTTGTACTACTGAACGCTTCACCAATGTTAAAGAACTCCTGTTTAGAGTATTGCGATATAACGTGAGGCAAGCTTATCCCCCTCCACAAAAGCACAGTCAAAGCAAGAAAACGAACCGGTTAAGATGACACAGGGAGCTATGGCAAAGTCACACATGGAACAAAGTCCAATTTCACTGGGCTTTTCTTCCATGACCACCCTTCCTGAAGGTCAAGAAAAAGATACATTTTTACAGCTATTTAAAAAGGGCTAATTGTGGAAACATTTGTCTGCATTACAGCTGGCTCCACCAGTGCTACTATTAACCTTATTTTCACGACACAAAAATCAGTATCTGAGACAGCTGAACAGTTAACCAATACCACTGTCCCAGCTTCCAGAGAGATATCTACTGCATCTATCACCATAACATTAAATAAAATAAAAAATACAGGATCATATTAAAAAAAAAAATCCCAGATGTGTTTTAAATCATGATCAGTTCCCCATCTACAGCAAACAGGCTCACCTCCAGTAAACAAGCACAGCAATGAGAAGAATGAGGCACACGAAGGTCAGTGCTGAGACCACAATAAGCGGGATGATCCATTCCATTTTACCAGGAGAAGGTCTCGTGGCCATGCTGGAGCTGTTCTTGTCAGCTGCGTATTAAGCACATAATAAAAATAATCACTAAATGGAAAAAAAGAATTACTGTATGGAAGATGTGCAAGCAAAACAAAATAATTTGTCCATTTTACATGATATGAGTAAACACTCGGAGCAAAGACCTTCTAATTGCAGGGTGGGACTCCATTTTTCTTTAGTCTGAGACATTAGAGCATAAAGTATGGCGTGTATTACCGCATATGGTTTGGATTTTACTACTGCCCATAATTACAGTCTCATACACAATTTCAGGACTCTGTCATCCAAGCACCTATTATCAGACGTGGAGTACCCCACTGAGTCATTCCACCACAACAAGAACGTAAATGTTTTTCTTGGTCATCAGTGCTTGCAGGTAAACGCACCCTGTTTCTCAACACTACAGGACAGCTCTGTTTGCAAAGCTCAGTGTCATACTTTGCTTCAAAAATAAATTTCTTGGTAACTCTTAAAATAAAAACAAAAAAAACCCCTCAACATGTTGGGTGTCATGTCACATTTTCTGCTAAATTGTTACAATCTGGTGAGTTACTGCATATGAAAGGACTTTTTGGCATATGGATTGTCAAGATGGATGGACGGGTGGATAGTATGCGCTCTGGCAGAAGAAATCATTACTCTACAGGTTTTAAACAAAATTAAAGTATGGTCAACATCCTGAGGAGTAACTCCATTTCACTACTTGCATGACTCTAACACCATGTTAAAATTACTGTGTCATACATAAGATTAATGTCCAGAGGTTCTTCAATATTGGAGCCCATCAAAGTAGACACTGTATCTACATTTTATTTCAAAAGACATCTCATTTGTGCAAATTCATGTAGACTTGAAGAATGAAAGTTTTTAGAAAGAAATGCAAAAGAGAAATATAGAAGTAAATTCTGTATTTCATTCATGTTACCTAGCAAACAAGTGGTAGTTGATCAGTACCTGTCAACAGGACATAATGGGAAGGGATAAGTGTTCAGATCTGAACAAAGATTGAAATGTACACACTTGATTTCTACTTATTAGCCCATGTGAGTCTTGCCTTACCAACGTGCTTCCTTGCCCTCGTTCTGTATTGTATTATCATATCTTCTGAAACTGCTGCAAACCCAACCAGAAGAACATAATTGCCTTTTCACCGTAGGCAGGCAAAACACAGATAATTGGAAGTCACCAGATGTCACATAATATGAAGTCATACTCTATTTTAATAGCATTTAGATTATACTCCTCCATAGGCAGGAGTAAAATTCAACTAACATGGAAGTAAAGGTTAATTGTAAATGCTTTTGCCTGACTGCTGAAAACAGAGCAAGGCTGCAGGCTGCTGCAAGCCCAGCAAGAAATCTTTCTAGTTTTAAGAACTAGGCTGATGGAGGTAATGCCCTTTAGCAGGCGGCCTAAATGAGGTGCTAATCAGAGGGATGTTTGGGGGGAAGTGAACGTGCACTGAGTATAGAACTGATCAAAAGAGAGATGAGTAGTCAGTTGTCTTCAACTTCAGTAAAAAGGGCTACTGAGGTTACCAACAGTGCAAACTTTGCAGAATAGGCACGATGCTTTACTTAGAGCACATAGCGAGCCTTCGCAGCATACTAATAAAATCCAACATACCGTTTTTAAGACAGGTCTTTGATTTCCTTGACTAGCAAAGAGTAAGGAAAAGAACAGCCCCAAAATTAGAACAAAGGCTTATTGTCTGCATTTGCAAAACTTGCAGAAATCATAAGCCCTGAGGCATCAGTTTTTATCAGTGCATTTCAAATCATTTAATAGGATGACAAAATTAAGCTGGTGAGGTAAGTGTTATTAATTAGAGTGGTAAAAGGGACAAAGTAAAACCATACAATGCAATAAAACTTACTTGGCGAGCCAAATAGTCCCACCATACAGAACAGATGTGCCCCTGTACATCTATTACGGTATTGCTTCATATCTCTCCAAGGACAGTATTCTTTCAGTTTCACCTCCACAGATTTCAACACAAAAACATATGTTTCTGGTTGCATGGAAAGAAAATTAAATTCCATTGTAAGCACAGCACGGGCTAGAGTCCCTATACACACTATTTTATTCTGCAATGCTCACGATGCTCCCCTTACTTAGTCTGCTGTGGAGAACATGCTTATCTAACCCTGCCAACTCCGTACACCACAGATACGAGGATAAGAAAGTGCTCAATATGCTGAGTGCCAGAACAGCAAATGCCATTCGCGCATGCTGACTGCTGACCCCGAAATTCCAGTTGGGAATGGCCAAGCAGTGAAGCGCCTCAGAAAAAGAGAGACCATTCCTGTATTGGCTAGGAAGAGAAAGTCTCAGGTGTTTTTCTCTGCTTAAGAAAAGTGTTAAGAGAGCTTAAACAAACCAGTGCCAATGAACGTTGCACTAGATTGACAGCCGAGGCTGGAAGAACGCAGTGGTACAGCTGGACTGCTGGTGGGTGTCTCTTGGGTGCCATGGCAGAAGGGCCTAAGAAAGGCAGCACTCTGATTAAGGAGAAAAAGAGCTGAGGAAAACACACACACACACACAAAAGATAGAGCTGGGCCTTTATATATTCCTGTGCTTGCACATGAAAAGATATTGTAAAATAGAAAATAATCAGCATTTCACCCTCTTTTCCAAACCAAGAATATTGAGCCTCGGCCAATAGCATATTCTTGTAACTGTGGCCACCACACACAGTACTGTGGCATAAAAATGCTTAAAAAATGGACCAGGAAACTCCAGTTTTGCTAAAAAAATGTAAACAGTTTCCAGTGGCATATGCCATCATTGAATTAACTCAGTTTGCCTTTTACTGGCTTGGCATTCATCCTCGTAGGAAGGAATAAAAATGTTTACAGCATATCTGTTTCAGGAGGTCCCACACGACACAAGTCCCAGCATCGCTAAATCCACTCTTGTGTGTGGAAAAATCCATAACTATCATTTTCCTGTGAATCACTCATTCAGCAGTCCCATCCAGTTCAATCCCTGGCAGCAGGAATATTAGAGACCATTGGGACAGCAAGGGGTGCTTTGGTAGTGAAACTCATGAGCAAAGGTCAGGGCACGAAAGAGGCACTCAGCAACCACAGGAATCTACTGTCTTTCTGTGTATTCTTGGTAATTGCTTCCTGAGAACAGAAACCTGTTTATTTCCCATAAGTAACACTGCTTGCTATAATAAGCAACGTAGCTGTAATATATAATCTACACAGCTTTTTACTTTGAAATTTCCCTTTATCATCCCTTGACATTGCATGAGCCGCCTGTACAGAGTTCTGTTTGTTGTACCATTACAGATACAGATAACCACGGCAATACAAATGTTGCAAATGCCAGAAGAAACCCCCTCTGCAGAACCGTCTCAGATAGCCGGCCATTTGAAAGAACGGCACCTGCTCATCTTTCCTTGAGTAAATGAAATTAGAGAATGATACAAAGCTATCGATTAATTCTGAAAAATAACGCCAGTCATATTATTTAACTACGAAAAGGCAAAGAAAATTTTTTTTCTTTTTCATAAAATCGTATCACCTTTGATACAAGTTGACATCAGCGTGCAGCCATCTTTTCCCTATTTCTTTAAAGATCTTTAACATCTTTAAAGGCATTTCTGCAGCACTCACACTTAGCGGTTGTACACAACTAAGCATGGCTTTTCACTGTTTCATGAACAGATGCCAACAATGTTTAATCCTGGTGTCACATAACCGATATTCACACTGTTTACACAGCCCAAATCTTCTCAATAATCCAGTTCTTTTATTTACAAGCCGCTCTGCTGTTTGTTCCTAAGTTGCCACACGAAGCAGCTCAAGTGCCACATGAAAATACAGCTTAATAATCCTTACCACGCATGCAGAAAGAAAGAATTACACAGATGTTTAATTATCTTAATGAGGTTATCCCCAAAAGGCTTTTGTAACCTCAGACCTGGCAAAGATGGTCTAAAAACCAAAATTCACTCCAGGCTAAAGGCATATACCAGGCCTGGAATTTAACATGCGCATCATGACCTCTCTACAAAGCCCTCTCGTGGGAGAAAGGCAGTGTGAGCGGGTAAGCGGTGAGGGATGGGAGGACTCGTCTGAAGCCTGGATCAAACCCATGTCTCCGTTGTTCGTTGTCCCAGCTTATGACTCGGGCGAAAGCCCCAACGGGAAACACGTTACTTTGCTCACAGCAGCATGCAGGAAGCACATTCGCTGTCCCCCACCAAACACAAAGGATCTGCTTAACCGTCCAGCACAACAAACCAAAATTCTGTGGGGTAATATCTGCTCTAGCCTGTTAAAACTGAATCGTGCTGTTTTTCTTTCTTCTTCTTCTTCTTTTTTTTTTTTTTTTTTGTAGAGCATCACTCTAATTGCCGTTTTTCTAATTTTCAGGTTTCAGAGGCCTGGACAATGCTGAGCAGCTGTAACAGTTGCAGATCAAAGATACAATTAGTCTAATGTGGGCAACAAAACAGAGAAAGGGATGAGCAGGAAAATGAAAGAGGGGAATGCAAGCAAGCGCTCAGTGACAGAAGAAATCATTAGTGCTGGCCGATACCACCAGACAAGAAGAGGCCAACGCCATTCGGAAAATAATGACATGGCCTCAGGAGAGGTGTGTGTATGTGCGTGTGAAATAAGCACTAAAAGAAAATGAGCCTTGCTGTACTAATTGGCCTCACACTTTCCCCATAATTTCTCATGTGTTCCCTGTTCTCCTCTAATCATCCACGCTCATGAGTACTTCCCCGTTCAGTTATCTCCTTACAACTGCTAATTTGATGCTCTATAATTAATTTTACAAGTGTACATTGTTATGAAACAATTTTCTACTCTTTAAAATGATTAAACTTTCTCCTCGCAAAAACATTTTTGAAACCCTGACAGCTTTTTAAAAAAACGCCTTCCTGGAGAAGTTTCTGCCCTCTATGGGACATAATAAGCTGCAGCACTTTCTTTCTGCTCATTTTGGAAGTGACTTTTACCTTCTTTTATCTGTCCGGATGCTCAGGAATGATTTTAGATACTTTTGGCAATGGCCTCTTAGCTCGGTGAGTTGTTGCCCCTGTTTCAGGCTCACCTTGTTGTGAAAAACACTGAAGGCCCTTGCTCACAGGAGGTCTTGCTTATACCTGGAGTTTCCCTGAAGTCAGCTACTTGCATGAGCTATGTCTGGTCTGTTTGCATGGATAATGAATTTCCACATTACTCTGGAAAAATTAAGCTGAAGCAATTAGTCTTAAGCTTCGCACTGGTGTTTGGCTGACAACCAGTGCTACAGGCATGGGTTTTGCTGGCAGGTGTCTTCAGTAGCCTAGGCCCAGCCCTGGGGAAAGCTCCTTCTCCTGCATTCACAGGCTCTTCTCATGGGGGTAGCACTCCCAACAGGCCTGCCAAGCCTTACTCAGGCCAATTTAATACAGCATTTAGGCAAATTCCTGGTAAGGCAGATCTACTGCAGGTGCCTGAGTGGTAAAGATGCAAAGAGGAGAAGGATTTCCCTGAAGAGACTTGGAAGGACAAGATCCTCACACCTGGTACAAAGTGCTCCAGACTGGAAGCCTCTTTCCCTGAAGCCTATAAGAAAAAAACTCCAAGTGTTCCCAGTCAGAGCTGAAAAAAATGGGTCCTTCCCAGTGACTGGACAAGGAGTCACCCCGTTTGTGAACAACCTAACTTTTCCCACCTGGAAGTCAAGGAGAGGGAATGAAACTCTACTCTGGGGGAAATGGCACAAACGGGCCCTTCTTAGTCTCTGAATACCCTCTCCAGCCCCTTTGCCTCCAAGCTCAATACACTGACAAACCTGGGAGAGCTTGACTGTGAAGCTGAAAATATGCTACAGTTCCTTCCCCACATACTGGGTGCGCCACCAGAGATTTAGCCAAGATGTAACTAAGACCAGCTTGGGTGAAACAGGCAGCCCTTCCGCTTATGTGTTCCCCCAGCCAACATGTGCAGGTCACTTCAGATTTCATTTCCTACACATGGAAGCCTGATTTGTTTGGTGCAGTGATCTTACGAAGTTGTCCTCCCTCCCTCCATACAAGTATGGAAAAACCTCATTGCAGAGTCCTTTCAAGACTGATTGTCTTTGCATGCAGTCTTCAAGCCTCCAAGCTGGAGGGCAGCTTGCAGGTGAGCAGAGCTCACCAAAGAGCCTCTAGTAGGAGGCAAAGCTGTACTGAACCACTTCCAGTGATAGCTCTCTATATGCTAAAAGAAAACTGAAACCTCTACAGACAAAGGGCTACAATTCACAACAACCAGTAACAACTACTGAGCAGTATTAACAATATTTCCCCAACTCCTCATTGATTTTCATCGTCTTCATCTTAGCCTCACCACAGAATACAAACCAATCTAATAACAAACCCTTTGTCATTGGCCAAGAAGCTAGAGCTACCCATCTTTCCTTCAATTTACATTAAGCTGAGAATAAGCTATCAGGACCATTTGCTAGGGCTTATACAAGGGACATGGAATTTGGGTCATCTGAGAAACTAGGGCATGAGAAACAGCGAAGCAGAAGGCAAGAAGAACCGCAGAGAACTATTCAAGAGGCAGATTTGCCCAGACAGATCAAACTGTCAGCGTTTGAACTTACATGGTGTGAATGCTTACCCTCAGCATTGCAATGTGTAGCTAGGACAAGTTCCCTCCTTCCTGATATGAAGCTGACTAGGGTGAGAGGCATGTTGAAAGTTGTTTGTCAGGCATTTCAGACCGTACAGAGTGGGAACACCAGACTTTGAAGAAAATTTCCAGGTGAAGAGTGAGAAAAACAGCAGTGTATTGAAAAAAAAAAAATCAGGAAAACTTGGTGCGGGTTGCTCAGCTTCATCACTGGTAATCTGTTCTCTTATCGAACAGTTACAATTCACAGCATTAGTCAGGTCAGCATGTCTATAATAAATGTTATTAAAGTTTGGATTTAGCTTTATTTTTTAAATTGATTCTGAACAACACCTGAGAGCACAATGTCTGCATTTGTGTGTTAATAAATGTAAGGAGAAATAAATACTGGAGCTTTTCCACAGTATTTTAACTCTAGAAGAGCTTGGATGGAAAAACAAAATGACAAAACAGCCTGTAGATTAGCAAAATAAAGAGTAACAGTCAAAAAACCAAACTCCCTAGAATGTACATTATCTTATAGATGCTGCAGTAATACACATAATCACTCAAACTTGCCATTGTTTCTAAATCTCAGTCCTGCCTCTGCAAACAAATCCATATGAATGTAGTCCATTTGTTCCTGTGCAGTTAAGATTTGTTTTTCTCGCAGGTGCCTGGTGGGCAGAAATACGTGCATATGGCCTGGACTTTCCGCACAGCAAGTTGGGAACACCACCAGACATCTGTTTGCATAGGTCTGTGCAGCAAATCCCAAACCTGCTGGACTTACTGCACATGCAGAGCACCTGTGCATGCTTTCAAAAGGTCATATTCACTGCACACGTACCGAGGAGCTGGCACGTACATGCAGGGTTGACATGTACAGGAGAAACAGTAATTCAGGACAAATGTAGAATACCCACAAATTCTGCCCGACTACAGTTTTCTTCACAGGAAAAAAAGAAGTAAGGTAATCCTAGTGCAAAAGGTGCCTTGTCTTGCAAGATCAGAGCATGTAGGTTTTGTGGTGAGAAATTAGCCGGCAACGATCCCATATTTGGGAGAATATCTCAAAGCAAAATCAGGGAGAATCCTGCAGATAAACTAAATTAGCTTATAACATACATAGCAACCTTCCCATTAAACACCAGCTAGGCACAGCAACCGCTGTTCCAAATTAATTTCACAGCTGTAGTCTACCATGTTCCCCCTTTGGTTTTTTAAGCAAACTTCTTCGTGTAGCACATTAGGGGTTAATGTTTCTCCAGACTTCCTTTTCTAGTAACAAGCACAGGTAGCATGCATCTTTCCCCCCAAAACTGAAAGACGACCTCTCCCCTCTTCTCCCCCCAGTGACAATTTGTGGACCGGGCCCTGCAATAACCTGCCCATGGCGAGGAAGCCAGGCACCGCAACAGTGCTGTATCTCCTGGAAATCAGCACGGAGGTTGGTCTGTGTAATTACCCGACCGTCTTACGTGGGGAAAAAACAGTTCCCCGGAGGTCACTCACCTGGGTTGATGGTGATGAATTTGTTATCTGAGGGGTACTCCTCCGGAAAGTGGTCCTCCTTTGGAAGAGGCTTCCTCGTTGTCTCCGGTTTCCGTGGGCTCTTGCCCAGGTAAAGTTCGTCGGTGAACACTGGCGGCACTTGGGTGGAGGGGAGAGGCGGAGGCTGAGGCTCTGCTGCCGCAGAGGTCTCCTCCGTGGGATGTCCATCCGTCGGGGCAACGTTTTGGTTTCGCTCTGGACCCGATATGGTTTCGTTTCCTTCCTCGCCCGCAGTCCTATTGGGGGCACCAGTGGCTCGCGGCGGCTCTGTGCTGTTCCGCACGTCCGCGGCGGCCTCGGTCGCTCGGCTCTTCTCCTTCTTCTCCGCGTCCTTTTCTTCCTCTTCCTCGTGCTCCCTCTCCCCATCCTCACTTTCGCTCTTTTCGTCCTTTTCTCCCTCCTCCGCTCCCTCGCCGTCCTTGGTCAGCGCCGCGTCCCGCTCCGGCCCCGGCGAGGACGCGGCCTCGGTGGCGGCCACCGCCGGCCGGCCGGGCTGCTTGCTGGGGGCCGCCGCCGCGGGGAGGCGGGTGGGCCACACGCTGCTGGGGAAGGAGGAGATGCCGCCGCCGCTGAAGCCCAGCCCCGCCAGCAAGGTGCTGGTCACCACCGAGGCCACGGTGGCCTGGCTGCCGCTGGAGGAGGGCCCCATCCCCGTCGCCATGGACACGAAGGAGAAGGGGAGGCCGGCGGAGGTCCAGGTGGAGGAGCCGGAGCTGATGGGCGCCATGTCGGCTGAGGAGGCCGGCGAGGCGGTGGGCTTGAGGAGAGGGCAGGGGAGAAAACACAGAGGAGAGCATCAGCAGGGGCCCCGGCCGTGCTGCCTGGGCTTCCACACACACACACACCATCCCGCTCATTAGCCTCTCTAAACGAGAGACGTGGATTCACACCAGTTGGACGCAAGACCGAGCCGGAAAAAGCACTAGCCACCGAGGCACAAGGCAAGCGATGACGGGAGGAAACGTCCCTGCGTTTGCCATTTCAAAACAATCATTATAATCAAAGTCTCTTTATTCTTATCTTCGTTTGACAGCGGGGCTTTCTCCACCCACATCGCTGGCTACTTGTGAGTAACGTTTCCTCTCGGGGTGGGGGAGGATCTGAAGAAGTTTAATGAGTTTAGCGGCATTACTCACAGCGCCCTAATCCTCAGAAGTTTAAAAATGTGGCGTTACATAAGCGTTGTCCAAAAATACGAGCTGTGCCGCTACCGGGCAGGCAGGGCTGGTGGACCGCTCTGGAGGAAGCTCTGGAGGAAGCTCTGGGTCTTCCCACACACATTGTCAGGGCCTCAAACGGTACTATTTTTATTTTCTAAATTTACCTTCCGAGACCAGCACTATTCTCCTAAGCACTGGCACTGCAGCAAGCAGCGAAGCGTTGCTCTCGTTAGAGAAGCCCTGCTGCAGGTCCAGCTGGGAAGTCGAGAAGGGCTTGGAGGGCATCAGGAGCCTTCCCGCTAGCCAAAGTTGCCAGGGCAGCTACCGGCATGGCCAGACTGCGGCGGCCACGCGTGGGCTTGGCGTGCCCCATCCCGCAGCGCTCTCCCTGCTGGTTAGCTTAGTGCAACCAAGCTGCTCAACTAAGTGCATGCATGCTCCGTGCATGTTAACATATGCTTTCTCTGAAATAAACCCCCCCGGTATAAACCTTAACAAAGAACGAGACAAGTAATTCACTGTCCTACATTACATCTGCAAAAAGGCACTCAAGAGAGTTGGCTAAAGACATGGAGTAAATCTGCAGAAGAGCTGGGGTCAACAGTTCTGCCCGGACCACATTCCCTCTCTGACTTATTCAAACATGTCTCATGTCACTGACTGCATCACCAAGGGGACCATGAGCTGCAAACGCACACACCAGACACGGACAAACAAGGGTTACACAGGTGCTACTCAACCTTGAACAAAACCATAAAATGTCTCTCTATTTCTGGAATGGCTTTGTAATTTAACAGTATTTCTGCATCTCTCTGCCATTCACGGTTTCAATCAGGCCATGTAGTTGAAATGCTGCAGCAAAACAAGAAAGGCTGCCTTCTCATGTTATTTTTGACCAGCTGCAATCACAGAGAACCTGAGATCTCAGAAGAAAACCTGTGCTTTAGAGATTTCCAGCCAAAACTTTAAATAAGCATCTAAACTTTTGGATACTTATCAGTGTGAACCCCTAAGGCATTGTGAGATTTGCTTTTCTTTGGCATGTACGGTCTCAAAGCTAGACTGAGTAATAAAATTTGACAGCAGATTTTGTACATCTAGAATACCTCTATATATCATTTAAAAACATTAATAATTCAGATTCAAGCTCTGTATGTGTTACTCATTTACTAGGGAGCATATCAAACTGGAATGGAATAAAACCAAAAATAATATATGTAGAGAAAATTCAATAGTATGAATTCAGTCCATAGATTTGACTGAACAATTTAGTATACTGAATGCCAAGAATTTAAGGCTATGGATGATTAATGTTAAATAACCAGATGCTTGCAAAACTGAAATGGTGTATTCCAGTTTTACTGTAAAAGTATCAACATTTCTGACTCCAGAATACAACGGTCAGCTTTAGTGACTTGTTATAGTCTCACCTGAATTAAAATTAAAACAAACAGCTTGTTAAGGCTTCATTCACACAACAGCAGATATCCTTAAAGCACTGGAAAAGCAAATATGCTGTATGTGAGGCCTGATTCTTGTTGCATATATACTTCTGGTCATACAGTTAATAAAATAAATTAAATTTATTTCCATTGTCATCATTAAGATTACATATCCCATCTAAATGCACTTAATATTTGTTTTGGAAGTTTTTCTAACACATGATTCGCCAGTGGTTAAAACTTCTTGGAATCTGAGGCTAGAAAGCCAAAATCTCACCCGATATTTTACGCAGGTTATGAAGCCTTTTGCGCAGGGTTTAAACCACTAGCACCGTAGGAAATTGCGGTCCCGCCGCAGATTTACAACATCATGCTGCCACCTGGTGGGAACGCCACCACAAATTACAAATGCCCGTCAATTCACTGCAGTGATTTACGTCCACAACTTACCACTCCTGTTTTCACAATTCTGGTCCCCTCGAAAATTCGAGTAGTGTTAGCTGAGAAACAAAGAATAACAACATTTAAGCGGACTAGGAAGGGAGACGGGAGATGATAGCGACATCGCAACACAATTTTTGCTAAACAGTTGCTGAACATTGCTATGACTAAACATGCCAAGAGAGAAGAGAAATGGAGGCCCGCGAATGAACTGGTAACCACAGACTTGGCAGGGAAACATCAGAGAAGGCCTGCTGCATGCAGCAAAGTCCAAAATATGATCAGTTATGGTGGTGTCAGTCTGGAGAAAAGTTAAGCTTCTCTAGACAAGTTGCTTGATATTATTCACCTAACTACTCATGTCTAAAGATGATTCGTTTGTCTTTAATTACTCAGGACTGGAAATGCTGGACTAAGTTCACTGTCAGAAAACATATGTTCTCCTTCAAATCCAAGTTGGATGAACTGTACTGACTCACACAAGAAGCTGGAATAGCTGAGGATAACAACTTCTTTCTGCCCTTACGATATGTTATCTTTATTTATTGCTATTTATCTTGAGTACAATAATGAGACTCTGAAGAATGTTTTGAGAGCTCAGGTTGATTTTTTTTTTAAAGTTAGATCTTTGGAACAGCCAAAGATTAGAAGAACACCTACTTTTGGGGGAGACATGGAAGGAAATGCAACATCTACTCCTACTGCAGATGTGTCTGTCACTTCCAATTTTTTGAACGAAAGGCTAAAGAGCACAAGGAATATTTGACAAAACTGTCAATAACATTTTGTTTTTAACTGGAACTAAATGGTTATCATGATCAAATTTCAGAGAATCTTTCCCTTCTACTATCTGCTGAAAGAGGCCAGAATCACTAATACACAGGCTTCTGACTCCTGCCTGGCACTTAAACTGAACTCCAAAACTCTCTGCTGAGATACTAAAAAATTGAGAGCTATATAAAAGATATTGCTTGGACAGGACAGTTCTTGTCTGATCCCTGTGATGCTGCTAACACTGCGGCATGCACCAGGGATGCTGGAACAGAACTGAATTGTGTCCACAGCTTGACATCCTTCAGATGTTAATGACTGACAAGTTAGCATTAAAACCTGCATATTTTCCAAAAATCTCTTAAAAATGCTTCTTATTATTTTGTTCCATATACAGCATAATACCCAAGTGATTTAAGTCTGCTTCACTTCAGAATTTGAATTTTTAACTCTACACTTGTTTTGTTTTTCCAATACCCATTCCTAGGTCTACATTTCTTAGGAATGTCATGGGATGAGTGCTCTCAGCAGAGGTGAATTTTGCCCTACTGAATAAAACAATTAGAAGTAAATTCCTGGGGAGAAGTAAAACTTTGACACTTACGGAAACCAAAAGCATCAAGTTCTACAAATCTCAACTTCACCAGACTTGTCAAACACGCTTCAGTGGAAATCCATGACAACTGACAGTTTAGCAGCCAGTTCTTTAGCTCTCATTTAAATATGTGTGTTTTGAAAATCACTGTGGTTTTGTGCATGGTAAAAACCTGAGAATCCCTACATGTGGCTGTCAAGGTGGGACTGATCTCCTTTCCTCTTTATGTAACACAGACACCAATCAGACTCTCGTTCTGCTGTAGCTGAGCCTCTGATGCATAAGCAGTCGCTGATGAATTTGCCTTATAAAACTAGTGAAGAAAAGCTATGTATTCTCATAAGAACGGACACACCACTTCCAACAGAGTGCAGTAGGCAAACCGCCATCATTAGAAAGAGGACTCTGCTAAAGTCACTGGCCACAGTTTGGAATTGGCATTGTCTACATGCATTCAAACGTCTTCTGAGATCATTCCACAACATACTGTACTCTGCAAAGAAAATGTTAAACACACACAGAGCCATTTAATTTAAAAATACATTTGTTTGTTTGTTTGTTTGTTTGTTTTACCTTGAAAGAGCATTGTCTGGCTAAAGTCACTACGCATTTCATTTCGGCAAACTGCTTGAACTCTGAACAGATAAAGGATGTCAGGTGAGACATGGCTAATGATGGCCTTCTGTTTAAAAAAAATAGATATTATTCAGTTTTTTACCCCCACAGGACTGTCCACGATCAGTTTGCAATATATAAAGCATTGTGCTAACACAGGACATATGTGCCATCTAAGACAAACTTATTTCTAAAGGGGAATAGTCACTGCTCCCCTTGGAGAGGTCCAGGTGAAGTTCAATTGACTTCCCTGGGATCAACGTGTTGCACCCAGACTCTGCTGGCTCTGCCCATGGGAAAGAAATGAGCATGCCCCACGTCTGCTCTCATGCCTCATGCTTGAAGGTCTCCACTCTCCTCAGAAAACCCTAACCCTCAAATCATTCAACCTCACAGAAATTAAAATGAAGTTTTTATGGGTGGAGGTACAAATTCCAAGCCTGAGATAAGCCCTGAAAAGTTATTATATGTTCAAACCCACTGTTTATTTTGCAACAAACTGGCTATGGCAATTAGCAGCTGGTGGCCTGTAAGGCATGATGGTGGGCTGGGATGTCCCTGCATACTCTTAAACCCGAGACACTGCCTTGCTGCCTTCATGCTGCTCCTCTGGGTGGCATTTAGTCCACAGTCACATCATTTCTTGTCTTGCAGAAGAGAGCACCTGTAGCTGCATGGGCCATTTGAAATACCAATAAGTCCTTTAGGAAAACACTGTCTAGCTCTGTTTCAAGATGGGACAGCCCAGCTGTTTCTGCCAGAGCACTGAAAGTGGATTGCACTTTCCTCTGAAAAACTGCTTCCTTCTTCTCTTGCCCCGAAAATAGACTAAGCTATCATTGTCTCCTTAACCTCCAAGCTCTACTGCACAGCACAGGGTCTCACTGCAATTTATTTCCAAGCTATCGCTCCATCACATCCTCTGCACATTTAATTATTTCTTTTACATACAACAGGATGCTGTCGCTGTGCCCACATCATTTTTGCTGATTAACACTCTCCTCCTTATTACTGATTAAAAAAAAAAGTCCCCTAAGAGTGTGGAGTTGTGACAAGAGAGGTTACAATACATCATAACCTTGGGTGCCTTTCAATAGATTTCTTTCTGATTTTGTGAGGCACATCATTCCCTAATGTGACCCAGATAACAATGTCTAGTAGGGAAATTGAAAATATAAATGGAAATGAAGTAAAAGAATCTTCATCTAAGGGAATAAGAGAAGTATTATTGTCTAACTGATTGAATGGCCCCAGAGGATTGTGTATTTGAAAAAAAAAATACGATAACAGTCATTAGAAATAACACTCTGTGCTGCTGCATTTCTCATGTGCATATACAATTACTGATTTCATTATTCTAGAGGCTTTCTTTGATTAACAATAAATGGAAGCCTTTCAAACCTGAATATGTCACTTTGATTTTATATGCAGAGAATGTTAAAGACCGGTACAATACTTGCTTCCACTTGGACAAGAATGACAAGCAGATCAAATCCTAAATGGAGGGGATAGACTGGTGTTTCCATCTATGTTGGAACCGTCTTGCTCTTCCCTCTCTTTCTCTCACAGCCAGACTGAGGCAACGCTTATACAGGCCACTCTACAATAATCTTCTAGCTCTGACCATGCAACTATTACTACTGGCAGCACTTACTGATCAGAAGCTGTTTCAAAGCCTGCAAGGGGCTACGCACAGTGACCAACTTGATTTTGGGGGATTAGGCCTCTACTGTGAAAATCTGTGAGCTGAACAAGAGCCGAAAGGTATTCAGAGTCTAACTATTTCCTGAGCCAGCTACTTCTCAGCAACAGAATATGAAAAGGTGTCTGCAGATTTAGTCCTTTATACACTCACAGAAACTATAAATTCACACTCCAGTGTTTTGGGTGATCTATTAGGCAATCTTCAACTAATGCTGAACATTTTAAAAGCAATTCCTTGCAAGTCAAACACTAGCCTGTCTGTAATGTAACAAAAGCTTTCCTACTCTTCTTCCTTCTACTGAGAAAATAACAATATAAGGACAGCTCAAGACATAAGTCAATGGTTGATGCTGTGGTTTTACCAGGTCCTTGTCACTGTCCTTGGTGAAAGTCTTCTCCTTTTCATCTTCGTTTTTAGTCCAACTGTAGGAGATCATGTAGTTCATGATAGGAGGGTGGTAGACTGTTTCTGGTTGGTTCCAGGTTACAAGCAACGCTGTTCTGTTCACAGGCTGCACTTTCATGTTGACGGGAGGAGTGCTGCAAGCTAAAAAAGAAGGAACAAATATGAAGCTCTCTGAAATAACCAAGAGTAAACAGGGAGAACTGTACTTCACTCTAACAGCCAGGTTTTTTTTAATGCCTTGCCTACAGTAGTAGCTTAGGCTGCAATCCACTGAGACCAACGGGATTTAATACCACCTGCAGCTGCTTTCTGCTCTCCAGAGTAAAGGGAATCCATTCTCTGGAGGCAGGTTGCTTCTTTCTCCACTTATTTTCAATTCTGACATTTGCACATATACTTTATCTTGGTCACTTAATTACTCTGCATTTGAACCTTTAGAAGTCCGCCTAAACTCGAGCCACAGCTTCCCTGGACTACAGCCTCCTGTCACATGAAGGGGATAAAAATTCTGGCCTGCTTTCCAGGGCCTGCAAATATTTGGAACCTCTGAAAATGCGATACCATTGGGTCAGCAAGTCTATTCCTTTTAACCCAGTATGTTTTTGCACATGAGCAGAAAGTTACTTTATACTCCTCCTTCTACATATTTCCCCTCACAGCCTCTAAACTGCTTGTCAGGAAAACAGTACAAATCCAGGAAAGAGCAGCACTCTTAAGAAGGCCCTTGGCCATCTCATTCTCCTAACAGGCACGGGAGCCACCGGCTGGCCTCCGAAGGCTGTGGCTTTCTGACCCCGTCCATGGATGGAGGAGGCAGAGGTTGCTTCTTGGCCAGGGTGAAGGCAGTGGACAGGTCAGCATGGGAATGGCTTAACCAGAGGGAGAAACACGGCTTCTGTTTATTTCGTGTGCCAAAATCCAAACTTCTCCAGGAAAGACTAAGCCGGGGTGCCAACCCGGCACATACACTTTGCAATGCAGTGCAGTGTCGAGCACAGCGCTAAGAAAATACTTCTGAAGCAATTGAAATGTAAAGGTCAATGTACGAGTGAAGAACACTAGATGGCACTCATATGCTACCTATAAGGTACATCATGCATTTTGCAACTGTAAGAGTGTAGATTTTTCCAAGCTTTAAAAATCCTGTTTAAAATATACAATTCAGGACAGATTCTCACATTTCCTTTCCAAATATAAACTCTGAACCAAAAAAAATCACTTGAAATGATACCCAAATGCATGTGCCGTGGCAAAGGAGCTGGCCTCTTCTGCCAGGAAAAGTGAGGGTGTCACCCAGCCCATGACACTGCTGCTGTTTTCAGAATTATTTTTCCCAATACTACTTCTATATTTAAAGCCAATGCAGTCATCTTATTTGCACTCTGCAGGTAAGTGACAGGGTGAATATTTGGACATATTTCACTTCTAAAGGGTCTTGGCTGCACTGAAGGGGAAAAACGTCTACTCCTAGGCCTGGAGTTTCAGGTTGTTCATGTAACTAACTCTGCTGCTAGATCACTGAAATAGCTACGGTTCCAAAATAAAAATGATTAAACTCTGTAAACACCAATATTACCAGTACAATGGAAAAAGACCTGTCAAATGCATTTGTGCAGTTATAACTCACATTTTGTAACTAGCCTGTACAAAATAAGGAAACATATATTACAGAAATACACATGGGTCGGAAAGATCGTTTGTGTTTGCTCCTGTCAGGAGTGACAGTTTTACAGTTTTGCAGCAGATCCTTCTGCTCAGCACAGAAGGATCCAGCAAAGCAAACCCTGCAGTATCTCTAATCACTTGTTTATTGACAAAACAAGTAAAATTTTCCATTTATGCTGAGCAGAAGGGACCAAACCTGCATTCTGCAGACAATGCCACAAAGCCAGAAGCGACACCTTAGCCTGCTGCCTGCAAACCGCTTCCCTCTGTCTCACCCCCGCTCTCGGCACTGCACCTGCAGACCTGGAGAGCGTGGCAGAGAGACAGCAGCAGCAGCCTGGACTGAGCTGAGAGCGTGCAGGCACGCTCCGGCGGCTGGGCAATGGCCTCTCTCCCAGGTTTGGACAGTGGTGCAGGCAAGAGGGGGCAAGGAGATTGTCTGATCTATTCCTGAAAACCTCCAGTGAAGGTGTGTGACTCCACACCTGTCCACACCATGCAGGCTTCCCTGTGCTCCGTGGTCCCTGTTGCTAGGGAAGATCATTACACTCTTGCCTTCTCTACTTGAAGGACAACTGCTTCCCCTCCTCTTTGCAGAAGCAGTTTGACTCTAGTCAGTGGTACAGTACAGTTTCCAGCCAGAAAAGAGAGCAACCCAAACTAGCCTCTCATGCATGGTCCAGAGCTGTTGCTGTTGCCAGGATTTACAGAGCTCTGTGATCCTTGGAGTGCCTCTCCATGCTCACCTCTTTCTGCTGAGATAGTCAAATCAATTCTTACTTATATCACCGCTTATTGATAATTACACCTTTGAAGCCCCTGGTCATTACAGAATTACTCTTCAGAAATACCAGGCCAGCCTTTACCGTTCCACCTAATCAAAGCCTACCAAAGCCTATCAGAGGTGGGAGCCCCAGGTGAAGGACTAGCCAGACCTAGAAGTCGTCCTATCCAGCCCTCCTTCTCCAGAAGGATATCCAGAGAATGACATTTTTAATATAATCAAGCATCAAACTGTTTTAGAAATAATTCAACCAGGTAACCTTCACAAGAGATGTAATGAAGAGGTTTAACTTAATCGCAGTGTCCCCTGGCACGTGTTGACCCATCCTCTAGCGAGCCGTTTCCCAGACAACAACCCTACACCCTGCAAGGGAGAGGGGACTGTTCCCATCCTCTACTCCATGTGACTCCTTGCCACCAGCTTTGATGCAATTCAGAATAGTTCATGACAGTCACAGCAGCAGGTATTTCCCAAAGGTAAATAGGAGACCTATTTGAGAGGCTCAAAGTTGGGAGACCCTCCCTCCATGACCATGTACCCTGATCCAAGGTCACAAACACCTTTAAGCAGCTGAGTGACTCCAGTGACTTCACTGAGACACACGCTAACATGTTTTGACTGGGGCCACTGCATGACTAGGACAAATCGTGTTCACAGCCAGCTAAAAGAAGATTGAATTTCCAATTTCACAGTAAATAATATTACAAACTTTTTATCATTTAGTAGGACTTTGTTCCAATTATTCTGAGACACATGGGAAGAACCTGCTGTAATTAAGTAATAACCAACATTTTCTGTTCAGCCGCTATTTTTTACAGCTTTTGAATTGATGAATGGGCAAAAAAGAAATCATCCTTTTTTATAAAATGAAGCATATGGTTTATTAATTTAACCAAACCTGCTCAGGACACAATGGAATAAAAAAAAATTTGATCCAGTAATTCAATTTGATGATTTAATTAAAGTGATACATAATAATGTAGCAAATGTCGAAAGGCAAAAAAAAAAAAAAAAAAAAAAAGTAATGAGTTGACCATCTATAAAACAACTGGCATTTTCCAGAGATCTAATTTTCCTTTTGAAATTCTGTGCGCCTTGGATTTTGGGAAGAAGTTTAAAAAAATCACTGACTCCTCTCTCTCTCTTTTTTTTTTTAAATGCTAAGAAGCCTCTACAGATTTTGCAAAGCGTGCAGCTGAAGGACAAACAGAGATGCAGAAAGAGGCTGGGGCGGGGAGGAAGAAGTTTGCACTCTCCTCCGGATTGAATCAGAATACACTGAAGAGAAACACAAGCTTTTCTTCCCCCCCAAACTAAATAAGCAAACAAGCCTGTGAATTCATGATTGCTTGAGAAAAAAAAAAAAAAAAGAATGAAAACCAACAACCAGCAACATTTGACATTGAAATAGCAGATTTCAGTTATTTTTAGAGAAAACATTACTAATGCTCTCTTTTCAATTCTGATCCAACGGAATAATGAAAATTTGGAGGGGGATCTCAGGATGTCTTTATGTGGCATAATGCAATACTGAGCAGAGATACCTGCACTGGGATACCAAAGCCAATATGGACTCGTCAGCCCTGTGCCGGGGCTAACTGGTGCTCCGGGAGGCAGAAGAGCCCGGCTGGGCACAGGGGCGAAACCTTGGCAGCGCTCAGCGAGCGAGCACGTTCACAGTATCAAGGGGCACGTCTCGTGGCATGAGAGATGCCCTCAGCCTGTCACGTCCTGGACCTCTTGCAATAAAAACAAAAAGCTCACAGGCTGACAGACAGGCATAATCTCTGCTGGGCACCGGGCAACGTGTTGGCTCCTGCCTTTTGGAAACATCCTGCAACGGAGGGAGGACTGCATGGGTGCATCCGGAGGGAGGCACAGGGACCTGACACACGGCAGCCTCCGCCAGCATTTCCAGCTGTTGGATGTGTGCGGCTGTCGGGAAGCTCGACACAGGCGCTTCGCTGCAGATCGTCCCGCCGGGGAAGGCGGGGGGCAAGCCAGCCTCTTGGCTAGCCTTGTCTTCCAGGGCTCACTCAAGCCTGGAGAAAACCTGTTTGCCGCTTGCAGGCAAATGTAGCATGCTAATACAGCCCTAAGTGCTGGCCAGGCCAAGCACACTGCAAAGAATTATTTTCTTCATGTTAAAAACATTCCAGTGGGCTGGAACAAACAAAATTAATTTAACAACTTCGCATTCATCTCTCCCATAATTTGATTTCTATGTTGTGTTTGGCTACGTACTCTCCACGAGGCTTTCCTAACTCAAGCCTGATGATAAAGCCTAATCCAAAAGCTCCTGGCAGCTCCATTTCAGAGGGCTGAAAGGAAAAAAAGGGGGCCTATTGTTCAGCAAAAATTAACCACTGGTATTAAGATACACCTATCACTCCAGAAAGGGCATATAAGAGGATATGACAGCTTTTTTTAGCAGCCTAGAAAGAAATGCAAAACCACCCAAACTTTCTGGTATTTATCATGATTTTTGCATATGCTACCTGCAGTTATAAAAAGAGCTATTTAGGGAAGGTTTGAGAGAGCTCAAGAACCGAATTTTGGGTTATTTCTTGTATATCTTCCTCCTGTAGCACAGGTGCCTCATATGATGAATCCAGTGGTACAGGGCTCAGAGGGATCTATAAAATCCTCTAAAAATGTTTTAAGTTAGCTCTTCTGTGCATAAAAATGTCACCACTTTAAAGGCAGTTATTTCTAGCTGCGCTATGCCCTCTTTTGGAAAATCCCACTCTCTCCCTCCTTCTGCCTGTCTCAGCGGTACAAAGCTGCTGTTCCTATACGTGCGGTACTGTGGGATATATATCGTGTGATGAAACTCTGACATTTCCTTGCACAGGAAAGCAAGGCGTACGAGAAGTCCCGAATCCCTCATGCTGAGACGGACGGGGATCTTCTGAGGCAATGAGCATGTGGAGGGAGAAAACACATCCGAATCAAGATGCGGTTTTCTTGCTATTTTAAATAGCAACTCGTGAAGCTGCTTGAAGACCTGGGTTGAAGTAGCTCTTGGGAATGCAGATTAACGGGTAAATAGAGAGGAAAGGGGCTGCTGGAGGCAGGTGGGAGCCAGGCAGGGACCCGTGGGGCTTTCTGCGGGACATGGCTAGCAGGAAAGAGCAGCACCCAGGGCTCTGCCACCAGCCGGACCGAAGCAGAGCCCTGCCCTGAGGGATCTCGCCATAAAACCAGAAGGATGTTTGTGCGAGCCCAACTGAGCCACAAGTTTCCTGGCTGATTTCAGAAAAGCCTGATAACAGCATCATCGATGCCCGAGCTGTCGGCAAAATCCTGCCCTGAACTCGCTCGGCTCTACGGCCCAGGGAAACCTGCCTGCCAGCAGGACAAAAGCAATGCCATTTTAATCACTAGCGGGGAAACGAAGAAACAGACTTTCAAATACATATATCTATATATACACGCATATTTATTCTTTTTCATTATTAGACCCTCAGAACAAAATAAGTCCTCACATGGGTGATACTGCAAGGAGAAAACTCACACTGGCTTTAAGCGCCATGCCAACAGTGTCATGGTAAAGGAAGTAATAAAAGTGCCCGATTCAGCCTCCTTACATTGGCGTGACTCAATGGAAATGCCCGAGAACAGAAGGAGCGCCATAAAAAACAATACCATTCTTTTGGCTGTCTGATTCAATCTCTGAGTTCAGCGAGGGCTGCGCTCCCCAAGGATAACAAATAGACTACGAGGATCATACACAGAGACGACACGGGGTTTAATACACAGAAGAGCGCTAAGAGGCACGCTTACCACACTTGCCCCCTCTCCTTTTCCCAAACGCTTGCAGTTCTCCGCCATGCTTTCGCTTACATTGTTAACTTCTTGCAGCGCTTATAAATGACATTATTAATATATAAGGATAATTGCTTTAAAGAGAAGCGTGCATTTTTTCCTTTACTTTTGCCTGCAATTTGCTAGCAGGCATTTGCAGGCTACACGCCGTACACGCAAATATTTGTGTTGATCTGCTTCAATCCAGAGGCAGAATGTAGCTAGGAGACAGCCTATTTATCTTCCCTGCTCTTACCTTTCGCTATGCTGCAAACGCACGGGGTCGTTCCTTAAGGTGCGAGGGGCACGGACAGACCCCGTATGTGTTTTATGAGCCCTGTGAAATGACCTCCCGAGCCAACCTGCCCTTGGAGCACTCCTGGCGGAGGGGTTTTGGGAAGCGGAGATTTTGCCCCTTCTGCTGCTGCCCATTCCCTGAGGGGAATATACAACTAGCATTCGGAGGGCGTTTGATTCCTTCCTGTATGGGTTTCTTTGTAGCATTGGAGTTTCCATGGCATCGCAGCAACAGATCCTGCTTTACTGAAAGGCAGGAACTGTGTGTTTTACTTTGTTGTGCTTCAGCCCAAATATTTCATATGTTCCACAAGTAGCGTTTCTGCAGCGCTGGCCCAAATCAGCCTCGTCCGGTCAAACGCCATGCCGGGCCAGTTGATGCCCGACGAGGATTTACCCTGCAATTTTTGTGTTTATATTATACACACAGAGGAGGTGACTTGTTTAAAAATGTACACCCATGCCCTTATTTGCACAGTATGCCTGACACTCTAGGAGTGACCGAGCCCGGAGCCAGGCATTGCGTCGACAGCAGGAGAAAGCAGGATTTCCTCTGGAAGGAAGTGCCTTTGCAGCAGATGACCCTTTCTGACATCCCGATGAGTGGCACTTGCACAGGGCGCTCCTGGGACGCACGGGCACGAGAGCAAGGGGCCGGGCAGGCACCGCATCTGCCACCTGTCTGTGGGATGCCTGGCTCAAAAGGGAAAGTGGCTTCCCTGCCCTGGCTGCTGGAGGCTTTTTCCAAAGAGCAGGAGGTGCTGCAGGTAGTCATGGTCCAAGGTACAGTCCCAACTGCAATTAAAACCAGCACCCGCATGGGATAAATCACCAAGTCTCCCCTGCGAGCACTCATTAGCGGCAGCTGTGAACCCAACCCACGTCAAAACTTTCACACTGAATTCCCCTTCTCTTGGTTTGGGCCCTTATAATCTCTAAACAAGTGCAAGCAGTTACTCATTGCTTATTAATGAACCTACCAGCAAGCTATCCGTGGCATTTGGGTAGAGATACACACACTGCTCACAGTATAACCAGGCAAAAGCATCTGCGGGTAAATTCAGAAGCTCGCAGATCACAACCACTATAAGCAAAAATGTGAGGCTTAGGTCAGGTATGTATCACGCCGTTTTGTAGCCAATTCCCTTTCAAAATGGGTCCCTTTTTTTTCCTTTGACCTTAACGCTTTGTCTTGCACCTGGGTGGTTTTCTGTCCCCTCCTGCTTTTCATCCCATGCTCCGAGAGAACCACGTGCACAAGGACCAAGGACTACAGAGCAAGACCCTGATCCGGTACCATACGCTGTCAAAGGAAGGGGAATGGATGTGGGATATCTTCATAACAAAACAAAATCAGAAAGGAAAGTAAGAAAGTCCAGTCACCCAGGGAAACTGAAAAGACGTGTTTAATCTATGAAGAAATTAATCTGCAAAACAGATTCTTCCAACGGACAGGAACAATCAACTGTAATGGAAAACATATGGTAAATTAACTAAAAAAGCTTCTTGCTTATTTGCTTTTTCCCCTAACTAAAGATACTTAAAGAAAATAAGTAGCATCATTTTGTTTTAGCAATTCCAAGTTAAGATGCCAATAACTTACAATTTTAACTTTGCATTTACAATTTTGTTGCTTTGGTTACACTTACTGCCATACAATATTTTGTGGTCATTTAGGTTAGACGAAAATATATAAATGACTTTCTTTAAGAGGAGAACTTGGCTGCCTAATGCTCTTTTTGGACCCCCAGAGAGACCTGGAGGACATGAAGAGACTCCGAGGCTGTTGGGAGAGAGTTCTCATAAAACATGGGCATTTAGAAAGCAAAAACAAATTACTGGGAGTAATAACAAAGGCTATAAATGAGACAAATAACTTGTTTTCATTCAGAAATATTACTGTCAATGCCTCAACTATCTGCCTCAAAATGATGGTGTCACTGCTCTGTGTTTACTCTCCGGAAGAATTCAGATGATTTTGGATAAGGCTAAATTGGAGATGCACTCCAACACAAGGATGTGATGCCATGCAGAAGAGGCAGTACCTTCATAGGAGGCCTTAGTTTCATTTTTGATGTCAGGAGCTGTGAAATAGAGAATCTGAACTAAACTGCTTTGCTTGAGCAGTGCTACACCTTTGACACTAGCTCCACAGTTGGAGCCATGCCTCCAGTGCAAAGCGTGTGGGTGGTAAAATCCAAATAGCTTCTGGATAGTTTTAATGGCATTAAGTTACAATGACGTTCAAACTGCACATTGCCACGTCTTAACAAGGAGCGCTAAGGAAAATGTTTACCTGCAGACTACTAGAGACATGTCCCAGTTGTTGATTTAGAGTCCAAAGCTACGTAAGTTCGACCAGAGTGAATTTATGACTGCTCATTATTTAACTTAGTCGAGGATCATAATTAAAGACGGTACTCTAAGGCGAATTCCCACTGATGGCAAACAGCATCATCTGAGACTCCAGCAAAGAGTAATCAGACACCTTTGGGGAAGTAATCAGGCATCTCTGAAAGAAAACTCTGATGTCAAGAGCCCCTCACACGGGATGCTTGTTTAAATGTCGTGAGGCTTGCAGCACATTTAATGAGACAGAAAGGTTAAAGCTCTTTTTTTTTCTCCCTCAGAGTTAAAAAATCATAAAGACAAACAATATCTGATGGTCCTAACCAGCAGCAAAATCAGATGGGCAGATATTCTGCTGCACACAGGGTACCTCTTGAAACACAGAAATGAAACACCATTCCCTCCTCAGCTTCCTTGCCTGTACTTTTACTGAAACAGTAATGTTTTGTAACTACATCTCTGCTTGATGGGACAACATATGAAAGCCATAAAGAACATACAGAGTTGCAGAGTCAGGTCCTTGGACTGTGTGGTCTCTTATGTAAGGATTCTCTTTACTTGTCCCCTAAGAGCAATGTGCATGATTAAGCTAATAAATAATTAGCAATCACTTTGGCATAGCTGCTTGGAAGCAGCCTACGAAAAGCCAGGAGTGCAATATGTGATGTGACAGAGCAACACGATCCTGAGCCAGAGAGGACAGGCCACATAAAAGAGGAGACAGTTTTAACAGAGATGGTCATGTGCAAAAAATCAAATGCTGCCACTGTCTATTATTTACAGTATCTGGTGAATACCTTAATAATATATTCTCTGTTGTATAAGTCTGCACAGAGAACCTTCAACTTTGAAAAACTTTATATAAATCAGTACTGTAACGATGGTGAGTCTTTTTGATAAATTTAACAGGCCTGATCACCTGCATGACTTAATGGCATGATCCATTGTATATCTTGAATCTTTAGCAAGTTTCCTCCTCTTAAAAATTATTGTTGTCTGATGGGTTATAATCAATCCACCAGTTGCTACTACTACATATCTGAATATTGTACCTCTTGAATGGTATATTTTGAAAATAAGATATTTAAAGATGATCTGTATGGTTTCTTGAAACAGCTCCAGGGTCAACTTAAGAATTAAGCTCAGCTCACGAGCTCTGATTCAGCAAAGGTCTTATGCATATGCTTTCATTTCAGGCGTACAAGCAGTCCTCAAGAGAACTGTTTTAAATCAGCTTTTGCCAACAGAAGGAAGGAATGAGATAATGTAACCAAAGAAAACCTTCTGGCTAAATACTAACACAAAAGAAACACTGGAGTTTTTACTCCCCATCTGAAGGGAAAAATTAGCCCTCCACACTATATCAAATTAACTAAAATATTTTTACCATCTTGTATTCTGATTATTGTAAACTATCTTTAAAAATAGTTTCCCTCTTTAAAAAAAAAAAAAAAAAGAGGAGGGTAGCTACAAAACAAAAGACTGGTAACATTCATACTGGCTAACAAACTGGATCCAAATTCACTGACAGTTTTAGTTGACCTAAAACAGCCATTCCCAGAAGACATTTTATTTACCAAATGCTACCAGTTATGGGGCTTTGCTAAGGAAATAATCAGAGGTCTTGCATAAAGTGAGAAATAGCTTTCCTGCAACGTATCTGCTGTTTATGCTAGCTGGTCTCAGTTCTGTGACCCCAGATAGCTTTGATATCTAGCAGAAAAGGCATTCCTGTTCAGTGCCCAACTGTTCAGGATACTAAGTTTGTCAATGAACAACTGCATTGCTTTGTACAGATCTGAAATGCACTGTTCACCAGGGGATTCTGAAAATTATTCTGAACATTATGCAAATTGTTCTGGGCACATTTTCCTCCAAAACAAGAAAGGCTTGCATAACGAATGCTACACTGTTTTCTAGATTAGCAGCACTGCCCACAGACTTAATAGAGTGTGACAGAAGAAACAAATTGCAAAAATTCACACCGACAAACAAATCCGGACTCCCCCCCCAGAGCTGAAGACCATCACAAACCATACCACCTTGCAGCAAGCAAGAGACACATTTTCTTGACCTTGCCTTCTTCTACAACATACACATCTAAGCACAGGAGGGCATGCAGGAGCCAACATGTGACAGACATTGGTCATACTGCCTAATGCAATGTGGAAAGCATTGAGATGCAACTATGAGGTGTGCAGAGGAATCTGCATAGAATAAATTTGTTATGCTAACACTATATTCTTACATTTGTATGCTAGAAAGCCTGGCTGAGAAGTGCTCTGCGCACTCAGCTTCTCAGTACTTTTGCATGAATGACACTATATAAAGAGGCACTGTATTTACTAGCTGAATAAACAATAGGTTTTGCTTTCACTCAAGTATTATGACTTCAACTCGCTTTATTTATATGTCAGTAGTTCAGAATGTGCAGTGGACCAGGCACATCATCACTGTTCACCTTTGTCAAAGAAGAGGCCAGAAACATCCGAGTTGTTACATCTCTGGAACGGCTATAACTCATCCCTGTAACCTTTGGAGGATACGCTACAATCCGTTTTGTTAGTAACACTGCAGCAACCTATTTATTTTTAAGTTCATAAAAAAAAAAGCACCTATTTTCATTGTCCCCTGGTGTGCACACAACTCAAAAAGTGACAAGTTGACAGAGCTGGTGCAAAAAGACTGGCTGCCCCACCATTAACCTCCTACAGCAAAAGCTCGAGGGAAAAAAACCCACTGACGAGCATCATCCCGAGTCATGTCAGATCACAGGGGGATGCGCGTTCCCCAACTGAAGGACCTCTGTTGAGCACGTTGTAAGCCCAAATTCCCAGGCAGGAACAGGTACAGAGCGTTACGGGACCTGGACTAACCATTTGTGTTGGGAAAGGACCCAGGAGAAGTTTCTCAGCAAACCAGTCCCCAACCACGTAAGGCGTTAAGCGCCCAGGTAGCACGATACCTAAGCAGAGACTGATGTTTACGCACGTCCCTCACTCCAGTGCACTTGGTTTAAGTAAACCATGTGCACTTGGTTGAGTCTGGGCTTAAGGAATCCTTACAGCTCAACAAACGGGAATCTTTCCAGTTACTTCAAGTGCCCCATCGGTATCAACACTTCTCACTCCAAGATTAGCCCACTAACTTCAGACCTCAGTGTTTGTAAAGCTCAGTCATGACTGTGTGTTTCAACTATTACTATGGGTGTGAAAATCACCCAAAGAATTTTAAAATCTTAAAAACCATCCAGTGATGCAAGGAATATTCAGGCATGTGGCCAAAGCAGTAAAACCTTCTTGAATATTACACCACATGTGCCAGAGGTACCTCAGCCGCACTCAAAATAAAAACTAGTCAGTTTTGTCACTTTTAACAAAACGTAACCTATTAACTTTCATCACTGCTCTGGGTAAGCAACACATACACAGGATAGATCTGAAAAAATAAATATTGACACATGTTACTGTTAAAACACTGACTGAAAACTGCAGACCAGAGCATCAGAGCATGGTGGGGTCTCTTCATTCCCAAGATCTCCTTCTCACTTCTGATACAAATTCTCTATCCCAAGGCTGCCTTTAATGAACATGAGGTTTATGTACGTGTATATTATATATATAAAAATAGGCACACTCACAGAATAATGAGCCCTGAGAAATACACTCTTCCAGCACACTCTTGGGAGGGTGAGGCTGCTGAACACAGCTGTTTTCATGATTCACGTCCTCTAAAAACTACATTCGCTGTGCCTGGCCAGGTGAAAATGCCAGGTACAGAAGGGCGGCTTGTAAATCCACTTAGTTGTTTCCTTCTGGCAAACTGCCCCCCTCTCCTATACCTCTACCTAGGATTGGTTAAGCACCAAGCATTTCTTGAGCCTCAAGACTGGGAAGCATACATCATTCCTCCTCTAGCTATAAATAAAATTCAGTAAAATCAAGGAAAATAAAGGTAGCAAATGATACTTACTTCTAGTCTTATTTTATCCAGTACACATTTCTCTCAGAATTTTTGATGTGTTCCTGTAGCCGGGGCTGTTTGTGCCAGTGCAGCTACTGCCACCTCCTTCCCAAACCCCCTCCATCTAGCTCATTATCCAGCTTCTGACAGAAGCAAGCACCAGCTGCTCTACAGAAAGGCACGTGAAACACTTCAGCAAGACATTATAAAATAACCTGTCTAATATGGAAGAGTTTTTTCCCCAGTCATCATTGCCAAAAGGTTGATACATATGTTGAATGAAAAGGTCAATGGCTCTTCAAAAGCCTTGTTACTGTAAAAATGAAAACCATAACCACATCTGGATACCCTATCCCCATTCAAACACCCACTGAGTCAGTGCTAAACCCTTAAACCAACATTCACACGGGGCCTAAATTTTACCTCTGCCACTGTCCCTCAATGTTTCCTGGGTTTTAGGCATCTCTAAGGGCCTAAGGCCAGTCAGGATAAACAAGGACATAGGTTGAATTGAGACTAACTCATTCTGGGTCTTCATCTCCACAGTATCTTGTGACAGCCAGTTTCACAGGAAACTGTGTGCACACCTAAGATTAGTTAATTTATTGAGATATGCAAACAAAGAATACCTGCATACACTGTGTTATTTCTTTGGTAACTTACAGCTATACTCAACACGATATAATGACAAAGTAGACCAAAAAATATCTCTTGTTATTCAAGTGCAAAATTCATAATCCTACGCTACCTTTGGAAGCTTCTGTACCGAGTGGGTTTTCCAAGATGTCTGTCATATCGTGGCTCCAAGCATCCTTCACAGCAGACTTCGACACCTTCCTGTCGTTCAGGTTATGCTGCGGTCGGAAGTTATTCCTCAAATACTCCACGGACTTGACATGGTCTTGCTGTTCGGTGGTAAATATGGAATAGAAGGCCTCCAGCTGATCGTGGCGGGGAAGAGAAAGAACGTTAATTAGAAAAACAATGTGGTGAAATCTGGGTGGCTGATAAGAATGTAAAATGGCAGGAAGTATTGATGCCAAGGCTGATAAATCAAGCAGGAAGTCGGGCTGCCCACTGAAATCACTGCCAACCCTCTTATCTCGGCACAGTGTTTATCCTGCCGAACAGCAGAGAAGGCCTTCGAGCAACCCACGCAAGCCAGTCCTGGGCAAGGAAACGCTTGCCCTTAGACCCCTTGTCTGGAAGGATTTTGCATGTGACACAGTCCCACCAAAACCTCTCTCTGCTGGCATCGTTTTGTTTCACGGTATCGTGCCAAAAAGTGCTTCCAGGCCCTTCCACCCCAGAGCGTTCTGCAGGACCGGACAACGCTGCATCTCTGAATACCTTACGCTAATACGCTCAGTGGCCAGGCTAAGCTTCGTGGATGGACCTTGCAGTGTTTGCACAGGAAGGTCACTGTAGTTACCCCAGCTGTACAGGATGGGCACCCAAACCCACACCCTGAGTTGCCACCAGCAGGTCACTAACCGAGCGGAGCAACCTCGCAACTCCTTGCTCCAAGTGTCCCAATCCCCCTCCCAGACACCACTCCTCTGATACCTAACTACAAGGGGAGGAAATAATAACACAAAATGAATGTATTTAGGCACAGTGAGCATAAAGTCCTCTGGGAAAGGAAGCTGATGTTTCCTCTGCTGGATGCAGGTCTGAGCTATTTTTAATAAAATGTATTAACCTGTACGAAAGAACTGTAATTGGAAAACTCTCCTGTTACTTCATATCCTAATATTTCTTAGTATTTCTTAGAAAGAAATTTCTACCAAACTAAGGTGAAAATATTTTCAGCTAATGTTGTTCTCACAACTATCAAGGTCAGCATAGCATTTAGTGATAGCTTGTCATCATTCAGGTCAAGAACTAGAATTAGTTGTGTCGCTGTTAGAAAGGCCAAGCAAGACAGAGTAGAGGAGGATTCAACCCTGGTCTTATTTACATCAACAGTAATTACATACATCCATGGTATGGATTTCAAGGAGTACAGGATCTGGCCCAAGACTTTAAAAAGGGAGTGGAGTTGCACTCATAACTTAAAGATGGGTCACAGTTTGAAGGCTACACACTTTTCATTAAGTGCATCTGCTCTGAAAGCTACAGAGGAGAGTGTGAGTGTCCTGAAACTGGGAAAAATTACACTGCCAGCCACATTGTAGCCTCAACTGATAGTGCTGATAAAAATAATCAAAGGAAAGTGTAACAGAGCAGCTAAGCATCCTCCACTGAACCAAGAGGCACTCACCACCATTATTTAATTTCCCTTCAAATCAGAAAATTGAAACACCCCTTCTGCTGCTGCTGCCCAGCTTGCCCGTTTTGCTGGGCTTGACGATGCTAGGTACTCAGCTGAAATCGGTCAAACTTCTCTGACCTGCAGGACAGGAGAGAGCCAATTTTTGCATATTTCAGTTCAACACTAAGCCCCCCTGAGGCAAGGTGGTGTGCTGGACCGGCTAGCAGAGATACGTATGGGAATGATATCCCTGGGAGCAGCATGCAGCTAAGGGGAGAGTGCAAAGGGGTGGAGTACACAGCTCAGATCCTCAGTTTGGCAGTTCTGCCCTAAAACACAAAACCAAGGGAGCTGCGAGTTCTGCAAAAGGCCGCTTCTTCCCCTAAAATCATCACCGGGATAGCAGAGAACAACCCAGGCTGGAGCATCTTCAGCAGCAGCTTCCTCTAATTGCCACAACTGCTCTTGCTGTACAAGCAGGGAAACTGAGGCAAAGGGAGGGCAAGCGGCCGACGGAGAGGGGTAACGGCCACCGGCCAGCACCGCTGCCTGACAACCTTTTCCTAAGTGTTAGCACGAGGCATGCAGAAGCGTTGACAGAGGGGTTTAAAAAAAAGGGGGGGAAAGGACTGTTTTCCTACACTTTTGTCTTAAGAAAGAAACCAGATGATCCAGCTGCCCCCATGCTCTTCTATGCCCTTCCATGAAGAACAGATCCAGACTCTGCAAAGATTTACCTAGCTGTTTCACTTCATGCACTGGGAGTAGTTTTGATGAAGCCAGCTGACAAGGCTTAAAGTTACTCTATATAAGCTCAAGAACTTGGGTAGCAACTGCTCCTCTGCAGTCAAGTCTCTAGGCTTGTATTTCGATGATGTTAATTGAATTTTTAAACGTTCAGAGAGAACTTTTAAAATATTTTCTTCTGCCATGCTACCTTGGGGAGGTGTAATTGTATTTTAACTACTGCCACTTCAGATGTGATTTTTAACCTTCCCTTTTTTAATGTGTTGAAGTGTGTATAAATCATTTCAACTTCATTTTTTTTATAAAAATATTATCTACCACAAATGAGAAATTAATTGATCCATAGCTGCCAGGAAAAAAAAAAAAAATCCAAGAGCTACATTCAAGGAGCTACATTCATGCTCTTTAAGGAGTATGAGAGCTCCTGTTCAGAAGAAGTGAAAAGCTGTTAAAATGCTATTGTAGATACAGGGAACCTGATCTAAAACTTCAAGTCATGTAATTACAAACTATTAAAGCCTGATGCGCACAGTTTTCTAAGGGTTGGATACATAAATGGCAATTAAAAATACTGAAACTGTTACAAGCACAATGAGATACTCTGAGGTACGCATTACACGAGATAATGCCACGCTTTGGGTCATTGAATGCACTTAGCTTTACAATGCATCTGCAGGGTGACACGGCTCGTCCTGTTTTGTTGTCTAATTATTGGGAGAGATGACGATGATGGAGCACTGAGAATCAAACAGAGAAGCCTCCACAAATGGACCACTTCAGCACTGTTCCTTTTACAGCAAGGTATTTTGCACAGAAGCAAGGATTTAATTGGAACAGCAACAAAGCTTAAATAATATCACTTTCCTCCTCTGGGATTACAGACCGCTTCACAAGGTTTGCGATAAAGAAGGTTAAACTATGGCAATGGATTATACTGCACTGTTTCTGTTACAAGAACAAACAATAATCATAGCAGTGGCAGGGTGGCAGCCTCTTAAAATACACTCATCTTGAGCTGCCAAGGGGAAGAATACTATTATTTATTCCGCATTTGTTGTAGTATCAATGAATGGCTGTCTCTGCACAGAACTCCCAGCCCTTCAACCACACATGCCTGCACAAAGCAGCACAACTCCAAATTTTCAAGGCTGAACTTGGCACAGTGACTACTGTGCAGCACAGGAAAGAAGCTATGCCGGGATAAAGCACCTTTATAGCATTACAAGGATGTCCATAGCTGGTATTTACCAGTTTATTGGCATTTATTAAAAAAGTTTAAAAAAAAAAAAAAAGATGTCTGAACCTGACATGTATACACGGTATAAAACTGAATGTGGGTCAGAGCAACCCAGTGATAATAAACTACTTAACAGTACACTTATTGATTTGTGGACAGTGAAAAGCCTGAAGGGATTGCAATATACTGTAGGCAAGGACAGAATTCAAAATGATCTTGAGAATCGGAGAAACAGCCTGAAAAACACAAAGGATCCGATTCAACCAGGACATGTGCAAAGTCTCCTGCTTAGGCCAGAACTGTCGCCTGCATGAAGACACGGCGTGAAACAGCCGTGCTAGCCACCGCGCTGCGGAAACGCATTTCGGGAAAGGGCTCTTGCTGACCACCAGCCGGCCAGGGGTAACCACATCACGCTTTCGTGAAAAGGGCAAAACAAAACAAACATCTTCAAAGCATGAGAAAAAGGACTGGAGCAGGAGCAGGGTAATCTCCTTCCACCCTTTCGAAACCTTTGAGGAGCAGCAGCAGCTGTCAGTAATCCCACCTGCGGCACCAAGGCCACCCTTGGGTGGGTGGGTGGGTGGCCGTGGTGGACACCTCTCGAGAGCCTTTCCCAGCCTCCGGGGGCTCAGCAACAGCGCAGGAGCACCGGAGCCGTCCAATGTGTGAAGTATTTTGCAATACTTCCAACACAGAACATGATTTCACCAACTCGGTGCCACGTGCCAGAGCTGATCAGAGCAGGAACTGACTTTTTACTTATACAGGAACTCATTCTTCATGGCGCTGATCCTCAGCTGTGGTACTCGCGCTACTTTATTAAAGTTAACAGCTAAGAAATGATCACTGATTATTTGATGCCTTTTTTCTGTCTCCAACACCATCTAGTGAACTATTCACTGAAGTTTTACAGAATTAGTTTATTTTAAAAGTTTGTTTTCGACGGCTCAAGTCAAACAAATAAAAGGAAAGACTAATATCAGTGGGATGACTTTCTAAAGACGACAACCTTAAAACATCAAAAATGCACTCAACTGGTAAACATCCGACTACATCTATCCATTACTTTATTGGGAGCATTCTTCTCCAGACAAATCCCAGACATTGTCTCTATTTGCATTAAAAGCTGTTACGTGCTAATTTTAAAGATTTGTGCACCAGCTCTCTAAGCACATAATGGCAGCTTTGCTGTGTTACAAAAACAGTTAAGCGTGGAGAATTAATGGAAACACATCTTTTCTAATGTAATTAGTTCAAATTACTAAATCTGAGCAGAACTGAAATCACTTACTTTACTTTCAAAAGAAAGTTTCAATTCAAAAGAATAAAAAGGAACTCCATGCAAATATTTATACCACAGCTTAATTTAATCTTAAACAATACCAAATAAATCACTGAAAGGAAACAGGGTTTCATGTTGTACTGTCTTCTTAAGACTGATGGCTCGCGTTCAGAAACAATATTACTTAAGAAAAAAAACCCACCAACACTTCCTTTTTTGTCAACAGAAACATTTTCGCTCTCAACATTACGGCGTCGGTTTTCGAGAACGCCGCCTTAAGAGGGCAAATCACGAGACGACCCTCGCTAACAAAAAAAACGCACCTGATGGTAAGAAATGGGGACGGGCTTCCGGAAAACTATCCACTCGACGATCTCGCTGCAGGGGGGGGTCGTCAGGGAGCCCGCGTAGCGGTAGTAACTCCCCAGCGACGTCGGCAGCAGGTCTCTCAGCACAAAGGGATCCAGAAAGGTCTCCTTCTCTGCGGGGAAGATTGACAAGCAAAATTACACTTGTTTTTTTTTCCCCCAAAACGTGTCTTTAAAACAGACTTCACATTGATAGGCAGCCTAACAACGTGTAATGGCAACAACATATTTTATCGTATGTATGTATATATATAAGGATATATGAAGACACCCTATCAGGAAGGCTCTGTACGAGGCGCTACGGTGAATATTAAAAGAGCAGCCAGGACGCTAGTCGGTCCTATACCCCACGTGTAGGTTGCTACTGAGAAAGCGTACAGGTGCGAAACGCCCTCCTTATCCCACCGGTTTGCACTGGCGCGGCAGTAACAGCGCTTTGAGCGGTTTCAGCGCTCAGGAGATGGTTCTTCAGCTTGACGGCAGCGGGCGTTCGCCGAGTTCCCGCGGGATGGAGCTGGGCGCCGCTCGCTGCCGCCGACCGAGGGCACCAGGAATTGCAGCCGTCCCCTCGGTAAAGCCCGCTGCCTCCTCTCTCCAGTCCAAGAGGCGCCAGCAAGAAGGTCCTTGCTTGGGTCCAACCTTTTTGGGGAGGAACTCTGTCCTCTTGGCCAACCTGAAATGCAAAGCCGAGCACTGGCAGCATTTAGCTTCAAGTAACAGTGACAAGCTGGTAATATTTAACTCTGTGAAGATAAATAAATAAATGAAAGGAGGGAAGAGCTGCAGGCAAAACGATTTCCCTGCCATCCCCAAGCGTTTATCCTCTGCAATTTATGTTGGCTCCCAGGCGGCGGTAGCTCCTTCTCGCCTTGTGCCGAGGTGCTCCCTGCCCGCGGGCGCGCTGACCAGCGAGGCTCTCCCGCACATCTCCATTCCTCGCTTTCTATACTCTTCGTGCCTCACGCAAAATTTAGGGTAGCAGGAAGGCTTCTCCCTCCGTCTCATCCGAGCTGCTAAGCAAGTCAGCTCCCCCGCAGCCGGAGAGAGAAGCAGGGCGGCTGGTGACGGACACGCGCCCCGGCCAAGGCGGGAGGGAGAGGAAAAGGGCGAAGTCTGCAGAATTCACCTTCCCGGCATCCCACAGGTTTCTAGAAGTCTCGACCAAACCAGGAGCTTTGCCTATACCTCTGAGCAGGACTCTGCTAATCATGGGCATTTTCTTCCTGCTGCTGCAAGGTGCAAATGTAGGATGCACTTCAGACATCATCTGTCCTTCTGCGTAATGCCAGCAGTGGGCAATGCGCTCGTAGCTGTAGTTTTTCCAAAACATGAATAATTCTATTAAAGTCGAAGTATATATTGTAACAGAACACTGCCGTCTCTTCATTAATGATTTCTTTCTGCCTAATGCAAGCAGGTATCAACTGCTTTCCACCCTCAATAACGAAGGAAACAAAAAATAAAACATATTTTTTCCTTTCCATAACACACATTTGGTAAAAAAATCCTGTGCTTATACATTAAATGGTAAAATACATGATTCGCCAAAGTTCAAAGAGATTCTAATCAAGAAGTCATAATCACAGCAAAAGGTCGTATTTAATTTGATTTCCTGTTTAAAACCAATTGGCTCATTTTTATACAGGAAAAATTGGTTAGAAAAACTGCAAACTCAGTTACGGGGCTTGATTTTGAAATTCTGCACATATACCTCTTCACAACAAAACGACATAACTTTTCTATTTAAGAAACTTTCCCTTTATATACGGAAATCATGCACACTATATTGTTATGAATCTGAAAGGGTATTTGAACTTGCAAATATACCTGTTCTCATTAACAGCCAATGACTATAAATGGAATTGATGGGAGACATATGCACATTTTTAAAAGAGCTTTCTCCTTATATCCATGCTAATTGGGATATTTAAAACATAATGCTTCAGTTCTAATTAACAATTAAACTATTTTTAACTACTATAACCTTTTACTTAGAACTACGAAAACACTTAAGATGCTGGACAAACCCATTCCATGAAAAACCTGGAGTATGGAGTATCCCTTTATCAAAGGATGACAGGAAAGCAAAGCTCATTTTATACTTTCAAGGATTTTTGTGCCATATGCTGACAATATTATATTTTAATAATTAATTGTTCATCAAAGGAAAAGATGAAGAACAGGGATGCTAAATTCAAAGTTATTCAAATTGCAAAAATGAATAATGCATGACTTTTATATTAAATACACACTGTATTAAGTAGTCTACATTTCATCCAACTCTGTCTTTCATTTTTAAACATTTTGAACTACAATATGAATAATCAACCAAGGGAAGCTTATTTAGACAGAGAAATACCTTATCTGAATGCAAACTGGAAGTATCCGACTATGATTAAATTTTGGTTATCAATTAGGGAGGTTTTTTTCCTAAGCATTTGGAAAGTCATAGTTGGCTTTGAAAGAGAATATTTCTTGAGGAAAAAGTAGCTTTGCTAATACACAGTTTAAGTAGGGCAGGGTGTACCCTATCTAATTTTTCATGGCTACAAGCAACGCTGTAGGTTTTCATTAATGAATTTCAAAGATTAAAATAAAAAATACATGTAATTGGATTAAAATGACTATTAAAATAGATGATAATCAATTAATTATGCTTTAATAAGCTAATACTTCTGCAAACAGTTCATTCATTTGTATCATTTCCATCTAGATGCATGGTGCAGAGTTTCAGAAACTGAAGTGTCAAACAGTTCTTTACGTGAAGCTTAAAGAAAAAGTGACTTAGAAATTCAGAAGTCTACCTCCCATATCCTTCAAGATCATATAGAAACAGTAAATGCAATGAGGTTGTGCTCCTAAGAGCCTGAGCCGCTTCTGAAAAAGGGACTTTAAAGTCATGTAGTTACTTTAAAAAATTTGATCTTAAGTCAAAATAGCTTATTATTCTTGGTAAATCTGTACGAACCATTTGCAAAACAGGCAACAGCATTCACTGAATATGCTAGACATATATGTGTATATACACATATGTATATATGTATATACACATATGTATGTGTATTTAGATATATAACTCCTATTATATGGGAAAGAACAAGGTTGGCAAAAAGCATCCAACCTTTCCCCCTGCCTTCTACAGCCAGCTCCCATTTCTCGTTCTCATGCTTGGCACTGCACTGGGTTGTGTCCAGGAGACCGGGAACAGACTGAGCAGGGTGAAGAGCAGGGAGAAACAGCGCCTGGCCAACGCCGGGAACTACGCAATCCGCCGTGTCGGGAGAATTAAAACAAATAACAAGACGCTACTTTGCTGACAGGTCCTGCAAAGACAACTGGCAGATAAAAAAAAGCAATAAAATGCACCAGTGAAAACGTGTGTGCACCTGCAGATATCTGTGAACCGCCTCAGTGAATACTCCAAGCCGCCCCGCGAGCCAGCTATTACCTCCTGCACTGCCCACCAGCGCCCTACATCTAAGCGGTCCCTCCTGCTGCTCCTAGTCCGGCTCCCTTCCCCGTACCACAATACGGACGTGTGCCCAAGCAAAACAAGCAATCAGGAAATCGGAGCCACTGAGACCGGGGCTAACGAAAGGCCCTCCAAGCAGCAAGCGTTCTTTTGAGAAAGCAACAGTAAACCTGTTTCTGTGGCCACCGCATTCAGGCAAAGCAGAAAAGAGGCACCTGAAATGTCCACCGAAATGCCCCAACGCAGCACGGCCCGTTTGATCGACTAAACGCGGTTCTTTCTTTAAAGCACCATGGCCTCTAAAAAAATGTTCGCTCTAATATTTCCAAAGGCAAAATTAATGAGGAGCACTGATTCATTGTTGACAATTAAGACAACGAATGTGACATTTAAACTACTGACTGTTCTACAGCATAAAAGGACAATACGGTATTTTTGACTCTTACATTCACAAAAGAGAGAATTAACATAGCCAGCTGGTAACGTATTTGACCTTCTGATGCAACATTCATGTCCATCGCTTGATCTTTCTTCTATAACAGCAAAGTGAAAGGTTACTGGGGAATTTGGAAGGAAAGCACACGAGCAAACAGCATGTTCTAGTTCCATGTTTTTCTGCAAGCCAGTATGAAAACTTGCATTTCATTCTCTATTTTTAGACTAATACTGTAGAAAAGATATATTTCTACGGCATATGCAAACTCCCTTTTGCAAACTGAGGCGTAGAAACAGAACATAAAAATGTAGGACTAAACAACTTAAGACAGTACTGGATGAACAAGTATCTGCTTCAACAGCTTCCAAAATTCTACTTGCCTCCCAAAGAAATAATCTTTATTTTTTCAGTTCTTTCTTTACCATCAGCTACCTTATAATAATGGTCAGTATATTCTTTGTTTGGGCCAATAATTCTCCTACTATTTTGCAGAGGTGCATGGGACCAAGGGCCATTTTTTGTACAACTAACCTAAAGTCAAAGCAATCGTAGGCATGTTTTAAAGAGCTGACCTATTCACACACAGTTTGTCAAGGCATCACCACAAGATGTGAACTAATATTGAATTGTGCACAATAGCTTTGCCAGCAGAGGACAAACCAGATCTTAAAACAGGTATTTACAGCTGATCTCCACCAACTACTGCATTTTTTGCAACCTGATATCAAGAAGTATTTTATTGCAAGAGTCATCAGTTGAATGTTCAACTTCAAGGACAGATTTGCTAAAAATAAATTATGGTAACATGCTGGATAAAGATAGCACTGTATTTTATCCCAACCACTGTGGGGTAAGAAGGTTCTTGAGATATGTAGGTAAACAGCATCACAACTATCTGTGATCAAAACCCTTCTCAAATCTACCAGAAACTTGGATCAGAGATCACAAGAAAATAGCTATATGCCAAGTCCATTTATATCTCATGAAATGCTTTGGGACTTTCATCATGCATTTCTGCAAGAAAACAGGAACTTGGCTGGATTGAAAACAGTATCTTAGAATGAGCTTAGTTCCAAAATTAATGTATCTGCAATGCCTGATAGGTGGAAACGCTACCCAGCTACACTTTGAATAACTGAAATCTGCAATACCAATATATGAAGAGCTTTGAAAGTCTCCCAGATTTGTTAAACAATGTTACTGCCAATTTCATTTCCACAATGAGCCAAGTCATTCTAAAGCTTCTGCATTCAAACATTTAAAAACAAACACGCAAAAATAATCAAAAGGACACCATGCCGCACACCCACTGAGCCAGACCTTCCCAGATAAAGCAGGCTGCACACCAGAGAGGAAGCAGATTCACTGTAGTGATTTTAAAGATGCAATTACAAATATTATATGTTATTTTAACTAAAAAGATGTTCAAATGAGTACTTGCTGGGTAAATCCAGCATGAAGAGCAGTTTTTGACAGTCCTCTGTATGCAGTGTAATTCAGGTCATTTATTGTGTAATTATTATTCTCACTTTATTTATTTTTTTTAAAGACTAGAGCCTCAGCTGAGCAATGTAAGGAGCTGTAAGGACACAGAAAGTACTGCATGGTGGGGAGGAAGGGAATGAGATAACAACACAGTCCTTACGTGGGGAGCCTGCAGTCTAATTTAATCTGAGACAAGCAGTGAGCAGTACAAAGAACAGGAGGAAAGAGAAAAAAGGCAAGTCTCCCAAGAGAAAAAAATTTGAGTTGAAAATTTGCATGCCAGGTGTCTCTCTCAAGCTTAATTTCTCTCCATCCCTCGCTTGAAACAGTTTAAGAGGAAAAAGGTTCAGCTTGGGTGGGGGAGGAAGGGGGGCTTAACCCTTTATAAAGAAGTAAAAAAAATACTTCTGAGGCTTTAATGCTTAAATAGTGGTGATGCAGGGCTTGGCACAGCACGCTGCTGCCGTTCTGGGCTGGGATGAGACTGTGCTGGGTTTTGTAAAATCTAGCCTGAGGCGGAGGTACGTGCAGAGAGGAGGCTGGAGGGACAAGGAAACGGGGGGGAGCTGCTGAAGAAATAAAGAAGGGGCACCAGCGGTAGGAAAAAGCAATCGAGACAAGGAGTTCAGAGGGAAGGAAGATCCCTGGAACAAGTAGGGACGACAGGATGGGCAGGGTGAAGCACAGCAGATACGACCGGGGCAGCGCGTGCCGTTAACGTCCCCTCGGGCGGGTCAGTGCTCAGCTCCAGGTTCGCAGAGCTCGCCACCCCTCTCTTCTCAGCCCTCAGCCACCAAACCCACCAGCGCAGCACCCCGCTCCTTCCCCCAAGGTGCTTTGCTCACATTCACGAGCAACCTAAATTCAGTCATTTCTTAACTTTGGAGTTCTCACCTTTGCAATCGTCTTTTTGTTAGTTTAACTTAAGTTTATCTGTGCAATTTGTTAATTATAGTCACCTTGCTGGTCTGTACTTAGCCGTGACCAGCGCTGCTTTCTGCAGAACAGACAGGTGAAGGACCAGAGATTTCTGACGCATCCATCACTTATACTTTTAAACATCGCAGGCCCCCTGCAGCTATGCACAGAGCTGCCCTATATAAAGGTGTGAACTTATCACCTCTGCTCGCATCTTCATTTCCCACCTCCCGCCTCCTCCCTTTTGCTCCACAGCGATCGTGTCCTGGCCCCTTTCGCACTGCTACTCTGCCTGTGAACATGAGAACAGAGCAGAAAACAAAAGAATATATCCAGATCATCCCCGAGGAAAAAAAGAAAATGCTCTTCCACATTTCATTCTTGGCTTAACACATCGTGCCGCTCTCCCTTTGATGCTCTTCCTTGATCCAAACCGGGCTTTCGCCTTCTTCAAAGTTTTACTTTAAAAGACAAGGTCCCACGATGGTACATCTCACCCTCGCCCCTTTTCCACCACCTTTCTTCTCTACAACCCCTCGATATGTGGTGCAGGAAGCAAACAGCTTGTCAGGTGGTGTTATGGTTCAAGTCAAAAACAAAAGAAAAAACCTGTCATGCTGCTAATGGTGTTTTCTTGCTATTATGCCTTCTGGTGTGATAGATCCACAGGGTAACTAACACTGTCTGGATCGCTTCCTTTTTAGTGCTGATTTATTTTAACAGGTTATTCACTGCCTTTTTGCCTAGGACAACTGTAGGGATGCGCAACATATTTATTCTCTATCTTTTTTGCTGCTAGAGCAATTCTTTTCCCACTTTATTTCGGCACCGTCTCCTCATCAGCCCCTGACACGCTGGTGGTCACCACCAATTTGCTGATACGCCTCTCCCATCTCTAGGGAGACCCAAGATCATTCTCTGCTCCATGCTGAGCTTAAGTTATGGCCCTTTAATAATACAAAGGCATAGAAAAAAGGCAAGACATTTTCCAAACTCCCTTTTTAAATAAGCAAAGGTTCCTCTGTTCCCCTCACTCCACCCCATGTTAGCAAGCAACAGATGCAAGTGATTCACTTTGTACCTAAGCTTTTGATCTGGCTGCACTTTGATTTTCTGTACTCGGTTTTGACAAGAAAGGGAATGAGCGCCCCATTTTTGAGACATTAATAGCGGCTTCTCTGCAGTGGTAATTTATTTGTGCTTTACTGATAACTTTCTGCTGATCAGTGGAGATTCCTGGTGACAGATGCAGAGAACAGGACAGTGCAGCAAACCAGGGCTTGCCTTCGCTGCAAAACATTTCACATGGGCCTGGGCTGGTGCGCGCTGCTGTTCCTTTTGATAATTTTTTGCCAGCATGGCAAACCAGGACTGAAGGGAGCACACATGCACCCACATTTGGGAGAGGGAAAGTGCTGCAGAGTCACCAGCACCAGGTGTCCCCTTCAGGGGAGAGAATGTCATTTCAGAGGACTGGCCTCAGGGAAGGGGACTGTCATTTTAATGCCTTTCAGGCAGCTAGTAAGACCAAGGGAAAACCATCTCTAGGAGGCTTACATACAAAACAGTGCTAAAAAGGGCAAGTCAAAGACAGCGGAGGTGGGAAAAAGCAGTGTTTCTCTGCAATAGCTCCCTTTTGCTAGGTGTTCCTCCGAGATCTTGCTGAAGAATACGGTGGACAAAAGCTTCTGTAGCCATTTGAATGCAAATCAGCTGTAAAAGGCATAACCTGGTATTTAGGCTCCCGCAAGGGCACACACTATTTCCGAGGTCCTGGGAGCCTCCTCCATGCCTGTAGGACTGGACCGGCTTCTTCGGGAGCTGAGCTCCTCACTGCACTTTGGTGGCACCAAAGCGGAGGCAGAAGAGGCCAATTTGCAGCACCACAACAAGGCGCCTTTACAATGCGCTGCAAGGGTGGACGCTGGCATTTGGGACCACTGACGTGCGATGTGAACGTACCGCTCGGCAGGAAGATGTGGGGCAAACCTGAAAGCGTCATCGTTGCTCCACAACGTTGTTAGGATGTTTGGCACACCGCTGCTTTTCCTTTCAGCTAAGAAACTTTAAATGGTTGTTCTTGTAAAATTAAGCTTAATGTGACATTAAGATTCTAGAAAATTAGTCCTGGAGATGAGGAAATAGAGTGAATTCTGAGTAGCGACTAAGCCAGTATTGATTTTTATGCGCATGTTTCTCTATCATTGTTACTAAGCTGGTGACACTGTGAAGGGCACAATTATTTATGTTCCATCAAATTAGTGAGTAATTCAAATCCCTGACGAAATCTCAAGCAAAAATTGCTTTCCCTGCCACAGAAAGTCTTTCTGACATTTAAATTGTTCACTTACCCCTGGAAGGGTATTTAAAAAATAGGAGAACTTCAGAGAAAAAATAGAAAACTATACAAGAAAAAGGAAAAACCTCATCACCACTCATCAGCACCATCCCTATATGTAACTGAGAATTAACTAAGCAAGGAAACTCTGCGGGCTGGAGGGAAAGAGACAGAAAAAACAAGGAAATCTTACTTAAATAGGCATGTTGGGATGAGGAGCACAGGAGGAATGGAGCCCAGGGGCTGGTGGTCTCTCCAGCCAGCAGAGGACATACAAACATGGTCTAATTTAAAAGCAAGGTGACCATTTCAGCATTATGTATTCTTGATTTTTACATTACAGGTGTGTGCCTCTGTACTGCGATGAGTATCTACAGATAATGTGGGCATGGAAATATCACAAAATGCAGAGAGACTTAAGGTTTCCATTTTGCCCTTCTCCATCTTCTTTTCTTGGGCCCTTGCTTGACCCTGGTGCAACACGCTCCTCTCCCTTCCTTCCCTCCTGACCACACTGTCCAAAAGACACAAGACTTTTCCACTGTATTTCAGCCAAAAGTCCGTGCTCCCTTGGCATCCCCCTCAAACGCAGCCAAACGGATGGCAGGAAGGGCCTTTTCGGACAAATTCATAAAACTGTGCTCATACACGATGCAAGCAAATTACATCAAGAAAAGAAAGGAGGGCGTCTGGAAAAAAAGCTCACGTCTTTACTATTATTCTACATACTAACATTAAAAAAAGAGATACAACTTTAGAGTTTTTCACTGATGTGTTCCATCAATATTTAAGTTAAAGGGAACAGCTTCTTTGAACAACTGCTTTGTAGGAGGAAATTCCCTTATTTAACTCACCAAAAAAAGCCGCAGAAAAGGCCTTTAATCAGGCCCTTTGAAACAGGAAGGAAAGCAAGATTTTCCTCTTTTTCTTCCTTAATGTTTTTAAAAGGAAACAAGCTATTGAAATATATCAAGCCATTTCCTTTACTTGAAACACTAGTAGCCTTCTGTGCATTGTGAGCAAAACAAAAATAAACGCCTTTTATCCACCCAGATTTCGCTGCGGGTAGGCAGCTCCAAGACGGACTAATCATTATATGGTCAGGGAATCACAACCTCGGGACCGTGTCGCATCCTCCCCAAACAATTATTTTGGGGAACGGAATAATCTTACTAGGCACCGGGGTGATTACACGCTAGCGGCTATTTCAGCTGCTGCAGAGAGGAGCAAGAAAGGGAGCAGAAAAAAAGGATGAGCTGGATAAGACACCATAGACCTTGCAGGGGGTAGAGTGTCTTGAAATAGAAGGCAGGTAGAAAACAAACCTAAAAAAATATTTGGATCCAGTTAAACGGCCGCTTGACTTCAGTGTCAAATTACTCAACCACCGAAAAATTCTTGCAGCCCGGCTCGTCCTCACTTTATTTTTGCTAGCCTGTTCTGTTACCCAGTGGGAGCCGGATAATAACATCTATTTTTGTGGAAAACAACATAGCTTTTCAGCTCAGTGTGTTGTTTTTATTTCACAGCAGAACACTGCAATTTATAAACAGCAAAACCTATAGAAAATTCTCTAAATGAAGGACTTTATGGCATGCTATCATTTAACCCCTATTTTTCACTTTCATTGGATTTATTGGTGCTCCCAGCTGCAACGTTAAATGGCTTTGAAAGTACAGTAATTAATCCAAAATCCTATTTGTTTTATTCTAACACTGTCAACTAGTTTTAGGTTTGCAGTCAAGAGAAAAAAAATGTTTGTTAAGCTCTATAGCACTAGCTAATGTCTAAAGACAATCCTCTGAAAAGGTGCAAAGATGTTTTATCATAGCACTATAGATAGGACGGAGATTTATTATAGTACCTAACACCATTCCAGCAGATGCCTTTTGAATTATAATGAGATTATTAAAACTTTACAAATCATTATATTAAAACCTGACAAGAGTACTTTTGGAACCGGAGCATCTTGATGTCATTGCTAATGATGCATTACCCATGGTAAGGCTTCAGGAAAATTCCCAACTAAAAACTGGTTATAAAAATATAAAATATATTAATATTTATTTCAGTACCTGCTATAAGTTCAAGGATAATAGGTTTATATGCATCAGAACAGCCGAATGATCATATTTATGTCAGCATTAGAAAGATGTTCATCTGCTGCATAGTTTAATTAATTTTCACAGATAGTTAATTTTCTGTTTCATTATCAGCTCCCTAAATTTGAAAGACAAATAATTTATAAACAAATAGAAACTTCAGAGAGGAGTATTTTTAGAGCAAGCAGAAGACAGATAGCAGGAGCGAAGCATCCGCGCTGCCTTCGAAGTGCTAATATGAATGATATATCGTCCTAGGTTTTGATGGATAACTGACGCATTCTGGAGCACCGGCTGAAAAGAAACAAATTGTTTACTGTTAACCCCAACCCATTTTCAGGTAACAAATGACTCTGACCTTTACCAATCAAATAACACCTTTAACGCCCTTAAACATCAGCGCATGAGGAATGTACGGGCTCACCGTGTCCTTCCAGGGGTGACCCGATCCCTTAAGGACAATATTCCAGCCCTTCTCCCCTTCCCAGAAAGCAGCAAGTTTACGCGGCTACTTACCATGATGTACGACACCCTTCAACCCATGGATAATGGGATCCAGCGCGGGATTGTCCCTCGGACTGACCTACATGCAAAGGATACAGGATTGGTTACATCCATTCTGGCATCAGACAGAACAGTCTCAGTTTAATCTTCTAAAGAAGGAAAAAAAAAAAAAAAAGATGTTATCTAACAAGCTGCCTAGTTCTCACATTTACACTGGCTCTTCACCAAATGCCAAAGATGCGCGGCATAATAAAACAACGCAGGGATGGTTAAAACAAGAGAAAGCGTCCTCGGAATTCATTAAAACATCGGCAATGTTGTTACCCAGCAAAGCCTATAAACAACGAGCTGATTTTTCCCCAGCTACTTCTGCTTTCACCGAGGAGAAGAGCCGCAATAAACAGAGGGTATCATGGACCGGCCCGTCCCTTACCGGCGCTGGTATAAACCCAGAGCTGCCAGGGAAACTGGTAAGGCTGGACCCCCATCATCCACCGTGGAGTTAGGCCTTGCAACCTCTTTGCTATTCATATTGTTAAATTTATTTAAATTAGTGTCATTTGGACCAGAGAGGGGAGAAGAGCTTTGGGAGAGGACCTAGAGGAAGCCTCTGATTTTTGACTGTGCAATTGCCGGCCCTAGCTGACCAAGGCTGCCTTCCCCGAGCGCGTCTGCCGCCGGCCCGCAGCCACCTGCGTCCCCAGGCAAGAGGGGACCCGGCCGCAGAGGGGAGAGAAGGGCAGCGGGAAGCATTAACCCTCCTCTTCCCCATGTGGAGCTCGCACAACTTGCAAATTCAACTCATCCCCTCTGTCGCTCACCTGCAACACAGCCAAGCAATTTACAGCCCATAATGCCTTTTTAAAAAAAAAAAAAACAACTTTTTCTCCTTCCAAGGTATCAAAGGAATAACTCACAATTTCTGTGCAAGTGTTCCGTTATTTAAGATACCTGCCAATTTACTTTTGGGAAATAAATACTGCCACGTTCCTCATTCATGCAATACTGTATTTTTTTTCCAGCAAGAGAAATCTCAGCAGCATTGACCATTTTTGGACGGAGGGCTCCCAGCGGCGAAACGCATCGAACGCAGAAGAGCTGCTGCGTTTTGGTGCCTGCCCGTGATGTCGATGCCATGAGGCAACACGGGGTTTAGTCACTTTAGTGGACCACCAAGACCTAGGAGGGAAGGAGCGGGACAAAGCGGGGATCTCCGGGAGAGGAGCCTGGGCGCCACGCGAGGAGCAGGGCTGCTTTGTCGCGGGAAGCGCAGCGGCGCCCGGGAGCACGTCCAGAGGAAAAGGCAGGCGCGAGGCTTTAGCCGCGACGCCTCCGGGAGCGAGGGCGGCCCGGGAGATCTCGGAGGCGGCACGGCAGCAGGCGAGATAAGGCTGAGGGATGGGCAGGAACGGCGGGCGCCAGGGGATGCAGTCGGTGATTCGGCCGCCCCCTTCTCACAAAGACTAATAAAGCAGCCCTGGGGACGGGCCCCGTAAAATATCCCCGCCAAAAAAAGCAGCGCCGCAGCAGAGACCTTTGCAGCGCTCCATCACCGCCAAAGGTTGCACGTCGGGGGATTATGGGATCCCTGCTGCCTGCCATTAATTAACCAGCAGTTTAGACCGTCCCTGCCACACCGGCGATCTCTCGCTGCTATTTCTGCAAGCTCGATGATTTAAAAGCCCATTTCCAGGGTGAAGCGATGCTACTGTTTTCAGGCAGGCTTCTCCGGCTAACCATTTATTTACTGGGTTTGCCTAGTGGCGTCGCTTAATCTTTAAAGTTGCAGAATTCTTAAAAAGCAAAACAAAACAAACTTGAGTTAAGGGTAATCTCAGCCACGGTTCTTGATAATGTTAGTTGATTTCTATGTTGTTTATCAGTTGCAACATTTTCTTTCAGAAGCCTTTTCAGTGGTTTCCTTTGCCGAGAAATTTTACAGAAAGGGGAAAAAAATGGAGGAGTAATGGTGCATTACCGTTAAAGTCACAAATACTCACAACCTATCAGAGGAGAAAACTGGAATCCAGGTGCCCAGGTCCCACAGGCACAAGCATGTCTCTTCCCTTGCTTCTTCCCCATTATTAATACAGGAATCTCACTACTTTTTAAGCCAACTGCATTGAAATACTGTTTTTTTTCTGTTTATTTGTCTTTTGACCTTTAAACTACTGTGCTGTGCTCAGGACACATTTTCATACTCTCTTCTAGAGAGAAGAAAAAAAGAGGATGTTTTGTTTTGGTGTTTTAAGTGGAAATAAAAGATCCTTTTCTCATCACAGTACTCCAGGACTTGCAACAATCAGGTAGGGCAAGATTTGCGATGGAATTATGAAAGTGGCAACAGCAGCTTTGAAATATATACAGCTTAGATGTTTCTGGCAATAATATTATTAGGCCTGAAGGCTGTTAAGTTCTTTGAAGCATGAACTTTTATATGCCCAAAGGGGTGCTCTGTACACTTTGGACTCTGTATAAATAATAATCACAGTACACTGAACCCAGTGACCCACTTTGTAGGTTCCGTCTGGCTTCCGGCAAATCAACAGCAAACACTTTAAAAAATGCAGAGCTGTTGGAAGACACGTTCCTGCATCTTTTCCACTTATTTAGGTTTCTCCAAGCCATGGATACCACTAAAAAAAAATCATTAAACAGCTACTAGCAATTTAGTACATGACTGTAAGAAAAACTTGCACTGGACTTAACAGTGCTTTATTTCTTGTTATTTAACCATAAGTTGTAGAGAGTTTTATTCTGTTTGCTTTGTTTTTATTTCTGATGGCAGCTGCAATCAGTTTTAAGAAAGTAAATAGATGGAAAGAATCCTAAAGGTTAAAAACGTTCCTTTTGGGATTGTCTGTCAAGGTAGATCAATTCTTAACCTACCGGCCTTGGCAGTGCCCCTTCAATGCACCAAGGTGCTGTATCTATCATAGATCCAGCTAAGCAAGCATTCTGATAACGCGGTCTGCAAATGTATCGTGTTCTTCAGCAGCATGAAATCAAGAGACATGTTCTGTCTTGGGAGGTAGCGAAAGAAACGCGCTGTGCATCTGTAGTCACATATCCTCCAAGGGCAGCGAGAGTGGGATCTCATGTTTCTCTAAAAATCACATGCAAACAAGTAGCACTTGGGGAGATTTCAGTTCAGTCCTGATTGGGATACAGTCTTATTTTCCCTCCAGATGTTTTTCTTCTTTCTCCTTATATTCACACACTGTTCTCCCACATCTCAGTATACCCATTTCAGGATCTTGGCAAGACCATGAGAAAAGCGCCCACAAGTTTTCTCATTTTCTGTAATGGTTCCGGCTTCAGAGAAAAACTTTTATCTTTCTTTTTCTCTTTAAGTTCTTAAAAAAAAAAAATCCATGAATTTCCTCTCTATTTTTCTGCACTTGTCTGTGTGCTTTTTCTGTCTGTGTTCACAGACAAGAGAAGGTTTCTGAAACCCAAAATGTCAAGTCCTATCTCTATTGCTATATGCCTCTGGTTTAACTGGCCTAGAGCTACTGTGCTGGCGCAGATCAGAGATTCACCCGTACAAGAATCCTGTCTCTGACAACAGCTGATACTTGAAAGAAGCAGGGGGGAAGAGGAAAGAAAAAAAGGACAACATCTCTAGAATAAGAAGTGTCCTTCTGACCTCCTTTATGATTTTATGTCATAAAGCTTGAGGTTATATCCCTCTACAAACTGTTTTTCTCTGTTTTGTTATATAATCTGTATTGTAGTAGTATATTTTTTATCTTACAAATATATCCTAAAGGGCAACGGCGATGAATTGTTCAGATTGACGCCTTGCCTGCAGAGCTAGAGGAAGCCCATACATTGGCAACCGGCTTGCGACATCTAAGCTTCACCCAACAAAAGGGCTGCGAGAGCTGAGCAAGGCTGCTTTTGTCCCGTGAGAGGAGAGCAATGAGCTTCCCCTCCTGTTTCAAGAGGCTAACATGGAAGAAACATCACCAATGAAGACTTCTGTAGCACAGGGAGCCCCCACACAAACACATACTTGCTACGCTGCCAGTTGGGTGGGCTCCGTGCGGTTGCGAGGGCTCTATGCTGCAAGGATTAATGAAAGAGAGGGAAATCATCAACCTGAAATTGCCCTAAAAATCCCCCACCACCAGTGTTGCTCCCTGAAGAAGATGCATTCACTCAAGTCTGACTAACACTGTATAGGTCTGCAGTAAACTGGATAAATAATTCTTGCGAGCATCATTTATAATTGAACGATGCCTGTAATCCTCTTTGGCAGAAATAAATAGGTAACTATCATGCTAAGTGCAAGGGAAAAATAAACACAGGAATATCATTATGCAGCTTCCTATGCTAACAGAGCTCTCACCACAGGATAAGTACGGGATGAAGGTGATATGAGGAAGCAAAATCTCTTTGCTTGTCCTACCCTTTGAGCGCCTTCAGTACTGGGTGTACATGTCAATCTAGGCTTGACTTTAATGCAACAAATAAAAGAAGCATCTCGCGATGTAGGAAAAGGTCATGCCCAAGTGACCGCGCTCTGCAGTCACAAATGGAGACGTTCTTCAAGCAAAATCACGGTGGAAATCATTACCTTGGACAGGTTGCACTTAGTTACAGCTCCCACTTCGAATGCCGAGATCAAGAGCTGATTTATTCCTCAGTTAGCAGCGAGGTTGATCAGTCACGAACTTATCGACAACAGCGTTAACACCTTTCAGCAGTGCAAGCTGCTGTCGCCCTGCTGGGAAGGGCTGTTCCTACAGCCCTGCCCTCGGAGCCGCCAGGGCAGCAGGCAGGCTGGGGACTCAGGCACCTTCTCAGGAAAACGTTATTAATGCATTGATACATACATGTTATTAATGCTTTTAATTCCAAAAGAGGAAAGGGCCAGCGACACGTGGAGCAGGAGTGTGACAGAAGGACAGACCCCACCACAGCCGTGCTGATCACGCTAGTGCAAGCATCACCCTGCCGCATGTAAAGACGACAGACTTTACGGGGCAAGGTGTTATTTACTCTATAGGGAGGCCCTGCGTTACTAAGCTCAGCATGGCCTAATGAGTTAAAACATCAGTTCGCATTCTCTGTCGTTCATTATACATTAAGTAGCAGAAGCTCTCTGCTCGTCTGATTATTCTACAGAATAAACCCAGAGCTTCTGGAAGCCTCTGATTTTACAAAAACCAGCAGAAATGTGCTATAATTTATTGTCGCCTGCTATAATTTAAACCACATGCTAAGATCGTACAAGCAAATCATGACTGGTCTTTCTGCTGGAAACTGTTCTATAAAGCACAACAAAAAAATCCCAGGCAAAATATTTTGATCCACCTAATGGACAAACTGTATTCAAAATTGATTTTATAATGACTTTTGTAAGAAAAACAATAAACAACAACCAAAAAGCTGGGGAAGCCCCAACTAAACACCGAGGCAGCAAGATGGGCCACACAGATACACCAGATATTACACCTGAGAGCGCTTCCCAGAGAGTAAGACTTCCCGTTCTCCTGTCCCCCCTTCCCATTGCTGTGGGCAGCCTCTCCAAAAACCAGGTTTTCCTCCCACCAACCAACACGACAATGGCTGGGGGCAGCACCACAAAGCTCTCTAATGATCACCGGTAACAGTCACCTTGCTAGAAGTAGGTGAATAATAATAGCTTGAACAGCTCAGAAATAAGGACTGTGCTTTCCTTTTTAAAAATACGCTTAAATAGGTCTGCTGTATTGAAGAAAAGGGTGTGGGGAAAAAAAAGAATAGAAAAAAACCCTTCCATCCTGAATGATATGAAATACAAATTTCTCTCTCATTTCTACCTAAAAAAATTCTGGCATTTAGACTTATTAAACTGTCATAAATTTGCAGCAACTGCTTTCAAGCTCATTAAATGGGCTCACAGACAGTACTGCAAAGCATCTCAAAACCAAGGAGAATGCCATAGTTGGCTATATTGAAAGGCAAAATGACATGCATTTTGTGCAAGTGAGAGGAAAATGAATGGCAACAATTTTGTGATACACTACCTGAGCCCTTCCTCTCAGAATAGTGATATAATTTACTTTGCTCTCCCACTGCAACATTTGGCCCTTGACTTGGAAACTAAATCTTCAATCTATCAAGCCTTACCCATCTGCTAAGTAAAATGGCCAAGACAATCTGCATGCCTTGAATTCAATATAGCCAGCTGCTCCCGGAGAGCTGTGGCATTAACATCCAGAGACCATCCTCTTGTGCTGCAAAGGCCGGTGTCTGCCAAGGATGAATGACTACATACTTAACCGTGGCAGCTGAAGCCAGTGACAATGGCTGACACGGAGAGATGCCAATGTGTCAAACTCTACTTTCAATTACAATGGTGAAAGTCAGGGGTAATATTCCCCCAAGTGCCTGACTTCAGCTCCGTTCAGCTTGTGGTAAGATCTACAGCTCGCCGGTCAAATGCTTGTCTCTGAACACTCTGTACAAACAAATAACAATGAAAAAAACCCCTATTATATATTAACTAGGTTACAGAGATTAAATTGTCCTGTAGGATTTCAGGACAATCAACGTGGTTAAACAATTTATTCTCTTAGCGTTCCAGTACTGTTGGACAGATGCCAGTCCTGTGTCTCTATGGGAAAGGACCTAATTTTCACTGTTTTAGAACAGAAATGAGGAGAACCCCAGTAATGCAAACATGATGCCACACATTAATATATATTTTAACATCATAGCAACAGGATTTCAAAAAATTCAAGAGAATCGCAGTCAAAAGAAACATGCTTTCCCAGCAAAGGGAAAGCATTTGGCATACTGCTGGTTAAACTGTTCAAATTAGTGTCTTTAAGGCCAAATTATATTAGAGCTAGCTAATAGCTCGAGTAGGTCCTACCTCTAACACTTCTGAAAGCTCATGCTTTAACCCTGCGCTGGTCTGCAGCAGTAGCAAAGGACACACGTCTCGGCTTTGCAGCAGGTGCTCTGTGACTGCGCCAAGTCCACTGTCCCACCTCTCTCTCCTCTCCCTTTTGAAGTCTACATGGTTAAATCTGCTTGTGGATAAGTATTTCATATCTGAACCACTTCTGAATATAAAAGGAAGTGAAAGATTAGAGCAGGATCTGGAATGTGGACGAACAGATATGGAACATTTGCCTGTGCTTTGCTTTGAAATACAGTAGGAAATATTTATTTGGAGTCTTTCAGGAGAGCTAAAGGGTATGAATGGCTACTGGTCAGTATTGCAGCACACTGACTTACCTGTGCAGTCAAAAAACCGCCTACGAAGCTCCCAACGCAATGATAAGCTAGATTTGGTGCCCTAAGTTTTTCACCTTCACAAGCACCAAATGATCCAAGAATGATATATTCCTCTTCCTCCACAGATGATATTTTCTTCTATCCTCCCCGTATATGCTATAATTGCACATCTCCCATAAGAGTTGATGCAAAAGGACAAATCTGGCCAAGAGCCTGCAGCTTCACAGAGGTGAGCTGGGAAACAGAAAGCATTTGCTGTGTAATAAATGCACTGCCCCAAGTAAGTATCTTGCAGAATACATTTGTAAGGGAAAACAAGGAATGGCAACAGCCCCCTTAACACTTCAAGTTGCTGCTCATGCGTAAAATCAGAGAGAAAAACAGGTACCCGGGCAAAATGTGACACTGAACCTTATGCTGGCACATGCACTATTTCACAGATACTGCTATGACCTTTGATTTTTAAAAAAAGTGCATTAATGCTGAGTTCGCCTTTGCCTATGGCAACTGGTTTCAGGTTCAGTGATTTGAAGGCAAATTCTGTTGAGTTAAATCTGGGTTTTGTCTTTCAGGTGTTAATAATCCTGCCACGAATGAAAAAATACTGAAGTCACAGAGGTGCATATGCTGGCAGAAGGGGATGTTCCTAGATGTCTCATTCACTATGTTGTTTGAAAAGAGGGAAAAAAAAAGTTAATGAGTCTTCCAATGATTATTTTAAATAGAATAATGGGTGTGCATTGATCCTTCTAGCTAATTCCACCTTGAATAATACATCATTCTGACTGAAAGCTTGCTAGTGATGTATTAACTTCATATTTCACCACAGCTTTTGGAGGGTACCTCAGTGAGATATTAACTAGCGGTGCCGAAGAGGAAGCTGCATCATTTTTTTAAAGTCCAAAATGGATTTAAAAGGTATTGAACTGAGTTTAAGGTCAGGTGTCCTGGCTGCCCTTCATGTCTGTGCGAGTGTGATGCAGCTGCCAGCTCTGATGCGACTGCAGCTCCTCTCCTCCTTGGTTCCCACCGGCCCTCGCTTGGGACCTGCTGCCTCTGGGCTGGGAATTAGTAACAGACACCCTGGGACGAACAACGTCATAGATCAGCAGCTTGCATTTTCATTAGGTGCAGCAGGGATGTTTGAAAACACTGGAAGCACAAATAGTCAATTCTACACCACAGGTCGGCTGAAATGTTAATCTCGTAAAAAAGAGCACAGGGACAGCAAGGGCTTCCTCAGAAAAACTTATGACATAGTGAAATTCAGCACCCGAATTTTGCACGGTGACATGCTAATGTAAGACACTGTCTCCAAAAAAAAAAAAAAAAAAGAAGAAGCCAGAGCCTTAAACGCAAAGATAAAGAGTTAAGCACTGCCTAATAACTCAGCCCAGAGTATTTTTGGTAGGTGCACATTGAGTTTCTTTGTTAGCTGATAGAAATATTGATCACATATCGTATACGTGATCGGTGCACTAGGCTGAGTAATACTTCACAGCATCCCCCCCAGAGCATTACCTCCATTCAGCAGCGCAAGATTTGCAACCACCAGCACAGAAAGAAACAGCCGGCAATGCATTTTCCTTCCTTTTTGTCAGCCACTCATTTGCCTAAACTTTGACTCACTCTATTGATAAGGTAGACTAGTAGGGCATTAATTTCATGAAAGTATTCTTACACTTCAAATGCACGACACAGATAATTTACTGCAAGTGAACAGCACATTAAATTAACAAATTATTGAAAGATCCTAAAAAGCACGCATCTGAGGAAAAACAAAAGATACCTGCAGCCCCAAAGCACAATCTGATTAAGAGCAATAGAATATTTAAGCTACAAAGCTCAGCAGAAGACAAAAATGTAATTGCGACACAGAGGAGAGACAGCTACAGTCACAGACTCTCCAAGCCAGCAAAGCTTGATTGATAGACTGTACCATTCGCAGCTGCGCCAAAAAAAAAGGAAAAAAAAAAAAAGGCAAGAGTAGCTGCAAGTTTATTTAAAGCAATTTTGGTGCACTGAGCCTACTTGTTCTCCTTTGAGAAAATATGATTTCTTCATAGAGCATGTAGTCTACTTATTTAAGCAGCAGTGTGCAAGATCTCTCAATCCTACTAGCAGTTCAGCTGGAAAAATGGCACACCAGGGGGTAACATTTTATCAGGATGGAGCCTATTTTATAAAAACTGCCATCAGTTATAAACTGTTCTCACATCTAAGGGGGGGCAGAAAAAAAGGAGTTGGGCCTGTTTTTAGAGTTTCCACAATCTGCCCAATTTAAGGGAGTTTTTAGGTAAAAAAAAAACTGTTTTGACCTAAGCAGGGAGGAAAATGGTGTAATGAAAAAAAATGTCAAGAGCACTATAGCCAGATCATCACATGGCACCTAGTCTTTGATATATAGCTTCACATACTTGCAGAGGCTAAACTCAAAATTGTGAAATAAGAACAGAAGTTAGCTTTTGTTATCTTTTGCTCCTCGCATGAATTTGGTAGCAAATGTGTTCAGCAACTGAGAGAGGGAAAAAAAAAAAAGTGAAGTATGTTTGGTTTTTTTTTTTTTTTTTTTGAAAATAAGATAATGGAGTCTGGTGGCTAAAAATGAAAATGAAATGTGCTGGACAAAACGTGAAGGGTGGAAGGGAACAGCTCAGACGGGCACCTGGGACCCCAGCATTTTGCAGGAATTTGTAACGTAATTGCTCTGGCTATGCTTGCCTAGGATACAGCAGAGATTTCCAGCCTTTTTTCTTCTCTTCCAGCCAACACAAAAGGTTTTGTCAAGAGAGGCCACAACAACCACCCCTTAAAAATGGAGAAAAGGAGCCATCTCAGCTCCCCAACGTCGTTTGTTCATTCTCCACCAAAAGTTCTCATTTCTCCTCTCCTAGCATTGCCCTCGGTCCCTTTCCCCACGACGGCAGCGGCTCTCTCCAGCCAGCCAAGGCAAGATGATTCAAGCCGGCATCTATGAGTCACAAACCCAGAGGAAGCAGAAATGTCAATTAAGTGACAGAGTCACTTCCCCAATGACAACCACACCTCAGTTCACAACTAAATTAGAAAGCCAGTGCAAACACATTGTTGTAGGGCAGAATTTTTATCTCCTTCTTTGATGCATCCAACTCCAACGTAGTTTGCTTGATGTTCCTTTTACCTCCGTTTTAGGTCTGGTGGGAACGGATTTGGTTATACTGAAACTTCTGCAGGAGCCACAACAAACCTCCTGTGTCTGAGGTAGCGGTGGGCTGGGGGGGCTCCTGGCCTCTAGGCGTCTTTGCAGTACAAGAACCTGATTTTAGATCAGCGGTGTTCAGTAATAGCTTTCTGGCACAAGACTCCAAGCAAGTCTGCCACCCATGATGTATTTTAGTATTTACAGTTCTCTTCCAAGCATGTTCTTCCCTTTTGACTTATCTTTTGTAGATGTTCAGTGCTGTTTCAGTTCTTGCAGATGTAGGCAGAAAGCCCCCACTAATCCTTGCAGCTTCCTCACTTCTGCCTCCACTTTCACTCCTCATGTCGCCTCCCCCTCCATCACCACCTGCCACCTCCACCTCGCTCCTTCTTCCCACCGCCGAGCTGCTTCTGTCTCCCCCAACGACGACACCCTGCTCCCACACGTCCCCATAACCTCTCACGTGTACATGGCTCTGCTACCTCCTCTCCTCCTGCTTCCTGCTCCACCGAGGAGGTCCCTGTGCTCTTCCACTCCCACCAGGACCCCCTTTATGGGGACAGGGCAGAAGGCTGGGGTCTCCCTGGCAAGCGGGCATGATGCGGAGGGGCGCCAGGGGTAGCATAGCCCCAGCCTGTCTCCTCCGCATCCTCACGGGATGGTGCTGAAAGCCATGAAGGTGAAACCTACAATTATGCTCTGCGATGAAAGCCCAGGCAGAGGTCTCTGCTGAATCCTCCACCTTCCCAGGCTTCCCAGTTTCTTCATTTTAAAGCAGTGCCTGGGTGTAGCACAGTCGCGTCTTTACATTTGTGGAAGGCTGCCATGTACACTCCTCACCAAACTCTTAATGGGAAACACCGTGAAGATGGTTTGATGCTGCAAACGGACGGCAGACCTGTTACCAGGCTCCCAACTTGAGATCCACTGTGCTAAAACAAAACCCCAGGGATGCAAACTCTCACTTCCATTGTGGACAATACCCAGGGCCTATGAACAAGACAGGTTTTGAAGAAAGAGGTAATTTTATGAGACCAAACATATTCACTTCTATCGACAAAAGCTGTCTTGCTTATGCCATCGTGGCCACACAACTTCCCCAAGGGGCCACACAGACTTTTCCTTGCCTCCAATTCATATTACGACCTTGCTCAGGCTAATGTGCATCTTTAGGACTCGGCCCTGGAGTCCTCATCTAAATCTCTTTTAAGCCACTGAACTACGAATGGCAGGATGTGGCCTGCAACTTTCTCCTTGGCTGCTTCTACACTACTAAAGTTCTTGCTGCAAAAAACGCCCCCATCTCACCTGGCGTAACACTACACACAACAGCGAGGAGCAGATGTCAAGCTGTTTGTTTTCCTCATCGTTAGAATGACCCAACGGCTCACTCAGTTCCTTACAAAGCCATTTCAACAGGTATCATGGTTTGTGTTTGGAGAAAATCAGGAAATAATTGTGCTGGAAAAAAAAAGCACTTAGAATACAAGTGCATTAAAAGCCTGGGAAACATTCAGTTTGTGGCAGCAGTCTCCTCCTCTTGAAATACAAAGAAATACAAAAACTAACATGACACGTATGCTTGTTTCAAGATGTTCTACATTTCAGCAGCAGCAAAGCGGGTGCTATTCAATCACCGCAAGTCGATGATGGTCTTAAAGCCGCAGAGCTCCTCAGGATGCTCTACCCTCCACGCCTCTGCTCCCCGGGCTTCTTACAGCTTTCCGGGGCTCCTGCTGAGCGTGACCCAGCTACAGCAGGGGGTGTCATGCCCTGTCTCTGGTCAGGGAGCCCTCCTCCCACGCAGGATGCAGCTTCAAAATTGTCAGAATCTCAGAATCTCAGGAAAAGGTATGAGAGAAGAAATAAAGTACGGCCAAACAGAATTTAAAGCAAAACTTGAACTACGGTTGAAACAAAAGGTGCTCTTTGTACAGAGTGATGGAGAAGTTTCCTGCAGGTGGGAGCAGGAGAGCTCTTGGGAAGGAAGTCTTGCATCTCTTCTTCTCTCTTTTCACACACTCTCTGAATCTGCTTGCCAGAGAACCTGCCTATTATTTTTAGGTGCTTACTTCCTTCTTTGAAACCCTTTCTGTTCACACCCTGGTGCTTTAACTCCTGGGTGTCCACAGATTTTACCAGCGTGCCTGAGCTGTGGGTATGGTTTCTATAACCAATGCGGTGTCCAATCAAGCTGGACCAGCTGGGCTCATTAATGTGCTGTGGCCAGGACCCCTCTTTCGTTATTCACTTCTGGACAAATTCCTCCATCTCTCTTCTCAAAACCTGGCAGGATGCATGGTCCACCACCATGGATGATGGCACCACAATCACTACCACCCTTTGACTCTGCAACCTGTGCAAGCCAAACACTTGAGCTGGTACGGAGTAAGCTAAAAAGCCAGTGCTCTGCAAGAGCAATCCTCAGAAGATTGGCACAGAAGGACGCAGTCACCATGAGGTTACATGAGTAATTCTCTCCAAAGTCTCTGAGGCCCGACACAGTTTGATTTGCAGCTCAGCCATAACGCATATATACGTGGAGCGCTGCGCTGACTGCTGCTGCGAGGACGAGAGGGTTTCCAAAGCTAACAGCAGAAACCACTGCAGCTTGAACGTTGTGTAGCTTAATGCTGTACTGCTACACGCTCTCCGTGGACTGGCCTATAACCCCAGCAGATTGCTAGGACGCAGCTGCATTTGAGGCTTTGTGTACGCTGGGATCGATACAGGGCAGCAAACATTTTAATACATGGATGGTACGATAAGGCAGGCATAGCAAAATCTTCCAGTGTTCGAGATAAACCCCTAGTTATATGCTTCAGCTGCAATCCAAGTAGTAACGCAGGAAGAAAGGGAATATTTCTTAAAAGGGAAGCATAGGATGGGCTCTTATGGCATAAATGCAGCATTAAAAAAAAATTGCTACTGACACAGGAACAGCTGACAGAGATAATCTCCACAGCTCAGCATGAATTTATACGGCCTTTCAGCAACTCTATTAGACAGGTGTGGTAGCAGCCAGCTGTAATGCACACACAGACGAAGTTTCTCTAAAACCTGAGAGCCCATATGGCCCCGCGGCACACCGACGCGGTGCCACCTGGCTGGGCATCACCACCCTCTCCCACCACCATCTGTCCGCAGAGAGGGATCAATACCTTCTTGAGGAGCAGCCTAGACAACAAGCGAGTTTGGACTCAAAGATGATGGATGTCTTCATCCACAACACAGGGACCACCAAACAGATCTACCTCGAAAGGTTTAAAAGCTGGCTTTCATTTTGGTCTTCAATTCTCTGCCCAACTTATGAGAAAAGACAAGTCCAGACATAAGGCAGGGTGGGCCTTGCGTTATTAGGGAAGGAAAGCCTATTAGCTGAAATATGATAAATCTCTGTAGATATGCAGAGTAGCAGAAGGCAACTGTTTGCTTCGCCATATCACTGGTAATGAGTTGGCAAGGGCAGAGCCCTCCAAACTGGGAACCCAAAGTTTGATTTGACTGGTACGCGCTTGGGAGAATACGTAACACGAGGGGTTCGCCCAAGATGGGGAACTGTGTGTCTGCTCACGTCTGGCACAAAATAAAACAGGATATAAAAGCATGCGCCTTAGCAACTTAGAATACAAAATGCAGAAAAGATCTTTGAAAGGTGATTGATGTAGTCTAATCATGTTTCGCACAAGAGTATTTCAAATTACGTTAGATGTTTTTATAGGATCTAGGTATGATAAAGAAGGTTTGCCAGGTGGCTAGGTAGGCAGGGGGGAGGATGGAGCGAGAAAATAATTTTATGTTGGCTGCTTCTAATACACAGGAATGTAGATAATGCCACAGAGATCACACAAAATACACAAAGAAATACTAGCTTAGCTGTTAGGGTTACAAAGCTTTGCTTTCTAATCAACATTTACCCACACAGCCTAGAGCTGCTTTTAAGTATCGATCTGTTGGCATGATCCTGAGGGAAAATGTATATCAAAAAGGGTGATTTAATTCAATCATCTTGATTCCTGCATAACCTGATCCTATTTCTTCTAAAACCCAGAAAGTAGTAACTTAAGTGAAGCTTACAGATCAGCTAATGTATTTACAGCCTTAAAATAACACACGATACACTATAAAATACAGAGATCCAAAGTTAATCTGTTTTAGCAATATTCTTGCAGCAAGTAAAGATGAATTTTAATCTGAAAAATCCATTTTTTATCAGGAGCAAGACTGAGCTCTGTAATAACCCAGCCACTTTCTAATACGGCACATCATTTTACTTTGCTCATAAAGAACAGTTTGCCAAATCTACAGTTAGGCTTCATTTGATACAGTACGCACATTGCAAAACCAATGCCTTCTTTCAGAAAGTCTCTTTACTCTTGATAATGACTGCATTACAATGCATTTTTGATATGCAGAAACGGTCCGGTTACAATCAGCAGCTAAATACTTTTTTGATGATATCAACCAGGCAGCTTCTCTTTGGCTTCACAGCCCTCCCAGAGCTGTGAAACAGTTGCAAACACCGTGGGCTCACAGCAAAAATCCTGCTCCATCTCGCAAGCCTCTGAAAACTCACTGTTCAGAGGTGCTGTGAACAGATTAAAGCAATCTTTATTTAACACAGATTTTAATTTTCGGCATAGAGTAGGATCTTGATTGGCAGCCTTGACTCTCACCTATCTCCAGTACAGCTTACTGCATATAAAAGCACATCCCAGCATCTGTGCTTTTTTTTGGTTTTGTTTTTTTTTTTTTTAAAGAAAACTCTGATATAAGCACACCTGCACTTAAAAAGAAAGGGGGGGAGATTTAATATTTCTCAAATTGGGACCATTTAGTTCACTTCAGACTCACGACTTGAGCCAGATTAGTGTGCTTTTCAGTGAACCTCAGATGCAGAAGATGCATCTAAAAGCTACTAAAATTATATTGTAAAAGGATTCCCAGGTTCACATCCTCATCTCCGCCCTACGAACGTGAAGGTTTCTGATTCAGTTTCACAGGAGGGCAACCATCAGGTACAGGGAACGCTCTGGGCAAGCTGCCATCTCGGCTGTAGAATTATTTTGGGGGGTGATGTGCCATCAGCGCTATTGGTAAAGCCATCAGCCATACACACTAACGTCTACCTCTGTGAAAAGACATCAAGAAAAGGACCAGACCAGACTCTGACTTACTTTTGTTGCCTTTCTTTGGCCCCTATAAAGAGAACTACCGGTTCAGGTATCATTTCTCCTACAGCTGTCCTGCAGCACAGAAGCTACAGATGACAAAAACCAGTAACAATTTGACCCTCCGGCAGTAACCTGCAGCACCGGATTTAGAATAAATTAGGACAGATTATAATTAAATTACTGAGGCCTATTTTCCTGAATGTTCACCTTGCATTATGTGTAATATATAGGAATTATGCAAGAAACCATGTATATCACTGGTAATAACTGGGGTGGTGCTTATGTGGACACTTTGGCCACCAGTCCATGCCGGCACCAAAAGGGCTGGGCAGCACCCGCTGCTCCCTCACCTCCCTTGCACATTTTCATGTGTTTGCACAATCTGGCAAAAATGCACTGTTTTTTCAGCGGGATCTGTTCTGCAACTTGGCTAGAGACGGAGAGGGGTGAGCCCACTGCTTTCCTTGGCAGCACAGGCTACGGCAGAATGACGATGACGCCGTAACCACCTCCCCGATTGTACAAAAATGACATGTCGCAATTATTTGCACTCTGTGAACCCTAGGCGATTCTCACATCTTGCAGCAACCTATTAGCAAAAAGAGACTTTGTGAATGGAGTATCTCGGTAAGCACTTCAAACAAATACATAAATTATGCATAATTGGTATACTCTTTCTACCTTAGGGATCAAACTAAGACTAAAGAATTATGTTTTATTTGTATTAAAAATGTATTAGCTGCTGTCCGAGAAGGGTTTCTGCAACATTTGGTATTCTACTCAGGCGAGTCTATCCAAATCTTGCATTGTTTATTATTGCCAATACTAGGAGAAACTTGACACTGTTCTATCTGAGAACTAAATAATAATTCTTCAGACAGAACAGCTTAAATGTAATAAGAATAACTTTTCTATCTAAGCCAGAAGATCTAAAGGCAAAGGAAGTCCCAATTTTACCCATCTATTTTATATATTCAGACTTTACAACCAATCTCTCTTTTATGGTACAAAGTGAAATGAGGCAATCATTTACAAATAGATTCTGAGCTCACCTTTACTTAAAATTGCCATAACACTAATTGGTAACCAGAAGCAAATGAAGGCTACAGTTTCATGGAAGGTACAAAAGAGGCAAATAAATGCAATTTTGCAAGGGCTGTACCCCCGCAGGACAGTGCCACACGCGGACTGGAAGCTGCAGTTTCCTAGTGGAAAAAGTTGGATTTCATCACCTCTGTCCCATGAATGTAAACCACATAAACTTGCTTAGCCCTCTGAGAGGCAAAGGGGGTATGAGTCTTGGATGGCTACGCAGGACGATCTTTGAAGAAAAATAAATCAAATTAAATTTTAAAAAGGGCTAGACAGACAAAGAGAAAAAAATGATCTTCCCAGACCCCAGGCAAAATGTTGTACCAGGGAGAGAAAACAGGGAGCTCTTTAGAGGGCAACGTGGCCGTGTTTGGGAGGGAGGAGAACAGAAAGGAGATGAATGCACAGCTTTACCCTTCCTTTGATTCTGTGACTATGACCAATTCTAGAAAAACTCTGGAAAGACTCAGATAGCAAAAATAGCTGTATTATTTTATTATTATATATTTATATTCCTATTACTAAATTATATATCTGTACATATTATATATTATGTCACATTATGCATTTATTATATTTATATTATTTTATTTTTATTTTATTATGTTCTCTCTCTTAATTAAAACCAAAAAGGTCAAGCAGGAATGCACCACGTTGGGAACGTGCAAGAAGAAGGATGGGCACGAAGCGGTCGTTGCGACGACAAAGATGAGAAAAAGGCCCTCGCAGCAAAGCAAACCAGCCAAGCTCAACGACTGCTCGGCGCTAAAAGGGCTTGGGGTCCCCCCAAAGCAGGTACCGGGCGAGTGATGGACAGTGCCCAGCCCGAGCCCGCTCCCGCAGCCGCCAGCCCCGGGCCGGCTTGCGCTGTTTGACCCAACGGCAGTGACGCACCGACGGAGCCACCCAGCGAGCAAAACTCAACAAGCGCTGCTGTAGTTAGGGAACTAATTTGTTTTTTCGCCTAATGGTTATAATCAGCAGACTTCCCGAGTATCAATCTTCCTGAACTACGGAGGGGGTGAGATTATAGACTGACGACTGTAATTTTTACATATTAGACATCTAAGTGTCATTTTCGGGAGATGGTAATGAAAACTCCACAAGATACTTTTCTATCAATTTAAAGATTCTTACTGCATGGCTACAGAAGTGATTTTTTTTTTTTAAGGCAGCGTATTTTTAAATCACAGAGAAGCAAATTACTGTGTTTAAGACATTAAGCACTATAAATATTCCTAAACTCACTCCACTTTTGAGCACTGAGGGTGAGCAGAAGCAAAGGGAGCCAAAAGAATACACAAACACATGCTGATCAAGCTTTTAGGGGAAATTACTCAAACCGAAACACTAAAATATAAGGGACAGTTACAAGAACTAAGGCTAACAAACTGGTATGTAATTTAATGAGGCAAGTTAATAGTGGCAACCCACTCGGGATTAATCATAACACATAATTAATAAGCATTAGGAAAGCAAAAAAACCCTGCAAGTCAAAAAAAAAAAATCTTACGATGCTATAAACTAAAAGTCAGTGATCCTGACATTCAGATGAACATTAAACTAGAAGAGCGCAGAGATCTTTTCCCCATGCAATGCATACGACCAGCTCTCATTAATGGTAACAACACATAACTCAAGACATTTAAGAGATACCCCATAAAAGATACAGAGGGCGTTTTTCAAATTTAAAACACTGCAAAACTCTGGAGTCCTTTCAATAGCAAAAAAGTTTACAGTTCCTTCCTATCAGTAATTCTGATGTTTCCATCAAAGAAAATCATAGCAATGGAATGTGATTTATCACAAAAAGCAAAAGTTGCTTGATAACCCATCACCATTGTTAGCTATGTTCCTCGCTACTGCATCAAAATCAGAGAAGTGACAGTGCAAATTGTGAGTTATGATCCCAGACTTAGCAATTAAGAAAGCATTTACAGTGCATTTGAAGAAAAAAGAAGCATCTCATTTTTATCTTTGATTTTTTTCAGACAGTCTGGAAGTTGCATTGCTCTAGACATACCTGAGATTAAAAACAAAACAGAAAAATGAAAAACTCTCGTGCATGCTGGTACTTTGCTACGCACTACAAAAAGAACTGCATGACACTGCTTTCTAAACAGACAGTATCCTTTAGAAACCAGCCTTACAAAAAGGCTTGAATTGAAAGTATTACATTTTAGAGGTCATCTGACACAGAATCTGGCTTCATGCTCTTCTGCCTTACTGGAAAGTACCACGAAAGAGTGTTTAAAGCTGGAGAGAAGGGGGGAAAGGAAGATGATTACTCAGGCGCCGAAGAAGCTAAGTGCACATAAGGTAGATTATCTTTCCGCACTGCACAGTCAGCCCGTGGATAGCGAAGTTTCAACACAGCAGGCTGCAGCCATCATGATCTAGAGGCTGCAAATGCCTCTTGGCAGCGCGCGGGCGAGCGCCAGCAGCGCCGCGGGTCCGCTTCCAAGAACGATGTGCCGCAGCCGCCCCGCCAGCCGGCTGCCTCCGACGCCGGCTCGCCCTTCCGCACGCGCGCGTCTCCTCCCTTCGTCCGAACGCCCTCGCTCGGGGTGCTCAGGCATCGTCGCGGCCCTGGGCGCAGCCCCGTGGGCTCCTTCGCCCGGCTAAGCGCCATCAACCTGAACCCTAGAGAACCGCCGCTCGCGTTCGGGGTGCGGGAACCGGCTCCCGGGGGATTGCCTGGACTCGGCACACCGGAGGGGCTCGTCCGTGCTGATGGACAGAAAATTTGGAATGTGGCACGTGGCCCTACGCTGGAAGGAAAGCGGGCGGCCGCGCAGGGCACCTACTCTTCTGTACTCTTTTCCATGCAACGGTCTTGAAGAAGATGCCCCATGGCATCCCTATGCGGCAGCCAACAAGCTTTTGAGGCTCCTCTATGAAATTCCAGACTTGGACAGGAATTGCTGTTTGCTCAGCGCTCCTGGGAGTCGGGCTACCCGTTTAGGCACGACAATAAAGGCCGAAGGACCTGATTATAGAAACCTTCCTCGATTTTTTTTTCCTTACAAACTCTGCCCTAAACAGCCATTTTACTACTAAACGACATCTGTAATATAAGCGACCCGTACAAAGGTATGAATCAGAATAAGGTTAAAGCCTCGTTGTTAAGCACTTGAAAGTCGATAAATACTAAAATTGAAACTCCATGTGTTGGGTTTTTGTTTTTTTTTAAACTCGCAGAGCTATTCCCCATCTGTTCTCCCCCTTCTTTCTTCCTTTACATAAAATATTCAAAACCATTCAAATTTCCCAAAGAAATTTTCAACAGAAGTTGAAATGAAATGAAAATCTGAACATGAAAAATTTGGGGTTCAAGTTAAAAAAAATTCTTTTTGTTTTCCTTAATTGAAAGGTAGAACATACTGTTGTAGTAAGGGACACTTTGCATGTATTTTTATCTCCTGCTCTTACCCAACTTCCTTCAATGCGAGTCTTTTTGATCAGCACGAACGCCTATCTTTAGGTGCCTAGACTTGCCCGGTTTGGCCGCAGAGACCACCTCTGGAAGCAGTTCAGTGCCATCTGCCTACTGAAATCAACCCAAATTTAATATACTTCAAGAAGTTCTCATAATTTTATATTTAAATTCTCCATGGAGCAAAATCAGTCTCTCTTTTTTTTCCTCTGTCTTTTAATAATTTTACCTCCATTTATTTACTGGAAGTTAGGTGAATCTTTTTCTGCTGCAGAGACACTTCATATTACTATAAATCACTATGTGTATCGTATAAGCTGTTTCTCAGAAAAATGTACTGGCAGGGGTGTATTAACCAAGCCTACCTTCTCTAACTCGCAGGTCCCTTATATGCTAGGGTAGCTACTTCATATTTTTGTATTTGTCAACTATATTTAAAGGCCCTATATTTAAAGGCTTTTATTAGTAATTGCTAACAGTTTTAAATGACTGCAATGATTTAAAAAATACTAGGAAACTACTTCAGTGAGTAAGAACATATTTCAAATTGCTTTGCTTGTATTCTATTGCATGGAGAATTAACTAATACACGCACATGCACTTTGACAAATATATTTTTCAAAGACACTGAATAAGTAGTTTAAGCATGCACACATTTCTGTTACAAAGATAAAAATAAATACCTGTGCTAATTACTAAATAATACTGCCAATCAATAATAGTTTTATTATTCATAAGCTACTATTAATAAAACACCATGGATTCTAACGTAACCATTAAAAAAATTAATACTGTAATTTAATTTTAAGGTCTTTACATGTATCTGAAGTCTATTAAAATAAATGAAAAGCCTCTCAATGACTCTGGATGATGCCCTGCATGTTAATGATGCTACATGGTATTTGAGCTACTGTAAATCACCTTTAAGATATTGCCTAAACACTGAAGCACTGACTATACTTTACGTAGGTGGCCACAAGAATGTTTTAAGAAAAATGCACACCTCCCTCTTTGCTCTCCTTTTCAAAAATCAAACTAGTTTTGGTCAGACTTTCAAAAAACATTATTGCAAGGGAGTGGTGGAACTAAGGAATTGCCAGAAACTGAGGGGGGACATGGGAACCTTATTTCCTACCACATCTCTCTCAAGAGCTACTATATTTAAAAGTTATTCGCTGAATTTATTTGGTTTTGACTGAAAACACATGAAGCAGTTAATGACAGGGAAGACGAAGAAGAAGAAGACGACGACGACGACGACGACGAAGAAAAAAAAGGCTTCTAGGAAAGTTAAAAGTTGAATTCTATTATTTGAGAATCACACATAAAAACACATATTTGGCATTCAAAGATTTTGACTGAGTTCCCCTGATTTATTCTGTGCTTAGCTCATTTAAGTGCATGCAAAAAGAGAGTTATTGATTGGCTTCATGAAGCACACCAAGATCTACTACCAAAAATTCTTATAAAAGCAAGGCACAATTACCATTTGTTTCACTGAACAGCAAATCTCTGCATACATGACTTAGTAGTAAATATAAATACATTTAGACAGAAATACCACACACACAAAAATGTTTCACAGTATTTTTTCAACAGTCTTAAAAAACAGTAATATTGGAAGAGAGAGATAAGAATGGCACCCCAGTAAAAGACCTGGAAAAAAAACTGGATTTCAGTAAAACACCTGGAAAAACTGGATTTTTATCCTGTGTACTTCTGAAAATCCCATTAGTAGCCCATTTGCTTCCAAGTGCCCAGTTACCTTTAGAAATCTAGCCCTGCACTGCTAACACTGATGAGTGATCGAGGTATCAATTCATCATTCTGAAGATAATTTTAATGATGAAAGCATTGCTAAAAGTTATTTTAAAATTCATTTTTACTTTAACTTCTTTGGAGATTATTTGTTTGAGTATCTGAGATACAGTAACTAATCACTGATGGTTTTCTTTACAAATAATAAAATAGATTTATATGCCCTCCCTATAGGAACATGGATTCCATTGCCTCCTCCTGAATTTCTGAGCTATCGAGTATTTGATGAGAGCTTAGGGAATCAGTATTGTATCTTTTCACAGCAGTAATCAAGGAATGAAGCATTCTCTGCTGTAATGAATCTACTGCAGGCTTGAAAGATGAATATTTCAAATACAAAAGCAATATGTTTGTTTTGAACACATTTAACTTTGACTTTAATAAAGCAAGTAGCGAAGTGTGCAATGAATTATATTGTTAGATGGTTAAAATAGAGCTGTGCAATATGTCTGAATGCATTTAATCCAAGTAACTATTCATTTTAAATGTGACTTGTAAATACGTGTTACATGAATATATATGAATGGATGATTCAGGAACCCGCAAGAGATCAGGGCCTTCCACTCCTGGCTTGCTTCAAAACCAGCTCAACCTGACAATTAACCACGGCCTGGAGCCAGAATATCATTAAGTACGAGCTGAACCTTATGCAGGCTGAAATTAAGCACATGTACAGAGCTATTCAAATGAGGGCTGTTTAAATCAAGACTTAAGGCCCCTGTGGCATTAGGACCTAAAAGTTGTTTTGGCACATCGGTGGGTCTCAACCTGCAGCCACGGACACCTTCTAAGAGGTCCACCAGACCATAAAGCCCTGCGGACAGGTCCCGTCACTGGGAGGGTTGGTACTTCTGCAGATCCAGAAGCCTTTACTACAGACTACGGGGATATTTCTGGCTAGAAGTAATGGATATATGAAGTTAAACATCTTCTACTAGCACTAGGTTCACTTTGAAATACAGCAGGTAGCCCCTGTACTGACATAAATGGTGATATTGGCTTCTCCTTCTGAAAAACTTTCCAGTAGGGAAAAAGAAATCATTGGAATTATTTTATTTTTCTCCAGAAGAGTTGGATTTTTGCTGAAAAACAGCAAGTTTTCTTTAACAACAAAAAACCCACAAGAGTTTCTTGGCCCACATTGTTTTTTTAATGCTTTCATTCCCTCTCCCTCTTGAAATATGCTGCATATTTCCTACACAGATCCCCGCTGCGAGAAAACACCATTTTTTCCACCGATTCCCTCAACAACGCAGCGCATTTACCAGGTTTAACGACCACAGGCTCCGAGCGCAGAGGGCTGCAGCTCCCTCCCGCCCGTTGCTGCTTGGTCAGAGGTCTCCTGAGGTCTCCTGCACGCCGCGGCACCTCCTTTTGCCCCGAGTACACAGCTACCAAACAAAAACCTGCCAGTCTTCTCAGCCGAGCCAAACCAGCTGTTGCTTTGCTGCCTGCTGCATTGCCGTCTACCCACAATATTCTCCAGCACGCTGCTGACGGTGATGCTACGGTTAGAAAACAGATGGGGTAACGTGGGAATTTTCTACCTCAACCTGTTTCTGTTAAACTCACAACTTGCACTCAAACACAAAACTCAGCTTTCAGAGCCCAGTTTGCGATTTCAGGCCAGCCCATGCTATTTGCAAATCAAGCATACGGGCTACAGAGTGCCCACAGCGCTATTTTATGGGACACCAGCCTCCCCGGGTCTCCCCACAGGGACAAAGAGAGGAGCAGGTACCACAGCTGCCGTATACGGGAACCATTCATTCAATTTTAACTAGAAATTTTCTCTGTCTGTCAGGTCAACTAACCTGCAAGATGCATGCATATGTCGATGTCTGCATGCATATGGTGACAAAAGTTTATCACATATGTTGACAAAATTCATCAAGAGAGTTTACAAGGCAAGCAATGAGGAAGGCACAGATTTCACTGGCACAAGTGACAACAAAGTTCCAAGTGCTTCAGCTCTCCAAGTTCAGCACCAATCTACTTTACCTGGAAATTGCCCTTGAAATAGTGAATTCAATAAGGAAAATTCTTATATAGTCAAAGTTTAAATTATTTAAAATGGAGGAAAGGGGGTTCTTAATTATTTAATGTTTCACCAATAATTATATAGTTCAGTATAATGTTCACTCACTGCAGAAACTGATTTTCAAAGGAACATTTGTGAACATCAGTCAAACAAAAACCACCTGCCAGACTATAAATTCAGTCAGGGTGGTACCAACGCATTCATTCCAACACAGCATTAGCGCATTAGGAAAAATACAAGTCTTGACTTAACGGCGAACCCTATCCATTAATTTCTGCGTTAAAATATTTATGTAGAAAAACATGCACAATTCAGTTTCCTGATATATATTTAAAACACAGTATGTTCTATATTCCTACTATTTTTTAAAGCTGCTTTCCAGAGAAGTGAGTGAGAGATGAGACTATAGCTCTGGAAGACTGCAAACCGTCAAATTAATACTTGAATAGTCAAAGCTACCAAACAAAATGTGAACAGGGACATGCTGCGGTTTTGTTGAAAAGTTACTCAGAATGAGTCTTAAAAGACAGTTTATAAATTAGTTGCACAACATACTAGCAAGGCTAAGCTTACCCGCATGGTGCCCTAGGGAGCAAAGCTAAAAGGGCACGAGCATTTCTGAACAAAATTTTCCCGAAAGGTTTTTTCCAAGCTGTGGTTCAGCAGCTCCATCATGCAATACGCAGCACAGGGAACTAAAATGGCACCGCAGTCGCATACAGACACAGTAGGGATCTACAAAAGTTTATCACCATCAGTTAAGAACCCTAAGTAAAAAAACCCTTATTTTTAAATGCCTACTTTAAGTCTGAGAGCAATAACATCAGAAGTTTCTCTTTCCATTCAGGCCCCCCACAGTATAAAAGCTTCATATTTAACTATTTCACTGTCATCTAATTTCTTTGCCTCCAAACCTGCAAAGCCTCCATGTGTTTCTGTCATTCCCATGGGCTGAGGACACTCTCTTGCAACGTCTCTTATCTCCACAGAGGATGCAAGTTTGCTTCAGCCCACAGCTACTCACTGCAAGGCTGCTCTGTTCAACGTCTGTGGGACAAGCTCTGGAAAACCCTGACGATGGCCAAAGTTGCAGCTATCACGCTAAAGCCCTTAAGTTTATTTATACAGGCCAGAATTCGTCACATGCCCTTCCAGAATGGGGACGAGGTCTCCACAAATCTTCCCCGGCAGCTTCCCGTCTTGGAGGAGAGCTACCCAGAAGGAAGCCTTGATACAGTCCCAGGACGCGAGAAGTTTAATGGAACATCACTGATTTATAATTTCAACTCAGAGGCAAGGAAAAACAAAACAGAAAAGAAAACCATTTCCTTGCAGCCACAAAACAGTTGTCACTGGGTCCCTTTGCCAAAGAATTACCCTATCCCCAATTCTCTGGGTGAGATTAGGGACTGTTTATCAGTAATGACTTCAGATTTCATGGCTCCTGGAGCAGAGGAGCCCACCTGCACCATCATCTGGACTTTACAGCCTAATGTCTTGTGGCCTGCAGGGCCAGAAATGATGAAAAGTATAGATTTCTACTTCCCTGAGGGGACTGCAACACTCATTTGTGGTCTTAAAGAGTCTGAGGTCTCTTACAAACCAAGATGCTGTGGGTTTTTTTTACAGTGTTACAGGGTATTTTAGGTTATTTTTAGTGAGTTTAATGGCTCCCTCAGAATCGTGCAAAGTGGGACTCGTGGTAACTGCAGCACCTGGCCTTGCAGGTGGGGAATACAAAAAAAAGTCCTGCTGAGACTTTAAGATCCTCTAAAAACAGTTTCCTTGAAATAAATGCCATATACAGACTAGGAAATGGTACAACGTGGGGCAGTGCTTCACGTGACCTGTGTGCAGCACAGCTGGGTAATTTAGCAATTCCAGCTGCAGAACGACGTAACACGCGTTCCCTCTGCCACTGCACGCAGGCGCAGCCATGATATGCAGCTCTTCATCATTGTGTGAATCACATGTGATTGAGACTGAGTGACTTTGGTTGTTTTATTTCTAAACTTCTGTCACGTAAGGCCAAATTCAATTTGCCCGATCCTTCCCACAGCACATCAAGATTAAGAAGTCCAGGGAATCATCCCGGTATGCCACTGTAAATTATCACAGCTCCACCAATTTCATCCTAACATGAAACGCCACCAAAGTGCTCAGAATTCAACAACGATGAATTTAACAGGCCTACTTCAACTAGCCTGATGTGAGCAGCGTTACAGCAATTTATGCGATACAAGGATCCATCCTTTTTTCCTTATCAAGGCATTTGATCAAAATCAGTGACAGGGAAAAAGACAACCTTATTTAATTTGAGCAAGAGAGTCAGGCTTGTCACTCTAACATCATAAGAAAAAGGAAGGTATTTACATATGGGTACTTCCATATTCTTTTTTATCTGGGTTCACATTCTCTTCTTCCACAGTGAAAAACAGTGTGAAACCCAACAGAGGAGCTGAATTTTCCCTTGCTCTTCCCCTTCCCCCTTTCTCCCCCCTTCTGCAAAAGCAACATCTTGACTTATTTCCAGTTCTTCATTAGCTACTTCTCCGTTTGCAACAGCCCAGCAGTGCGGAGTTGCTCCAACTCACTCTGTTCAATTTGCCCTCGAGTCAGAAAGGGAAAACTCCGTTTCTGACGTAGCGTGACAAAAAGCCCTCATTGCTGAACACCGCGCCGGTGCACCTTGCCCTGGCAGCCACCACAAGCCGCAGCCGCTGCCCCGCGCTGCCGTTCTCCAGCGTGCCGAACCGGCAAATGAGCTAAGCGAACAGTCACGCTCCTGAGAATACATTTTTAAAAAAGGGATGCGTAAATTCACTCATTTGGAAACCTGGTCTGCTCAAGAACTTGCTTCTATGCCAATTTAAGAAGAAGCTACCACAGATAAGATTGATGAAACTTATTGATTAGTTTTTCTCTCATGCTAGGTTTGAATTTTAAGTTTTCTCTAAACAGAATCCATTTACATCAGTTTGTTAATATTCCCGGGACCTGAGCAACGTACTTCAGCACTGAAAGAAGTTCCATGATAAATGTGTTTGCCAATCTGCATCAGTAAAGTAGCTATAAAGTCAGCACAATTCACGCAAAATTTTTCATAGTTGCTAAATACACTTATTTACATTTTAAATCACGCATAGACAATATGAAATACCTTTCATTTAGACAGGTGTGAACAAGAAAACAGATGCATCCATTAAGCTTGAAACAATTCAATGAATTAAAGATACTTCTTGGTGAATGCTTGCTTTATGTACATAGCTATTGTTTAACTTACTTGAAAAAACACGGCCATGGCTCCTACTACCCTGTTTTCTAGAACCGCTGTTCCAAAACTGTCAAAGTCATCAGGATTGTAGAAGTAAATCTGCATCTGTAAAAATTAAAAACAACAACAATCACACAAATTGTTGATTCATACAGCTTTCAAATGGGATACTGTATAAAGGGCCACACGTAGAGCCCGCGTTACGAACCTGAGATAAAGGAATTCTGCTGAACGATATTGTTTAACTAGCATCTTGATTAATAGCATGACTGCCCTACTGGGGCAGTAACCAGGGAACAGAGTCGATGCAATGCATTTTGATAAACCGATGGAGAAACAGTATAGCCAGGCAGTTTAGGTGGTAAAAACTTTGTGCTTTCTGCCAGGATCTTCTCATTTCTTTGTTCGCTGCAGACTCATCTCCTGCTCTGTTAAATGTGGTAAACATATTTATCTAAAAAACCATAGAGAGTTTTTAAAAAGGATTTTGATGTTTAGAGTTATTCCTTTATTCCTAAAGCAATTTGCAAGATAAAAGTGTTTCTCTGTAGCAATGCATTTTCATGAGCCTCTGATATTCAGGACTATCAGTTAGGGTCAGACTTCTCTCTGACTTCAGTTAAATTTCATGACTTTTATTTCCAAAGCTTTAGTACTTGGCAAAAAGCACAAGAGAAACAAAGCTGGACATTTTGATGTCATTTTAGGACAAATAATAAATACTAATAGTTAAGCAAACCCTAACTGAAAGCAGGCGAGGACAGCGATTACCCCAAAACAGCAAATGTTATATAAATGTTACATAAATCCAGGATGACCGAGGAACACCTTCTTTTACGCGGCCTGATGTAGAGCCACTCCACTTTATTACATAAATACACCATGAGCAAAGGCAGCCCACAGGGGCTATGGCCACTACGCCTCTGATTTTCCTGCATGGTCCTTGCTGCATTTGCTGCGCTGGCTGAACCCTGCCTGCTCGCGGCAAGGCCGGCATGCGGCTTGCTCTCCAACTTGTCCTTCCCCAAATAAGTCCCTGGCGTCAGTCCCTCTGCAGCAGCCAGAATTTGCTCCAAAACTGATGCAACTCTCCTTCTTGACATTACGCCATGCAGGTACCATTTCCATAAAATATTTTCAGTGTTTGCCACATTTTATTGTATGCGTGCTCTACAGCTGCTAGAAATCAGAGACGCGCACGGGGCAGCAACAGCCGAACATGAGATCTGGCCTTTGCAGCGGTTGCTCTCGGCGCTGCTCGAGGGATCTCCCCCAATGGATTTCACAACCCAAACCCGGGCTGGTGCACTCGCGGGGACAATGCTGCCGCAGCACAGTTGGCCAATGCGTGTGCTGGCACGTTGACTTTGGCCAAAAACCCTCTCCTGTCCACAAACTCCGAAGGGGCATGTCAGGCTCCTCTGCCACCGGCCTCTTGCTCGAGCCTGGGCGCTCGCTCCTGCTCTTCCACTGCCCGCCACCTGCTACCAGTCCTGTTCAGGCTTTGCACACCATCACCAGGTTGTAATAACCAGCCGCAGAGCATGTAGCTAATGCGGCCCCAGGCTTTGCTGGTGCCACGAAGTTGCTTGGGGCTGTTAGTGTTTTTCGAAGATCATGCCACATGATGCCCCTGACAAACCCTCTGACAAATGCAAGTGTTTTTCCCCTATTCTGACATTTTGTACGTGACCAGATGACATGATACCCTCTTTTATCTTCTTTGGATGTACTCCTAGTCATATTTACTGATTCCCAGGCTTCTCGCTGTATATATGGGTTGCAATGTGCAATGCTGGTGAAGTACCTACACATCCAATACAGCAGCAGCATCTAGAAAAAAGATATCGATGGAGATCAGTCTCTTTGGAGGTGTAGGCACTTTTTCAGCAGGAGGATAAAATAAGACTATGCTCCAAATGGCTAACAAAAAAATGAAAAAATTATCTGGCATTCACTCAAGCTTCATAAAATTGGAAAGCAATTTTCTCCCCCTATTCTGGCCTCCCTATTCCCAGTGTATTCACAGCACACACCGAGACGCTGGCAATGTCTCACAAAGTTGGTGGTGCCTCCAGGTTCTGACAGCTCGTGCTTTGAACAAATGCGCACTGAAAAACAGCCATCCGTCGCTGTAGAAATTAGAAACAGTTTGTTACAGGTAGAATTACTTAAACTTCAATTTAACCAACACAGACAAAAGCTCACAAAATATTTTCAAATTGCATTTTACTCCCCTTTAAAGTAAAGTCTAAAATGAGCTATACCTTATAAAATACTTTGGTGTATAGTCCTCCTAGGAGCTTATGAAGGAAAGCATCACTGAGAGACTTCAGTATATGCCAAAATCATTTTGGATCACTTTTGCTCACAGCATTTTAAGGAAATTAATTTTTACAATACACTTTTGGACAGCAGTGCAAAGGGCTATGGTAAAAAGGTGCTTAATTCAGATCCCACATCTCAGCAGTGCAATTTCAGAGACTAATCAAGAACCACACTCTGCCTTGATTACCATACACACTGGAACATTTTCCCACTGCTCCCTGGTGTTTTTCCGAAGAGCGTGGTCCCTCTCTCCACATCCATCAAGTCAAGGGGAACTGTCTTATACGAAAAATTATCGTCATCTGTCACACAGTAGCTTCTGTATATGTTCATATAGCTAGAAGGAACATTTTAGGAGTAGAATCTCCTAGGAATTGCTATTATATAATTTACACAGGCATACATTGCGAAAACAATGTTAAGAGGATGGTAAAGCTGCATCCTCAAAGCTCCATGGTTCAGGCTGCTCATGAAACCACACCTGTACACTGCTGAGCATTAGTATTAGGACAATTTTCTAATTATGTGATCACACACTGTTCACTCCCATAATATAATATCATCTGTTTTCCCACAACTTACAATAAAATGTAAGTGTATCTAAAGCATTTTCCTTCCTTTAATACCTAATATACATAATCTTGTATGCATTTACCAGTAGATACTTTATTTAATATTTTCTACAGATGGCATAATGTTCTTTATGTACAAATCAGGAATAAGACAGTTAACCATAAAATTAATTTCACTGTATACTTAAGTGGTCTAAACATGCCAGAAATTTTTCATTATTACTCCTTATTATATAATTAGTATATACAATATATGGTGCACTTTGCATATAAATGACTTCTACTGCCTGTGCCTGGTACACACAAAGCAGTAGTACAGAATGCAACAAAGGGGCATTTAAGGCTAAAGAAAATTTGGATCTTATTATGATATGTCATTTGTGAAATGCACAATGGAGTATCATCCAAGCCTGCACATCCAATCTGAACGGTGGCACGGCCTGGCTTCAGGGCCCTAAAGCATTGTTTTGTTGTACATTTTTGCATGCAATTTCACAGTAGCTTCTGTTTTCCAAAATTAAAAACATATATATATTTTTAAAGGCTCTGAATCCCTTAGGATTTGGAAAAGTCTGAAATACCCGTTGCCGTTGCTATAGCGTGACACTAGCTGTCCGCAGCCAGAACGCTCCGTTCCAACATCTGAGCTGACAGTGCTCCAAAGAGCCTTCCCGGAGGCAGAGCTCCCAGGGGGCACGACAGCACTGTTTGCTATCGCACAGTATACTGGATTTGTAAGTCTTTCACATCTAGCTCTGTTACAACTAACAAGGCCAGGAAAAGCTTACACCGACTTTCTTAACCCTCAGATGTGCAACACAGCGGTATGCTTGTATGTACCTTGTAAAGAACTACTATAAAAAACACGCAGTGTCCAAGCAGCTTGAAATTTTCAGTATTGTGATACGGCTAAATTGAGACAAAACTCCACTAACCACACGAAGGCCCTTTTCTTGCACGAGGACTCTCTCCATGCTAAAATTATACCAAGAGCTACTTGCAGCTACAAAGCTTTACCAAGGCAGGGAGATGGCAAGAGTTTTCTTTGACTGGAAAAACTTTATGCTTTCACACTCTTCACACTCTAGAAGAGTAGAATTGTTTTCACTCAAACTTGAAAGAGATTTGCTGTACAGAAGAGATTAAGCCTGAAAAAAGTCTCACCGAAGGGGAGAATCTTCAGAATGTTACAAGTGCCTTAAAACAAGAGGATTAGGGAGAAAACCCTCACACAGCCCAGGAGATAATTGCTAGTCACCCTACAAAACAACGTCATGTTTTCTATTCTCTTCTGTGCAGAAAAATCCAGCACCCAACTGGTCCAATCTCCAATCACTTCAGACCTTTTTCCAGGTGACAACGATTAAACTCTAGCATGAATGAACACACGGCATACATCTAAGAACGGAACAATCCCCTGGCCTGCAGCGTCTTTACCTCCATGCTCTCATCAGCTACATCTACCCCTCCACCAAGCCATGGGGCAGGCAATTCCCTCCTCACTGGGGTCAATCTACTCTCTGCAGAAGCACCCTTCATCAGCGCTCTTCCAACCTCTGTACAAATCTGGTGCTCATCAGGCAAAACTAGGATATTTTAATCAAAAGTGGACTGCCACCCTCCCAATATTATAAGAATAGGCTAATCAAATAGTGTACATGTGAATTACTCAGTAATACTGCCCACCAGGGATCAGTTCTGACTTTATAAAGTAGAATTGCCTCTGAATGCTAAATCTTGTTTAAGAAAAGCCATTGGTTTGCCAAAGCTGAGCCTGCTTCAAATGGGTGACTTCCCCTCTCCACCTCTGCACATTGCATAGCAAACACGCGGCTCCGTGCCCTTCGTTTGCATGCTCCTCCTTTGCTCGGCCGCACGGGCGTCCAGAAAGAAATCGCCATTCCCATGCATGACAACTTTGCTCTTATTACCCTACTACAAAGATGGAAAGTTTATGTCTAATACAGACTATCACAGCTAACCTCATTCAGCACTTACGAGAGAAAAGCCACAATGAGCATTTGATGGATCCCAGAAGATGCGAGCGAGTTCAAAGCAATTCTAAGAGGCTGGAAACCAAGCAAGGACATTTTCCATTGTCAGATGCCAAGTATTTTAAAAATAAATAATTAAGACTTTTAAATTGGGCTGCTATCACCCTGTGCAACCTCCTACAACAGATTTCTCTTCAGATTAAAAAATGAACAAAGGCTCATTGTGCTGTCACAGATGTGCAGTACAGAATATTCAATAGCATCAGGAATGCTGGTGGAAGGGAAAAGATCATCAGAATTAGCTTTCCGCTCATTTCCTTCCCAGCAATCCAAGGACTACCATGCAATTTAAAGCTTAAAAATAAAAAATAAAAAAAAAAGTTTTATAGACCAGCCAATTTTTTGATGAATCAGGCAGCAAGACGCAGAGGCAACAGTTATGTGGTTTATTATGTACTGCTTTAGAGACACAGAGTATTTTCAGAAGAGCAAAACATACAGGCATAGCAGGTAGACTGCAAATCTGTGCTGACTGGTGAAATAAAATTTTTGAAATGTTTGCTTTAAATGATGGAGTTAATCACTGAATATACTAATTCTTTATTAGTACCTTTTGCTGCTTATATCGTAAGAATAAATTATTCTCAACCACTTTTACAGCCGGTTTTAAAACCTCTTGCACAAAAACAAATTGTGCTAAGATTATGAATCATACATGATGTTCTTTTTTAATTGAAAGCCTGTATGTAACTTACTTCTGCTTTAAATATGTGCATAGATTTCTAGCGAACTCAATGATGTGATCCATTTCAGTGGAATAAAAATTATCTACAGACATAATGTAATCTTCACTGCAGCACTGAAAATCCAGAGCAACTGTCCTGCAGTCAGTGGGTTTAGCAGCGCATGAAATCTACGCTGGGGTAATCAAGTCTGATGTTCAGCTTCTCATTATACTCTCTTAAAAAAAAAAGAAGAAAAAAAAAAAAGAACTTATCATTTATAACATATTCTCTATCTGCTTAGAAAAGGGGGTGGGGGGAAGAGAGCGAATCGTGATGTTTTCCAGTTCTCCTACTAGAGCCTGATGTAATAAAACAGAGTATACTGCATTCTTTTTAAAAGATAAAGTTGAACAGGAGCAGATAATGGCATGTTTTTCCTGCCTAGTCTATTATTCATCAGTGAATTTTTAACTATAGTTAGGCAGGTGAAGAGATGTATTTTGAATGTCATCACTTAGTATTTTACAGTGCCTAAAAGTGTGCCGGGCAAATTGCAAAACTTGGAGTCAGACAAGGTCTTTGCCTTAAAGTAATTGCAACTTGATAATGAATACAATGCGAAGCTGAAAAAACGAAGGGAGCTGAAACAACAGGAAGAACAAAGATCACACAAGTGAAACAACAGCATTTAACTCAGTTTAGACATTTGTATGCTTTAGAAGTACGATAAACACCCCTTCAATCTTTTTTAATAGTAAGCATGAATTATTGATTCATTATCTACAAATGCAGTAGGTATGTCTATATCATGAAGAAAGTCAAGACTAAATTATTTAAGAGTCTTTTCACCCAGAAAGGGTTGGGTGGGTGTTGCACGTTCAACCACAGTCCTGCCCAGCGTTTAACCTTGTGACTGGTCCCGTCATGGCACAGTAGGCACAGCGAGGCAACACCAAGCTCAGACCATTGCCGTGTGCTTAAACGCGCTGCTGGACCAAGGCCATATCACTCAGCGTCTTGAGTGTTAAGTCCCGAATGATGAAAGGGAAGTATCTCAGCAAGGCAGAACCTACCCTGATTTCTACTTCCAGAAATAAATATCCCTTAGGCCTGCTTCTGTCCCAACCAAGAAAAATCCACTCTCGTGTATATACAGAGTCATTACACAAGGAAGGCACATTTGATGCTAAAAAGCTGTATGTTGCATTCATTTGTATTTCCATAACACAAAAATAACGGTTTCAGTGTTTATGCTTTCCATAACACGAAACTTTTTTGCAATTGCTTTGTACGCCAAGTAACAGCCAAATGATTCACCATGAAATGAAGTCTGGAAAATCGTTTTGGATAAATGGAACTATAAATTCAATAGAATTTCCATGACAACATAGATTGCAACACTCTGCCACAAGTAAAACGTTATAAATCATTCAAAACCAACAAGAAATCAGCAGTAAGTCTTCTCTTTCACAAACACAAGACCCCTGAATTATAGAGTTGTGGTTATTACCTCACCATGCAGTGCCTCGTGTTTCTGCTCTTCCTTCCTTGTTACAAATGCTGTTTCGTACCTGACCTCCTTCCAGCCACGGGAAATATTAATACCAACATGTACCAACTGAAGCACAATAAGCAGTAGGCTTTTTTGAACCTTTCCTTCTTTTCTCATCTTCTAAAAATGTTCAAATATCTTGATCCTGTGGCAATTACACCCACGTGTCCAGGTTCACCACAGTATCTTGTTAGACTCGCAAATTTAGGGAGTTCTCTTTCTAGAAACGTGTGCGGTAACTGTACAGCAGGGTGCTCAGTCAGGTTGTAAAAAGGATGTGAACCACATGTCCAAGGGATGGAGGAGAACCAAGATGGGAAGGAGGGAAAAATAAAAAAGGACAAAAGATTACACCACTCAGTATTGCTAATTGTTATACTTCCATCACACGGCTCCTGGCATTTGATATTTTGCTTAAAGTTCAAGGTTCTGGACTCAAGTGGTTCCAGGAGGACCCGCACTGTGATTTAAAATCACTGTAGCTGTCACTTCCAGGGCTGTGAAAAAAAAAAAAGCCTTGAAAATGCAAAGCTTCCCCCTTCCTGAAAAAATGAAGCAGCCCATAAAACCAAATTAGAGACAAGTAACACATTAAGCTGATTTACGGGTGGAAATATCAGTATTTCTCAGAAATCAAGTCTTTTGATAACTTGAGAGGAAGAAGTATCATCTAGTCCTTGGATCACAAATGCTCCTTTTCCTAGACTACTACAGACTTTCTGCTATCTTGGATAAATCCCTTCCCATTTCTAGGCCTCATTTCCTCATGTGTAAACTATGATCACTGCCTGTCCCTCCTTCAACTGGATTTTTTATGGAGAAAAATGTGGAAGATAGAAGAACAGCAAGCAAGTGAAAAAGACCTGTCATAGGCTACCATTTTGGAGTGGTGTCAGAGAAAGAAAAGCTTGGGGTTCTTGTTCATTTGTCCAACATTGCAGTAAAGGAGGGCCACATGAATTACTCAAGCAGATATCACGCGGCATCTTAACATCAATACCAACTTCGAAATAATTTATATTTGATGTAGAGCTGATGCCATGGGAGCTCAGTGCAGACACTTAGCTACAAGAAGCTGCATCCACATTGCCTATAGACTTCTTCCCAGGCTCCTGGAAATCAACTGGGGTCTTCAACTAGTCTTTAGCTCCAGTACTCAGACTCCGCAGGAGACTTTTTGGCTTATTTACTGAGTAGTTTGAGTCTCGGTCACAGTGGTTTTATCTAACTGCAATATGAATGCAGCATATTTCAAAAGAGACGGCAAGCACATGCATACAGGAGCACACAACACCGAGACTCCCACTGTAGTGAGGGACAAGCTTTGCTTGCTAAAACTGTCCAAATGGAAAAATTAGAACCAGTACTTAGCTGCTGGCAGGGTGAAAAACGGAAACAGGCAATTTAGGAAGTGGCTAAGCACCAAATGCCACAGCAACTAAAAACTAGCTAGATGGACTGACAACAGCTCCGAACTCAACCCAGAAGCGACTGTTACCGATCTCTTCTTCATCTGTTTCTCATAGTCTTCCTACAAGGAGGACTAAACTACCAAAGGAAGAGTTTTCAGCTCTGAAATACCGGAATTGTCCATACTTCAGCTTGTCTTTAAAGAATCCATTTGCTTTCTTAAACATCAAGTAGTACTGCAAGAATGGGGAGAAAAGCTGGGATTCCCAGCAGAAACACTACCGTGCTCTTCAGGGCAAAGAAAGGAGCCCCACTTTAGAAATAAACCCCATGAAAGCACACTCTTCCTAGCATGTGTGATTAATAAAATTTCATATACCATTCACTTCAAAGACGCACTAACATAAGTATTCATTCCTCTGAGAGCTCACATCTTAGCACAGATTATTCTTTTTGTACTGTAGAATTCAGAACATCCTGCTGTGTGGTTTACTTGTTGTTTCTGCCTTTTCTTTTTTTTTTTTTTTAAAGGGGAGAAGGCAAGCTCTTCCATGAGGTTTAATGATCTTGAAAATGCCTCAGAAGAAATTTTAAGATATTTATAATTTTGTTGCATCTCTGAATTCAAAGCCATGCAGCAGATGGGGCACGTTTTCAGAAGCATTTTGCTGGGCAAAAGGCCATTCGTACCTCAGAGGGGATGTGAAGTCCTCCAGGCAGTGCACTTGCAGAGCTGTTTTTGTTTATGAGCTGTGAACTGTATGGGCAATTACAGCAGAACCAGCCCATGAGAAGAACTTGCTTGGAAGGCTTTGTAACTCCAGGTAAAAATAACATGGGCTTTCCCAAATTTGGCAGGACACACATCTAGCTATGGCAGCACGGTAATCCCAAAGACAGATTTCCTCTGATAAAGCAAGCAGGGGGTTCAACATCAGAGGTGTTTACAAACATGGGGAGGAATTACTGGGGAGGAATGAAGGCCAGCCCTGTGCTGCAGGTACCAGACTCGTTCTGCTGCAGACTTCCAGTTCAACCAGGAGAAGGATTTTTCCAGTGTGACTGCTTAAGGAAGGTATTTAACATCAGGTTTCTCAAAAAGATTTAATATAGAAAGAGCGGGTACTGATATCCTTTCTGAAAATCAGGCTCCCATAAGGTTACCTCAAATTGAAACACCCCAAATGCAGTGCCTACCCCAATTCCTTAGTACCTTGGAAAATCTTGCATGTAGTACCTCTGCCTTCAGTCCCTAATTTTCCTGCGTGCTGAATAACTTTCTTTACCCTTTGACTGTTTCTTCTGGTTAGAAAGTAAAGCCTCCACACATCAGAACTGCAGTGTTAAGAAGTTTGTAAACTTTTCTTTTGCAGACTTTTAAAGACAAAAGAGGGAGATAAAAAAGCTGAGCTTCTCATGGAGACAGCACTCATTAACGCATTGTGCTCTTTGACAGTGATTTCACTTGAAATTAAACCGAGCTTTGTAGTTACTTAGTTCCAGTTCAGACAGCTACTAAATACCACCCTCTGCAGTGCAAACTTTACTCCCACCTGAACTGTGACGGTTGGTGCCCGTTGGTGGATTTTACCCTGTGTTACCCAGCAGAACAGCTCCATCGGCTTCACAAGAGCTCCTCAGCCCAGCCGAGAGAGGGACCTGCCTGCTGCCTTTCTCACAACGTTTCTGTTTCCTGATCTGGCACGACTCCTCCAAGAAATGCCGGGCTTGGTGAGTGGACGCTCTCGCAGCAGCTGAATACGACATCCTAATGGCAGCAGCTCAGTGAGGACACGGCTCTGTATCAACATCAGCAAATCAAAAGAACTGGACTTCAGCAGAGCACAAAGCCAGAGAGTCATGTAAACAGCAAAACCGAGGGAAAGGTTAAAGATCCAGAAACTGCGTAACCTTTTTAAGTTAAACTCTTGTCCGCTGTCACATCTGCAAATCCATGTGCAAACAGATTCTGTACCAGTCCTTTGCAAAATATCAGAGTTATTCTTCCATATCTTTGAAACTGAAATACAAATCTCTCACCGCCTCCCATGCTCTCACGTGGGTACCTGCCTGCAGAAGCCACAGCGGGAGCCCAGTGCATCCGCCTGTGCTGCTCTGTCGTGGCGTCACCTTGCAGAATTTGAACAAAATCACCACCTTGCTTTAACACTTTCAAATTTTTTAAGGGGTCCACTGATCTTGTAAGTAAAGCATCTTGAACTTCTGCAGACTCCTGATCAACACAATAATGCTACCAGATTGGCACTGGTGCCCAAATTTGAATTTACAGGCTGCTGTTTGGTTTTCAGTGTACACTCCTTGCAGGAGGTATGCACAGCCGTGTCCCTGCTCAGCAGGCTCAGTGCAAGCTTCCTCCCTTCCCTCTGCTCTTCATTGCAATAACGAAACATGAGTCTCAAGCCAAGGAGCCACACTTCCTCCCCGGCTTGCACCCATATGCTTCAAGAAAGCATCTCTTCTGCCCTGGCTCCTCACATTTGAGCAATTCACCTGTGCAATGGACAACATCCAAAATGGGATTTTCAGTGTTACAGCTGATGGCTTTTCTCCAGACTGTGGGGTTTTTCACTCTAGAAGTGCCCAACCAAAATAACCCTTGCCCATGCAACTGCTGTCTCCACCACCCAGATGGTTGGGATGCACCTGCAACCACACATGGAAACCAGGAACGCTGCAAAACGGAGCAGCCTTACCCGTATCACCCAACACGGAGCACGTGCCCCACTCTGCCCAGTGCCAGTGCCAGGGGGAGGGCAGGGAGGGTATAACCAGTGTTATAAAAACACATCGTTATAAGTGTTACGCTTACGTTCACCTCTCCTGGTGTTGTTCTGGCACAGCACAAAATGCTTCAATAGACCTTTTGAAAAACAAGAGTTGCACAAGTAAAATCTTTATCATAAATCTGATAATTAACCTGCATAACTAATTTCCCTTACGGCAGCAGACATAGGTTGGAATAAATACTCTGTCCAGTACCTAATGAGAGAAGGCTCCTATATTTCATGTTTACTTTAAGCAAGTATAAAAAGCTAGGGACAAAGGGCCTCAAAGAGTCAAATTCTTTCCAGTTTCAACAGAGTGCCCTGAATAATACATAAAGCAGCTACGCTCTTATCCCTAAAACCACAGGTGTGAACCAGATGTCATGCTTATCTTCTCCTGAGATTACAGCAAACAATTGCACGCCTTCAGAATATAAAGTAAGCTTTGGATCAAGAAGCCTGAAATATATTAAAAGTGTAGCACTGAAGTTAAAAATTCAAATATTAACTTACAAATCACTGATTCGCTTAAGGGTCTGTTTATAGCGTATGTTCTGTAGAAGTTTTATTTCTTTAACTTTTTTATAACAAGAACTACTAGGAATCACAAATCCGCGGTAACACTACTTGCATAAATCTCAGTCTTGGTCAGCAAGGTATTGCCAAACAGATTGTTCAAATATAACATCACCTGTTTAAAATACACCACGGCTCAAAAAACGGAATTAAAGATAAAGCCTCGATTTAAATTTTAAACTTTCCTACTATTGTAGTAAAGGTTTAAAAGAAGGTGAGCATTTGCTGCACTCATGCACTGAAAGGAGACTAAACCCGGAAAGGGATTTCACGGAGAATTTTAAAGTTAACTTGCTACATAGTAACATTTAACTAAAAATATGGGGCCAACGGTGCTCTCACCGTTCACCCTTGATCATAGCCAGACCGCCTTACAGTGCATAGCCAGAGGATATTCCAGACCGTCCAGTTTGAAGCAGATAACAGCTTCCTCACTGCAGCAGGGAACATCACTAATACGCTGCTGTTTGATACCGGGGGCATTTCAAGGAACGAACAGTAGGGTCCTCCTCTCTCGACGTGCAAGAGCAGAGCAGTATGGGGCACATGCCGAAGGTCACAGTCCTAGCCCAGTATTTTCTCCCTTAAATTAGGTCAAGACTTCACCTCCCGATTCCTACGTCGACACCTCAGGAAGCAGCAGCGCTCGCTGCAGAGGGTCAGGGTCTGCTCTCTCTGGTAGATGGCTCATGTCCTCTATAAGCTTTTTCTTAGCTTTCTGCTTTCACCCTGGCTCGCTTCATGCTTTAATCTAGCGTGCCTCCTTTTCTTCCCCAGCATCCTTCGTCTCACACACTCCTAAGGCTCTCAGCATCTCATGTTAATGCTCTAATAAGAGAAGTCTTCCAGGTTGGTCTATAGCATAAATATTGCAGGCTCATAATTACGGCCCTAGGTACAAAAGTCCTGTGTTTATTCAATAATCCCCATTTTCACTTAATAAAAGCATGCATCTCGTTCTCATTGCTGTAGAGAAAAGGTGGCAAATGTGACCTGAATCTAACAGCAGTAATGTCATCCGCTTGATCTTGAGGGAGTTGAACTACACTGTTCATATTACAGTATTCACCAGTGATCCAGAGCCTCATTTCGCCCTCCGGCAGCAGAGGGCCTGTGAGTCAAGGGGGAAAAGCATCCAACATCTTGGCTAGCTCATGCTAATAAAACGGAGTAAGTAGAGTCATAGGCTAAGGTGTTAACATGACCCTGTCTTTATGTAATACCGAACAGTCAAACTTGGTTTGAGTTGAGTGCAGAGACCCAGCCTGCTCAGCTCTGCGACAGCACTAATGATTCAAACATCCTTATAACCTTTTATTAAAGATACAGAATAAAGATGAAAACAGTACAGAAAAACAGCAAAAGAATTTCAAATATAAACAATTAAGTCTTTCAGTGTCACTATATGCCTTATTCCCCATCTCTGTTAGGGAATAGTTTTTTTTTTTTTTTGTTTTTTTTTTTTTTTAAGGAAAGTCATTAAATGCGGTGACAACTATTCTTCTTTGGAAGAACAGGTGAGATAGTCTAGAGCTAGTTCTGGAGTCCAGCCCTAATTTCTGCAGACAAAACATAAGTGCAGAAAGAAAAGAAGAGCACAGATAGACAATGTAGCTTCTATGATAGGTACTTGCAACTTCATTACTGTGGAAAACAGGCAAAGAAGTGGCTGTTATCAGCCACTCCAACACCCGGTAAGCTTATATCAGGTGGCATAGGGCACAGCTTTTCCCTGCCTCACTGGTCATGGTATCACAGCCATGCTGGGAAAGAGAGCGTGTCTGGGCTCACTGCTCCAGATGTGCATTAATCAGAAGGAAGAAAGAGATAGGAAGGAAAAGCGAGATGGGTGGGAAAAAGGACGAGCAAAGAAAAGACAGCAAACATCCGTATCTCTCACCCCAAAGGGTTGTTCAGGATGTGGCTGAAATCAGCGGAGGGTCTCGTAGTTTCCATCTGCTCTGACTGGGTCAAACGCATTCAGGAGCACAACTGTCCTCCCAGAATACCCAGTTGCTTGGTGGCTCGTCTGCTGGTATTATGGGGTCCTGACATCATGAAATAGCAGCCACAGTATTTTATCACGTTCCTTTCATCAATACATCATCTGGCCCTTTTACTCCCAAGAGCTTCCTTTCTAACGTCTGCCAGCCAAGGGCAATGGATGGCACAACTGTATCCATTAATTACATCCGCTGAGGATTTACAAAACACCAGTTTTGGTCTGCTAGTTTCCAGCTCCATTCCCTTCTCATTTAAGCTCGTTCCTTGGAGGGTACCTACAGTGTTTTTAGACTACTTCAGTCTGCCTCCTTTTTGTACATTTTCTCAACAAATCCATACAGTCGTCTTACCTAGAACAGTGCTGCCTTGGATGCTGTCTGATACTCAAGGCTGCTTTAACATAGCCTTGGAGGGCCCTCATAAGCACAGCTGGTTCAGACCACAGATGCATCTCAGCTCTGTATCCTGTCTCATGTACCAAACACTAGTAGAAAGTAAATACCCAACAGTGTGTGTGTACATGGACAAACAGCAGCTGCCCCCTTAGCCATACCCTTGCAGCTTCCAGCAAGCTTTGGGCGCCTTTCTGAGCAGGAAGCCGCACAAGGACCATGCTCTGATTGGCTCATCCATCCCCCGTGACTCTGTCGAATCCCTCTTTCCAATCTGTATTTACTGCTGGCTGCTTCAACATCACGCAGCAAGGGGCTCCACGCTTCAGTTATGCATCGCATGGAAGTGTTCCCTTCAGTTTGATGTGCCCCTCTTGTCTGTTTTGGCTCGGACCCTTAGTGCATTTATCATGGAGCATAATGAACATCATCGTCTATTTAACTTTGTGATTTCACAGATCTTTGTCATATCTGCCCTGAGTCACCTTTGTCAAGCTGAGATAACGCACACAACTATTAAGTTTCTTGTCTCGTGGAAGGTGTTTCACACTGCTGAAAGTCCTTGGAAACCTTCCCTTTATGCTTTTGGGACATACAAAACATTTTTCAGGTTGGGCAATCAGAACTGCAGTCATATGAACCACGGAGTAAATATTTTTCCTGCTGTTCTTATTTATTTCCTAATAATTTCTAATCTCCCTATTTACCTTTTTGTTACTGGTGAACACTGAGCTCATATTTTCAGAGAGCTTTCCACAAGGACTCCCGGAACTCTTCCTTGAATGGCAAAAGCTAATTTAATGTTTATTAACTATATGTGCGTACTTGGAGTCTTTTTTTCTTTTTTTTAACTAGTTAAACTAGAAAATGAGACTTACACGATCCTGCTTTGTGTGCGTGTCTGCGTACGTTGTGTCAGTCTCCTGTAATAACTTGAGAATGCATAGACCAATTTCACCAAAACCTGACTGCTTGCTCGAGTTCTCAAAGATTTTACATCCGTACAATTTTTTTTGCAATTAAGTGGCCAAGTAAAGGAGAGAGACTATTAATTTCACTAGGATGGATCAGACACTGAAGACGCTCCCTGTCCTTCACAAAGCACTTCAGCACCACGTCTAGCACAAGGAGCCGCCGTCTCGGCAGCCGGGGCGGCCCCTCCAAACACAGCAGTGCGGTATGCAGATAAGCTTGGGCTTTTCTGACTTGAGAGTTGTGCTGCTTTCATTTCTGCACCTCGGGATGTACCAGCATACACGATGTACCTACCTATTTTCTTTTCCTTGGCAGAATTGACATCGGTAGGTGCTGAATGGCAAATTCCCATGAGTCACTTAGAAAATACCAGCATTCAGATCTAAGCACACACATGATATTAATGGAAATCCACCATTCTGTTAAATATTGTAATATGGTAACTTTAATCAGAAAGCCTCTTAGTATTTAAATACTTCAGGCACTGTAGACATTTATACAACTAGCAGTAGATGAATTTTCAAATAGATACTTCTGAGTAATTATCCTCTTGAGACAGCACCAATTGCTAAATAATGCCTCAGTTTAATAGCACATAGCTCTTAAGAAATGAACAATTCTGGGGACTATTAAATCTCTCAGAAACGTAACAAAGATGGTGATAAATACCTTATACTCCATTTTAGTCCCTGTGTGGATGAGGAATAAGCCAATTTTTTTTCTCACCTGTAACCTGGACTTCAAAGACAACTCCTAAGAAAATTAGGGGGGTAGGCTCTTCCTATTTGCTCTAATAGGCAAGGAATGCAAATTTATTCTTCCAGACATTAGCACAGGTTCCTTAGGAGCAAAATTAGTACTGAGACTCACAGGGAAAGCTGTCTTAGCAAAACACATCACCAGAAGAATAACCAGGAAGAACACAGAGGGGGAACTTCTGTAAATGCCATAAATCCAGTGGATTAACAGGCAAGGAATAATGGTCCATCCCTCCAGAGTGGCCTCTGTCATTCCTGGGAAGAATTGCTGAGCACAAAAATAGAGGGAACAGAAAAAGTATTCAGTGCAAACTCACACCAGCAAACCAAGGCATGACTAGAGAGAGGGAGCTTTCAGAGGAACCTGCTTTTATGTGACATGTGAAGCTCTGGAATATCGTAAAAATGAAGGCCTCTTGTTCATATAAAATGTTGGCCTTTATTCATGCTCCCTGAAGATATTTTTTCTAAAACCCTGCCTACTTGCATATTACTTATTGCTAATAAAACAACCTGGGGAAAATTTGCATTCTCTGGTCTCCAGAGGTCTGTGAATTGAGCAATTCAGCACACTGCTCCGTAGAGGAGAAGGCTCCCTTTTCACAGTCAAGTGCAAAAGGATGGAAGCAAAGGGCATGGAAATATTTGTTTACTAATACTGACATCGTTTTACCTTTCAGGGGCATTCAAAACTCTTTAGAGATGACGAACCCTCCAAAGCAACCCACGTCAAATTGTCTTTTCTTCATGCTAGTTCATTCAATGTCCCAGCTTCATTTCAACAGTAGCAGTCAATAATACATAGAAGAGGCCTTCTCTGTATATCAAGAAAGCAGAAATTAAAAATCACTGCAATAACACCAATTTGTAGCAGCTGATTACCTGACCCTTAATTTCAAGTAGTTTCATCATCACTTGACAGTGCATTATGAAATGTTCCTATACTTAATACTGCTTTGAATGACGAATGAAAATAAGATGAATGATTTGATAACTTGGTGATCAAAAATTTCCATTGTACTTTCTTCCTCGTTAGAAAAAGTTACATTAAAAAAAAGAGAAAGATTAATATAGAAGTGCCAGATTTTAAGCAATGATCGAGGACTTTACATAAAAAAGCTCAAAAAGTAAGGACAGTGAAGTATTTTTAGGTGTGCAATAAAACACAGCATTTTAACATATATATATGTCACTTTAGGTTCAGTGTGCGATAAATTCCCATTAGTATCTCACTGACAATTGAATCCTGCCTGAATACTAAATAAAGCTGTGTGGCTATGCTTCTGCTAAGCCCTGTTATGTGAAAAAAGAAAGTTTGAAAAAACATTGGAAAAAGAGGCTGTGTTCAATCACAAATACTTCTTCAACGGCCGCTACAGAAACAGAGCTGGAGGGATACGGTCACCCAAGAGCACACTCCTACAGCACGATGTAATCACATGTCCTGGGCTTGAATTTGGCCTTCAACCTTGACCTGTGAAGGATTTCCTTCAACACACCGATATTATATGTAGTTTCCATGGGTCAGTTAAGTCATCAGGAGAAACAGAAGCAACAGCTTCCGGTGTCCTCCAACCCTGAAATTAATTCAGATTCAATAAATTGGTAAAATACCTTTTAGAGCCTTATGGAGTCTCTGGAGCAGTTGTGTCTTGACATGAGGCTGAGACCAGCTATGCTCGGCAAGCTGCTGGAATGAAGCTCAAGTGTATTGAAATGTAAATTGTTACAGGTAAAGTCTGCTTCTAACACTGTCTTCCTGAACCCTCATTAATTGCAATCATAAGCAGAAGGAAGGATATGTCCTCTATGAATTGCTGAAATACAGCAATTTTATTATTTCTATGTCTGGACCCATCCGATGAGGTTTTAGAGCTGGGATTTCTGTCCTTAAAGGTCATTTCTCAGAAAGCCACACTTCAACCTGTAGATGTTCAAAAGTTGGTAACACTAACAGGCTCCACACACAAAATTACACTAGTTTTACTATGCAATATTGAATTTAATCCGGTAGACACATGCAAGAGTGTTCATGGACACTTATTCTTGCCCCTATTAAACTACCTTTTCAGAATGTAAAACATTTGACCAGTGCAATCTGACAAGTGCCAGATGAACGCAATAAATTATACGCAGAGTAACAGAGCACAATCCATAGGTTTAACTACACTGTCCTAATTGTAACACTTACACATCCCTTTCCCCCCACACACACACATAAAACTTGTGCTAAAACAGTGCTATGCTATGCCAGACAACGGGTCAAACCTTCAAAGTCGGATGCTGTGAACAAACGGTGAGCGAGGGTTCGTTAAAGAAGGCTCAGCTTGAACCTACCTATTTGCAAAATGCTCAGACCAGGGACAGCCTCCTCCTTTGGTATTTGAACAGTCTCCAGCACTACAGATAGGGAGCCTGGTTCAAAGACGCTACAACAGCAGAAGTCAGCAAACCACTGGACCTCAGCACAGTATTTTCAGCTCAGATAATAAAACAAAAATTAAATAAAACCAAGAAAAATTAAATTAAATTAAAATTAAAAAAACAGAGGCAAGAATTACTGCCTACATCAGATTTTCTTTGGCCTACCTGGGCACGTAAACATTTCTAGGGGAAACTGGTTTAAAGAAGACCTAATGCATAATGTAACAAACCCTCAGAGCTGACTTCCACATCACAACCCGACTGCAGTCGCGTACAAATCTGAGTTCATAATCACTATCATCTTGCTCTTTTCCATGTCAACAGCAGCGAGGCATAAATAAGGATGAACTTTCCTCCACAGTAATAATGTCAGGCATTTTACTAAATCCGTGATATAAAGAAATTTCACCCACTGTTAGATCCTCTTTATCGCATGCAGAATTTTGTCGCAGCTCACCAAGAAATAGTAGTTATATGCATATGGTTTTAAAAGATTCAGAGCTTCCACATAAATAAACACATACGTACGCCCACAAGCTTAGGGAAACAATAAATTCTTTCTTCAGCAGGATGCTGTGAAAAACAATGTTTATTTCCCCTTACATGCATGAAATTACAATAACTTGATTGTCAGACTGCTAGAGCCTCCTTATAAAACTCTGAGTAATTTTAGCTGTGTGCAAACTAGTCTTGAATGACTTCTGAAGGCCTTTGTTAATGCCTGTCCCCAGAGAGCTTGGAGATAATACGGGAATCCTGCCTGCCACAAGAACCAATCAATATTTTAACATCCTTACTGCGATACTGTTGATCCAGACTCCACAAAGAGCCACCACTAAAGCTAGCTATGGTATATTGTATAATTTTGAACTAATCACAGACCAAGATAGAGCTGTATACCTGTTATGCCAGGAAAATACAGGCAAAAACACCCAAAATATTTCACAGGCTGGCATCCTTGCGACTCGAGGCTTTTAGAAAAGCCAGGGCAGGCAGGGATTTGTTTGTTTGACCAGACCTTAATTTCTCAGATTCCAAAATCTGGATTTTCTAGGTGTTACACTTAGTGGGGCCAAGAACTGAAATGAAGTTATCAAGCGACAGTAACAGGTTCTCTCTGCTTTGCCCTCTTCCCCCGAGACTCACGCTATTCACTTAGAGCAGGTCTCCACAAGAGCACCTAATCTAATCTGCTCAAACCTCAGGGATGCCTGGCACCATCTCAACTAGAAAACAGTTCCAAAATTAATCATAACAAGACCTTTTGGTTTAACACCTTGCCTGTCATAGAGACATAACGGTGCACTTTGCACAAGTCATACTCAGATATGGGCAAAAGAAGAGCAAGGACAGGATTTGCCATGCAAACACAGCAGCTTTAAACACAGAGTTACATACCCAGCAGCTGGTTTTATTCACAATACTGTCTGGTTTTGTCAGTCCCGATCTCGGTCTTTGGTCATGCAAAAAAAGCCTTAGACAATTCAGTGGGAGCAAGGGCTCATTTTCTGCTCTACCCAAACAGATACAAGTAAGTGGGGACTTGCCCAGGGACTGCAAGACTGAGGTCATAGGGCACGATTTCTGATCCCCACCATTTCTGATCGCCATCATTTCCTACTAAGCATGAAGAATGAAAATATTAATTTGTTAAATTTCAATTAATTACGATGCAATCTGGCAAGCCCTAATACAAGATGGTAAAGGAGAAAAGTTTTCCTGTAAGTTGTTAGAAAAAGGTGAAACTATATGATTGATGGAAGCTTCCAAGCTTTTTAGTGGATACTTCTACATTTTCCTTAGATAAATGATTTCCCCAATGTGAAAATGTTAGTTTTAATGAAATGAAATAGCCTTAATTGGTTGTGATGGGAAGTAAACCCTGAGATAAACACTGCATAAATAATTCACACCTTTCCATCTGGGGAACTTCTTCCTGAATTGCAAAGTCTCCAAACTGAAATGTAGTACACATTATTTTAGCAGCAACCACAAAAGCACAGACTTCTTCCAATACACTACATCTGGAGTGGAGAGCATCCGCTATTCTGGAGTTGACTGCATATTTATGACATAGTTTTACAAAGTTTTTCTGATTCAGGATTGAACCACCTTCCCCTAACACAGTGTCTTCCACAGAACAAGTGTCTGCTGAAACTGGATCCAACTTTAACACCTTGATCTATCTGTGGAAACTCACATTTCTCCTGCTGTCCCATAAGGGCTCCCCAACTGTAATATGTAAAGCCTTTCCATATTTTCTCATTTACAACATGCTGTAGCCATGGCAGCATCTAAAAGACATTTGGAGATCAAGGCTGTAGCCTTTCTCATAGCGGATTATGGTATATGACCTTAACGTTCTTTTATCTGCGCTGACTGCTCATTCATTTTAAGAGTCGGTCTCCCATCCAGGAGCGCCTCAGGGACCACTTCTTTCCCAAGGACTTGCTGCCAGATCTATGGCTGGAAAAGGCACTCAAGGTGGGTCCCCGTTGTTACAACAGAGAGCATGTCTGATGGCAAGTTCTCCATTGAATGCGAGGTATTTACTGTGCACGGCACAAAAACAGATGCAAACTGCTAAACTCATTTCCACTGTTTCTTCGATTTGATCCCATAAAATTCACCACAGGGAACATAAGCTACCATAGATGATCTTCTGGGTGCTCCGCAAATGACACCTAGTACATGTCACCTCAATGCAGGAGGGATGAAAAGAAGCTTCGTAGCTGGCTAAGTGGCCGTATTCCTATTGAAATTTCCAGCTGACAAGTTATCGTAGCGATGTTCTGCTATGTCATGCAAACAACCTTCCACAGCTAACCTGCGCCGTTATCTCTTGTAGATACAATAAATAACATCTCTACACTGTAAAGCACTCCCAACTTTGTGATCCCAACTCTGGATACTCCAGCTGACTTCTCACTTCCCAGACACATGCTGGTTGCTCCAGGTATTTACATAAGGTCACTCTGAAATGATTCAAAGTCAAAGAAAACCTGCCACAGATTTAGTGCTACCAAATCTAGTCCCTATTAATGTACAAGAATGACCAGAACTCTATTAAACAAATTCACTGGAAACCTGGACTCTTTTTCAGTCTTTATCTCATATGTTTGCAACTAGACAAATGATTTTGTTCCGATCACATCCCTTATTCAGGACAACTACTGACTTTTCTTATATGCCTGAAGGAAACCTAGATGCTTTGTGCAAGGCAAAAAATAAAAGTTTTTCTTTAAAGGTATTATTCAGGAAAGATCACCACCCTTTGACGGAAGCAGTGTTCATTTAAAGCATCAATGTGTGAAACAAAAACCTCTGAAGTGAGAATGTATTACCTACATATAGCTCTACATATACGTGTGTGTATGTGTGTGTATATATATATATTTTTTAAATCAACAATAACATGGTTAAAAGAAACTGCTAGAGACATCTATTTTTTCTGCCTGTTATACAAAATAAATATGGAAGCATAATGAAGGAATATATTATGCTTTCCTGTGTTCGCCATCACAATTTTTATAGGATCAAATCAAACAGACAATGGAAATGAGTTCTGCAGTTTCACTATGCCTGCTGGTTATCAAGTGATAAGTTCCTAGCTGATGACCATTTTTTTTCCCTCTTTTAATGCAGACTCCAGAATAAACAATTCCCACGCTCCGAGTAAAACTTTTAAAAATAGATTTTCTTCTCTCTCTGCAAAAGGAGAAAAATGATGGCACTTGCAGCACAGGGTAGCACATCATTTGTTTCGCAGAGGATTCAGTCAGATCTTTTGCTTTTATACAGCAACACGCAGAAAGCACCCCGGGACTAGACTGAAATGGCAGAGTTTTCCAAGTCTGCCCCTAACCACTCTGAAGTTTGCTACGCTTAAAAGGCTTCTCCAGTCCTGGGTAACTCTTAAACCTTCAACGTGAAGAAGTGCTACTAAAGGGGTCACAAACCATTTAATGGGATTGCACTCCACTCCCAGAGCGTCGTGAGGTGACGCTCACAGCTTTTTAAGCCTATCGAAGTGCCTCGGAAAGGTGCCAAGACGCTCAGCCTGGGGAACGAACAGGAATGGTAACAGGGATTCGACATGCCTGGGTTTCTGGTCGCTCGCTCCCACCAAAACCCCTGGAGAAGGCACCTAAAACACCTGCGGGACTGCGTCTTTGCCTCTCCTCAGCTGGCCGCAAGCAACCTTCCACACTTTGCTCCCCGTAATTAGCACGAGGCGGCCTGAATCGTTTTGCCGTCCCTATTACTCTCATGCCTTTTTCATATAACACAGGAAAAGGGGAAAGACAGGAAAATGTGATTTTAAAACCACAATGGTGAGTCAGGGAGACTCAGAACAGTTACCAATTACAAACAGCAAGCTCATGTTCTGCAACTGCCTTGATTCCACTCGGCTGCCTCTTTATTAAAACTGCTTGCTGAGAGAGGATACGCGCAGAGTTTCTTAAATTTTGAGAATGAACAGACTTCATTCTTCAACACTCAGAGATGCTCAGCAGTTTGGGAAAAAAAAATCCATGATGCTCAGAGTCATTTTGCAAAAATCCCCAAACCATAGAAAAACAATAGCTTTGAACTTATATTTAATGTTAAGGGCTATTCAGGAAATGCAAAATGTTTTTTTAAATGTTTAACCATATAAACAACATCTGAGAAAGCATTTCTTATTAAACCTTTTTATGGTTACAGCTACTCTGCTGCTGCAAAAGCAACAACTTATAAAAATAAAGCTAATATTTATGGGCACTGTAGCTCAGGAAGGGACCTCTTTATAAGACACACTTAATGTAGCAGCCATTACATCTGAATCATGCTATTGCACAAAAATGAGGGGGGTTTTGTTTTCTTGTTTTTTAAACCTGGGCTAACATTTAACAACTTTAGGTAAATGATAACATGCGAAATTAATTTCCTGCAGTACAAAACAACAGAACAGCAAGGACCAAATCTGAGAGACACTGACCATCCTCCCACACCGTAAGCATCTGCAATGGGGTCGAGAAGTGGGGAACATTGCAACCACCATAAATAGGTGGGATTTGCAAAGCTGTATGGGTGATTAAAAAGTTACCGAGCCCAGTACGGCTCTGAGTTCAAACCCATCCCCAGCATCGAGCACCAGATATGATGCATCTTGTTTTAAAATCATCGTGAAGTCCAGAGGGAAAAAAACCACCCCAGTCTCCAAGAGTTGTGTCCTGATGTCTTTCTCCCCTCCCTCGTAACTGCCATCAGCCTCAATTGTGAAAACTTCTGTTCTGAACCATTCATTAAGGACAGACCTAATTACAAAAGTAAGGAATGTTACCTTTCCAGAACTGGATGGGATGACCTTTAAAGTAGGAGTTCAAGGTCATACTTAATTCATCCAAAGTCCCCAAGATGATTATTCTACAATGCATGCACTAATCAAAGCCATGTTTTAGGATTTGGCAGACAAGCTGTTCTGTCTATCAGAATAACTCACAGATGGTACATATGTGACACAACATATTTATCATGTTATATTCTTAGTTTATGAAATTTTCCCCATTGCTGAATTTTCCTGCATTCAGCAAGGGCTCTAAGCAACTGCTAGTGCCTTGGAAAGACACACTCCCAGCCTTGCTGTCTTTAAATTAGCAGAATAAAGAAAGAATCTAAAGGTTGAAGAAACTCATTCTCCTGTGTAATTGTAAAACATATTGAATTTGATTTTTTTTTTACCTTAGGTATTATTTTTTAACTTCTATTTTGTAGCTCATGTTTGTTTCCTATTCTTCAGTTCACATATTGTAGTTTCTTTTTACTCGATGTGTGCCATATTGTTTTAGCTTTTGCTCTTACTCTTTGCTTATTTATGATCCTTTTTGGACCAAAATCTCAATAAGATTTGCTTTAGGGGCTTTTTTTTTTTTTTTTTTTAAATCTTTTTTTCCAGGTAGTTGCATGCATAAGCGAACCATTAAAACTGAATCAGTTCAGTGAATCAAACTGAATGACAACAAACTAAAATGAGCAGAAACATGCCTAAAGCAACAAGCAGATTACTTATTTTACTTATTTGTAATGTTGCTTTCTTTTTTCCTCTCCTCTAGTTCTTGTGATGAAATACACAGCCACTTTTTTTTTTTTAAATACTAAGATGAGTTTTCAATCCTGAATACCATATAGATTTTATAAAGAGAAATGCCCAGAGGGAAAACACATCCACATGAGATAGGTCCCTGAAGTTATAGATGCTGGCCCAGCAACCTATTTTAAAGCTTATCATCTGGAGGAGTTAGCCAGCAAGCATGGGCAAGAGTTCACGAAAATAAACTTCCTGCTCCCAATTTCTCTAACTCCTCTTATAACTGTCTATCATTTACTCCCACTTTGCTTGTGTTTTAGAGCCTCACAGACTCGAGTCTCCTCAACCGCTGATCTTCATTTTGTACAGTGCGCCTCCTTGGATTAGCCCTTCTTAAGTGAGGACAAGAGCTAAGAGAAAAAAACCTGAAAATTAGCTTCTCTGTCTTGGAAAGAGCAAGCCAACAACCAAGAAAGAAGCTACCAAGCTTCCTATTACAGAATGATAAATGTCACTGCCATAGTCAAAAATTTTCAGTGGTTTTCACTGTCTTAGCTTTTACGCTGAAAGCCAAAACATTAATAAAGCAGTTGAAGTAGTAGGCATATAAGTCCATGAATGTCAGTAGCAAGGTTTCACATATGTCACTTTGCAGTAATAAAAGACTTCATATATAGTGCTAGGACTGAATGTTACTATTTTTATTTTTTATATGAGGAGCTAAGGACAGGAATGCAAGCAAATGGAGGAGAAAAATGAAGGCGATTCCAATTAATCATTTCCCCTAGTGACATTTTAATGCATTATTGTTACAATTATTCTCAAATGCCCTCAAAGGATCATCACACCAGCTTTCTCAGACTCCATTTTTCACCGTGGGAAATTTTAACAAGCAACCTTTCTGATCAGTTGTGATCTCTGAAGGGGCAACACCCGTTCATCCCTCTCCCTTTGTGGGAAACAGGGCTACTATGTGCACCGAAATATCAGGTTTATGATGTTATGAGAGCCTCTTTTCATTTCCTTGTATTTTCACTGGCTTGAGGTTTTCTCTGCTTGGGTTTGTTTCTTATTCACTTCTCAACGACCTTCTTGAATTCTGCATTTTCAGAAACCCACTTAAAATATGGCAAGAGAAAATATATCAGCCGGGCTGGGGAGCAGGAAGGGGGAAGAGGAGGAGAGTGGGTTTAGGTTTTTTTTTTTAAGCTATAAAGTTACTTTAATATTTTTACATTTTACAACCCATGAGTAAAATAACCTCTTATGTCTCAGCATAATTAGTTCCCCAGGCTTGGCGTGCCTAAGAGCCTCGTGTTGTTTGGGGTGCTGTTTGCCAGGGAACACTTAATATTCTCATCTATCACATGAATCAATAAAATGCAACCCTGTTTTTCACAAGGTGGCAGTGTATTAGGAAGAGTCATATGGGCTGAGTTAATTTAAAAGTAATAGACTGAAATTGTCCGCATTACTTTTATTGAACTGACAGAGCAGGTCCAGTACTGCTAAGAAATTAATTCCATTTCATGGAATCACAGAGCAAGGCCGTAAAAGTTACTGGATTTATCTTAAAAAATAATAAAAAAAAATTAAACTCAAGCTCTCATTTTTACTTCCAGAATATGAGGATTTTTAAAGACACTACTCAGGAAATGAATGGGAGAACTTGAGCTATCCCAAATGGGCCATATATCCAGGGAGCTAAATTCATGTCCATTAAAAGAAAAGCAAAAAAAAAAAAAAAAAAAAACAAAAGCTGATAACTGGAAAAAGTCAAAGTCTGAAAATTAACTTTAGGCACCTTCAAGAGGTGTGAAAGTTAGGAATGAAGTTCCCATAAATGCCGTTAATCCTCAGGGGAGGGAGGAGGCCCTTTCCAACGGCGAATTAGCACAAGTGCCCGTCACCCTTGGGAAGGTGCCCGTCCTCGCCGAGCAGAGAGCAAACGCCGGGGGCACAAGCGCCCTTGGCTAGGGGCCTCGCTCGGCTCCAGCTGGCCGAGCTCGTTCTAAAAGGACCAAAAACCAGCGGCAAAATTGCCCCCAAACTGACGACAGGGAGGATTTTCAGTGCTATACTGTGCTGCGGGGCTCCTGCCTGCCCCAGTTACAACTCATCCCCTCCCCAGCTCAGCTTCGGGTCGTTAACACATCTGCGTCCTTAATATGTTTTAATGTTGTGTCTTGAATGCATTTTTACGGCACGAGAGACGGAAGGCACGGTGCCAGAGGAGTCCAGCGAACACTCTGCGGGACACAAGCTTTATCGGGATCGGTGTCAGCAAAGCAGATCTCACCTTCGATAATACCCATTTTATCGGGACTGCCACCCGGACAAGGGGGCCACCAGGCTGCTGATCTTCACGGCAGCATATGGCAACGCACCCGTTATGGCTGCATCCCCACGCTGCACCCCCAAACTTTGCCCCTTGCTATCCTGAAAGCTGGGTCCTCAAATTGATAAATTCTCCTCAGACGTGAAATTAAAATCTTCAGCACCAAAAATATATTTGCATCCAAGGATACATGTCATTTCTCAGATCTTGCTATTTAAATCATTTGACTTTGAGTGAGATATGGGAGAAATTTAAGTTTCAGTACATTTTAGTCTCCATCACGTCAAATTTACAGCCCTGGAGTAAATCACACTGCCAAGACAAATGTCTTCACTTAAATCAGATTTGTTGCTTCCTTCCATACTTCAGAACATTAATAAAATTGGAGTTCTAGTTCATAATAATAGTTTCATCCTTACTGAGCCAGGAAAACCACAAGAAGTTCATCGGAACCTTAATTCACCCTTCCCATATGCACTTTTGTAGGTTAAGAGATTACGGTCCTCATTTTTATTAGCTGTACGAACACACATGCATTTGAACTCGAATCCTCACCAGTGCATCAGCATGCACACAGTTGGGCTAGATACACTAAGATTTGCTTTAAATGGCTTCTCTAAATGCCCTTCTCATCTTCAAACTTCCGGAAGATCAGTGCCATTGAAAACAACCAAAGAGCTCTCTGGAAAAGGGGCAAAGGCACATGGATGCAAGGGAAATGGGAGGAACGTTTACAGCTCTGAAATTATCTGAAATTTCTCCCCCAAATAAAAGAAATTTCTAACAATTGTTTTTCCCTGTCATCCTTCCAACACCTTTGACATCTGCTCTCTCAAGAGAGCCAAGTCCCTCTTCCGTTCCTGCATCTGACGCACAATTTTATGAGGTGCTACCAGCGAGGATTTTGGATCCCGTCCCCCCAGTAACACAAGGGAAATCATTTCCCATTTCCCCGTTGCAGCACCACCCAAGGCCCCCAAGCAGAGGTCAGAGCACATTGCTTTAGGCTTTACGCAACATTAAAAAGCAGACTCCTCCTGCCCCAAGCAACCAGAGGGTGGGAAGGGGGTGTAAACCGCACTCATACGACAGCAGGTCACGGAGCAGAAATCTCAGCGCGTGCAAAAGAGGCCACCCCGTGAAGTCCTTTTTAACCCACCGCTTATCTAATCATTATTCCTAAACCTAAAGATTAACGTAGATGCGGTGAGCGACACATGCCTAGATTTCTAGCGAGGGATAAGGCACATGAATGCATCTTTCTGATCGCCACCCACCGAAAGCCCCCGTGACACATGTGGCTCCGGCGTTATGCCTGGCTTGGGGAGAGCGCTCCGTAATGGGAGGCACATGTCGGAGGAAGGTTGCTGGGAGCTCTGCGCGACTCAAAATGCTTACTGCAGCATTATTACGGTAATCTTTCAGCAGGCTTTTACTCCCCAACCTCTCCCCGTTTTAACCAAACAATCCTAAGCCTGTATTAACAACAGGGTTTAATGAAAACCATACATTTCATGATGAGTGTTTGGTCATGCATGGGAGATTTGTTTCCTATCAGGACCACTTCTCTGTAGGAATATGACAAGAGATTAAATCATTAAAAATGTATAGTCTGTAATTAGTTTATCATTGCCAGAATTGCAGGAATATTTTCCAACATAAAACTGATGCCACCAGCAAGAGATCATTTTGAAAGATCAATGTTGCTGAGATATCAGAAAACAGAAAACAGAGTAATTAGGAGGCAGCATGCACACTGTTCTCCTCCATACTTTTTTTTTTTTTTTTTTTTTTTAATATACAGAACAAAAACCTTGTAAATCCAACCAGCGACGGACCGGATTCTGTGAGCCACGGACACAATGCTAGGGACCAGCAGCACTCTTAAATGACAGGGTGTTGCGAGATTATTCTGAAGCACCACCACCTTCTGAGCCTTGAGGATTTTCACTAGCTGTGTTATTTCTGAAGAAAGCAGCACAAAGCACCACAAACAGGATCTCTGTATTAGTTAATTATGGCACTGCAATATTTTCACCGGAGGCATTTTAGAAATAAACTGCAGTACAGTGATGCTGTTTGTATTGCAATAGTTAAGGTGGTTTCAGACCATAAATTATAAATCCCATTTTTCAGAGTTTATGACAGGGCTATAAAGAAAGGAACCAGCCTTAGCCAGTTTGCTTTTTATGACATAAAAAAATTAGCTATTTGAAAGCTATACATTTATGCATGAGTTCAATGGTTTCAAATGATTTTCCCCTCCTACACTCTCCTGTTCTCTGCATGCACAAAGACATGGTCACATTTGGTGGTCATTCACCTCTGCCTCCCTACGCTGCCCCATCCCCTCACACTTTACCACTTAAAATCAGATTCTTCTGTTTTTCAGCAGGAATTTGCAATCTCATGCGAGTCGGCGTTCCCAGACAACTCTCTGCGAGTATTTAGTATGGAAACATTAAAGCCATCATTTTCCATGGGAAGCTCACAGATCCCTGGAGGACTAATTTAAAGGGGTCTGGAGAAGATAATTAAGAAAAGTCAGTCTGCTGTCAGGAGGCTTAAACTCGCTGAACAGGGGCCAGCGCTTCAGCAGGAAAACATTGAGGAAAAGCAACAAACCAAAAGAAGTCGAACATGGCCCTGAAACACTAGATTTTTTTTTTTCCCCAAGGAAAATAGGAGTTTAAAGCAGAGTAGAGGGTTGATGTCAGCTTCCAGTCAGAAGAGTTTTCTTCAAAAGCAGATGTCAAACGCACCGGCTCAGAGCTACAATGCCAGCAGCCCCTGAACACCATCCCTGCCACTGAGGGCACGGGGGGACTTGCGCCATCCCACCCTCCTCACTTAGCCCGTCCCTTCGGACTGTGGTGGGACAGACTCCCTGGAGAGACTTTCTCTTTCGAGTTACTTCTTCACGCAGGAGCACCAGGATATGAACACCAACGTGTACCACAAGGATACGCAGTGCCAGACGTTGAGATAAAGGTTCCTTCTGGACCAACAGCTGCGTTGGTGCTTGGGTATTGCCTCTTGGGCGCCTACCAAGCCGCCGCGCACCGACCTGAAAGCATTCAGATCCGCGACAAGTCGCTCTGCAAATGGGATGCAGGATCCTAAGTCACTTGCACACTTTTGACTGCTCTTCCCGCTGCTCATTAATATTGCTGAAGTGCTTTATGGTATTCAGTTGGAAAGCACTATAAATGCAAAATGTTCTGCAATAATCAAGCAAGTCTTTTAGCATACAATTTGATTTTATACGTGCTTTTCATACTCGCAGTGTTTAACAGCTCTAGGCAGCAATTAGTTTGTTAAAGATAAAACAGTAGGTAACAGTGAAAGCATAGTTTTCCCTGACCCCAAAGCTGTTCACTAAAGAAAACCAATTCAACTGACAGCTAGGCTACCCTTTTCTGCTGAACTGGGATAAAACGCAACACTTTTTCCTCCTCAAAATTACACTTCCACAGCTAGGTACTCCTTCAATCGGAGCATAATCAAAGCTACCTTTAAATACTCACATCTAGGGCTGTCACAGCCAAGTTGGGCTAGTCTTTCACCCCAGTATGCCCAATGCAGTTTCCTAGTATAAAATAACCACCAAAACAGCATTAGCATAGTTAGATGTTGCACCTTCACCTTGCAACAGTAAGCAACGATGCTCAGTTGCCTTATTTGCCTCTCAGTTGACTGTGAATCTGAAGGTCCCAACAAGGTTTTATATTTAAACCGTGCATTTCCAAATTCGGCATACGCAGAGGTGCCCATCTGGGCAGGTGCCGCCTAGGGCGAAGCCCCCGACCTGCCTGTTCCTATGCATTCAACAGAGCCGGTAAGAAAAGGCGGCTCGCAGATATCGGGGGAATCAGCTTGGGTGCAGAAGCTACATCTCTGTTCCCACTCACTCAGCTCATTACTTGAGATGATAACGCCCATGATTATGCAGATATCTCTAAAGGGAATAAGTGAATCCATTAACCAACTTATGGAAACACTTGCATCTAAAAAAAAATCGCACGTGCTTTGAGAAGGGTGGACCCCTGGGTGTTTAGCAATATCCTATTGCTGTGCAGAAATACAGAATTATAGAAACAGTAAAACTCATCTCCCCAAGCTGACACTGAACGTGTCACCAAGACTTTTCTAGGTGCATAAAACAAACTTAATTTAGATTATATACACACACACACACATATATATATATAAATAAATGAGAGGGAATGTACAGCAAAATCACTTATCAGATATTAGTCACAACTTCCTGAAAGAGATGTGATACTTCTGTCTGAACCACACTGAGTTCTTTAAATTGAGATACCGAAACCTCTTCAACATCATTAACCTGGACTGAAAATAATCAATAAATAATCATTTTATGTGTAAGTATGAAAGGCAAATGCCTAATACATTAATTGTGAAACCCCTTTCTGTACTAATGGTTGCCATAACCTGAGGGATCGATTCCATTATGGATATTTACACAGTGACCTATTAGGAATACACGGAAGTATCATTTTTTACATTGATTACCCATCCTTAAAACAGATAGTAATGTATACTTAAATGCATGGATTGCAAAAATCATTTTTAACCTTTATTACATACTCTTTGTTGAAAAGGAAATCGTTTGAGCATCATGGTATGAAGGACACAATTTCAATTTATGTCTTAAGAACGGAGGACGAGCTATGCAGTTATGAGTGAATATAAGCCACAAAAACAAAAACAAACAAACAACCCCCCCCAACCCTCCTTTATTTTTAATAGTCGGGCAAGTGAGAGCTAACTAAAATATAAACATCTGTAATCTCAATCTGAGCAAACAATATTGACATTGCTGGGGATCCCGAAAATAAACACACATTAAACTTTTACAAGTTGCATCTCCTTTTGCAAATGCTGGAAGCAAAATCCCCCTTCCAAAGCGCTCCAGCGGGAAGCGGCATCGACTCCCACGAGCACCCCGGGGCTGGAGGCCCTGCTTCCGCGCTTCACAGGCTTGCCCGGCCTCGAGTTTCCACTGGTGCAGCAAACAGCAGGGCAACCGGGGACATAACTGCAAATCCAACCAGGAGCCGCATGAAGAGCCTAAAGCTTACCGGGAAATGCCCGGCACGGAAACCGCCTCCGGCAAGAGCCTCGGGCAGCTCGCCGGCCTCCACGTATGGAAGTCAATAGTGACAAAATACCATACCCCTGCAGAGGGGAAACAAATGTTACGGGTTTGACAACTAGAATCACCGTTATTTGTGCATATCTGGAGAAAAACGGAGCAAATTTAACCAGCGACGGTGGCGCCTCTGCGCAAAGCACCAGGCGAGCGCAGTCCGGGTATCTTTAGGTTAGTTTTACAACTGAAGAGGAAAAAGGGCTTCTTCTCACGGTGCCGTCGCTCTAGGTAGAGCTTTCGTGGGGAAAAGAGAAGGAAACCAGCTGAACGCTCCCAGCGCATTCAAAGCGAGCCGTCACCAGGTTAACTGAGCGCCCGAGCCGGTGCCTCATACCTGCTCCCGGCAGATCCACTCAGCAATTATCAAATCCATTCCCCAAATCGCAGACGCGCCCGTCGTTCCCCACGGCCGCCCCCGCAGCCGTCGCCAAAAGCCGGGGGCCCGGCCCCCCTCGCACGAGCGCTGCGCGTCAGGTGAACTGGAGGTCCTATTCAAGCCACAGCTTCCTGCCAGTTCCCATCTCTTCCTCCACCTTTCACGCCTTGAGCTGCTTAAAACGACCAAAACCCATCGGTTTGGAAAGTGCTGAACCTTCTCGCCCCTCCGGCGAGCCCGGAGGCGGCGCGACACGGATCGTGCCGGCCGCGCCGACGAAGCCCCTGTCAATACCGAGAGACGGAGGTAGGAATAATCCCTTCGACGTCTTCACGGAGCAGCCGCCGCACATCTTTCCAGCCCTTTATTAGAAACTGGATTTTTTTTTTTTTGTAGGATAAATAGGCTTTTTTTCCAACGCGAGCGTCTCCCTGGCTAGAGACAGCGCACATAGGCGGCGCAATCACGGAGCCAATACCGTCCCGCTGCCTTCCTCCGGTCCTTCACAGCAGCACTCGTTAAAAATGAAATTTCCAGTGCAATTTAAATTCTCTCAAAACGCACACTTTTGGGGGAATCTGGTGAGCCTGTCTAGAGGAAGCGCAGAGCTAAGTCTCCCGCTGTATTTCCATACATTTGCGCACGCTGCTTATCTGCATGGCCGTTATTTCAAGCATGCCCACGCTATTCTCGTGTCCTGGGGTGTGCATCACAACTCCGGAAATAATTCCCCAGCATCTCCATAGAGGCGTGGACGAAGCAGATTATGCTAACGGAAAGAAACAGCATTAAGTTTAACCCAGCAACTTTTGGGCGTGATTAGCAGGGTGAATCTCCGCCTACAGAAGCACAGAAATCTCTTCGGTGCCCGGCTCCCCCTCCTCTCCTCAGCACAGGGGCTGCAGAGCTAGCGCCCTGGGAGCTTTACATTTGAAGCATCTCCCGCACAAAACACCTGCCATCCTAAGCACTGCAATCTCTCAAACCTGCTCTGCACGAGGCACCAGCTTAATCTTCTGAGCATCCTTTCTTTTTAAGGCATAAGCAGACTGAACTTCCCGAGCCGCCTCCTTCAGCAGCGGTGGTAGCTGCATTAAAATACAGTAAACGCAAAAGGACCGATAACACCGCAATGAATGCATTATCTCAGACCCCAGATTGCTATAACTTTACAAAAGTAAAGAAATGAACCTAAGAACAGACTTTAAATACCGTTTCAAGGATAAGGTATCGATGTATCGATCTCCTGAGTGCTATTATCAGATGGCGCTCTCTGGGTGTCAGGTGAATTCATTCATCGCTAGAAAGACAAACCAGGTTGTCAAGGACTGAAAATCATCCCTGCTAATTATTTCTCTCCTACTGTCCTTTCCAGCTCCAACTTCTGGCTGCTGCCAAATTACTCCTCACAGCGGTTACCAAAACCAACAATGTTTTCTTTTATCTTATTTAATTAAGGTAGGAAAACATCTGAACTAACTCAGCTAATAATTACAGCAGTACCATGTCAGACTCGATCACAGTTAGGTGTTTTACTACCTCAAGTTTTCAGCAGGCCAAAATGGTTTGCTAGGAAACTTTCTCTGAAATGAGAGCTTGCCTTTCTTCTACAGAAAACATTAATTTCCTTTTACATGTTCTCATTCCCAAACTCCTCAGAGCTAAGTCCCGCATCTTAGCTCTCACATGTTTCATATATATTTTATATTTCTTTTCTTTCAAACGGAACAACATAGTTCGAGCTGAAAGCATCCAGAAATTGCTGTTTTCGGTTTCTGGAAAGACTAACGTGTGAGTGTTCGATCCTGCACCCTGGACAAGCAGCAGCTTCCCCCAGGGCACAGGCGGCAACAGGACAGGCGGCGCGGCATGCACAGCCCCGGCGCTGCAGCGGGAACGGGAACGTTTTTACCAGAGGTGACGGGAGGAATATCTGTTTTAGTTTTGACCAGCTTGAGTCTTGGTCTTGCTACTACGAGGCTGACTGCTAAATCACCATATGGTTCAGTGGGAGGGCTAACAGGCCTTTCATAAATGGTACACCAGCAACAACAGCATGTGGCTTTCAACATGACTTAGTAAACAGCATGTGGTTTCACCAGCCGCGCCTGATACGACTGAAGCTATCTACTTCGGGTGTTTTCTGGGGGCAAAGGCCCCTAAAAATTTTCCTAGTTAAATGGGGAAGGAGGGGAATATCAGATGACGTTGACAGGAGAAAGACACAGCTAGGGATTTTTGGATGGGCGACTCCATTTACGTTCAGGAAATAATGGGTTTTATTTTTACTCTCGAAATTTCATCTTTTGAATGCAGCTCATTACATGAGCGCTCACATTTCTGCCTCCCAAACAGAATGAGACCTCTCAAGCAAAGAATTTCAAATGAATCTTTTTTAAAACCTTCCCGTTATCTCCAATCTCCTATTTTGAACTGGATGCAATGACATTTCTTTTTCTTAAGAGATATTATGGTCCTGCCTGGTATGTGCCACCACAAGATTAAATGTGTCAGTCAACTCTCAGCAAGCCACCTTCTCCTCAAGAGCACCAGTCTGCCCTAAGAGGCTCTGGACCTCAGAGAAATGAGGGCAGAATTTCCCCCTTAACCAAGGCTGATAAGAAACTAAAGAGGTTTCCTCTTCTTTATGGATGATTTCTGTCATTTTGGCTACTCATCTGTGGGTCGTTTTGCATTTTAAGAAGATTACTGCTACTCTTTGGGAACCCTCGAGCACTGCATGCAGGCATCGAGCACCAAATTTATCTTCGCTGGAGGAACTGCCACCCTGAAGGAATGGAAGGGCTTGACGTCCGGAAAAAAAAATCACCTGAGATCACCTGAAATCATCCTTATGGCACCCCAGTTAAGGGAGAAAGCAAATGCAAACAGTATTCTGGGTACACACTTCAAAACAGACAGTACAGTTAAAAGCTCTATAAAGGCAAACGTGACAAAATTCAGGAAAACTTTATTTAGTCCATCCCTGCCAGGATCAAGTCCCAAAGGTCCCTTCTCCCTCTGTACCCAGGAGACGTGTGACAGATCTCATGCTAATGCATACTTTTAACTCTCAAGTTGCGCTCACCACCCCGGGCGAACAAGCAAGCTGGCTCTTAGGTCTCCACCCTTATTCGGTGTCTGTTTAAAATCTCATTTTCCCACAATCCCTGAGAAGAATGATTCATCCTTAACTTATTCAGGAGACAGTTTCAATCTTCTTTTCCTGGACAATTAGCAGCCCCCTCTGGAGACACTAACACTCTTTTGGCAGACCATGTGCCATTTTCTGTGCTTGACTAAACTATTAACAAACTGTTAGCCCACCGCGGGGGGAAAAGCTCTTTTCCACCTGGTAACGCTATTTCAAATTCTGGTGCGAAGCCAAGATTTATATTTCATACCAACGTGGAAATCAGGAGCTACGTTTTACAAAAACTCCTCCACGGTCAATGGACAACGATCCCCAAGCCCTCTTTGCGGGATACGGTAACAAAGATTTTCCTGTCGAGGGAGCGAGCGGCCTGGAGGCAGCCAGGAAACAAAACGAGCTGCAGATTTCCTGGAAACATGAGCCAGTTTTGCCTCCCTTCTGAAGTGACAGGATAAAGCAAAGCCCCTTTTGAGGACAGCCAGCCTAGACAGGACGGTGACAGAAAAGGACATCACTGGCTTCTCGAGGCATGTGCTGAAAAGCCCAACTAAATAGGGATTCACGATTTTTGCTTATTAGGCTGGGTAAAAAATGTAGGGAGCAAGAGGACACATGTATTCTGGGATATGACTAATTTTCCCCAAATCATTTTTTCTTCAAAGAAAGACGAGTGCTGTATGTCTTGAAGCATGAGCAAACACATACCTTTTTCTCTTTTCCAACCGCTTGATTGTTTTTTCATTCCTACCAGACAGTAAACACTTGCTGTGTTTTACATCCTTTTTCAACTTCAGTTAACCTTCCCATCCTGTCTGGAAATACAATGCCTGTGAACTGGGGAAATCACAGGGACTATATTCATACCGCTGCCTGATCTCTTACATCATGTGAAGCTTTATCAGGGAAAAAACAAAGCAATTCATCGCGGCGAAGTCTGCGGTTGTATCGGCAGCAGCGGCACTGCTGTAGCACAGAGCAGGAACTCCGCTGGGGCAGGCACTGCACAAACCCAGGAAAAAGACACTTTCTGCCCCAAAAGGCTGTTAAACCAAATATAAGAGACACTGGAGGGATTCAGCTGGGAGGGCATGAAAGAAACTCAGCACGATAATACCAATCGGCACAGTCTGCAGTGAATGCATTTTGCAGCCTACCTCCCGAAAGAATTAAAAAGCCTTTTGGTGACCCTCCTTGTAAAATCAGCTTTAATCACAACTTTCTTGGACCCATGAACACCAGACAGCAAGATGCATCTTCCTTTTTGGTCAATGCAAGCTTTTGATCACCATCACTCAGAGAACACTTCTTTAACATGTGGTTTAACAGAACTAAAGCAAAACCTGAATAAATGTACTGAGTTTTCTGACTTCAGATGTGTCTGACGCAATTTATTCTCTTGGTATGAAATTACGGCAACTGTTTAGAATTCTTTAGGAAAAAAGCCCACAAAAATACAATCAGTAAAACAACAGTATAATAGGCATTTTAAATCATTTCCTGCTTGCTGACTTAAATCATGATTAACATTGGTGAACTCTATTCCCACTGTTTGAGACCCAGTGAAACAGCTTCCATGGGAAATACTGCTAGACAAGCTACCAACAAGTCCGTTAACCGTATTAAGGTTTTGTTTTTTATGTGCCAAGGAAACATTATCACTTCTTAACACATTTGTGCAATGTTTCTCTTTTTTGCCAAATGTTATCTATCTTTGTTATTTCTAGAGGGCCTACTGGAATAACTACTAAGGGTCACACATCTCAAGAGGAAGACGTTCCAAAGTCCCAGGACTATCACACTTGCCTAAAGGAAAGAAGCAGGGCTGAGCACTTAGCAAACATCTCCTGTTTTTAATCACTGAACTAGGACCCTTTGGTACAGCTGACCCAAAGAGCACCACATGCAAACACATCCAATGGGTGTACTCAGAGCACCTGTAAATGTGCTCACATCGGGGGCCCTTTACTGATCTGTAAGGCTCACAGAATTCATGCATGCAGATTTTTTCTCTCCAAAAAAAAATCTGTCTGTGCCTAAGTTCCAAAACATAAAAAGTTATGAACTGCCAATTTTGGAAAATTTGGCTCCCTTCAAGACTGAAGTGGCCAAACACTTTCATTTGGGAGCAATAAACCAGGTTCTCCAAATCTGTGTCCTCCAGTAGCTGCAGGAACAAGTTCCTCTCCGCAGCGCTAGTGAAGCCCTGGTGTCTAGCCACACTGAAGTGGGTGCTTCTGTCTAGGATGCATTTGCACAGAAGGATGCTGAGGATCAGCTGACTTCTCACCTCGCCTCTAACTTGGGTCAAAAAGCCTTGGTGCACCAGTGGAACAGCCTTCCTACCTGGGTAACCTCTCCCCACCACCACCTGGGACAGGAGGTGTGATGGGTGGTACTGAGAAGAGTCCCTGCTAAAAGCTCCCTCGAGTCTATCCAACTCAGCCTTGTCCCTTAGCTAGGACCAGATGGAGTCACAGAAAGAGACTTCCTCGTAATGAAATGCTTCTGCCTTGCAGAGGCCAGCCAAATATTCTTAGGTAGCCACCTAATACGGTGAAGCAGGAGAAATAGCTACCAGCTGCTGCCCTCCTCCTTCCCCTCCCATAATCAAGTACTCCAGAAGATCGGAAGCTAGCAAGCTCCCACACATACTTGCTTCTTTTCCCTTTTCTCACTATATTGAGCGCCCAGAGTGAATGCCTATAAACTCTCTGGCCTAAGTCCCCAGTAAGCTCTGCAGTATGAAAGCTCACCGTTACAGCAGGAGGGAGAGTTGCCCATTTTTCTAACTCAGACAATCCCACATTTCAAGCAACAATCCTATTGAATCTGCTACCTTTCATTAAAGTAGCTCTTATAACTCTGTCAAATTCTCCAACCTTTGTATTGATTTTTCTCCTATTCAAAATAACTCTCCTTTACAACAAGAGCTGGCTGTCAGCCTCTTATCTCTTATTTTCACCCAATCTGATCCTCCTTCTCCTTGCCCGTCTTTCCAGGTTCCAATTAATCATGTAGAAAATCAGGGATTTATATTAAGAGGAATGTACAACTCTGAGCTCATCATTAACATACTGTAATTGCAGTGTAGTGCTACTGGCTCAGACCTTTTCAACAAGACAGTGGAAATCCTTTGGGGAAAGCAGGACATTCCCATTAAACACAAAAAGAATTGTACCTGGTTCATGTTACTGAATAGTTATTGCAAAATACAACTCTGGATGCCTTCTAACACTTGCATCTAACTCTGGAAATTACTGGGGTCTGGCACGCAGTGGGAAGATGCTACCATAAAAACAAACTGCTGTTACTTCCCTAAATTTTGTCTAGGTCTCTACACAAACAGTCCCAAGACACACAAAGCCCTCCACTAACCATATTTCAGTTTCAGACCATCCTCTCATGTTTCTTCTTAATTATCACGGGGCATTCACAGAAAAGATCAGCCAGATGGAGATTAAATATTTCACTACTACAAGACGAAGCATCCTGCACTAAAATGGAACCTTGATTGCAATAAAGTCATTAATTAAAATCTCAACTGATTCTCGTGTCACTATACGGGAGGCGCTAAAGACAACTGCGAGGAGACAGTGCATCAGCTACACTAAGGAAAATAAAACAGTAAACCAGACAGTTATCAGATGCTCGACTTACACTGCTCATGGTCTTTGCAGTGCAACATGATGGAAACCCAAACAACCATGAGCCCAATAAATTGATCTGTTTTATGTCTTATAATTAGAGCACACTTATTTTCTGATGATGAGAAACCTAAACAAGAAGAGCAAAGAGGAAAAGTGGTGGAAAAGCCTGGTGGAAGATAAGGCAGAGAAGCATTTTTAGCTTTTCATCATCTTGTATTTTTGAAGTATTTTACAGCTATCTAGACCCTAGAAGATTGTGGGGAAAGTGGAGACAGAAGACTAAGAAAACAATCTGGAAAAGAAACTGCAAATTGTTAATTTGAAACAAAAAGAAAAAAAATAATTAAGTTTGAAAATCCCCAAGCCATCTCCTTGCCTGAATAAGTCAGGTGTGCTGCAAGAGATGCAGACTGAACAAGCAGTGCATGCGAAATTCCCTGGGAAGCCCAACACACAGACATCATGAGCGTGAAGCCAAGTCGTCACTAGAAGTTTCACCAGCAGATCTCCCATCAAAGTCACTGGGAGCACTAAGTATTCCCATGTAACTGCAGATTTGGTCCTTGGAGAGAACATTACAGTCAAATTACTTCAGACCGTCAAAGTGTCTCACTGTGATATATTCCCAATGGCCCTGTTTAGGTCCCTCCATCATTTATTGACTTCTACTTTGCTACATCCTGCCAGATGGAGGCAAGGAAATTTGAAGAGCAACTAGTAAATGAAATATAAGGAAATAAAACCAGTGCTGGCTCTCTCTTTCACAATTAGTCTTTACTTGAGATCTTTGTAAAGTTAAAATTACCATATATGCTGGATGCCAGAGATAATAAACCTAGCTGCAACACAGCAACATAGTGTGTTAGTCCTCTCCTGGAAATCAAGAGAACATACTGTGGTATGTTCTTTTAATATGTCAAAAAAAGCATGGAAACCTAAACAGACTTACAAACGCAGCAAGTGTAAAATTAAAGGATGAAAAAGGTTCCAATTTTAACATTAAAAAGTATATATTCCCTGCCATCCACAGGCAGATAAAAGGTTGAACATTTACCATAAATGACTCCAGGCGTGATGGAAGGAATTAATATTCAGGATAACCCCCCCAAAACATTAACTAGTCTCCGTTTATTCCCTGTAATAAAGATTTTCATGCATTGAGTATCACACATTTCTTCTACGTTAATGACACAGGTTGTCCTCTGCAATAATGCAAAACACGAAGATTTAAGTGATAAGAGGTATGATAGCACAAGGTGATAAACTTTGGGAAGGAGATCTGAGCATTCAACTTAGAGAAACTAGCTCTAGACAACACTGAAGTTAGTCTTAGTGTGTACATTCAAAGGGAAAAGCAAGAAAATCAAAGAAGTAGCAAGAAGAAAGATACCATTAGAACCTGGAAAGCCTTCTAAGACACATGCTTAAGGGAGGGCATGAATTGTTAATGCAAATGATTGTTTATAATAGTAATTTAGTGAAATGAATCAACATAAAAACTGGTTAATCAACGTGAAAGGGCACTGGCTCTTCATTTTCTGCTGGAATGGCTTGTGGGCTTCTTGGTTTTGTTTCTTTTTTAAAGGAGAAGAACTAGAGCTCTCCAGCAACATGCATGCTGGAGCTTGTGGGTACAAAAATCACACCACGATTTCAGAAGCCAACTTGATGTTCCTGTTACCAATTTGGCCTAGACAGCACAAGTTTGTTCATGTAAGATTAAAGGAATGAGGTCTCTATGGCATACTGCAGTATGGTCCTTGGAATAAGATTCTCATTTACTAAATAAATTACTGTATATTACTGTATAATGGTGTTCACATTATAACTGACAATTAGCGCCATTAAAGAGAAAGCTCATAAACAGCCAAAGCTCACATCAAATTAACACAGTCATGATTAAAATCACTCTTCTGATTTCTGCTCTTCACAGAAATAATCAGCATTTTGCATAAAAATGAGTACAAGGCAGCTAAAAATCACAGTTATGCTGGGACGGTGGGACTGAAAGCAGCTAGCACAGCTCTGCCGTGTCAGCTGCAGCCGCCTATGAAATATTAAGTGCACAGGTTTGCCTCCCGCTGCAGGTAGCCGGGACGGTGCCCTCCGCGCCTGAACCTCTGAGCAGGCAGGGCTGCTCACCCATGCATCAACGCTGGGGATTAAAGAGCTGCAATTACTACTCTTGGCTCTAACAAGGGAAACCTGGGTTCTCTCCTGGCCTGAGGGTAGCTCTTACGCTTTATTGGAATTTTGTCACTTCAACATTTAAACGGTTTCTAGCGTTTGCATGTTCATTTATACCACTTTGACTTCAGAAACAAAAAGAAAAACCTGAGCAAATATAACAGAGAAGAAGAGTAGCAAAATACAAAGGAATCAGCAATTTGTTAAAATGTAGAGAATGCAACATTAAAAACTTTTCTTTAGTTGAAGAATAAAGGAGACTTTTTCTAAACTGGCACAGAGGCCACGTCCTCCTTATCAGAATTAGCGCTCCAATCTCACAGCAATACACTAACAGTGCCGCTTTAATCTTCAGCATCGCACCACTAATTACTAGTCTTGCCCAAATGATGGTGCTAAAATGGGAAGAAGGAGAGAAAAAGATTGAGACTTCAGGTCAATGCTGACCAGGCCTGGTATCACGAACTGGCACATGGACATCTCTGTTCATAGAGGCAACTTCAGATACAGCCAAGCTCATCATGGTTTCACAAGGCTTCAGTATCAGCAAGGAGAATCTAATCAATAAATAAGCGATCAAGACCACATAATGATAGAAACCATTTAAAATACTGTTCCCCATGCTATGAATTGAAAAGGAATCACAATACACTACATATGAATAAAAGCACTGCAAGATAATATGCCTTTGATCCAACATGCCTTTAAAGTAGGAAATAAAAGGACGTTCTCATATATCTTACCAACTAATTTAACATATAAATCACAAAAAAATATGATCCAGATGGGCTTCAATGAAGGAAACCAATTAACGTAGACAGCCTTACCATCTGACACATTAGTTGCAATAATAAAAACCAAACAACATGGTCAAACAATAACACTCTGTATTATATCTGACATTTCTAATTAGTTTCTGCATCCTCTTCAAGAAGAAAGACTAGCAGCAAGCATTTTGTTTCCCAGAGGAAAAAACTTCTAAACTTCATGTGGATACAGAGTGAAGTCTATGGATGAAGCTGATCTATCTGCATTCCTTTGGGATGTGCTTGGAACTAATGGGTTTTGCATAGTCCACATCTGGTTTCACAATTAGGTTCAAAAAATATTTGCTTTCAACTGCATTGCTGCTCTAACTGCTGCAGACCGGAAATGCCAATACCTGAGCACTTAAACGCCGTACCTGCGTCCACAAACTCAGAGCAATCAGATTGATTTGGCCTTTGCTTTCTGTAGGATGGCATTTTGTTTTTTACAGCTTTCCTAGAAATGCCACTTCTCAAACGAAGTACAGTATTTTGGCACAGACCTCCCAGCATCTGGCAGTTGGGGTTGCATCAGACAGTTGCAGCCTGAACTACAATTAGCATTACAAATTTAAAGCTCCACTATGCATACGTGTACAGTGACTTTTTGAGAGGTCTAATCCCAACTGTAAGGACTATTTTTGTACATATCGGCAAGAGGAACACTGTTCCATCAACTTAGACCTACTGAACACCCTTTAAAAACCACCCATGAAAATCCTTTTCAGCAGATGGTTTAATAAAGTAGATTGAAATTTGGAATTCTTGGCCAGGAGGTACGTAGCATCACAATGGGGAATGCCTTGGTTTAGAAACCTCTCTTCCTTAAAAAAAATAAAGGAAGAGCCATGGGAATTCTGCTAATGCCATCATGCCCTGAAAGGTCAGAGTCAAGAGATCCATGTTCTCGCAATGAATGCAACTCACTGAAAATTACATTTTTGTTACTAGAATTAAACCCATCTGATACAGCAAATTGTTGTGCACAGTATTCAAAAAACAACAGCGACCTAAATTCAGAAAGGCAGGCTCCTCTATTTTTTTCCCCCCTTCTAAATTTTAAAGCAGAATAAATTAGCATTCCAACCAATTGAAACAGAAATAAAGAATATTTAGAACACAGGGAACTTATTCCTTAAGAATTTGCTTTTTCTCCAAAGCAAAATAACTTCAATTCTTCAAGCTAGCACCAAATAGCCTTGTCATCACAAGAAAGGGTCTGTGAAGTGGAAATACTATTTCTGACACAAACAAGCAGTAGCCCAGGGTCCTTTACTACCTCCACTCTCTCAAATTTCCAAAGAGGAGTCGACTGGCTCTGTAGACTTCCTGAGCGCTCCTCCTGCAACCCAAAAAGAGCAGTTACAAACACCAGTATTGCCATCCAAGAGAGACAGGGCGGCACGAGAACATTTGGGCTTTTGCTCTGTGCGTGCAGGGGCGGCCCGTCATGGGAAATCACGGCCCCGTCAAGCCAGAAGCTGTCACAACAGCTCGTAAGAAAAATCCCTGCCTCGCAGATCATCCAACCTCAAGGAGTCAGACAGAAGTGGGAAAGAAAAAGATGGTTTCTCATTCATGCGACGGGGGAGCTGGAGCAGAAAGATGAGAATGGTGGTTTTCAGTGAAGCACAGAAGCCGGCCACAACCTCCCTTTGTGCTTTGGAAGTCTGTCCCACCCACACAAACTACTCTGAGGGTGCTCATCTGATCTCTGGTAGGCAAAGGTAATTCCAGATAACATCAGCTTTATTTCACCATGCAAAACCTTGAGTATAAAATAAAAATCATCAGCAAACTCTGCTAACATAGCAAACGGATCTCACTGCAGACAGATGGACCCAGGGCTAGTGGGCACCATCCAAGACCCCACCACGCTGGGCATCATGGTGGCCACGATGCAAAGGCTGTCCCTGCCATCCAAAGGATGCCTTGGCTCTCAGCTGCGGACAGCTGCACGGACCCTGTGCCCGGACCACGGCCACACTGGCAGGATGCAGTGCCAGAGTCGAGCCCTCGCTTCCGCAGCAGCGCAGCCCTCGGCACCAACAGCTCACAGCACTGGGATGGGCGCTGTTTGTGCAGATCTATCCTGACGTACCGCTAGTACGAGACAAGCGACAGCAGCTGAATGAAGGTAGGGAGAGGGCCGTATGCATGCAAGGAAGTAGCGCCGACAAAAGACAGCAGTCTTGGCACAACGGCTCCCAAACTGCGCCTAGTTACTTGTTTGCAAGCACCATGGGAAAGAAAAGATTTGGAGGAGGATGAGGTCACTTTGCAGATATTTGCAAGGAGATCCTCCCACACATGAAAAGCTTATGGGAGAAACCAGAAAAGTGGCTGTTTGAAACTTAACCCATGGGACGTAAAAGCTGGCAAGGCGAGCAAAGCAGAGCTCAAAGCTGACATTGCAAAAGCACATAAGAGATGATAGATAGAGTGCTGCGAGGGCCGGAAGGGCCTTGAAAGTGATATGTTCACTGAAGGAAACATTGCCCTATTTCACAGCCATCTCAAACTACTGCGATACATTCCGGTTTTATTTTTTTCGCGAACATAAGCGCATGTCTTTCCACTCACCTCAACAGGGAACCTCTTGCCATTGATGCTGTGCTCAGAGCCAGCCGATCCGTTGCTTTGACCCCAGTGAAACTCCACTTTCTCTGCCTTGAATCTGCCTGGCAGCCCGGCGCCACTCACAAAATACTCGTCCTTCAGAAGGATGGCAACTGTACACCCAAGGCAAGGAGAAAGACAGGCTTAGCACAGTTTTCCTGAAGCATTTATAGTTGTTGCTCATTACACTAAAGCAATTTTTTCTAATGTAAGTAAAAGGCAGGGGGATCATTTTCCTCCTTATAGGGGTTGTTAAAAAAAAAAAAAAAAAAAAGGCTACAAGTAATGCTGGCTAATTAGGGAAGTGATTATGAAGCTACACAGATTACAGAACATGGCAAAAACCTCCAAATTTCTCAAGGACTTTCTGCCCTCTTCCTTGGACTTTGATTAAAATTTAAATGGCAAACTATCAAAAGACTGTTTAATGTGGTTCCAGGGACTAATGGCTGACCACGCATCTCAGCCCTGCAAATAACTGAAGGTCTGCAGATCACAAACCAGGAAAAGAACGGATCCTCTGTTTGTTGGACTCCCTCTACTTTGGTGGGGCAAAAAAGGAGTCCTGTGACTCAGCTCCATCTCTACTGATGGATGTAGCAGGTACTTTCCTTCACCTCCCTGTTCCTCCTTTTTGTAGGACGCAGAGAGTGTCAGCGACTTTTTGGAGACTCACTCATGAAAAGCCCTTCATAAGAACTGGGTTTTATTACAGTAACTCTGACATTATTTGGTTCATTAAAGGTCAAAAGGATTTTTTTTTCTTTTCATTTCCAAATGCCTTTGTATTTTGCATGACAATAAAAGCCCTAGGTCCTAACAGAGGGCAAAGTGGTCTGGTAGTGGTCATCTGGAAGATGTTATATGTCACAGGAGAGGTCTATGGTCAAACTAAGAACTGAATCCAGCTTTCCAAAATTCCTGTGTGCTACTCTCACTACAAAATCGCCTACCTTTCTAACATCTCCCACTTTTAATATGCACAATTCCTAGGAATGGCTCCTTACAAAACCCTTTCTTCTTGTCCCTTACAGAAAGGTTGCTTAAAAACAGAACTAAAATTAGGATTTTCTTCTAAAAGCCATTGCAGACCACCACTTACTGTGCCCAGAATGCTGCGATTAAAGATTTTTTAATGGGAAAAGCATAACCCACAAGGATTCTTCTGTGTTCTCATTCCAACTGTGTCATCACAACAGGAACATTAATATAAATCCATTTTTATTATGTAAAAGGGAGGATTTTATTCACTGCTGAAAAAAAAAAAAGGCTAGTTGTGAAATGCAAGTTATTCCTCAACTGGTGAATCACTGCTCTTGCTGCAGGCTAGACTTTCTGCCACACCAGGGCTGCTCTCGCCATGAGTGCAGACAGTTGTCCAAGGAAGCCTCATCTCAGGTGCAATTGTGCAATTCAGAAACATCTAAGCACTAAGTTGTTTATGTTAAAAATGTCTAAATGTCAAATGGCATTAGATGCTTCTAAATTGCAACAGTGACATCACAGGGCTCTTTTCTTCCATGATTTCTTGTTCTTTTGACACTCCCTTTGCTTCCAAGCATTTGTGTAGGAAGAACAGTGATGAAGGACTAGCTATAGGATACTGTCCCTATCAGCCAAGGGATTATTGGTGGCCACTATCTCCTTACACCAAATCTGTGAAACCTGAGTGACTAAAAGTACCACTGCTCTCTGCTTCCCTTAAAAACTTCTCAATGGGCTCCGCAGTATTTTAAATACCGAAAATCTCATTCAATTGGTTATAAATTCCATACATAAAATTGTAGGGGATGAGGAATACAGGAAAGCAGATTCATGTGCATCTGTTGAAAATGTCTGTGGGGATTCAGTTGCATCTAATAAATATTTGATAGTTCCTAAATCATTTATGGCTCTGTCAGGGGTCATTTTACTTGTTTTAGATGAATAATTAAAAGGATAATTAGGAGGACGTACAATCTGAAATGTTCATCTAATTGTTCATTTTACAGTATTTCTTACACTGCTGAGCTGTACAACACGTGTTCCCATCACCTTCCTGTCCTAGCAGCATCCCCTTATCGCCAGGAATTTGGGGGCTTCCTTCTCTTCCATGGGATTTCTAGAGTCTCCCAGAACCGGAAGAACCAAACATCCCATTACTGGGCTTCTGGAGTCACTGCTTTTATCCAGTGATTGCTGTAGAGCATGCAGCAAGGAATCAACTGAGAAAAAAATATATATATAAAACTAAGTGAGTTGAAAAAAGGGTTAAAGCGCGCAGTGCTGGTGAGGGTGCTGCTCCCACGGGCACACTGCTCCCCAGGGCAGGTCGGGCTCCAACAGCCTCAGACCCGGCTGACACCCGCTGACGCTTAATTACGGGGTGGCACACGGGCAAAAACAGCTAACGCAAACGCAGCTATGAAAGGTGCTGACGTTCTCCCAGTGATCTTTACCACTTCTACAGGGGGAGACCTGAACCCACAGCAGTGCCCGTGCAATCATGCACAAGAGCATTTCTAATCAAGACGGGGCCTAATGAAGCCGCTTTCATTTTCTGAACGAAGCTTTGCTTTCTGCACGTTTTCTGCCCTTTACCCGAGATGCGCGGGGGGAGATGAGAAGAGTACAAGAAATCTAAAGAGCAATAACCCCTTTACCTTTTAACATTTCAGAGCATAAAAATAACTAATTCTTCTTTTCAAAAAAAAAAAAAAAATCTAGTCGAATAGCAATAACAATAATCCAAGGAAAACATTTCTTGCTGGTTAATGAGTGCCTAGGTTAAGGGCCTTTGGCTTTCCCTCATACCCTTGTCTCTCTTATCCAGTCATTAATAGCTAAGAAATGCCCTCTACGTCCGTCACCACTGCTTAAACAGATGTTTAGTTTACTGTCTCTGTCAATGGACAACACGAAGGCCTCATGCGGCCATCTGCCCCAGGACTCTGGTGCCAAAATACTTTGCGATTCGTGGCAGAACCTGCCTCTACCTCCTACCCACCGGCCAAAACGTCCTGCTTCGTTTGCTGCTCTGCCACTTACCACCTTAAAAACTAATCCCAGGCAAGTTGCTTCAAAAGATCTGAAAACCAAGAAAAGGTGCGGGACTCGATAAAATAAGGGAGGAGTTAAGAGCTCAGCAGAAGAAATCAGAGATGACAGCAAGGCAAAAAGAGTCTTCATGTTACCAGTAAAAGGCCGTAAGTTACCAAAGAAAAGTGACAGTTACTGTTGCCCTGAGAAGCAATAACTTGTCAGCAAAAATCCATACCCCAATGGGTGAGGAAATCAAATACAGCAGTAGTGCTAAAATCACCCAGCAGAGGAAACTCAAGATACGGCTTTCATTACCAGCTGCAGGAATACGGGAAAAATTGCTAGCACGTTTCAGTTCAACATGGTTCCCTATTATACATGCAGCAATATGTTCCTATTACACATGCAGTATATCCTTAGCATCTTTCCAAGAAGAATAGCAACATTGCTTTTTCTTGGTATTACACTTATTGCTGGTTACTACAAATACCCCTCTGTGATCAAAAGGGCAGGGTGCATAACATGAATGGATTAATTAAGCACCAAATTTCCATAGCATTCAGCCTTCCCAGAACCTCCTTTTGCTACAAAGGGCAACAAACTCAGGATTTCAAAGCAAACACAGGCATTTCTTCCTGAAGCTGAAAAACCCTCAGCAATGCATTAGAAACCCAAACTCTGCTTGGTGGTGGCTTACGTGAACTAGATTTGCTCTGCGGTGAAGCAAAGCAGGATCACAGCCTGTCACTCCGTCTCATCTTAGGGGCAAAATCTCTCAACTTTTGCTACTTTCTCTAAATGCTGGAATCTGATCTAAAGCACCTGACTCCACGATGTGACTCGGATCCAAAAACCCCCCTGGAAGCAGTGGGTGTATCCGTGGTCGCCCTGTGTGCACAGCTACGGTGCAGACTCCTGGCACAGGTACATGCCCTGGGTTTTGCTAGGAGACCTCTGACTAGAGACATGTGACACAAAGCACTGCAGAGATTCATATTGCATGTTAATAAAGATAAAAATATAGTTTCAATAAATAAAATTGAATTAATTAGTGGTTTAATCCAATTCCCTTAAAATATTTGACCTTGTCAAATGAAGAGGGTGGCCTTATAATTTCTGCTTTTTACATTTTTAGATTTAAAGAGTAATCAAATGCATGCAGCTTTGCATATAAATCAACCTTGACCTTTCGGTGAACTGTTTTGGTAAAAATAAGCAGTGCTCTCCGACTGTGCTTTTCTGTAAAAGCCAGAACAGACAGAGCAGAAGAGGATTCAGTTCAGAGAAGAACACAGCGCCATAATCATATCAGAAACACATTAATAAGCCCCCACTTCTTTGAGCAGTTATTGCTCTTTCTTCTCTGAAACCTTCTGACTCCTAGACTCCCCCTTTCCTGCAGAAGGGCCTGAGCCTTGCTTCTCAGAATTCTTTTGGATTAGCTGTTACAGCCTCCCAAAGCTGATAATTCAAGGTTACACTTTGCAACTCTTGCACAGTCTTTTATTCTGAGGAACAACTGGCTACCAAGAGAATTATTTCATACTGAGAAGGAGCCTAAAAATAAAAACCCTTAAAATTAATCTGCAGAACTGGCTTTGCTAAGAATGCAAAGATAGAGATAGGTGGCTGTTACTGGGAAATTATGTAAAAAGAAAAAAAAAGAAGAGAAAAGCAAACCCCAAACAACAGAACAATAAAAAAGGAGGAGGAGCATAGAACATGGCTTGAATTTTTAATTGACTGCATGCAGGCTATGGAGACAAACAGAAAAGAACATACCTGTTTTTCCTGTATTTTTCATCCAAGTCTTGTTAGAAGATTCATTGTCAAAACCATCAAGCTGCAGCTCTTGATACTCGTCTCCAACGTGTGCCTGATGGTCTACAATGTTGATCGGAGACTGGTGATTCCCTCCACACTTCTCACTGGAAGTGACCCAGTGCTCGGGACCATAGGTACCTGTTGAAAAATACCAACCCAATTAATATTCCTGTAGCTCAATAGTCCTGGATAACTTTAAGTAAGAGGATCAAGCATTTAAGCTCTCCAGGTACCTCCACTGCTGTTCTACTTTCAACATTTGAAAGAGGTTAAGACTTGTAAACTTATGAAGAGATCAAAATCCATTAGCTTTATGCAGTACTCAAACTTTGCCTCTAGCAGTAACGAACAATGGCCTTTTTTTAATTGCTGTTCTGTAAAACTCTCTGCAATTCCCAATTTCCCCTGATGTGTATGTTACGAATTAGCACAGTGTTACAGGAGCTTTCCTAAAGCTTCAGTCACAATACATTAGTATAGAGTTTACCTTTTTACATGAGATAAATAATGTACCAACAACGCATTAACTCGTGTTTGTGTAATACTCTGCTTAGATAATACAATCTTAATTAATGATTTCATTTCTTTTAGAGATTTTGACACTAAAAAAGATGAGAAGAAAGAATTTGAGCTGAATGAGATATTGGTAAATTTGAACAAAGCAACTATGAAAAAGAAAGGAACGCTAGAAGGAAGAAGTAAAGACAACGATGACCTGTTAGGAAAATAACTGTAGCTTTCTTCTGCTATTCTTCTCTCATTTTCTGTTTTTCTGATTAACAACGCCTGGTTTCACCTGATGCAGATTACTCTTTTGAAACAAGTCAAGTCAAATATTAGCAGTAAATGTGAAGCTCCACAGACCCATCAGCAGTGTCTTGCAGAGACATCTGCACCTGGGCACGTCAGAGCCATCCATATTACATGACACAAGCCAAAAGCAGACACAGAGCCAAACTGGCACTTCTCCTCCCCTCCACACCCCTTGACTCTCATTAAAAAAAAAAGATATCACAGGGAGGAGTTTACATTCTGGAAAGCAATATAAGCATGGGTAACTTCCCCATCCATCACCAGCCACCATCCAAGGATGGCAAGAAGGTGCCACAACTCCAAAGGGGAAATTGGAGACCTTGGAAGGGGATGGAGAGGCTGGACCACTCCTCGCCCTCACCGGTGATGCTCAGAAAGGTAGGAGCTGCTTTGCGTTGGCCAACGCGCAACTCCTGGCGGCAGAGCCGAGGGAAGCGATACTGCAGACCCCATCCGCCAGAGGTCATCTGCCCCGGCCCTAGTGCAGCCTGCCCTTCTGCAAGATTCTCCAGCACAAACAGTCGATATGAATAATCCATAAAAATTAAAAATTTAAGGTAAAGGCCTTGTCCTCCCCTCCACATACTGGCTCTAGATGTAATGCGACACCAGAGACCTCAGCAGCATTACCGAATTTACAGCACGCAGAGTAGGATCTCCAGTGAAATTCCAATTTTTCTTATGACCTCCCTCTCTAACTCTTAAATTGTATTAACAGAGACTAAGAGATTACCCTCCTATCAGTGCAAACAGTGGTTTAAGCTCCTGAAATAACAGCGCAGAGTTCTTACACTTTCCGTTCACAATTCCTGAAGTGCTTTACAGAAGGGATCAGCACCACTATTCTCATGTAAAGACAGGGCAATCGATGCGCTGAGAGCGGGTGCAACTCACCCAAGCTCCCCTGGCACGACTGAGTTACAGCCCAAAGCTGAACTCTGGTCTCCCAAGTCCTACTCTGGAGGACTATCCATCAGACAACACCTGATGTCATACCTGCATCACACCTCCAAAATACACAGACAGCATGTCCATTCAGTAGGCATAAAGTAGTGCATGATGTGCTAATATGCATTTATTACCCTTGCATCTGACAAGCATATGAAAATTCAATTAGTGCCATCCAAACCCAGCAGCTGAAGGCCAACTGCTGTGGTCCTTGGATTTTCATGACTCTAGTTGCAAAATGCAGTGCTCCTCTGGGCTCATGTAGGACGCTTAATCAATAGCAAGATTTTGTGCACTATATTCATCACACTCAAAGACCATATGTTAACCAAAAAAACAAGCAAGTGTTTTATTTTCAACTACAATTAGACAAAATTGCAATATCCTTTAAAAATCATTTGCATCATCTGTCCAGTTAAAAAAATCAGTTTCCTTTATCTCATGAGTCAACCTGTATAGCTAGCAAAAGCCACCTGCAGTTAATTTCCCAATGTAACACCACTGAGGAGAACAGAATTATTAAAAGCCCTGCTTGGGGAAAACTGAATGTGTTCCACTCATACATAGATTTTTTTCTTGAATCGGGATGCTCTTAGTAATTGTTTTGCAGTGAATTAGATGGCAATTCAGATTTACTTTTCATATAACGCTGCACTTACTCTACAAAATTTGGGAATTTGCTCTACAATGTTTGGTACTGCACATAATCATCAAACCTGCCAGCTCCCATTTTTTGGCTTTGTTATAAATGTAGGGTGGGTTTTTCAAAAGTGCTCTGCTCACAGAGGCTATCACAGTGGTTTCAGCTGTGCATTCTAAAGGAGCTGTGCACTCAAAATTTTTAAATACCTTCGTGACCCTTTAGTCAATGGGGAGGTTTTTTTTTTTTTTTAAGCATGCTGATTTATTTTAACCAGAACTGTTGGGTTATTTCCATGCATCTTGTCACAAAGACTTTTTTTTTTTTTTTAAACTGGAGCCTGCTCTTGACCAATTTGCAGTGAAAACTGTCTTGTCAAAACAAATAAAATAAGCCATAAGGGTAAACAAACAAAACACCCAATGGAATTAAGACTTCAAGTGACTTAGGTACCTTGGACTGACTCTCACTGGAATTTATTTTTTTACTGCACAAATCCTAAAGTCATTTATGACTTTGTATCATTTTTAAAAGAATTATCTAAGTCCTTTTTTTTTTTTTTTTTTTAACTTGTCTGGATTAGTTTAATAGTGATGTATCTCTTCCTATAAATGCAGTAGCTTCATTTGATTCTAAATCTATGACTTACCAAAAAAAAAAAAAGCATAGCAGTATCTTCTATCTGCATGCAATAATATTAGTTTTCTATGCGTAAAATGTTTCCATACTGGTGCTGAATTATTAAAGAAAAATCTAATGCAATGAAACTCTCAGCAATTCAAACCCCCAACTTAGTGCTGGTGCTGTGATTCCAAGTCCTGACATCCCAAATTACAGTCATAAGGCTAAGCTCTGATTTAGAGGTTCAAGACCTGCTAGTTAAAATCAGCACAGGATTTTATGAACGACTGGGTTTCCCATTAATTTCTTTCAGAACTTTTTGATATGCAAGTTATTACATGCAATATGACCTGCACCATCATGGCAGCAATTCTAGACCGAAATGGAGGCCACGACCTCAGCATCTTCATTCCCAGCTGTGCAGGACTGGGGCCATCCTGGCTTTAGCAATTAGTTTGAAAAGTAGGGGGGGGGAACAATTTTTTATTTTTGAATTTGAGACCTAGGTAAATAAATTATATCTCATCATACCTAGAAAAAAAGAGCTCCAAGGCCAACGAAACGTAATCAAGAAGAGTGCAGCGGGATTCATTTATTCACTGGTAGCCATCAGAAGGCTTAAGCCTAACTGCCTGCTTTTTTCCATGTACATTCAAGTGCAGTTTTAATTGAAACTGATCTTCCACTACAGATTTCAAATTAATTCTTCTTCTAAGTGTCTCATGCTCCAGACATCCTTGCCTTGCAAAAAACCCTATATCATTAGAGGAGGAAATAGAACGCTTTTTCTAAGCTTGCAGGTATTGATTACCTATTCCTTCCATCAAAGCACAATTGCCATTCTGCACTGTATAAATCTCTTCAGTGTTAGACACTTTATAAAGTACTGAGAATTATATCATTAATCATTTGCAGTTGCACCTGTCTTGCTATATTGAATTCTTTGTTTTTTAGAACTTTAAATAAATGCTTTTAAATAAAAACATGACACTAAATAAAGACTCTGTTTTGCTTAAACCTAGTAAAAAATCCCTTTGTTCTTCCTGTGACATTTACCCATCTGAAACAGAGTAACCTAGAGCTATTGGTATTTCATTTTACCAGCAGTAAACATCACAGCTTTAATCAAATAAAATTTGGGATGAATTTGAATTGGCCTTTTAAGAGTTGACAAATAATTTGGTTGTCCAAACCCAAACAAGTGAAGAGCGCTCACCTGTGTTAATAAATAATACACGTTTCCACCGAAGCGGTGGAAACACGTGTAAACGGAGTGTCAGGCAACCCCACCCGCGAGGGCAGGATCTGATGGACGAGCGGCAGAGAAAGAGGCCGGGCTGCCAACCCTTGGCCTCCTCCTCCGAGATGTTCCTCGAGGTGGCCCGGGAGCCAGCCGGGAGCTGACCTGGGACTACGGGCCGGTCTCTGGGGACGCAACCTTGCTTCTGCTGAAGCCAGCAGCAAAACGGCAGCTGGCTCCCAAGGCATGAAAGCAGAGCTGGGAGAAGTAACTTCACCAAGGTTACTGTGTTCTTACGTTCAACATTTTAAACAACACTTAACAGCAGAGATACTATCATCCGTCCTCATCCAAAATTACTTGACACTTCCTAGAAAGATTCTACAACCTTTTCTTATGCAAAATCATTCTGTCAATTACTGCAATATCTTTCAGAGTTTAAAACACAGACTGCTCTTTAAATAGAATCGGAGATTGCTTTTTTCTTGCTACTGTACAACCTAAATAATGAACAGGCTTCATTAATGAAAAACCATTAAAATAATGTATTCCGCCAAAATCTAATTAAAGCTTGTATAAAAACGTCCACTTCTTTTTAATCAAATATATTTATTTCTCTTCCACAAATCTTTTAAAATATCTTTTATTAAAACTTTTGGAATTTCCTTGATTTCAAATAATTTTCCAATTAACGGGTCATTTACTCCAGTACAAACGGTCTGTTACACACACATCTGCTTACACAACATCCAGATACAGTTTGGAAGATTAACAATTCACAAGCAATGTAATGTTGACTGTTAGTTTACTAGTCGGGAAAGAGAGAGAAATATCATCACTTGTTTTTCTTAATTCTGCTATATTTTCACATTCTTACAAAATTCTGACTTTAAACCCCAAGTCTGGCATGCAGAGAGAACTAGTTTAGATTGGGGGTTGTTTTGTGTTTTTTTAAACACACTGATCTTAGACAAATCTAACTGTATTTAGTTCCTCTTAACTTTCATTTTTGAATGAAAATGGTAGTAATGGTTGCAAAGCAACCTAAGCCTCTCACTTCTGTCATTAAACCAAATTATCTCCGTCACTTCACGGGGACATCCCATCATCTTCACACCTGAGATGACTCATATGTGATCACATGCGAGGCAGATACTCACAGAACTGTAAGAAAAACAGCAATGCAGAAAGTTTTATATCCCTCACCCCTTTCTAACCCTACTTTGGCTTCACTGCCCCACACTCAGGGAGCTCTTGCTGCTCACTTGCTTATTTGGTTTTCTAACACAGATAGAGACTACCCCGATACGAAGACATGATCTACCACAGGCAGCATGCCTGATGCCGTGTAAAGTGGCAAAGGCTCTTTTCTTTCTGCATTAGAAGGATGTAGGACCAAATCATCCAAAATAGGGCACAAGACCTGCTAAGCAGTGGCTCGATATCTTCTTGGATGGTGGCGATATTTGGTTAAGTATGTTAGCGATGCCAACGAAGCAGGTTGCCGCTAGCATCTGCCACAGGTTGTTTTCCTGCTTAAAGCACAAGGAACGAAATCAGAAAGGATTGAAGTGTTTAAAAGCGAAATCTGATTTGAAAGTCAATGGGGACAGTCTTTGACATCGCTAGATACTTTTGGAAATTCTATTTTGGATGTGTGACAGCATCGTGTCATTCAGCACGAGTGAGTATAAAAGGGAAAATTCCAGGCCTCTCTTATGACAAAATCAAACCAGTTATTAAGGACGGATGGAAGGAAATAGTATCTCCTCTTCACACAAATGTCCCCAACCCCTTGCGTACACAGCTCTGGATGGGTAGCTTAAAGACTTAAGGGACAGCAGCAGGTAAGAACCTCTGCTGGTTTGGCAGGCTCTGGGTAAATGGGGAAGCTTTCCTTTGGGCAGATTAGCAGATATGATCTGCCCAACCATCTCGGCACTCAGCTGAGCAAAGCTGCAGATGCGAATCTCAAAATCTCCGCATCTGAGCCCTTGTCATAAATGAACCTCCCCGTCATGAAACAAATTTCATGAACCGCTGAAAAGAAATGTCACCACCAGTAAACGAAAACTGTTCCTTTCTTAACCCCAAGTAAGAGCGAGGAAGTTGTGCCTTTGCTCAACTGCAAGGCAATGAACTTCACTAGCAGGCTGAATTTTCAAATAGGAAAATAATGGTTTAACACACTCATATGTCACTGAGGCTCACTGCAGAACTGAACACATTTTAAAATCCTTCAAATATCTCAGTTTGGGACTTCTCTCTATTATTTGGCACAAAAAGACTGAAACTGTTACTTGATGCCATAAACCAAGACTTCATCATTTTTGCCATTTAAAAGCAAGTGTATCAGTAAGTCCCAAAAGGTATCTAAGGAAGGTGCTTCAGATCATCCAAAAATCACCCTCCCTTCAGCCTGTCCTCTCACCTCCCAGCCCCTCCTAGGAAGAAGAAACAAAGTGAACCCCGCAGGGTGAAGCCTAAAGACTGCGTTTCGATGCAAGGCTGGAAGAATGATTTGAATGACTGACTTATCTCTTGCTCAGTAATTTACCATGAGGCTGCAGGGGTAAAGGTATAAAAATCCCTGAAAGCCTTGATAAAAATCAGCAGCGTCTTTCAGAGGCCTCTCCATTGCAGAAAAAGCAGTCAAGTTGTTGAATATTAGGGGGAAAAGTTACTGAAATTATACTGTCTTGCTCTAAAAATGATGACATATCAAACTCAAAGAGATGGAGAAACAGAGCCTGTAGTTAGAGTTCACAGTGCTGTTTTGAACAAAGATTTCAGGATTTCCTACCCTGAGGGAAAAGGGCTTTTCATTTTATTATTCTCTGTCATCACTCTGTTTAACATGAGACACTCATGCTCGCAGAAAATTCCAATTACTGCTTGAAAAATGAGACTGAACACCAAAAGCCAGATCCTGAAGAGCATGCTGAGACCCAAGCAGGTATAAGCACCATCCAGTCTGCAAGCTCAGTACAGAAAAGCATGCGCAAGGCGTGTAAGAGCAGTAAACAGCTAAGGACACGTTTTTTGAGAAGAACTGAAAGAAGCTGAAAGAAATTTTCCCCAAGAACAATCTCTGATAAGAGCTATCTTAACCGGCAGTTGTTGGAATAAATGCAAACACAGGAAGAGGGAACAAAAAGGGTTTGGATTTAGATAACCTTTGAGCAAGTGCTAGCAGCAACATCAGAAACACCAGCCTCACGACTCTCTTCTGCACCGATGCTACCACGCCTACGGCAATCTCCAGCCATTTGGCTTTAAAAGCAAAGCCCATCTACAAAACTGATTGCATCAGTGATACTGCCTCGCTGCCAAAATGTGGTGGAGACAAAGGATGAAGGAAAAGCTTTAAGCCATGTTCCCAAATGTAAACTTTCCTATAATGTCTGCAGCTTTTAAACCTGAAGGTAGAGTGAGGCACTCATTCTTCTACAGTTATTACTGGACTCTTTAATTAAACCTTCTACCCTTTAATTATCTTTGGCAAAAAGATTAGCATATGTGTTTTCAAAAGCTTTGTATTCCTTAGTATATGTGTGTATATGTATTACATAGTCACACTTTTTTTGTTTTTATATATACATACATAGATAGTTAGATACCCCCACATACATACACATTATTTCTGCATCCCAATATTGTTCCTCAAAAGAAGTATGAAGCTGCCATGAATCTTGTAGGAAGCTCCCACTGCACCTATCAATCTGCCAGCGGCACAAATGTATGATAAATATCCAACATCAGGAAAACACCAGGACCTTAAGACAAATGTTGCAGGAAGCTCGCAATAAAGTGGAGTAAGTGTAATTACTAAAACAAGCTTTCTCCATAAACGTTTCAAGGTTCAGCATTTGTGATCTAAATAATTTACCACCACACCAAAGTGAAAATGGTTCTAAGTTTAGCTGTGCTGGCTAAATAGTTTGGGGGCTCTTAAGGGGTGTCTCGCCTAACAAAATCCTGATAGACAAGACTAATGAGCTGGTGAGTCTTTTTTTTTTTTTTAACTCTAATATTTCAAAAATGTTTACATTATATTTAACACTGCACAACAATATCAATGAAATTAATATGCAGAACTTATTGAGTAGGAGGATAAATTGTGACACAGAATGTGCCTGCTGGTGGCAAGTGACTGGGACTATATACATCTACATCCTCTATTTTTCATAATTTTCTGCATTTTTAATACACGTATCTGACATCTCACACAATTCATTTCATAACTGTCTGTGGCCTTTTTAAAACTGCTCACCCCTGAGCTGCATATAATAAACGAGGTCATAACTTACAATATAAGGAGAAAACACAAGATTAATTTATATGAAGACATTGTAAATTAACTTTCTTCTACTTCTGTACTAGTTGAGTAAAACTCCATGAAGGCTAGGGACAGACATAAAAATAGATTTCTTCCTAAATATAATTTTAAAAAGTATAAATCCTAATGGAAATTACTGAATGAAGATGCATTATGAATCAATGCAGGGGCTCAATGACAGCACTTTGCACTGCTGGAAGGAAGACATATATTTCGGTAATGGGGTTGGTCATGGGTGCCTCGGACAGGCCGTGTCTGCGAGCACTGCAGGGCGCCGTTCTCTCTGCAGCCTCTCACTAGCTTTCTTTTTTTCTTTACAGGATGATAGCTATAACGATGGACCTTGACAGCAAAAATATTTATAGTGTAGTAATGCCCCAAAACTACAGATGGAAGCGGGGCTCCAACCTTCCAGAGGGGCATGCACAGAGCAGCAAACAGCTCCTGTCTCAAAAAGCTTTTAAAAACCAAACAACATAAGGCAGATCTGCAAATAACCCAACACAAAGCACCTCAATTTTGTAAACACGCAGCCAACTTTCCTTATTCCCTGACTACCTTGTTTCATTCTCTCCTCTCCAAAGTCACCTCCCCGAGCCGAATAACCTGCTAGCACACCCTCTACATCAGAAATCCTATCAACCTTCCCAGGAGACAGAAACGAAAAGAAATGCCAATTCTTCCAAACAGCAAAGATAAAAGAAGATATTATGCTGGTGTTTCATTGAATTAAACAGAGGAAGAATGGGAGCACAAGCCCCCATGACGCTGATGTAAATCAAGGTCCCATCTGGGCTTCCCTGAGGAGAAAGCACAGTGTGAAACCAGCTCGGGGGGGGGAAGGGAAAAAGCGAGGGAGAAACTGGGTGGGCAACCTTCCTGCCCCAGAGCTGTTAGACGCAGACGGAGGCCTGGGGACCTTCAGCAAGACTTTGCTGAAAGAGGAGAAAGGGAGAGGATCCAAGTTCTGCTTGGGGCTGATGACAGCCCCTGGCCAACACCCGGTGCGTGGAAAACCCAGCGAGCAGCGAGGGGCCGGGGGCTGAGCAGATGGCTTGCTGTCCTGTGCCTGTAGCACTATGGCATGACCGCAGGCAAGCGGCTTCTGGGACCCGGCCCAGTCCTTGCCACTTGGGCATAGAGGTGACCGCGGAGCCAAAGCTAAGACCACAGCCAGGATGCTGCAGGCTCCAGGAGGCAAGAGGAAAACCTGCAAGAATGGCAGCCATGGTGGGCTACAGCAGTGCTTTGTAGTGGCATTTTATCTCCAGGCTAGAAATCTTGCCTTCTTTGAGGTCTTGACTGAGACCCTCCTAAAGCATCGAAGCTCCCGTGCCACTGAAGAGGCCCAGCGGCCCGCAAAGATGAACGCTGAACGGCAGTGACAGTAATAAGCCATGACATTTAAGTAGAGAAATCTCCAATTCCCATCTTGCTTCTGTGTCTCCCTCCTACCAGCAGGAGAAACATGCTCCATTTCACTCCCTTCCTCTATAAAAGGGGAAGATCACCAGGCTCATCTGAGCACCTGCAAGGATTGGTCAAAACTTGTGAAGAGCTGTAGAGATTTTAGAAAAAGCACACAACTGTGCGAGACTGTCTCGCTGCAGACCTCAGTCCCAGGTTGCTTGTAAATGCATTTAGGGAAAACACAATTCCAATTATTTCTCCGAACACCGCAGACTTGAAATCCTGCTTCTAACATGCACCTTTAATAGCCTTGATCTCACCAAAGAAGCTGCTAACGTAAATGATGCCTCGCTGCAAATTAATTACCTCCAGTCTAGGTGGGTATGGGAACAGAAAGTAACTTTGCCTTATTTCCATCTGTTCCTCATAACTAAGCAAAGGAGCCTTCCCAGAATTCTGAGAGCCAGCATGAAAAAAAGAAAAGAAGATGGAAAGAAAGTAAAAAATTGTATATTTTTATTGAATTCTTGCAGGATACAGGTTAATAAAACACCCACAGAGAGCACAGAGCAATATAGAAAGGGAATAAAGGGAGGGAGGGCTGATATCAATAAAGCCTATCCAGAGGCACTGGTGGAGTGAAAGTACTCATGATTGCAAAAGAAACCTGCTACAAAAATGATTTTTCACTTGTTGCTTTGGCTCCAGTATAAAATTTACAAAAAAAGTGTCCTCAGCAGAGGACGGCTTAAAAAAGAAAATGAAAAAAAGTTATCTGCTGCCAAAGCATTTGTGTCACCTTCAGTTTTCCGGCATCCCTTGTTGATCCTAACCTGACCAGAAGCCTGCCACTGCACCAAGACCTTATTGTTAAATATATCACAAACAACATGGGAGTCCCTGAATCATTCGTTAAACTTTGACAAACGCTGACTTTGCTCTTTTTTTTTTTTTTTTTTAAGATGAAAATCAACTTTTGCCCACCTAAGGTCTCAATGACATCCCTGTTAGAGCAGCTTTCTCAATCCAGCTGTCCCCCTCGCTAACACGCACCACTACAACAGCTCCCTGGAGGCCGGCTGGGAGATTGCCAGCTTTTACTTAACGACACATTGTGAACCCTGGCCTCAACTACCATTAACATTCAGTCTATGTTTCTACCATTAATTTAAGAGCAACAGGAGTAAGAACAAATAGGAAGACAATAAGTAGCCATAATGTCCACCTCGAGGTACTTCAGCAGATACGACTGCTTCTGGAGCTAAGAAAGAAGAGTTACAACTGTTCTTCTGATTTTTGTTTCAAAACTGCTGTTTCCCTCACAGACGGCATCAGGACAGCATTGCAAGAGATTCACTCACCAGCAGTGGGGCAGAGGCAAAAAATAGATGTAAATTTAATAAATGCACTTCTTTCAGCATTGCCTGAACATGTGGTTTAGGGACAGTCCCTTTAGGGATGACCACTTGGGAGGGCAACATTGAGCCGCAGCACGTCCGTCACCGGGATAATTCCCACCAGGGCACAGCGAGAACATCACCCACCCGCATGCCAGGACCAGTCGCCGCAAGCGAGTGAGCGAGCGTGGCCGTGTGCTTTCGCGCAGCGCTCTCGGCCCGGCATGGGGAAGGCAGCAGCGGGCTTCGAGCGTGCGCCGCCTGTGCTATTTACTCACAGCAGCGTTTGGGCAACCCGCGGTGACACACAGCACCAAATGGAAGCTGCAGCGTCTCAGTTCACTGTGAAATCTGTAAGATATTGGATTTATATGGTGTTTGCAGAGCACATTAGAAGATCATCATCATCATGTCTTTTCAAGACAGCCATAATTATTCAGGCTGTTATTTTATCTCACCAGTCCTTTTGAAAAACTATTTAGTATTAGCAAGCCCTCACTAAAAGCAATGTTTTGGTTGAGGGACTAATCTTCATATCAGTACACAACCATACCTGGTCTTATCTACATTACCAATTCCCCGCTGATTGAGCAGATTCATTAACAACACAATCTCTGGCGACTGAAATGAAGTCTCATTCTTCGTATCGCTGGTGCCTTGCTGTTTGCTTTTCCTTCACAGTGTGCACACAAGTAATTAACTTACTATGCTCCGCTAGCTCCTGACACGTTACTTGGCAGAGAAAAAAATCACCAGCAGGTAGTTAAGCATGCAAAATATTTTCAGTCAAACGAACTTCATAACAAAGTACTGCTCAGGAGAAGCACGGCTCTTTCCGATACAACGCTAACATGCTCCGCGCCGACCACACCAACAGGAGCTTGCTGAGCGGTGGAGGTGGGGGGGAAAAAAGTCATTTTTAACACTTTTGCTCAAAATGTAGGAAGCTTCTTTGGGGAGGAAAACTGGCAAACAGTAAAAGATGATGACTGAAGGGATGAGCACAGACCAACTTGAGTGTCTCTTGTGACCGTGTGACATAACAAGGATGGACACAGGACACATGGTATAGGAAAAAAAGGGCAAAAAAAGAAAACAGAGATTCACTTCAGTGCGACATTACTGAGATTACTGGTGTCTGGAAGTAGAAAGGACAGTACATTTCAACTTTTATTTCAAATATGAGGCAATTTGCTATTTTAAGCCTAGAGTGCTGTGCTTTACGTCTTTTCATCGACAATGAAGCCTCCTTATACGAAAACATGCAATTTACTTATAAACCCCACCTAAAATACTCCACCCAGGAACATGACTTGAAACACTGAAGTAATCCCAGTAACACCAAGACATAAAACTAGAGCAAGTTACCCCCGCATTTATCTGCTGTTACGGTCCAAACTGCAAACGGATGGCGACTTATTTCAGTGAAGGAGTAGTGCGGGGCTGTCCCCTCTGCAGGCTGGTGAGATGAAAGGCAGCCAAAGGCAGTCATGGCCTGAAGCGACAGGACTGCCATTGACTTTGGTAACACCAGGATTTTGCCTTGAGAATGCAAAGATACCAGAGACTTTGTGGAGTGCTACTCTGATCAAAACATGCACTAAACTGTCACTTTAATTACCTTAATATTTGCTCAATGCTAGACTGAATAGCAGGTGATCTTATACCACCCTGGTGTAGTCTGCACACTGCTGTACATAAGAATCAGTCATTCTCTCTACGCTGCTCCAGTCCTTCCTTTAAAGCAAAAGTAGCTGAAATTCCAAAATATATGTAAAAATACTGTAAAAAAGCAAGAACTTGGCTAAGATGAAGATCCATTCACCATGTTATTAATGGCAACTCTGACCTTTTGTGACAAATTCTAGTTCAGAAGTTCTGTGATTGCGTTGACCTAAAAGAGTGGAAGTTGTGATCTTTAAGCTTCCTTCTGCCCGAAGAAGGACCCTTCTGAACTCATGGAAAATGAAACTCGTCTTTTCCCGGTTACTCAGTTTTGTTCAGAAGACATTTATTCCTTTCCCTTTCATATGCCCCAGGGCTAACTTTGCCAGACTTAAAGCTGTTGTTTCTACCCATTCAGTTACAAAAGTTAGTTCCTCATGTCCTGTTGCACCAAATTTTGCTTGTGACAAAAGAATTAAATCTGTGGAGGACAGAATTCACTGTGATTTGCGCATACCATTTTCCTCTATTCTTATGCTGCTTTCAACTCAGCACATTTACATTCAGCTCCTGTCATACACATCATTTTCAGTTCACCTGTTATGCAGAACCACTTTCTACCTCCAATAGAGCTAGTCTTCACCTTAGCTATATAGTTTATACCAGTTCTCTAACTTGTACTCTTGGCTTTAAATTCTTATAATCTAAATGCTACTTAAACAGTATTTCCATTTGCTTGACCAGAATATTAACACATGGAATAGAAATCATGTTTTTCTTATTTTCATCAAACAAGAACGAACTACCTTGCTTAAAAGCTACCTGGGTCATTGATAGTTACTTGGGTCTGCAAATAGACCCTCTATATCAAGGAAAACCCATACTACATCTCTGAAAATCTCTTGAAGACTGCTTTGTCCCAGAGGATGAAATCTCAGGTTCTGTTCAATTTTCCATACTTACAGTGGCAGCAAAAAGTAACAGATTTTAATGCCAGAAGAACATATACTGACATGATGAGCATGAGTCATCACATTTCATAAAGATACCTCTTTACAGAGCCTCCAAAAACAGACTTTGGCTCTTTCAGAAAGAAAGTCAATGCTGAAGAAATCAATACTTGAGAAGCCACTGTTTGGGTTTAAAGAAAAAAAAATAATCCCAGTGTCTAATTGCTCTCCAAATTCCAATCTTGTGGCTTACTTCTGATGCAAGTTTGTTGGGTTTCCAGTCCAGTCTTTGTTTTGCCTTCTAACGGTAGATTACAAGAGGTGTTTAGGAGACAGACTCTTCTCTTTATAATGGCACTGTCACACACTTCTCAGGTGACTTGCACATACACTTGGGAATACTGCAGAGAGTCTTGATTAACAAATAAAATTGGGGTTGGATAGCTTTTGTCTTGGGGGAAGGCCACACAGTGCCCAAAACTATCTTCCAGTCAGAACACCAGCTGGGCTGGAAATTACCCTTCACTTCACACAAAACACTGCATAGACCCAAGCAGATCTCTCTGCTACCTTCATTAGAGGATGTTCCTTGTGACAAAGATGAGCAAGGGAATATCTGCCTCTCCTAAATCACAGATATTCTCCAAAAGTCTAGATTTCTTCCTTCGGCCCAGGCAGAACTGATAATGGACTTGTAGTAGCCAAAAGGCAACAGGAGAAAAAGACAGATAATCGGATCCAGACAAGGTTAACAGACCAAAACAGGTAGATATATTCTTGGGTCAGTAACTTGGTCTCACAGAAGGGTGTTCCCTCTAGCAGTGAGATCTTCCTACTGACAACAAACACTCCCAGCCAAGTTCTCATCCTCTTGAGGGCTGATTCTTGCATCAACTTTTCTCTGGCCTTGAAAAACAGCCTCACTGCATGCACATAGCCAAAAATGCCACTGTGGCCAAGTTTTTCTACTTCTGCAGCTCTTTCTGGTCCCGTCTTTTCCGTCCTGTCCTGAATGCTTTCTCCATTCAGCTACATTAAACAGGTATGATCATTTTCATGGCTCAATATAATTTTCAGATCTTTTTCAGCTTCTATCTGGCTTATGGTGTCAGCCTTCATTTTACCCATTCACAGGGTACTCAAGCACACTACTTATTTTCTTCCATGTTGTCTCTTTCTCTGTTTTTCCTTTAAAGCCAACCCTTTATGCTTTCACCTACAAAAATCCTGGTAAAAATTAAGCTCGCTGTTGTGTTGAGATCACTTCTTATTATGCTAAGCAATACTGTCCCACAGCACTGTATACAGCATACTTCTCTGTATCGCTGCATTATTTATTATCTTACACTGAAGTCCAGAGCTTCTTGAGGAACAGACTCTGTTCTTGCTTTGCTTGGAGTAAAACAAAAAATAAGGTTTGATTCATGACTAGAACCTCTTGCCACTACATAGTACAAACCTGTGACAGGAAGTTAAAGTATTCTGAGTATTATAAGGTAATTGCAGAGGCTGTCTTTGGGACCATGTACCAAATAAGTAATTAAACACAACCCTCTTGATTATAGAGCATGTCTTAGTTAATTTAATGCTTTTATTAAAGCCATAGCTGGTGGACTTGAGAGACTGCAGTCTTGGTCTCATGAGAATGAATTATGTCCAGTTTTTTAAAGAAGAAAGTTTCTGGGCTTCTGGGCTTCAGAGAAAGTCTGAAAACACAACAGAAGAAAGGTCCAAGAGCCAGAAGGCAAACAAGAACCTTAGAACTACTATCTTTTTTCAATTTCTCCTGATTTGTTTTGGTCTGTCTCATTACTTTTGAGCAACCGATCCTGGCAGTACTCCGATGTACCCAAGCTTATTGACAAATACCAAACAGAAGCTAATGCCAGGGGAAATAACAGAAAGAAACGAAGACCATCAATAGTGCCCTCAGTACTAAAAACTTGGGCTAATACAAGGGACTCACACAGGTGTTTCAATGCCAACCACCATTCAGGGTTCAGGTGGGACCCATTTCCATCATCCTTGTAGGCTGAAAGGTGAAAAAGCAGATTGCTTTGTGCTCAAGATGTCTTGATTCTAGATAACGTCTATAGACTTTATACTATCTAAGCACGGAGAGAGATTTTTTTGGTAAAATCTGATGTATTGTTATTTTTTCCAGAGCTTTTATTACACAGACTTTTAGAATCATATATAGCACTCCTGTTTCTTCCCTGGTTGTCATGAATCCTGCTCAAGTGCCTACTGTCAGGAACAAAATTTGCTACACAGCTTTAGGTGGAGAAGATTATTTTCTAAGGTACACAAGCTCACACAAATAGTAAGATTTTGTGAGAGTCACTGTACCACTGTTTGTTTGGTTTGAACTGTCACTGACTGATGCTAGCTGACTTATGCCCATGTAATATGCCTTTTAGTCTCTCTGGTCTTGTCAGGTTTTCACAGCTGTGAAAAAAGAAAAAACAAGTAAGGCTTATTCTGAAGTAAATTCTGGATGTAACTGCTTATAACTCTGCTAACACTGAGAAGCTAGTAAATCAGCAACAGAAGTTTATTAATTTAGTAGTTACTGAGACAGATCTTATTGATCTTCTCCACTCGCCCTCAGCCTCTAGAGTTTACCTCCCAGCTCCAGTTTCTGCCGCGATTAAGTGGCTCGGCGAAGCCTCGCGTTTGATAGTATGCACATCATGTAGCATAATGCTCATGGTACGATGACTTGCAAACTAAGCAGCGGATTTATCATCCTGGAGCAGTCTCCAGTTTTGCTCACTCAGGGGAGCCAGCGCAAACATTCGAGAGCAGAGCTAATATACTAGAGCTTCGTGCCAAGAGGTACGGCGCGTCCTCATCACGCAGCCCGGCTCCTCTCTCCAGCCCTGTAATATTTGCGACACAATATCAGTTAGCTGGAGATTAGTTTCCATTTTCAGCATTCGCACGTTTTCATGAACATTTCTTTTTATAGGCTCTGATTCAGCAAAACACTTAAGCACATGCTTTGCTTTAAATAGCTGAATAAGGCAACGTCTTTTAGCAAACGTTGAGCTTTAATTGTGTGAATAGTTCCAGTTCAAGGACTCCTCATGTCTTGGAAAACTGGGCACTCACTTATGTGCTCTATTCATTGCACAGATATAATGTTATTCATGAGCTTCATGTTACGCATTTACTTAAGTACTTTGCTAAACAAGGGCCAAAAAGCAAATATGCCAGTCAAGTTTATTTAATAGTGGTACAATTCAGTTCTAAACTGTCAGGAATTTTAACTAGGAAAACTAAATAATCACAGGATTTACTATAATTTCTTTCAAATCCATACCTTGATGTAGCCCTCACTACCATTGTGGCAATACGATTCAGTAAAGGTCTTTTTTTTTTTTTTTTTTTTTTTTTTTTTTTTTTTTTTAAGTTTAAGGAGCACACAAACCTCCTAAAAAGGAGGGGGGAAAAAAAAAAACTGGGTGAAAACCACCCCTGGCCTAGGGCTTTCCCCTCGTAGCCCAAAGGAGTCACTACATCACAGACATGGAGGGGGTTCTCTGGAGAACCTGCCCCTCCATTTAGAGTATCCCCTGGCCCTCCATGCATTTTGGCCTCTAAATCATGATATCTGATTACAAAAACATGAGCAGAGAGTTTTGGGGGTCTTTTCATATGACTTCCATTTTTTTCAGTCTTAAGAAAATACTTGGGGCAGATTTTCAAGTTCCTCTCCTATAACCATTGCTGCATTTTTAACATGAAAGTCGACAAATTTTCATCAATTACAAATCTCCAGCCATTGTGGCTGTGAGAAAAACATCAAATACTTTAAAACTGACAATAAACTATCAGACCCGATCATGCCGCCTTACCGTTTTGAGCCATTTCCATACTGACTGGCTCCCCGCTGAACCGCACAACGCAAGCCCCCTTACCAGTTTATGTTAGCCGCTGCTTCAGATGTTTCAAAACACGGCGGTTTAATTTATTAGAAGAAGGCAGGCCAAAGAAAGGCTGCCAACCTTCTGAAAAGCCAGCTCTCTAAATTGGTTAGATAAAAAGGCAAAGGACGAAATCCGCACTTCCCGCGCGCCTGCTCGCAGAGCAGAACGCCGTCGCTGCGCAGCGCCAAGTGCCATTGTTTCGGATGAAAGCACCGAGGACGGGCCTGCAGGTAAAGCAATTTCATGTGCTCAAGCTGGCAGGAGAAGCTAAATTAAAAAGGGTAAAGGGGGAAAAAAGGCAAGCAGAGCCACAAACAGATGCACCTAAAAAAAACCCCCAACAACTAAAATTGCCTTAAAGATAAAAGAATTAAGCTCTTCTGACCAGTAGCTGTAAAACATCTAATGAATTTAGACATTCATTTCCAAAGGAAGAAAGCTATTTAATGAGATAAGTGTTATTAAGATAGAGCAAAATAAACTATAATGTAGAAAACTGCTCATTAGTTGACGCTTAATTGCTCTTATAGTTGGTGAAGAAGCAGTAATTACTATACCAAAAAAGATCTATATTTAGAGATTATTTGTTTTTAATGCATGGAATAAGAAAACCAATTTTGGTTTTGATATTAAACCAAAATTCAGCCAGAAAATATCCAGTGTCACCCCCTTTGGAACTGAACACTGACAACTGTATAGCTTTCTGGGAATGAAAAAAAGAAATATTGATTATAGCAAGAAATGTAATTGTAGCTTGTTCTGAAACAAGACTTCGATACATTTATAGTTATTTACTCACTGCGGTCTCACTGTTTGCCTGTTTTCTTTATAAATATTTACCATGCACTATCTTCATAAAATAATTATTATTCAGTGTTCACAGCAAAGAAAAGACTTTAGAGATCTGGCTGTGTGCTTTGCCATTCTAATCTGTATGACAATATTTTAATTCAGTTTTAATACATAAGTCCTTTCAGTTGAATGTCCCGAATTTTCTTTGCCAGGTTTTGCACGCAAACATTTACAGAAAAGCAGTAGCTGTGCGTACGCGGCTCTCTGTTTGACACGGCTCAGAGGCTGATGCAGGGATTCTTGCTGCGATTCACCAGTTTCCGTATGAGAACTGACATTCTAGGACATTTTGGTGACATTAGAGCAGATACCGGTGACTGCAACAAAGTTACGAACCCCTATGAGCACTCTGTTATTTTCTACAAGGGTATTTAAAGAGTCATTAAAAAGGTTGCCTTTTAATTGATTCACAAATTAATTCTACAGGCAAGCGTTGAGCCAGGAAGGGTTCAATCCTGCATGCCTGTGTCGGTGAGTGCTTTCGCCAAAGTCAAGAGGAGGAAGAGGAGCCCACCGTTCCCGCACTTAGAGGCTCTTGCACCAGACTCTGGTGGTGTCAAGTGTCCCAGCAGGCAGCTGTGACTCAGACACGAGCAAGACCATTTACTACATTACCATCTTCACCAGGGAAAGGTTGTATCAGCAGGCAAGGGAAGCACTATTTTGAGTATGTAGCAGGTTTTTACCTAAAAGATTTTCAAGTGATGGGTAGCTCGGTGCCTTGGAGCAGGCAAGGGTCTGGCAATGGCAGAGCATGCCTTGCCTTCCCATGTCGGCATGTCTCCAGGAGGGTGCTAGTCCGTCTTTCCTCGCAGACCTACATCTATGCACGGTTGGTCCAGTCCAGAAATCACAAATGTTTGACTAAATTGCTCTTTAAGACATGCAGGACTCTTCATCAGAAGATAAAAGTTTTCCTCTCAAATGTTACACGGACATAAACTTTAAAAAGCCGCTATCCACTCCTGTCCCCAAAAGCATCCAACTTCACTAAAGCTCAAAGAGATAAAAGGAAAACTTCTTTGGATTTATCATCAGGATCTGGTTGGGATCAGCAGCACCAAGATGAAGCGCAACCAGTTTGGTAATATATGTATCACCTCATTCTCTCATAAATCATGGTTATAAAACAAATACTGGCAGGACAGTCAGGGTTAGAAACAATAAAAGACTTTTAGGCCAACTTTTATTTAATTTGATTGTGTTTCAAGATAACGATACCCCTTTAACTACGGGAAACACGCTCCATCTGTTCTCCAGAGCTTCCACTGGCCTCACAATTTCCTTCCTGTGCAATTCCAGATGCTAACTGGGACCCTGAAAAGCCCCTAAGGTCCAGGCTTCTTTTCACTCCCTCAACAGCACAGGTGAAGCCTACAAACAGCAAAGACGACTGCACAAAGCCTCAAGCACCACACTGAAGATTTAAATAAGATTTTAGCAGCACAGAGGGTCTTTTGCAAATCCTCTGCATGGGGCTGAAACTCATCCGACACGAGCAAATGAGGCGAGCAGTGTCCTGGCCAAAGCACCAAGGGACTGGGGCATGGTTTCCTGAACGTAGGAGCACCAAGCCCAGATCTACAGCTCGCTCCCTCTTCAGCAAGTTAAACCAAAATAACTTACAGATGCGGCTCAAGGCTTAGGCCAACATGGAAAGGCATTAAGTGTGTTTTTTTGGAAATCTGGAAAGAGAGCTCATGCGAAGACTGTCTCTTGGAGCATCTTCTGCTAACTGACATCATGCAGGTGCCTGGGTTTTTTAAACTCTGCATGTCTTTTTAATCAATTGAAAACAATATTTAAGAAAAATGAAACCTTGGAGATTTCCTCTGTGATATATCTAAATGCATAAATATTATACACCTTAAACACCATTAAAGTATTTTATAGTGTAGATTTTGCAATGCCTCCAATAAAAAAAAAATTAAAGCTCTGACGTGCAGAACTATGAATTTTAATTCCCTGGAAAATCATTCTATGATAATTATTAATCCCCATCTATTGGTCAGGTAAACTTAAGGGAAGGATATTCCAAAGGAATGGGTAACTGTAGGGCAATTTGCTATTCTGCTTTTACAAAGCAGGAGGCATTTCTAGCTATGTTCAGCATCCAAACTTGCATATAAATAAATTCCAGTCCAAACAAATGCTTTATACTGCTTTCAATTCCATATTGCTTGCATAAATCATACCTACTCCTTTATAGAGTTTTTTTTTTTTTTAAAGAGAATCACCATTAATAGCATAGCATATCAAATATTATTCCAAATTTAAATAAAATCTGTTCATCATTATGGTCATTAGCTAATGGTTTTGTCTTCTTTTGGGACCATGGTAAACATTAAAATTCAATTTATTTAACATTTACTTCTCATAAAAAAAGAGCATCATTTCCTTGCTACAACAAACTCTTGGGGTCACAAAACTCATGAGAACCAGGTCTAAAAAAAAACCTCTTTTGAAGACTAATGAGGTACTGAAGGAGGATGTATATACACAGGAGCTCGTATATGGGTTGTGTGCCTAATCCTGCAGCTACACATCTTCCTACCACTGCAAGTGCTCTAAGGCCCAGGTTTTCCAACCTTTTTGATTTGCACACAGCAAACTGTTCTCCCACGGAAGTGCAGACCCCAGTAACTGTGGATTTAAGCCCTCTGACAATCAGTTTTGTTTTCATAGATACCATTTGTGGGCCACGTATAAAAAGCCCACGGATCCTCAGGGGCCCAAAGCAAAGCCAAGGACATACTAGCAAGCACACGTCCCGGGGTGGCCCTAACAGGCACCACCACACACAACTTCTCTTACAATGACCATAACTTATTACAGGTTGAAATGTTCAGTTGTTTGGAAAAAAACAAAACAAAACAAAACAAAACCTTAGTTTTCCCTGTGATACAGCTGCATTGTTTAATCAAACTCTGACAAATGCATGCTTTTCACTCCAATTGATTTTCTTTTCAAAGCTCCCTCTGTCATCTGATTTGTTAAGTACTAGAGGACTCCACATCTCGCTGACTAGTGCTCCCCTGCACATTCATGCTCTTTACAGTTCCCCTGCAGGACTACCATGATTTCACCACAGATTATTTTTCAGTAGCCGCTTTGTTAGAGTGCTTATCAACATACTGACCTAATTGCTTTTAATTATTCCAGTGGAATCTGCTTTTACAGTGGCGATTTACTTCCACACAAGTGAAGAAATACTACTGTGAAAAGCACTGAAAAATCCATATCCCAGGTTTCTCTCTGAAACCCAAATCAATCAGAAGTTTAATGCACACTGTAAATGTTTATGTGCATGTGTATCTATTGTGCATGTATGCATGCTTTATATAGGCCTATTTTACATCTATATCCGTCTGTATATCATGTAAGCCAAATGGGACTAGGAAAATAGCAAACCCATTTAATTCTCACCTTCAGAGACATAGTGTTTTCTTAACAGCTCTGAAAAGGATCCAAGCAAATTTGGTGTTTTCACTTTATTTCCTAGCACGTGTTCAGAAAATTGTCTGAACCTTAGATATCTATCTTGCCTGTTAGCATTCACAAACACACTTCTTGCGTGCTAGCTGTATTAGCAATGTTTCTTGAAATATGCAGGAAAGTAGAGCCACCAGGAAAACCAGCTGCTCTACATCTATCCTTCTACCAGATAATACATCTTCAAGTGTCATAAAATTTACAAAGTATCTCCAGTGAATACCGGGATAGGTTAGACTTAGTCCAAGGCAATAGCATTACAAAGAATAGTTTAACATGAAGGTGAAGATGATCCTCTTTCAACAGGAAAACACATAGGGGACAAAAATGGGAAGTGGAAGAGGTGACGCATGGAAGTCCGTCTCACACTTTACTTCAGAATTAGCAGCCTGTTTTAATACATTTGAAACTATCACTTGTCCATTAAGAACCTTTTTTAATATTTGAATTTTGCATTTAAGACTCTGACCAAGAAAAACACACGTAGAAAAGGGAACACATTAGAGGATGGTAAAAGCACCAAATAATTTTCTGATAACTCATTTTACTGTACAGACAAAACCAGAAGATCTAAAGAGAAAATACCTATTCTGACAACAATTTGCTGACCAAAAGACAGCTGTATGCTGAAACCAAGCCAAATTCCTCCAAGTTCTACATTCAAATACTACAGGAAAATTGTTATTGCTCATGAATAGATGTAAGCTTACTTTTGAGAATCCTTTTTTCAGCCAGAGACTTTTGTGAAATGAGCAGCTAGTGTGTTATTCTTATCATTAAGTTTAATATTTTTCAGCAAGAAAAAGAGGCAGAATGTGGCACTTCAATTAAAACAAATGTACAAATCAAAGCAAAACAACATGGAAAAGATGTTTGTGAAACTGTCCCTCTTCGTACAGAATAAGATAAGGTAGAAACATCCTGCTAGCTGAGGGTCTTCCAATTTTTTTTTTTTTTTTGCAAAAGAGTCTGCTTGCAACAAAGCAAATTCTTATCCCGGCAATCATTACAACATTTTCAGAACATTGTAACTTTAAAATGATATTGCTCTGGTAAGAGATTTTTATCAAAGTTGCAAATAATGATTTCAAGAACTTGCACAAGACACTATCGACAACTTGACTATTACGTTAGCTAGGCGCCTCTCCCAGCCGTTGGCTTATTCCCATCAGCGTTGTGTTTAACCCTGTTCTAAACACTTCACTTGGCACCCAGAAGATGTTTCTTGAAATTCAACCAACAGCATCCCACATACCCACAGTTCAGAATGGGTGCAAGTCCTGTTGAAAGGGTTTTTCACTATTTGTACACACTGAAAGCTTGGATCCAGCCACCCAGACAGCTTTGTTAAATGATCACAGATCAAGGTTCATGTCTTCAAGTAGCTACAGTGCGGGCAAGGGGATTTCTTGGAAAGACTCATCTTCAGAGAACTTTGCCAAATACGGGGGACTGAGCATGGCGTGACCTCAATCCACTCGCCTGACTCAATCCCACGGCACTCGAAACATCCTGAAGACCAGTTTTTCAGAAGTCCTTCACTTAAGGTCTTAGCCTCACTGTGCTGTTTTAGTGTCTGACATAAGATCAACTGAATAGAAGAGACCCCCTTCACCAGCACACTAACTTCGGCTGCAGGAGTGTAATTCACATTTAACACGCAAAATGTGTCTTCTTGTTAGGGCATCTTTTGGGTCTTATGCCTTTCATGAGGGGTGTTATTGTACTATTGATCACTGCAGAGCACTGTAATATATAGTGATCCTTCAGGTTTGAAGAAAGTTATGTGCCAGTCAGGTTTATGAAGCCTATAAAACTTTTATTGTGCTTGTAGCATAACCAAAAGAAAAAATAAAAAAAGTCATCCATAAATTTAATTATTCCTGGCTTCTGTTCTTGGAGACATCTCTCCGGGGTACAGTCTAAGATTGTTGAATAGCACTCAGTTTCCTGGATCAAGGTTGATACAAGTTTTTTAAAACCTCAGTGGCAATTAATAGAACAATTTCCTCCCATACATGAGCTGCTCCTAAACAGAGTGCTGTTATTCCCTGGCCACGGTGTGTCCAGGCATATTCACTGGTGGAAGAAATGCCAACAAGTTTGGAGGGGCTTCTCCTCCATGGCTGGCTCTCATCACCATCCACTGCCTCTCTGAAGCCACTGGCAGATGCCTTATTTCAGGCATTTCTTGCAACCCTGCCTCTAACCAGGGAACAGATGGTTCCCTTTAACAATAATATTTCCAAGTCTGCTACCAAACCTATCTCAATCTGACCCACTATTAGAAATATGGGATTGCCGTATCCCTCTATCCCACACTGGGGCGTTCACATGGAACTACTTTCTTCCATTTTAAATGCCCCTTGGTTTAATTCCCAGCAGAAGGCAAAGGTAGCAGGACTGCCGTTAGACATCAGACAGGCTCCTTCAGCAGAGCTGGGCTCCAGCTGCGCCGGCCATGGGACGTGCACAAATGAGCCTGGGGGCTTTGCTCACATACCTTACTTCACTTCCTTAAAAAGTCTGTTTGCAAATGGACTCCAGCAAATCTCATTCAAACTAATCTAACCTTGCGAATACTTTCAGCTAAAAAGTTTAAAATTTGAAAAGCCAATATGTTTGGTTTCAACAGTCTTAAGTTAAATGTTTTACTTTTTGTTTTGAAAAGAATGTTTATTTCTGAGGTAGAGCTGCATTTTAGAAAAGGATTAAAAAACCCTTTAAAGGAATATTTCATTCAGCTGAAATGTTTTGGCTTGGTTTACATTTCAGCATGAATAAACTGCATTCTTCTTTTTGGGTTGATCCAAGATACTTCCCATCTCCCACCTCCTCTCCCCTATTTTTCCACTTGGCAACTGACTCAAGAAATGAACTACTGACACAGCTAGCCAGGAAAGAGAAAATCCCAGCGTTAACAATTTAGTCTAAATACAGAGCCAGATAAAAGATTAGGGATCTTCATTCAAAAACCAACCCAGTGGGCAATATGAGGAACTCACACAGCTTTGCTACATGGATTACAACAGATTCATTTTAAGCAGTCTTAATGTTTAAAAAAAAAAAAAAAAAAAAAGCATAGGCAAACATTCATCAGGGATTACGGGACAGGAAAGCAGAGCAGGAGGCCACTCAGTTGTTGCCCTCTGAGCATGCACACGGAGGGAGGCCGTCCCATATCCCCGTCCTCGTGGACTGGACCACAGCTGCCGCCCTCCGGCTTGCTCAAGAGCCAGGGCCTTTTCCCTGATCCCTGATGAGTTCCAGCGTCAAAAACATACAGGTTTCTACTGTGACAACTCAGTAGTATATCAGATATCAAGCAACAAACAGATGTATCAGGAGATCTGCTTTCATCGATCACAAAATTGCCGCTAGCTGCAAAGTTCCCTGTACGTTGGGTTTCTGAGGAAACTCAAATCACAGAGTTTCCAATCTAAAAAAAAAAACCACCGCAATACGAAGTTCTTCTGGCTCGGACGGAGCTGTTCTTTCTGCTCCTCGGCAACATTACCAATAGTTTAATCTCATTTCCTTAGAAATAATCACCAGGCTATTTAAATATTAACTAGAGGAAAATATTAACACACTGCTGGGGAAACAAGATGAATCTAATCCCACACCCAGTAAGATTTCCAGTCCTTAAACAATTCTAAACTATATTACACCCAAAGCAGGGCTCCGAGTTCTCAGAAAAATACTCAGAGGGCAGTTAAACGATTCAGCAGAGCTCATCCAACATCCGAGTACTGTCAAAAGAGGCAATCCCTTTCCTCCCTCCTTCCAGTCCCTGGATGTTTGCCCCTGCAATGAGAAACCCTGTATGTGTCTTCTGCCCTTCCAATTACACAGAGGCATCTATGCTCCCAAATAACAGGGAAGATTTCTGAGATTTTGTTGCATCAAGAATCTCATCACGTGAAATCCTTTTACAACATCAGATTCTGGTTTTCACTTAAGCTCCTAACACATTTTCAAAGAATAGCTGAACTTGAATCAATTTCCTTGACATCTTAATCCTGGGTACTTCAGGTGGCAGTTTGCCATCAAAGCCAACCCAGCAGAGCACGACCAAGTACCCACCAGAGGTGAGCGAACAACTCCAGCCCGGCTGTAACCCCCCAATTATAATTCCCTGCACAGTGAGAGGCACCAAGTGCAGTGCTGCCCTTAGGAGAGAGACAAAAAAAAGTCCAGAGTGCAGGACAAGAGTTTGCACAGCTGGGAGACAGCTAGGAAGAGAGCCAGAAGACACTGGCAGAGCAGGGAGACGTTTATAGCTGGGAAGGAGCACCCTGACATTTGACACTAGCATGCAAAAGATAGCGGATAATATCAATACAGGGGTCTGATGTGATGAGGTCTGCTTTGGTGGGGTAAGAGGCATCATCAAGCATGGGGGAGGATGCTGAAGCTCTGGAGAAATGAGTCCAGGGCCCTAAGAGGATTCTTCTATACTCTTCCAGTTACATGTGGTGAACCACACACAGAGCAACATTCACACGCATGCAGCTCAGCTTCTACCCGCCTACTCTTCCCCCAACTCATCTCCCTCCAGAAAAGGGGCCAAGGAGCCAACGTTCAGCATTTCCTGCTCCTTTGGGAGCTGTATTATGATCTGAGCTTTTCAACCTTTTTTTATTCCTGTTTATCCCCCAGGAATGATCATCTCACCCATATTAGCGCTTATATTTTTTGCTCTTGCATAGCTGGCATAATACTGTCAAATTTGGCTTCAAAGATATGAGGAAAAGTCCTTTTTCGTGACATAGATACCATAAAGAATTCTCCCTGAGAAGTTTGAGATGAATCCTCTTTCTCTACACTCCAAAGAAAAAAGGTAACCTGACAACTGTGCGGCTTGTGTTTGCAGGTGTTAGTAGGAAGAGAAAAGGGAAAGAAATCCCCATGCAGACACAAGTGATATCACTTGGAAAATTGGAAGCCAAAAGCAGATAACTGCTCATGCCAACAATACCAGTATATCCTGGTACAAACAACTCCAACCTCCACCAGAGGCGGGTTGACAACAGAAGAAAAGCAGAGACCCCAATATATTGGAATAGCACTTCGTATTTCAGAGGTTCAAAGGCTCACATAAAAGAACCACACCAATTCACACTAGCAGTTCCTTCGAGAGTTTTTTTCTCACTGAAGGTCGTATCTTATTTCAAAGTCTTGAGACCAAAGGGCTCACACACAACATCATGTAGTATTAAAGCTCATACCTCCAAAAATTCCCATGACCTTAATATTGCAAAACATACCCCAAGCTCGTACATATATGTACACGTTTGCAGCAGTTACTAAAACAACTATGCCACCTTCCGAAAACACTAGAGATGCAGAAGAGGGAGGGAGGGATGGGGACAGGAATGCTATGTTTTGTTTTTGTGACTACACCTTGTTCATCAGACACACTTGAGCCAACGCATCCTTCTCTCCAGAGTGAAATCTGTTTCTACAATTTTGCCAGAACTTTTATATATGGCAGTGGCCAGCTGGCTGCTGGAAGAGCCATGTGTCAGTGGTCCTGGCGAATGCTTAATGTGTGATATGGATTTGTGCAAACTGCAAGCACTTGGTTTGCAAACATTCCTGGTTTATGCATTTACAAAGCAGCGAGTAAAAGGAGAGGCTTCTGAAGCAAAGTCATGCACCATGGCAGACAGCTCATATTAATGTATCTATATATATTTTAAACATATATTTTTTATATATATACACACACACACATTATGGTAACTCTTCTCTTTTCCTTGGCACCCTCTGCCCTCCTGGACTGCATTCACCTGTTCTGTCTCTAAGAATACTGTCACCTCCTCCACTGCTGCCACCATTGCTCCTGTGGAGGCAAAAATTCAAAGCCATCAAGCCTCCAAGATAAGTGGTTCTCCCACCAGACAAGATGTGGGAAACCTCCGCAGCTTCTCTCCAGCCCTGCTGGATGTGTGGATCCCAGAAGGGGGATCACACCTGCAAGCAGATGTGAGTACGGGAAAGTCTCCTGTGATGCCCCTGACCACTGGCACTCCTGCTCCTGGGTTGTGGCTAGGGATCTGTGTATGTGAAAGCTAATCTCCATGCATGGAGGAGTCAGCAAATCAGTCCACACAATTGTGGGAATCATGGGAGGAGCAGTAAAGCAGGGACAGAGGTATGGTATGTATTTTTTGGCTAAGTACTTTCTAATGTACCATCCCAGAGGATGTGTAAAAAAATGCATCAACTGATGCGGGCCTTGCAGAAAGCAGCAGAAGTTGGGCATACTGGAAGAGGTCTGTGGCTACATTCCCAATGTATATAAAACGTACTCCCTAATTTTAAGGCAACCATCTATTTGGGGATTTATTAATGTATTGCTCCATGTGGTCTCTATGCCTTTGTTCAAGAATATATATGGTTTACTAGCTCATATCAGGCAAACCAGACTTCCCACCCAGGTGAAGTTTATCACAATCTCTGCAATCAACCCAGTGAGCAAAAGCATAGGTGATAGATGAGTCTGCCACAGTCTCCTGAATGCCAGCAGATAGAGACTGACAAGCCAGTGGGAAAAGTAATTCCCAGGTAAGGTTCCTTGGGCGAACGGACCCTCCTCTTGACACCTAACAAAAGGGTCTCCTGTCCACCTCCTCCATCCTGACAGCTCTCAGCCAGAGAAGCGGTCTCGGCCAGCCAGGACCCAAACTACAAAGAACACCACGGATCAGTATCGATCCCTCAGCTTGTTCCTAAAGATGAAGGTAAGCCAGGCTGGTCTCTGCAGTGCAACCAGGGCCGGCTCTACAGCTGCAGACAGCTGCCTTCGGCACTGTTCTCCCATGGACATGGTTTTGCAGCCATCCCATCTGCTGGCTAAGTGCTTTCAATTAGAGATCAATTTGGCAGGTATCTGGACTGCAAAGGATGGTGGTAGTGGAGTGGAATATAGCCTCCCCCCCCCCCCCCCAACTAGAACTGCTCATTTTAACATCTTCAGATTAAGGTACTTCCATTTTTCAGACAAAAATTACATTTCATGCTTCAATTACAAAAGCTTAAGAAAAATCATAATCCAAAATTGAAGCCAGTGGTTTTAGTTTTTTCCAAACATTGCAGCTCAAATCAAAGTTTCCCCAACCTGTCCACCAAACCAAGCTCAGTTATTCATCTGGAGTGATCCTAATGTCTTCTTTTCAATATTTGCAAAATAAGAATTCTGGCAACACTTTCAGTGAAACTCAGTTGTTTCCAGATCCACTACAAAATCCAATCAGATCTACAATATAAGAACCTAAGAGTTAATGTATGGACACAGAAAACCAGTTCACATAAACTTAACTGTCTAGTAAAGGAAACAGAACACTACAATAAACATTGTGTCAAATGAATCCTGATTTAAACAGGAAACCAATATGGTACAGTAAGTAGGAAGAAATGGTGTTGTCCTTTAAGTTATCATGAAGTACTTGCTGCAAGGAATCTGTTCTTCCTCAAAATTGAGATCAAGGATGCTTTTTTATTACATCACCTAAAAGCTTCTTAGTAGCACCAGTAGCTTGTACAGATTAAAAAAAAAAAAAAAGTTTAATAAGCAATTGCAATAGTTTTAGAGAGTGCTAAAAAATACATAAGCAAGTTTAGAAGAGGAACACTCATTCAAAGCATGCCTAACCAGCCAGCCACAAAAGTCAATTCAATACATAGTTGGCAGCCTTTGCCATGGTGCTACACCATTTGTAGCAGACATATGACCAAATTGACTCATCACAAATCAGTTATTACATATAAAATGCTATCTGCTGAAATTTTTCAAAAATCCAACTACAAATGGAGGCTTGCAAGGCAAGAGTCTATCTAGTGGCAAGATGGGATTTTAGTATCAAACGTAAATGTTATATTATAGTTGCACTAAATTTTGGCTAATACTACTGCAAAAGTCAACCTGATAAACACATTCAGCACAAAATCCAGCTGTAGTCTCAAGAGAAGCTGTAATCCACAATGTTTATGAGTTGTATCTATTACGTGACACTCGCACCAAAGCTGAAAGTGAAAATATATGCAGGCAGTCTAAAAGGAGCTTCTTGTAGATTAAAAGTGGCATGCAGCAACATCGAAGATGGGTCATTAGAACTGTGGAAAGTACAAGGACGAGCCACACAATAAAACCGATCAACACGGGTGACACAGCCAGTGGGGATTACAGCTGTCTGCTCAGCCTGCGTTACTACAGCTGGTTACTGTTAGTCACCCTATGGAAGGGGCAGAAAATAAGAAAAGTCTACATCTGATATGACTGTTCTCCCTGTTTAAGATTCAAAAACTCCCAAGAAAGCTTCCTCAAAGCTGAAGAGAGCATGATTTATACAAAGAGCTACAAGCCTTTCACACTCTCATTTGAACAGAACGGACATCAATGCTACCCGTTTTTCAAGACTACTGCTTCTGATTTTATTTACATTTGCTCTTCATTATGCTTTTAGAGTAACTTACCTATCCAGTCAATCAATTCAAACTATTTTGCAAGCATTTCATGTCATTTTTTAACATCGCCCTGTAGGCACTTGCTTCTACATAATTATAATCATTTTTCTGCTGAGATTTTCTTCAAGTGACTTTGCCAAGCAACAAGAAAAGACAACCATGTATGAACACAGGTAGAAAAAAAAAATGTAGGAAATCCACAACTATATTGCATAGGGTCATCAGGAAGAGAGCAGGGGATAAATACATTTCCCCATCTCTTGCATGGCTTTGCCGGAGACCCATACATAATGCTATTCCACATTTGATGGCTATGGCTCAATACTGTAGCTAAAACAGTTCTCCTGAAAAATCTATTTTAAAATTCAGCACTTTCAACTTTTTTGAAATACCAGAAATAATCTAGCTATTTGGAGCTCTTCTGTGGTCCTCTTCTGTAGGAGCAAATTCATACACCCAACACAATTCACTTATTTCTTTTAAGAAAAAAAGAACAAAACCATGTCATTACAAAATAAAATGCCACATGCATATAAATATCAAGATTTTGCCCTATTCAGGTATATGAAAATTGATCTCTCTCTTTTGTTTTAGGAAATAAGGCGGCACTGGACTTCAAATAACCTCTGTCTCTTGAGAAGGGCATTTGTCTAGAATAGTCAGTCACCTGCTGCTCTCATAGCTAGCCAAGACAGTGAAATAAGGAGATAGTGATTTTAACAATGTAGCCCAGAAAAAATGGAGTCAGAAGAAAACTGCAAGCAGAGAGTCTTGAATTGCAATGATCTTCCAACAGAAACAGATACTTCTTTTTCTTTTAGTCCAACAAATGTGAGTTCCCAGCTGGCCCATGGTAACTCCAAGTCCAAAGTTTTTTTAAAAGAAAGAGGTACTATTTCCTTGCTGGCAGCTTCCCTCCCTTTGCTACTTTCACAAAGTTATTTGAGATTGACCTCATCAAAAGCTCATAAACTATCGACGGCACCCAAGCATCACACAGCACCAGCCTTGTCACTAGTTTTAGGGCTGCCTTAAATAAAAGTAATCAGAGCACTTCTTCTTAAAACTGAATAACCTCTCCCCCACCCTACATGTTGACGCGGTCACTAAATCCCGCTGGGTAATCTCCCGAATCCATCTGTTCCTTTTCACTCGCATCCTGAGAACCCTCCCAGAGCCCCTGATTATTTCTCAACTTGTCTGAAGAAATATCCTGTCTTCTGGCTTCCCAGACGCTTGCTTCGCCCCCCTCTCCCCTGAGGTTGGAAAAGGCAGCTGCAAAGATTATCCACTCCAATGTCATGACCAGACGCTCTTCAGATCCCTTGGAGGGGGAGGCATTTTCTCGAAAGGGGAAAACTGTTAGCAGAGGAGAAAGAGCATCCTTCAAAAATGGACTGCTTCCCAGTTTCGTCTTGGGAAGTAAGATCCAGCTACGGATATTTTCACACAAGCAGCCTTTAAAGTATGTTTAGCAGAAGCAGAAATTAGAGTCCCACGCTGGCCACGTCCAGACTCTCCATGAAGGACAGCGAAGTGAACTGTGCCTGGGCGACGTGGCAGCAAAGCCCAGTACTCCACAGCAGCACATGCTAACTGGCTTGAGAGGTTATTGGGAGCATTCGCCAAAGGTCATCATCAAATAGCAGGTGTAAGCATAAAAACAATGACATTTGTCTAAAGACCACAAAGCAGCTAAAATCACAGGAATGCATATCTTCTCCTTTTTCGGGTCATTAGAGCCAGCATGTCTGTGCATTTAATGTATCAAACACGCAGCTGCATAAAACACTCTAGATGCTTTTCATTTAACTTGAGGGCTGTCAAAAGTGGCGGAGAAAAAACACCGTTGTCTATACTGGTGTCCACGCATAATCAGAACACAAGAACCAAAGCCACTTCAGATTTAATTGTTCACTTGTATTTTGCTACTGCTTTATTTGCAACTTGAAGCCCCCACAGGATGAGAGCTATAATACCTTCTTATAAATTCCCACCAGCCGCTACGTGTTCCTGAACCAACCAAAGGTACCAAAAATCTAAGCAGCAAACAATAGTCCACAAAAGGTTTTTTGTTTCCTTACAATTTCAACATTGCTGCTGCTCAAGGTTAATGCTAAGATTTATTGAGATGCCAAAGGGTTAAGTTTGCTTGAAATTTTCCTATTTATTGTCAGTTGCTTCAAATAAGGCAAGTATTGAAGGAATTTATGATGCCCAAAACTGACAGTCACTGACTGTCAAACAAATCTTTCCTTCTGTTTTCAAAATAGTTTAGTGTTAATCTCTCAGGTCACTATCAAAGACAGTTTAGCATCTAATTTATCACCTTTTGGGCAGGGATCCATGCTGAAAAATTCACATCCAAACTATAATTTGGTTCAGTTAATGGTCTTTTCTCAGAGGAACCTGACAATTAAAAACATATGGAAATGGAATGAGCCACTCACTTCTCAACTAAATGTTTGCTCTATATCTTGGGAAATAAATTTAGGATGAACGAGCTGAATTCAGTCAATGGATTAAAAAGAGGATTGAACTACTGCTATAAATCAATCCTCCTGCTTTCACAAGCCACATGGCAGTATTTTATTTTTTTTCTCCAAAGAGAAGATCATGTCCAAGAATGGTAAAATGCCTGCAAGAAACTACAGGTTCAAACTAGATTTGTGCTATTTTCAAAAAAAAAAAAAAAAAAAGAGAGTTCTTATCCACTATAAACATTTGACATATTAAGGTATCTAGATATGGTAATCAGAAATGTCAGGTCAAACAAGAAAAAAGCATAAAGACAAAAATAGTTTAAAATGTGTACATCGGTGTGCGCTGGCTTTCATTATAGTGGCAATCAATCACAGGTTTTTGGTAGAACTATAACATTTTATTATGTCTGGAAAATATCATGGTACAGTTGATACCTTTACAGAAACGTGAAGCTTGGAAACACATATGGCATTTTACCAGTCTTTCTTTTTCTTTTTTTCTTTCTGAGAAGTGTCAATGCCCTTGTAACAATTCAGAACTACAGCAACACAAGCCCTCCTGATACGTGTCCAGCTCAACTTCTATGGACTTTACCAGGTACTGGATGAGGACAGAAGAGTGTCAAGCCAATAACACTGATGTTCCTTCTCTGACCTTTTATTCTCCTTGTTTCTTGCCCTGAAAACTTGAAACCCTGCACAGGTTGGTGCCTGCCTAGCTGTTGCCCCAGTATGGAGTCAGGACAAAGGCAGTTGTGTGCACCCAGCTCTGGTACCTAGGAGCGTACCAGGACGGAGCAGTAAGGACAGCTCTCAAGTACCACAAATGCGGTGGCTTGCATTCCCACTTGCAGCTGGAGTCTGCCCCAGATTAGCAGGGTCATAACCAACCCTTCCTTTGGGCTTGAAGATATTCATTTGAACTCAAAGTGAGGCACAGAATTGAACCCAGGTCTCCATCCCAGCCTTTGGAGCTTCTCAAAGGGGTAAACCTTCTACTGCATTATAGAGGTGTTTTGGGTCTTACATCCTCTCCCTTCTCAGTAATGCTCCTGCTCTTAGTCACCCTGCCCTGTACTTTGCCAGCTTCATTAGCAATTAAAGCTATTGAGCACAGCTCTGTCCACTGGCTGTGGAAGGAGGCTGACCCAAGGACCTCCAAAGTATACACCGAAGGTGAAGGACCTGGGATTACACCTTACCATAACTGCACAGTTACACCCGCAAAATAAAGAGAAACTGGAAAAAATAAACAACACTATCATGTCTCTGTTCTACTTCTGCTGCCATTTTGGCCAAAATCGGGGACTGAACTGGTGACTTCCAGAACTAAAACAATTATAAGTTTGTATCTTGAGATGAAGATCTAACCGTTCTGGAGCACAGGTAGGCAGGCCACGTTCTCTAGGGCAAGGTAATGAGGAACACACCAATGCATGGTTTACACTGAGTTTTTCAATTAAAAACAGCAAACGTAGCCCCTAGCAACAACAGACACAGGATGAGGAGAAAAAGAAAAAAAAAAAGAAAGAATGAAGAAAGTGTAAGCTTCACCCTTGAAATGCCTTTTGATGTTAGTACACTGCAATGAGTCTTAGTGTAATCTGCTTCATTAAATACTGAAAGTAAATAAATAAATAAATAAATAATCAAGACCACATAAGCTTATCTTCCCCCACCTTCCAAGAATATCTAATGCCTTCCATCTTCCTTGCCACAGCATTTTTTTTTTTTTTTAAGCCAGCTAGGGAAGGCCCTCAAAACACCCTTTTTGATTCTCTTCAGTGAAGAATTGCTGATAAGATCAATTAAATGAGACATGAGAAACAAAACCCAGGCTGTCGGTTCAGCAAGTCATCTGCTTACTGTATATTTCACAAAGCCCCAACGTTTGATGTTAATTTTCTGTGATGCATTTTCCAATAATCCATGAGTGTGAGCCCGAGCACTGACAGAAAGAAGTGTTGTATTTCACAGCCACACAGGAGCAGACAGTTTTAGGATCATTTATTTAATTATGCAAATGCTACTCTTGTGACAACAAGAGACAGACTCGAGCTGAAACCATACATTCGATAATAAAGTTCATACCCAGCTGAAGATTCATTACCTGCTGCGTCAACGCCAGCTATTACCACATTATTATAGCTTGTGCTACCATGTAGTTAAAGTTGAGATAACACTTCCAGTCTAAAATTCTATTTTTAGGACATTTAGAAGTAAATGTTCTTTATGTATGTTTTCTTTAATTGGCTATTCTATGAGAGTCTCTGAACATACAAATTAAAAACAAAACCCAACCACTGCTCTAAAGCTAATTGCTACTGAATAAGCAAAGAGCCTTTTTTTTTTTTTTAACTTAACATAAACTTTACTTCCTTCCTGCATTTTACAGCAAAGTATACCCAGAAGGTATGTAACATTTTCCCCATTTCTCACCAATACGTGTATTAAAAGCAACTGAAAAATACCACCTCACTAGCAGACCTGTGCATCTCCCGGTATACAAACGATGCAAGTATGATCCCAGCAAACAGAATCTGTGCTGGGCGGCACGCTGCTGAGCCGGGAAGCAAGAAGCGGGTGCCGAGTTCATTTTCAACCCGGCGTTCATTAAATCGGACAATCAATTTGCTACGTTCCCTAGAGCTGTAGCACAGTCAATAGTGGGGAAAGAAAGGCCACGCTACGGAGGTGCCAGCTACTCAGTCCTACCCAGTCCTCTCAAAGTGTTCTTCTGACCCAAACACAAAGCAGAAATGTAGAATTAATTATGTTTTTCCCCAAAGAGGCTGCAAGGGGGTCGGAAGAGCCCGGCCGCTGCAGCCCAGCAGCACGCGGCTGGGGCAGAGGACTGCACTGTGCCTTGCAGGGGCTGCAAGCGCTTCACTTGGTTCAGCTACACCATAAAACTGCAAATCTAAGATAATTACATTTTTTAAATCTTCCTGCTGAACGAGAAAGCTTTTGCATGTAATGGAATGTCCCTTTGTAACTGATGGGCCCACAGAGAATAAGAGGCATGTTTGGGCTACAGATAGGTGTTTAAAGCTTAAAAGCTGTAACATTTCATCTCAGGTACCACTTAGACCATGACATAGGGCATGGAAACTTGTCTAACTTCTGCAGCAAAATTAGTTTGTCCAATCTAAACAGCTACCTCTATCCACAAATCTTGAGCTGCTTAAACTATGAGATTCAGGGTTATTCCAACATGTAATGTATACATTCTTTTATTAGTGTATTAAAATACTACTTTAAAATAAGCCGCAGTGTATAAATGCCACGTAAATCAGTAAATACCTAAACTTGGCTTCCCCCCCTCCACTTTCTTTTTAAAAAAGGGATTTTATTATCAAAGTGTTTTTTGGTAACACACACTTATTGCACGTCAAACACTTTGCATGGCATACCTAGATCTTGGAGAGGAAGATTCATGGTTTTAGTGATATTCTGGGGACAGTTTCTTTGATGTCACGGAGGAATACTCTAAATACTTAAATACTAACCACCACAAAAATCCATCAGAGCCTACATTTTTCAGTGCTAAGAAAACGTTATTATATGCAGGTGTATATATAGATACATAGTCAGATCGAAGGTATGTACAGAGAAACCTTTCAGCAAGATGAAAAATAAATAGAATATACATCCAATCTCCCCGCTTGAAAGATGCTCTCACCACTGAGCTCCCTTCTCCAGTTATTATGAGATCCTCACGTCCCTGCCTCCTGCTCTCAGTAGCAGTATTTAACCCATCGCAACAGCTGCTCAGACTGGAAGAGCCTCACTTCGATGGACCCAAAAGTAGAGCGGATCCAAATCTCACCGAAACTAATGGATTTGGTCCTTATCTTCTATTGTAAAAGCATCACAAGTGTCAAGAGACTGACTTAAGCATTCGGAATAAATATTAACATAATATTATTATTCTACTTTCTCATCAGTGTTTTAGCTCATATACAATATTTCAACAGATACTGGCTCATATTACAACTTTTTCTCTTTTCATCCATCTTATTACTCTTTTTCTACCGAATACAAGCAAAAATATCTTAATGCATTAGCTACTTCATCTGCAGACAGTTTGGTGCGGAAAAGGGTTATTTTTAACCTGGGACAGATCCCAAACCAGTTCACTGCACAGCTCTAAAACTGGCACAAGAGGAATGCACATGACTAGGAACAAGCTGGAGGAGGAGGGGTAAAAACTACTTGTATACCCAGTTTGTCATCAATAAACACAACCAAACCCCATGCGCTAAAGCAGAGAGAAGCGAAAGGCCCAGTATAAACACCAAATGATGCAGACACACATCTATTTGGCATTTCAAATGCACCTCTGTAGCTCAGGCGCTTCGTTTTCCTGACAAATCCCGGGATTGAAATGCCTAACTCATTCAGGCAGTCTGCAAATTCCCCTACACACCTTAATGCACCTCTTAAACCTGGAGGTCGACAGCAGAAACCAGAGCAGGACGCCTGGCTGCCAGAGCCTGGGCCATCAAATAGCCTAGCGCAGCCAAAATCAGCAGGGCCGCGCCAAATTTAACCAGCAGTGGATCTGGTCCCAGCGCTTCCATCACAAGTCCAGCTATTTTAATGTGTCTTAGAAAAAAATAAATTAAAAAAAAAAGCTTAGAAAGTTTTATGTACGAACAGACGAAAAGATGAAGCAGCCCAGTTCTCTCTCGAGACTGCAGATTTACCATATACCTAACTGAGGGCTAAGCAGGAGCTTCCCTCTCTAAGCATCCGACACCATTTCAGCACAATACAAGAGACCTGCAAGACGAAGGGGAAGCTACAGGAGACGCGCCCGGCTGTACAGCACGCTCATCACTAAAACACACTATTTCATTCCAAGGTTCCAAAACGATAATAGACTTTATTCTAATTGGATTGTCTGCAATGAGCCAATTTAAGTGCTAAATGCTGCGAATTATTCAGCATGACATAGCAATGCAATGATGTGAGCCACTGCAGGGCAGGAGGCTTGGTGAGAGCTACAGCTCCTGAAGCATAATGAGATGCAAGCCTGTCTTGGCCTGACTCCACCAGCCCCGTTCATATTGCTCCACCAGCTGCAGCGGCCCTGCTAAGCATTAACTAATGCTTTCACCCCGAACGCAACCACTGGCAGTCAACACACCTGATGAGAAGATGACTTTCTGAGCACACCTTTAAAGACTGTATCACTGTAATTGCCGGCTTTCAAAGACACGGAGCATCTTCAATGTGTACTACACCGAGCTGTGAAATATTTATCTAACCACAAGCTTTAAAATATTTCTCTAACCAACTGAGTCTGCACCTGAGCTGTCAGGGTAAGAATGCCACACTCATTTGCAAGGATTTAAGGGACAGGAAGACACAGACATTTAAAGCTTTGGATTTTATTCTGGTGCTATTACAGGAACATGAATTACAAACGCAAATGAAGGACTCCTGTGTTACTGCTCAGTCCTGCACATAGCACAGTTCAAAAGACAATTATTTTTAGCCATCACGTACAAAGTGGTATTTGACATAATTTCACTGTAACATTTACTAAAACTCTGTTGATCTGTAAAAAAGGGAGCAGAAACTGAATGATAAGATTCTCTTATGATTTAAAAATTTAGATTATAGTAATGATCTTGCAGGTCAGCCCCAGGAGACCAACAGAACGCCTCAGGACTTGAGCATTTTATGGGACTTCGGGTTGTAATCAAGGTCCAGACTCAAACGATATAGGCACCAGTAGGGTAGGGAGTTTTATACCTGACTTGTAGTCACCTAAAACTCTTTTTCTAATCCTGCAGAGTTGGAGAGACAAGACGCTCAGAATAGGAGAGATTAATCTTAAATCTTACCTCTCAACTGTGTATGCATCTTCAGAAGAATTCAGCAGCATTCATCCTTACTAGAAACCACCTCCTCCGCTCTGCAAGAGCTCTTGGATACAAGTTATCTGTCCCCACTGAATTAAAAATGACTGATTTTAATACCTTCTCTTTAATATGATGCCTAGTTGTCAGTGCAATGGAAGTAGCTAATCATCAACATCTAATATGAATACATCATCTGATTTACTGAAAAATTCTGCCCTAACTTGACTTTACTTCTTGGGTCCTGTATTTATTAGAATTAACTCCAGTAGATGAGCAGTTTACTGTATTTTATTTTCCCACATATTTTCTAATCCATAGAGGCACAGGAACATTAATTCAGGAATTGGCTGCAATTATTTTTTGCTATTCAGCTAGGGGCAGTAAATGCAAACAGAATTGGCTGCAGTTCAATGTCATTGCATAAGATTTGCTCTATTGTTCCCTGAGATGCAGATGTTAGGGTATATAATGCTAAATCAAAACAGTGGCAGTGTCATCCTATGTACTTTTTAACAGGTTCCCGGGAGACTTAGTGTTCTTGCTGGAAAATTATTATTTTTTTACCTAAAGTTCCCACAAAAACAACCAAAGAATTATAGAATTAAGAACTCTTTTTCCATAACCAAAATTTTAAAAGCAAAGTGTCTCAGCTGTTCTTTTTTTAATATATAAAGCTCACAGTACAATGCTAAACTGCGACTGAAAGCTTTATGCATTCACCTGAATCATGAAGGCAGTGAAAAATGATAAGATAAATAAGATATTTCACACCGCTATTTAAACAATGATTCTTTCTCTTGCAAATGCCAACTCCTTTCACACTGAAAGCACTGGAGTGGCTTGAACAACTTGTGTGTTAATCAGGGTTTCGGCACAATTCTCCAGGTCCTCAAACCAATCAAGAAATTCTGTTGCTCTCCCGAAATGCTGAGGGCAACAAAAAGCGAGCAGAGGCAGCCTCTCCTTTCCTGCATGCGTTTGTTAGAAATCATTGTTTCGTCTTTTAAAAGAAATGTAGATGACACTGCTACTGCTGCTTTTTTGGGGCAGATGATCTGCAGATCGGTATTATTGCTGTTTATCACATAAAAGCCTCTTCTCCAAGGAGCAAGCTGTGTGGGACAAGCATGGGGGTCAAACAGATATTATAGGTTCTCTCTTTGCTGTAGATGTGACCACAACTGAAAATACCAATTATTTTCCCAAACAAAGCGTTCTCTGTAGCTGTAGTAGCCCAAAGAGGGACATTAGTACAGTCCCCCAGAGGACAGCCAGCCATCTTTTACTCATTCCTGTTTGCTCATTTTAAAAGCTGGGGAAAAATTAAAGGAGGAAACAATGCGATTAGCTTGACTCTCCCCACAGAAATAAAGCTATAAACCAGCAAAACCCATCTATCTTCCTTCCACCGGCACACTCGGGCTCCCGTTGGGAGCTCACTCGTCACCACCTCCTAAAGACCATCCCAGGCACCGGCTCCTATCAGATTAGCAGTAGCAGGACGAGACTCTGCCAAGGTTTTGTGCGGGACACCACCCTACGTACAACCCTCGGCGCGCTGGCTGAGCGCTGCGAGACGCCTGCCAGCGGCCCAAGCTACAGCCCCAACATCAAAAAGAAACCCGTGTAAAGACGAGTGCACTCAAGAAATAATGAGCTCCCCAGGGAGGAATTGAACACACTAGCTTGAAAGAGGTCCTCCAAGAATAAGTTTTTATTTACACTCGCTTTAAACGTCCACAGTTTTACTGCAGGAGGCTATATCTTGACGTTCTCAGGTGTCGGCTCCCACCCTTCCCAGCCTTTTACTACTGACCTTCAGTGGCTCTTTAATTGCAAATAGCACTCTTGATAAAATTAAAATATACATTTTAATGGACCAATCTAGCTTTTTAAATTGCAGATGAAAAGCCATGCATTGCAATTGAGAATCATGGCCTGGCTGCCTGGTCCTATCTTCTTCGTAGTTATTTTCCACGGCAGTAATGCAGGGAAACCTAATGCTTTCAATAAAATTTCATTGCTATCCAGGCTGCTTTTTACTTATACTTAAAATAAAAAAAAAAAGAAAGAAGAAAAAAAAAGTCAAAGACTGTGGTTGCAGCCTGAGCAGAAGGGGAGGTACCAAGCCTCCCAACTCTCCCTGCCCTGTGTAAGGTGGAGCTCCTTCCTCCAGGGGAACACAGGGATTGCTCTCGGGGCAAAGGATCATAGGACAACAGTGAGGCACAGCCACAAATTCAGCCAGCGTACCAAACCAAGGGCTAGACGTTTCCATGCCGTATCAACCTAATTACTCACCTTCCAGGGCATTAAAAACTGACTGGGCATAAGCCAGCCTGAGACTAGAGTCTTGAGCCTCTGCAGCTCTTAACTGCGCAGCAAGGGGCTGCATCTGTTTAGTGTCCTCTAGCTCTAGCCTGGACACAGGGAGCATTATTTCAGCCCACACCAAACAGGAGAAAGAAGAGCATCCAAGAGAGAATTACCAAATTCAATAATTATGAAGCTAGTTGGAACTCAGGCTAACAAGGTTTACTTATTACACTATATGAACATGCTGCCTCGCAAGAGCCTGCTTATTATCAGACTAGGAGGAAAGTCATGTTTTGGAATAATACCACCACCCATGCTATCAGGTCGCTGCTCCATGCAGCCACGTTCGATTCCAGCAATATCCAAAGCCACACTGTGCCCTTCCACGCAGATGTCATCTCTGTAGGCCACAAAGGGGTTTGCTCGAGTCTCTGAAGGAAAGTGTTCGCCAGGCAAAGGCATCTGGCAAAGCAGGAGCAGTGCTTTAAGGGGGCAATTACTCTGCAATATGTGTCTGAATTACCTATGGCGGGACCGAGGACTTTAGGGAAAGAGGCATAAAAGGAAACACAATGCAGTCAGCAAAGGGAGAGGCAGGAGTCCACCCAGAGTAAATCTCAGGCAGGGACACATAAAAAGTCAGAAGGTAAGTGAGGGTGTGACCTTGGAAAACATCAGCTGCCAGCCTTTGAGATCTTTACAGAGGCCAAGCGTGAAGCAAACAGGTTCTCTTCACTGCCTCCTAAACTCACCTCATGGTTACTGTAAGTGCCATAAATACAATACAATAAAACCAGCTCACTTGCAGAGCAGCTGACTTGCAACCCCTTGCTGTCTAGGAGTTTCCTTATATGTTCATGCCTGGAGTTTCCAAAAAGCCCTTTTATTACATACTGGTGGGGACCAAATTGGCTGAGGAAACCTTTTGTCTAGATGTTGATACTAAGAAAAATCTAAACAAGATCAAGGAGAAACTGTAACAGTATAAAAAGATGGAATAATTGAAAAACCAATGCTAATAAATGGTATTTATTGAATAAATGATAAAGTGAGTGAGAGCTTAGGTAAACACAATTCCAGGAAGAATCAGATCAATGTGGGACTCCCATGTCTTTACACGTTCTGTTTAAGAATCTCCATTACATCCTGTATTTGTAGAAGCAACTCTGAATACATACTCTGCCAACTTCTGTAACAATTCAGACCTAAGATTCAGACCTAACTTACAGACCTAAGATGATTTGTTAACTAGAAAAAAAGGAATAATTATAAATGTTTATTTGTCTTTAAAGCCTCTAGCCTTGATTTAATGTTAAGGATGTGAATAAAAGGATGAAAATTGTCTCTATTGTTTTATGCACCATTCAAAGAGAAAATACAAACATCAAACTGTTTTCAAATCTCACTAGTTTTTAGTAGATACAAGTCAATCATAACGACAAAAATCTGTAATCTGAAATTAAAGGGTAATTGTTTTGTGCTTATGTGAAATTTATGGTTACAGTTTAATAAGGAAAAGCTAATGCAAAAAGATGCCATAAACTATGGAATGTGAATCTGTAATTAAATTTTAATTGAAAAGTGGAAGCAAGAAAAGCAATCTATAAAGTATCAATTTGCTTTTCAGACAAATATTTAAAAAAAAACAAAATTAAATATTTATTTTCTCTGTAGTGCAACAGCAACACCACTTAAATATAATCACTACGTAGTAGTTAGCTAGAAGCAGCACAAAATTCTGCAGTAAATGTTTCTCCTCAATTGAGACAAAAACGTCCCTAATTTCCTCCCCTGAACATGTCACTCTCCAATACCAATGAAAACCTGTTGAAGAACGTTAATACATAAATATATAAGATTTATCTGCCCCTGGGGCACAGGGTTAGTGTAACACAGTATTACTGTTACACTTTGCATTATCATCATTATAGCTATGCTTGGTTTGCATTTCTACAGCACATGAAATCAAATTAGCTTGCTCTTCTGCTAAGTGCACAGTTCCTGGTGGCCATTATGTGACTTATGGGTCAGGAGGAACCTGGAACTTGGCAAACACGTGTCCTAATTTCCAGAGGCCCCTATCACCTCTAAATCTTATTGAAATGACTCAAAGGGAGAAGAGCTCAACGTTTTTTAAAATTAAGCTACTGGTACTTGAGAAACTTGGAACCATAAAGCAACTTTGAGTTCTTGGATGAAGAACTGAATAGGTCCAAAGCGTAAAAAACACAGCAAACCAAGCACCTCGTACCTACCAGAGCAAGGAAACTATTTGGCACATCTCTTGATGAGCTTTGCTTTCATATTCTTTTGCGGATAGAAATGTTTTGGACAGTTTCTGCTGAGTCCTCTAATGAATAACCACATAAATAGATCAGATCTTGTGAATGCGCTGTACAACTCTTATGTCTGGCCCCTCTCCCCGAGATGAACAGATACAATGTTGTGACCTCAAATGGGAACTTAGCATTCAGGTCACGCCAACATTGCTAACATTATTTTTATAACAGTATCATTCATTTTTAGGTAGATTAATTATAATATATATGTGCTATATCAACAGACTTTTCATTATGGTCCATTTAACCTCATAAAACATAATTGATTCCTATTTGCTCTATCTGATCGATGCTTAGGGCTCATTGCTGAGCAGTGAAAGGAAAAAAGACTAGCTAGAAAAGAGGTTCTCTTTAAGATAAATAATAAGGTTCACATCCTGTGTTGCTCTGATTGCATAAATATATGTCTACAGGCTTACGGAGGATAGAGAGGTTAATACCAAGGCTTTATTAACTCAAAAATCACATCCAAGAAACCTGTAATTTACAGATCTTTAATATTTACTCCTTTGCATCCTCAAGACAAGCACAAGACCTGGACTTCCCATGCTAGATAAATAAAAGGAATATTGGTACAATATTCTGCCTAAAGAGCCCCCTTCTTTGGGGCATATTTCCCCCAACACTTTGGGAAGATGAGTCTAAAATGAGACGTGATTTTTCGGTCTTCAGAATATGTTACAAAAGAGAAGACAGGAAGGGGAGGGGAAAGCATCTATTCATGTTACTGTGCCCTGTCCCCTGTCTACAGGCTCTACGTTCTCAATAACTGGAAAGCTCCGAATTTCATTTATGAATAAAAGGCTAGTGACCATTGCCTTACAGACAGGATTGCTGAAGCCTTCTGTATTTAGGTTTTTCTGACAGATTCTCGGAAGTCAAGTCAGTGATGCAAAATAAGCAACATAAAACCTGTTATATCTCAAAAAACACTCTGATTTAGGCAAAGCTGAAGGATATTATTTGCATTGTTGGGACCACAGCATGACTTTTATGTGTTTCTGTAAGTCTTTTTATCACAGATCAATGTTATGTGCTTTTCTGAAAGAATACAGCAATGGCACATGCCCTTGATTCCTTAATTATTCAAGTCTATGCACAGAATTCAGCACTTCTATTAGTAAATAAGATAAATGAACTGTATATTAATGCAATCTGTTGAAAGAACTACCTTCCAAAAATATTTCACTACTAACAAACAAGACATTAACTTCACATCATTAAAGTTAATTGGCTATTCAGTTTATCTCTTAGAAAGAAAAAAAGCAAATTTAAAGTTCAAAATGAAAAAAAAATTTTTTGAGCAATGATGTTAGTATTACACTTTTAGAAGCGGATAAATATTTCACAGCCAAGTTCTTAACATTCATATTAACCACATAATAAGCCCACTCAATATTATTACGAAAAAATAATATTTAACAGAGCTGACTAATTTACTACTTGTTGCACAGAGGTTTAGTGAGACACCCTGGAACAAAATGAACAAATACATATATAAAGGGGAAATTTCAGAATGGTATTTCCAACTGCTGCCTTCCTGGGGAGAGATTACAGAAGGAAAGCAGGTTGCTTGTTTCTTGTAACAATGTTTGTCCTTGGTGCCAATTAAACACAGATCGAATATGAAATCATTTTTAAACTTAAACTTTTATCTCAAGATATATTACTAGCAAAGATTTCCAGTTAAACAGGTATGTCAACCAAATCATTCTCAAATCAGTTTTACCACGTGAAAATCCTCCAGTACATATAAAATATTTTTAATGTTTCTGAGAAACCACCATTTGGAAGCTCACCTGCCCTGCATTTCTCTTAATACATTTATCAATTTTTAAAACACCCAGGGTATAATAATATTTAATACTACGTACTAAATGTTAACCAACATTTAAAAGCAATAAAAAAAAATGCCAAGAGACAGTTTAAGATTTCAAGATGCCAAGCTGTCCAGTCAGCTAATCATCTCACAGCAAAGGAAAAACAACGGGAAGACAGCTATGGCACCAGGACACGATGATTAATTTAACTCTTCCCAGTAAGCCCGTCAGGAGGAAAGTCTGAAGGCACAATTAAGGGATGCTGAAGGAGGATTTCCAAAAATCCTTGCTGTGACATGATGCTGGAGCAATTCCACCTTTTCCCGCGTGGCTAAATGGCAGAAAAGCAACAAGGAAAACAGCCGGAACGAGCCAGCATCGCTCAGGCAAAGAGACCCAAAAGCTTTTAGTTTCTTCTCCACTCCGAGAGAAGCAATTTCTTTTGATTAGGGACTCTGACAGCCCCTTAGGTCAAGATGAAAAATCTGTTTTTTCTGGGTGCATCTGACATGCCAATCATGTAGTCAGCCTCACCACAGTAAGATTTGGCAAGCGGCACACAAATAGGCAGACACGGCTGGCCAAAAACGCTCCAGCGGCGGGGAATGGCCAGGGTCTGGAGACTGTCCGTCTGCTCCGATCGTGACAACTCCTGTGTGTCCCCTCTGCTGAGCAAGACACTAAACAACATCAAACCACAACCAGATGTCACAAGGGCCACTTGCAAGAGAGAAAAAAATTAAAAATCCTCCTATTGTCAAAAGCCTGGGCAGGATTCACTCTCCTTAGCTGGAAAGTTAAAAGTTATTCGAGCAATACATGAAGATCACATTGATGTCTCTAAACATCAGAAGAAGAAAAATAGGAATTTAACAGCATTTCCTATTGTGGAACTGTGGCCCCCTTCCAAAGGGCCTCTTTCATTAAGTAGTAGCTGCTGTAGGGCAATAGGATGCTCCTCTCAGTTTGGACACTGAATTACTCTCATGACTGCGTGCAGGCAAAAGGTACCCATGTTTATGGGCTATAGTCTCAAACAGCTGTATGCACTCAGCAGGAAGGTGCTACACATCTGGCCCTGCACCCTGCTCTTAACAGCTGACATGTGAATTTACACCATTTTACCTGAAAATCTGCAGTCTGATTAGAGCAGCGTTTCTCCAGCGTGAATTCTCCAGGGGTCACGAAAGGCAACCTCAAAAGTTGTAAGAGGTTATAAATTTTAGGTGTTAGAAAAGCAAGTGAAGAAAGGACCATTTGCTGTCCTCACTTCTCATCTGCTCTTGTCCTTTGAGACAAGTATTCCCTGCCAGCTTCTCGACTCACACCCACAAATAAGCTGTTCACGTTTAACAACATTAATTTTTTCTCTTTTTTTTTCCCCTTTCTTTCTTTTTTTAAGGTAGATAAGTATCAAAGGAAAACAGGAAAAAGAAGTAGTAACACAGCTAAAGAAATCACGTCCCTGGCAGGAAGGCGTTTGCATTCCTCTGGGTCCAATGCTGTTCAGAATGGGCCTTTCCCGAGAAAGTCCCTTTGCAGCCAGAGACACGTAGCACTGGAGGGCAAAGACCGAGTCTCACTGCATCACACACACACACGCAGATCTCAGCGCAATCATCCCCTTGCCCAGCATTTTGCAGGCTATATTCCAAATTTCCCACATGCAATATCCAGTGGGTGCAAAAACTACTGCCAAAGCAGCAGCAAACCCACACAGCCAAAACTCATCTTCTAACATCATTTTCCATCTGCATGAGGTCAGGAAGTTGTATACCGGTATGTGGGGTCATAAAACTGGATTTTATCTGAATCTGCAGGGATTCACAGTAATGTCTGCAGTCTATTTGCCCTAATTGCAGCTCTGACTTAGAGATATTCCAGCATTTGTCAGCTTAAACAAAACCTTTAACATTGTTTGAACTTATCTACATGCATTCAGGAATGTAATGAAGCCCTGCTTCCCCCAAAACTGTGCGTCTATTGCCCCTAAATAGTTCAGCAGAGAATTTATTTGAATTTATAGGCAGCAGCCAAGTCATATATTACTTTCCTAAGTGCCTGATATAAGCAAAAATGCATAACCAAGAGATGAGGAGTTCAGCATAATAGCAAACCAAAGCTTTATAAAAAGCATTAATTTTATATGGCAGCTTTTTTTAAAAGAAGCTGTTAAAATAAAATATGCCTTCCCCCCCCCCCCAATATCTGAAGATGATCAAACCCAACCTAATGAATTCCCTGAGCTACAGTATTTCCCACAAACCAGTGTTTAGCCATCGCCTTTACTTCTGCTGTATATCCTGATACCCATTATCGACCCACCATTAGGAGCAACTGAACTTGCCAAGGAACCTAGAACTTAAATTGTAACAAATTTACTGCCTGTGATTTCCTGCCAACGAGGCAACATGCTAACACTCCACCAAAGTGAAGTCAGCTCTTAAAATACATTCTACATTTTCTAGAATCAGGGCTTTCTTTCAGAAAATGCAAGGTCATACCCCATGCTTCAATTTACAAAATTAGCTGCTGATCATTGTTCATTTGCACCGCATCAGAGCGGAGAGAATACTTGATGACTTGCATTCGTGTATCTGAAACCAAGAGGAAGCCGTAGAAAATGCTTTCATTTCTACAAAAAGGAACACAATACCCAATAAACTTTTGCTAAATTTCTAAGTTCAGGCTTACTTGCAAACATAAGCTTGGAGAAGGTGTGGAAAACTAAACTGGACATCTCATTCTGCCAAATTTGCCAAGACCAGCTGCCTTCATGTAACATTTTCCAGTGCTGAGATTTCATGCAAATGGATACATATGCTTCTTCCCAAAATACAGTAGTCCTAATAACTTGGATAACAGCTTTTAAATTTTTAACATACACAGATGTAAGCATGCTCCAATAAGGGCTTCTTCACCTCTACAACATCATGTCCCCAGGGGATTAAGATGCACTTAATCAACAGTTGTTGGTAATGATGTGTCACCTATTGAGATAAAAGTCTGAATGCAGTAACATCTGTTACATTCCTGCATTAGGAAGGAGGTAACATGTTTTTTGAACACATCAAATTTGACTTTTAATTACCCTCTTACACCTTCTGTTCAGTTATTAACCAGCGTTAACCCATAAGGTCATTTAAAATATTAAGAACTATAAAACTGAGTTCTCTAAGATAATGTTTCCACATGAACAAAACATAGAAAGATTTTTCATATAAAATTAATGTTATCTATTTTGTAGTATTTGAATCAAGTTGTGTGTTACACTGTGGAAGCTTTTATGTTGGACAAAAATGAATTGTGCTACCTTAGGTCAAAGAGTTAAAAAATAATTGGACCAAAATATTGTACTAAATTTTGATTGACATGGTTTCAACACCAGCACATCCCAGTACCTTAAACAGCACAGGATAACTCTTTATAGTTCTCTTTAATATAATCAAGACACCTTTTAGAAACATATTAAGCAAGCAGAAAACTAAACGACTACACGTGCACATCAAGTAGTGACATACGTTATATCATTATGACCCATGTTATTCCCTTGCTTTTCACCAGGGCTGAGTTCTCCCTTCATCACCATAGCCAACTCTTTCTAATTTTAAAGACTCCACTGATAACTCAACTAAATATTTACCCTCTCTTTCCAGTACCAACTCTCGCAAAGTAACTGTGCATAAAGGGTCAGGAAAATGCAATGCCTTCTTTAAACAAACATAACTTCAAAAGCACAAGCTTGTACTTCAACAATATGATGGTCTACACCAGTGCGAGGAGAAAAGATGTGTTATGCCATTTGCTTGGTGCCCCCGCCAAGCTAGAACCATTCCCTAGGGCCCGTCTTCTACAACGGCGCTCGACCTTATTCTCGTGTGTCCCAAACAACGTGCCTTTTACCGTCAGAGACTAATTGACTTGGGCTCGCTGTTACTGGGAACACATATGCTAGTCTCTCCAAAGCTGTCATAGCACAACCTATTTTTCCACTACTTCACCATATGCAATAGTCTTTTTGAAGCAAATACATATATAAACACAAAATTGCCACTTTGGCCCATAGAGGCATGGCAACATTTAGATTTAAAGGACAAAAATGTTCTAGGAAAGAGACTTGCAGTAATAAATACTTCACACAAATATAGCATTTTCCATTTTGAAGTACCAGCCATTCACTGCCACGTTAACGCTGGAGTAATTAGGCAGGAGTTATGCCAGTCTGTTAAGTGGGAAACTGCTCACAGAGAGATCAAATCCGCACATCTCTACAGCCTGAGCAGTAAAGGTGCTCCGCAGCCAAACGCACTTAGAGTGGCAACATCAGTCTCATTTCACAGACAGCAAACAGAGTCTGGCTTCATTTCAACTCACTGAAGCCACCTACGGGCAGCACCCACCTCAGTCATCTAGGCTTCTTCTGAAACCACAGAGAGAAACGGGCACCTAGAGAAACTTCTACCTATGTCACCTTAGGCAAAAAAATTATTTCCAGCTTTTTCTGCTGATAAGGCAACACTCAAGCAAAAAGCAGTCAGCCCTAGTTTTGGTAGTTGCCTATTTCTCATCCTCTGGTAGGTCCAAGGCCTTACACTGGGCAAACTTAACTACTCAGAGTCTTAAGTCTATTGATGCATATGAAAAACTGAAATAAAAATTAAAGTCATCGACAATGACATTCACCATCTTTAAAAGAAAACGCGGTGACAACACCGTTAACAACCTCTTCCCCACGCACAGCAGTTCTAACTGTGATGGTTGCTTACTGTTTGACAAAAAGCACATTACACTGCAACTTCTAAAACTTACTCCAAGCTCCTAATCGCCAATGATTTCACTAGAAAAAAAAAAACACCACATATTCCACAGTTACCACGTGCCGGCCAGGGAATGTGCAGAGGAAACATCTTCCACAAAAGCTGCTGAAAGAATTGCTACACTGCAGGGAATACAGAGCCCAAAACACCACACTGCGTCTGGCATGAGCTGAGCAGCAAAAAAAGCCCTAACAGGACGAGTATGAAACACCTTGAATACAACCAGACCAGCTTTTATTAATAATGCAGAAAACCTATGAAAGCTATAACTGTTAGTCTTCGCTCACTTCCTCCAAAAACTCTCAACAGCAGAAACAAACATTCTTAAATGTTAGAGCATTACTGTCAAGTTTCCACCAACTACAGCAATGGCCTAATTAATGCCCCAGAATTATACAGAATAACTTTTCAAAGCTAAAAGAAGGAATACTACTGTGAGATTATCAAAAGATGTAATTTAAAAATGTGTATGCATTTGCAAACAACTACTGCTTGAAAGCGCACAGAACTATCTCCAGTTTGCCAGCTCTAACCCTTTAAAACTGTCATGCCAACTCCAAAATAATTTTTTTTCCCCCTTTTCTCTCTCCCCCCCTCCCTCCCCCGATGAGCTTTGGGATTGTTTGCCTGCCACAGTTTTTAAACATTTAAAGTGCACTGTGGTCATATTTCCAAGCAGAAGGCCAGGAAACTACTCCTTTTGCAATATAAATGAAAGCCAAGATTCTTCTACATTCACTTGACTATATAAAAAAATTATTTATCAAAAACTTCATGAAAGTGAAGTTCTTCCACTAAAAAATAAACATGTTTATCCACTGATTCTAGACAGGAGTGAGAGGAGGTCATTTGCTGGACTTCCAGATATGGAACAAACATAAAAATATATATTTACTGTGTCCAGTTTGGGAGTAACTGAGCAGAGCCCAAAGTTAATGGAATCTGTAAGTGGTGGGTTTTTTTCCTATTTTAATACTATCTACAATAATCAGTAAGGAGATGAAAAGGCTTTGTATTTAATATCATAGCATAGGACACGTGTGCCCAAGCAGTCCGTGACTGCATTCCACAATTCTCCCAGAATCCAGCCTTCAGAATTCACAGTTTCTTTGCCGGAAACAAAACGTTTCAGCAGTGTCAGAACAGCTCAGCTAAGAGGTCTCTAGCTTCTGCTGGAGCTTCTCTGTCATCCTCCCCGCGGACGCCGATTCCGGTATAGATCTCGGACGTGTGCAAGCCCTTTCGGTGTGCGGTGGCTGGGGGCCAGGGCGGTCCCCATCACCCGGCGAACACGACAACAGCTACATTCTTCAGCCACACAATAGGCTTCAACTCGGGCTCCCAGTAATTTGGCCAAAGGCAGCCTTGCATTCATCCAACTTCTCAAGCAACTCCTTGTCATTTTGGCACAAGCGCTTTACAACTCAATTTACAAGAAAAGTGGCGGTTTAGTTCCAGCTGCAAAGCTCCAAGAGTAATATTCGGAAAATAGGAACCATATTTCACCTTTTATTGGCAGGGTACACGTAGCACTTCATTAGTTTACTTATCACCCAGGAACTGCATGTGTGTATTGATCATTGCTTTGATCAAGCTTTCACATATTTAAAAAGGCCTGTCCCTCCAAAGATCAGTTTTCCAGCACAGACCAAAAGCAAGCAAATAAAAGCCCAGAAAACTCAAAAACACCCCAACCCCGAAACAGACAATCACTTAATTAAGCATAAAATAACTCCTCTCCTCCTTTGGGAAGGATATAGATAAAATATGAATGGAAATAAAAGAGTGGCTGAGTAATCACTGCAGTTCAAACAATATTTCACAAGCAAAACAAGTGCAATAAGATGCAGTAGTCTGTGGCAGACGTCTGTTTGAGCTAACAACAAGATCGTATTTTCATACTTTTGGCCATCTCTGCAGTCAGCGGCAAACAGCCAAACTCTACTGTCAACCCCCAGACCTAATGGAGATGAAAGGCAAAATATAGCTTAGCTCCAACTACATTATTGATTCCAGCAGGGCCAGATTCGGGCCAACAGGGCTGAGGTTGTAATTTAGCCATTAGCACTCGAATGGCAGGATTCGGATACCCAGAACTGCAGGACTACGGGCCATGCTCTCCCTTTTATGTCTAATCAATATTATATTTTGCAGATGTCTCACAGGGCTAATGGAAGAACAGCCTCGGCACTGGTTTTAAGAACATTTTTAGTAACAGGCAAAAGACCAGATCCTGCTTCTGGACTATCGGTTGTCACAAATCTCAGCCAGCTCCTATTTTTCTGCTAGATTCCCTTTGTCACATTAAACTCTGTTTTCTCTCTCTAAAAATCCAAAAAGAGCACATAATACATTAAAAAAAAAAATTGTGCTGCTAAGAACAGCTCAGTCTACACCTTGGGATTTTCATACCCCCAGATTTGGCTGCAGGCAGCTTCTCATATCTAAACATAAAGAAAAACCCCAAACATAAAATAGCATAACCCAGAATAAGCCCTACTGCTATATAATATAATGACATTTGTGGCCCAAGTACAATTTATCACATGATCCTGCAATTTTTAACTTGCCCGTGGGCAGCCAGACCTATATTCTGCCCATGATGAGCTGTTTCAGTAGCTGTTCCCAGGCTCAGCGTGCAGAGCAGACAGCGTGCAAGCTGACCTCCAACCATTTCCTCCGGAAACTACTTTCACCTTTCCATGCTTTTCAGCAACTTTCAGATGGCCATTAAAAACGTTTAAATGCAAGCTCCCGCAAAAACGTTTCCTTGCCCACCCCAAAAATGGAAATTCCCTACCAGGACCTCCACCGGAGATGGAAAGTCTCTAGGGACAACCATGTCTTTCACATACACACACTTGTTGCCTCCTCAACCACAGACTTCACCTCTCCAAGGACTGCTAAGCGGACTGAATCACACAAAGATGGGGAAACTCAAATTTTCACTTCTGCAAACTATGAGATGATACCTGGGTTTTAAATACCTGCTTAGGATGAAAGCCCTATCTTATTTACAGACTCGCACAGACTTTTAACTTAACTCTGACATTTTTTCCCCCCTGTGATTTCTCTGAGGACCTTTCTTTTCACTCCCCAACCTTTCCAGATCCAATATGCTTCACTGGCTAAATAAGAGTCCATGAACAAGCAAACTTGAAGATTTTAAGCATCTGGGATTTTGGAGGGTTTGGGGTTTGTTTTTTTTTCCATAATAATTTAGAATGATCAACATTATCCTGACTTTAAAAGTGGCTTCCTCTGTAGTTCATTGCTCTTAATTATTTGATGAAAAGAAGGAGATCTCTAAATGGTGTTTTTTCAGATCCTTAAAAAATAATATACAGTAAGGTTTTATTAAAACCTGAAATATTTAGTTGAATTCAGTAACTCAGACAAATCCAGAGAATATAAATTCAGAGTAGTAACTTTATATATTAAACAGCTGCCTTAGGGCCCCAATTTATTTAAAAATAAATTTTATTGATTTTTTTTTTTTGCACATTTTGGAATGAAATGTTACTGTCAGATCCATATACACTCATCTCTGTAAAGGTTTCTCATGGACTACAGTATCAAATTAATTTCTAATCCATTTGCATTAAACTGGTAAAAATCCTAGTGGGGAAAGTTTTACGGTGAATGAACTTAAAGTTGTTCCCACTTAAATTAAGTTGCAACAGTATAAGCCCCTTTCACCTAAAAAAGCATGCTCCAGAGGTTGCTAGGGGGCAACCGAGGGGTTTCACTAATTTATCAAAATAAATAGATGTTCACATGGCATTTTAAATTGATGTAACACTGGTTAAAAATAGGAAATACACAGCAATAATACACAGTCAGTTTTTTCCATGAAAGGGAGTTGACACTGAAGGGATTCCCACCCAAGACAGATACTCAAATCTTAACTTAATTGGGAAAAGGGGGAAAGAGAGAGGTGGCAAAATCTGCTGATCGCTTAAAATTATCTGGGGGTAGTTAACACCAAAAATTACTGCAAAGTGTTGTACAAGGATCTCACAACACCGAGCAATAAATAGCAGATGCATTTCAATGACAATCAGTGCAGAATCAACCCTAATTATATATACAACGATGGACTCTAAATTAGCTGGTAACACTCGGGAAAGATTTCAGAGTCATCACTAAGGCAGGTAGTTCTCTGTGTGCCAACCCAGTGCTCCACAGCGATCTAAAGGCAACCAAAACACAAGGAATTACTATGAAAGCATTAAAGATGACTGGACCACCCTTGCAACTGCCTTACAAGCTGCAACCTGAAGTCCCCAAAAGGACATGGGAGAAGTAGCAGAAAAAAGGAGTGAGGGTGACCAGAGGTATGCAGTGGCTCCTGCTTGAAAGAGGAAAAAATAGTCAAAGCTTGGAAAAGAGATGACTCAGGTTAAGGAGAGAGAAATTTAATAGTGGTCTTTAAAAATCAGGAATCGCCCAAGGAAGGCAAACACTGGACTACTGTTTTATCGCGCCACAAGAACTGCAGAGCATCCGGTGCACAGTTACAGAAGTGATGCGAAAATCAATTAGCCAAAGGCATGGGAAAAAATTCAATCAAGGGCTATTAAAATCAAGCATGCAGATGCCACCTCTCGCTCCAGAAGCCCCTTAAGCACAGGCGGCCCCAGTGCGGCAAGGCAGGCTGGAGAAGCAGTGCAGTGCACCCATCCTCCTCCGGTACTGTTGCTCTGTCCCTTTGGGCTACCGAAAAAAAGAAAATGCTGAGCCCAACAGACCTTCAGTTTGACCTGTATGGCCATTCTTATATTTTCATGAAGATGTAGCTGAGAGACATTTAGTTCTGAGGCAGTGGGACCACCTGCCAAATACACATGTCCACAGCCTCATCACCTGCATTGGAATAAGCAGAAAATGCAAAGAGCCCCTTTCAGGTGATGCGTAATTCATGCAAATTTTACCATCTGAGCTCTTCAGGCTTTTCTTAAATAAACAAATAATTCATCCTCCACATCCGTCGGCAGTGTGAAACTAGTACTAATTATGTTGATATTACGGTATAAGTACGAGGCCCAGCTGAGCCCAGGGTCCCAGCGTGTCCTGCGCAAACACAGAGGAAGAGGCAATTCTTGCCTCACAGAGCCTGCAAGTAACATTGCAAAAATACCAGGAGGATCACAGGGCGAATGGAAACAGAGATGATGCAGCTCCTCCTCCTCCAAACCCACACAGTCATGAACAGGTTTCTTTTATACCAATGCCTGCACCTTTCTCCCAGGTGGTCTCAAAAAAAAAAAAAAAAAAAAAGCATTTTTCCACACATATGTACTAACTACTGTAGAGATGCATTTGAAAATATCATGCAGATAATGTGCCACATCTGAAGAAGTTTGATCCACAGAAACATTTTTACTTATTTCACATGCGCATAAACCACGAGCGACCCCAACAGTAACCCCCCTGTACGTTTCAAGGGATGTAGATGGGAACAGTGCCCATCAGCGCTGGGCTGGCACTGCAAAATCTCCAGAGACAGGAAGCACAGGTCAGGAAGAAGAAGTACAAGACAGATAAGTAATGACATCTGGTGTAGCTTTCTGAAGGCTGAAATTTCAGACTTCAGCAATGTCAGCAGTGAACACAACGAGTACAGGTTTTCTGTACTCACAGGGTCTGATTCTTCACTGTTTTGTTTTAATCATATTATTTCTATTGTCCTGAGACCATGACACAACACATGATAAAGATAGAGACACTGCCTGCTCTACAAACCTAAAAAGATCCAGCCTGGGAAAGGAACAAAACATCCAAGTGTAGAGAAAAAATGACAGGGTCCACAGACATGTCAGTCTGATGATTTTTGGAGGGTTTTCTTCTTCATATCACCTTGCTATTTACATAACTGTCTTACACCATACGCAAAAGGCAACACACACAAGGTCCCAATGGTGTAAAGCAGCACGCAATTCTCCAAAGAATCAGCCTCGAACTCGGCAAACAAGCCGGTTGGCTTTTGATGCATTTCAAACATTTTTGATACAGCCTTTGACATCTAGTTTCAAACAGTCTAGAAGTGACATGAAGCAGCACTGTTGTTATTCCAATCTGAAAAGCAGAAATACGAGATCCATCAAGATGATGCAGCCTAGTATTGCTTTAATTCAGGTGACAATATGAATGAGTCACAGGCAATTGCAAGGTAATGCTAGGAATACAATTACTCTCAGTCAGCAACGTGGTCCACTGCCAGCTACATACATCGGAAATAGTTTCACCAGTAGGAAAAGGACTCAAGAGAAGCAGAACAGCAATAATCAGAGTGAAGAATTCATATTAAAACTGATATTCAGAGTAAAAAGCTTTGATGAAAGGATTTCATTATTATCAGTAAATCACAATAATACTCATTTTAGGAAGGATTCCTATTCCCCTAATGAGGGGAAATTATTTTGCAACTATCATCAGGAAAAAAGAATGTGCATGTATATACATATGCATACATTATATATATTTACATACAAACCTATACAAACACATGTACACTCCTTAAAAAATATATTCTTACAGTGCTTAAGGCAGTACTAATTGCACACTGCTTTTGTCCCAATTTGCTCTGAAAGTTCTGCTAGATTGCAGATACATTTCTGAGCAAGGTGTGAAGTCCAGCCTCTAGTATCTGGCAGAAAGATGCACCAGTATCTCTCTAAATATTTAGTTTGCTGCTTAAAATTAATACTGGAATATCAGGAAGAACTCTGTGACACCTCCAGTGAAAATTCTCTCATAGAAGGGTCCCGATTTTAACAACAGAGATCTCAGGAACTACTTCTCTAACTTAATGAGCCTTGGCAGCCATTCAAATTAAACACTCTATTGTGCAAGGAGCTAATTATGCTGAGATTAAACCCAGAGAATGATAGGGACATTTACTGTACTTCTGGCAATTATAAGAGCTCTCAGTATTGGAGAATACAGCTTGTATTTCATAATTTTGAAAGATGTCGCTGCTAATCCAATAAAAAAACTGCATGTGCATGCACACACATACAAGATTAATTTAATTTTTAAAACATTTTTCAACTACTTCCGTCACATATGCATCACAAATTATTATTATTAATACTATTTGTTTTGCCCTATTTCTCCTGTAGCTGAATGTTCATCCTGTATTCCACATATTCATTTGTCATAATTCTCCACCATTTCTCTGATAGGCAATTAATGTTAAGTTATCTCTTTGCCTAGGAAAGCTTAAGTAATGACAGTAAAATATTTGCTCATTTAGTATTCTAATTAACTCTTCCAGTATCTTCCCTGATAATGCCCCTTTCTTTCCTGGAAAAGCAAGTGGTCAGTTATCTTTTTCATTGCTACCCATCGACTGCAAACACCGTGCCAGCAAACGCACGGAGGCTTCCTTAGGTGGCACACACAGGGCGACGCACCTCCGAAACCTCACGACAAAAACGCGTCCAAGGATGATTTCCTGCTTCCTCTTTACTAGTGCCTATTCCGAGGAGGCCTGATTACGCACCATAAAACTCTTGAAATCCCCCCAAGAGCCAGGAAGGGTTGAAGGCGAGCGAACGGCAATGAGCAGACACTGTTGGAGCTGAAGGTGTTCAGCACCTCCCGGGAACCGACCCTTGCAAGCATGCAGGAAAGCTGGGCAGCAAAACTAACGGAAGTTGGATTTCCTATGGATTTTGTGTCTTGTGGTTAGGCTTGCTAGTGCCTAATAATGTGAGAAATCTGATTTGAGTTGTTTTCTTCCCCTCCCCGGAGCCAAAGCACTCACAGCAGCCCTCTCCCCAGGGGATTCGCGGATGTCTAATGAAAGCACAGTCCCTGCAGCACCGCTCCTCCTAGGGAGAGGCTCTAACAGGATTCGCTTTTCTCCACCTGGGCCTCGGTTTTCACAAAACTCGTCAAATTGCAGTGTACCCAACTCTCCTAACCCTGCTTTTCCTGCCCCATCACATTCAGCCAGCAGATGCAAAGGCTTTGGGGCGGACAGACAGGCGGACAGCCTCACGCGCAGTACTCAGACACCTCATCTCCTTAGAGCACAGGGCTGAGAAATTAAGAAGTCTGATCCACACTTTGAGTCGAAATGAAATTGGTCAAAAGCAATTATTCAAGTTATTGGCAAAACCTGAAGGAAGGCAGTCTCGGTTCCCTTGAACCGGTGGGGATACTTTGAGCAAATCTCTCAAGAAGTTGTGCGGCAAAGCCCGCGCTCCCGGGGGGGCCGCTCACGCAGAAACTCGGCAGTAATTCTTTATCGTATTTCTGTTCTCCATCAACATATTGTTTTGCTTAAAGATGGAAAACAAATGTGAAAGGCCTGACCTCACCAGGACCACATGGGTGTGAGGCAGGGCACAAGTGAGCTGCATCTGCGAGTAATTTTTACTTGAGCCAGCCTCTAGAGGGTTGGAGGCAAGCAAGGTTGCCATTATTAAATCTAGTTTACTGTAAAACAAGATAAATCAGAACGACAGTTACAGGTAATTATTAGCATGTTGCCATCGGTCAATCAACAAACTGCATTTAAGACACTGTGATAAAGTGATTTCATAATTAACTGCTCATCACCAACACTTTTAGAGAGAACCGTGGGGGTGAGCTAATTGTTTTAGTAAAAACAGAAGCTAAACGAGCAACAAGTGTCAAGAAACAGGAAGTACAGCAATATACTGAATGAACGCATTTTTAAGCTCGTATTTTGCTCTGTTCTTTATACAGATTTGCTTCCACTGCAAAGCAGCCATATGCAACCCAGCCGCCAAATCTCATTCCATTTACGAGGAACCTTCACGCTTAGAAGCGGCCAGGCAGCCGTCTCCGCCTTTTCTCTCTGATGGTGTTTTAACCCAAAGGACATTGCACATTTATTTTCACCTTCCCTCACTTTAACTCCTGCCAGCCCTCCAGCTCCCGTATTTCAGACGGCATAAGGAGCCGGGAACGCAACCGGGACGGGCAGGACAGGGCAGCATGAACCCCAGGGCGATACTGCTTCCAGCCCACCCGCTGGTCTGCAGCTCCGTCCCGCGGCAGTCAGCGAGGGTAAGGTCTAGACCGAAAAAGCAGCATTAAGCCTACTGAACTAATGGGCAACCTCATATTTAATCTTACACTTTTTTTTTATTCTTCACAGAACTGTGTCCAAGTGGGTGCAAAGACACAGTTGATGCCCATTCTGCTCTGTCAAGAGCCTTCGCAGAATCCAGATTTAAGCCATCTGTTATAATCACCACCTTACTAATACCACCTGGGAAACTCTGTCCCCAAAGCTCAGCTGAAGGTACAGGTTTTGCTAGCTTGTTTCCCCTCAAGCTCTTAAATAACGATGAAAAATACATAAACCTGATCAAAATAAGTATCCTACAGCTCAGCTTCACAGAATCTTTGTTACATTTAAAAAAGACAAAAATTGCAGGTGAACATAATGTTTTGAAATTTTTTTCTCTCCATTACATACTCAAAAGCTTTGAAAAAAGAATGACTTCGGGTTTGGTTGGCTGGTTGGTTGGGTTTTTTTGCATATCACCACTCCCAACAGCTGCTTCCCTGCCTGGGCACTATAAACGTGTTTAAAAATCTTCACATAACTTCTGAAATCTTCCATCTAGCTCCAGCAAACATAATTTAACTACACATTCTTCTATGTCCCAGTGCACACAGTTGTGGTTAAATGCGAATCCTGCATGGGAATAGTTTTAAATATTTATTTTACTTTATACTTTATTATAACTTTTGTTGGTGATCTTCTATTCCCCCTGATCCAAGGTGTTTGCACATGGAATTTTTTCCTTTTTAACTGCCAGAAAATATAATTTTCTAGTTTATTTTCTCTACAGCTAATGCATTCTTACTGAAACATATTTCAGTAATTTTCCTCCTCCCCACCCCTCAGAGATTGCCTGTCTTCCCGCATGGTAGTATTTAAATGATATTCTCATGTTTATTTTTTTCCTCCTTGGACAGATGGATGTGTTGTAACATTCTTTTCTTCATATGAATATTCTACGTTACTTGATAATTACCAAGTAAAATATAGGTAATTCTCCCATATCAGTATTCACATTTTCAAATAATTTAATTTGATAATTTTCCCTAATGCATTTGCCTTTGAAAAAAATAAAGTCAAATGTCTATATGCCATCAAAGCCATAAGCCAATAAAACTCATCTCTTCATCCATTCTCCAGTCTGCTGTAATTGAAGCACAGCTTCCCAGATTAATAGATACAATATCACCATTTAATCCTCTCCTCAGTGACAGGGTATAATGATCTGATGAACATGCTACTTAATGGACTACCAGAAAATATTCATATACTGTGGTGATGAACACAGGCTGGGAAACTATAGAAAATATACTAGAAAAGAATGAGAATTAAGTAGTAAATCAGCATATAAGGAACAAGATTTACTTGAAGTATATGGGGGTTTTTTTCCTTTCCCATAAGCATTTCTAGCTTTAAGTCCTTTATTAGTATTTTTATTGTTCCCTTAGCTTCATGTGAATGTATTGGAGCCATGTGAAGAATAATCTAAAATATCTTGCAGAGCAAGGGTGATGTCTCCCACAAATTAATATTGGCTCAGTAGCATGATGGCGGATTGTGCGTATAAATCACCAAAGACGCATGATGCCTCCCTGTTTGAGTATAAATATAATTTACCACAAATTTATTACTTATATTAAGATGCACCATCCACTGTAGCAATTATTTATTTGTTTTTAATTTCAATAGGGCAGAAATTAATTTGCCAGCCATCCCAGCCCCTTGCGCAGCAGCTGACCAGAGGGCTGTAGGAGCTCCTCCAAGGTATCTTCCTTCAGCCCTGGCCCCAGGGCCTCCCCATGGCGAAATGATTTTCCAAAGGCAACGACTTCTCTGGTCACACACAACCTTCTAAAAAAGCACTGAGAACCAACAGAGCATCAGACTCACTCATTGTTTTGGGGAAAATCCTCATTTTATGGCCTGCAACCTTCGAAGATCACATCTAAGGGCTTATGAGATGAATGGAGATCCATTCACATCAGCACGGACCTGCATTTTTGCTGGAGTCTACCACCACAGAGCAATATTTAAGGAGAGATACCTTTCCTATGTGATTCAGGATGCCACCCTTTTCTATTTGCTTCTTCAGTTTTACACTGTTCCAAAAAACAAGTATTTTCTCATTATAATTAGCACCTACATATCCCTGACCATACATGAACTGCAGCATTTTCTTCAGGGTGATAACCAATAGTACCCTTGCACTGCCAGCACCTAGACAGATTTTATTTACCTGAAAGTCCAAAAATCTCAACTGAAGAGCAGAAAAAGCACTCATCATCAATTTTTTTGAGCACATTTTCAGCTGGACCCTTGAACTTTGCTCAACCCAGAAATAAGGGGAAGGGAGTGGTGGCAGTGGGGGGGCCCGTGAAGAGGCCTCCCAGATTTTGGCAGGGGCTCTGATACAGCGCTTTCACTGCCTCGGGCATGAGGTGTCAGCCGCATGCTCCCAGCTGTATCCCATCTCTCTCAGGCCTGGGACAACGTGGCGTGATTAAACTGGACAAATCAGGCATAAAGCACATTATGGTTAGGGGTTAGACGGGTACCACGGCTCTGAGTCAGTCAAAGGCAAACACAATTGGTATTCAAACTGAAGTCACCCGCAATTTGTTGAAATATCTTTCCCTGGCTTTCTGCTTCCCTCGATCTTGTAAAGCTCTGATCACAGCAACCAGGCACCTGAAGATCAGGGATAAAGTTTCTGTTTTGAGGACCCTTAATTCCCAGAAGAAAAGCCAAATTGCTGATTTCTTGAAAGGAAAGGAATACAATAAATATATATATATATTTCAAGCAAGATACGTTATTTTTGTACACAGTCAAGTTATTAAGTCTGCAAGTATTAAAAATTAGAAAACATATCTGAAGAAGCAAACTTAATAAACAGAACACTGCTGGAAATTGCTATTCTGCAGGTGAAGCCAATATCTAAAGAGACTAAAAAAAGTTCTATAAAGATGTTCTGTAAGGTGAAAAGTTATTCTTATTAAATGGTTCTTACTTGAACCAGTTCAATACATTTTGGAACATCATATATATACACACGCAGGTCAAGCTTGCAAAATGAGAGCCTGTATTTTGAAAAGCTGTGGGTTTGACAGAGACTGAGGGTCACACGATTTCCCTGCACAACACTGTAGCTAAAAGCTGACAAATTCTTTGGAGGCATAAGCAGAGGACTATCAGGTGGCACAAAATTGGTATTTTCACTGTTCGACATACACGATATTATTGCTAGATTATTGTTGCTATTCCAGTATCCAAACTTTTAAAAGGATGTTGAAAAATAAAGTGTTTTAGAAAAAGCATTGCATTAATGAATCAGAGTGAGGAAAATCATAGGTTTCTCATAAAACAGGTGGGCTTTTGCCCCTATTCTTTTCCAGGACCCTATTCATCTTTTAGTATCTATCTTAGACTTGTCAAGTCAGTTCTTAGTTTAGCCAAAAACTTGATTTGTCCACGATCAACAGCAGGAACACAGGGAGAAGACAGCTGCAGGCTAGCAAAGAGATAACAAATCCAGGGGCTGGAATGTGAACTTCTATCAGTTGAGGCCAGAAATCGGTACTAACCTTAGCAAGGGAATTAACCACTGCAACGATGTTCTTGAGGAGCTAGTGTAAAGGCAGTCTGCAGATAAAAACTGTGTTTATGCAAAGGACAAACATTAGCAAGGAATTCTTGGCTTTGAAATTACTAGATAAGACTCTGTGCCTGTCCTACATCACACACCAGTCTGCGCCGGCCACATGCACCCTTTTATTTCAGGATGAATTAAACTGCCACCCCCCAAAAAAAAGCTATTAAGAAAAAAGTTACACAGCTCACTGCAAGATACACAGTAAACATACTCATACCTAGGTGGATCTTGCAGTCTGTACGCTCAAGTCAAAATCAGTTTATCAAAAGAAAAAAAAAACCATAGATAAGAGATTCAACCTTTTGGAAGCACTGTGAAACGTTGACATAAACCAAGCCTCCAAAACTTTACTGTTCTAGAGAGGGAAATACCGAATTACCAGCATCCTTAAATCTCAATCAAGTACCAAGTTAACTTTGTTTTTAATTACTGATGAGATTAGATAAGACCATCACAGGCTGATTTAATACACAAACAGTGTAGAATCCCTTCAGGTTTTGATCGTTCTTGTATAATTTTATACAAGAACACATAAAATAAAGACCTCACACCCAGACACTAATCAAAAGCAGAAAAGAGTTTATATAATGAAAACCTGATTATTAGAAGCATTTTGTGAACAACAACTCATCTGAAAAAAAAAAACAAAAAAACCCCCAAAGAACCCCAACAACTGTTTAATATTCACAATTAGCCCCTCAGCACATACCCACAGGCACGCTGTGCCGTGCGGGACCCCTACCCAAGGACTGCCATATGGTTTAGCGTCTGATTCCACCCCTATTTACCTAAAAGGAAAGGTATCCATCAGTTGCGGCAGACACTATATCACTTCCCATGCGCCCTATCCTTACTTACTTCACTCACAAAACACCCACCACTTTGCACCTGACAATCTCAGAAGACTTCATAGAGATAAGTGAGAATCCATTTTACCAACACGAGAACCAAAACCGTGAAGAGATTCAAGGTCAAGGTCCCCCCCGCTGCAGGAAAAAACCTCCTTATCCACAGGCCAAATATGCCTCAACTGTAACTGTAGACATAAATAGGGCAATAAAACATAACTCATGCAGACTGATGCACTCGACCCACCTTAAACATTCATATTATACTTTTAAAAATAAACAACCCTGAGCAAAAATATTCATTTAAAGAGATGGGCAAACATTTTCCAATCACAGCTCCTAACATTGCAAGTCTAATACAGTATGTTGGTGATTTGTACTTTGCACTACAATGAATTTAAGGAATAACCTGCAATTTAAGGCATTCAAGTCAGAAATGTTTACTCAGTTCAAAATAGGACTATACTTATATGGCTATGTCTACATAGCACATTCTAGAGATAATATTCACTTTTCTATTCCAAGAATTAAAGAAAAAAGAAAAAAAGATGAAAGGCAATCCTGTCACATCAAAAAAAAAGGTGAAAGTGAGGCTTTCAGAATAGAGGTGTGCTGAAAGACTTCTATCTTATTATTAACGTCATCCTTTCCTACATACAGGTATTTCTTTTTCATAGTCATAAGATATTTGAAGAATCAGCACTTTGGCCAAGTTTATGAGTAGAATAAAAACATGCTTTGCTATTTGTTTTCTATTTTCGAACCAAACACATAATTATACTAATTTAGTTGCAAAAATGGAAACCACAGCAATTTCCAAATCCTTTGCCTATTAAAATACCTTAATCACTTCAAAGCTTTCTTTAGCGTCATTCTATTATAAATAACTGTAATGAATTTATTTGTTAGATATACAGCCTCTGCTAACCCACTTAAAACACAGTCATGGGTACGAGGTTATAAAAAGTTACTGTTAATAAGGTATGTGGAATATGATTCAATAGACATGGTCCTGTTATTTACATACACATAGAGGGCAGAGATGAAACCGTAGAGCTGGTCTGGCATACAATTTATCAATGATAAAAAATGCTCGATGTGGAGTAAGTCACATGCAACTATTCCACGTGTTCAGCGTCTGCATTAGGAGCTGACGTTACAGCAACAGCACTGTATTCTAATGCAGAAACATTATGTACATTACCATGAAAAGGCTTAGAGACATGAGAATTGCATCTTGCCTGTTCATATATATTTGGTAAGTTAAAATAATGATCACCCCAAGTGCGGTTATTTCCAGTAACACACAGCCGGAGGGCAGCAGTACAAGTTGTGTCTTGAGTCTTGCTATCCCGTTTTCCAGTCCCCACACTGATCTCCATCTGCTTGGCCCTTCCATTAAGGCTGTCTTCAGATTTTAATTTGTGCCTTTCAGTCAAGCTTTTCATTAGTTGGCAAATAGACCCAGAAAATCCCAGGCCCTACTGTAGGTTCAGGACCTCCGTGGTCCCACCAGGCAGCCAGCTCACAGGTGTCTGTATTAGATAACCCAGAGCTACTGGCTAATAAGGAGGCTGATTAGCTCAAGCACTCTGCAACAAACGGTCCTAAATGGGAACTCATTTCCTAAGACTGAAAAGAGCTGGGAAGAGCGCCCCAGCTCTGTTCTGCACTGAATTAGCTCAGATCACTTTGCAAAGCAAAATTCCCTGGCCCTCCCATGTGAACCGTACCTTAAAAGAGTCATCCTTTAGCACATCCATTAGTGAAAAGCACATCCAAAACCCAGGCAACTGCTAATGGGGAGAAGACATAAGGACTCGGGACCATCAGAAAAGCCCCACGCAATGAGAGCAACGGTCCACAGCTGTGCATCATCTTTGCATTTGTGAGATTTCAGCTTCTGACCACTAATTTTCATTCCTCCTCTCTCTGATTAAAACACCTGCAGCATCTCCTCTCTGAAGAGGTGCGTTCATGGGAAGTTAGTGTCTGCTGCCTGCTTAGCAAGCGGGGCTAAAACGTAACCCCATTTCACACAAGCCACTGAGAAATGTCAGAAGGGCACAGCCAATACCAAGGCTAATATTAAACCAGTGACCAAAAGAGAAGAAATATATAATTTCCAAACAAAGAAAAGAGTTATACTATCACCAAAACCTTCCATTACCCTATGTTTCACTGTGAGAAGTTTGAAAACATCTTAAAATTAATACATAATAAGTCATGTTACAGTAGTGCATTTCACACAACTCATTTTCCCATCTCATAAAAAGACAACTGTCTTCATCACAAACCTCTGATCAGAGAACAACGGTTTGAACAGAAACATACCTTCCAGGGCTGTTTGTCCACAAAATTAGAAGTCTTAACTCAATTTTCAGTCAGCTGCATTAAATGACATAACTTGTGTCCCTGTTCAGCTAGTTAATGATTCAGACCATCTTTGCAAAAACATCCTGAACAAAGGTTGATAATGGGTTAATCCATTCTGCAAGATTTTAATTGGTAACCCCAATGGTTTTGGATATGGCATGCTACCACCCTCCAAAATCAGATACCGAGACCTGGAGATAATTGGGATACACTACAGTACTCAAACTAAGAACAAAGACAGACAAGTCATGGTCAAAGAAAAAAAAAATTAAGAGATTTTTCTGACTAGACCATGAAAGAACACAGAAGGGGGAAAAAACATATTCTGGATTGTGAAAGAAAGATCACACTTTTCTCGCAGAAACATTTGCTGCCGTACAATGGTGTGACTACCTCTGAAGCACAGTAGTATCATTTTGTACCTGTAACAGGGATATTTATTACATTTTAGTGACCTAGATTTTTTTTATTTTTACTGACACAGACTTTTATAAGCACAGCCAAGTCAGCGCAGTGAGAAAAAAATACAAGTCTGTTGAGGTGATTCCCCAGGGTGTAGGTAATATTTTGGCAGATCAGCTGTACACAATGGTCGAAGGATGATATGAAATTCCAAATAATATTAAAAAAAAGCAGAACAAGACAAACACCTGCAAATGCTCAATATTTTTGGTAACATTTTTAGGGCAACAATCTACCCTAGGAAATCAACTGGAGGACTTATTCTACTGTACAAGGATTAATCTACATACACAGGCTTTTCAAACCTCCCAAGAGTAGGTTAAGTTCAGTTTGACCTATGCTGGATTAGGCAAAGAGGGTATCTTGTCTGACTGGTGCATATGTCAAGGATAATTATTTCTAAGAAACACCATCTTGTTCAGATTGCCAAAGACCCGTACTTTTCTTAAACATGCCCCATAAATTTCCTGATCTCCTCTCAACTTCTCGCAGGAAGAGTTTCAATTGGAAATCAAACAAACAGCCAAAGACCACAAATAAGCAAAACAAAGAATAAACCCATCTCCAGATGGCTTCACTAGTCACTCTGCAAGCAAATCTCTGTGGAGCCATGTGGCAAGAGGCTGACTCTGAATGGGAACTCGCCAGTCCTCCATGCACCTACAGTCTTCCTTCTACCAGACCTCTCAAGTAGCAACACTTGAGCTAAACTGCAAAAAGGAAGTGATATTCTGAATTCAAAGAGATTTACTGTAGTTCAACTGCAGCAGTGTGGTTAAGACAAGTAAATCTGTAGGCATGTCCTTAAATTTGCTAGCCAGTTCCTTCTGCGTTAACCAAGCAAGACGAGCAACATGTGCCAAGAACGACCACCACAACCTGCGGACCAGGACAGCAACAAGTTCCCAGGTTCCTTCAGGAAACCTGGGAGCATCAGAAATGTGCATTTTCAAGGATTGTTTCAGCATAAATGAAGCAGAAATTTGAATGTGGCTTGAGGATTTCAGCTTGAGGATGTCTTAAGTCTAATAAGTCTATCAGCAGCTAACATCCCTCTCCTCTCCTTGCCTGGCTGCTGAACTGAACGTTTTTCCTTTGGAGGATCAAACACCAGTGACCTATTTCTGACTTAAGATATCAGAGATACCGGACACATTTCATCCATGCTATATTGCATAGAACATGGGTGAAAAGACAGAGACTGGGAGAGGAAAAGCAACTTAGCTTTCTAATGTTGGAATCAGACCAACGAACTTGCTCCAGATTTATAGCAGCATAACTACAAATGAAATTGGACCGTTATCTCTGGTTTTATAGCCACTGGAGTGGTGTAGCAGGTATTGGGCCGGCTGCCACAGACCATATTTGTTAGCAAGGGCTTATTTCCCTCATAAACCATACGAGCCAATTTCACTAGTCAGAAAATAATTATATGGGTTTGCATACTTCAAAAGCCTGTGGAAAAAATGGTATGTTTGCTGTCAACTTAGAATTTGAGCCTATTGTTCTACTTTATTTTGCTCAGAGTATAAAGCCATTACGCGACTAAAATTAAATAAAACGGTTTTCTTGAGAGCTGTTTAAAAATATTCAAATGTATTTGTCTTACAGCTTCATTAATCCATTTCTAATTCATTCTGCAGGTTTACTCAACAGCTGTGCCTGATGTAAACTACAAATCTGGATAAAATTAAAGCTGTTACACTACTAAATCACTTCATTTGCAAAGACTTAAAAATCTTCTGCTACTTCATATCGCGATGCCTTATAGGTTATTCTACCTATAGGCAAAAAAGAGTATTTTTGCTATAAGAGAAGAACAAACAAGCATGAATAGTGGTGTTAAAAAGTGAAGTTAATGCAGATATCAAGTACAAATGGGCCATCTCCCATCTACTCTCTTTTTTAGGTGGAGACGAGTTTTCATTTTTAAGCTTCCATGTGCAGTATTACTACAAAGCTGGAACTACCATTTTATTATTTATAGTGTCATAGCAGCTACAGCAGTGTGTAGTTTTTCTTATAATATGCTGATTTCAAAGAATGGTGAAAAACAGCTATAAACTGAGTATTGTTTATGTCAACAATGATTTACTGCAACAAATACCCATTCCTCCTTCTGCCTAAGTAAAAAAAAAAAAAAAGATAAAAAAATTAGAGATCCTTAGTTGTGTAAGATAATCTAAAAAAGAGAAATGCCGCCTTTCAAGCATTTTTGGTGATCCCTGGCACTGCAACACACAGAAGAGGCAATCTCCCCAGGCTCACCATTCGATTGCTTCTTGGGGTGTAAGTGTTCAAGTAATGAGTTAAGGTAGTTCATTATGAATTTTATCTCAGCACCCTTCAGGCCCTGCTGTAAGTACCACTGTATGGCAGAGCTCCTTTCCAATTTAGGAAATGTTACACTAATTGAGTATGCAGGCACACGCTCTCCCCATCTCTGATTAATTAGCACCACTCTAGCTCTTCACATCAATCTTGTGAAAACCACTGTGACTGATCTTGTCTCACTTGGAGCTGAAAATTACTTTGCCAATAGCATAACATAATACTTTGGTATAAACAACAACAAAGACAGGACTCTTTGGTGGCCCCATGATCGTTCCTTTTATGTTGCGCATCTCTCCAGTGCTTTTGAAGACAAAGGACAAGACTTTACTAACAGCAGCCGAGCGCAAGTCAGAAAAACTAAGACAGCATACTAGACGCCCTTTATTTTTACAACGGTGTCTCTGATCAACGGCGACGGCAGTTTTTGCAATCCCTGGTTTGACAAGAGCATTTCAAAGGTCACTTTTGCCTCCCTCCCTCTCCTCGCGACTAGCAAAAGGCCCATCTCGGAAACCATTCGGGAGCGTCGGGCGCTCAGGAGTAACTCCTGCAGGATTAGCGCTAACGCTCGACACAGCCAGACGACATGGCACGACCCGCTCTGTTGCGTTGCCTTCTTTTAAACTTTGGAAGAAAGGCTTTCTTCCCCTCCTCCTCCCCTCTGCCCAGCAGCCATTTTGAAGAAACACAAAGGAAAACACAAATTGCAATTTCCCCCCCCCCCATGTTGTCTTTTGCTACTGACACGTCAAACGGTTCAGCCAAAAATGTCAGCAAGACAGAGATGAAGGATGATGATTGCAGGGCACGAGAGCAGTTTCGGGGCAGAATTTCCCTACTGGACCAGTGCGCCGTTATTATGCGTATTTTAACTCCCAGCCTGCCCTCGGGCCGAGCGTCTCGGCCGCGCGCGGCGCCCAGCGTGCTCCCAGCCCCGCTGTTTTAGGCATTTAGCTTGCTGGCAGTCATCAGTCCAGATTTTGGCCATCAGGCCATATTGTCTTGCTCTGAATTCACTTGCTACTTTTAACCTAGACTTTGCTAAACTCCTTAAGCCGTGTGTTTCCGAACAAACCCGCCAGAAAGGTTTTGCGGCAAACGCCAGCCTTTCTCTGATCTCTCTGGAGCGCTGCAGCCTTCCAGCTCAGTGTCCTCCTATTGCAGATTCACCCACCGAGACACAGAACAAGTCAACGGGGGTGAGGTCTACCCTGGCCCTCCCACCACCGCCATTCAAAGCTAATGAGAAGCTCTGCACTGGGGGACGTGGAGGGTACGGCAGAGCCGGGGGGCAGCGGTGGCCCTTCGCTGGTCCACAGCGACCACCAGGTTATTTCTGCAACCACCAACGGCAGGACCTGTCCCCTCGGGCCTGGTGGGAAGCAGCTCGCATGCAGGAGCCAAAGCCAACACAGCTCCCTCCAGAAGAGGCGGTGGGACTGCAGCGGTGACATTGCCACCGCGATCCAGGTCGTGCTCATTTCTGACTTCCTCTCTGGCCCAGACCTCCAAGGCAAGGCCCCCGTTCCGATTCATAGTTGTAGAAACTGAGTAAGAAACAGATTTCCTGTCAAGATGAAACCGAAAAGGTTTTAAAACCCACCACTGCCAAAAGGTTCACAAAAGCTGAGATTTTGAAAGTGCCCTCAGGGAAGCACTGAGCCTCTCAGAAATTAATGGGAATTAAATGCCCAAAACCCACGGGCAGTTCTGAAAATCCTATCAAAGTATCTAATACTTCTATCTGCCAAAGACACTAACATTTAAAACAAAAGTGATTTTATCACTGGCTAAGATTCAGTTTTCAAGTGAAAGAATAGTAAAATATTAAACCAATTAGCCTGTTTGACAACTTGACGTGATTCTTCACAGATGATGGGAAGGCTGCAGCATGGCAGAAAAGAGTAAGATCATGATATAAAATAAAAAGTAACTTCTTAGAAGTCTCAGAAATCCATAGGTCAGAGCTCAGACTTACGTGTGATGAAATAAGCATTCCTTTATATTTGGTAAGTGGGTATTTACTACATAGGTGTAAGATTTATGATCCCCTTAACTACTCATTAACTTGCTTTTAAGTGCTTAGGTTCTGTATATGACGTGATAGCTAATCACCTTTTTGTGCTTCTGTCTTCTCTCTCGGTGCTTGAAACAAAGGTCTCGTATTTGTAATATGCATATTTTAAAATAGCACATATTAATCTTTCCTTAGAGTCTCTTCTCATAGAGCTAGCGCCAGTAGATTACTCACACGAGCAGGGGATACTTGTTCAGCTTGTGTAAGACCAAGCCCTGCCAGTTCCCACGGCGCAGAAAATTTAAATTTAAGCTTCATTTCACATGGGGAAAGAGACCCGCAACATTTGAGAGCTCTGCAAAAGGTCACATCCGTAAACAGGCACTCAGACACAACCGTAAGCACTCCCTAAGCAATATAATATGTAGTTTCTAAAACAAAATGAAAAATTATGACATTAAAAAAAACACGCTCCCTGCTACTTTAAACATCACAGTTAAAATCAAGTCTCGCTTCCCTATTTGACCTATGAAATTAAGCAATGAGCATCCCAACCCACACATCCATATTTCCATATGGTCAAGGTTAGTATGAAAATGCTTTGTCTGCTGTTAAGAATGACTTGCCGACAATTGGTTTCATCAGGACCCGAAGCAGCATCACAACCAGTCCAGTCCGCCAAGAAGAAGATGCCAAAACAGCATTTTGCCACAATTCCCTAGACTTCTATTTTTGACTACTGTGACGTTCTAAGTAAGAAGATTCAATTAAACAGATTCTTTAGGCTTACTCATCCAGCATTTTATGAACCATCTCACCTCTTATCAGGCTAAACCAGATATTTATTATAACAATAAGGAGATTTCATACTAATGTTTCACATTCACTGAAGCCTAGAGATATTAAACAAGATCATTTACTGCTATCTGCTGCCATTTAAAGAACCGCACTGAGAAAACGTGAGGTGTTCAAAGGTTAATTTGGATTAATGTCAATGGATTTTGCTTATTTCTCCCAAATCTTGACTCCTGTTTTTCCTCGAGGCTACAAAGGCCTTTTAAGGCCATGTGAAACAGAGCCTGAACACACAGGGATGGAAATGCTTCTGCCCCTACTATATGCTGCAATTCTATCCAGTCCACCCAGTCAGTCCTTCCAAGGCGATTCTACATAGTATCTTAATTTTCAAGACATTTGGGTGGACAAGAGCAGAGGTTTCTTTATAAACCCTTGTGATCTGGATCCCTCGCATGATGCCCCATACCACTACTCCCTGTCCATTCCGAAGGACCCAGGTCCAGGACCAATCCCGCCTGCTCCTGAGCACTTCCACACACCATCCTCCCCTCCAAAGGGTTTGCATCATGGCTGTTGCTCTCCCTTCTCCTGGCCTACTGGGGACCAAAGGAGGTTCATACAGACTTCAGCACTGGCAACTGTCATTGCTTTTTTCCCTGCACACGGGAGTCTGGAGGAAACTCCCAGCTGGGGGTTTTGGGGACCACCGCTCCTCAAAGCAAACAGGCTGCTCAGCACAAAGATCTACACCAATGCTGGCCAACCTACAGGCTGGAGCTGTCGAATGACCATTCAATCCATAGAAGAGGCGTATGTCTCCCTGCTCCACAAAGAGTTAAAAAAAAAAAAAAAAGTTTAGCCAACAAGCAAAAAAAATGCAGCACACGTTTCCTCTGCCCTGAGCTAGCAACTGTCAGCAGAGGCTAACAGAGTACAACTGGGCAGGATCAGGAAACACATAAAGAAAAGCAAATTAGACTAAAATCTGACTCCAAATAGGGAACGAGTAAGCAGTTACGCAGAATTAAAATACCAAATTTCTGTTTCCCCTTCTTTAGAGAAAGGTGAACTAATGATATACAATGGGCCAGATAACGAGAAAACCAGATGGCTGGATCTTGTGGAATTTGGGAAAAGAGAAATGAGAGAAGTGTACAGACGGAAAGGCAATAGTATTTAAAAACCATTCTGCAGCTGAAGACAAATTTTAAAATATTATTAAAACCATATGGCTTTTCTTCCTAAAACAGCACCAGTCACTAGGCCCTTGAATATAAATCACACAATACCAGCTTTGAGTACCAGCTTGTCATCTATTGTTATAAAATATTAAGCATCTAAGCTGTAAGAGGACACTATTGCCATATAAACCAGTTACTGCTTTTACATTTATTTTCCTTTTGCCAAATCTTCTAATGTCACTGTAACTTTCTTTGTATCACACACACAAGAGTCGGTGCATGAGCGCCCATTCCATCATTTGCCCCACTGTATTACTTCCTTAGTACACCTTCTGCTGGCACAGCAGTTATATACGGGACAGCGTCAGAAAGGGCAAAAGGGAGACAGATCCCTGGTACGGGTCAGTTCTGCGAAGGGCTCCGGCTTGAAAGCCGATTTCACAAATGACAGCTGTGGCTGGGGGCCGGGGCAACGCGCAGGGTCGCAGTTTTACAGGGAGAGCCGCGGCACCGCGGGGTGCAGCAGCGAATGCGTCCAGCTGCCCAGTGTGCAAACGGCTTTGGTGGCTCCTCAAGGCCTTAAACCACAGACGCTTCCTCAGCTGGCAACGCAAACGACACCGGTGTGCGCGCGCTGTCCCGCTGCGGCAATTGCAAAAGAAATTCATGTTCAAGCCCTCTTCCCGTGCTGCCAAGGAGTGAAACAAGCTTCACTTTTGCAGGGAACGGAAAGGGGAAAGCAGGCACTTAAGTCGTTTATCTGGCTAAGAGGGTAATTCCATAGTATAGAAAACATAACACAGATGTGGTAACAAAATTGCATTGCATTAATATTATTAATATACTGTGACCTACACGTCCTCTCTGTCAGGACTGGCGTCCATGTGCTAGATGCAAATATAGAAGAGGAAGACACTGGTACAGCCATAAATTCTGCAGAAGGAAGTGCAAGTGTGGTTTTAATCTGTCAGGCAGTACTCCTTCAGTCAGTGATACTGCCTTCTAGAAAGCAAGAAATCCATGACAACTTCAGAAGGCATCTAAAAACCAAAGCAAAACCAAATTCTGTGCTCCAAAGCCTTTCCCTGCCCCATTTAGAAAGAGTCTGTTTTCTTCCTCCTCCTCCAGAAATGCCATAGCATAAATCTATGGCAGCAAGACATATGCCTGGCCATCATGGAAGGAGCTCAGCCAGCACAGCAGCTCAACCACCGCATACTCCGAGCCCATATTTTTCATTCTTAACTTAACCATCAAATACTTTCCAATGCCAGAAAGTATTTACTGCCAGAGAGCTATTTTTTGCTTTGTACTCATTGTTCAAGTAAACAAGAGAGGAAGAAATGAAAAGAAAAAAAGAGGGTAGCATAAGGCTCTGGAACTCAAAAACACTGAAGAAAAATGACATTCTGTTTTTTAAAACATGTTTATCTAAAAATTATACAGTACATTTTAGTGGTTTGGGGTGGTTTTTTGTTTGTTGTTGTGCTTTCCTTTATATTTTATTTTTTTATTTTATTTTTTTAAGTAAAAGAAAGCAGGGACTTTCCTTGATCAGCTGTCCATGGAATACAATGAACTGAGAACATTCTGGAGGCAAAGTTAGAAATATTACATTTCCATTTCCCCAGAACTGGTTCTTAGCTGCATCTTACTGGAGCACAAGGCAGCCAGAAACTTCTTAACAGTCTCTACTTAACAAAACAGTGTAGTTTCTGCCAACACTGCAACCCTGAAGATTTTCAATAGCAGCACTGTTATCTTCAGATCATTCACTGCATCTCCTACAATCTTGACCTCACACTTCATCAGGGGCATCCACTTTGACTGAAATAGCTAGTCCAAACTTGGCAGATGGTAGGAATTTGGCTCCACTTTGTGGATCATGTTATTCTACTATATGGGCTGAGAAAAAAAAGCATCATAAAACTATTTCTCATCTTACTGAACAAAGAGGGAAGTTCAGTGTTGTTCCCTGTCTAGTCACCTACAGTCCTCAAGGTCCAAACTGTAAGAAGAGGTCCTCTGAGCACACACAATACCACTTGGATATCAGGGTGCACTGTACGTTCTTAGCACTTGCTAAGACTCCTCAGATACAAACTGAAGTTTTTAGAAATTAGATAAACATTTATATCCTTTGTCAGACCATACTGCATGATTACGTATGTCAAGACCATCAAAATGCTTTGATACTTTTTCAATTTGTGGCTATATTTAGTTTGCATTCCTAAAATATTTTTATGACCTAAACTCATCAGCAGATACAAAATGAAAGAGCCAGGAGAAAACTTACAATGTTTCTGCACAATGCGAATGTGAATATTTCTCCCTTTAATTCCATCGCTTCACTTTTCCTAAAGGCCCATATCACCACCTCCAACTGAAGATTTTACCTTCTTTCTAAACTATGCTTAAGCCCATCACTGTCAACACAGACTAAACACTAAGTCTGCTTCCAATCCTGTTTCTCAGGAATGCTGTTTTTAAATAAGGAGTTGGTTGTCTTAGCCATTCTTTGTAACAAAAAACAAATTCAAATACCATATGTTCAAAAATAAACTTCAAGTTGGACAGTGGACTAAACTCATTCATGTGAGAAAAGGGAAAAGGGTAAAAACTTATAAATTGCTATTATAACCTCAAATTATTAATTGTGGCTAGTAATTTAAAACAGGAATGTTATCTATTTTCATCCTGAATAAATGTAGGAGAAGCCATGGTTTCCTGTTATAGGGTGTTGTCCAAAAACTGCTCAACAGAAGTCTGCAAAAATAATCTTTCTAGTTTTGTTTGAAGAGAAATGCTTGGAGCTTTTCCCATTAAAAAAGGAAATGGGCTCGTCTGAAGTGCAAAACCTTTAGATTCTTCAAAGAATACAAACAACTAAACAACTTAAACCTTTTTGGGGAGGGGGGTGGAAGGAAGAGAAGTGCTCATAAGATGAGATGACTGTACTTTTATCTGGATGCCATAAGTTAGACTTAACTATGCAGTCTGAATAATACTTGTTTAACTCAGAGCTTCACTAAAGTAATTAGTTTAATATACAGCACAGTTAGATGACAAAGCAGCAGGAATGTTCTGTTTTAAATACAACAATGAAATGAAACTTTCCTGAATATCTCCTAATCTTTAAAGATAAAGCTGCTATTTAGGTTTACACTAGCAGAATACAAAATGGTTTCCTGAGAAATTCTGGACAGTAACTATGTGCTGTAAAGGAGGAGTTAGACAAGAGTCATTTTTTATTGTAAATTGTTCTGAGGTTTCTTTAGTTGTTGTTCATTTGCTTGTTTTAAATGCTGCAGGTAGTTTCCATCATTCTCATGCTCTTCTTCAGAAATACATGATGCTGCTGCAGCCACAAATGGAAGATGGCCCCAAGTCCGAGAAGTGATCACCACTCTGATGGTCCTAGAAAAACCTGCTGCTCAAGCACAAGACCTACAAATGTCTGCGACAGAGGGGATGAAATGCCTCAAAGAGATGTCCCCCCAATGGGGAAGGGACAGAGTTGTAGAATTTCACCTCGACTTTACGTCCAAGCCCTGCATTTGCAAAGCATCCATGTCCAATGCTTCTGTACACAGGCTACAACGGTTCTGCCTTTCGTAGAACCATGCACGCATGAGGGCGACATGGTGCAAGATGAGACTCTAGACCCACTTCACATTTCTCATGACCCGTCCGCCCTGGTTCACACTTTTCTCAGTTAAGAAAAAATGCACACCGTTTCTCCCAGGCACCCTTTCACCCAAGAGAAAAAGGAAAACCCAACACATTCACACCGCTGCCGAGTAGAGATTGGGTCTTTTGCCATCAAAAAATTTTAAAAGAAAATCTCAGCAGAAGGAGACTACCTCTGCAGGGTGTAAAATGACTAAAAGGAAAGCTAATGAATGCCCAGGAAGAAGGCCAGCCATAGCTGAGAAGTAGAGTCTGGAACTTGGAATTGGGGGTACTTTTGCTGCCAAACATATGTCATGAGCTGTTCCAATGACTGTCTGTCTGCTGTTCTATAGGAGCCAGCTAAAAAAAAGGCAGTCAGGTCCCTGCAAACATTCTTCCAGTTTCGACCTAGAGACTGCAAAGCAAAGGGGTTGATCCATCTGCAGGAAAACTGTGCTTGAAGCAGTTGAACTACAGCAATGAAATTCTAATCTGCTGATGTATTTGTAGCTGAAACACAGCTTGCAAATAAGAATTCCAAAACATTTAAGAAGATTCTTGCAAACAAAGACAATTTCATGCATTTCATATAATTCCATAAAGACATAGCACCATAAAAACGAATCGTAAAACCAGTGACAAAGATGACTGATTAGTTCATCTTCTCCATTTCCTGCCATGGCAAAATTTTTCCCCAGAGTATATTCAAAAGCACATTCTAGATCTTAACAAAATTAGTTAACCCTACAACTATGTGTGACATAGGAAGAATAAATGGTTTCTGCAAAGGAATAGTCTAAACACATTAAAAAAATTATGTAAGGATCTTGCCATGGATCTGTTTGCTATGAAATCCAAAAATGCATGATTCCGGGATATCTGCGGCTGCCAAAAAGTCTGTTCAGGTGGCAGAGCCAGCCCATTTCACAAGGTTATGGAAAGCACGACAGGGGACAATGAAACAACAAGACTTTAAAGGACTCCAATGGACGGGGCTCCTAAAACTATCAGAGCAATATATTGAAAATTACTGTTTTTTTCAACTGGTCAGACTTCCGCACCTAACTTCCAGCCACTACTCCTAGTACATATTCTACTCAACATTAAACAACTGTTTAGATAACCTATAAAAAGTCTATATTGTGTTATGGTCCTTTCTGACCTCCCTGGCCCACAAAGGTGTTACAATTCCACTTCTAGAACCCAGCTTGTCTGTTCTTCTACCCTTTGTATGTCCTTTTTGGGAATAAGAGAAGGATGTAATACTACATGCATTTAATCACTTCACCTCTAAGTATCTTACTCATCCTCTTCTGTGTATGGTTCCAGTCTCCTCCGCACTGCTGTGCCAGACAACAAGGGGGTCTGACAATGTCTCTCTTCACTAGTACAATACACACCAGCTGCCCACCACACTGCACCAGGCTCATTAGTCTTTGTGTTACTTTTCTGAGGTGCCTCTGCCCTTTCTGCAAGACCCTGAAATCAAAAAACATGGTTTGTATTCAACAGCTCCATCCTTAGGCAAGAGGTGCAAAGGAAAGGGCCCAGTCCTGCCCAAATTTAAGTCAACAGCAAAGCTGCTGCTTCATTGAAAGGGAATAGGACAATGCTAGAAATCTTCTCTTCAGTGGATTTTTGACAGTGCTCTTATATATCTTTACTGGGTTTCTACCATGCACAGAAACGGGTCAGAGTATTTTGACAATCCTGTATATGAAATAGTTCTAACACTTTGGCTTTTGCTCTGACAAAGCTAAACCAAAAGACAGGCAGCTAAAAAAAGTTAAAGGTATTTACAAAAGAGGTATGTCTGGGATATTTCTGTTGTCAGCTTTCATTAAAATCCCTAGATACTGTTAAATAGCAGGCATTCCAGCATGTGAAAAACACATACAGGATATGAATGTTTTTCCTAAGCGTGTAAAGGGTTCACACTCTTTTTCTTAAAAAGAACATTCTTGCCGTCTTTGATGTTGCAAATCTTATTATGTAAAACAGCCTGTTGTGTAAAATAAATGATGGTGCATGATCCTGCAAGAAGCTTAGCACCCGTAAGTCGTTGGAAAGCCAACAGGAGTAGAGGGTGCTCAGCATCAGACAAATTTCTACAGTGAACTTGTGCTAGTCAGTTGCTGAATGAAAAACCTTCTGAGAAGAATAAAAGTTAACATACACACAATTTGACCAAATCACAAACTTGTATGCTTGATAAAAAGCAAGTATGCTTGATAAAAAGCCTGGGTGTTCAGGAAAAATTGTACAGGTCTTTCACTTGCTAAGGAAATATCTGAGCTACCAGTTAAGAACGCTACCTGCAGAAATGATACAGTAAGAAACTAGCACACCATTATTCTGCACTGTAACCCTTAGGGATCCCAACGAGGGGACACGTGTCAGGTGAACATATGCATTTGATAAAGTCACTGTCAAAACAAGCTCAAACCCTGAGCACTGTTCTGATCCATCAGTACTTGTCTGATGACTACGATGACAGAACTGGAATTCCAGCAAAATTCCCATCACTGTGAAGAGGACCAGGACAGCTCAGTGGGCTCTGAGAAACTGCTATACTGTCTGCAAAAAGTGATGGATTACTTCGCTATCAACCGATGCTGAGCTTGAACTACAAGCTGTTGCATGGCAGCCTTTCCACCAACATGCCTGTGCTCTCCTCAGCATCAGTCACTTCAAGTGGCAGGAGAACAGTTAATCCTCTATGTCCTGCCAGACATTTCTTCTCTATAGAGTCTACAAAAAGGCACAATTAGAGCAAGTCGCTCTTTTAGGAGCTGGAGTAAAGCCATTAATTCATTTTTACTGTCCCCACAGAGCCAGCGCTGGCAACGGCTGCCCCCCTTCTGCTGCAGGTAAGCCAGTGACCTAACGTGGAAAGACTATTTGAACTGTCTACCAAATTGTCCACTGTCTTCCCTTTCCTGCGACAGGACCCTGGACGCTTACTGAGAGGATAAATACTGTGGATCTTCACCTTTCAATTTGGGCCACAGCAGGAGCCCACCACCCTGCTACAAGCAGCAAGCTTGTATTTACCCTGCTCCATGGAAACAGCATATACCAAGCAGATACTTATTTTTAGCTGGTCACTTGGCATAAAAGTGATCACACCATGTTTATTTGCGTTTTTAGCTTAATTACCTCTCGCTTCCTGTTATCCTTGAGAGAGTTCTAATAAGATGTTAAGAAAGAAGCACTTTGCCGCATACATTGCCTCAGGTTAGTTCGATGCCCCATTAGCCCATCTAATGGCTTCTCATCCGCAAGCTTTCGTGCGGCTGTCCCGAAGTCAACGTAAAGACAACCAGGCGGGCTGAAGGAAGAGTCCCCATCTTCCCAGACCTAACCCATTCAATCACGCCTGCTTTAGCTACCAATAACATCGCTGATCCGAGTTAAAACTTACCCTGATGCAGATATTAACAGACCACCTCCTACCCAGGAAACTAAAGAGTTTCAAGAAAACTGCAATTGCTTCTATAAGAGAAAAGAAAAAGAAAAAAAAATCACCTTAGGAAAGTATCTTTTTCCAAGGTGGTTTTACCAGGTGGTAGAAACTATCATATTTTCTTACTTAAATTCTTACACGGCATTTTGATTGCATTTCTCAGATACAAGAAAGCTACTAGTTTTTTCCATTACTTTTGGTATGGGAATTCTTTCTGGTTCCACTGTGGTAACAAATCCCACATTGTGGTGCTCATGACCCAGACTACAGTGCTTATAACTAATATTTCCCATGGAGAACCACAGCAGGAATTTGCTTTGTTCCTCATCTATTACAATAGCTTTGTGAAATAACTTCCAATTCCTACCACCTTCTCACCTCTCAAAGTACAGACCAAGCGGGAATATCACAAAACATGGCAGATTTAATGACCGCTGTCCTCTTTGTTCAGCAGTGAGTAACTGAACTTGTGAGCTCGGGTCAGGAACGAGCAAGGAGAGGCCTCTTTCCTCAGGAGCAGATGGGGGACTACAGCACCCTCGGCATAAATCACCGCTATGCCAAAACCCAGGGCTGCACTCTGACAGTTGTCCTTTTGCAAGGTTTAAGACATTATGGCATTGCTCCTTGGTGGATGCAGGAAGAAATGGGAAGACGGGACAGGAACCCAGGCCTCAGCACTGGGGTTTGTGACTCGGCTTGCAGACACACTATCGCCAGCAGCTGAAGCCTCAGAGCAACCGTGGACCAGTCCTGCTCCCCTTTGGCCAGCTCTGGGACAGCACTGACTGCCTCCAGGAGAGGAGTGGGGACAACCGTGCCTTCAGGTGCCACCTCCACATTGTGGAGCTGCTGGAACAAGCCAGAAGAGCGAGGGCCCTGCTTTCACCATCCTTAACTCAGCTGCGAGAGGGGAGGCAGAGGGATGTACAGCCTATACCATGCTGGCAGGGACCAAACTTCTGGAGACAGGATCCAGCACTGCATATATTCTCTACGTGCTGACACCATCCTGCCTCCCAAACCACAATCTCAAATACCAATATGTCCTACCTGGCCTACACAGACAACCCTGTCTCCTCTCTCTTTCCACCTACAATCCCTTATTTACAAACTTGCCCGATTTTAAACAATTTGTAAGTGACCGTGATCAAGAATGTGGAAGTGCAGTGCTGAACCTAGTTAGGAGCTTGCCCCTCTTTCAACACATTCCCCTCTTCCCCTCTCCAGAGGATTCAACTCTTTTACGGAGACACCACAAGGAATTAAAGCAAGCGGGGCATGGCAGCACTGCTTGCTTCCACCCATTCGAAACAAAACCGCTTCTAGATCTAAATATTTAAGCACCACTTCTAAGACAACCCAGTTTACCCACATTAAACACTTATTAGCTGCTGCTAAGTCAACGGATTAATAGATTACCAGTTCATTATTTGTTCCAGTAGGAGAAAAATAACAATCAAGATGCATTTAACAATCAAGATGCATTTATTCAAAGCATAATTACACACACAGGGCGTGACCTTCGCAATAAGAGGCACCTCTAACTCCAAGTGGTTTGGCTGTGAGCAGGGAACAGATCAAATAAAACCAAAACATCCCAAAAAACCCAACCACCGGCAGCATCACTCCCTGCTAGCAAATGAGAAATTTCCCTATTATGATCACTTATGATAAATAAGAACATTCATTCGAATCATACCAATGTCTGAATTCTCACATTTAACCTATACCACTCTAAATCACCTCTCTATCCCCTCATGAACCCAGGTATACTGATATTGCACTTAGTGTTCTCCCACAGATCTTGCATGTTACCTTCTCTTGAATAATTTATGATGAAACCTAAAAGACAGTATTTTGCTTCATACAAACTACATTAAAACTTTACTCAGAGAAAGTATGTTAACTGTGACACGCAACCCTACTGTGACAAACCATAATAATAGAAAAACATCCCCGTTCCTTTTTAATTCCTCATTACTTTTGACCCCAAAGTGGAAAGAAAGGGGTGGTAAGTGCCACACGCTTTCTAGACATCAACTCATGATGTTATTTACTTCCACAAATTCCAATAAGCCTGAAGGGGTTCAAAAAAACGATTCCATAAACTAATTCCAAATAGCAGTTATTCGAACAAAAAGCAAGTGAAAAGAGGCACTTACAGTACCAAATACTTTAAGTTTTCCCTTCTTGGACCAGCTCTGCTGGATTTTTTTAGACTACTAGTAACAACACAATTTAACTTTAACCATGGCAAAAAGCTTTTATGTTTTGTCAAATAAAGGAAGGAGGGCTTCGTAGCAAAAGCTCCGACCTGGGATTCAAGAGATCTGTTCAGCTTTTACTTCTGCCACAGGTAACCTCAGACAACCACTTAATTTCTCTTCCTAGAGTTCCTCATCCGCACATGTCTCTCCCCACGCCTCATCTACCTTGCCCATTTAAATGTTACACAAATTGACATGAAGACAGTATAATGCTATGGTTCTCCAGCACAGCAAGGCTATAACTACAATACAAAAATCACCATTTTTAAACTGATGAATATAAAGCAGCAGATTTGTTGAGGTTGGCAAAAATATGCGTACATGTAGTAAGAGCCAAAATCTGCCTGTTTAGTTCCTGGGGGCTGGTCAGATTTTTATGCTAATGCAGAACAACCTTGGCTATCTGAATGTCACAGACCCGGGATGTGCGCTGAGAGTTGAGGTTTTGGATAACTGAAGTAATTTTCAGAGTAATTAACTAATGTCTGGGGACACGACCGTGTTCCAAATAACAGGGAAGGTTAGATAATCGAATGTTGCTGTCTTACTACTTATCTTACTGAATACTGTAAAGGTTTTTATTGAAAAGCTTTTACTGAAAAGAAGTTCAAGATCAAACGAGCACAGAGACCATTAATTTCATACGTGAGAAGCACGGCTACAAGGTGTTTTGTGCCAAACCACATACTGCTTGTCTGCCAGACAGCAGAAAAGGGTTTGGTATCTTAAAAAAGCGAACTCCTCCCTCTAAAGACCTTAACGGGCAGCTGATCAGGTCGGCAGCAGGAGCCCCAGCAGCAGCACCCCCCGGCTCCCCGAGCCCCGGTGTGAGGGCTGAGGGCAAAGCCTCCCACCTTACCTTTCCGTCTCGGGAAACCGAGCCTCGCTGCCTCACCCCATCTGCACGTGCTGAGTTTGCAGGTCTCAGCCTCACACCGTCCTTCAGCGACGCCCCCGCAGAACCTGGAATTTGCTGCTCCAAGGCTGCAAGTGTTATTTAGGATAACAAAAGCTTTCCAGGAGCAAGCTGGGTAAAGTTTCCTAAGCACCTGCTCAACCTCTGCACAGGTCCATGAACGCGGCTGCAACTAGGAGTACTGCCTCGGTGCCAAAATTTTCTGAGTGATCTTCCCAATGCAATAGTCTGTGTTGAAAAATGTGCAAATGCCTCCTGGGTCATGTTCTTACAGTGGAGAAGATATTCCCATCCATATTTTTATACATCTGAAACGTTTTCTGTGGTTTTCGGTTCACCTGTGTGACACCCAGACTGAAGGCTGCTCTGTTGCAGCTTTCCTTGGTCTGTCTTCCATCTTTCTCTACTTTTGTTCAGCTACTTCTCTTGCTTAGTATTTCTGAAACATCTGTAACAATAGCAGCATAACAGCACCAACACCATTGTGCCTGTTTTATAAGGCAATAATCCACTTCCCTCCTTGACATAAACTACTAGGGGGAACAAGAGCTGGGTTATTGGCTTGTAAAACAGTGCGGTGATGGTATTATTGTCTAAATTAATGTCATTTAACGCTTTATACCACAGTTTCAGAGGTCCCACCTCAAGCATTAATAATGCATTTTGCTTTTTAACATGCCGCATGGGAAAAGACTGACTTCTGACACCCAGGGACTGCATCAGTAAAACCTAACTAATTGATGCAATCTCCAAGAACAAAATCAGAGACCTTGATTGTTGCCAAGAACGGCTCAGTTACGGCACCCTCCCACCCCCTCCCAACCTCTCGCCCTGCCCTCCCAAACACAATCCTTTTGCTTCTTTACGTTATTCCTTTCTGCACAGTATGAAGGGCTAAAAACGTAACTTCTTCATATACCTTTTCTCTGCTGAAAAGCATACGCATTGTCCCTTCTGCGCTACCTCGTTCTCATTCATATATTCTATCCCATTTATCAATGTAAGAAATTGAAGCTTTACAAAGGAATCACAAAAAAAAAAAAAAAAGGGACAACAAAACAGGCCCTGCATTACTAAGACATAGTAAACAAGCCCTTGGCTGATAAATTTGCTTATGACAATATTGGCAGTAATTTGATTCAAACTCAAGCAAAGTCAGCTTTGAATTATAGCAGCCAGGGATAGAAAATAGCTGCTTTTCTTAGCTGTTAACCCCATAAAGCTCCTTTTTTGAACCATAACATAAGTCCAAGATATTTCCCTGGTGGTGCAGCTTAAACCAGTGATCAGTATAAGTGAAGCATGATAAATAGCTGCTGCACTACACCCCCATCAGCTGAAGTCTGCACAGGTCTAGTTGTGGAAACAGAAAGGTCATTCATTACTCAGTGTGAACAAACAGACGGCACATTTGTGATAAATAATAGCTATTACAGAGCTACAAAACACACTGAGGCTTTCTGCTCCATAGCTGTGCATGACTTCCTCTGTATTGCTCTTTAAATATTAATTACTCAAAATTGGCTTCCTTGATATAGACCCCCTACCTCCATGGGTTAAATTCATAAACCTGGATATGATTTGTGTGTGTGCGCATGTGCGTAGAAAAATATATATAGTTTAAACTATTACTTTGGTTATGGCAAGCAGGGTATAAACTCCTTTGTCTCATCCACAAAATAAACAGGATTCATGTGGCATATTTGCCTGTATTTTCACTTCCTTCATCAGTCATGATGTGGATCTCAGCATCATTATAGCAATGGTAATTACTACACCATCTCTGGTCAGGAAACTCCTAAAACATTAGTTCTCAGTGGTTGCTTTAAAAACCGTATCGAGCAAGCAAGCAACCACCATGAGGTTTTCTCTCTGCCACCACAACCGGAACGGCAGGCTGTGCCAGTACAGTTTTCACTTGCTTGTCAATCTTCTAAATAAAACATCTTTGCTCAGAAGTATGAAAGGGTTTAATATTTATTCAAACCTGGTAAGCACTGCAAGTGCAAAGACTCATGCTGATACCGACAACGTATAGAGAGCGCGCTGTAACCCTCCCAATGTGAGCAGCCGCAAAGGCCATATTCTGAGATGTTTAATCACATTGAGAAGCACTGTACTTCACAAGTAAAATAAAAGGATTATTTGGGATCTCTTTGTGAAGTAAATCACAGCCACAGTAAGTAAATATATTAAAATACGTCTTCTATGTACCTTTCTCCAGTACCGAAGTAACCAGAAGTGTCTGCAGTGCCTGCTGTCTGCTCTCACCCCTTGGGGCACTAAGCTGGAAACTCCCCCATAATTATATCAATTTAATTTACATGCCTGCTAGCTGTACCGGCCCAATCAACACCCAGCCTTGCCTGGCTTCAGGAACCTGTGCCACAGTTTGAGTCTTTTGTGCCACAGGAGCATAGCGTAGCTTGACAACTAACTTTCTTCAAAGCATATTAAAGTTCTGGAATGATTTCTAGAAGTATTTAAGATCAAATTATCTGGTCTCACCAACATACTGTTGTACTCATTTATTCTCAGAATATTGTTAGTATTTAAACCAACACGAATTATAATCCTGCAACCTCTTCTGTTTCTGGCTCTTTTGGTTGAGGACGATGCTACCTGCTCTTGTGGCACCTCCAGCCACACGCGCACGGGGGAAATTAACTGGTCGCTGCACGAACGCAAGGACACGAGCGCCTGAGCGCATGAATCCGACCCCAGGAAGGCAGTGCGAACCGCTACGTGCTGCAATATTCAGCAGGAAATTAACTCGCCTGCATTTCCATCGCAAGCCTCTGCTGAATATGCAGCAGCAGCAATTAACTTTTACAGAGACGGGGAGGGCGGAGGGAGGAGAAAAGGGCAAAAGTTCTGAACTTTCACCAAACTTGCACCGTTAATCGCAAGCTGTAAGTTCCCATGAAGGGACCAAAGTGGCAAATGATTTCCTGTAAATATCAATTCTTCATTTGCATGGCAAACAGAAAACACAAGTCGTAACTCACAGCAACTGGAGTGCAAACTATCAAATTAGCCCAACAGAGTATGGCACTGTGCAGCTTCAGAAGCAAACAACAGCCAGCAGTGAAGCCTCCTGAAAGCCTGACATACTCAGCTGAGCATACTACACAGTGTGTAAGGACGAGCGTGGTCATTAGCAGGAGTAATGACATGAATAGCAAAAGTGATACAGAGCATTTAATTCAACCACGGAAATCGAGGAAGCCCACAGCAATTTAAATGTTAGGCTTCACAGCTAAAGGCAAAATGAATTTTTTAAAAATTTCTCTAATGCACAAAGAAAACTAGAGCAGCTTACTCTCCATTAGGTGCATTTTTTCTAGTTTTCTGTGGAAATGGTACAAAAACTTGAATAACTATGTTCAATTACAAAATTTTCCAATAGCTACGTATCAATTTTTCTATCCATGTGCAGCATGTGCATGTTAGATATAATGCAAGCATACAGATCTCTGCATATGTGCCTGTATACATACACAAGCGTACACAACTGGCTTAATGTCATACCTTTTCTTTTAAGCAAGGCAGAAGTTTTTGACAGGCAGCTGATGGAAAGATTCTTGAAAATCATCCTCCTGGTGTCTCTCCTGCACCTCTCTCTAAATGGTACTGTAGAGGTTCAAAGGAACCAGAAAATTTGCCCAAAACAGGAAAACCTGGCTAGACTTTCACATCCATATTCAGCCCCTAAAGCCCAGCCTTGTTGCCCCAAAGCCAGCTATCACCACAGCTAGGAGCCTGGCTGCCCGTTTCCAGAGCCCCGCATGAAACTCCTACCAAATGCTCCCAGTGGGGTCCTGCCTGGCCAGCACATGGAGAAAGAGGTGTCCAGCTCAGCGCCTCCATCATGCAGACGCCTGGAGCTGAGGCTGTTGATGGGTTTTAGATCCTGCTTTCCTTGGAGTGTAACTCCGGATTGCCGGACCGAACGGCAGCAGAGCAGGGGCATGACAGGACCCCTTCAGATTCAGGAGGCTCATCTCCGCTTAAAATTCATTTTCTAGCTGCCCCCTTTTCCCTGGATGTCACACACAAATGTCAGATTGAAATGTTTGCCCTGTAGTTTAATAATACTATGGCCTAAAAGGCCCAAAGCCCAGCATTTTTTTTTTCTGGGACCAGATGCAACCAGTGTAATATTTCGAAGTGTTTCTACTTGCCACATACGAACAACAGAAATCCAGTTTCTGCAGCTTCTCAGTAATCCACTTAAAGGACACAACTCAAGCATTCACCAGAAATCGGAAAGTCTGAGCAACTTCCCAGTCTCGAACTTGTGGTCTTTGTACAGCACGACACCGGCCCCGAAGGCAGGAGCCGGACTACGGAGCACGTCCCGCCGGCACGGGGCGTTTTGTACCATTCGCGCCCCCGTTAGCAGCATCCCCTGCTACCCGGGCTCGGCAACAGCTCGGATGCTCCGAACATTTCTGCAGCTCGCCCTCCGCAATGCCTACAGCAGAGCCAAAAAAGCAAAAACCGTCTCGTTATCCCTGCAATAGACTGTCACCTCTCGCCTGCCGCCTTGGCCCCGGCTCGCTTCTTCCTGACAAGCAAATAAACACGTAGCGCTTCTGCTAGAGCATCAAGTCAAATAAACTGAAAGTCAGGGGCAACAGGCTAGATCCAGCTACAGCAGAAGCCGTTGCCAATGCAGACATCCCTTCTGGCAGGACAAATCATATTAGCAAAAGCGAAGCTGAGAATGGCTCCACTGATCTGAAATGCAACGGGAGGGGGGCTAGCGAGAGAGGCTCATTAGCCTCTACCACTACCTCCCCCTCTCCCCCTGGACAAAAAAAATATATATATGTAAACATATATAATTGGTACAATAAAATTCCCCCGTTAGAACCCAAATTCCTTCAGCGAGAAATGTTTCATGCAGCTTTGTTTTTCCAGGCAACGAGATCTGGCTGTCTCACTAGATCGGCAATTGTAGTAAGCCCCTTTTTCACTGCAATTCAGCTCCTCAGTTGAGAAGTCCTGCTCTGCATGTGCTGATAAGTGAAGTCAAAACATGCCATTTTGTAGGACTAATCTATTATCACAGTAAAAGCACAATTTATTTATTGTTCTAGAAAGGCCTTTTCCCTCCCTCTCCCCCCTCCACCTTTTTAAAACCAAGCTTTAAAAACCATCAAGGGAAAAGCAACAAGCACAGGGGCTAAATTATTTCTCAGGTGGAAGGTCAGCCAGAAAGTGTTTCACCTGCCAGCAGATTTGAGGGCTCCAGACAAAAGGCCATCAAATCTCTGTCACCTAAAAGCTACGGGCAAGTTAAACAAAACAAAACTCAAAAAAGTTCCAAGGTTCGGAAAATACTCTTCCATATAATTTAAGAGTAACGAATCTCTGATTCGTTAGCCCTAATGGCAGACGTACAACGCAGAATACCATTAAGGGTATTTCTCCTCAACTGTCTCCTTTCCTTTAAATACCCAATTTGTATTTCTTGTCTGGTCAGTCCATGGAAAGATTCAAGAGCGTCTCTTTTCATTTGCTTAAAAAACTAAACCACACAAATAACAAGACGCAGTTCTGAGTTTCCTTTGGGAAAACTCTTAGAGCTGCAGTTTTGGGGGTCAGAGCTGCAGCCCTGTTTTACGCTTTGCAAACACATTGACTGCGAGAAGCCTCCAGGAGGAAGATGCAGGGAGTATGCTGGCTAAATGTGGACCTTAGGGTACAGCTCTCATTTACATTAAGATCATTTTAAACCACTCCCAAAGGGCAAAGAGCACTGTAAATGGCTTCTGCGTGGGTGTAAATTATATGTGTATAAAGGATCAAAACAATGCCAACACCATGCATACAAACTAACACATTTTTATATGCAGGATTTGAAATGACTTCAACCTGTACCTTGCTTAAAATTCTTCATAATACATAATTTCAAAGGAACTGTGGACATAGCTCTGAGCAACTAATCCGTTCTTAATGAGTGTATTCATTTTTGAATCGCTGTTAAAAGATGAGTGCTGAAACATCCACTGAAAGTTTCTCATGGTTTCTCTCTGGATCAAGGTTATTCTGAAATCTTCAGTTCAACCCCTGTTCAAGATATTTCTGAGCAACAGAGTCGGGGGCATGTTTCTAGATTCCAAAGTATTTAAGCGATTTCATACCCAATTTCTACATCCTCTAAATCTTGCAAAGTTTCCCCAGCTTTCACACTTGTTTTGCACATCTGTATTTTTAAGAGCTTAAAAGTCTCAACCACGCTCTACTTCAAAATAAACTGTTAAACATGAATCCTAATTTAATTAATTTATTCAGCTATTCAGTTTTTAGTTCACAACACGAGCAAAAGCTGAGAGGCTCGATTCCTTTGGCCCCCAATTCAGAAAAACCCGTCAGTATGCACTTCAACTTGAAGCATATGAGCAGTCTGCTCAAGTTCGACGGCATTTAAGATCAGCCCAGAATACATATTCACTCACACAGCTGAAGGTGAGTCAACCTACCTACTTCAAAAGTCAGGGCCAGGATGCCAAAGGTGGGGTGGAGATAACGCACCGGAATTAGGTTCTGGATTAGTCTGATCTTAACGACATGGATACGCCAACACAAACATGCAATGGAAAAAGTTAACAGAAAAAAATCCTGCACCATCCAAAAACTGAAACCGATTCTCTCCAAAGGCGGTACATGATGTGAAATTTAAGTGGGTTAGGTTTTGCTTGTTCCTGAACACCCTTTCACTCAACGATCAAAATCTGGAAGGAAGCAGCTTTTTTGTTTGCCATTAGTGGGGGTGGTTTGTTTAAGGAGTAAAATAAATTATGCTGTGAAGAACATTGCCTGACCACGAACTGGCACGCCACCAGTTTTTAATGGTAGTCTGAATGGCTCACACACTTCCCTTTCATCCCAGTCCCCTGGTGCTCCTTTTGGAGTTTGCGCACAGATTTCTTTATAAATAAATAAATAAATAAATAAATAGAACAAAATGCCCAAGGAGTTTAAAACTTTGCTGTCTGAGGCATCTCTACACGATTTGGGCGAGCGAGTCTTTCATTTCCAGGCCTCTTCAGAAATAAAAACTCCCTGATGGAAGGCGGTTACATCCGGAGCGGAGTTTGTTGTTTGATCAGCTAGAGCCGCCGAACGGGGAGGCGCGACAGTGGCAAATTGCCTTTCTGCTTGGGGTAACTCGGAGTTCAAATTAGCACTGAAAGAAGCTGAAGTAAGGCGCAGGAGTATGGTCTACTGGTTAAAGCTCTGGTTAAAGCACAGGTCTGGGGAGAGAGGCCTCCAAAGCTCAATTCCCAGCCTTGCCAGTGACTCGCTAGGAACCTGGTTCAGCAGAGCACTTGCAACTTGCAGGATGCGGATAAAATCATTGCACTCGCTAAAGACCTGTAGCGGTTCCAAGCCCAGATGACTTGCATTTAATTTAACCTCTCTGTACCTCAGCCCGTGGTGTACGCAGTAATTTACTCTGTAATACGATTTGAGATCCCTGAATAAATATGCAATTCTCATAAATATTAATACTTTATTAAGTACTTCTTGCTTGTAACTGACCCAGCAAGTTCAGAAATATCCGTTGCTGGCATCAGTGGGCAGATTTTAAGATTTATATTAAAATTTGGTAGCAAGTTCAAAAGGTATGAAGTCCACTGCTTTGCTCTTTTTACAGCAACTTTTTACTAAACCAACCAAAAAACAGATGCCTCCGCTACGCTTTTTCTCAACACCCTCAAAACTAATGCCCCAAACCCAAAACTCAGCTGGTCCTGAAACCACTAATTTCTTTTCTGAGCAGCCAAATCTGTCGACATTCCTTGCTCTGTCCAACACGCTATGATGTCCCAGTAATAAAACGAGAGCTGAACCTTGCTGATGGAGCCGTTCACTCCCGTCACTTCGAGCAGATTTCCGTAACACAACACATTTGAGCAGCAGCTGGAGGGTTGCTGGACCCCGAACTGCACTTCATAAAATAGCAGCTGACCTCCGGCACTCTTACCGCTAGAATGCTCCTAATTAACGGCAGCATGGGAATGGCTGGAGATTCCTAAAATAGTCGGTTAATGAAGACTGACGGGCACCAAACTGCAACAGCACGGAGAGCCATGAACATGGCAGCTAGCTTGTGGTTACTGCGTTGCACGTGTCCAGCACCGCTATCACAGCTCAAACACTTTTCAGGAGCTATATGACCTCCATAAAACTAAGAAAGGAAAAAAAATACATATATATATCAGCAAATTTTATTTCCTACATTACTTTTGTGATATGAACAGTTTATGTTGTAATGACTCACTGAGTACAATGAAATCACTTACAGCATCTATCTGTTTACCTAACAGTCACTCTGGAAAGCATGTTTATTGCCAGAGGTAACCAAAAACCTTTATCTCAGGATCTCTTACAACAGAGGCAGCAGATTTAAACAATACCAGGGCAATCTACAGTCATAATGGCAAAAGTACACACACCAAAAAAACAAAAACAAAAGCCCACACACACCCCACAAGGGTCACCACTGGTCTGTACCGCTCAAAACTTCCCACCGAGTTTATTAAAATTCAAGACATGACAGTGCATAAAAGGATATATAATTTTAAAGTATTGCAAATGCAAACTGTGCTGGTAACAGACACAGCAGATAGAGAAAAAAGTCTCTGTTATTAATCAGAATATTTAAGAAACAGTCACCATTAAGTAACTCCTCTGAATCCTCATCACAGCCAGGAAGGTACCAGTTATTCTGACTGTTACTACTCATTAACATCATGCTGAAATCTTATTTGGTATTATGGGCTTGGTGAGAGGGGGAGAAAAAAATAATATAAAAATATAAAAATATAAAAATATAAAAATATAAAAATATAAAAAGTCAACTTTGGTGGGGGGGAAGCAGGGGTTTCAACCGCATCTGCACCTGACCCAGCCGTACCCACAGAGCTCAGGGCACCAGGACGCAAACCGAACCCACATCTGACTAATTGCAAAGTCAGGTAAACAAAGCACCATTATCATAATAAGGTCCGTACTTCCTTGCAGAGTTGCCAGGATTTTTGTCTCTCTCACCCTGACAACAAAGAAAATCTCTGCTGAACTGAAGGAAATATTATAACACAGTTCTCTACATAATACTTTATGAAAGACTTTTCCCCCTCCAAGATTGACCTGATGCTTAATTAAAGCTAGAGAGAGCAGCAGCAAAGAGATCTGAAGCTCTAAGCCAGTGATGACTAGAAACTGTTAGATCTGATTTGCAGTATAATGATATCCTCTTATTGGCACAAGAAAAGAAAACAAACATGAGCTGTAATAATGGTCAAGGTGTGTTAACACACTTTAGGGAAAGCTTTTTGTTTTTGATTTTAAGCCTCTGTAATTTTGAAACGTAGCCAAAGTATAATTCTGCCTCACTTGATGGACAAAGCCTGCTATACCTTTAATTAAATCTATTGACTGTACACTTTCTTAGTAAGAATAAGGAATTAAAAATTAATTTTCTAGAGGAAGAACTCTTTCTCCTTACAGACAAACAGTATAATATTTTTAAAAAAATATATAGCATGATTAGCTGAGATTGTGTGTATGGCATTTCCAGAATAAAACTAATCAGTGTTACCATGCACTCCCATCACACTGCTCTATTTGCATTTTTTCCTGGATGGCTTCCAAAGAGAGGAAAAATCTGCTTTGAAAGAGGCAAAATGCCCCGAACATACCGTGAGGGGGGACAACCAGCAGGGAACCAGGGAGCCAAAGTCACCTAACCCTAACTCTTCTTCAATACCACAAATTAGGCCTCTCCAACTATTTTTATGAGAACAACAGTGGACAAACAGGCAGATTATCTTGACCTGTGGAGCACATGCAACGCATCTATTTCTTGTCATGTCCCTGCAGCAAGAGGAGTCCAGCCCTTGGAGCTGCGTCACCTGAAACACTCAGGCCCATCCCATCCACAGAGGGAGAAGTAGAGCAGATTGCCGGTTCACCTGGGCTTTCACCTCACAAAACATTGACCAACTTTCCTGAGGATTCATCCGAGGAGGAGTCCAACCACACCATCACCCAGTGGAGCCTTCCAGAGCAGATGTGGACCACAGGCCACCATGTGCCCAAATGCATGGTAGCAGTCATGACCATGAACTGACCAAGAGAGAAGGGCCTTGGTAACTCTTCAAGCTTATGACAGTCAAATGAAACCAACAGAAAACATTTCATACTACATTTTGGAAGTGGAGGTATGAAAGAGAAGTGCCCCACCTCTTCTGGTCGCCATGCAAGGAAATCCTTCCATACACTGTGATTTATCACCATATTCAAGCTCTTTATCTTTTTTTCTTGGGGGGGAGGGAGGGGAAGGCAGAGGTTCCTCACACATGCCAACTTCTGCAATCTTGAGATTATGGAAGGATCTTATCAACTTCCAGCCAGAAAAGGAGGGCGGGGCGATGAAAATCAAGCCTTTCAGGTTTCACAAGAGAGTTAAGAAAATACATAACAAAAAAAAAAGGGGGGGGGAAATCAAGAGGAAAAAAAAAAAAATCAGAAAAATTCTCCCCCCCTTCAATAATGTAATTTTTAATACCACTCTCCTGATAGATTGGGCTTTTCAATGATCAGGGCACAGAGAACTGCCAGAGTCTGAATACTTTCAGCCTCACTGGAGAGATGGGCAAGACACCAAAAGGAAGAGGGAATGTCTTCAGCATCTTTCACTTTTATTAAGGGTTTATTAGGTCTGCAAAGACCCCTCTACCCCCACAAGTACCTAAGGGAATAAACTAAGGACAGGGCAGGAGAACCTGTGCTATCTAAACTGTCTCAGAAGAGAAGGCAAGAAATTTAGTCCTAAAGCAGTAGTGAGGGACACTAAGGAAGTGGAGTGAGGGCTTCTACCTATGCCCCCCTACTACTACTTGTCCTCTAGAAGAGGGAGTACCAATTGCACCTGACTACACCTGCAGCCTCAAAGTGAGCATTTTCTGAAGCCAGAATTGCAGGGTTTAGGGGAAAATACTCATCCGCAGATCCAACTCAGAAGGGAATGGCACAAAGCCTAGTGCTTCAACTGTGTCCTGGCAGAGTACATTTGCTCCTACAAGCAAAGACAAGCACTCACCATGTGACAAATGCACTCGTGAGGATCAAATCTGAGATTCAAAGGTTGTGAAGAAAACATGATGACATCAGCTTTAAGTAGTAAGTTCCCTAAGGCATGTTCTGAGGGCTCTTTTGAGGCTTTACAGAATTATTTGCTGAATTTTGAATCAAAGTACTGCTCTGGGGAACCTTGGAGGGTGCATCAAATGCAAACTTCTGCCCTCAGAATTGTTCTCATTGAACAGCAACTACATTTCTGCATATTGTAGATGGCAAGGTTCAAAAATCAAGCTCATACCAAGTAAACTTTTGTAATTAAAATTTAAGTGCCAACTCGCTTCGTTAAGAGTGGCAGAACAAAGCACCATCTCTTTACCTATCCCTGTCACAGGATTTGGTCCTGCGGCTCTTTAGTGTAGGGTCTCAGTGCTTTTCCACAAAACAGAACTGCTGCAGACAAGTGTTTCAGGAGACTTCAAGGGCACTTCTCCCTTTTCAAGTTTCAGCTCTCCCTGGAGCAGAGCCTCTTCTGGCTAGGGAAGAAGGAAAGGTCTGATGCTACTGCGTCTTTGGTAGGGGTGGAAATATTTGAATAGAGGGCTTTGCAGAAGATCCGAGCAGGGCTGGACTTCAGATTTCTCTAATTCCATAAAAGCCTTTAAATTCCAAGTTCCATATTCAGCTGCCATAACCAAGCCGCATGTCTGATAACCAGAGGGAACTGAACTTATCAAGGTCTAGACTAATTAAATAAATTTGCAGTTTATCTGAGAAACTTAGTATTTGGCAGCTGAACACAGAAAGCAACCTCACCCCTTTTGTGAGGTGGATGGGAAAGCAAATGGGTCAGAGAGAAGAGGACCACACACTGTCTTAAAATACATGGCCTGTGATTCAAAAATACACAGGTACAGGAGTTGAGTTCTTCCTAGTTTTAGGATCTTTATAAACTTAAGACAAGTTTGTTTCATCAACTACATTTTCCCCCCAAACTCACACTGTTATAACCCTTTATTAGTTCTCAAGTACTATTCTTTTTTGACTGCCAAATTCTTTGATTTCCAGATGTTACGCTATATTACCTATTATTTTAATTGAGGAATGTGGGACACAATTTGATTTTGCATGTGTAACAAAGACAGTGTTTGTACTAATTTCTGCATGATACAAACATATGGGATTGCAGAAGCTAAAACCAGTTCTTCAAGAATTAAAAGTTCTTGAAATTTCCACAGAAAGAGCAAAAGGACCCCAGTTCTGCTCTCTAAGGTGCACACACAAAATCCACCCAGCTACTCCCACTCATCAAGGTCCTGCGCTAATCATACCAAACTTCACAGCAACATAACACTTCCCCAGTGTTTGCCAGTGAATTCTAACCATGGCTTACTTTCATCCTGTCGGGGCTGACTGCTTCACTCCCTACGAGCACTTCCAATAGGAAAGAGGTTACCAGCACAGTGCTGAAGATCTGGCCATCATCCACGTGTGTTACACAGAGCTAAGAGATCTCACCAGTTGGCACAGGCACCCGAAATCCAAACTGACAGCAGACCCCTTGGCATTCTGAACAGATTTGATGCAGTAGGCATCTGCATTTACATAATTCTCAAGTCAAACATTGCATCAGACGTTGACTAAATCCAATTCTTGACTTGCACATCTTGCTTCTTCAAGGAACCAACCACCACATCTTCCATATGATCTGACAGTCCATCTTAATATTCAATCAAATATGCATAATATAATTGATTTCCCGCTCTCTACTCTTAGGAGTCACCGAGCTGATATGCCAACTCATCTGTCAAAGCCTGCAACGGTTTACATACTACACATCTAGTGTGGAGGCTACTGACAGACCGGTTCTGGCAAACTAAAAATTTTGAAGATTTTCAAATCTGAAAGATCTGAAGATAAAGAATTTGAGACGCCAGCATCTCTCCTCTCTCTTAGCCAGCAGCTGGCATCCTCCAGCCCTGCTTCCAAAAGAAGCAGTCTTCTGTCCAGAGAGGTAATGCATCATTCCAGTGAGCAACAACTCTAATAACAGTTAGAACAAACACTAACATAAGTATTTCATAACCAAATTAACGTGCACACCTGCGAACTTCAATGCACATCCTATCACCATGCTCAAGCTATTTCTGGCAAGTTCAGTACAGTCAGCACATAGGATCCACTGGTAAAAAGGACCTGCAGGAGACAGACAGCTGGCCCCAGCACTACCTCCTCTACTCCCACTAAAGCTATTCTCAGGGCAATAAGAAAATGGATTCAGGTTTCAAATGTCTTATCTTTCAAACACGTATGCACGTGCATCTTGCAGTCAATACAACTCACACTAGTAAAGTTACACAAACACTTAAGCAATTCCAGGATCGAGTATCTAGTTAGCAGCCTGCCAAGTTAAGATTTTATCTATTAGTTTTCACCATTTCCCTTCCCTATTCTACTTCCCTTCTCTAATCTACACATTTTTACAATATATAAAAAGTAAAAAAAAAAAAAAAAAAAAAAGCATCTCTTCTTTCACTCAACAACACAATGCTACAATAATTTGTTACAGGCAGTGAGATTCTTCAAACAGCTCTAACTACCTTTTTTCAAAAGGTTGGCAGGTTTTGATTTTTGAAATCAAGCAATTAGGTATCCGCCAGAAGTTCTTTGCACACAGGAAGGCAGCCAGCAGGTCATTTAATTATTTATCTGCCGGAGGTCTTTTAAGGCAACTCGTGGAATATCTGAGTGTCTCCATTTGAAAAAGTATTGATTAAGGCAAAGTCATTAACAAGCGACTGCACAACTGCAGGAAGAACCTTGGCAGGTCTGTAATACAATACTTAAGCACCAGAAAGGGGTCTAAAGAGTGTTTTTAAATATGAAAACAAATCTATTCCTCCAAGTAGAGGACTTTCGAAAAAGTAATAAAATTTTGATTTATTCATTTTTTGCCTAGAAATTGTGACTTAAAATTCCTTAAAGTCATGCCCCTAGTCTACCACAATCACCAAGTACGCTACATTCTAATGCTAAGCACCCTGTACCCTCTGAAATTACCTATGTCCTATGTACACGACTGAGTAATTACTTTTTTTGGTATTTACTGAGTGCAGTCTTCTATCTCCTTAAAGGTATTGATGAATTAAGTCAAGGGCATATTCAAAGACAGGTCTGAGATGTGACCAAGAGCTCAAATATAGTTTTTCAGACTGAGAGAAAGACATGGTTTCTCTGAAGCTGAAGAGTGTGTTCATCTTTAATGTGCGGCACCATGTACAACCAAAAGTAAGGGCTAAAGACAAGGCAAAGAAAAATGTTCCAAAATGGTGAAAATAAGGCCTACATCCCTTATGGTATTCAAACACCTAATTTTTATTTAGGCATTAGTTACCAAAATACACAAAAGATTTAGATTGCAGTGAAGAGCTGAGAAAGGACTATGAGCTGACTTTGCAGCACTAGAATCAGAAGCAACCTCCAATGAAAACAATATCTACATAAGCATTCAAGAAAATGTTGCATTGAGTTTTGTATAACTATGTACTAGAGTGGACTGCTTTTTATAAATCCTAACTCGCAACAAATCCTCACTTCTTAAGCTATCGAGTGATGGTGTAACTGTCCTCCTTCACTGAAGCATGGTGACAACGTAGCCTTGACTACCATCCATGAAAAGCCAAAAGACAGCGCAAGATTTCTAAAAAAAATGTTGTGGAAACTTGACAACAGGCCAGTCTGAGACAGAAGGGGAGGTCACATAGAGGAGATGCAACTGTCCTGCCCAGATTTCCATCTGCATGTGAGAAGTGTATCAAGCGGCACTCTAATAAGACACTACAGTATTTTGCAAAAATAATGGCCTTGCTTCTTGTCAAGGACTTAGGAAGATACTGCAAGGGAGAATACCCAGAGTTTACGGATGCAGAATATAAATATTAAATGTGATGCTGTCTCTATCTTCCAGATCCCCCCCAAATTAGGGTTTTTTTTCTTCTTTCATGCCAGCTTCACCCCATCTGGCACGACATATGGCCCCTGTGAGAAGAGACCTGCTAAACTCCCCTCCATACTACTCCAGCAGCACCCGCAGACGAGAGACCCAGTTCCATGCTATGACCCTTAACTCGGCAGTTTGGGTCAGAAGGAGAGGCCTGTTTGTAACATAACTCTTTTCTGCTGTTTCTTCATTGTGCATTGCAATTTCCTGCTAATCAGTGCTCTTCCCTTCTTTGTTTTAAGCCTTTCCTACCAGAGAAAGGAACAGGCAGTGGGTGTGCTATGCTTAGGAACCATGCGAGGTATCCACCCATTAGTGAAGAGGCTTTCATCAAAAACAAATTATAATTACTGTCATACTTTGAAAGATCCTCCCTTGCCATCCTAACACCTTCCTTTGCAGACAATGAATACTTAAAAAAAGAAGATATATCGCTCAAATTCACTGAAGATTGCCAGGGTCATAAGTGCCCACACAGCTGCTCAGGGCTAGGGTAGACGGTGTTCCTTGTTATCACACATCTCTTGAAAATTTTGCTCGTGTTGCCAGTCAACCAATTTACCAACGTGTCCGGCAACCATCTATTTTAGGAAGATGTATTACTATCTCTTGACACACAGAGGCAGCATATATAAAGGTTAGAGAAGGAGACTGAAAGTCACCATTGTTGAGCTCCATCAGTAGCTTTACCGCTGCTTCTTCAGTGGCGGCTGGGTCAGGTATTTAAGCCAGTGATTTTAAATCATGGTCCCTGGAACACCAATTGCAGAAGGAACATTTGCTGGTTGATGTTCTGAGAAATTGGCTGGCCAAGTACTGCTGGCTCTCCTTGCTCCCACATATGTAATGTAGGATTCATTGCCAAGGCAAGGGGGGAAAAGGCATCAGATATTTTCCTAATTATACTCCACATAAACAGCTACCATTGTTGTTTGAAAAAATGTCACGAAATGGCAAATGGCTAACGCCTGGAATATGGCACTTGCGAGCTAATATATCCAGTCATTGGAAAAAAAAATTAGAATCCTTCCTCTAAAATATTCCAAGCTTTAATTTATTTGTACCAAAAAAAAGTGCATTTCTGACATGCCTAATGGGAAGCTATCATTCTTAATTGAGTTCTGTTTGCTCTATCCTTTGAAAACCACAGGGTTTGCACAAAGAAAACAAGTGTTTTGTGACCATAAATGCTTTCCAAAAGCTGAACTGGGAAATAAAGCAAAGATTCAAGTAGGATTCTGCTGAGCTGATGTTACACAAGGGCTCATCTGCACTGATGTGTATCAGCAGAACTGTATTGATTGCATTGATTTTACCCAGCTGAAGGTTTGACCCACAGTCTCTAAAGAAGAGCTAGAGCTGAAGAACCTCTAACTAACTAAAACCAAACAATAACTATTGAAGCAATAACCATCTTCAAGAAAACAAAGAGGGATCAAAAACAATGACCATGCAATAACAGCAGCACAGGAAAAGACAACAGGCATGCCTAACCTATGCAGACAGGGACCCAAACCAAACCAAGTGGCAAGAAAAATAGAAAAAGCAAAGAAACCATCAGTGAACTCTGAGGGACTATATAAAGTGATAAGAAAAGTGAACGGCAGTCTAACACTGATCCTGAACCAACACGCTTTCATCAAATATTGAAGTACAACATACATTCTCATTAGCTTTCTCATTGAAAATAGGAAATTTAGACTAAGGATCACACTTTTCAAAATTCCTTTTAGATGCATATTTTAAACCCCCAAATTACTTTCCATCTATCAAAAGTTTTTGCCACTGTGAGTATTTGGTCTCACAGTTAACAGACATATCCATGTCCTTCTGGGGCTTTAGCTCAAGTACAGTGTCATCGCCAGTGTCTACCATTCTCTCAGATGCAGCTTATTCCTTCCGAGGCTCACCCAATCCACGCTGATGCTCAGGATTTGTCCAAGCCACATTTAAGACTCCAAATATTCACCTTGCAACAGTTCTTGTATGTACACAGGACAGTTTATATGTGCGAACAGCAGCAGCACAGGACAAAAATCGATCATGCACAGACACCAGAGGAATGCAGCTTTCCTCGCGCATGTAAATGATTGTGCTTGCTCCTGCTGACACACGAATGCTACAATCCGTGTTGCCATCCTGTATGCTGCCTACACTACATTCATATTTAATCTCTCCATAATACAGAGTTCTTTAAAACACATCTGTACACAAAACATTTTCTATTAAGACAGTGCTATGTATCATTGTTTTGAGCTGAATAACTCATTGTACCCAAGTTCTACCTTATCTACTCACAGAAAAAGGCCTATCAGTAAAATCAGCCTATATTCTATGCTCTGTCAGCATGAAATGACATTTACAGACACATTTGCTGACCATACAACTATACCCTCAAAAATACAGAGATGAAATAGATGATCAAAGCAACCTAATGTTCAAACATAAGTTACTCCCTGCTGTGTCTTCTCATTTAGCTTTAGTCAAATTTTACTGTGACTGGATTGCAGCAAGACACCGTGCACTTTAACAGGCTGTACAGACAGAGGAGAGGTCCTGTCAGGTCAGGACGATAGCCCAGCTAACCCGCTGCTGTCTCTCCAGCAGAAGCAACTGAAGGGGCTATTTAGGATGTGCGCAAAAGCCTGTTGGATGAGGGATACTAAAAGGGGCATCTCTGACTATTCCTATGAGTATTTGTTTAGGGACATGTTATTTTAGTTACCCTTCTTGCATCTTTCTTAATTCCACTGTATCTTTCTTGAGCTGCAGAGACCAGAACGGCACAGAGCATTCAAGACATGGGCACACCAAGGACTGACGTAGCAGCAATATAAAGTCAACACAGAGATAAGCATTTCAGGGACTTCCTACGCTGGCCATACTTCACTGTCAGGAAGTTATAATTATGTATATAGCATTATTATGCTACAATAAGATCTCTCAACCCATGGTTTTGCTTCAGCCTTATGGAGATTACTGGCACAAAGAACAGTAACCACTTTATACCCCATCGTATCAATAATTTTCACCTTAAGAGGTTTCCAAGAACAGTCTTTAATAGCCCCACAGGGCACCAGCACTATATATTCTGCCCATGAGCCAGATATTGAGGCATTACCATTAAGGATCATAGGAGCTCTAGAGGCGCTGTTACGGTCCACGGTCTCAGTGATCTGGCATTAGAGAGTTCCCAGATAGGCCTTAGTATGAGCCTTTAATGAGTAAGTCACAGGTTGTTGTGTCATATCCTACTTGGGGACACTTTAGTTCACGGATCACTTAAATGAAAAGCAGTAAAGGCAACTCTTCAGAACATCTATCAACCAGCCATCCATGCACGAACACTAACTCCTTAAGCCCCTACAGAAAACCATTAAGTCCTCCCCGTTCTTGCTATCCTTGTGTCTTGTGGTAGAAAGGAACCTATATTACAAATGAAGCACCCTTTTTCCCCCTCTCCCTTAGCCACCAATAGATGACAAAAATGTAAAAATACCATTAATAACTGGTTTGCTCACTGTAATTAACACCTTCACAGTCTTCTTACCAAGAAGAAATTGGCACACTTAAATACAGCTCAGAAAGGTGTTATTTACTTAAGGAAAAAGAAAACATTAAAGCTTTATGCGAAAGAAAATTATCTGTTATCTCTCATTGCTCTCAAACAGACTTACAGCAGTGACTTTTCAGCCTGCATTAAGAAAAAAAAACCTTTTAAAAAATCCGTTAGGAACTTGAAGTATTATCTACCACTTTGCCATGCTCTCCCTATTGAAATAGCCAACAAGAAATTCTCCAGAGAAAATTTTTTAAACTGTGCTGATGATAGAGACAAAAAATTACTATCAACCACACTTGGTGTTTCTAATGTCTCATATACAACTTGGTGCTGGAGTGCACGGCTGCCCCACCACCTATAGACTGCCGATTTACAGGAGTGGCACAGCCAGCCTCTACTACGGGGGATAAGAATGCTGTTTGAGGTGCAGAGAAAGTCTTGCTGTGATGGATCGGACATGATCCTCTACGGCTAAGACATGAACTCGCCATCACATTGGGGATCCTCGCTGGACCACCAAGAGTGACTTTGGGAGACAATACTGCCAGGCTGGTCCTGCTGCAGGCCTGGCTCCCGACCGCAGATCCATCCTCTTCCTGGGCTGCACTTATCAATTTCTTTCGCTTACAGATGAAGCGAGAGCAGAGAAGGCAGAGACAGGTCACTACTGATCTCCACCATGGGCCACATCAAATGGATCCCACTGGAGACTGGAGCTTGCACTCTCATCCCTCACACAAAGTGGGAGAATGGTCGTCTTTAGCGTTTCCTACTCCAAGTGAACATTTTCCTGTTTTTCCTGGAATTAGCATCTCCTGCTGTCAAAAGACGTGTATCTGCCACCTAATGAGACCCATCTTTCCTCTAAAACATGGCTATGGCAAACCTCACATATTTAGTTATTTAACTTATTGCTGGGCATTACTAGCTACGTGGGCACTAACCATCCCAAATCATTCTCCCCTGGTACCATATGACTTGCCAAAGCCCAGGATGAGCATCAGTTAACTAAAGACCACTCAATAAACAGTAAGATGATGACCCCTTAAAGCTGAGCCTCTATCAGCCAATCAAAACATCAAGCCAGCCAGAACAGCACATATAGCTTGCCCATGGCTTGGGGCAAAAGGATGCATGTCATGGACAGGGCTATTGCTGAGCTGTCAAATCAGGGAGCCTGGGACAAACCTTCCTGCTTCTTTCTTCTCTACAGGTTACCCAGAATCCAAAAAGGACATTTTAACAAATCTAATGTTTTCATTTTTATTTGAATTCAGTCTTTACTGTGTAGGAAAATAGCTTTATAAAAGGAGAGATGTGTTTACATAAATCCAGAAGATAAACCTCCAGAGATTATAATAATTTTATCTGTTGTTTCTAAAGTAGTTGACTGAATCCATTTTGTAAAGAAAAAAATTCTTCCTCTAATTGTACACAAAAATATAGGACATCCAAATAATTTTTCAACATATTCATACAAATAATGTAATTCCATACTAATTTCTGTAATAGCATGAAAGCATTAAAAACTCCCCCCCCTTACTGCTACACAATTACAAGTGACAGGCATTTGATGATTATTCCAACTACCTGTCAAATACCACAATGAGTTTTCCCCCCATTTCATGAGTTAAAAGGGCTTATAAGCTATAAAACTTTGCAAAATACAAAGTGCCTGAAAAAAAAAATCAATATCTATTTAGATATTCTCTTAAGAAAGCCTACTTTTGATTAATTTTCTTGACTGTTGAAAAATCTGGTAACAGGAACAGAGAAAGAACACTTGTATTTATAAATTGGTTTGTCTAACAAGTTTGAAGATTTTCTCTTTTTTCCAGCTCTCATTTTGTATACAAGTGCTTCCCCTCCTTTGTAAAACATTCTCTGCCATATGCTTCGTAAAACATTCTCTGCTTTTGAAAGCCAGTTAAAATAAATCCTCTTCTATTCAGGCAATGGATTAGCTCTTAAAGACTATCATTTTTTGTCACGATAGCAGAGCGCGCGCTGTCATGTTCTTAGCATGGCAATGACCACATTCACACAGTTTGGAATGCATCTGGGGAGATGGTACACGGAGATGGAGATTTTAAAGAAGTCTCAAGACCTCCTATGTCTGCTACCAAATTCTCAAAGGGGGAAGGAAAGAAAAAAAAAAGTAACATTCAACATGAGCGCACCTTTTCCCCTGAATATTTCAGGGGCATACCAAGAAGGGGATGCCAAGCCCTGGTCCCACCACAGCAGGACTCAGCTAACCACAAAGGCTGCTGTCTCAGGAGGTCTTAGCTGTACAGTTCAGTCCCTTGTTTGTGACACAGAGCAGAGAAAAAAAGTGCTCCTTTCAGAGCAGGATGGTATAAAGGCGGACAGGAGCTTCATCCAGCCTACAGGCTGGGCTTTTATCATTATTCAGGAGCAAGGTCTACTTGGTAATTCATAGGCATTTGTAGATAAATAAGAATTCTGGTAATTTTTTTCCCGACAAGCAAATACTGGCAAATACTGTTTCAGTCCCTCTTCCCATTCTTCATCTGGTAATCGTGGGGTCATAACTGAACCTCTCTCCATGCTCATGGTACGCAGCCTCCTTACGGCAGGGCACGCTCCTTTCTTAAAACTAGATCATCATCATCCAACTGACGGCTAGTAGTCCTCAGAACTTATCACATCTTTACTTTTAGGCTGACAAAGGACAATAAGTGGTTTTCAATAGTATAACTTGGAAATTTTCATAGCCAGGGAACATAGCTAAGAGAAGACAGGGAGAGACAGCAGCCAATGAAGCCTGAGACATCCTTGCTGGCACAGACCAGGACTTTGCCTTGTAAGACACCCACGCAGGAATTTTGGCTTTTCACACCCGGAACAGATTGAGTGCTGACCTGTATTTGGCCAGATGACTAGAATTTGGTGTTAATACTAGTGTACCTATACTTCAGGCGCTACGTTTGATCTGGTCTATCCATACTGGAGAGGCAGCAATCATTTTCATACCCTGAGACACATTTTGACCTGAGAACTAAGCCCACTAGAAACAAATCAGGTATTTTCCCCTTCTTAGTTCAGTGCTTTATAAAAAATGAGACATTAATCTGGTGCAGAACAGAACCAGCTGAAGGATGGTTCAGACAATTCTACTGTGGCAAGTATTGACAGAGGTTAATGCTTAAACAATATAGTTTACTTTAGTCAGAACAGATTAATGGTTCACAGACTATCAGTTCTTTCAAGTGCCTCACTCCTGAATTTTCCTATACATTGTCCGTATGTAATACCCTGTCTCTTCCTCTTTCGACTATTTGTCAGTGCACAAATGCATTTCTACCCTATATAATGATGGGAGACAGCGACAACATATTGATATATAGCACTACTTTGGAACAAGGTATGAATATTACATTAGCTGAGTTATCACTATAGGGGTCTGACCTTCAACTATCCAATTTTAAATTCATTCATTTTCAGACTATTAAACTGTTCTCTATCACATCACAGGAATTGACAGGATGAAGGTAAGTTTTCCTGACAATGTTTAAATCAAAACAAACTCTAAGATACATTGGAAGAATTAAAAAAAAAAGTTTGCTATATTAAAAATCAGGAAGGATTCTGTTAAACTGAACTTTTTCCACAATGTGCTACTGGCAGAGGGAGGACCGGGGGCTGAGAGAGGTGCTCTTTCTCTGTTCGCTGCACCCTTGGATTTCCTAGCAAGTTCCCAACCTGGTAACATGTCTCAACCTACTCGTTTTTTTCCCCCCCAGGCCACATTAAAAAAAAGAACTTATTTCTTAAAGAAACTAATACATTCCTCTGGCATTTAGCAAGAACCAGTCGTTTTATCTTTGTGAACTACAACATGTGTATTTAAAATGAAAAAGCCAAAACAAAATAACGTCTCCCTCTGAACAAGATGAGCCACCTTTGGACAAAAGGCAGAGAAGCACGCAACTCAGTCCTCAGTAACGTAAGAGTTAGGGAGGAAAAAAGCAGTATCATCACCACTTAAGACAGGGGGATCTGCCAATATAGCACTTAAATGCAGCTACACATCCCTCTGGCCTTCCTACCCATGTCTGCCACCAAAGTTAATTGTTTAATAACAGCCGGCTCCCACCACGGTATGCTGACATCCTTAAAAGGCTATGCAGGAGACTTGCAAGATTATTTAGGTGCCAATTACAGAAATGTTTTGCCAGGTTTTTTACGTGCCTAAAACAGCCAGCCCCTACGTCCATCAGGAGTTTAGTGAAAGCCTGGAAACATTTTTGCATGAAAAATTCAAGGGATTGGCTAGGAAGGTGCAGCACGAACTGCTTTGGCAAGGATCGGAAAAAGTACTGACAGACTAAAACAAAAATCTTTCCTTCTGCTTCACTTCCAGAATATCTTGAATCCAAAGGATTTAAAGATGCAAGTTATACAGGGAGCAAGTCACAACCGCTTTCAGCAGTCTTCTGCTGAGGGCAAAGATGTGATGGCTGTTTCTCACCATTCAGCAAATAATGCTTGAAACGGAACGCGCAGCACTCCTTCCAGAAAGAGAAAAATACATCCATGTGGGAGCAGAAGCCATTATTTTTATCAGATCGATTATTGCTGAAACCTCCGAGCTCTAAACAAGTCTTTACTAAAGTCCTATTGGCATTTAGGTTAACAATTATCTTTTTACAAGTTCTGAAGACAAACTGAAAGTAATAGCACCCGCTGGTTAACACAGAGAGCTAATTGATGCAAAAAACATAGGCAATGGGATTCTAGAATATTCCTGTTAAAAAGTAATCAGTCAATCACTAACATTCTCACTAACAGCATGAGAAGAGAGAGATTTTCATGGTTACCTTGTAAGGAAGGTACCGAATACCACAGCAGTGGGAAACCTTATGAAAGCCTAGACAGCCCAGTGAAAAAGGGGAAACAAAAATAATGGAAGTGTCAGAGAGCATTTTAATTATAAAAAGACTGAGAACAAACTCTGAGAGGGATTTCCCCTTAAGTATTCAGGTTCTAGGTACAACTGAGAGCTTTAGTTGTCAGGTATAGGTGGGTGGCTGTTTTAATCAGTCTGTTTAGCATATACTTTGCATGTCTATATTAGAAATATGAATTCTTTCCAACTGCTTTCTGAAATGGCCTCATACTTTTAATGCAGTCGCTGCCTCCTCCACAATGTCTTCTCTGAAGAACGAGAGGCTAATGCCCCAGAATTACAGGAATCTAGGCTAAAAATGGCGGACTCTTCTACTTAAGGTCCTTCCATAAGCACAGGAACTTCACCTCTACCCAGAGAGAAAGAAAAAAACTTCCACAACTCTTGAACTTCATTGCATAGCACCATAAATTTCTTGCTCAGCTGAAGATTTATCAGGTCCTAAAACCACAAAATTGCCTTCCTCAATCCGCTCCTCTCTGTTTCAGCATCTTCCTCAGACAACACAGCTCCTTCCGATTTTTATAACCTTTTTCTAAGGGGTCTTAATTTATGCCAAGAAAAACATTGCCTGTTAAATGGCATCATTAGACTCACATGATTTCTTATGGTGCATGTGAAGTTTTTGGTCTCCTGCATACTAAATGATCCTTACAGTTAGAGGGAAACTGGCAGAAACAGCTGCTTTATTTTGTGCTCTGATAACTGAGGAAAAACAGCCCTCGGTGAAGAAGTCATCCTTCACTTGAGGGAAAGTAAATGGGCAACTAAGAAGCACATGAATAAAATTAGCAGATCAGGCACTGATTTCTTCCCCGGTGTGCATGTGGTCTGAAGGCGGATATCCCAGAAGATGTTTTCGCAAGCAGAGCTCTGTCTTTTCTCACAGATAAGGGTAAGATGAGGCTCTTCACCTGCTTTATTTCATTACCCACAACTATTCCATAGATCAAGAGTCAACAGAACGAGGAAACACACACATTTGTATTTTCTTTGGTTTCTCTATTCAGACATAGGACATGGACAACAAGCCCAAGACTTCTCTCCACCCACAAAGCCACAGAAAATGGCCACCGGTCACATATCGGCTATCCAGCAAACAGACGGGCTTGCGATGAAGTCCACTTAGAGCCTTACGATGGGGGGTCACAACGATCTGCAAGAAGATTTCAGGTTTTAAGTAAAAATAGCTAGGGAATCACTTGTACATGTCACTACATTACACATTCAGCGCCAGCAGATCAGACTGGGAAAGGAATGAAGTGGAAAGCGGGAGCGCAGAGGAAGGAACAAGATGAAGTCGAATCATTACTTTCTTAGAGACAGTGAGGGGAAAACAGCATTTTCCTTCCTCTCCTCTGAGCACAGGGGCACAAAAAAAATTAGGGAGACAGACTCAAGCTTATCTGCAATATTTGGGCTGTCAAGGAAGGATGTTTCCTAGAAACATCTAAACCAGTTTATTGCAGTCTTCGGGTCTGATCCAAAAGCCTGACATAGTGACTAGAAATGGTTATTGGATTAAATTCTTAGCACAGAAAAGAGCAGGCTAAAAGAATTTTAGCAGACTTTCCAGGAATATTTCATTCTTCCCTGGCTTGGGAAAAGCATGCGAAATGTCAGACTGAACGAAGATTTTGCCAGGAAACTTCAAAACTGTGTTTGAACCACAAGAACAGCTGGCTCTAACAAGTGTTGCCCAGAGAGGTAATCAAACAGGTGCTAAAACCAAAAATAAATAAATAGACAAGTAAACAAAATAATAAAACAAAGTGACTTACTGTCGTGTAAGTAAGCTTCCCCATCAAGTGTAACAAGGCAACAGCTCAAGAGGAGCTTCTGAAAGGCATAAATGTCAATTCAGCACCTGCTCTCACTGACCTTTGCAAAAGAGTTTTTCATTTTCGCAGCCATTTTCTACAGGAATAGGAACTTTTAAAGTCTCCTCCTAAAACAACTGCTGGATATGTGCAATCCATGGCTAAAGAATAAGGTGGCCTAGTAACTCCAGCAGCCACAGATTTCTGAGTCAGTCCAGGTATTTGCACCCTCTGCAAGAGATCTGGACAAGGAAAAATCAAAGCCCCCCCACCACGGTGTCCAGCTGTGCTATTGCAGGCTCCACATCTGCCAGGCGCCACAGCACACCTGAGCACGGTTACACCAGGGAAGGATCCGTTCCAGTGAGTCACGGTTCTCCGCAAGTGCTAGCAAAGAGTGAAACCGCAACAGCTTTCAAAATTCCCATGGCAACAGTTCGCTCTCTGCAAACTCCGACTCCGCCAGCAGCCTTAACACTGCACAACGGAGCAGGCTTTGGAGGAGATTCGATGCCTGTAGTCAGGTAGTATTACTTCTATTTAATAATAATAATAAAAAAAAATTCGTAAGCACTAACTGCTGACCAGGTGGAGCTATAACCTTGAACTAAGGCATCTAATCATTGGCTCCAGTATGGACCCTTCTGTGTTCCTACCTCTGCAATAACAGGCTTATCTAAAGTGTCGAAATTGGGTGTTTAAGGTCAGTAGGAAACCTTTAAGAGCTCTCCAAATAGAACTGAGGTCATGACTACTTGTGGTCATTGACGTTACGGCAATTTTTGTAAGTACAGGGATATTAATCCCAGTAGCCTGAAAATTTCAATTTTAGTAATGACATTCTGTCCATCTAAAACTTTTCTAGAAGTTTAACTTTATGCACTTCACAGGGCTGATCTGTCTCGTGCTGCTCCTACATGTTCAGTCTGCTGAAGAGGCGGCTGACTGCATTTCCATTGTGCAGGGAGTGAACTCCTCCCTGTAGGGTAACGTCGTTATTCTCAGACGAATATAGTTAGTTGGAAGATATTATCTTTGGGGGGTTTTGCTTTTTGCTTTTATACAAGAAAATGCATTTTGTAAAAGTATCTTTATTTTTCTCCCTGGAAGGGATACAATGAAAAAAAATTATGCCATGCAGTATTTGATTGAACTTTAAACAGGAAAAGGTCTACTCTAAAAACATCTACTGAATCAGTAATGACGTTAACAAAATCACAGAATGAAGGGGGCTGGCAAGGACCTCTGGAGATCACCTGGTCCAACCCTGCTGCAGAAGCAGGGTCACCTAGAGCACATCTTTGTACAGGACCGCATCCAGGCAGGTTTTGAATATCTCCAGAGAAGGAGACTCCACAACCTCTTCGGGCAACCTGGCTCAACCACCCTCACAGTAAAGAAGCGTATTTTTATGCTCAAGTGGAATTTCCTGCATTTTAGTTCATGCCATTGTCACTGGGCACCACTGAGATGAGTCTGGCCCTGTCCTCTTTACACCCCCATAGGATATTTTTTGGGGGTTGAATAGGATTATAACAGCACTCTTTATTCACTTCAGTTGTAGCTGGATGCCAGTACCCTGACATTAACAACAGCATTTATGTAATGTAATTTGCATGAACAGTTCTACAGAACTATTGATGTGAATTAAATTTCATGACTGCTAAAAGTGACTGCAAAGTTTGAGCTCACAGAATTTGTTCTGTGTAAGTAGGATTTGAACCAAAAGTCAGTAGACATTTTTCCAATTTAGAATGCTTCTATTTTGTAGCATTCTGTAGCACGAAACACACACCTCCCCTGAGCAACGTAGCTGGCTGAAAAAAAGGTGTCCTCAGCACAGTTAACAGCATCAACACGGGCATCTAATCTCTCATGCTAAATATTTTCATCTTTGAAGTGATAAAAATCCAACCGTCAAGCACTGCTTGATCTGACGTAATGCCTGGGGAAAGCTAATCAAAAAGAAGTCTTATAGGTTCCCCCTACTTAAATCCACCCACCCGAATAAGCACAAGTTAGAATTTTTATGAGGTAAAAAAGCTCTGCTGTCACAGCCCAATGTTAATTGGCACAAAGGCTTGAGAATACCTTAGTTTTACTGAACTGCTTTGATTTCAGACTTCTGAGCTGCATTTTCTTGCTTTATAATCCTGTCTTAACTATCACTGAATTTGAAGTGAGAAAGGAGCTTAGACAGATCTGTATCAGTGTTCATTCTTGCCAGACTGTTGCATTTTCATCTCAAACAAGGTTTGAAAAAAGAAATTCAGATTGAGGGCAGAAGCAGCAGGGGAGCACAGGGAATGCAAAAACAATTCAGTACTTGTGGGAGCAACAGGTGATGATTAGTCACTGGCCACCAAGTCAATGGGCTTATTTTCTTCTCCAACTCTTCCAGACAAGAAAATGAAAAAAACCCCACAACCTGATCCCTTTCCTGTCCTCTCTGGGTTTATACAGCAGATGTAACGCTACAAGCAACGTGCCTTAGAGGCCTTTGCAGGACCATCTCCCAGGACACTTCCTTCCCAGCTGCTACATGAAGCAGAAACATTAAAAATTCAGTGACAAAATAAGCCAAATTCAGTAAAAGATACAGCTATGGTTTACTTCCATCCACCAGTTCTGTTCCAGTGGTCCTTCTTTTCATGCCTCTAGCCTCGCAGCCTTCCATTTTCTAGCATTAAAATGTCCCTTTGCTGCTGCAGTTCCCAGTCATGTCACAGGCAATCCAAAGTCTGTGGGGTCCTACATATTCATCAGGTGAGACTGTTATCACCATTGTTGAACTTAGACCACCACTGATCTCCATCCTCTAGTGACAAATGAAATCCAAGATGCAAAAGCAGGGGACAGGCTACACACAAGTATATGCTTCTATTTGATAGTAACCCGCTTCAAAAGAGAGGAAGGAAAGCCCCGATCAATCTTGCACTACAATACAAACAGGAGGAAATGTCACTGCTTGAGAGTTGCCAGATGTTTAGCTACTTTCATGAAAAAGGCTTTTGTAGATCACCCGGAAAACTGTTGACCATGGATGAAGAACCTCTATATTAGCATATTTCAGATGTAGCATCCAGTTTCAAAAGGTAACTTGCCTTTTTCTTTTACATTTTAAGCTATGTATAGAGATTTTAAACATAAAATTCCCTCTGTGGTTACAAGTGAGCTAATGGCACTTTGCCTGATCCTCAAACTTATGACTAATCATGCAAGATTCAAGCCATCTCTAGTACTAAGAATAGAATTTGGAATTTTCATAAAATTACTTCCTGTGAGATAGCTTTTTTTAAACTTGAAGTATCTGATTAAAGGAGTTTAGGGGCCACATCACATACCTTGCAACTTTCAGTTTGTTTCAATTCATTTTTATTTTAGCACTAAAAGGCATAGATTTTCTTCCTTACTATTTTCACAGAGCAATCTTTACTAACAAAAATACAAGATGGCAATCCTGCAGACATTCCTTACCAAACTGGAGCCAAGTATAATAAGCTATAGTTGCTGGACAAAGATTTTAACAAGGTACCCAAACACTGTCATTTTTATAACTTTTATAATTCACAGTACAGTGTGAAAGTTTTATCTTATTTTACCTTTTCCTCGGCAAGTACTCAAGCAACTTCCAGTGTCTAGTAAATACTACGTCTTGTCACAGATAACCAGCCATCCAACTAATTGGAGATTTCTATTAAGATTTCTCCTAAATTCTCTCCTCCAGTACCATTTATTCATCTAAAATCATCTCCCTGCAAATGAAGTCCTACACTTTTTCTGTATTATCACTTTCTGTAAGAGATACTGGTATCATTTTGTATTAAGCAAGCAAAAAAGCTTTAAGTCTGAAGAATTTATCTACACTATAAGGTCTCAAAAACACCTTCTTAAGCTATTGAAGACAAAACTCAATCTATTTTAGCATTATGGAATACATATGCCTCTCTTCCATCAATTGGTTTCGCTTTAGTATCCAGATTCGGGAAAAAACAACAGGGATCACTGAATAATAGGAGAGAAACTGACTATCAAAGCAGGAACTTCATTTAAATTCATTTATAACGCAATTCCTATATAAAAAAAATCTAAAAATTTAACTCTTCATCAGAGCATTAACATAAAACACAACCTCATTTCACATTCTAACAGGTTTGTTCATGAGTCACTTGTACGACAAGAAATGAGATAAGGTGCACACAAAACTAAACAAACACGCTTTCACTAGCTATGTGGTGACTTCCATCCACCACTGCAATGTTGCACTGTACCTGTGTCTACTCTATCAGCACTAATTAATCTAACAGTAACCTTTCTCTGAATCCTCCCTTCCATATTTTAAAGGTAAATGTTATCTCATAAATCAAAATCTTTGATTGTCCTGGAGTTCGGCATATAATAAAATCCCACTTACAGCAGTTGCCTACAGGAGATGCTTCTTCCTTTATCCATCCCTTTTCTAAAGGAAGATGGACCCACTTTGACAGGTCAATCTGTGTGGCGTTTAAGTCTGCACTCTATCTATCTAGATTTTCACATGACCCATGCAGGGTTTCTATGCAGGTTTTGGGTTTTTGTCCATCTGCGCAGAGTGGAAGGAGTGAAATACTCTTAGAGCATATCTTGACATAGTCCCACAGCCTACTGTAAAACAGTCTGTATCAGCATACCCTAGCAGACTGCACAGGTTTAAACCACAACAGGAAGCAACCAGGACAGGTGGCTGCAAAAAAATAGTCTACCAGTGAGACAAAAAATTTTTTTGAATCGATTTCATTTAAAGAGTACGCTTTCCCTGTCAGCCTCCAGGAACATTGCTCACTCGAGAAACACCTTTCAGAGGCACTGGCTGGCAGGACGCTGTCAGACACTTCCAGTATTTTGGTTTAAAATCATCCAGGAATGACATTTAGAATTTCATTGATTAAAAAATAATTTGCCCTTCATTTAGGGAGACAATGTCTTTGCATCAAGATAATGGGATCTAATGTCTAAACAGTCAGCAATATATTCTCTTGTGAAGCCGAGTCTTGGGGAGAAAGGGCACAATTACTGAAGAAAGTGTTTGCAGGAGAGACCGAACACCATAACCAGCTGGACATCTCTGCCTTATTACGGCTATTCAAGGAAGAAAGATGTGTGGAGGCAAGGAAATTGGGGACTGAAAAGAACAGATAATGAGACCCAAGCCTATCACCCATAGCTGAGGCTCACTTAAGCTAAAAAAGAAGTAGAAACCAGAACTGCCAGGTGGTGGGAAACTGAGGTCACCTCAGCTGGTTCTTCTAAGAGCCCCCATCCCAAAACACATTGATAAGCCCCAGGAGGCCTATATAAAAGCTGACCTTTCTCTCTACTGATTTGAAACTGCTGGTTAGGGCAGAGGCCTTCTGATGGGGCTACGTAGATGACACTTGGCCTGCATGTATTGCACAGAAAGAGGATTCCAGTCCCCATTTTTTTTTCTTCCTGACTTGGCAAACATGTTTCATCTTAAGAGTGCATTTGTCTAAATTGTTGCTGCCCGCTTCACACCATTGCTGCTCTCCCACTACAGGGAGACCACAAGTTCAGCCAAAAAGCATATTATCAGATTATTTATCCATGCAAATACTCCACTGCAAGAGGTCACAGAAGTCCTGATCATGTAAGAACACTGCGAGAGTGTGTCTGTAAATGGGCATTGGCACAAGGGGATGTATTTGCTTTCCCTGGAAAAGTCAGAGGACGTTGATAAGGCCACAAAGCTTTTCCAGGGACAACAGGAACTTTTTGTTTTGTTTTTAGAAGGACCTCAACCATGCAAAACCTCAAGAGTTATTTAACAAGCAGAGGGATTCTAAAAGCCAAGTAGAGCCCTGAAACTGTTTTTTAGATAAAGATATTAAATTTCAGTGATTTTCAAAAGAGAGCTAGATTATTCTAACCTTTGCTTCAACTATAGGCAGCCATAATGAAGTATTTTGGAGTTTAAAATAAAAAAGTTATTTCAGTATCTAATTTTTAAAAAGCCAAAGACTTGTGAATGCAAAAGCAGTCTTGCTCTGCCTGCAGAAGAGCCCCAACTCTTCCCGCCTGCATTGATCCAATGCTAACAGGCAGGTACCATCCTCCTGCCAGCTCTGCAGGTTCAATAAATATTGCACTGCGAAAATGAGCATTTCCTGCTCCAGCTAGCTGAAGCCACAGCTGACGAGAAAATACACAAAGCACCTGCCACCCTGACAGCCCAGATGGTTGAGAAGGATGTGCTAACATTTACAGAAGTCTTCAAGGATATGAGTATAGCTACAAGACCTGACTTCAGGTCCATCCCTACTTTCTCACTATCTTCTGGATGGGCCCAAGGCAGATGACCACTTTCTTTGTAGCTTCACCCCTTCTATCCTCTTACAATGAGGAAAAAAAAAACCTTGCCTCACAGGCCTGTGACAAGATACCAGCTACTGCAAGAATATGAATTTCTTAGACATTCTTTCAATAAAGTCAAAATTAATCATGAGTGCACAAGGCAGAGTGAGTTCAATGTGATTTTTATGGTCCAAACCAAGCCTGAAGATCTGACAGTGAGAAACAAATTTTTTCCTTGTCAAGAAGCACACCGGAAATTGAAGTCATAGATGTGCTAAAGATGTTTAAAATGGCATTACTATGTTCCAGGCTAATCAGACCCATACGATTTGGTACGAAATTAATCATCTAGGACCGCAGTAATAGAGTCTCACTTGGAGGCTGTATTGCTGCTTGGCATAAGCCCAGACATGCACACTATGTCAGATTACTGAAAAAACCACGGGGAAGACACAGAAATAGTCATCTTCCCTATCCAAGTGCCTCTGGCATTCTTTTCATCACACCAAACAAGGACACTGAACATCTCCCTCCACAACTTTGCTGGATTTAGTGCAGGTACAAGAAATTTTTCTGTGCTCTTTCAGTCATACAGTAACTAAGAGCTTCATTACTATAATGTATCAAATCTCTATCACAATTAGCTTTATTTGCTCTTAGTTCTTGTTCCCAAAAGGCACACTAGATACTAAAATAGATAAGACTGGTTTAAAATAAAACATTAACTCTTGCTGACTGAATAATTTTCTCATCAACAGTGAAACGAATGCAAACTGTCTAAAGTTGAACAGTAATGACTTTTCTGCAAAACTTCTGGTAAATGGATATATTGGTGCTGTTAATTGCTATTAATTCTAGCTGAGTTATAATCTGTGATAAATGCAATTGTAGTGCTTTTCACCAAAAATGCATCAAACTCAGACATGCTCTAATTCCTATTAATGTCATCTCTCACAGAGATGGGGGCACACAGACTGGAGGCATCTGCTGTGTGCTGAACAGGGCACTGCAGGCTTCTCCGGTTCAGCCAGCCGGGAGGCAGGGGTAGGCTGCCGAGGAAAAAACATTTCATCCTCCACTGAGGATGCCAAAATGTCCTTGTCTTTGCATGCCGGGAACATCAGGAAGAAGAGCCCATTCTCTGTTATCGCATAGGGTAACAAAGCATTTGGGAGAGGAGGAGAAAGGAGTATTCACGACTTCTTCCTTTCTTCCTCTCATCTTGAGCAGGACTAGACATAGGCTAGTCCCAGCTCTACACAGTAATTTAAAATCAATATAATCACAGTGAACTTTGTCACCTCTGCTTCAGCTGAGTAGGTTTTTCATTCGGGTCCCTTGCCATTTTTCTCCCTGAGAATAAGTTCTTCAGTTTCCTGTCTGTCTTGAAATGAAATAAAGCCATCCTTGGCTCCAGCACAGGAGGAAGCAGTCTCTCCAGGAATGCAAGACACAGAGCACGCTTCCATCATCTGCCTGTCCCTACATTCAAACACAGTGATTTCCATTAAATATTTAGGACTCAAATATTTATTTCCAGCCAATTAAACTGAGTTTTATTTATCCTCCAGGGAATTCTTACCCCCCCCCCCCCGTCAATACAGAAAAGAGTAGCAAAGTGCATTTCTAATATTTATTAATAACACAGTAACATCTAAGGATATAAAGAAATCCTTCTGACTAGATATCAAGACCTTGAAAGCAAATATACAAATCTAGTATAAGGAAAGAGATAAAGACCCTTTTGCTAGCCAACATAAACAAGTGACCCCCTCTGCCCCAAGGAGCTTAGAGTCTAAGCTCAAGAGACAGTTAGATGCAACACTGGGGGAGGGAGGGGGGAAGTGAACAACATAGGAGACTTCCACAGACACTACTGCACTCAAATACACAGAGACAATTCACGAATACGACACTGGCTATACAACAGCACCTCAGAAAAACAGTTGCTCCACAAGATCACAAAACCGAAGGTCTTTGCAAGTTCTAGTAGAAGGATTTACAACTAGCATTTTGTACAGAAGAAATCACCAGCTAGTCTTTTTTAATTGTGTTATCATGCGCCCTAATTCATACATCTCTCATCTACAGCAAAACCTTTTTATTACAAAATTTCAAAAACCAATACGTGAATTTTAAAGTTTAATATGAACTTACATTTTAAAACATTAAATTATCCAGCGAAGTGGACATGAATGTGAAAAAAGGCCATTTCCTCCATCATTTCATTAAATTTGAAAGTACTTATTTATTTTAATAAGTTGAGATGTCCATATGCCAGGAAATTAACATCAAAGAATGTTAAATATGCCCAGTATCACTTAAAAGCCTGTCGAGTATTATGCATTTTCAAAAACAGTACAACTCAGCAAAACTACTTTCCCAGCAGTTACTTTTTATTACATTCTCCAATATTACTTAGTTAAAAAAACTGCAAATGTGTTTACAGTACTCTGCACTACACAGTTTATACAGAAATCATAAAAGTGCAATGATGAATCATGTGACAAGGCAACACCACTACCATCTTCCTTAATTTAAGGTCTTCACTGGATGTCAAACAGATGTTTTTCTACCACATGCTCTTCCAAGGGCCTCTGTACAGCCCTCATTCATTGGCCCACATGATGCTGACCATAGCCTCAAATGGAAAGGTTGCAGGGGCTTGGACTCTTTCCTCTGAACATTTATACTTCACTTCGGACAACAGGACAGAGGTATCACTAACGTTTTGATTACTTGAGCTACCCAGAAATTCTCCAGTCTAAAATGATCCATCTGTTAAAATTGCAAAAAAGCTTATTAGACAGAGACTTTCACAAGAATACAATATCAAGATGAAGCATTTAGCTACTTAGAGCTACACAGTTGGTTCTGAACAGCACAGAGAAAGGAAAGGTTCTTAGTACCTGCTCCAGCTCATAGTCCTCATCTCATTACACCTGACTTCAGTCATTTATGCATTTAAGACCAAGCTGTCTCTCAACTTACATATTGCCTGTATGAACTTTAGGGCAGGGGCCACTTCTCTGGGTGTTTTTTACTGAGAGCAACGACATCCTGAGGGCATCTGCAGAGCCCTACTGCAATAGAAACAGTATCTGGATAACATACACTGATGTCTCCTTTCCAAAAGGCACATAAGATTCTCCCTCTGCAAACCTATCTTCAACACAGTAAGACCCCTTCCTCAGAGATCAGACTTGCATACCTATACGCTAATACGGTATCATGCAGATAAGTGTCTCAATTTCAAGTCTCCAACAATGGAAATATAAATTAAAAACACGATCTGAAGTACCATGGAAGCCTTCAAGTTAGAATCTATCTGAAAAATTAACGTCACCTCTGGTTAGCAGCAGATTAGCATCCGGAACGTAAAATGGCTTTTCATACCCCAAGGGGGCAGGCAGCTTCAGCAAGCGACCTGAGCCCAGCAGTCTCAGGCACAACAACGCACTTCGGGAGCAAAGACAACACGTAGAACTGAATGCGAAGTGATCTAAACTCTCCATGACTTCAGTGTAGTTGTTACCTCAGGGTAAATCTTATTTCTGTACTTGAGAAATATACTCAGCAAACACAAAGCAGATCACAGAACACTCACTTCTGCATTTTGAGCACCTCCACTTACCATTTTGTTCATATGGGAGGTTGGCACATGGGATTGACTCCACAGCCCAGATGATGTGAAATGCAAATGAAAATGCAAAAACAGTCACCCGAGGTCCTGATCCAGCAAGGTGCAAAGCATGGGATGAATAGCAGTTAAGGGACACTCATCATCTCAGATGTAGCTGTAGGTGTTTTACAGGTGAGTTGGGAAGGAGACAAGAGACTTTTTTTCAATACTCCATGTAGGAAAGAAGCAAAGAAAGCGACAGTCCACATCACCTGAACTGATCACCTTCAGGCTCCCAACTGTAGAGACAGTCCTTTCTTAGTTTCTGAGAAAATTTTTATGCCAAGACAGTCCAGAAAAATCTCAAAACTGAATCAGAAGCAGAAGAGCCCCAAGCAAAACAGCTCCTCCTGATCTTTTTAGTAGCTACACAACTTAGGTGTTGGCCAGAATGTTCTAATTACAGCAAGGTAAAAGCAGTACCGGCCAACTTTGGGGACCTTGGTTCAGCCCTCTGCTCGGCCATGCTCGGGTAATCTGAGACACAGCACCAGCCTCTCTGTGCCCTCACCGTCTTCAAGACTGGGTTCACAGCATGACCTTACCTCATAGCAGCTATGCTAGGATATATGTGTATCTGAACACACCTATAAGACTGTAATCCTACAGCAGTGTGGAGCAAACATACATAAATATTATGACTGCATTCAAAGAGAAATCATGAGGGATCCTCAGTCCTCCTCATCACACAGCTGGGCTGCATTAAGAGATGGGAGTGGGTAGAAACACATACCTGGGAGATACTCATTCAGGGTTCAATTGAATTAAACCCACTTGCCTTCCCAGCTCTGCAAAACAGAAGCTTGAAACTCAGGTTCACAGCAAGGCTTGACATTACTTTTATACCACAGAGCAACACACCTCTTCAGTAAATCATTCCAGCGCCAATAGCCTCTCTCAGTTTGGAAGGCTACACAGATGACCCTTAAGGGTTCAGAGGAGAGTTAAAAACATTTCCAGAAAATCATTCAAGTGCTGTTTAAAGATGTAATTTATATGCACAGCTCTGTACTCCATTGCAGGATTTCATATTTATTTAATTTGACAGTTAAAAGTGTCCCCATCCAACTCTCTGGGCACATCCAGTCTTTAATAAAAACTTTGTAAATTAGAGCCAACTCTTCAGTGCATTGAATAGGAAAAAACTTCTCTTCTTACTCAAGCTGTCCCAACCTGAGCCTGCTCCTTCCCTCTCCTCACGCACAGGAAAGCCCAAGAGCACCAAGGGGACCAAGAGCTTTAACACAGCAGCCAGCACAGCCAGAGCAGCAGGGAGTTCTCCCATTTGCTGCTGGAGGACAAATCACACTCCACAGCTGTACCACCTCGGGGAAGGACTCTTGTTAGCTGAGGAGCTTCACAGCACCTGGACTGACATGGCATCCCACCAGAAGAGGCGGTCTCCAAGGCAACCAAGATCTCTTCAATTACCATTTGATAAGGTGGGATGTGTGGTCTATCAAACAGTGCACAACACTGGGACTCGGGCTGCACTTCGAGCTTTGCTGTAAGCTTCATGGGGTATATCGCATAGGTTAAAATACCCTGTTCTTCAGTTCTGCTCATGTAAACACGTCAGCCTCAGATGTTTCAAGAATTATAACTCCTTCAACTGCTCTAAGCACTCATACTATAGCACCAGGAGACACAAAAACCCATACCTGAGACATGACACTCTTCTTCTACCTTCTATCTTCTTCTAGGTAACAGCCATGTGACATTCAACCTAGAAGAAGTGACACCTCTACCCACCTATATCAGGCATTACACCACCAGCAGCTGACAAGGAGCCGGATGGGAATGCCTGACCAGCAGCTGGCCACAGCATTGGTTCTGCTCACTCTTCCCATTGTAAGCGAATTCAACAGGGCAGATATCCTCCCTTTTCTGGCAAGGGCTGCTTTTTCAAGGATCATAACAATAAAAACCTCAAGTCCTCCATGTCACATTCTGGAAGATGAAGGTGCTTTCTGGAGGGAGGGGAGAGATGCTGAGAAGACTGTCTTCTGAACAGTCATTGGCATGGTTCAGAGCAGCCATCTGACATCTTAGAAATAACAGAAATAAGTCTACATCTGCCACCTCGACTGCAACACTGGCCCTGCTCAGTCCTTTCATACAAAGATTCCACTTATGCCCTGCAACTAAAATTCTGATTCATTCCTTGATTATTTCATGCTTGCACTATGGCAATAATGTTTGTGCTGAACTACTTTAATTTCATCCACACTCTACAAGCTACTCAGAGCTTTCCTGCTTGTTTTGTTTCTCACTGCAGTATCCTTGCTATTTGCATACCCGCTTTCTTTCTTTATTCTCCTATACGTATTCAGCTACATATTAAACCAAGATTGGAAGTTCAATGTATTGTTGCAATCATTCAAGAATCTCTGGGCAACAGCCACCTCCAACTTTGTGGGTTCTCCAGTCCATTTGTTGAGCTTGTATCACAGCTGCTACCCAAACATCCCATCTTTCTTTTGTATGTTTAAAATATGGAAGTTTCACATGTTTATGTCTAAAATAAAGAGCCAGAAATATTTTATATTGTTTCTTATTTCAATGACTAGAAATAAGTTAAGCTGACATTTAACTTTTTGCTGCATTTCAGCACATTTTTAGATTTGTGAGACAGTGCACTAGTTGTCGTCATTCCAGATGTTCTCTACAAATATTCCACAGTGTTCACACTGAAAGAAAATGCAACAAAAAGTACATGTTTAAAGAAGTGGGGGTCCATCCTTCCTCTTCCCTCCCCCCAAATCATTAGCAGCACTTTGTACTTCTTCATTTTAAGGTAGGTAACGAGAGCTGTGATTACAGCAGTGGAAAGCAAAAGAACTTTGATGTACTACTGGAGCAACTGTATCTGAAACGCTGAAGATTTCATATAGCATCTGTTTTAATTATTTAATGTAATTGTGCTGTGGCACAGAAAAGCTTCATTAAAGAAATAAAGTTAAGGTAAAGTCTAGTTCTTTGCACCTCTTATATTTAAGCTTCTCAAAGCTGTTCAGCTGCCAATGGCCTATCTGCTCAAAAACAGTAAAGAAAAGAAAACTGTGTTCAAAAATCAGGGATTTGCTTTAATGCGTTTAAGTCATTAAAGGAGAAGTTCCAGAAGGAATCTTGCCAAAAAAGAAAGAAGACAATTTCACCATAACCGTGTTCAATATTTAAAAATTCAGTCAACCATTTCATTGTAGACTGGATACCACAATTGACTGTGACAGCACTTGGAATAAACCGTAAGTATTGCATACAAGAAAAGGTGGCAAGAAGAGACAGAAAACAGTATTACTGGTATTCAATAAAGAAATCATGTCTGTGTCTAAGTAGAAACTAAATTACTATCCGAGGTTTTCTTAGCAGATCACATAGAAATTTGCCAACAAAGTAAATGACAATATTCTCAATCAGAGCAGGGTTCCCCAGCAATATGGATTAGTAAAAATGCCACCACAGCCTACTTGGACTGCTTCTGGCCAAGTTCTCCTTAGTGAACTGCTAACATTAAATATTCACCACATGTTCACCACAAATGATTGCGGATTCCTTACTTGCATGGGGCTAGATTTAGGAAGATATATCCTAGTCTCAGGGATATGGACTTGAAAACCTCATTTCCTCATTTTGATAACAAAACCAAAGATAATATTTTCTACATGTTACTCCAAAACTCTGAATAGCTAAAGATAGATAAAAAGCACTTCTCCTTGACATATTTCTAAGGGCAGACTTTGATACAGACACCACAGACAAGTATGTGTCTACTGTACATTTGTACAGTGCCCAGCACACAGAAGTGAAAACTCATGCGCAATTACTATCAGAATAGAAATATTCAATATAGTCAGTATTTCTTGTTTATTTGAGAAAACTTGGCAGTATACCACTTGCTTTAGCCGCACACATTAAAAACAAAGGTTCATGCTTAGACAGTAACAGCAGAGTCTCCAGCTACCGGTTTCCATGTTTTTCTTATGAAGGAGTGCAGCAGTGACTTCTGGAACAACTGTTACACTAATAAGACTGCAGATGGAAATGAATGCATTGCAGCTGGTTTCAGCAAGGTTCAGTGAAGACAACCATTCGTCTCTGATGAACACAGATAAAATATTCACAGTTCAGTTTACTGATCAGATCAGGTATTAATGGGAAGACTTCTCCTGGTTCTCTTACCACTTAGTTTCTCTTTAGAATATCAGCTTTAAAAAAGCGAAGTAGAGAGATAGCCAAAACCTGCTTGTTTCGACCATCCAGCATTTAACGGAGATGAGTACACTTACAGTGAGATAACTGCATACTGTATGCCAGAGTTTTGGTTGATATCAAGATTTATTATTCTGCAGGACAGAAAGAGTGAAATACTGACCAAAGCAAATAGGCCATTAGTCACCTCTGGGTTCAATAAGTCTTGATGCTTTCCTTACTGTGTGCTGACTATTTCCTGTCCAATTCACATTAGCAGCTTATCTAATGAGAACAATCTAAGCAAAGAGATAGAAATTCACACATTTACAAAGGACATCACCAAGTTACATTTCATCACAGTTAACACCATTTGCTATTCTCTCAGGAAATAACCTTTACTGATCTTTCCTGTTTTAATGCCAGCAATTGCTTTTGAGAAGAAAGCTCAATTCTTATATTCACCGCTGGTTATATTTTAAATAACAGCGTCTTAAAGGACAGCAATAACTGCCTAAGTGTTGTAGGACAAAGCATTCACACGCTGATAGTGGCCACTAGTATGACAGTGTGACCGCAGTTCCTGTTCTTAATGGACTTTTCTTTCACTCACAGGGTCATCCCTACTTTTGTGGAGCCTATTTTTCTTCTATTAACTTCTACTTTTGCTCCAGACAGTTGCACAGTATTGCACAGAGAAGGGATCTAACATTTTAGAGAGAAAGAACATCAGTCAGAACAAGCACACAAAAAAAACAGAAGCATCCTAAGTAGTGCTAATAATTTTACACAGAAAATGAAAGATATCAAAGGTACAAAGAGAAAAAAAAGATGCCTTGAATACACTACAAGATTAAAGATGGAGGGGTAAAAAAGAAAAAGAAAGAAACTGTACGCATTTCCTGCACAGAGTTCGCTTTACAAAGAGATAGTTAAATAAACAAGTAGAAAGAACATGTACACATCCTTGGCCAAGCGCCTGCTTGCTTTTGTTCCCTGAGAAGTCCAAATGGTTTCGATTACTTAAAAGGGAGTATTCCTTGAACGAGGCCACCGTGAGTCAGCTGGCAGCGCAGAGGCCGAGCAGCAGAGCAGCCTCCGGGAGAGCAGAGCGCTCCAGCCCGCCAGCACCAGGCCACAACTCAACCTGGCAACTCCGGGTGCCATGAAAGCACCATCTTCCACCACACCCTGCCCCGGGGCAGCACAGACTCCCGCTCCATCCCTGCTCATCACGCAAATACTCGGGGGGGGGGGGGGGGGGGGGAGATCACATCGTTAGTGATCTCCGGAGACTCCAAGAGGAATTTCCCGATTTGTGTAACAGAGGAAGGAGTAACATTTCACCACAGCCACTTCTGGTTTTCTATGATCTCATGCAACAATTCTCCCATCAGTTTTGCATAATAGCTTTCCAGAGGGGTGGGGGGAAAAAAGAAGAAGAAGAAAGATAGGAGTAGGTATATTTTTAGCGTGGTTATAGGTAAGCCTTTTAGAACTGCTACCATTTCAGATACAAGCATGAGTCAAGAGATGCACCAGAATCTCATCCAAAAGTCCTGACCCTCTCGCTTCCCATTTTTAGGACTATTACAAGGCAAAATAGGGTCTGATCAGGTCACTGGCAAAGTGCTTTCAGCACTCACAGATGCAACGCACTAAAGTTGAGAGGCTTGTTTAAAGCCTAGAATATTATGCTTTGAAATACTGTACATTGCTCAAGGGAGGGCCAGTGCCAGTCAGAAGGCCCTCGATCTGGTAGGCGCTTTGACTGCATATTGCTGTATGATTTTAGATTAAAAAAAAAAAGTTATATTTACAAAAATGTTTCCAAACTGGTGAGAAGGCACCTGAGTTGCTATCTGTCACTATTACGGATATTAGCAACATGCAGCATTCTGCGAGAATTATAAGGATGCACTAAAATAAATGAATTTAACTTGCTCTTCATTCAGTACGATTAATCTAACAGAAAAGATGATATTGAAAAGAAATCCCACAGGACTACCCTGAACTACAGCCAGGATCCACACCTACTTCTTACTTCCCCTGTGCTACGCCAGTTCTACATTCTCGTTAGCTGCAAATAACACGGCCAGGCTCTATTTGGCACGTCTCAGGCAAACCGTAAAACACAATCCTGGAAAGAATACTTTGCCAAAACACACACAAATATACATGCGCACAGAGAAATCCCCATGGAAGCGTAGTTAGAACTTCCTGTCAAAAACCCTAAAAAAGAGCATCTAGGAGATTGTCTCCGTTCACTCTCGCAGCTCCTATTTAAGGACAAGTTGCTGTCTTTTGTTTTCAGGGTTCTTTGCTCATTTCTGACCGTGGTTTAAAGAGCTACTAGCGTAGACTTAACAAAGTTTCTTTGGAAAGGCTGATTATGTTTCCTTCTGGCTTTTTGACAGACCCCATTTAAAACGGGCCTTGATTTCTTTCCTCATTTAATTATCTAGTCTTTATTTTCTGCTCAAATCCCAGGTTTTATTTTTCAGCTGGAGTAAATGTTATAGTCCGAGTCGTGTCTGGAGACAACAGGCTTATTTTATAAGGCTTAAAAATGCTGTCCTTTACAATTGCCCAGTGAAGGGTGAGCTCCATGGCGCGGACCTCACGGCTTCGTACGGGGAATGCCCAAGGCACAGAAGTTCAGAGGATCCTGTCTCCAGGGAGGCAGAACATTTAGGTGCCTTCATACAAACATTACAGACCTGACGGCTCTCTGACTTCTAATCAGTAATCGAAGTTTATCCTTTCTGAACTCATGTCTGAGAGGAGTATCATTACATTTCCAAATGGGAAGGCAAAACATACTTGCACCATAAATCTCGTGAAGCCAGGAAAACTCCTCATCTCCAGAACTTCAAACCAGTTCCTGGGCCGTTCTCCTTCCACAACAACATGGGGCAGCAACAGTGTTTTCTAGAGGCTGCAGTGGAACTATTCCACAAGCATGGTATAGGACAGATATATCCTGGGGAAGACAAAGGCTTGAGGACTCTCTGCTATATGGTGGTGCCCTCTTTCCTCCCGCAGGCTGGGAAACCACATCTGGCTGGCTGCTTTCAGACCTCTCCACTCCCACCTCAGGATTTATTACAGAACTCTTAAGCCTGAAAATACAGAAGCTCTGCAAGCAGGCAAGCACAGCTGTAAATGTAAAGAGGCCTCAGTTGCTATAAATCAGGAAAGCTCAGCTGAAATCAATATAGAGCCATAGTTCAGGCTAATGGAGGTCCCGCAGAGACATGGGTATGTTGGTCAATACTCAGAAGATGGCTGTCTTCTGATGGCTGGCAGAATCTGTCCTGGTCTTATTTACTCTGGTTGGCAAATTACCTTAGAAGCAGCTTAAAATTCACCAGCATGCATTCCAGCACAACTTTCTTCCCTGTCCATAACTGCTGGGGCTGGGCCAGCAGATGTTGTATGACTAACTGGAGGAGAGCTGGCCTAAACATCCGAGAATAGGAAAGGGAAGTAGCCAACCAGATAATGTCTGCAGAAGAGCTTGGAAACCATTGACACAGACTAATTGCTTACTGCAGAGTAAATTTTCCACTCTCTGTAGGCTTATTTTATTTATATCTGTAGGCTTCCTAGTCATGTCCAAAACCCTTCCCACAGGACAGACACTGTTAGTAAATAAACTGCTTAGCCAAGCCCTGCTCAGGATTTCTAGGATATTCTGGGGAATGAGGAAGAGAGGAGAAAGAGCTAGCAGGAGCACGAGACTCCTTTCCTCACCTAATTCCTCACCTTCCCTTTCTCCCTTTCTTGGGATGATGTCGGCAGCACTGCGACTCCCTCAGAGCACTGCATCAACCCTGCAAATGTCCTTTAGGAACAGCCACCGCTTTCCCCAGTCTCTGCTTGCCTTACCCCTCTGTGGCACAACCCAAACCCTTACCCTTGACTGGGAAGAGCCGCTGCTCCTTGCAGGCAGGGGCCACACACGCACCAGCTCCGGGAGCACACAGGTCTCCAGGTACTTCCAGGATGGGCTAGCTCAGACGCAGGACACGCAACCCGTCCAGCCAGGGCATGCAGTATCTGCACTGCTTCCTCACACCTGTATTTCACATCACAAAAGCTTTGGCCAAGACCTGTGTTCTGTGGTGGGAATACTCGACAACCAAACCGCTTTTCTCCGGGAATGGCATTTCAAGCTATTCTGTGCAAACAGTAGCCTGACAAAGCATCATGAGAACATGATATTATATCCTCTTCTGCTTTCTTGACAAGTACTGGTAAATATATCATTTCTGCCTTTTCCATCTCCTAATTTACTCCTTTTATCAGCAATAGTGACAAAAAGGTTCTAATTAGATAATGCTAATCAGGTAGAATGGCATGTGATTGACTACTGAGAAGTTGCTATATGTTCTCTGGGGACACACACACACATTGGCTATTTTCCTCGTAGAAGCAGGAGATTTATCGAAAGACAAAAGGATGCAAAAAACAATAGGTAAGGTATAATTACATATCAGGGCTATACATTTTATTTTGACATAAATCTAAAAGGATTAGTGGGTGGTAAAAGCTTTTTTTGGAGGGGTGAACAAGCAATATTACTCACAAAGGAAGAACTAAGCCATCACAAAAATAGGATTAAGAAAACTGTCATATGCAGAGACAAGTTAAAAAAAAGTATTGGACTAGTTAAAAAAAATAAGTGCAATAACTCAAGCAAAGAGTTTTGACATATATGGCAACAGACTAATTCAAGTACTGTTCTTTCTCAGACATTTTTCTTTAACAACCTGCAATGAATATTCCAAATACATTTCTCAGTAACAAAAAAACAAAATAAACCTGCCAAGTGCCACTTAACTTGTAATATTTTATACAGGACAGCAGATAGGAATAGACCATTCATTCCAACATACAGATTTTTCCTCACTTCATTTCTTTCCACTCAGAGTTTGGGGGGCTTAAAATTACTCTGCAATATGGAAATAAAACTTGTGACAATACTTGCCACCTGCTAATAATCTCAAAGTTTAAGCAAAAAAAGGTCATCTGACCTACACTGCTAAAGTGTATTTTGCTTGCATGACCTCATTTGCAAGTGAGACATCTGGTATTTTGAGATCTAATAAAGAAAATATGAGATCCAGTATTTTTGTAGATTAATGAAAAACTAAGCTCACCTGTAATCATTCGTTTCCAATGAAACTTATGGTCTGCATAACAGACAGGAGTTGGCAGTCAAAAATTGACATTTGCCTGTTTATCTGATATTAGTATTCAGACTTCTTAGAAAGTAGTCTTTTTCCTTCAGATAAGACTAGGCCTGCACAACATTCCTCTCGTGATAGATTTCAAATATTTGGTGTTCATCCAATTCTTCCAAAAAGCATGCATAAGGTCATTATGAGACATGAAATCTTCACAAATGCTCGCTAGACGTTAGGTATTTTTGTATACAGAGTCAACATAGCTACTAACATGATTTCCAGTTTTTTGAAAACTTAAGATACAGACCTGGAATTTTCTAAACCAGTACCAACCAGCAAACTGCATGTCTAAGGCAGTGTTCTGAAGTACATTTTTATTTGTGGCATTTTAAAATTGTGCCGAGACATCACGTTTTCCTTAAGAGACTTACAAGAGTAAGGGGATAAACAAAAAACACCGATCACATCCTGCCTTCTCAGCATCACTCATCATGGTGTGATACTACACTGATGTGTCTCATTGTCATCACACCATACTGGAAGAACAGGTATACACAAAGCATTAATTGGAAAGTTCCTAGTATCTTCTGGCCTGGATTCTTAGAGTTTTCCTAGCAGGCTCAGAGGCAAATGGCAAGCATGGGAAGCTACTGATTGGGGAAGGAAGGTAAAGAACAAGTTTGTGGGATTATGCGGGTTTTTTGGAAGTGTCAAAGAACTAAAAAACAGATGGAGAGAAGCAGGAGAGTAGTAAGGGAAACTCTGCAGGTAAACAGCAGGAATGCAAGAAAGGATGGGATGTGTGTGCCAATAGCAAAAGGGGGAAAACGAGAGTTACCACCGGAAACAGCTGTCTGAATGGGAAACAGGGATGGGTTTATTGTTGGACTCAAGGAGAAGGGGTAAAGAGCACAAGTTTAAGTGCAAGCCAAAGGAAAGTCAAACATGGGAACTCGCATACTTAAACAATGTTTTTCAAAGCTGTTGTCTAAAGGGAGGTCAGCACGCAGTTGCTTCTGGATAAGAGCTTGAGTGTGAAACATCCTGACGCCTGCGGAGAGTTTGCAAGGAGGTTGGTAGAAGACAACAAGCTGTAAAACTAATTCAAGTTCCTATTTCTGAGCAACAAAACCTAACAATTTTGACTTTGGAGGTATTTCACATTTCACTCCAGTCCTCTGAAGGTGTCAGCTCACCTGAGTACGCCCAGTAAGGATCCCCCGAAGCCTTTCGCCTCCGTATCTGCACAGAACTACCATGTCTGCTTTCATGCAGGGAGCCAACATAACCTTCAGTCAGAGCTGGGAAGAGAAGAAGGAATCATTAGAAAAATTATGCTTAATTCCTGGATTTTAAGCTGCAAACCCTGAATCTTTGCTAAGCAGAGACTATCGATTTGGCACTGCTTAAAAGTAAATACAACAGGTGTATTGTATGTTAATTGTATTTATTTTAGCCATGAAAACCCACCATCCAAAGATGATTCACAGAAAACAGGACTCATTGGTGCCCATATTCTGATCCGGCACATACCTGCCTAACTCCAGAGATTTCCATAAGGATATTCTGATGTACACAAGCAAATAAACATGAACCATGACATATTATCGCTTTTTCTCAGTCTAGACCCTAAAGACAGGGTAAATTTATTTTAATAATCACTACCAAACTAATAATTGTAATACTACACAAAAACTATCAAGATCTTTAAAAGAACACAGATGCAAGATTGTGGCACGCAGCCATACTATGTTATATTCTGGCTGTCACAGCCGCATCCATCTTAAAATCTCTGCGTGGAAGTGTTTCACTTGGGACAGAACAAATCTCCCCTGCGTCCTGCAGACCCGAGCCCGTGGTGCAGTGGCTAACAGTCTGAACACCAGCAAGGCTCAAGCAGCATCGCTTCATGCGACTCAGTCAAGCAAAGCAGACATGCAGCACTGCCTTCCAGCCAGAGGAAGGTTGCGTAAATCAGACAAACATCCAGCGGGCAATACCAATGCCTTATGACGTGAGAGTAAGGGGTCAGGAAAGAATAAATCCTTGTTAAACTTCACAGAAGAAAACGAATTACATTCATCAACCAAAATAGAAAAGAACGCATCCTACATTGCATCCCAGGATTTTTTTTCCTTTATACAGCTAATGATACTTTTGCCTTCTAAAGGAATGCACAGCTCTCATGAAGAAGTGGGTTTTTTACATGCAAGTTTGTTTGCTTCTATACATCTGACTGAACCAAACTGGAGGTGTGCAAATTTACAGACGTCAGGAAAAAAGTCTAATGAATTCAACTACCTTTCTCAGAGCACTGCAGCTGAAGAGCTTTGTGTTACAATACACGCACACAAAAAAACCCTTAGATTGGTACATGCAGAATGTGAAGAACAAGTACGCACCACCTGGCAATTTAAGCCCAACTGATCTCAAACCACTTATTTAATCAGTAAGAGACTAGCAGAATAATTCTAATTAAAACTTTGGAAAACCACCTAAAGCTTCGCTACCTGTATCCATTCACTCTGAGCATTATATTCCCATCTATTCTCAAGCCAATTACAGCGGGGCTGTAACAAAGCTTGTTATAGACCTTTACAGAACACCAAGCACCAAAAACTCAGAATTTGGCTTTCCTCCCATTTGGAATAGTTGGATTAGTAGTAGTGACACCCCCTTGGTGGCACAGTGGTAGAGAGCATGCAGTGTCCAAGGAGTACATATGCTCAACAGCTTTATAGACAACATTCATTCTGCAACACAGATCATCGATTTCTGCAGGTTTTTGGAATCCTGAAGAGGTAGAGAAAGTCTAGAAATCTCAGGAAAGACATTACAAGTTTGCCACTGTCAGATCTCCTCTTGGGCAAGCAAAGGTACATTGTGCAATTAATTACGAGCCTCTGATTTGAATGAGTTTTCCAGATTTCTTGGCAGCTTTCTAAACTCCAATTCACTCCAGGCTGTGAGCTAGAAACATTAGAACAGATCATGCTACAAGGATTTTTAGGCAACACTGTCACACACCTTAGTCTCTCGTCTGGTTTATCTTAGCATCTCCACCTGGATGGGAGGCAACTGCCACTCACACCAACAAGAAAGATAACAGATGAGAGGTGTGGGGACCCAAACCCTCTGGCAACCCCCCCCCCAAATACCTGAGACAGCAGAAGTCCCAAGGAACTGAACAGAGAAATAGCTCAGATAGGTACATAGAAAGGCTTTCAGAAAGCCTGTCCCACTTACTCGCTTAAAATAACGTGTCCTGGGAAATACACTAGTTCTAAAGTCCCTCCTTATTACAAAACAGGAGACAACAGTAACTTCTTTCTGGTCATACTCTATGAAGAGGAGGCAAATAGCTGCAGATTCTTCCCCCTCACCCCAAATAAATTGTGATTCCTACAGCCAGAAGGATTCTACCCAACCACCTCCAAGAGGTAAGGTGGTCATGCAAGTATCTGCTCACTGAACCCTTCTGTGTGCCTTACAATCAGAAAAAAGAAACTATGTCTAAAAAAAAAACAAAACACACAACAAAACAAAACTGTATTTGTTGAAGAGAAAAGACTAGGTCAGTGCATAATATTTAAAATAAATTGTAAAACCCTTCGTACTTTTAGCTTGAACCGTCGGAGAATATCCACATGGCAACTATGGTATGGCTGTGAATCTTACTATTGATTCTCAGTATCCTTCGTGCAGAAAATTAAATTATGCAAATCCCAGCCTTCATGAATCCCTCACTTTAATATGAAATGGAACATTTGCTTAAGTCAGCATCTTATTTATGCAATTAAAAACCTGACATTCTTGTGAAAACATGAAGTTTTAGTTTCCTGCACAGACACTTAATATATTTGTAAGTTTATTTGTACTTATAAAAGGTGAAGAGCCATCTTGTACACAAATTTAATTCTACCGAAAAGGATATTACAAACCAAGAGGGGAGCTCAAGTATTTATCAGGAAAAACACAGAAAGACACTTGTTTGTTGCATTACTAAGTATCTTCTGTAGGACTGGAAAGAAAACAAATTGGAATGTAGTGTTCTAAGCAAAACCCTGCAACCACCTGTTTGGCAGATCAATATTAATGTCAACAGTCCCCTTACAGAAGGGTGATAATCTGCCAAGCATTGGCAATTTATAGAAGATGTGCGCCTTCTGAAGAACTGCAGAAGCTCTCCAGAAAGGATGGTAAGTCGAGATCTCCGGCCATGCTGTGAACGGGAAAGGTAACTGGTCTGCCTCTACCAAAAACCATGACACCACCTTCTTTCCTGGGCTGGCTCCATTCCCTGGTCTGTTCACAGGATGTCCACACACTCCTGCAATGGGGCCACACAACCACACTGGAGGAAAACATTGTGGGAACAAGTAGCTGTTGGTGGGAATATCTTAAATACTGAGGTCAAAAACATCAGCTAAGGAAACCACAGGCTCAGTCTCATGGTGCTTCTGCTCTGAGGCATCAACTGGGGACAACAGTCTCTTGTCCTATTGAAGAGGTGCAAGGTACAGAGCAGAACATACAATGGCTTCTCAGATTCGCCTGTAATTCAGAAAAACTGAAAATATTTTGCCCAACCAAAAACTCATGTTTTGTTTCTACCTGAAACAGATGAAGTTTGGAAGAGCCAAAGCATTGAAGTCAAGTTATTTCAAAGAAGAAAGCGTTTTATGTATTTCAAAATCATGGGTCATTTCAAACAGGTTTTGCATTTTTTCCGAATGGGTGTGTGTGTGGGGGGGGGTGCCTTCCTACCCACAACAACGAAAATTTACCAGGCATCTCAGTGCTGTTGAAACTGCTTCTTTCACTGAAAGAAATACACACCCAGAAGATCTAGTTCAGCTCCAGCCACCAGGGTACAGTTACTTATTTTTGTGAAACACTCATTCCATGGTTCCTGAAGCCATGTAGGTGACTCGGACAAACTCAACTGAGATCATCTTGTGTTCAAGATCAGAACAATTTTTAGAAGAAAGGTTTAAGAGAGTTAAGACACCAATTGCTACAAGTTTCCACTGTTCTTTCTCAGTGGGGAGATGGTTAACAGTTCAAGAGCAGGAAAGTGATTTTCTGTTCCACTCCTGCAGAACTGGATACTGGAGAGCAGCCAGCAATTAGACGGGTTGGTCCAGCACAGAGCAAACACGGGGAGGCTGTGCTCTGCTGGGAGCCCTGGACAAGTGGGGAAGTCAGGACAATAAAAGGGTAAGAACAAGCTCCAGGAAGGCTCAAAACAGAGCAGGCAAAATAGAGGAAGAGGAGGAGATTAGCACACACACACAGCAGGAGACAGAGAGAGGAAGAAAAGGGACGGCAAAAGACCTCTCCCTGCAAGGCTCGATGCAATACATCATGCCAACGCTGATGGCAGAGGAGTAATGAATACCAGAATACATGGTCTGAGACTTGCAAATACACGATTAAAAGAGAAGGGGACCAATTTGACACTCAGATACACAAGCGTGAAATTAAATCCTGAGCAACTCCTCTGGCTGCTGCTGCAGTATTGACATCTATCAGGTGTAACACCTGCAATCGCTGGAGCTGTGTTGATGCCTGTCCGAACTACTTCTGCAATGAACAGAGGATCCTTCAAAGCTAACATGGAGAAATCTCTTACACACAATTTCATATAATTTTAATCGGTACTGAACGCTACATGATTTCAGATGATGTGCTAAATGAATCAACCCATGCTGCATACCTACAGACAGCAAAAGCAATGCAATGCTGTGATGTTCCTTAGCATTCTCATCAGCTTTCCGTTCACTCTGTCTCAATATATTAAGTTTCCAATAAAAATTATTTGATAAGTACCCTCAAAGGTAAAATAAGGTAGCTCCTGCCTGAATACGTTACTGGCATTCATAGATCACATGAAAACACAAAATTTTATCCCCAATCTACCTTAAATATAAAGCTATTATACCATTCAGAGAGATTATACCCTGGGCATTAGTTTTTAAAAGGAATCAAGCCATCAGCCATGTAAGAAAAACCCTTTAAGGTCGATACTTTATGTCTGAATGGTGAAATCATTAGTTATGATGGTAGATTAACTCAAAGTAGATCGTGTGCCAAACTCAGATTCTTTTAAGCCTCCTCTGAAGAATTGCACAGAAATCCATTTTCAACTATTCTGATTAAAATGGTACAAAGTCCCTCAGGTACACACAGAGCCAACTGATATTAATTCAGTAGCTTGCCACTGCAGGCTAAACTCACAGTTGAATCCGTTTTAGTCCGAGTCCCTAATGTGGACACACTTAACTAATGCAGTTCAACCAGGTGCTATTACCGGAACACCAGCTGGCTGCTGGAGCCAGACTTCGGCTAGTGGAATTTGGTACTCTTAAAACAGGGGTGTAGAAGTAAAATCCTGTTAGCATTTAGTCAAAGTGCTGAACTGTAAGCAACGCTAGCAATTAGTTCTGTATCAAATTGAGGCCTGCAGACAGGAAGCTTTGTTTCAAAAACAAGAAAACCGCTATTTTCTTGAAGACTACACAGCAATGCATTTTAAAAGGAGGGGCAGGGGAAGCATACAAACATAACCTGAAGGGTTCTTGTATCATCTCTTAAACAGAGTTTAAGAGATCAGTGAGCAGAGACTCTCAGCCATCTGCAAGCCTAAAGCTTCAAGCAAGCCTCACTGGGAAAAAAAAAAAAAAAAAGCATATTTTCAACTAGGTGCATTTATTATATTTTTAATTGGACTGTACTAAAGAGAACTAGGTAAGCTGTAGACACTATTCACTACAGCTATTCACTATGCCACATGTTCAGCTGACAGAGTTCAGGCTTCCAGGCAGTTTGTTAGAATAAATACAGTACAGTGAGCCAGGAAGGGAAGAGAGTGAAAAGAAAATAACTGATAGGAAACTGATTTATGATACGTAACAATTACAAATATATTTGTACTTAAAATAAAAAATGGTTAAATCCATCTCTTTAGGCTCTTCCACAGGCAACTTCCTAAACAAAACTAGGCCATTTGCCTCAAATATTTTACCACCTTTGACAGCAAATAAATTTAGTAATATTTCAGGCACAGCCAATCCATTTTAATAGTGCATTACTTTTAAATAGACCCTTCAGCCATGGATTCCATATTTTGCAGAGATTATTTTGTATCTTGCCAAAAAAGGATGAAAGTTAAAACAACATATGGCGGTCAGACAGCATCAACAAATTATGTTCTGAATGAGCCTTCCTCCTTTGATTAGGCTGCAGTGATTTCTTCTGATTATCAGATAAAAGACACATTCTATTCTATTCTCCCATGAATGCACAGGCAATCTTCACAAACAGCCTTCCATTAACGTAATATGGGAGTTGCAACCAAAGTTTCTCGGGACTGAGTGGAGTAACAGACACCCGAACTCTACGACTGCCAAGAGATGCCATTTCCCCAGACGACAGTCACCCAAGCCAGCCCCTTAATTCCCATGAGAACATAATCTGCAGGCCTATTCCAAAAAGTGACGTGGTACTTTTCACACCATTCACTGTTGTTTGTGTGTCTGATAAATGATGTGGTAGCATTGCAGAGCCTAAGAACAAGAGTATAAATGCAGAGCACAGCAGGCCTTTACAGGAACTAACCAGCAGACTGCAATTTGAAGATGAAAAATAGACCAGGGAACACACTGTCAAACTGCGGGGATTAATTTAACTAGTGGAATTAAAAGTCCTTGTCCCAAACATGAGTAATACACCAGTCACTAGATGCATTAACCCTTGGTAACCTGTTCCACCCAAAGCCAGTGAGTTACGTGTAATGCATTTTGCTTTACTCCAATATATCAACACAACACAAGTCCTATAAGCATTAGAGCTGATGCAAATAAGCAACAGAAAACAGATTCAGTGCAATCTTTTCCTTACATTTCAAGGGACAGAGTTTAAGGGCAATAGGAAAGTCTACTTCAGAGCAAGCCTGATGCAAAACCAGAACAAGGACAGGCACCATACTACGGTGCCAAGTGCTGCCAGCCACTCTCAGGCAGAGCAGATGCCTTCCCGAGGAAGAGCAAACCAAACTCTCCCCCATCATGGCCAGTTTCCATGGATCTTTCTCTCAGCCTGTCTGGCTTTACAGCAAGACAAGTGAAGCTCATTAGCAAGACAGCCAGGCAACCTCACATCATACTAACTGTGCCCCATGAAGGGGACTCATAAAAGGAAGCTCGGGAGGCCAGGAAGAGACAGATGCTGCTGGATGATCAGAAAGGGCTTAATTTTGCATTTCATGGCTTGCACACACTGTTGGCATCAGCTGCGCAAGGTAAGACATGGATAGTGCATTTGGATCATTGATGTCAACTGGCATCACCAGCAGTACTTCTGCTAGGAATAAGCAGAGTTGGCCAGATAACCAACAGTGCCAACAATTCCCATCTCAAGATAAACAAACACAAATTAAACTGACTGCAGCATCATCCTTCCCACAAGGACTGTGCACTGCAGCAAGGTTTTTACTGGAGGACTTGTGCAATACTCTTAGACCTAGGGATCTGAGACCATGGTATGTGAGCTCACATCTACCAGTATGCGGGCAACTCGTCAGGAAAAAATCCCGATTGCCATCTCTTCCCCAGAGAAGACGCAGAGACACTGAGCAGAAGACATGCCTGGACAGCTGAACTCCTCCAGGATGGCAGTGCTGCTGTTGGTGCCCTGTTGCAAACTGTGTGATACTCGAGGAAACTCAGTTGGAGGACCCAGCTTTAGAACCACTCATCCCAGATCACTGGTAACTACCAACAGACTAAAGCCAGCCATATTTGATCCAAACCCAGAATAAAACCTTTATCTCCCTGAACTGTTTCCTGACACTTTTCTGCATGTATGTAGTTCATTTACCTTAAAGACAAAGTTTTTCAGACTGGTATTCTAGGTATTTCATTTGAGATACTTTAAAGACTAAGGCACAGTACATCCTGAAAGTCAGACTCTTTTTAGGCATCTCTGATTTAAGTAGTCAGAAAAAAAAATAATAATAATTGGAAGCAACTGAAAATTCTGTAGCCTTGAAAACGTTGGGCCTGTGCATCCTGCACAGTCCCTCAGACTTCTGTTAACCATCATTAATCTGCATTTCTCAAGAGGAGGGATCCTTGGCTTTGTTCACAGCCTCTCCATACCGTACTCCAGAGAGGTCGCATCACCTCAGAATTTTATTCATAATGATGCTTAATGCAAACAAAGAAATAAAACTTCAGAACAGAGGGTCACAGGCAGGGCTGACCTCCCCAGGAAAGCGGATGCTCTCTCAGCCAGTGCCAACTGAATCACAGCAGACCCCAGGGAGAAAATGGGTAAACTCAACTCTCCTTATCTAGAGTAGCCGGGTCAGAGCTAACCAAGACAACGAAGACCCAGGTACCAGGGCACAACGACTGCTCCCAAAGCCAGCTCCAGTATCTTTTGTGCTGCTTCCCCAAGTGCAAGCTTGAAGTCAAGCATGGAGCAAAAGCTAGAAGCCAGAAGTGGCACAGCTCCGTTTACACGCCACGTCACGTGAATCCATGAGCGCATGCACACTGAGACAGGGCCACCTTAGTCTTTATTCATGGCACGGTTTACCTGGGAAAATGTATAAACTGCACATGTATAGCAGAGACTTGACTGTACAATTAATTAGCAGTGGCAAAAGCGGGTCTTTATTTCACTTCTTCCCTTACTGCAGAAGTATCCAACCTTAAGGGTGTTACAACATAAGGTAACACTGTGGCTGGAAACACCTGTCTCACGAATGCATTCTCACATAACGAGGTGCTGCAGCATGCGTGGTATCGTAAGGACAACCCCTGAACAAATAAACGTTACCCTAATGGAGCATTTTGTAGCTTTGCTTCCTTAATGCAGAATCACACTGCTTTTCATTTCACTAAAGCTAGCAATACTCACAAAAACACACAAACTCAAGCAAAATCATCAATTTCCCCTCTCTCCTCAGAAAAGGATTTAGCACATACCCACTGCCAGCATTTGCCTTATTATATTAAGGCCTTATTACATTGTCAAAACATAGTCCCATAAGTCACATACTAAGAAGCATCTTAAAAAAAAGACCAGACCAGTCAAAATAAACATAGCAAAGGACTCTGTGATGCAGCATCTGCTCTGTGCAGGACCTCTGTCTACCTGGGCTGCAGTCCTGCCAAACACATTCATACTTCCCTGTAGGTAGCCTACAGTTTGATTTACTCATGTCACTATCCCGTTAAATCCACCTTTGTTCCCAACATAAGCAGAGACAAGCACGTATATAACAATCACAGCCTTCATGGCTAATATACCTTATATTGAGTCCCAGTCACTGAGAAAAAGGCTTCAGCAGTATAGCAAGCTACTCTCACGGCCATTGGCACAAGATTACTGCTATAACCCTAGAAACACTTTAAGTAGTGTCCTCTGTTCCCTTCCTTCCCGATATAACATTTAAATATGGCCAGTACTACTAAGAACATGAGATATCAAAAGCCTGCTAGATCGGAAACCGTTCCTGCCTAAGGGCATGACAGACCTCTCCTGGTGACGAGTTCAGCATTGATGCTGCAAGGAGTACCCACTATCCAAACTCACATGCCCCTAATGCCGAAGGAGCGGAAAGCCCAGCATCCGCTCAGCAGAAACCGCAGAAAACTGACTTCATTCACACCGAGAACAGCTTTGCGAAGCCACCAGAGCTGTTTCCACTGCATGGCATGGGATCAAATCTGCCCCTTTATAAAGTCTTGAGAGACAGGGGCCCTGTCAGCTAATAAAAAGCCCTCATTTTTTATACAAAATGATTTTTTTAACCTGTGTCCTTTGGCCCATTTAACAATTTACCGACTGTGTGAAATAAAGTGAGGCCACATCAATCTCTTCCTGGTTATTTGGTTCAGGTTCTCAAATTAGTGCAGAAGGTGGAAAGCTCACTAAAGAACCATTTAGGATAAGAAAGTTAAATGTAGTAGTCACATTGTGGGATATCTTCCTCTCAGTTCGCAGTCAGGTTTCAACACCTATGGCTGCACAGTCTCCTGGAGGAAAGATGGAAAAATCACAACGCAGCATGCTCCCCCGGCGCTAGGAGAAGTGACTTCGGATTTGTTGCCCTCTGCACTGAAGCAAATCAACAGCCCTCACATGGCCAGATTTGCTGCCTCCAGCATGTGACAGCAGCCATAAAACCATTCCAGCCAGACCCACAAAAATTATTTTTAAGACCAAACTTAAACAGAGTCAAGCAAACGAGCATGCATTTTTATTTGTATAAAAGCGTATTTAATTTGGCTTGTGATCTACAAAATAGGGTATTTTTGTCTTTTTTTAGGCTGACAGCTTGTATTACACACTGATTTTTTAGCAAAGGGCTTCATCCACATCTATTTCCCAAAGTATAAACCTCAAATGGAAACGGAGATAGAGATTTTTGTGCTGACTGAACAAATTGTTAGTCAGGGATATATGCCCCAAAACCACAACCTACCTTTCAGAGAACGCTCTCCCTTCCTTCCAAGCAAGTTGTCTTGTTCAAAGGGAAAAGACACTATAAATGTTACAGAGCTGATCTGTAAAATTAACCCAACTTTCATTTTTGCTTTCTAATTCACTACTAGTATTTCACCCAGGCAAGAAGCTTTCTGCAAGTTTTCCAGCAGGACTGTCTGGTGCTATTTAGGGTCTAAAACTTGGTTCCTTGGTCATACGTCCCAGAGAATGCAATAAAAATCTCTGCACAAAACCCCACGCTGCTATGAACAAGAGTATTAAGGCCTTTGGCAACAAGAACAGAAAAGCAGTAATAGAGTTCAGATGAAGCAAATAGATAAAAATTGCTAGTGATGATAGACACTTTATAATCATGTAGAGATGGTATGCAGCACAGTCTGAAAAGGCAAGGGGTCACTGTTCTTGCCTATCCATCCAATCTAACCATCTGGAGGATACTGCTAACTCCACACTCGGTAAACACAAATGATGCTAAACTGAGAGGAGAAGCAAGCAAGCAAGAATACCTCAAAAATATTCAACTACCTGGCAAACTCTGAGAAATGGGCTGATGTAAGTGAGACATCCCACTGGAGAGAGATGTAAGGCAATGCAGTTGGGGAGAAATAATAATCAGTGCAGGAATAAAGTAAGAGACTGCTGTTTAGAAAGCAGTAATGCAGAAAGACTTGAGCATTAGGGTGGATAATGAATTAGATGAAAGCTCATGCTGCAATACCACTGCAGAAAAAGGCAATTACTATCCTGGGGCACATGCACAGAGATACTGGAAGTGATAACTCAGCTTCAGATGGTCTTTGGCAAGACCATCACTATGGTATCACTTGCTGTTTAAAACCCACTACTCAAAGGAAAAAAAAAAAAAAAGAAAAAAGAAAAAAGGGGTTTTAACCAAAATTTAGCAGGGGGGGAGCAGAAGAGGGCACTATACTTCTGTACCACACTGTGCCTTCCAGTAGTCATGAAGGTACTCAGAGTAACCTAGGCTCCTTAAGAGTAAGAAGTTAACTGCTCCCACAGTCAAAATTTTTGTCAAAAATTTTGAACTGCTTCAACTACCAGTTAGGTGCTTCAACTAGGCAACCTGAACATTCTCCATTAGTGGCTCTTGCCATACAGAGAGGGAAAGAGACAGCTATGAGGACATATTAACAAGGGACATATCAATGCTATCAGATGGTCAGGTTTCCCAATATACGTGCCACCAAACAGTATCAGGTCTGAGGAACGTGAAGGGCCAAGACTGCTGGAGAAACAAAATATCTTCAAAACTAGTCTTGTGCCCTACTCTGCGCTGGCCTGGACCATCCTGCTGCACGCTGCTCCGTGCTCCCTGACCTTCCTTTGGCCTGCTGATTGCTTGCATCCTCTCAAGTCTCGAATGCTCCACTCCACTCTACATCTCTTTGTTTCATACATCATCTTCATAACAAGCCTCATAAAGAGTTAGATTTTAGAGCACTCAAAAATGTTGATCTTCAGACAAGAAGTGCTCTCACAGCGCAAGAGAGGAGGAGAAGGAGATGGAGAGCTCCATGGGGAACAAAGGGAAGCTTTCACCCCGTGGTGGCGCAGCTGGAGCTCCAGCACACACTGTCTCATGAGCAAGGGCCAGGTCTGCAGAGAAGGCACTTGATGCGCGCAAGGGCTGGGAACACCGTACGCTTTGCTTCAGTGCCAGTGCAGAGAGACCATAGCCTAAGTGAGGGTCAACAGACAAGCATGCAGCCTCCCCAACCACTTTGAACAGGTCCCACCCTGCCAACCCAACCAGAAAGAGGTCAACTCCAGCAGGGGTAGGAGAAAGCCCGGAAAGCTGCACCCTCAGCACCCAAGCTTTCTCTTTCCATAGAGCATCTCCTCCTGGGAAGCTCAGGCACAGAAGGAAACTTGCTGCCCTCCTATTCAAGTCTCAGCTACCCTGCAACATTCCTCAGTTTCCAGTTATTACAAGCACTTAAATTATTGAAAAACACAACAGAAGGACTGTGCTCATGCAACACCACCAAACTATCGTACAGTTCACATCAGCCTCAAAACTTGGTTTCTAAAGGATCATAACCCCACAAAATCAGCCAACTTCCAAAAAGCATTTGTGGACTGCTGCAGGTTTCTCCCTTCACAAGCCAATAGGGCTGGTTACTAATTACAATACAACTATGTATTAAGTCTCCACTTGACTCAGAAAGCCCCAGAACAGTCCAATACCCACAGAAAGCTTAATTCCACAGGAAAACAACTTTACCTGGAATATGTACATCCCTATACCTAGCTGGCATGGCACATGTAACTGTTTGGGATTGTATTTTTTTCTATTACCTTGTAAAATTTTTGTTAAATACTTATTCCCAGCAGGGCGAGCTAATTCCAAAGGGGCAGGCAGGAGTTGCAGGGGTGCAGACGCGTGGGTGTTTCACAGTTACTATCTCCATATTTTATGCTTCTGTTCATTGTAAACTGTAACAATATTTCTTTCCCTTCTACAGCTGGTGTCAGTGCTAAAAACAGATTTATCCTTTTATATAATGCCAGAAAGACTTCTTTATGGCAACATCCTATGCTCTAGTTTGTCCACAAAAAAGAAACTATTAATCTCACAACAGATATTCAGTCTTATTATAATATATTTTAAATTCCTTAGAGTAAGGAAATTATTTTTTTAAATAAGTAACGCATTAAAAATTGACAGCATGTCAGTGCTTGTTCTGCAAGAGCATTAGTTCTATTCATTGTAAGCATCTGCAAAGCTGCATCTTACAACTACAAAGAACTTCTATCAATGCTGCACAGACGACCAAAACCAAGTTTTCCCTGAAAAAGGTGTTCACCATTAAATACACTTTTACTGTTATTCTTTTTGACATTCTTCCTATGCACCAGTCTTTACTAGAGAAATCAAATGTAAAACTATTCATAAGAAAACCTCAATCTGAAAGTTGCCGTCTTTCTTTTTTAACCCTCAATTCTTATTTGGTAAACAAGAAGCTCAGAGCAATCAATTCCAGTCAGGCTTTTCAGCTTTGGATTTAAATCCTTTCATGACTTCTTCAAATACATGCATCAAAATTTCAGAAGGGAGGGGAAAAAAAAAAAACCAAAAAAACCCAGACTCTTGACATTGTAATTTTGTCTGATGAACAAACTGATGCATTATAAAGAGGCATCTATATACTCAAGCTATTTGCCAACTGACAACCAAGCCCAATTTAAACACAGGACTTTAAATAACTGTAAAAAAAAAGTTAACAATGATTAGTAAAATATCATTTACTCTGTGTGATTATTTTCCTGCAGCTGTAAAGCTAAAGACTGGTAAAGACACAAGAAATAGAGCATGTTTGGCAACTAGTATTACCCATGTTAACACAGCATAAAGACCACCTTTGCCTATATGGACTATTCCTCTTATTACTGCATTGCTCTGAAAGGAACTTAAAAGATATAAACATGAGATAAGATGTTAATTTACCTAGATCTGCTGAGATATCAAGAAACTGCAAGAAGCTTAGAGCTGGCTCCATCCATTACCCTGTTAAGATGAACACTTAGACTTGTTAGAATTTTGCAGAGTCCAAGAAACAACCGCCCACTGATACCCACAAAAAGATTCCCTGTTTTCGCTCCAAAAGCTCAAAAAGCACAGTGAAGGGGCACAGCGGCTGACTGGTGGGAACCAAACAGCAGTGATGGGCTAAGGTCAGCCCTCAGAAATTGAGGGAATTGGGAAACGGGGAGCAAGGATGAGCCGCAGTAGATGAAAATGTGAAGATCCTTGGCACAACAGAGAAAGATGCGTCCTCCTCAAAGAGATAGGCTTGAAAAACAGTCTGGCCAGCAACTTTCTAAATAGACCCAAGAGCAGAGAAGGTCTTTCAATAATCAGATGGCTCGGGAACAAAATGCCGAAGAGGGATTTGGTTGGGTGTATGGACAGAGAAGACTATTTCTTAGAGATATCATGCAGAAAGAACCCCAAACACTCAGACACAGCACGGCCATGCTGAGAAAAATTAGTCTTGAAGAATACACTCAGGTGGCAGGTCTGACCAGGAGCAGGACAGTGGCACCATCTGCAGCAGTCAAGAGAAGAGCATCTTTCAGGACAGGACAAGAACAGCACTTTTTGGGTCCTAGTTAGCTGAAGCAGAGGAACAGACACCACGAATGGGAGGCTGCAGGGAACCACTGCCACAGCGATGGGAGACAGGGCCAGGAGGGCATCCCAAGATCTGGGAAGCTGAAAACTGACTGAAAGCTGAGGAAACGCCAGTGACAGGCAGGGGATGTTTTCTGGTCTATAATCTTCAGAAATGCTACCAGCTCGCTTCTTGCCAATTAAAATAGGAACTGCGGAGGTTTACCCCTTCCTAAGCCTAGGGAACAGAGCTGCGCCCATCAGATAGGAGATCAGTATTTCACTTTAGGGCCAGGGACTGGAGGGGACACTGAATGTTGTGTCTTCCAGTAAAAGGGAAAAAAAACCCACAACAGTTATTGATGAAAACCCTTTGTGAATTTTTGATGGCATTGACTATGTTCTTACAAGTAATCAACCTACGCAGGTTTGAAGAGAAGGATGGGGGAAGACACCAAAGCAGGAGGCTGCTTTTGCAATTTGCAGCCAATCCATTGCAGCAAGGCTGTATTAACTGCAAGTGAACCAAGCCTCACATCAATTTGCAAACACTTCATTTGAAAATTTAAGTGTAAAAGTATTTTAGCCCATTAAGCAACATGTAATCAATAACCATTCATTCTTTTCTGCGTGGGTAGGGAAACTAAATGGAGAAAAAGGATGAAGGGTGCCTCTACTCAGATCACAATATGGAATAGGTCAAGTTGCAAGGAGAGAAATCCTTCAAGATGCTGGAGACTGTTCATTGCTAGTAAGGTCTTCTAATGCAGTTGAGAATCAGTTCTCTCTGCATTCACATCCCTTAAAATCAGAGAAATGAGAAGGTGTTATGCACACACCATGTCATTTACATTATCCCAAGGCCTCTAGATTAGTGCAATTTTTGTATTAACTACAATTTAAGTGACAAGTTGAGATTTTTTTTAATAATTTTGTTCCCACTCTGTATTTACAAACAACACTGATTACAAATACAGGGAGTGGAGGAGAAGCCATCTCTTCTTTATAAACACACTTGACTAGATTTTCATTTAAAGAGCTTCCAAAAACTAAAGGCATTCTTAAAAATATATAGCAGTGCCAGGATATGCTAGTAAAAACTTGGCACTATTAGAAATTGGACTACTTCAAAATATATCTACTTTAATTTTATTTTTTAAAATGACTATGCCCTAGTAAAAATGTGCAATTTTCAGCCAGCTACATTAATATTTCATCTTGGCAAAAAAAATTTTTTTAAAGAAGTTTCTAATAAAGTAGCACTCACATGTCTTTTAATAAGATTACATTTCTATTTATGATGTTATAATACTTTGTATTAAAAACAAAAGAAAGATTACCATGGGAGAAACAGAGATGTCTTCCTTCATTTTAAATTTAATTTAAAGTGGAAGAAAAGGATTTTTCTTTTAAATTAATATTTCCTTTGCTGTGTTATAATCCCAGCTACAACTATTGAATGAGAAGCAGAAAAAGTAACTTCACTGCTTTTTCGCAAACTAAAAAAAAAAAAAGTGAAACTAAACTACAGTAAGCCTCATAGGCTACGAAAACCATGTAAATTTTGGCCTTTTGGCATCTAAGGGCAAAATTTCTAACCCGGGATACATGTTCCTGCTGCTGAAATACAGGGTAATAGGGAAGCAAACCACAGGGGACAATCCCAGGGTAAGAGTGGCTACTCCTCTAGCCATCTGTATGCCAGGTGAAGCACAGAGCAAGGGAACAGCAGTCATCCTCAAATGAGTCAAGCCAGTCAAAGCAGCAGCAAAACACGTGCAGTGCCTGTCCTTCCCGCTCGCTCTTCCACTTGGGTTCATTACAGTGGAATACCACCGCATCCCACTAAAGCTCACACCCTTCGTGCACCAGAAAATGTCTCCTTCCCCTGCTCTGACCAAGTCATGCAGGTTTTTGATCACAGCTACATAAACCTGCTCTTACATAGTCCTGCACCATGTTAGATCCCACAGCACTTTACAAAGGTGGCCAGCATTGGAAAAATGTAGCTGCAGAGAAATCATTACTCAGTACCATCTGAGGGCCATCAGCCAAATCAGGATTAAAATACAGGATCAGAACTGAATGTCACTAGAATATTCCAGCCAGCTATACTGATTACTCTCCTTCAAAAGCTAAACACAGCATGATATCAGAACCACCCCCTCCCCAAAAACTCTTCTGAAAATTGAGAAGAATTCTCAGAATAGATGAGCAAGTATGCCCAGAAATTTAGTCACAGCAATATATCCTCAAAAAAAAAAAAAAAAAAAAATTGCCTCTGATACATACCATACCATGTAAAAGAATTTTAAAGAGCCATCTCCTGGACAATAGACCACGTCCATGTTTAAGGGTTCAGGAAATAAAAGCCTAATACAAAAGAAGATGTTTTTTAGATAGGTTTTTACTGGGTCTTGACGGTCAACAAATTTCTAACAGATGAGCCTCATTCTGAGTGTGGAGAAATGAGTGCTGGTAACTGTTATTGTCAGGACAAATCAACTGAAGCCATACGTCTGCAGCGGCTGACAGCACCATGGAAATCTCAAGCAACACATAGACATTAGGATGTTGCTGAAAACACGGGGTAAAGGGCCTTTGGGAGATGTCTCCCTCTCTCTCTCCCAGATAGGTTTGTGGGAATTAGCTTATATATTTTGATTCTTTCAAAAGCTTGATTGTATTTGAGTCTTCACCCTCTCTTACCAATTCCCCAGACAGTGGGTTATAATTAACAGGAGGCAAAATGCTACAAATTAATCACAGGACACATCTCATTAGGATTCTTTATCTATCTAGATTAAAGAGGAAACTGTCATGACAAAGAATGGAGACGTTTCCTAACCTTCTCCACTACCCCCATGCTTCCCAAGCAAATGTCAGCTGTTATTCCCAGAGATAGAACCCAGGAGGAATGCACAACTCGCAGCAAAATGATAGATGATAATAAAAAAGGAATAACACACTAAGATCCCATTCTAATATACTGAAGTTATGCTTCTAGAGCACTTCCTCCTACAGTGCATTTCCTAGATTTTTTTCAGAATACTAAGTAGTTAGTGGTTACGAAATAGCTCTACTGTAAAACAGGAAAAGACATAGTGGAACAGATCCATGGCCCATTTTTTTGGCCAGTATTCTAGACCAAAGCAATGTAACATGCATTACAAGAAAAGGAAATAACTAACATTGTCAAGTCAGCAGGGTCTCATGTAGGTTAAAACATAATGCAAGATCAGTGCCATAATTATCCACACCAAGCAATTTTTTAGTTTATTGACTATGCTGCAGTTCCTGAATTTATGTCTTGAGGCTTAAATTGCAAAATATCTTTGCAACGTGGCAGATATTATAATCCAGATATTGGTAGCTATGCAGGAATGCTTGGAATTTCTCTGAACAAACAGATTTCTTTTTCTTCAAAACCACTGCCTTTCTTTTACCAGTACAAATAAGCAAAACTGCCAGAATGCAAGCATGTACAGTATGTATTTCTCAGTAAAACATATATAAAGCAAAAAGACCAATATTTTTAAGGAAAAGCTAATTTTCTAAAGAATCATAGCTAGCTCAGACATTCCAGCACTCTTGTTTTACACCACGACAAGGCACAACTTCCAAGTTATACCACCTGTATGTCCTAGCCTTCTGAAGAAGAGACTTTCCTGCTTTCCCTCCTCTCTCTCCACCACAAGTCTTCAAGGCTTTTGCCATTTAGGTCACCATTCCTGACCCAGCTTGGGTCCATGCAGCTGACAGCCTTTACCATAAATTGGCTGCTCAGTGACCCACACAACAACTTTTGGTAATGAACAGAATCGATTCCCCCTTGCTGGGTGTCTCAGCAGGGAAGCCGAGCACGCCGGCCACCCCTCCGCACCGATGGGATGTTCACCACTGGCTTTGCCAAGCACAGGGTCAAGCGGCAGCACAAGCAGAAATCCTCCCCCCCACCCATCCCCATGGGTGTATTCCAGAATTAACAAGTAACAGATAGATTTGAGGAGAAAAGCATAAGTCAAGCACACGGCTAATTGTTCTTCCCGCAAGGATTGGGCTTGGACATGATTCATCAAGCACACACTTTGGATCTTCCCTCAAGTTGCAAAAGCGGGATGAGGAGAAGACAGGTAGTCTTCTGATCTGCGACTGAAACTAAATGCACACCAGAGGCAGGGAGAAAAATGAAGCTTAGAGGACTTGAACTAAAAAAATACACACGCACACACAGAGTTAATCTTTGTCTTCTCTCATTAGTAACAAGCCCCTCATTTTCTTCATGAGTAACAGTACAGGTGAGAGTAAGCAGATGAGCTTTGCCCCACCCGAAACCCTGAAAATATAATGACTGCCCAAGAGCCAAAAGTGGACAACAGCACCAAAGCATAAAAAGCCATAAAATTCATTTGATAATTTTGAAAGTGACTATGAAGATTTAGAACAAAATCGACATTTTCTTGTCAACAGTTCTCTGCAGATACGAGCATGATCACACGCCCCTCCAGAAAGCCTGCTAGGAAGAGGCTTAGTTACAATGCTGAAAGGATTCCCAGCCTCCCAGGCCTCCATCAAGCCAATTGCAGCAAAATGCACTGCAGTTTTTCACCTATCATTAAGAAGCGATGGGGTCTGAATACTGACTGCTGCGTGCTGTAAAGCAGCTCTAAAACTCAAGGCATCTATAGCACATATCTGACTTCAAATGTCAGCCTGATAATACTGGAGTAACTGCGCAAAGTTCTCCGGTCTGTGCTTTGCAGGAGGTCAGACCATGATTTAATTAATCCTCTAGCTTTAACTTTTAGTTATTTTGTACTCATATGGGTGTGTGGGGGATATATCACGCCTCAATCTTGCCAACAAAAAAAGAGGAATTATCAGTACAGACTGGAGACATTCTGTAAAGAATGTATCCACACAAACATTTGGCATAGGGAAAAGACCACGTTCTTATTAAAAAATAAACTCAACTATACGTCTGCTAAAACCATCCTCCTTCCCTTGGAGGTGGAAGTTTCCACCATTTGCACTGGGGCTTGGGCTACTGACAACGCTGTTCTTCCTCTGTGTTCTTTGGCTGACATACTGCTTCAATGCTTTACCGCTGTATTAATCCTATTTTGTCTTTCAGATAATAAGGATATTGTTGTTACTAAGTACTATGCTAATTGTTTTTGTCTAGTATTAAAAATATGCTGCACTGCCTTATTCTAATTAACTTGAGATTATCACTGAAATAATGGTTTTATTATTTTACCACCGGCATTTTACTGCCTTGGAGTCTTAGTTGTACTCAAGCTATTATGACTTTGTAGCAATTGACTAACTACAATTATTCCATTATCCAGCTTCTAACATTTAATTGGGTGAGTGCAGAAAATACTTTCCCATTACAAGATCTTTGCTTTCTGATTTATTAGAATTAACCTTCGATATACAGCATCTAGATTCAGTTCATTTTTCCTCTTCTCAGGAAAATCCCACGAGGATCACCATAAGCTTCATTTGGTTTAATTAGGAAGGAAAAAATTTAAAATATATTACGAGATTTATATTGATGCCCTCCAGCACACATTCTTCATTTCACACTTTATGTAAGACTTCAATAGCCAATACACTTCCCTCCTCCCCGAATGGGAATGCACCGCAGGGCAGGACTGTTAAATGTCATTAGCATGAACTATTTTTTTCTATTGATTTTTGTTGCTCTATTTCTCCTTTGTCCATTTGATGCGTTGCAGAGTTCAGATTTAAGTTTTAACTGAAATAGTTGCAAACCTTTATACCTTACCAGGCTAAATTTTTCTGAGTTCCAGTGACAGAAATCCATCGAGTTTTACAGTATTGCATAGGTACCGGCAGCAGCAGGATTTGGCTCAGCAGCAATTTAAAAAAATTGTTTGCTGCCATTTTTACTGACAGCAAATGTAGAGAGTCTCAGAAACAGTCTCCAAATAAGACCATTCAACTCAGTGTGCTCTTATTCCCCATGGAAAACTTGTTAAGCTACCAGCTGCCTTTTAAATAAAGGACTAAGTGACTGGCATGCTCCGAGACAACTCAATCACTGATCGCCGATAAGGGCAGGGCAGGTGCTGCCTGTTGGCTGAAGCAGCGGTGCAATGAGCAACGTGCGCAGAAGGCGCCCGAAGAACAGCACAAATTGGCAAAGGAGATCAGAATATCAAACCGTTTGTGCACTGGCCCGTCTGACGACATTTCTCATCCTCTGATCTGTGAAGAACTAGTTTAAAATCTGGGCACAAGGTGTGCTTTTGTGTACAGCTAGGTGCAATGGTGGTGGTGGGGGGGAAACCTAGCAAGCAAACAAATCTGCCAACCAGCAAGACCGAAGGCTGGAGTGCCACACTTTGAACTCCCACACCCTCATTTCCTGGTTTTATTGGCATTAAGTTAGGTCATTAACATTTTATCAATATATTATGTGTATATAATGTTACTGAGATTAATGGACATAGGCAATGCCTTTCTAAAGGCAATCAGAGGTCTGTAATAAGTTATACGCTTGCTCTTCCAACAAGCTGCTCAGTGGTAGAGATCCATGGATTTTTAAATGCCTCAAAGTTTAATATGCTAGAATTAAGTACGACTACACTGCAGAAGTAACTTTAAATGAACAGATAACTTAACCCAGATTTGTATGCTGCTCCTGACAACTGAAGTTTTGAAACCCAAGTAGTTCAGACTTGAGCATATGCTCTAAGTCGATATGTATTGAATTGCAAGTCTTTGCTGCAGCTGATTAAGGGCAAAGAAAGGACACAATACCGAATCCAAACAGTTCTTTTTTGTGTTCTCAGAGAAAGAACATTGCTCATTTTTATTAAGTCTTAAACTTCCTGTTATCTGGCCACCTACTACCAGGTATGTTTACTGCCCTCATTCCTGGTTTTAAACTTGCAGTGCATAGCCTTAACTGTCATTCCGCTGATCTACTCTCGTTAGAGGTTGCTCTCGTTTCGTACACATTCAGTTACCTGAGTTTTACTAGAAGCCCAGCAAGACAAAAAACACCGCCTTCCTCTCCTCCTCCCCACTCTCCCTCCTGCTAGCATGGGCATTCTCCTACAAAATATTTTAAAATTCTATCACTAGGATAATTGACAACACTCACAGGACACCCCGCAGCTCGATACGCTGGCATCGGAGCAGTTAACTATTCAGAACCCCTCAGCAGCACCGAGGATTTACAAGGAAGCGAGACGTAAGCGCCCGTCTCCGGGTTAGCCTCCAACCACCGCTGCAAAGGCGGCGAACACCTCCGGTCCCCGCCACGCGGCACGAAAGCAATCTCGTGCCGCACGGTAATAAGTATCAGCATGACGCATTAGCTCTTTTTGAAAAAAGATGTTAAGGACTTTTCTCCTCTGACCGCAGTACACATTCCTGAAGAAGAAATTTTAATCCAAAACCCTAGGGGAGGAGGCTCACCATGCTGGCAGAAATAGTTACTTTATATGTGCTTCTATGGCTGAAGTAACAGTGAGGATATTCTCGTTTCCAAAATATTTAGTTCATTCAGAGCTATTTAAACTTTAAATTGGGGCAGAGAAAGGAGGAGAGGGGCATCTCCATTTTCTCCTCTTGGCCTGCAGCTGATTTCCCTCGGATCCCACTAACACCCTGAGCAAAAAGGAGGGACGGACAGGGCAGGCGCAGAGAGGCTCGGATAACTGCCCACCGCACACACGGATTTTGTCTGGCACACCACAGATCAGGTTTTTAAGTTATATAAAATACATTGGAAGAGTAACAACTAAGAGGTAGAATAACAAAGATCCTGTCCTTAGTACTCACCAAAACCCCCACTGAACCTCAAGCCAACAATCCTAACAATTCACACATTTGGTAGAGACAGTTTTGCCCGCTCTCGCAGCACTGGTTAAGCGCAAAGTACGCCGTGGTGGCGCGCACTGAGGAACGGTCCTAAGACGGGGCGAGAGGGTTCAGCAGCCCAGCCCCAGCCTGGCACCCTTGACTGCTGCCAGCAGCGTAGTTCAGACACTTTCCCCCCCTCTGCAGCGCCCGGCCCCGCTGTGATTCACAAGCCGCGTTCCCTCAGATGAGTCACGTCGGGAAAAAGGTACTCGGGCTGACTCAGACCATCTCAAGAGGTAGTCTTCCCCCTCCGCATTTTTAAAGGCTGAGTTTTAAAATAGCAATTCTGTTTTTTAAACTTGTGATTACCCACAGGTTCAAGAGCAGCTTCATCATTGACTTGCCTGATTATATCAAGTAAAGCACCTAAATTTCATCAGCAGCACCCACATTATCCCAGAAAGTTTTTACCTAGAATCAGCAGGGTGTGTGGGGGGGGGAAATCAGAGTAAGTTTTCTAGAGCTTCCAGAAATGACCTCAAAACACTATCCCATATAAAACTGAAGATCTAAACAGGGCTCTGAAGCGGCTAGTACTTAACCAAAACCTCAGTCATTTTACTGTCACGGAAACTCCCTGATAACGTGTATATACTTTTTTTTTTTTCTTCCTCTTTCTGGTTTCTCAAAGAATGAGGCTCCATGTCTCTCATCATTCAGCAGTTCACCTGACATCTGTGCTGTGGTGCAAAGGTCCCTGCCACCTGAAACCATAGCAAAAATAGCTAGATTTTTTTTTTGGCCTGTCCATCACAATCTCGAAATTTCTTACTATGAAAGAACATGGAATAAGCAGAAGTAATCAGTCTATGGCAGTGTAAATGTCTCTCCCCTGCGATCACAACAACATAGTATCTAAATCTGTTCATCACAGCATAGGTGCATTAAAAATATGCACAGATGTGTCTTTCAGACCACCATCACCAAGATACTCCCCCTGTATTTTCTACATTATGAGATGATACCAATTTGCATTTATATTTTGATTACATCTGACTGAATTCTATAATGTTCTGCAATTTGCTATGGATGAAGCCTGACACCATCAAAATAAGTGGGAGCTTTGCCACTGACTTCAAACAAGGATATGATTTCACCCTAAGTGCTCTGATAAACAGAGCTCTAAAGAAATAGAGGACCACAGCTTTACTAAATTGCACAATTCTGAATCAGAATAACCCTGCTGAAATCTACACATTTATACCAATAAGAGTGGAATTCCCCAAACCATGGTTATACCTCGGTTAAAGTTGATTGCATTACAGTTGAATGATATTTCACTGCTATGTCTTATTACGTAAAATGTCAGATTCCAAGTGGAGCCAGGGGCTCTTTTTCATACCCATGGCCCTTCTGCCTTTGTATGCACAAACAGATTTCTTGCAGTCTTCTTTTCAAACACCTTGGAGCATTTTGCATTCAATGCCAGTTGAGGAAATGGGGAAGGGCAAGAACATGAGAGTTTTTCATTTACTAAGTCTTGAGTCCCTGAGGCCACCAATATATTACAGCCAGTGGCAATGCTGCTCTCATACCTGCTTGCAATGTTCCAGGTTAACCATAACTCATTTTAAGAACACGTTCAAAATATACTACTCTGATATAGTATCAGCCACTTACCACTGTGCAAATGCAACACGGTTTTGAGTAGCTACACAGATCCTTTGGGAACCTGAGCCCAAGGTCAAAGAGACTAAAAACACTCTTGGAATAGTTCTATTTTGCTAAGAATTAAAGAAGATTAAGATGAATAGCTAGTGTCTCATGTACCTTACACTCCAGTACAAGAGAGGCTTTTTCAGGATTACGTTCTTTAGTGATCTGCTGGGATCCAGCCTGGTATCTGTTTATCTGTCCAAGAGATGGGATCTCAGTGTCTGTTACCAGCTTTCAAGAGTACCAGCTTTTCCAAATTTCCCTCTGGCACACCCGTGTGCGTGTGTATATATGGGAGTGTACATATATATACACACACATATATGTACGTGTGTTTGTATATGAATATATACATTTATATACATCGTGCCTTTGCCAAAGGACAAAAGCTTGGCGGGTTTCAAGTTCTGCTTTGCTTCACCTTTTTCAAGCTCAGAAGAGTTTCCTCCCTGCTCAGGCAAACAGACCCTCTAGAAGAGCACCGTCCTAATTGCCCCAGGCAGTCAGATCCATTCAAGCTTAATGGCTTGCAGTCGCTGGTCTTATGACTGAATCTACTTGTCAGGGAGAGCGCTGAAACTGTCTGCTCCCCTCTGACAGCCCAACACATCACCTCTGAAATCCAATACATACACCGCGTTCGGAGACCCAGATCAATAACTGCCATCACGCATTCACCATCACGTCGCACTGAGCAGTTCACCTTAATGCCCAAGTCTTCTGCCCCCAAGCGACTACCTTTAATTCAAAAGTCTGCCAGGTTCACCAGAAGGTCTGATTATTCCTCCCATGCCGCGGGCCCTGCGCTGCACCCGCCGCCCTGAAGCCCTCTCCCAGCTCGGCGACGTCTCCCCGAAATCCCTTCCACCGCTCTTCAAGCTTCACTAACCGCAACAGTTCTGCGCCCCTTTCAGTTCACACGTGACACCTGAGTGCGCTGCTGCAAGGAGCACAGGGATCCCCAACATTAACCTCTTCCCAGATTTAAACCCGATCTGTCTCTTAGCCAGGTTTCAGTCCTGAGCCGCGAGGTAAAAATACCACGAAGCTTCAGATCTCCTGGAATATTTAACCAGTTGCTGTGGAAGAGTTTAAAGGCAATTAGGGAGGCAGAAACTGGACATCTGCTGGCACAGCAGTGACTAAGTAAAGGTGAAATAACTTCTTCAGCACTGTTTGGCAACATCATGGGGAAAATTATTTTCATTAATAAAATAAAGTCAGAGACTTTATCCAGGCAGCTTTTGGCAACGTTAATGTTGAAATCACAGAGAGTGGGCAGCACTTTACTGTAAGGCCCGGTATCAATCCCACTCCTACAAGGCTTTACACGGAGGAAGACTAGGCAGGGGTCAGGATCTTCCCAGGAAGCTGTACTGTGCACATTTACGTTGGAACAGCTCCTCGAGTACTTACTAGTATCGCTATTACCTCCCAGGTGAATTCTTTTTCTGGAATAAAACCATTTAAATGGGATACTGGTACAACAACAGCAATATAAACAAACCAGTATGATTTTATTGTTTCATTTCCTTGAGAGACCTTTAAAAATGGTAAAAGCCTTCTTGTCCTCCAGAGGACAAGAAGCTGGTGTCATTTTTTTTAATATATTATGTACACAGAATATTTCTGTGTTCGGACACTTAGACGTGTAGAGATGTCTACTTGAAAAAACATCACCAGCTCAAACTCAGTACACAGAACAGCTGTATTCTTTTAAGTATGGAATATAAATATACTCTTCTAGTTAGAAAAATGCCATGTCAAACATACTCCCCTTGCAGGTAACACACACATGGAAACCAAGGTATCTAATAGGGCTGGGACATCTGGGAAAAGCCTATCTGGAGAATAAGCTTGTTTATGAGAATAAAAGCTTTACTGAATATTTCAACTAAGTTGGAGGGAAAATTAGGGCAGCAGGGAAGGAAAAAAAAAAAAGATTTTTTCCCCCTAAACAAATGGCTTCATATTTCAAACAAGCACAGGAGATGCCAGGGGGGTTGGCAACAATCACCACTGATGCGAATGATGGGATGTGTCAAGGAAAGAGAAACATCATGTGGGAAATGTAATTAAACACCACAGAAGGGGGGCCAGCACCTCCTCACCCACTCACATGCCAAATAGCAAAGCCCCAAATATATTAGTACAGCTCCTATTTGCTTACTCGCTGTTTGATATTCCTGTACCACATTTATCAATATATCAGCCTTTCATGGAGCGCTGCAGCATGCCAGTTACTTCCAGTCTAGGTACAGCTGTTGTCCTCTTTACCTAAAGAAACTTAACTTAATGGGGAAGAGACAAAAGCTGGTCAATGGTTGCAAATTTGTTTGCTTTACCCTGCAGTAAGTCAGTTTTTCCTCATGAGGGTAGCCAAAAAGATAAAATGCGTCCATGGTGCTCATGTTTAAGGGATTCTTCTTTCTTTTTAGACTTAGCTAATGTTACCCACTCATCATTATCACTGTCAGATCATATAAGTATCTTTAACAGCAACAACAGAGTGGTATTTTCTGTATTAAACGCCTCTGGCCAGATTTTTTGCAGTAAATTCAACAGGTATGTAGACAGAAATGAACCCAGCATCCTTTGTATCTGCCCCAAACTATCTGCTGTTCACAGGGCACAGCAGGGAGTGACAAACTCAGATTTCCACTCTAGGGTGAAACAGAAGGGAAAAAAAAATAGTGACCTTTCAAAAAGCTCCCTAGAGGTCTGGGGAGAAGTTTTGCCCAAGGTGCTAAGGAAGCACTGTCATAAAGCAGACACCCACGGATCTGCTGACACGACCTTAGGGGAGCTGGCGAGGACCCAGCGCTGGCCCTTTGCAACTGTGCATCTGGTCGTTGCCATGAGCTCTGTAATCACTTGCCCCAAGCCACAGAAATTTCACAGATTTGGTAAAAATCATCAGTTCCAGCACCACAAGAGGATTAACTGCCATCCCCTCTCTGCCTCCCCTTTCTGGGTACATTGATGGAAAATAAGGTTTGAATGACCTCCTGAATTCCTAAGTAGGCAAGCAAGCCCTCAAGTCATCATAATATTTGTGTGTTAAAATATCCACCAACTTCCATGGTGTCAGCTCCCTTAACTCCTTACGCCCCCTCAGCGCTGTCAAGATTTTGGTGCAGACGATGCAATACGTCTCCCCCCGCCCCACCTTTTTTTTTTTTTTTTTTTTTTTTTAAAAAGCAGGACTAAACTCTGCCAGAAAAAAATTCCACAATCTTTGCCTTTGAGGATCCTTAGTATCATCTTAGTGATATACAGAAAAGTATCCTCTTTTACTAGACACTGTACCTACCGCTGTACTGACCACACACAGAAGGGGACAAGCCTCACCTTTCACGAGTTTATGATCAAAACAGTTAAATAAAGCAAAGGAGACTTGCTCAGAGTTGCCCAAAACCACCAGGATTTTTCTGTTTCCATTGACGCCCTTGAGTCATATTTTCACCCTTGAAATTCCTCCCGCCTCAGGAGCGCCTCGTGCTCCCCAGGGACAAGAATGCGACATTTCTCTTACTGAGCTGAGGGCAGATTCACTTGTCAGTCCCTTGCTGGCCACCTCCACCAACAGCAAAAGCCCACTAAAACACACGTTACCATGGCCCAGGCATCGCAGAGATGAGGCTCCAGCGCAGAACAGCGTCGAAACTCCTGCACCTGGGTCTTTCTCAGAAGCGCCGGGGCACGTAATGAGGTATGAGGAAGGGGAAATCATGCATAGCCACTTTCAAATGTCACGCGAGTAGCTTCAGTATAGCACTGGGGCAAGGTAATTCAGACAGAATTTGTTCTAAAAAGGTGCCTATAGTTTTCACCTCTGCAGAAAAACCTCAGTGGTAATTACCTAAAATACTCTTCAAATGCTTCAGTGCTTATGTAAATGGGGTAAAGGTGCACTGCATAGCAACATCAATATACTGGTATTTAATCACTTTTTTCCTTTTTTTTTTTTTTTTTTTTTTTAAAAAGCGAGACCTTGACTATTGTGTCTGCACTCTCCCTCCTCCTTCTCCTCCCTTACCACTTCTCTATCAGTGTCAGCTGTCTTCAAGTTTACTTATTTGGAATTATATATTTTTTTAAAATAACCCTTAAAATATGTTAACCTTTAATGCAGGGGAAGTAATGACTATAAATAATGTGCTTGTAAATATATTTGCCAAGAAAGTGATTACATGCATCCATGAAACATGCATCCAGCCATAAAAATTACTTCTAGAAAATGACCCAAGCAGCTTTGGGGCGGGGGGGGGGGGGGGGGGAAGCCCTCCATTTTAAAATTTAAAAAAATTGCACAAACCAAATTGCTCTAAGTCCTGCACAATTATGTTATTACACTGTCTTTTGAGCAAATTGCTATTCAGTGGACATAAATGTGGGAAATTGCATGCTGAAATGCTACATATTCTGACAAGACCACAAGCAAATATATAGTCCCCAAAGATTCAGGGGCCTTAGCATACAATCCTATTAATCGCTAGAGGAAGGCAACCATATGGCATGACAGTAGAGCGCTCTGTGAGTGCACAGTGGGAAAGATGTAGCTGACTGGGAACTTTATAAAGGACAAGGGGAAGAAGACAGAAGCTACTAAATCTATAGATTATTCATTAGAAATTCAGTTATAGACTAGTGCATTTCTAATTACCGAGGTTCATTAAAGGACAGGGCTTTTTCTAGATAAACTGGAAAACTTTCATCCTTATCATTACACGAATAATTGAAATCTTGTTTCCATTAAAGTTTAGATAGTTTTAAATATCTTCCTTCAAGACTGTAACAGCATGTAATTTAAAGCTTACACAGGTGACAGAATACAAATTACATGTGCGGTACTTGACAATATACCTGCGTGCTACATCCAGCCCCTGTGGCACACCTGAAGTCAGCAGCTTAGCAGCCTGCTGTCCTTGAGCCATTTGCTCCAAGTATGGGAGCGCTTAGGCTGTAGTTAGGCATGTTTTTTCCCTGTTTGTTTTCCTGGCACAAGTGAAAGCCTAGGCATCCTCTAACCCCTCTCATTCCAGTCATTCCTACCCCTGCTCAGAAACCCCAGTTGGGCTGGTACAGCTGTCTGCGGGTTCAAGCAGGGAACCAGATCTAAGCCAAAAAAAACCTCAGCAAGATAACAATTTTCTTTAATGGTTACTTCTAATTTAGATCACTTCATTGACTCAGGTTATTATGTGGGCCTATAAAGAGCGGTGCCAACACAACCGAAGAGGAGGCAGCAGTGGCAGTAAATGCATACTGCCACTACACGAACGAGATTGCACACCATGCCCTACGCTCCCCTTGAGGTGGGTAGGTAGCAGATTCCTGCCTTTCCTCCCGGCACACTTCCTTGGAGCAGACCCAATCCCCTCCCTCACCTTTGCAGCACCATTCCCAGCTATGCCAAGCTCCCCAGACAAGAGCTGGCACTTGCGGAAACTGCTCAGCGCGCCACTCCCTGGGTGCACAGTTTCACTGCTGCATCCTCAGAGACACTCAACAGTGGGAGCGAACAGATGCAAAGATTTTGCCAAGGCTTTAAGTGCCACTGTTTGTGCTCAGAGCAGGCCTGAGAAGCACAGATCTAGACAAATAGAGCATGCAGCTCCATCTCGGTTTGTCCAACATTCAGCATCACTCCCTGAGCTCCCAAGGCTTAGTGATCCTTGGTCTACGAGGCAAATGACACACCAAGCGCAGCTAATGGGCGGCTTTCATTTACAGAAAGGCAATGATTCAGCAATGCTGTAGCCATTAGCAGCCATAATTCATAGGAAACACTGGGCTCAAAGGGACACATGGCAGCAAGCTTACCATAACTCCTGACAAGTTTGCTGGCCGGTTGTTGAAGGCTGCCAAACAGATCCCACAGGCTCTCAGACTATTTATGCCACAGGCTTCCAAGCCTTATCGTTTGGCTTTTCCTCATATATAACACAATGAAATTTAAGCTTCTTGCACAAGGAATATAGAGAACAGATTACTGCCTTGAAGCCTATTATTGCACCTCCTATCATCCTTCTTTAGGGTAAGCATCGTGAGGTCAGTCTCTTCAGTCAATCCCACCTTTTTCCTTAAAGCACAGTGCCCGAAAACCAGCCATGGTAACTAAGCTCAGGTCTCACCAGCAGCGAGATGTGGAAGGATGATGTCAGGTGTCCTGCAGGCAGCACAGCCAGCATGAAGGCTGTTTCTCACAACAGTGAATTTTGATTTCTGTGAAAACACTGTTCAACAGCATTGCTGACTCATGTTCAACTTGTGACACACTATAAATCCAGATCCTTTTTCGCGAGCTTCCTGCATAAATCCAAGTGACTGTTCCCACATTTGTCTCTAATGAGTCACATCCATTTTTTCTTTTAAGATTATTTTTCTGATGTGACCTCTGATGTGTATACAGTCCTCCCCAGCTTCATGTCATATACAAGCTTAGTAACTACACTTCCTATTGCATCATCTTATTCATTAACAAAAACACCCAACAAAACCGGAGTCAGGACAGACCTTTTCCAAGCTGCACTCAATACATTATCTGATACATTTCCTGAAATAAACACTGATAACTAATCTCTGATCACAGTTACACAGCCAGCTTCACATCTAACACCAACAGTCCCACTGCGAGACACTGAAGTCAAGATTTGTAACAGCTTCTCCAGTATCCACAAAGGATACTATTCTGCTGCAGAGTGAATTAGGTTGGTTTGACAAATCTGCAATACCAAGCCACGCTGACCCTAGTACAGACGCAAGTTAGTTATGAAATTATGCTAGAAATTTGGGGGGGCTTGCGGCCAAAGTAAGGTGTCTCAGCCCAAACCAGCTCAGTACTCTGAAGTCTACCTGGGACAGCAGAGATGCTCCAGCCCACCACGCTGCCCTGCTGCGCAGAGATGCCGCCCGATCGATCCTCCCATCTCTGGCCTTTCCACAGCAAGCAGAGGAGGGCTGTATCAGCAGGTTTACCATCACTGCTTTGGAATAAACACTGGGGGCACCCTTTTTTCAAGGAAAGGGATGAATTAATTACACAACAAGTCGAAACCTGAGTTCAACCATCCAGTCGCTCCACCTGCAGAATCACCACCAACTCCAACAGGAGTTGCAGGCAGAAAAGAAGCCAGGTGTTACAAGCCTTGTGGGCAGGTATTTGCAATTCTGCTCATAATTTCTATGCAAGTAATTTGTGAATTAGAAAAAAACACATGACTTTTAATAATGAAAAGTAGTGTTGTCAAGCTACTTTTAAGGTTTTATACTCTTTCCCATTTTCACAGGAAAAGCCAAACTCACAGCAAATTCCCTGGAATACTGCAGTGAGGTCCTCACAAATCTCTCCCCATTTTAGCATAATACAGGAACATGCAGCTTTTCACATCCTGTGTTCATCCTATTTTCACATCCTAAGCACACAAATATGCACTGCAGGAAACATGAATGTCTATGTGCATGCAGGATCAGGGCTGAGTTTTTAGAAATGGAGATAGTTTGCTAAATCCTGATAAACAGAATGTCTTATACTCCTAAGGACTACTCACCAGGATGCTGACACTCATTATTTCATATAAAATTGGGTAATGTTTCCATTTCTTATCCAATAATGAATAAACAACTTTACAAAATGAAAGCCAAATATAAAGTCTTAGAGACTGCAAGGGCTAGATATAGACTAAATGTGACATTTGAAGATCAGCAGTGAACTCCAACTCCTGGACAGCGCTAGTGCCTCATAATTGCTTATCTCACATGCAGACATCTCCTCCTCACTCGAAAAATAGTGTCTAACACCATTGCCCTCCTAAGTCACCTTCTCTCTTGCCTTGACTTCTTGCCTAAGCCATGCCTTTAGTACTAACTGAAAACAGGGGCAGCACAAGATTAGCTAATAACTCCAGTTCCCAGCAGAGAGACAGAGATGGCAACGAGAGACTCAACACAAATGAAATTGGTTTGGGTCACGTCTGCATCACAGCATTATTTCTCTTAGGAATCTGGTTTTCCTTCTCTGCCCAACAGGAATTTGGGTCCGGCATGCAGCCCCCTATTTAGGGGCAGGAAGGCATCTTGGCTCTGGAGCCCCTGAACCCAGCCTGCCCTGGGGGTCACCGGGGCACCTGAGCCCTATCGCAGGAAGGCAAGCACCTCTGAATCTGTTCAGTGCGTTAACCTTATTTTAGGAGCTCCTTTCGGATTGTTACTTGCATGGAAATCGTTGTGCTCCCTTGTCATCGGCGAGACTCTTCGCTGTTCTGATGTTTTTCCCCCTTTGTTCTCTTTGTTTCAGCGAGTTAAGCTTATCTTTTGCTTTTGTTTCCCTACAGTAGTAAAACTCTATTATGATGCTTGGCAGACAATTTAAGCTACTGTGACAATCATCTTTGAAAAGGGAATCTGCTTTCATAAACCCTTTCTACACGACTAAATATTCATTTCTGAGCTAGAGGCGGGCAGAGCTTCTACCCTCCTCACCATCTAGCTCAAGGTTTTAAAGCTACTTCGAAACAAAAAAAAGGAGCAGCAGCTGTTTGCACAGGAACGGTTTCTGTACGACGTGCGCAGCACCCCCCTCGGCAATGCTTCAGCTCAAAGATTTCTTCGCACTCCCTCGCCTCCCCCCACTCCTCAAAAAAGGGTATAGCAATACAAGAAGATACAAATCTGCAAGGTCCACTCCATGCTTAGCTCCCAATGTACAGTACAGCTTCCGTCCCTCTCACAAGCACAGCTTAGAACAGGCACCAGGAGGATTTCTTGTTGTTGCATATTTTTTTTTAATAAATAAATAATACATTGGGTTTTTTTTTTTTTTAATTTTCCCTTCACGTTTTGCACCTTACTGGTTCACATTTTTTAAGCTTTTCTTTACAATTATGAGGACCAAGGGATCAATTTCTACTAAAAAAAAACCCACACACAAATACAAAGAAAGAAAAAACAAACAAGCTTCTCACATAATCCCACATCTCTGGGAACCTGGGCTTTCAGGGAAGCACTGCTGTAGGATTCTGATTAAATATCACAAGAATTGGCACAACCAATAAAAAGAGAGTCAAATCGCAGTAGGTTATTAAACCCTGCAACAGCTCCCTGCACATTCCTCTGTCCTGTTCGTCTCCGATGACTTGTTCCGCGCTAGCGCATGGGAAAAGCGCTGTGTAGCGTCGTAAGCACCACGCCAGGGACCTCCCAGGAGCATATGCTACACTCCTGGCATCAGGGGCAGCCCAAACTTGTCTCCAGGACTTAGAAAGAAGCAGCAGCATGGGGTAAATAAAAACGAATACAGACCCCGCGTAGGATTGGTTGGATGCACAGGGATGCAGGGAGGGCAGAAGTGTGCCGAGTCCCCACTGATAGCTTCTCCTGGGAAGGATGGGAAACTTTTTCCTGCTGCACACAGCTGGCTGTTGGCACACTAGGCCTCTCTCAATCCGACAGGCAATTTGGGCAACACCAATCAGATGGACAAAAAGGAGAGAAACAACTATTAGTGATGGCTTTTTTTTTTAAAAAAAAACCAACAACAACAGAGACTTAAGTGACCAGACAAACACATGCCAGAGTGCAGAGGGGGGAGAGAAAGGTTCTTTAGAGTCCCACACAGTCTAATTTAGGAGACATACTAATTTAAAGAAATAAAAAGTTTAGGCTAACCCTACATAAAAAAAAAAAAAGCACCATTAAAAACAAACACTTCATTATACAGCTCCCAAGAATTCCTCACCATGGAGGGGGACAGTCCACCTTGAAATATTAAATTACCAGTTAAAAACGCAAAGGAGAATTGGTTTTTTTCCCCATTAGCAGTATTATATACTTCTCCACTAATTTTTGTTTTACCAGTTTTCTACCAGTTATTTCCTTAATAAATGCAAACACATACTACAAATCGAAAGCTCAAGCATGCTGCCCAGGACCAGAAATCCACCAGGCCGAGCTGCGTGTGGCCAGAGCCACCCTTCCTGAGGGGCTATTAACTTACTTCAAAAGGAAAGGCAACAGGTGAGGGTGTTGGTGGGAAGAAGGTACAGGAGGACCATGGTCATGCAGGCACGTTCATGAGGTAGGTAGGTATGTACGTGCTCAGTTTAAGTCAACGAGGCAGATATGGGGTCTCCCCTCTCAAAGATATAAAATAAAGGAAGGCTGATAGGTATCAGCAGTCCTGCAGCACTTGTATTTACTCATTGTGGGCCAACAGACCCCCAGGGGAGCACGGACTCAAGCAGGTCCTTCCCTCCCCCCCCCCAAGAAGGGAGGGTTGGCGAGGAAGAGAACTAAGGACTTGTTGAAGCGCTTGGCAATGTTGGCTGGAGGTTAAGATTTGACAGCTGATGGATTAGAAAGGGCAGAGTTGCGGTCACTAAAAAACCCCAACCTCCACAAGTGTTGTTACAACACCGTCACCAGCAACTGCTTCTGCAAAAAGCCAGCTCCATAATTATAGTGGAGGATAAAATCCACTCTGCCCAATTTTACCGAGCTGTTTAATAAGACTTCAGTAGAAGTCACTGGACTGTGCACACTGATTACTCAAAACCCCAGTACCTTTAAGTTTCCACATGTTTATTCTGCCATTTTTTCTCCCTGGAATGAGTATTATCCTGACTTAAAGGTTTGATGTGAAATCAAACAGCATGTTGTTTGGCTCTGCTTTCGTCTTCTTTTTCAGACTGCTATTTCTCAAAAAGCCATTTCAAAACACAAATATACCAAGGCATCTAAATACAACTGACCCTACTTGGACATAAGTTCTCCTCACATCTGTCATCTCTCCCTCAGATCTTTTTAAATTGCACCTACTGGGTAATAAACTATGCTCTCCCGCTGTACAAAGGCGCCTCTGCTTTCTTCCCCCAGTTTGGCAAAGGGATGAGCCATAAGCTGCACACAGACTATCTGCTGAGCGTATGCTATGCAATCACTCGGGCAAACGGCTGGTTTAGTCAGACTCAAAATTATGTTAATAAATTCCCTTCAAAAAGCCCCCTCGGTGTCGTGATTTTCTAGGATAACTCTAAACACCAAAGCAAAGTGCTCGCAACCAGAAGCACAAGCCCTCTAAAGCTCCTGGCCGAGGGAGAAATTAGCACCTGGAAGCACCCTTGGCTTCAGCACCGATGGTGCCACGGGACGTGCGAAGCCTTCAGTGAGAAGTGCCAGATCTGTGCACCAGGCAAGGACCTGAGCAAAGCCAAGTCTGCATTTTCCAGACGACCCAAGCTTCTCAGCAACTAGCTTTCCCCATGGTTTTAACATATTAACATCCAAAGCATCAAAACGATACACAAAAACACGTGCCTTCTGTTGTCCACCAGAGACCTCCTGAAGCAGTAAGGCGTCAACTTAAAGAAAAACAACGACGCAAACCCGGGAGCATCAGAACACGCTGTTGCCTGCAGAAAGCTGCTCCTGATGCACTGGGCTATCAAACATTAACACAAAACTGGGACAAAACTGAACTGCAGTGCTGAATTGCCCATTCTCGCTCTATCACTAGACATTTCATAGCCCAGTTCCCCCACTGACACAGAACTGAGCCAACAGCTCCAAGGCTTTTATCAGAGATGAGAAAGTTAAGCTTTCTTATTTGCAGAGCCACTTTATCAATTGATTTGTGAGACTGCGCCATATACTGCTGAATATTAATATAACACCTCAAAAATGTTTCTGTAATACTTTCAATTTGTCATATAATAGAGTGCTAAGTGCATGCAAATGCAGTCTCAGTGAAGTATTCTTATTGCTTACTAGTACTCTGTGCCAAACAAGTTTTCCTACAACCACTGACATAATCATGCTCCATGCTTTTGCTAAAATAATCTAATAAAAATTTTACCAGTTTTTCCACTGTTTTTTCTTCAAATTCACACTGTTTGAATGCTAGCTGCTCAGCACTTACAGATGCTCAAGTTCTTGATTAAGCTCCCTTAATAAATTTATTAAGGTCAAGCAACTCTGTCAAGCACCCAGAAAAAGAGCTGAGAACAGAAATCCAGTGCTTCCAGCTTCCATTGCAGTGCCTTACCAGTTACGCTGCGAAGAACTCTCAAGGTTTTTCAACAAACTGCCTCCCAAACTGGCTACTCATAGGCTAGCCTTGGTTACTAACAGGTGATCTAAGGTGGTAAGAGACAATCAGTGTTCCAGGTTACTTTTCTGGAGGATGATCAAAAACGAAAATATAGGGAAGGGGAAAAAACAAAACTAAAAAAAACAAAGAAAAAAAACAACAACACATACTCCTTTCCTTTACCAAGGCAGCTGCTTAGGCTCTATGCAAGTGTGTTATTAGGATTCTAGTTTTGGCTGAAGACAAGGTTTAATTTGGGATTAGGGAATAGCTAGCAAAAAACAAAACAAAACAAAACCCCCACCACACTCTTCCATCTTACTCAAACCAACTGAATTACAGGTTTGGGGGGGCGGAGGGGGGAGTGGCAGCGGTGCCTGGGAGGGGGCTAATCTATTCAAGACTTTCTATTAGTTTCAGCCAAGAAAAACAGATTGTCTTTAGAAGAAAAAAAAAAAAGTTTCCTCCAAATTTTTTTGATCTAACAGAGATATGCATTGTATTGGCATCTTATTTCAGTGATTGATGCATCTGAACGACTGATTTCAATTCAAAGGCATGCAGACAGAATAATAAGCTTGCTGGTACATTTTATTGCTTCCTGCGGCACTTGCCGGTGAGATGACTGCCAAGCGTCCTTGTTCATGGAGGTGCACACTTACTGGCTGCTAGCTATCAGTATGGTCTACGTGCACCTCCATTAAACAAGAATAATTAAGAGGCAGTAAGATAACAGGCTTCAATTTGGGATGTCCAAGAGTAAGCATAGTGAAAAGCAGAAGCCTCTACCCTACTGTCCAATGGAGAACAATTATGATTGGCAAAGACAGGCAATTTTCTTATACAACCAAGATATTCTTCCGAGACAAAAAGCCCTGTGACCTAATCACTGTGCTCCTGCCGTGTGCTCTTTCATCAGGTACCTCTGGCCTTGATAAAAGAGCCAAGTTAAAGGAAAAAATAAATAAATAAATAAAAAGCCTTTGTTCTGATGCTTCTTCTCTGAAGTCTTTTGTTCATACTGTAAATTAACGGTTCTGTACTAGCCAGAAGCGGTTGCTTGACAAATGACAGACATTAAAACATACCTACACGCTAGAACAACATAAAGCAATAACATTAATTAATTATACTTTCACATGAGCTAAGAATACAAAACAAAAGAAGAAGATTAGCCACTCCTTTTAGACCTAGTTCCTTTCATTTCCCTCTCATTTCTTGTACTTCAGAAAGAAACAGGACATGGCAAAGAAATTCATGGGTGCAATGTCATTTGACCCTGCACCGGTTCTTCCAGAATATCAGTGGCTCCAAGCCATGAATTAAGCAACATGACTCAAATTATCATACACAGTGCACTATATTTCTGATGTCGTTGGAGAAAAGTGTTTGGAAGGTTTTGGCACCTTCCAGTCTTACGGGGTTTTGCTCTAGAACTTCCCTGTTCTTATAGGCTTTTATGTAGAAGAGAACAAGGTCTTAGATAGCCACGTAAGTCTTGCTGCATAAGCTGATGAGGTCCAAAATGGTCCTTTACAGAATTAAACTCATGCTTCCTCCGCCCTCCAAGAACTACACTGACAAAAATGCAGTTTTAAAGCAACAGAAATCGTGTATGGGCTCAATGCAAGTGTAAGTAAGCAATCAAAACTTTCCCCTGGAGACCACCAGGTTTAACCCTTGTTCCTGGCAGGTTTGGAGAACGGGATCGCCTGTTCACCACGCGAGTGCCCGTATGCTCCTAAACAACAGGATATTCCAAGGGCAGGCTGTCACATCAAAGCTATTCCACTTTGCCTAACAAGTACTTGCAAGAGCATGTGCTGGACTGCTAGTGCCATCCTGTTTCCCTGCTGCTGGTTAACTACCCTAAGCATCAGCATATGGAGTAATTCTTGTTTGCTCACTATGTTTGCTCACTTGTTCTCAATTAATTCTTAGCAAATATTTGTATAAAATATTCCAATATTCATTGAATTGGGGTGGGGGGACAGGGGAAATCCTTAATTGCCTGATGTTTAGAGAATTTTCCAGGGGCATAAAAGAGGAAAAGGAACCTGAGTTCCAGGTTCTGCTAAAATGAGTATTTAAGCAGAGTAAAACAGCTTCAGCGGAAAACAACTAACAAAAGAACTAATCTGGAAGAGCAGAAGACACATTTGATATGCTTGTAAATAGTTCATGTTACTGGAACATTATTGTGTCAGTCTAAGTTTCCCATGGATGTACTACCTTACATCAGCTTGATTCAGGAAAGTTGAAGATTTCGTTCCAATAAATAATAATAATAAAAAAAAGGCACCTGTCAAAATACAAAACATTTCTTGTCCCTTTGACATTTTAGGAGACCGGGAAGACATGCATAACCCAGATAGAAATCATGCTAAATCATCACAGCTAGTGAAATCTGCTGAAGCTAAAATGCTATCCCATACAGCCTTTCCACCAGACCATATAACTGGGTCCTGCAGTAACAACATAAATGAAACGAGAGCTGAGCAAGAGGGCAAGTTTAGTGCCCAAGCTGCTCTGCAGGGCCATCTTTCATAAGAAATGAGACACCCTTCAAAGCTCCTGATTTTGCCAGGAGGGAAAAAGGTGGCAGGGACAAGTCACATGCACTTGCCCTCCTCCCCACCACCAAATGCCATCTTGGCTAGAAAAACAGATCACCTGAAAGACAAAATTGGGTACTTAAATGATAGTGTGATGAGGCTACTGCTTGTTATATTTAAAAAATAGAACACATGTCTGTATGACAACCAGTGATACTGAAATGAAACTGGATAGACTATTTCAAAACAGTGTCTGGGGGTTTTATAAACTAAGTAACCACATTTAACAGTAATAACCATTAGGAAGATGGAAGACAGTCTTGACAGCTCCTCCCAAATTTGCTTAGTTACCCGTGGCACCATACAGAAGACCAAACACAAACTACAACGCCACCAACAGAATAATAAAGAGAACTAGAGGAACAGTTAAATATTTTGAAGAACAGAGCTCAATTATTTGGCTTGCCAATTGATGTAGGAAAGGGGGAAACTTCCTTATGTACTTCTACTTCCAAATTAAGGCCAAGCTGCACTTGGCATTTGCTTTTCCTTTCCAACACTGCTTGTGGCGTAGCTGCTCACCACTCCATGAGCTCTCGAGGCAGCTGAACCTTCTGCATGGGGAGGCAGAACTGCTCAGATGGACAGAGCTGAGCCAGCCACGAGACCCCCTGGCTCACCTTGGGCAAACAAAGCAGAACAGTGCTTACAAGGGTCTAAAAGCACTTCTTCAGGCACGGTCCTCCCTTTTCCCACCCCTACACATGCATAACTCAGAAATTACTCAGCAGCTTGGGCACTGGATTCAGCTCTCACCAGCAGAGAGAAACTTAAGCATCTTAAATAAAGGACATTTAGGATGAACTGAAGAAACCTTACACAAAGCAGACATCAACCTGCAGTCAAAAAGTGAAATGGAAGATTCTCTCTCCTGCAGGTACTAGGAATCGCATTAGTGTACGTGCACTTCATTTTCTTTTTATACCCCAATCACAACAGGTACATCGCCAGAGCCACGTTCAGAAAGCGCTCCACATGCCCACCGCACGCCAGCTGCTGGAGCTCACAGCTCTTACACTCGAATCGTTGGGAGCAGCTGCACTTGGTGCCCTCCCAACTCACAGCCTCTCCGGTTCATGCAGCAAAAGACTCTTCTAAAAGAGCAAGTCACCAGCATTGCAAGTCACTGCAGACACGAGGGTGGGTTTGCACTTGCTATGAGCAGACAGCAAGACCTCAATCCAGGTACATATTTAGAGGAAAACCAAAGATATGCAAAATCTAGCAGAGACAAGTTTAGTATCTCTTATTTGCAGCCTCCAGACCCTTGTTATTCTATTAGGTGAACGCATCCATTAATGTTTCATTGAACAGTCATCGGTGCCCCAAGGAAGTCTTTGAGAAAACATTCTATTTAGAGACAAGCCTGTTAATGTGTCATCCACAATATGTCTCTCTCACTTCTGGGGAAATTTGCATCAAAACCGGATTGTTATTGCGCTGAAGTTTTGGTGCTCCTCTTGCTCACGCCTCGCTGGAAGTGGCAGGTACCCCCCCTGCGGGATCAGCCCTGCGAGCCTTCCCGCCCCGAGCACCCACCAAAACATCTACGGGAGTTTTAGGTGCATTCCCAGTGCGGTTTCAGCTTGCGCTCCTGAAAGCCCAGCTTGAGTAACAGGGAAGCTCCCATGCCAAAGGAAACAGATGCTATAAAAGCCAATAAAAAACAAATAAACATAAATAAATAACATTTTGTCACCACTATTGAAGGTTTGCAACTACAGCTATTCAATAGGAGCAGATAAATTTCTAACAAGAGAGAGGGAGGAGAAAAAAAAAACAACACAGCACTAACACAAAACACATCCAATGAAATAGGAAAGGCAGATAAAATGCCAGCCCAGACAAGGAGGTAACAAACTGCCATTTAAAGCTATTATTTCCCATGTATGTGATTTCTCTGCTACTGCGTGCTGCCACACCTAATTAGAGCTCCAGCTTCACGGGGAAGAGGAGGAAAGCAGGAAGAGGATTTAAGGGGAGTTCAGTTACTAGGACAGTGATAATTTACCTAAGCACGGTGGGTCAGCACTAACAGGAAGCTTCTGGGCTTATTTCATTATGTTGCTATCTCATTTCCACCGTTATCTGTTCATTTCTCTGCCTTTTGAAAGGCATACATTTACAACAGAAAGACTCACAGAAGGGTTTATTGTTTAAGACTTCATAGGAAGCAGACTGATCGGCAGCGTCAGTGCAGCTGCCTCGCATGCAGCATCGCATCCTAAAAATCCTTATGACATTTCTCTTTAGACATGAATCAGCAGACTAACAGATGTCTCATTCACACCATGTTTGAGTTTCAGTTTTGCTAATGAAATTAATTTAGGGCCAAATTGCATCTCGAGTCACACACAGAACTCTTGTTGACTTGCGTGTCAGCCAAATTCGTGTACGGGAGAATGGAAATTTGACCTTAATTTTAATTTGATCTTTGTAACAGATTGCTAATTTGGAGAGACAGATTGTGGTGTCCCTTACTTGTGTTACATAGTACCTTACATCACAAATAATCCCACTGAACCCAGCAAAAAGATTTCCTCGGGATGATACAGCTCTAGGTGGGTGAAGATTTCACAGCCTGGCCATTAAACGTGCAGACCGCTCCTGCCTCCCAAGAGACAGGTCCTGGGAAGACACACTGTGCCGCTGCTCCATCGCGCCGCGCTCCATCCCTCTTAGGAAGGGAGACGACCAAGCCGCAGGGAGGCTTGCTCCTCCCCGCAGGTTGCCCACGCAGCCCTTGGCAGGCAGGCCAGATCCGTGCAGCCCCATTAGCCAAGCTGGGCTTATTTGCTTAGGCCAGTAATACGCTGCATTAATGGCATGTTCATGGCTACCTGTCACAGCTCAGAGCGCAGCCACATCTGCTTGAAGCGTAGCACAAATTCACGTCTGCCTACAAAAACTCTCAGGCCCTGACTGAAATCATTTCTGGAAGCAGAGCAAAAACAAACAGAACAAAACAAACAAACAAACAAAATACACCTTGAATTTTCTCACAGGGATGACTGAATCATGCCCTGATCATGTCCACTAGTGAGTAAATAAAAAAGGTAGCTTAGAATAATCATGTGTCATAACATTGGTGTAACATCCAGTATAACATTCCCTTCTCCTCAAGTATCTCCCATAGCTTGGTAGAAGGGAAACTTCTGCGCAAGTGACACTGTGTTAAAAACCTGTAGACAGAATATGTGACAGTTCCCACATGACTTACTCCAGAACCCCAAATTACATTAGTTCTCACAGCGTTCCAGGAACACATCCACACTTGGAAGTCCCATACTGTCTCCAGCAGTGATAGACATTTATTTGGAATCAGGAGGAGATGTGTTTTCACTTTTTTTGTTGTTTTTTTTTTTAAACCAAATTTACTTCACAGTTAACTCTAAGAACCTAATCGTACAAAAAGCTGGTCACATTCCAACAAAATGAAAAAAAAAAATTCCCTAGGCAGGATGCAACAAGAGCTGAAGACAGTTTCTGAGAAAAAACAACAACGGCCATAATTAGTGATATGGCTGAAGATAATAAGTAGTTGAAGTACAAGGTCAGCGAACTCCATGCATTCAGCATCTAATCCTCTAACGTTCTCAGGAATCTCAGCAGTTCTTTTTGCTTGAGGCTGGCAACCAGATGTTATTTCTATACTTTCCTAGTAAGCCTACTCTTCCGGTGTTTCCTTCCAATCTAGCTAAAGGCCAATGTTTACTTGGAGAAGAGATATCCATCTCCTGTTTTGGCAAACTGTATAAAAACCTCTACCAAAAATCTAATACTGATATTAGTAACATTCAGAAGGGGACTCTTGATTCACATATTCATCAGCCTAGGCTGACTCACTAGCATTAGTCCAGCTGCATTCAGTTATTCTCTCCCGCAAAGATCACTGAGCCATGTTACCGCTCCTTTTCCACCAAAATGGAGAGTATATAATATTCTGAGGTTGAATTCAACTATGACATTATGATAGACAGCCAAAAGCCAATGGCACCCTGAATTTGTGGTGGGTTATCCATTTCATGAGCAGATCCATTTCTGCTACGATTGTATAGTTAAAGATGCAGAACATATTGTGTGGCATTTGTCTTCCAGTTACTTTGTCAGACTATTTCTCTAAGCATATGTTTTTTACCATTTTAGAAAATTATTCATGATGCCTCTTCACAAGCTGGGAACCTGTGCTTGGGTAGCCTATAGCCTGCACTACTACAACATACAATTTAGGAATACCAAGCCAGAGGAAGAAAAACACAAAAGAAATCCCAAGAACAAACGTCTGAACAGGCAGTCTGGCACACTAACAAACAGCTACAGATTCTCTTATGTGCCCAGTTTTCCTGGCATTTTTTCCCTCATTTGCACTCCTCCTTCCCCAATCTCTTTCCTATACTATAACCTTCACTTTGGTTTCCTGTCCTATTTCCCATTACATTTTGAATTGTTGCATTTATATTTAAAAACTGTCTCAAATGCTTCCAACATATTGTAATAACCACTTAATAATTTAGGAGCCAGTCAGAGCATAAGGTGCGCCTCTACCAGATCCTCAGCAACTCCTCGACAGAAGGTCAAGACTTCGGAGGATTTGAGCAGCTAGTGTCTCAAAGTTTCCTTTCGGCCTTTCTCCTTGGCCTGCGTTGTTAGTTCAGAAGTGGGGCGAGATTTGTCTTTGCAAGTGTACTTTAAATTATAGGAAAAAGCTTTGTTCAACTGGAAAGTTTAAGCAAAGGGAAAGTTGAGAGCAGTGTTATTTTCTCAGCTGCACCTGCGCAAACTCAACAGCACATGTCAAGATGTTAGCTGATATTGCCTGCCCACAACTTGCTTGGACTTCACACAGCACCTCAGACATTATGCACACATCACATTAAGCAAACTACAAACATATTTTGTTTGAACAAATATACAGTTACACATGTAACTGTAAATGTCTATATAAAGTACATAATACATGTTCCAGTATTTGCAGGAGAATACTATAAGTGTTTGCACTGAAGTCTGAGTTCTGTCTAAACCAGTGAAAGGTGTTTCTCTTCAGGAATCCCAAGAGAAGCAAAGCATAAATTTTAGAGGTTAGACAGTTTTAGCAGCATTAGAAGTGGAGAGAAAAAGGAAAAAAAAAACCCACAACCCCTCCCCCCCCCCAAACCAACCAAACAACATTAGGGGAAATTTTAACAAGTGACTTATCTGAAACATAAGTCCTTGCATGAGCTGCACAGAACCTTCAGCCATGTCCATCCCACGATGGATGTCTAACATCTTGAGCAGACTCTTTGGGACTCCATGAGCTTCAAACTAAAAGCTTTCATTTGGGTGGAAGGGTGCTTTAATTACAGAGCAAATAGCTCACTAACTCCTGAATTTAATTTGTTCACTCAAGCTTAAATAGCTCACTACGACAGGGCAACATGGATGCATGAAACATGTATGACAGAAAAGTTTTTGCCACATTATGCAACAAAATTAATTACTTCTCTCACTTTCTTTTTAAATATGTACTTAACATATGTAGTAATTACTACACCTACAGTACCTCACACCAACGATTGCTGTTCAGAGCAGCTGCATGCAAGTTTGACCTTTACCATCAAAAAGAGCACAGTCTCCTGGAAGATGGATTCTTCTTAAAATATACAGATACTGTTGTTTCAGAGAGGTATTCATGGGAGGAGAGAAATGGTCGTGGTTGCAGTAGACTGCTAATCCCCACTGGGAAGAGCTGCATATTATGCTGCAGAATCTACCCAAAATAGCAAGCACAGTTATATGGCTCTAGCAAGTGTTATTAGGTTTGGTTATACGAGACCCAGCTGTGTCAGTTTGGGTCTTCACGTTGTTTTGTATGTATAAAGAACAACAGTTTATATAAAGACCCAAGGACCGTTAGCCACACTTCTTTCCCAGACTGATGGCATGAAACACCTCCCCGCTCTACAAGGCATCCATAATGCATGACCAGGCTATAAAAGCCAGAACAGACATTGCTACATTATAAGCTCTAAGCCATAATACACCAGACTTGTCTGTGCAGTCCAATGCATACCCTGTGAACAGTTTCAAAAAACTTCTCCAACAAAAATTCAGTTTTCATTTATAGCTTAATTTTATTAACAAATTGTGATTTACTGTATCTGCCTGTCAAACAGCCTACGCTACTTCCTTTCAAATGTTATAGGAACCAAAATACAAGTTTCTAATTAACTTTGTCATAGGAATAAGAGCTGTTTTAAAACTTCTCTCTTCAAAGTACTGAGATTTACAGTAATAAATATCCCTTCAGAAGTAGGCCAGTTTGAATTTAATATGCACCAAATAAATATTCCCTCAATTAGATGTGTGCAAGTAAAAAGCTTTATGTTATAGCTTATAGCAATTTCAGATGAAGAGCTTGTGTGGTGGAGTGAATCCAGCTAAGAAATGATTGCAGTAGTGCAACATATTTTTAGCACAGGATAGCACTCATCTCAAAAATAATTCTGAGAATTTTTGGCGATTTTTAGATCACACGAAGTTGAGCAAGACTACTATGTTTAACTGCCTTCACAAGTTTCTTTTCAAAAAATAGTATGCCAAAATTAAGGGTCCTTGTAATGAATTGTGTGACTTCGTCTGGCAGAAATGCGCCCTTTTCCTTTTATGTAGAAGCCATCATTTAAGTTGTACTATTAGCCACAAGACTAACAAAAGAGAAAAATCACCTGTTGCAGCGATAACACTGCCACATTATCACTACTTTGATATTTCCAACAAGATTTCTACTCAGTTTGACTGAAATCTAAGCCTATCTTCATGACTAATGAGGAGTCCTGTTGTTATTTACTATTGCAGAACAGCCCTACTAGAAACTGATTAAAAGGTGGCAATTAAAAAAAGAAAACAAGTGCAAGTTCAAAGAATACTTGCAAAAACAAAACCAAAAAATCTAAGAGACATATGTATAATCCACAACCAAATGAGACCTTGCACAGATCAGTCCTCCTGAAATTCCCCTCGGCAGTACATATTAGAACTACCCAGACTGTCCACAGTAAAACAGTAGTATGTCAGATACCACTTGGGGTAAGTTTGCTCCTAGCAAGGATTACAAACAGTATCTTTGTCTGAAGCATTGGTGGCTCTATGAATATGAAAACACTTGTTCAAGGGGTTACACAGTCCCTACTGTGCATATATCCAAAGACTATCAAGACTGCAATTATTTAGGGTAAGTGCAGGTATCAATACAGTGACAGCATGGCTAGTCTGGGCAGGCCACATTACAGACCACTGATTTAAACAACGGTTCCTCTGAGTCTTTTCAATGCAACCACAAGCATTGCCAATCCCAAGTTGGAGAAAATATCTATGTCAGGAGAAAAGCAGTGCCAGAATCCTCCAAAGACCCACAACGGTCTCTTCTAGAGCACGGAATTATTCAAAAGAGCAGCAACTATTCCTTCAAGTGGTAACAGTCAGTACTAGGCTTGCTAACTTCAGCAAAGAGATACTGACTTTCACACGAGGGGAGACTGGGCAGAGCTCAGCCAGCACAGCCTTTGACAGACAGCTGCTACTGGGAGTGACTGCGCAGCTATTCCCAGCCAATGCCTTAACTGCTGTGGGAGATGGAAAACATCTGGACAGACTTGACTGATCAAAAGGACAGGGGAAAACATATTGTACCTCTTTTTTTTCCATTCTTGTTCTCAAAGATCCATTATGCCAGCCCAGATGACCTTCTCCATGCAAGAGCTAGCACCAATCTTGGATGTTGAAAATGCAGCAGAGACAATGCAAACTGCAACTGGTTATCTGCAAATGTGTGTTGTGGATTGTCAAAGCATCTCTTCATTTTTGTCTTGATTCTGCTCTCAAAGCAATCCCATGAAGCCTTAAAAATAATTAGTGCTGTATGTGCTGGAGTATGACATCAAAGGAGTCCTAGTATTCTGTGTTTCCCCTAAGACAGTTTGTAAAGAACTATGGTTCTGTAAACTAGCAATAGAGAGAAGAAAAAAATATACTTGTCTACAGAGTTAACTGTAAAAAAATTGAGGAGTAAAGTCAGCTAGTATTCTTGGGTCCTGCATTACGACTGGGAACAAGTTTGTAAGTGGGACTGCAGGGCCTGTAATTCTCAGTTGAACTCTAGCAGATACTCTATTTATCTTTGGCAGGGGCGATTGCTATCAAAGTCACCCCAAATTTACAGAGGTATCACTGTTAGTCAAACACCTGTAAAGGATACAGCTATCAGTATTGACTCTTACCTCCAAAAGATCAAATTTGTTCTTCCTGTAACATCTTCCCAAATTCATAGTTAATGTTTTTCCTTCAAACATAAAGAAACTTTCTGACACAGCATCAAATGCTGGACTCCAGCATGTCACTGGGGGAGCTGAAATAAAGATGACAAGTGGCTTTGACATTACGTTGGACCAAAAGTTCTGGGTAGAGGCAGGAGATGAATTTCTGGCAATGCTTTTCAGTCTCTTCACAGCCCTTTGTTCTGGAGGATCATTGCCTGTTATTAGCCTAATTCAAGAAATTCAGCTTTGTCTCATTTACTTTTAAATGATTTAGGATTCATCTTATAAATGAAGTATAGTCTGCTGTGATTCAGAGCTGCAAGTCTACTTCTATGACAGTAAGAAAGATATGACACGAAGTTCAATCTTAGGCCTGCTCATAGCTTCACTTTTCGTCAATTATTTACCATCTGTTCACAGTACTGTCTATTTAGATGAAAATGATTCAGCCAGCCATGCCAGGAGTTACAACTGGAGAAGTTGTACCAAAAAGTCAGACTGATTTCCACTTCAAGTATTATTGCTTCGCGGGTGCTGCCAGCGAATATACACACTAGGCATTTTCCAAACGCTTTTCTGAACCTTGATTCAGGGAAGAGTCGGCAATCTGTATACCTGTCAGCTCGGTTCACTGAACAGCGCAGTGCAAGGAGGTCTTCAGGAGGGACTTACAAAGCAGACAGGGTAGAGACCTGCGCAAATGAGTACAGGGACGTCACAGATTAACATATAGGAAGCCACAAAGAAGAAGGTACAAAGATAGATCGTGAAACATCTGACAAGCAAGTAGCAGTGCAGAAGTGACAAGAGACCTTGGAAAGCCTGGGAAGCAAAGTTAAATGGAGAGGGTCAGAGTTATGTATAGCTTTTGAGAGTGACAAGAAGTATCCATCAGATAAGATAGCTGGATGAGAAGTTTACAGGGGATTTTTAAGGAGGGAATTTCATGGACAAGTAGGTTAGTGGAAGTGTTTTGGCTGGACCAATGGAAGTAATGGGTATGACTGAGAAGATGGATTTACTTTATATATAATTAATCAGAACAAGCTAGCACAGAAAAGCCTGAACAAAATAATAGGCTGCTCTTCAACTGGAGAGATGGAGGAAATTCAGAATAACCCGCCCGGTATGGTTCTGAGCCAAAGGAGAAATTGAGGCTTCTGCAACACTCCATTTGCACTGAGAAGGCATTTGTAAGGCATTTTACAGAGACAAGCTGAAACACACGATTGAATAGCAGAAGCTTAGCTGTGGACAGAGACACTTTTGCAAATCATCTACACAGAGATATGACAGCTGAGGCTACAGGCATTGATGAATTTACCTGAAGACCAAGATGAAGAGCAAAGGGGCCAAATCAGAGCCCTGAGGAACAGCCTCTTTCCCTCCAAAAATCCCTGAGGAAAGTACCTATTGAAAATGGCAGCATCTCATAGCAAGAGGAGTGTTAAGGACCAAACACTTGACCACTCAAAACAAGCCTAATACGATTTTTACCCCAGCGCATTCAGCTCAGCAAAATTAGATGCCTCGTATTGAACATAGGACTACAGATGTCCTTTCTGCCCCCTCCCCCCCAAAAAGCATGAAAACAGCTGACCTTTAAACAGTCAAAATACCCTTCCTCCTGGAGGCACTATCCAGCTTTATAAGGTGGTATCTCCCTTTCCTTTGCATAGTCGTTAGTATGTTACAACTAATCTCACTATTGCTAATCCCATGTAGGGAGCACAACAACAGCTCAGAGGCTGATAGCAGTAGATAGCACATATCCTCTCAAACACAGCATAATTTTCTCAGGGATTTAAGTTTATTTATTAATGTCCTTATGATATTTAGGACATGGCTACCCACATCTGCTGTATACTGTAGATTTGACTTGTGCTTACGTGTTTAAATTGTTGTTTTTACATTAAAGAAACATCTCATAGAAATGCTCCTTCGTCTACCAATTATTGAGCCCAACAACAGAGAACATTTCTAAGCAAAGGCACTTTAAGGACAGGAGTCCATACATTAGGGATAACAGTCATCACCACTGCCCCAGGTTTTCTGGGGGCAAAGAATTGTCCTAATGCAAGGAATCATTCCCACTCCAGAAATAAAAAGGAGATAGAAGCCTCCACAAGTTAGACAAGTTCTTAAAGAATTCTAAATTCCTATTCTCTAACACACACACACACACACTCTCTTAAAAATACCAACACAAGAATGCATCAGGAGTCTATACACACAAAAAAATTGACAAGCTGCAATTGCATAGAAAAATGGGACATGACACACTGCTGCATATTTTAAATTCATTGGGGACACTGAACAAATGACAAGATATAAGTAAGAACAAGGAATTGTCTTGGCAGAGAGCTAAAAAAGTCACCACCAGCAAGAAATTAAGCTCAAAGCCTCATGTTAATAATCACTGCCAGAAAAATGTAAAGAATAATCTTTCCCCACAGTTAAAAAAAGAATCTTGAAAGAAACAGTCAAAATACAGATACTTGAGAAAGTTCTTGGAGGAATTCGCCATGGGCAAGAATCAAGTACCATGTAAACAGAAAAGGTCAGTAAAAACCTGTGTATGTTGACAGTACTTCCTGAATAGGGGAGAATAAAGCTGGGGTATTAACTAAAATTATGCCTTGAGTTAGTGGCCTGTTGCCACCCAGATCCTATCAACTGAGCAGCAGAGAAGAAAGCTGGCTTGATATGAGATGCTGTTCTCATTTATAAAATGCTGATATCAGTACCAAAGTTAATAAAAATGAGCTATGGATGATGAGATCCAATTTTGCTTATGCAGTACCCAAGACATGCCAGGTTCATTCTCAAATCCAGATGAAGATATTTCCTGTCTTTATCAGCATGCAGACCAGAAACTGCATATCTGATGTGGGCAGAAAAACACATGAAACTACCTGATGGAGTTGCTCAATACCCAGGCCAGCTGGGATGCTCTAGGAGCATCCGGGCTCCAGTGGCTGCACTGGAAGGAGCCGGGTGTCCCACCAGCCTGGCATCAGGCCTGCTGGTGCCATATGGTTGTCTCAGATGCCCGACAGCATCTCAAAAGGCACTATAGATATAGGTATGTTTAATGCAGCAAAATTGTGCCCAGAATACTAATTAAACAGTGTACTTGCAGCTTAAGACTAGCTTTCTAGAACAGATTAAAAGAAGAGGGAATAGTCTCAAATTTCTTCTACCTCTAGTTAAAAATCCAGCAAAAAGGTGGGAGCCAAATCCCCCCTCTGGTAAGGGCACCACCATGTTGGATGTTGAAGTCAGCATTAGCTGCGGCTTCCCTCTTCAGCACGTTGAGTGCTAACACTTCAGTTTTTCAACTGAATTGGCCCGACCAGCCTTGTGTTGAGCTATTTCCTAGTTTTAGGGCATAAAGCTGTTTTCTGGAGAGCTGTTTTTTGTTTGGTTTTTCATTTAAGCTAGAATCATCTTTAGCGGCTAGGAGATGCCGGAGGCCTGGTCGCAGCCCCCATGGCAGACAGGACAAGCTAGGGACTGGACATGCAGGTGGGGAAAGGAGTACCGGGAAGAGGAGGAAACAATAAGGTGAACAGCATCTAGCAAAATAAAATAAACACCAAGAAGAAAAACTCACAGTAGTGAGAACTCGAATCTATTTCTGATCTTATTCAAAGGAAGACAAATAATCTCCAGGGAAATAACAGTTCCTGACACCACACCCACACATCATTATGCTAAAGCTTTAGCATTTTCTGGCTGCTCAAAGCCATTCCAGTTTTAAAGAAACGCAACCTGGAGAATTCAAAACACAAGTTGGAAGATTCTAGCGCTATTTGTGCTCCTGCAGCCCCAGCCAGTTCTCACGTTTCATAGTTATGTCGTCCCAATTTCAGATGTCTTTCTCCATTGCTGTGCAAGACAAATACTGCTCTAAATGGACCAACCATGTAGAGCATTAAACGAAACAGAGCGCCTAAACAATAAATAGATGTCGCACTCTTCCATTTTCGAGTACTGCTTTAAACAATAACAACAATGACAACGATAAAACGTTTTCTGGCTAAAGAACCATCTAATGTCAACGGCACCCTTTGGTAGCAAGCCAGGCAGGTTTCAAAGCTCGGCCCACAATCTTCTGAGCTTTACTTTGCTCACAATAACCAGGCAGCAACCATTTGTACTACGAACTGACCCGGCAGCCCAGCCTACTTCACAGATCACAGGATACTGGAGCTTTTCAATATTGTGTTTCACATCACTCTGCCAATGCACAGTATTTTCAAAAGCAGCAATTGCAGACAACAAGACCCAAATCTGCCGACAGCATCTAAACTCCCAATGTGTCAAAACCGAGACCCTCCACCCTTTACCAGCGCCTCCCTTAAAGCCTCCACAGCTTTAAAGTGTTGTGCCCTCTTTACGTGTCAATGCGAGAGGAAGAGACAAAAGAGAAGGTAGAAGGAGAGGAAAGCCCTGGTAGGAGGCATTCCTTGGCCTGCCAAGAAGAATCCCGTTGCTCCCCAGTTTGAGGCCAATGAATCCCACTGCCAAGTGGGGCTTCCCCAGTTCAGCTCCACCAAGCACTCTGCTAAACAGGAGCAGCTTTTATCTAGTCTACAGAACCAAGTTACACAGCACTTTCTATTGCATTTTCATTAAAAAGTTTTAAAGTATGTAAAAGAACAATCTATGGAAGATTCAGAGTCAATATGTTGGAATCCATTGCTCAAAAAAAATCAAAGCCATCAACAATGAGAGATGTGTGACAACATTAATTTTAGCATTGTTCTGTATGCACAGATGATGCAGGCTGTAAATGCTTATCTCCAATTCCATCTATTCTCTACCATCTGAAAGACAAAAGTAAAGTTCAGCATGCTGTGCTTAGACTTGAAATCCAGTCTACAGAAACAACAAAAAAATCCTCACATCCTAACGAGGAAGGAAAGAAATTAATGTAGTGAAACATTATGAATTAACTTGGATTTTATACTCTGCAACTTGCATGTAAATAAAGCCAACTTTATTATGGCTCTTGTGTTAGCATACAGTCCCTGAATACTTCATCATGCATGAAAATGAAAACTGTAACTTAAAATTCCTAGGCACATAAGTCTCTGCAACCTACTCAAATAATACATATTCACAGATTTAAGTTCTTTGTTGAATAATTGGATACAGAACTGGAATAACTTTAGAATTAGGCATCAAGTTTTAAGGAGAAGAGAAAACTGTTTTTGGCAAAAACACTATTTTCCCCTCTCAATCTTTGGTTAGAACTGTAGACTATAGAGCTTAGAACTATACTAAAGAAACTGAACTGCATATTAATAGAACTGCCTACTCATCTAAATTGCTTGCCAGTCTCTTCCCCCCCAAAAATCATGCTGAGATACAAAGATAGTTTCCTGAGTTCTATTCCATAAGCAAAAGTAGTAACTACACTTTGGATGGAAGTGAATTTCTTTGCGTTTCCTCTACGGCCAGAGTCCCTTTTCAGACCCATCAGTTTTACTCCACTGAGTCAGAAAAAACTCCCCATTTTATTCTGCGTTAAAAATGAGAATAAGATCTGCAAAAAAATTTTCAGTACTAGATTCGGGAGCGTTTCCCACTCCTGCCTGAATGTCCATTTTTTCAGCAATGAACTATAACAAACAGTATTTGTTTTTTATCTCTATATTGATAGATGTATCAAGGCATGCATTTTTTTTTAATCTGTGCAATCCAGAGTGATGTAATCCTCAAGATTCAGAGTGGATAAACAATATCCACTCTAAATGCAAGGTTTGGAGAGTTTTTTTGTTTGGTTGTTTGGTTGGTTTTTTGGGATGTTGATCGTATTCTTACTTTCCACAGACATACTGCTTATTACATCGACGTGAAAATTTGTGCATGTGCCATCAGTAATTTGGGGAGCAGAACAACAGATTTCCAGCTCTACCTGGAACAACTCCCATTTCAATAGCTAAATGGAAAGGTCAGATTTTCAAAAGCATTCCATCTCACTTTAAAATAACAGGAAAGATACCCAAAGTTGTACCCATGTTCCCTGATGGGCTAATATATTCCATGTGGAAGACCATACTACCAAAGGTCACACCTACTGGTACCTGGGCTAGCTAGAATAGATATGCCTCCATACACTGCAATCCCATTTTCAAGTGCAGCATAAACAGCCTAAGAACAGCCACAGCTGCAAGAATCTCAGCATGTTTGAAGAACAGTCCTAAAGTATTTCAGAAAATATCTGTATTAACACTGGAACGCGTTTGTATTTCTGGAACTAAAACACTTTATTTAGTCCTTAACTTTTATTGTAAGAACTGAAAGAAAATTACATACTTCTAAAAAGTGAAAAATGCGTTGCTGCTGGCACATATCTGGAATCTCTGCTCGATGCTGTAGTTAGCCAACGCCAACCGAGATTCCAGATGGGCTGCTGAGTGTTTTTGGTTTTTAAAAAATATGGCAGCCAATGCATCCATCTGGCTGCATATAGAAGTGATGGAGGAAAAGAGATCAAGCTATACCCATGTAATTGAAGTTGATAAATCGGGCGCTAAAATTGTGCACAGCAGGGAAGAAATATAAATGTATATACAGAGAGAAGAGCAAGTACAATTTATCTGCATCATTAGAGTAAGCACTACCATTGAGTGATTGCCACCATATTCAACACAAAAAAGTCGCTTCAGACTGCTGAATCACTGTTCTTGTGTGCAACATTTTTAAAACATTTGTACTGGTATTTTAATATAGTTTACAGGAAAGATTAGAAGCTTAAATGTACAAAGTTCCTACATAAGCACAAGCCACAAAGTAGCAGACAGTACAAGCTCCAGAATTTATGCTCCAATAAAGATCAGAGGTCAAATTATCTTTGCACCTTGTGTTATTTTCAGCAATACTAAGTGAATATAAGATTACTTTTTGTCATTTGCAGCCAGTTTACACTCACCCTATGCAGCTATAAGCAACTCCAAAAAGAGCACAACAGTGGAAAGCCCAGCAGGTCTAGCCAAGAGTACATTAACTCAATGGCACAACAGATGAAACCAAAGACCTCAAACTATTTAGCTTTGTATCCACAGCAGTAATTCTCAACTGTGGCCAGGTACTTCACATGTGGCCACCACAAAAAAAGTGTTGAGCATATTTTGTCATTAATGCAGCCTCTATGAACTCTCTGTTGTCACATATTTGAAACTCTTGCTAGGTTCCCTGAAGGTAAGGGAGGTGAGGTCTAAAGGAGACAGCAGGTCAACATCCACCCCAAGTATATTTGATACAGGCTACCAGTGGAGTAAGGATGTTCACTAAGTTCCCTAAAAGGTCTCTTCCTGCAGTTGACCCTGCCCCCACCAAACTCAGCAATTTTGTGTTTACCCCCATCAGTTTTACTAGGAAGCACAGAGCAACATAAATTGTGACTGTAACTGTCACTGGCCTTTGACCTTCACTCTTGACAATATTTGACAGTATAAGGAGCTGAAGTTAAGCCTGTCATTCAGTTTAAGAGGAAAACATCTACTCTCAGTTGCAAGCAAGTTACCAAACTTGTTACTATTCAAAGAACAATGTAAAAAAATTCTAAGAGTTTATGTGATGTTTTTAAAAACCAAGAGGTACAAGTCCAATTCTCTTCCCACTTAATGCTGATTTAGGTACTCTGACTTCAGCTTCTAATTTACAGTGGCATAAGCAAGAGGCAATTGAGAACCACAAAACTCTCGGGAGAAGCACTGATTAAGCATATTGTTGGAGAGGCCTCCCTGGGTCCGAGTTCACCGTCAAGGCATATGACTACTACAGTATGACATACCTCCAGTGGCTGTGCAGAACAATTGCTGGGTGACAGCTTAAATTACGTGGGGTTTGCTCTTCTCTTTTCCTTGAACAGTTCATTACAACATTGATAAGAAGAAGAAGAAGAAAAAAAAAAGAAGTAGGAACGAAGACACAGAAGGAAAAAGCCTACCCATACTGAAATCAGTGGGAGTTCTGCCATCCAGTTTGATGGAGCCAGGATTTTGTGCATTATCTCATTCTATTATTATTAAAGAAATAATGAGTACAGATTTACCCAAAAGGACATCTCATTCAAACTCTTAGATTACTGGCATTTTCTAAACAGCCAGCCAGATGTTCCCAGAAGCATGTCCTCAGCATCCTAAAGAACAGAGCCATTTTATGCAACACCCATTTAAACAGTGACATAGACATACTCTAGCCGTACTTTCACTGAGAACCAAATGGTTTTTCCTTACTAAAATGGCAGCTTGCTTTTTTTGTTCTGCTGCACATGCAGCCTCAAAGGAGAGTCACATCTATCAATAAAGACTATTCTCTTTTCTTCATGGCATTTGATAAAGTGAAGTACCAAGATACAAACAAAATCCTGGATTCACCGAAGGTAAAAACAAAAACTCCTACTTATTTTACATTTTCCACCTAATAAACACTTTTTGACTAAAAATAACATGTACCTTCCCTAGAACCATTAAAATTAGAAGCCGGAGAAATGCTCAAGTGGTAAGTAAAAATAACAGTAGTCGATCTTAATTTGAAATTCTGCTTTACAATTCAGAGCTCTTCCATCTACTACCTCTCAACTTGCAACAGTACATCCATTACAGGTGTGTACCCTGCTCCAGCTGTCCCTGCCTCGTCCCAAAGGCCAGAAAGGGAACAGAGGACTATGAACTATCATATTTGACTTAAACATGGGGGGGGGGTTGTTTTGTTTAAGTGTTTAATAAGTGTTTCTTATTAACTAAAATCCAAGATTATCAAATATAGACTGTTTCTGTATAAACAGAGACAAAGAAATGTTGAGTCTACTGTCATTCTGACAGCCGAAAACATCCTGCTTAGTTCTGTCAGACCCAGAACTGTATCAGTGCACGCAGCCGAAGCTCAGCAGTAGCGCTGGAAGTCGTGTTAGCAGTCTTCTCGGAGCTCCTCCGGACAAGGAGATGACATTGGAATGCACTGTACTCAGCCAATCAGTTTTTTTTTTTTCCCCCAATGTTAATAATATTTTAATATACTTTCTCTTCAGCTAGGTCAGGGAACTAAATAGGTAGATGATATTTCCGGGAATTTCAACAAATCTTTGTAAAACATATTTCAGTATCAATATTTATCCAAGACAAAAAATGAAATCAATCTGGCATCTGTACAGCTTCCCCACTTTGAGGTCACAAATGGATATATAGAGATGTAGCTTTTTTCTTTTTAATTGACTTTTAAGTTTCGATAAACCTCAGCCATTCCTTTGTGAAGTCAGCGGACAATGAACAGCAGTTCAAAGGTGCCCTAGTAACTTTAAATGAAGCTGCTCCAGAAGTAATGGATTTCTGCCCCCCATCATGCCTTTTACTGAGAGGGAACAGTATTATACGACATAACTAAGGCTTTCCGCTTGACAGAGACCAAGCAAGAAATCTCTACTGGCACTGGAAAGAAAAAAAATAAATAAATAAAATCACTGCAGTTGCTGCAAACAGCTTAGCTTGTTCTGCATAAAATAAAACCAGCGGAAAAAATATCTGCTGAGGAGCAATAGTTCAGTTATTACACCTGTGGCCCCTCTTACCCCCCTGACTTGCATGGAAGGGTGAGGTCAGGGAATTCGAAGGAAAAGACAGTCTGCTCACGACTTCTCTGATTGCTTCCCACCCCTCAAACCACCACATTCATTTGTGCGATACTGGGAGGATCTCACATCGCATGAGGGGGAAAAAAAAAAGGTGCGATTATCACTGGAGACATATCCTAGTCTAAGGATTTAAAAAGCTCAAAATCCTCAAGGCAAACAAGCTTACTTAAGTTCATATATTATGGGCACATTGGATAAAGTCTGACTTGATTTTGAAAATGTAGATTTAGAAGTTCAGTTTTCATCTGATCGGAATGTGTGAATTTTTAAACACACATGCATATGTACATGAAGTTCTGTTTTGAAGTATATTAATATGTTTTTTTTTCCCTAGGGCTCAGACACGGAGGTATTGATTTCATTTTCATTACACAGGACTGCCACTAAAACTACTTCTAAAGTTAAACATAACAGAGAAGAGAAAAACGTATTCTTCCACAATATCCTGCAGGAGTTTAGACATGTTTATGTACATGGAAGATAATAAATTTATTAGCAGTTAGTGGACTGCTCTCAGACTTCTGAACATCTATGAATTATGGTTCAAAGGAAAATAAGTCAGCACCTCAAATACACATTCCTCAACTGTAAGTTGTCTAGCAGAAACGTGAAATACTGTTGGGGGCAAGCTGAGGAACAGCTGGGCTCTTGGGCTCTTCTTCACTCTTCCACAATCCATCTCCAAATCCACACTTCCAATAGCTAAATCGTGGTTTAGCATTTGGAGGGTGAGAAAACCCAGGCTCCTCCACAGCAGCAGCACCACAAAGATCCCCCTCCACTGCCTTCCTCCCAGGGCTGGCATGATACAGAGTCAGCAGAGTGGGCAAGCAAAAATGCAAGTAGTAGGGGATTTTGCTCGGTTTCCAGTCAGTTCTTGCTGCTTTGGAAATAAAGTTACTGGTTAAATTCACCACGGCAATGTTGTTATTCTCTAATAAAAATGACAATAAAGGATATTAATTAATTAGTAGCCGATCGAAATTGTTCTGAATAACACGCATGGTTTATTTCACCCCTTGCACGCAGAACGCTAGCCCTGGTGAAGCATCTTCTCCGAAAACTCGGATGCTGAAGGCGCATCCCTCTGCTCCTGCCGGAGGAGCCTCTGCAAGAAACACGGCTCTGGCTCTCCAGGGTCTCCGTTCTGGCGCGCTGATCGAGAGGGGCTCCTCTGCTCGGCCCCGCGCTGCCAGGCCATCCCAAGCCCATCCCCAAAAGGCACCGGTGGAAAACAGGCAGCCTCCCTCGGGGAAAGCCGAGCAAGGGCCTCGCGCAAGGGCGCCGAGCTGCCGCTGCCCCGCGGGAGAGACGGGACGAGCAGCCCCAGCTCCATTTCACAACACTTTTACACATCGAAGGCTGAAGAGCCGGAGGCAAGAAAGGCACATATTAGGCAACTGGGTCAAGGCTGGTCTGATAGCAGGCAATTTCACTGTAAGAAAGAAAAAGAAAGAAGGAAAACTGCTTTGGAGGTAAGATTTGGTAACTTAAGAGTTTGAATCCTGCACTTAAGAACAAAATCCATCTGAAATGCGTAAGGACAAAATCTGTCTAACAGATACACAGAAAAAGACCCATCGCACGTCACGTCCTTTACATGATTTATCTTTAATCGAGGCTACCCAAGTCATGCATCAAATCATTCAGTCGCAATTACCAGGGAGCTCCTATTTGAAGGAGACTTACTGACATCTTAAATACAGTTACAAAACCGGACAAGAACCATCAGTTCCGCAGCACAGCTCCTGCTCACTGAAAAAAAGTTTATATATGCACACTCACACACACACAAAAAAATCTGAACAATTAAGGCTACCGACATCACTTATAAATTCTGCTATTCATCATCCCAAATGTTACATTTGGGAGCTGGGGGAGGAAGGAGCCTACAACCAGTCAGATTTAATCATAACATCTGCTAAGAACTCCCAACTTTGGATTTCGTTCCAACAAGAAGTAACCTTTAAAAAGAACACACACACACACAAAAAAGCTACACTCTGTTCAACAAAACCCACTTGAAATATTTAATGTCAAGGCACTGATAAATTTAAGAAAAAAAGTTGGGATGTTTCAGTATCTGCATTAGACAGTTGGAGCAAGTTGCAGATTTACAGCGCCTTGACAGAGCTGGAGGATGTGGCATTAGCAATAAGGAGGCTCATTACAATGTGCTGCTTTAATCCAAGAAAGCTTTGATTTTTATTACTAATTCCCTCCGACTTTAAAGGTGCTGTGCCCATCTAACGCCTGTACAGCACACTGCCGTTAAGGCTAACTCACCTGGGAGGCAATACGAGCTGCGAGGATGCCACGGTGGGGCCAGTTATCCTCTGCCTACATAAAGCTTGGGAAACCATTTACTTGGGGGAATCTGAGAGTTAGTTATCTGTCAAGAACCCAGCCCAACTACGGGTTGGACACTATCAACTAGAGCACTGAAGGGGCAGAAAGTGAGGAAAACAGAGGTACGGAACAATGATTCCCCAGGTGGTTATGGCCCCTGGCTGCACCAGGCTTGCACTGATGCTTATCACAAGCTTTTTTTCAAAGCAGAAAAAAGTTCTGCGCATTGAATTGTCCTTGGAGAAAGGGGAGGAAATGGGTTTAAAATTACAGAGGAAGGAAAAGTCTGCAGACTGAGATTTAAAAAAAATCCCACAAAGCTTGAAGTATACAGTTCAAAAGTTTCCGAACAGCTTGAACTCCACAAGCTTCCTCTCACCCCACTGGAAAGGGACATTCCATTAACAACAAAGCACCTCCATTAATTAGTCAAATTTCCACTAGAAATATCCCAGAATACGTTGCAAGTATTGATCAACATGAAAATCCAATACAGTAACTTAGATGGCAACACTGAAAGTTCCTGTCAGTCTCATCTTTAGTTAGTTCAGAGCCAATGAGGTCTCCTGCAGTCATCATTAGGTTCAAGATCAAACACCTTCAACCCAGGCACAAAATATAATACCATCAGCACTTGGAGAGCAATACAGAACAGCTAACCCAGCACAATGAAAGGCTTCATCTCCAGGAGTTTTCACAGTTTATTTCCAGCACCACCACTATGTTATATTTCCAGTTTAATTTCTGTTCAACAATATGCTTCACAGACTGAAATATTACACTTAACATTTGACACCAGTGTGTCCTAGCAAAGTTGATGCATTAAAAGGATTATACATTTACAGATTACTGAGCAGGTTTTCTCTGGATGTCTGCCCAAAAAAATCCTGCAAATATTCTGGCTCCAGGCTCTCTGTTACACCCAGCATTCATCTTGATAGTTTAGCGTAATCAGTTTGCATGCCACAGAATGATCCGAAGCAAGCAATGGGACTGCTTTTACCAGAGCCAAGTAGAGTTACAGAAACTGAATAAATTTTAAAAGGAAGTTAAACATCAGCTAAGTCTCCTCACAACACACTGCTGTTTATTCTGGTGCTTTGTCAATTCAGTAATCCAGCAAAACCATATATACGACTGTTATCTTGTATGTGCAAGCAAGAGATTATTAGGAGGGAAAGGAATTTAAATTGTCTGCAATAACAAACCTTGAACGTTCAGAGAAAAGAGAGAAAGGAAGAAAGAAGAAAGTTACCAGATAAATTTGGGCTGCAAAACAGAAATAGGCTTCATGTTTGCTTAGCTTATTTTTAAGCAATAGAAATTCACATGTTCTGAAGCTAGTTGGCTTTAGCAGTTTTAAGTATTGAAAACGCTGTGAGAGAAAAGAAGTCATGCAGCAGCACCGACTGCATATATGCCTCTCGAGCTGCAGAATGAACGCTGAACTAGATTAATGTATGTTATACATACGGATGTCCGCCCCCCCCCCCCCAGGGCTTTTCTGCATTTCTATACTTGCTATTTCAAACTTTTAATGTTAATTTGAACTTCTTCTTCCTTGGGGGAAAAACATGAATTTTAAAAAAGTCTTTAATCACATCAGGATACCACCACACGCTCCACCAAGAACCAAGCGTTTCTTTCAAACTGGGTTGTTGGGGAGGGGGAGTATTGTTTTGCATCATCTAAGAAAGAATTATGAAACAGTTAAACTCATACACACCCTTCCTGCCTCTCTGGGAAAGGAAGAGTGCATTTATTTATATATTCCATTCAGAAAGCTATATTTGAAAGCTATTTTAAGACTGTCGATTGAAATGTTGAAGTGGCAACATTAAAGCAATTCGGACAACAGGGACTTTTCAGCCTGCTACGTTTGCAGGATGTTGCAAGTCTTTAATACATGATCAAATAATGTTGTTTTTTTTTCCCCCAAAGATTTCTGCCACAACCGATACAATTGGAATAGCAGCATTACAGGAAATACCACCACACCCAAGATTATGTACAAATTGCATACCTGTAGGATGAAATAGTCTAGTGGAGTGCTCATATGCTTTTTCACATTGTGCTGCATTTTAGACGGCTGGTCCTTGACGGAGCTCAAGTTTCTGCTTTTCAATTAGTTTTATGACCTTATCAGTTGAATTTTGACATACCTACATATTGCTTGAAAGCAGGAAATCTCTTCTAAAGGAGCTATCAGGAGGCATGAAAGAGGAATTTAAATCCTCAGCATTTGGTGATAATGTCATCCCTGGGAAAGCGATCCCTTTGTACAATCAGATGCAGTGAACCGCTCTCTTCAAACACTAAACATTTTATTCGATGCCACATCGAGTGACCGCAGCACGTCCAACGATCCTGCGGAACCACGTGATTTCTTTTGGTTCTGAAACAGCCAACAAGTCCTGATTTGACAAATTATGAGTCCCTGGTCTTACCTTCAGTTTACAAAGACACCCCAAATTCTGCTTTCATTTTGCTGTTCATTCCATCACCAGCCTTCTGCCACCTCCTTCAGTTTTCAGCATACTGCATCCACTAAATTAAAAGTAGTGTTTCGAACTCTAAATGCTAATCACCTGCTTGTACTATTGATCAGCAGCTCTTATAACTTACTACAGTTGAATGAGAAACAACCACGGGAATTAACACCAAGCTTTGTTTAGCCTTTTGGAAGCGGACGGCCTCCCCCTGCCCTTCCAGGGGTTAATTCCCCTCTACTCCAGCACCGCAATCTGAACAGCCATGCAATGCACCAGCTGGAAAGAACCCATCTATCTGAAAGGGGATGAATTCGTGGGGGTTTTGGGTTCTTCCCCAAATCTGAACACTGCCCGGACCTGGCAAATACTTGCACCAATACTTCATGGACAACTTTGAGGCAGGAGTGAAGAGCCAGCACTAGCCAGAGCAGCCATGCCACCAGCAAAAGCTGCATGGAAGTATAGGCTGACACACAATAAAGACAGATCAGCCGTTCCTTTCCTTCAACACACCAAACAATAAACTGGCAGTTTTTACCCTTTCTGATCAACATGGACTCCAAGAGTTATCAGCTTCAAGGCTCCTGGACAGTCAACACCTGCGGTTGTTTAAACCTTATTTTGTTACCCAATAGCAAAAAAAATAAATAAATAAATAAATAAATAAAAATAAAATAAAAAATTGGATGGCTACGTTATTTTCCTCTCAGACTGCTGTTACCCGCCACTGGTTTAAGGACAGAAGGCTTTCAAGTGTGCAGTGTTCATTCACTACCTCCAGAATGACAAACAGTTAAACAACTCCCACAAAACAGAATCTGTGGGTACAAAAAGGAGGACAAGAACCCTTGCTTGAATACTTTCCCACAAAGTACAAAAGGGTTCTTCCTATCATTTCCTCCTCCCTCCAAACTGTGCACTGAAGTTTGTTTTTAACAAAAAAGAACACAGTGAGAAGCTTATGTATTCATGGGAAAGGGTTGCAAAAGTTTACATTTTCCTAAAATGCACACTCTCATTCATTCTACAGTCTCAGAAAACAGCCAGTGTATTTTCATTCATGTTCTCAGCAATATTATTCTGGACTAGGCACAGATTTGTCAGATTGCTACCCAAAAGAACATGTAAGGAGACATTTAGAATGAAACTACTTACAAAACAGCTGCATTGTACAAGAGTTATCAGGTGTCTGAAAGCAGTTTATCAATGAGATACAGACCACAAGCATTTGTTTCCCTGAACTCATTATGCTACCAAAACCTGTGAAAGAATACTGTCCCTTACAGATGACAACATTCAAATCACAAAAGTCACCTAACCATCTATTGCCACAGATTATTTCACAGATCTCATCACTTCCTCTTCCAATAATGACCATAAATGTTATATTTTGCATATATACAGCAGGCAGGGCACCACCATTTCGTTTTAACATAAAACTACAGCAGCGATGCGCAAACAGCAGGCAGCCAGTGATTTCACATACCATTAAATAATTCAAGCTAACTGTCCAAAGGGTACTTGTAATCATGCAGTTTGACAGGTTTCAGGAAGCTGAACTCAGATTCCACTGCATATGCAAAAAAAAAAGTCCCTGTGTGCTTTACAAGGTCTCTGCACTCCTATGAACCTTGTCCACTATAAACACAGGCTTTAGATATATTCTCACTTTGAGATAACTTACACAGTTGACTATTTGCAGGGCAAACGAATGCAATCAAACACTAAAGCTTCAAGGAGATTAGAGAGCTGCCAAGGTCTGAACTATATCAACAGCTTGAAGTCAGCTCATTCAATAAAGCTTTGACAGTATTACATTGGCAAAACAAACAAACCGATGGTGCTCGCATCAGACGTAGCTTCCCATGCCACTAGCTCTTTCGACTCGTGTAAGGGGAAAAGGAGCATCTGTTCAATTGCCATTTCTAGAGGGAGGATTTGATCCTCTCATTGCAGGACTATCACAGCGGAGAGCTGTTGGGCCAGCACCCAGGCTCAGTTACCACCTTTATTTCAAGACTGAATTTGCCCAGTTTTAGCTACTGCTACCCTTCCAGGCCCCCCCCCCTTTTATTTTTTTGAAGAGAAGCTGTCACGCAGGACTAAGACAAGTGTCTTAGAGAAATCAAAGTATATCATATCACTGTGTTTCAAACAATCTTGAAGCTCCATTCGAAGAAGTCTGACTGGTTTCTATGCAACACCAATGTTCAGAGGCGCTGTGTTGCTGTCCTTTATTCATGCTACTCACTGCTTCCCACATCAGCTTCTCCTTATTCCGCCTGGAACGGATCTCAGGCCACCACACTATCCCCGGCTCATCCTTTTTTTACCCGAATATACTGGAACAACTTCAGTTGTTCTCCAGTCTCCTCATGCTTTGCAGCATCCTAAAACATGCTAGAAGTCTTTAATATTTCTGGGGTGTAAACTGCTATCTCAAAAAAAGTTTAACACTCTACTTACTAGAGAAAAACTCATTATCATTGTAATATGGGAAGCAGAATCCTGCTCCTCTCTAATTACAAAGGCAAGTATTCATTTAGCATGACGTAAGAGAGAGGAAATAGGCAAGTTTACCATGCCCATCTATACCCTTACCAACATTTCGTTTGTCCCACTTCATTCAAAATACTCTATCATTACACATAAATCATTGCATCAATAATTCCTCACTGACATTATTTTCCTTTATCAGCTGACTGCTTTTACTGCTATTGCCTTTTTTTGCCATAAGCTTTCCTTTATTCATACTTTCTAGTCCATCAAAAAAGGATTTTTATTTTGAACATGTACTTTACTTCTTCTCTGAAAAGAAAATCTGAGTTTGGAAAGTGCATAACAAAGCACTTCAGGCACTTCAAATGGCTTCCAACTATTTCTGTTTACATTTTTTTTCCTACCCAACCAATCAGTTCTTTGTTAAATATGGAAATACTGATTCTTCTAATGCTTTTACATATTACAAGCACGTGTGTGCATGAGTGCATGTCACACATTCGCTTGTAATTTGGTTTAACATTTTGTTTGCACAAACTCATTGGCTTCAAGTTCATAAGATCTTAAATTAATACTAGAGAGATTCTTATCCAGCCTTCTTCCAAAAGATCCTATACACCTCCAGAAGATTTTCAAATGGCAAAAAAGTCCACATTCTACCTCCTTCTATGAGTTTCATCTTTGGGGTTCCCATCTCCCTTGTTTTTGTGCTCAAGCATTAAAAAACTAGACATTAGAGTATATCAAGAATCGTAGCATTGCCATATATACCTAAATTGCCTTTAAATTCGGTTCTGATTCAGTATCTCTTGGGTTATTAATTTTATATGCAAGAATTTCCATACTAGAGTGCTATAGATTTATGAATTGATAACAACAAACCTTTATTTTTAGAATTATCGAAAAACTGCAGGCATCAATAGCCCAGCTGGCAACTGATGAAACTTTGGTCCTATAGAAAGTAAAAGTAGTATGCTGAACAGTCATACTCTCCATGACCTATAACAAGTCATTTTACTTACTGTGTATAGAATACTTATACTTGAGAGAAGGCAGAATCTCCATTTCTATAGTTCATTAATAAGCAATTTCTATAGTTCATTAGTGAGTAAAAGGAATATAAACCAACACCTTGAAAAACTGCTCTGTGCTTAGTAATAAACTCCTCCTATTCCTCTCCAGGGTTAAGGCAAATATGCACAGTACAAGTGTTTTAGATTTGCATTTCATGAATGTAACACTAGTGGGGCAGAACAAAAATCAGTTTTCTTCTTTCATGAAAGAATTAAGCTCTTCCAAGTTCTAATTTCGCTACAGAACCAATCACTTCTCTATCGGATTTTGGACAATATTTTAAGCGCTTGGGAACTCACAAGTGCACAAAATTGTGCTTTTCTTTCCTTTGGAAACCACAGAGCCTAGCAAAACACATAACCTACATAATACATCATACTTTATTTCATAAAGACTTTCATTCAGGGCTCTGAGCAATCGCCAGGACAAGAGGATTAAACCTTAGAGTATCCCTGGGAAGAACAGAAGTGTTGGATACAGATCTCCAGGCAATAACAGCACCAGGCATGACTATTAGACCACTTCCAGTTGTCCACACATGCCCATAAGAAATTAAAAAAAAAAAAATTTTTTAGTCTTCTTTATAAAAATCCTCCATGTTTCTTTCCTAAAAATCTCCCAATTACACTGTATATGGATTCACTCAAGCCCACAGTGCAATGAAGTGATACTTGAGCAGTGGAGATACCAAGAACTTCCACCCACACTATCCACAGAGAGCCAGATATTTAGTGGAAGAGGATCATCAGAACAAAACCACCTGCCAGTTTCTGAAGTGGTGAGAACAGGTACAACTCCACTGACTTCAGCAGAAATACGCCTGTTTTGGCTGATGGTAAACTTGACCAGAGCTCCGCATGCAGGCTCCGTATCCAAATAGAGGCTTATTTGTTTTAGAAGGCCTATCATCAAATGCATCTCACAGTTGCAAAGTCAAATCGCCCTTCACTGTAAATGAACACACACAGATACACTTCTCCTTTTCTTCCCCTTAAATGCACCAAGCCAACAGAATCATGGCAGATAACAAGTAACACACTAAGCAATCTAGCTGCTTTGAGAAAGAGATTTATGGCATATTGTGGTTTTAAAATTGCCCATCTATACCAGCTGACCCAGTCAATTTTTCTTCTACCATTTCCTAGCAGTATTAATTATTATTTTAACATATTCTAATAATAAATTCTCATCTCCCCATCTCTTAGAAATAATATTTCTGCTTTTAATGCTCCTCTGAATCCTTAATCTCATCTTCAGGAACATTATCCCTTCCATTAAAATGATGTGTGTGTATATACACACAAATAGTCATTCAATCATTCATTATAACTTTAAATTTATTATTCTAGAGACAGTCCAGAAAGGCTCTTTATGTAGCTGAAATTCTCAGGTAAAGCAGTTTCTTGACAGTACAATACAACAAGGCCCGTTTGATGAAGCATCTAAAAAGCTGAAGTCATTTACTTTCATAACACTGGTTAACACTGGAAGTCTCATTGAGATCAATTTTAATCTGCCATTTATTACTACTTCAAGAACTCTACACGCCTCCAAGAGAATCTACAGTAAACCCTTGCCCTTTTTATCTCCTTCATACCTGAGATCACAAAACTAAATATAAGTCACAAGCTTTAAGACGATATTGCTTTCCTGTTGACTCAGATTGCTTCCAAGCAGCTTTGCACACAAAGGTATCGCTGCGTTACATCACACGGACCTTTTCAACTTGCAGTAAAAGGCAGCGATAATGCATACAAAACAGCTGGAGAAGAGGTTTCATTTCAGCAAGACATTTTGGCGATCCCCTTTAGAGGAAAACCTTTGTCTTCCTGTTAATGGATTGCTACCATAAATGTTTCATGAGCGTAATGTTTTATGTGGGTGCTAAGTAAGGAAAAGACAAAAAATACCTGCTACTTCCAGTAAAATAACCGAACCCTGAGCCATTGAATAAAAATACTCAGAACAAACGTCTGCACATCCATAGATGCACTATAAAATAGAGTTTCACTGATCAAGCAGAACATTACTGGGCTACACTTGAGAATTCCATCTTATTAATGCAGCATTATCAAAATATTTTACAATCGAGCTGTAGCAGTGCAGTCCTCCACTGAGTTATAGGAGACCGAAGACAGAAGAAAAACCATATCAAAATGCAAGAAACCTCACAGGAGTTCTGCACGAGCAAATTTGATTTAAAGGACACCTCCTTTCCTTTGCAGTGTGTTAAAGAGCATTTGTGATGTACATGTCGCAAATTATCAGACCAGCAGATGCATATTTTGCCAAAACAGAAGGCAAATGCCAAATAGTACATTCATCTACATTGCTTCGGAAAAAAACAAAAAACACACTTTTTTTGAGAATACTCCTACTTGTTTAGTGAGAAACCAACATTTTCACCACTTTGGCTCCAATTCAAGAACATACTTAAAGAATGCACAAAGTTAAGTTCATGTTTAAGTATGTTCCTGAATTAAAGCCAAAGTGGTGAAAACGGCCTGTTGAGCCAATGTACAAGCTTAGAACAGAGCATTAAAGCGAGCGTATCGAGTCTTGCAATGTAACATGCCCAGGTAGACAAGCACAGAGTAGAAACATGAGACTTGAAAACATGAAGTATGAGTCTCTACTACATTAGCTAAGAGCTCCTGCTCCATCAGTCAACAACGTAATGGTTTTATCCACCTTTATATGGCTGTTCCTTGAGTACAAAGTCAAAATGCCACATGGACTAGCTGTAGGTTTGTAATCTGACAGCTCTCATGGTTTCCAGCAAATGCCTGCAAATACACCACTCCTAAAGATACACCCACGAAGCATGTGTCAAATAGGTCAGATGCCAGCAGCTGTAAAGCCTTCTGCAACACTCACTACCTTGGGGTGAAACTTCGAAATATTTTGGGGGGGTCCATTCCCCTGCCTCCAAAGGGTATGTTCATTGAGAGTGCCAATTAAATCGCAGCCCAGATAATCCCAGACCACTGCTTTGCTAATGCAAATTACTGTATAACGAAGAACCAACCGTTTAGCAGCCAACCCTAAACAGCTCTGAAACGTGGACTCCCACTAAGGTTTCTGCAGAGTTAAGTCAGCTGTAGTTGTTCTGTACAAGGGAAAGAAGACTACCTCAGCCCGACATCACATACGGGCAAAGAGAGAAACACGGGGTGTCCAAGGCAGAGGAAAGCCCTGCACAGAGGACTGATGCACTTGCACCAAGTTACACCTTAGGAAGCACACCCGTTTGACAGCAGTTCTTAAGCAAGATGAAACGGTCTTCAAGCTTCATAGGGCATAGCGCTGAAACAAATCTTATTTTATAGTCTGGATTAGGTTTAATCTATTGTGTTCCTCATGGATGATTCTAGGCATGGAAATGACTGCTGTGATACCTAGACTAAGAAATCAACAGCAGCAGCTTTCACCCCCAAAAGTTATTCATGAATTACTGAGACCATCATGCAAATCTATAAAATAATTCTTAAACTGAATCACTAAAAAATTGGTCAAAAAGAAAGCATAAAATATCAATAAATTACATGTATGAATGCATTAGACAAAAAAGATGAAGTCACTTACAGAAATACACTCCATTGGAATTGATATACAAGATTAAAATGATGTAATAATATTTTTAAAGTAACCAATGGCAAATCCAGTTTTACTTTAAAATTTGAGGGGGGGGGGATATTTTGCAGTCTCATAGTCAAAACAAAGTTCATTGATTCTTTCAGCACTTATCTTTTAAGCATTCTTAGAGACAGGCCCAGCACAGATTCGCTAGAACCAAACATGTCTTCTGCTAACGATAAAGCAACAGGCATATACTGTTATTTTCAGCTTTTTCTTCATCATTGTGCAAAACAGACCAAAAATGGAACAGGGGAAGAAACTGTAATCCTTCAAAGGAAGGAGACAGAGCAAAGTACTGTCCCTTAAAGCCAGTTATACTGAAGCACCCCTTGAGGGCTCCAGAGGGGCCTGCGGTATGGGGAGAGAAACAGTCTCTGCCCCAAACAGTTCCCACAAACAGGATGTCAGGACGTCAGGCAAACTCAGCCTACGTTAGTCCCAGGCGCTTACGGAACAACTGTGTGGCTTCCAAATGCTGATATTTAAACAAATGAAACCCAACCCATGACCTCCGAGCAGCCCGACTCTTTCTGCCTATAACTTATCAGGATAGCAAAGCCAATTAAAATAAACAGACTTATGATGCTTGCAGCCTTTCTGCATCAGGACCATTCATGGAATGCTTAAAAACAAACAAAACAAACAAAAAAAAAACCACACACACAAAAAAGCAGTAAGGCCTGTGGCCAGCATAGCTGAAGTTACACTGCAGGAAATACTGAAGCTATTCTGCTCACAATAGTGGTTTCCTGCAGAGCACTCGCATTGCTTTAGGTGCCTGCGCTCCCCCAGGAAGGCCCCACAAAAACTGCATCACAACTGGGCTTCAGAGCATTAAATTAAGTTCTTTTTCAGAAAGCTCACGCTTTCATCAGCAAACAGGGGCAATATTAACTACAGGTATATCAGTGCTGTTCCCCCCTCCACCCTCTTCCTTTAATATAGCTTGAGAGCAGATTCCTTTACACAGGCATGTGTGTGAGCCTCTGCATCAGTACCACTGGCTGTATCGATTTAAAATGGAAAAACTTATAATAATGAATATATTTATAGAACCAGAAGCACCTTTCCTATACTCTGTAATTACTTCTACTCATACTTTTAAATTATATAATGTTTAACATGGGTTACATGCCAGTTAAATGGAAATGCAGTTTATGAGCGTGATATTCACTGGTTTAAAGAAAAAAAAGCCTCCGAGCTACTAAGACCTTTCGCTGTCACTGGTTTGTTTTGACCATATGAGCACTGGCACGTCACTCTTCCCTCACTTTCATAGGAAGGAAGAGCAAGCTCCACTGAAATCAGCAACATAAAAGTTACCATAAGGCACATAAAGCTCAATTCAGGATATACAGCGCAATTCTACTGTCCCACAGCAGCCCAAATTACAAATTCAGCCTACAGATGTGGCAGTGTTTTCCTTCTTGGATAGGGGGGTAGATGAGTTGCAGCTTACAGGAATACCTGCATCGAGCACAGCATCTTCATGTACTGCACGCCAGCCTGACCTGACTTGCACTGCAAACTCTTCAGGGCAAGGTCCTTGCTTACCCAGCCATCGTGTGAGGTGCCTCCTATGTCTGCTGTACTGCATAAAGAATCCGAGATTGACACAACAAATTCACACATTTTTTAGAATTTATGTCCTGGTATATTTTCATTATTTGTTAAGTCTCACAGAGAAGCACTACCCCTGACCATTTCTTCCCCCCTTAGGAAAATAAATCACAGCATCCCTTCCTTCACCTAACGAAGCCTGTGGGAACAGGCTCCAGCTCAGACTTTGCATACCTATTATTTGCCATTAGCTATTAACTCCTACTCACAGAGTGAATCTACGCTACTTTCACAGTCACCTGCATAAATAGGTTTTGTCAAACCACAAAGTTGCAGGAAAAAAATGAATGAATGACCATTGCAAATCCATTTAGGCTACATCATTATCATTTCAGACTACCACCAAATCCCATTTTCCCTTTGCAAATTCAATTCCCATCAATAGCCCCATACATCAGTGGCTGCTCATGTTTGTGGCCTCATTTTTTACATTAAAAAAATTGAAAGATTACTGCCAGTGTATAATAGGCAAACTACATTTTCAATTCCCAACACATGTGCTTCAGGGAAAAAAAAACACAAGGTAAGGGGAAGAAATGCAAATGAAGGCACTGTTATCAGCTGTATATTACCCTAGTGGCATTACCATACTTCATATCTCTGGTTGCGTACTTCAGAGGAAAAAACCCTCACTGTGCTGTCATTCAAGAAAATTCTTTTATCATTTTACTGAATATTAGTTTACTTCTTAGTTTTCTATGCCATTTACCCATGGGGCAACAAAATTAAGCTATTTCTTTCTGCATATACACTTTTTATTTTCTTTGGCAAAATTTTTCCAAGACCAAAATAGGTAACACGAGTCAGATTTCTGGCAAGAGAGAAGGGGGCAGGGGGGGAAGCAAAGGGGAAAAAAAAGAGCCTTTATAAGGTTACACAGCTCTTTAGTATGCCAAAGCTTCTTTTCCTCCTGCTCCGCAGAGCGTCACAAAGCAGTAGAATTTGCAGGAACCCAAACTCTAGACTTCTCAGAAGAAAATTCTAGTGCATCTCCATTAGAGCTTACACTACCGGCTAGCCAGCGCGCTCTGTAACTTGCACTAAATTCCTGCAGCCGTGCTGCAAGGATAACTCGGGCGCGCCGGCCTCGCAGACGCTCCTCTCATCTGCTCCGCGCTGCAACGCAACGCGGCGGCTCTGCCGGGAGCGGGAGCAGTCAGGTAATCCCTGCCAATCACTCGAGGGTCCCTTCTCACGCCACCACACAGAAGATTCAGACAAGTCCAATTAGCGCTAATTGTCGTTGGCTCAGAGTCCCTCTGCAGCCAGAGATGACAGAGGCTTCATACGCAGCTCTTCACATAAGTGGCCAAGCTAATTTTGTTCACTTCAAAATCCCTTCTGGACACAAAGCTCTGAGCTTGGTAAATAAGTTGAAATAAGTTGCCCAATCTTTCAAGCGGCAGAAGGAGCCTCTGTTTCTAAGGTTTCTCTAAAAATATTTGCCTTTACCTCAGGCAGCATCCCTGTCTAAATAGGAATTTTTTGTGTGTGTGTGTGTGTGGGGGGGGGTGTCATGCTGCATTTCCATAAACAGAAGACAATAAATCTTGAGAGACTTGGATAAATTTTTAAACAAGAAAAGCCATAAAGCCTGTACGGAGAAGCCGGGTGCCACCCCACAGCGCCCTGCACTCTGACCCTACTCATGGGGCCCAGTGACTTTCTCCGGCAGCGGCCGCAGCCAAGCCTGCTCCTACCGGCTGCGCCCAAAATCCCCTTGGGGTACGGCTGAACAGCAGGGCTCCCTCCGCGCAGGCCTGGAGTCGTCTCCCTCCAGCATCACCGCCTTCCTCCCTCGCGGACCCTTCCCAGACCAGCTCCTCTAAGGAGCCCCGGGATCCCCAGCCTGCATGGGATGGGGCTGTCATCCCCCCCGCGCAGGTGCAGGTCTCCTCGGCACCGTCGGCAGCCGCCCGCAGCTTCCCGCTGGTTAACCACACTCAGAACACAACAAACCAGCAAAACCTTGCAACAAACCCAGCTTCTGATCCAGGTCACTTTGGGACTGTCATATCCATCAATGGGGAACTTTAGGGACAACAATCGTTTGGTGCAAAACACGTTGTTTTTCTCCAGTGAAGGATTTCCACCACCTGTGAAACCCACAATGAAAGACATGAACATGATAAAGACATTTTGGGAATAGTGTTTTTACACTGCAATTTCACACCAATTCTGCAAACACAGAAGTCTATCCACCAAAGACGCTCAACTCCATCTAGGCAAACGCACCCCTTCATGTTACTGATGCAACTCAGACAAACTATGTATGTGTGTGTTTGCTGGCAACGTCTCATGCATTAATCACACTATGCTTCAATATGCACATCTGCAAAATAGTGTCTACAGTGCTACAAGCTTACAAACAAAAAAACCCCAAAAGTTAAGTTTTAACAATTAATTAAAACCGTTCCCATCACCTCAATTTCCATCTGCAATTATAATCATTTCGCATTTAAAGAATCTACCACATTTTATTCTTAATTAAAAATGACATCCTTGCAATGAAGTGCAATATGAATTAACAATTCAAATGTTATCTATGCAAATTTGTTAGTCCTTTGATTTTCCCCCCCCCCCTTTATGCAAAGTCATGTGTGGGTTTATTTTTATTAAGCTTGTATAACTTTACTCAGTGTCTTCTGCTCTGAACGTTGTACACAGTATTTCAAACCAAGGACTTAGAAATAAGTCAAAAATGGTGCAATTTCTTTTTAAGTCTCATACCATTCAAGAATCAATATATCCATGAAGAAGTATTTTTCCTAAATAGTTTAAAAAAAAATCTGTGCAATTGGAAGACTTAAAGACACTTAACCTTTCCAAAGGATTTAATGACAGCCATTTCATCAGACCCTGCTGTGTAAAGTCAATGGAGAAATTATCAGCGCAATACAATAAAAATCCAATTTCAAATCAGCTTTGGCTACACCTAGAATACTAGTGACTGGGCTTCTTGACACAACTCTGTGCCCTGGACCTTCCCAGGGGCAATACTTGCCCAATTTAATTTTGCCTCCCTCTGCACTGTTTTGAGCTTTCATCCCAGATGTGGCATTGCTCTGGCCAGATGAAGGGGGGAGAAGTCTCATCTCAGATTCCCTAGTGAACAGGCACACGGTATCAACCATGGTATCAACCCCTTAGAAACACACATCACTGCCTGCATTTTGTGCTGATTTGAAAGGAGTTCAGCAATAAACTCAAGTTTAAAACCCATTTAATAAGCAAGTGTTGTTAGACTAATATATTCATAATTACGTGTACACTTCACCAAAACTGATTACTTCCTTGCCCAAAGCTACTTGTCTGTCCCATTCCAACAGGAGACAGACCTTCAGAAAAGGAACAGCTGAAACAGTACTGTATGTATATGATCCTAGAAGATTTTCCTCAATAAGTATTAGCTAGCTCGTGACAAAAGGATGCTGGAGAGTGCTGCAATCTGATTTCCTTGCCAAAAAAAGGCATCTTGCACCTGGGAAGAGCTAAGGCATCATCCAGTAAGTTTTCTTCTGCCAAAGGATACCAAAACGAGGTTTCTCAGAGTGGTGATTAGCTGGGCGTAGTTAATAAGGAAGCAAGCAAAGGCGGCCAGCTGCTTCACAGATAAGATCCATACAGAGATTATCATTACAGACCTGAAGGTGAATTCTTCTAGGTCTAGAGGGCAGCGCAATGGCTCTAAACTGAGCATATACTTACGAGGCAATTAGATGTGTCAGTATGAAGTACAAGAAGAACGCAGTGTATCAGAAGATCTGCAGTTTACCAAATTATAAGGACATATCTTGAAGTCAAATTACACAAACACAATTACACAAATTACACTATAACCTTCAAAGGAAAAGGTCTTCACTGTATTCCAAAAACCTCATTGTGTTTTATTAACAAATCCTGGCAAGACAAAGTTTGAAGTCATGCATTTATTTGACTGGCTAGTTTATAAACTCTTTATTCAATGATCTTCCTCTGTCATAATCTCCTTATCTAATTTAAACAAAGTGCATTCTCTTGCTACACAAGTTTAATCTTCATTTAAGTTGCTATACCCTGTGCACAAAGGAATATGCCAATTCAACTCCCCAGCTAATACATTCTTCTCTGCTATTCGGGAGCAAGAAATAGCTTGTTTATACATCCCAATAAGGTGGTTGCTTTTTTCCTTTTCTTACAAGAAGACCAGATGGCAGCAAGCCCCACATTGCATACCTGGGAGAAGTCACAAAAAGCTTTTACACAAATACTAACTCTTTTCCCTCTTTCTTTTCCAACCTGCAAAGACTGCTTGGGATTAAGGCAATCAAGAAAAAGCACTAAAATGTTCGAAAATAGTTCCCTGGCACTATATTCTCTGTATACTTCTCATTCTTCTAGAGCAGGCTGGAAAAAGGACGTGAGCACACAATGCACTAATTTAAAGGATGCAGCAGCAAGCACGTATGAAGTCTCTCTCTCCCCCTCCAATTATGTCACTTGTCCTCTGCTAACTCTCATCCACGTAAAAAAAAAAAGAAAAAAAAAGGAAAAAAAATCCAGCCAGCCAGCACTGTAATTGGAGGAGCTTTAAATAGATAATTTAACCTTGGGAGAATGTTCATTTTCACTGAGCATCTCTTCAACCTATAGAAGAGAATCCCTTTCATTTGGGCATGCCTTTCTTTAATTGCGACAGCACTGTGAGATAATTCGCTTCAAATTGATCAACCCAGGGGCAGCATGAATACCCAAATATTTAACAGACAATGATACCTTTTTAAATGAAAACTCAGGCTTGCAAAGATGGTTGCTGCATGATTAACAGCATAGCAATGCCATCACACATGGATATTTTGTTTTACACACCAAAGAACTGGTTTTCAGAAACTATTTGGTTGGTGAACCATTTCTGAGCTCCTGTCTCTGCCATTGCACAAAAGTAGTTTACAGGCTCCTGTCCTCTCTCAGGAGAGAGCCATCTTATTAAAGAGAAGTGGACAGACTACTGCCTGTTTGTCCTCTTTGAAGGCTACAGAAATTCCACCAGCTCAGTGTCAACATTGACACCATGATTATGAAGTTCAAGAGCAAATCAGATTTATCCTGAAGCCAGCCCTAAGAAATCTTGAAGGATGAAGGACTAGCTGTAATGAATTTTAGGTCAGAGACATGAAAATTCAGATAATCCTTAGGAAAGACTTGTTCTTTTTCCTGAAGTCTAGAGTGGACAGGCACCTCCCAGAGGAATTCAAAGCCACCAAGAAAAACAAAACAAAACAAAACAGAAAAACAACTCCTCTGGGGATTATACACAGTCTCTTCCTCAGTATCAATGTACACAACAGAATCAGCACTGAGTCAGACTAATGTAAGGACTCTTAAGGATGTCTGCTAGACCAGTGAACACTGCCCGCACACAGAGAATGAGCCCTCGCAAGCAACTGGGACCCACTCAAACAGATCAATCTTTTACTGCGCAGCATACACTTGTCCTTGTCTTCATGCCCGAGGAAAGAAGCCAGCTGTGCTGGTACCTGCACGTTTAATTCCCAGGCCAAGAACACTGTTTGGCAGCTTAACTTCACCAGTGGCATGGCAATGCACCACAGTCTCCAACTCCCAACCACAAAAGTGCTCCTCCCTCCCAAGATGCAAAGAGCTCCAGATAACCTGGCTGCTCTGCCACTCTTTGCCTCTTCTTTGTCTATACAGGGACTAGTTAAAGCAGGAGCAAGTCTTGCCATTGGATACCCAAATTCAGCTGAACCCACCTAAAGGCAGCCCAAGAGTTTACCTTCTGCTTTGCCACAACAGTGAAAGGCCACCCTGCCTTCATCAGGCTGGTGAAGTCAGCCTTGATCACCTATGCCTGAGCATGCAACTGTTCATCCTTGTGCAAGGTGTCTTAAAAGTATCATTAGCAGCTTCACCAGCACCCTGCTGAGTCAGTGGGTGGAAGTAAAATAGCCTCAAGAGCTTCTTGTTCAACTGCACATCTTCAGTAATCCAAGCTCCCATATTAGCCAAATCAAAATCCTCAAGCATTCGAACAGCTGGGAAAACTCCATAAGAGATTCACAGTCCACCTCTAACTGAAGCAATTAGTGTCTCTGAATGCAACGAAAACAACCGGACGCACCTTCCTTAGTATCTCCTCTCCCACTGCAGTGTTTTAAGCATCACAAACCCCAGAAACTTAAGGGGCCAGGACCAACTGAGTGCTTTGGTACATTGTGATGAGTATGGTCCAAAATATTCAAGTCCAAAGAGATTTAAATGCCTCTCTCAGTCAGGAATGATTTTGTTCTAAGGAGAACAGGAAGAGTTCATTTTGCCAGTCACAGGTGAGACGTGTTCACACTGGCCTTCGTCACAAGGAAGACAGGGGATCAGATTCAGTCTTTCTGTAGCTGTTGGATCCAATGCCACTAATAAAAATTAGAGCAGTTCAACCTGGTTCAACATCCTGGAAGTGATGCAAATGCAGACAGTCATCCAAGAAGTATACATTGGCTTATACACAAGCCAATATAAGAAGGCATTTTTAGCACATTTGTCTAGCTTTTCCATTTCAAAAATAGCTATGGCCCAGTCCATCGCTGCCCTTCTCAGGGTTGCTGGAACATCGCAGAACACAGGGTCTTTAGGTACAACACAAACGATAGCTCTCAAAATTTTAAATTTTCTCAGAGTAAGGTTCAAACCAGGACACCAGAAAGAATCCCAGACTCACTACTACAACACACACACCAGGTTTTTCTCAGAACTATCATCAGACTTCCTCAATTGTTTTATAAATGGGACAAATCACCTACCATCTGGTATATTACAGCATGCAACTGCTCTATTTTCTGGGTTTCAAACCCCTCTGCATGGCATGGGATAGAAAGCAGTGGAAATGGGGAAGATGTAGTATGGAGAAAAATAGCTAAAGTTATGTTAAAATGCATTCTAAAATTAAACTGATTTTTTGTAAACCAATATGTATTTCACAGACTGAAAAGGTAATAGAAACTGTGGTAACAGCCTTCTTACCCACTATATATTTTCTTTAGTGTTTTAACATGGCACATAGACAGGAAGAGGGAGCAATCTCTGACTGCAAACATGATTGTACAAATAGCCTGCTTCTTCACTGGTTTACTTATTGAGCAAAAATGTGTCTATAGGCATTAGTGTTTGAAAACAAGCAATCTCCACACATTTCCCCTCAATGACACAAACTGCCCAAACTGCTGAAACAACATGTAAACAATAAAACCGTCAACAGCATTGTAGCTTTCCAGGGAAGAAACTGCAATGAAGTATCACTGCCCTTTATCAACATATCCTGTAGTTGATAGTTTTTTCTTGTCAACATTGCAATAAATCAGTCACTAATCAGATTTCATTTGATGTTGCGCCACCAGACTTAAGGCAGAAGTAACCACTGAATTCAACAGGGAGGCTTTTTTCCCAGACCAAAACCAACAGTCCTGCATAAATTATCTGTTACTATAACATAGTCTTTCTCCACAACATTTCAACTTTCATGCAAAATTAATAGGTGCTAATGATTTTTATACATACAACACTGTCTCCAAAGTTTGCCAAAAAGTATTAGCTCAACATAGTTAAGCTAGAGGAATCACAAGGCCATCGAACTTCAACATCACTTCAAAAGATTTTTCCTACATTAGAAACCTGTCTCAGCTGTTCTTTGGACAAGACTCCTCCAAAAAAATCTCATTTTGCAATTTTATCTATAAGCATAGATTCAAACACATTATGAATCCCCAATGTGAAGTCAGTTCTACTCTACTACAACATTTGTTGAATATTTCTTCTAACTCACCAACTAACTGCTTTGCTAATAGAAAAAACCCATTCAGGTATATAATTCCTAAACTAAACTATTATTATGCGAGGTCTTAAACTGGATAATATTCATAAACATATATATATATAATATATATATAAACATAGCAAGTTGAATGCAGAACAGCGCCTCAAAAGTGCTCAATAGCCAGACAGAGCAGAAGACTGAGCCTAGAACATCAGAGCATCCTCTGCTCCAAGGGCAAAACACAGATGCCTATTCAGGGGATGATCTGAAATCAGATCCCAATGTTAACGTCAGCACTCTGACTGCTCCGCAATGGTGGTCACATGGAAGAACATCACCGCAAGGAAGCAGGACTTTTCTCCCTCTTCACACCAAAGGAGATGGAGAGCACAGAAGAGTCATTTGTATTCCCACGTTAGCCCCCCATAAGCCCAAACAGCCTCCTCATTCACACTGTCAACCTGCGCTCTCACTATCATCTGGAGCAAGACCCTTGCATGCCAGTTAGAAAATTCAGGTGGAGGGAAACAGAAGAGGACCCAGGAACCTTGTGCATTCAGGCACTGTGGACTCCTGTTTGAAGGCCAGCTAAGGCCTGGATGACAAATGCTGCCTAAATGTAAGGGCCCAGCTACTCCAGAGAGGGACGGGACAAGCAAAGGGGACGCCAGCCTGGACAGGAGCGTTCACACAGACAAGAGGCAAACCCCTCCAGCATGGGCAGCACAGGGCTCAGGAAGGCAGCACCTCACCTCCCTCTGGATTTAGCTTCTGCAGCAAGGAAGGTGGCTCAGGAACTCACAGGGCAAAGGCTACCAGAATAACCATGACAGCCAGCAACTGCCAGAACAACTAATCAGTGGAAGATAGTTGAGAGGAACAAGCACAGTAATGGCAAAGCAGCTTTCTGAATGTATTGATAGTCCTGAGTAACAGCTGCTTCTTCAGCCTAAGCTTACTCTGAAGAAATGCTACAAATATCACACAACGAATTTGGCAGTACCAAAGTGCCATCCTGGAAGCCAGGACAGCTGAGTCGCATAACAAGACACAAACAGGTAAGCAGGCCTCTCAAAGCACATATGTAAGGACAGGAAGGGCTCAAGCAGCAGAACAGCCCCAGCTTTCTCCACTTTACTTGCAAGCATGAGAACCATCAGAAGGGTCCAATTTTTGTTGACGCTACTTGTAATGGTCACAGCAGAAGTCACTGAAAGGAACCAAGGGAAGCACTGAACAACTCATCAACCCTCCAGGGCAGACAAGTCAGTGCTACTGGCTTTGATCCTTTATTTCACTCAGTATTATATGGTCCAGAGAGCAAATGAAAACAGAAGTGGTGTTAGCCAGAAGAATGCATTTTATTTCCAGCTTATCAAGAAAGACTACTCTCAGTAAGAGCCCATAAGCTTCAACATTATTTACAATGGATAACAACCACATGTAGCAACCTCCAGGATGGCCTCTATTCCAGAAAAACAAGCCAAAAGGCAAATCAAAGTGTAAACTGTCTCTCTCATACTCAGAGTACGCAATTTTAAAACTGCCACCTTTGCAAAGAACACAAGCACTGCTTTATTACAGTGGGTGCTCATGGTCTCATCTGTTCAGCAGAAAGCACAACTGTCAGGTAAATTAAAAACTGAAAAGCAGAACAGAATTATTTAGCAAGTGAATTTATTAATAACAGAGCATAAATGAGACAAGCTAGAGCTGTTACCCATTGACAGTGTACATCTTAAGAGCCTTACCTGGCTCTACGGACACATTCTGCGCCAAAAATGCCCGATGTTGGCTCCCAAATGCAGAAGCAATTTAAAGCCACAGAAATGAAGTGTCATTGATCAAGACAGCAATCAAAACTGTAGCGAGCAAAGGTGTAATCAGGACTACTGTGAACTGAGACTCCTTGAGGTCCAGTGAAAAAAAAGTTCATTTTCTTCCCGAGTTGGTTTCCACCTTGAAAGCTAATTGTTGGAAGAGAAAAGGTCACTCTGCTTCATATTACAAGATAGACAGCAGAGCACCCAGATAGTGTTTGACATGAGGTATTAATTACCTTTCTGACAGAGAATCTGTTTGTGCTGTAATGTATTACTCCTTGTAATAAACTATGGCTTTGGACTCACTTAGGACAGGAGTCACTAGAGCATGGACAAGTCACTTTTACCTTACATTCTTGGGTATACTCTGCACCAGGCCTGCTCATATATAAAACCAAGCCGGCTACTTGGCACATAAGCATAAATTCCTGTCTGGTTTTAAGTGATTAGCTAGAAAGAAATGGCTTGCTGTTTTGGTATCCAGTTCAAACAGCTCATGCACAACTCTTAAGATGCCTTCAAGGATGAAGGAAGCGTGCTCTTCATCAGTGTCATCTAGTTATTAATTATGTTTTGTTCCCACTAAACACTGCTTTAGCAGTTTATTTAAGGGAACAGACTCTTGCTTTGATTACCACGGTAACCAGGTCTGCCTCTTTTTGTCCTTTGTTTGCCCTCTTCCTTGATTTATTAGCATACCTGAATCAGAGCAAGCAGAAGTAAAGGAAAAGATGACAGGAAACTGAGTGCAAGATTATTAAAGTAACAGGTAGCTCATCTTAAAATATTCAGGAGTTTCAAAGAAGGAAACTAAAAAGGAATTGGGATTTAGACCATCTGAAAGGGTCCTAAATCCAGAATTCAGAATTCCCAGATGAAACCTTGCCAAAGAAAACTGAACTTCAGCAGACTGACAGAGAGGACAACCACCACACAGCAACAACTTCCTCTGTCCATTCGGGCAGTCTATGCTGCAAACCTGCACAGAGCACGACTTCTGCATGTTGTGATTCACTGCCCAGAGCAGCAAAACCACTGTTTTGGACACTTCATCGGAGCATTACTTTCAGATGTTTAATCTAATAGTATGTCCTAGTTCACCATTGCCTTATCTAGGAAATACCAACATTGCTTCAGTCTGAATTCCACGCTGAATTTGACCCAGGCTAGTTGTTATTGCTGGCAATCTGCCAGCTGTGTAGTAGAAGAGCCAGCTGACAAAGCGACAACAGCTTCTTACATGAATTGGTGTGATGCAGATATTATATCCAAGCCAAGGACCAGAGGCACACAGAGACCCAGACCCCACTTTTTCCACTGGAAATCATCCCTGCAGGACGTTGCCCAAGTGCATCGGGGGAAGCCGGCACTGCCCTGCCAGTGCAGGGCTCCAGGGCTGACAGCTACCCATTCACCACCACTCCCCAAGCATACGCTTCCCCTCAGATTGTTTTTAAACTACTTGTAACTGCCAAGTATTCTTTACTGCATTTACTTCTCAGTGACAATTTAAAATAAATGTTTATTTTAAAATCATATTTGACATTTTATTAGGTGCACTGGAAAATAAATCCATTCCTACATATGCAAAAATTAGGAATTAGTGAGGTCTGGCAATTATCTTGATGGAATGAACCCAGTGACTTAGTTGAATGTACAGAGTTTTACTAGGGAAAAAAACCTGCTCTAGTAGTTAAAAACAAATGAAATTGCTTCTTATTGATTTTAATTTAGGTTGAAACACTAGCTGTCTCTCCAACAAAGCCAGAAATGGAAACAACTATAAATGAGTACAAGATGTGATAAGATAGACAGATTCTTAAGCAAGCCAGCATAGAGATGACCTCCAGTTTAGGCTGTTGTTAAAATATGATATTATATGTATGGATCAATAAATAAGTTTGCATTAGTCTCAGCTCCAAATGCTTGAAAGCTACATGTCTTTTTTTTTAGTTACTCTAAAATGTTGTCCAATTAAGCTCTACTGGTTTTTCTTACAGAGCCTCTAGATTCTAATTTACAAATAAAATCAAGAGAAGCAATTAAATGTTAAGTACTATCAGCATGTTTCCCCAAGTGATGCACATGTGCAACAGAATAGAAGTAGTCCAATCTTGATACAGAAGGCCAGGTTACAAATTGAAATACATTTGTATTACCATTACTCGCAGGCTTCACGCTCTAGCAGCTAATAATATTGGGCATCACGCTCCCCCTCCGTGCACGGAGGAGACAACCTGACCACAAGCCTCAGCTACGCAGCAGCGGTTGCAGATTCACTTTACTCCTCCAGTCTCCAGGGCAAGCGCGGACACAGAGCAAGGGCAGCTGGATGCCTGGGGTGTGCAATAACAACATGCGTGGCACAGAACAGTGCTGGAGGAGACTTTGATGACGACCATCTAGTCCATCGCCCCAAATGCTAGTTAAAGCCTTCCTGGCCAGCTGCCTACCCGCTCCCTCCCGGCTCCCCGGGCAGCACGCATTGCCAGCACCCGCCTGGCTCGTGCCGCACTCTGCCCTCCTCAAGCGTACCACAAGTATCAGCACTGATCAAGCACCATTAATTTTATGACCCTTTGCACATGCCAGAATCCAACGCTAGCTGAGAGTGATGGATCAGGTCCTCTCAGCAATTTTTGGTGAAGGCCCTGTGACTTAGAGGATTGAACTCCCTCTCATTTAGCCATCTGGATCTCCTCACCTTCTCATTCACCCCCACTAACACCAGTGTCTTCCCAAACAGGATAATATTGCTTAGCGCAGAATGGTCCATTTCTCCTCATTTGGTGCAAAGTACAGGTCTGCCCAAGACAAACACAACAGAGACTGAAAACTAGAAGTTTCCAAGTGAGACCACCCTCATGGAAAAAGGGTCACAGCAGCAGAGCAGATCAACTCTGGCAACCACCTCAATATCCACTCCTCCCAGCTGCATCCAGCAGGAGAAAAAGGACGATACAAGAAATGCGATTCCTAACAAAAACAGCAACATGAGTAAGAGGGGGGGGGGAATGGATGGGAAAACCTGTTCAAGAAATCTGTTGCCTCCTTGGGGTTACATCCAAATTATAACCCACACTGAGTATCAGACGATGCTCAACTGTTAGTCAAATCAGTGATAAGCACAAGTGTTTAGCACCAACCAGGAGGTCGCAATCATGTTCTGGAGTGGCACGAGGCTTCTGCAGTGTAAAAAACATCACAGAAGTCAAGCCCTGAGATGAGTATTTTCTAGCTAATGCCACAATAGCACACAGCAGTTTCCTGGCCCATTACGGGATGCACTGGCTGCTACTCCCTTACAAACTGCTAAGTGGTACAATACAATTGCTGGGCTCAACAAAAGAGAGAGAAAAAAAAAAAAAGCACACACATATCTCAAGACAGTAAGATTGCAGGGGACTTGGCCAACAGGCAGGCAGGCCCCTTTGGCAGAACATGCCACTACAGCTTTATTCAAGCCATTTAAAAAAAAATCCACTCAAGAAGTTTATTCTTATAAAGTAAAATACACCAGGAATTAGTGATCTAGGCCACATCCACTGAACAGCAGACTTTTGTTCAGCACTGACTCTGATAATGCTCTAGGAGTCCTACTAGGCAAACAAACAACATGAGCTTCCTTGCTGCAGCAGAGAAAAAGGCTACTGAAAACCTTTGCACAAACAGAAAGGGCAACAGCACTGAGCGTATACGGTATGAGCAAGATCAGTACTGAAATGTTCAGTTCCGGTATCTACCTTTCTAAAAATAAGTTGCATAAAAAAAATGGAGGAAGAAGGAGTAAATAACTACAAAAGTTATTCAAGGACTGGATAAAACCTGATAGCAAGAGGCTTGTGGAGTTCAGGTCACGGAGTTAATCAGAAGGACACTGAAAGGGCTTGATTGCAGCTTGTAAGTACTTTCACGGGAAGAAAATATCAGGTACAAGAGAGCCTGCTAAACTAGTAGAGAAAAAGTGAAACAGAGACAGCCACATTAACAGCTGGTTTCCAGTCTGTGTGCAGCAGCTACGGTGAGTAACTGCAATAACCACTTTTTCGGTGGTTTATCTATTTCACTATCTTCATCTAAAAACTCAAGGAAAAGAAGTTGAGCAGTGCTTTAAAATAGGCATTAGCCAGATTAATTCCTTTAAAAAAAAAAAAAATAGCACCTGACAGCTGTTGACAGGAAACCTCATGCTTTCCTTTGAAACAGCCACAGCTTTGGACAACAAACCAGGTACAACCCACAAGAACAATTCCCATGACTGATGTACATGACAAGCGCCCCTCCAGGAAGCCAAAATTTTAAGAGAACCACTGGGCACCTCTGCTTTGCAGTGAGCAGAATCAGAGGTTGTGCTGTACTTCATCACACAGTAGAAGAAAACCCTTCCAAGAAGCATAACAACAAGATGAAAACTGTGCACCTCTGACACCTACCTAGTCTGTGGAAATATGGAAAAGAACACGCACAATTGTTTTTCAAAATTACTTCATGATGAGGGTTATGGTGCAAATCCTCACTGGATGAAAGCTGCCACAGACCCAGCAGACTCAGTGGTGCTATGACAATTTACAGCAGCTGAAGACCTGCCATTATGCTAAGGTAAAACATTCAATGCTTACACATTTTGTGCCCCAGGTTTACAAAGATAACAATGAATTTATTCACAGTAAACAAGAGAAGCACTTTACAATGCATAAACAATGTAGTAAGAAACAATTTAAAAAGTCACAGTTTCTGAAACTACTGTCACTGAGCCCATACATTTAACACTTACTTAAATAGCTAAAACTGCAGAAAGGTGTTGCTTTGGAACACAAACAGTTATACAGAAACCATACAATCTGATGCAAAACCCTTGGGCAAAGAAGAAAGGAAAAATAAACAACTAATTTTAGAACCTGAACACTCCATTAGCAATTCTCACCAATTAAAATATGATGCAACTGCTGTCAACAGGCAAATTTTAGTTGCATTTTAAACACAGATTTAAATACAAAAAAACATGAGCTACTTCCCTGTAAGAAGAAGTAGCAGTAAATTAGTTACTAGTAACATGAAGTACAAGTAGAAACATTCCTCTGACTCTCATTCCGCTCACTAAATGGAAGCAGTGTTTAAGAGACAACCCTGCCTCACGAACCCTCACTTCTACTTTGACTGCAGCAGACCTATGCTATAACCTTCAGAAGTCCAAAAGCATCTTAGCAACATACATCCCAAGGAAAGCTAACCAAAAATTTAATTCCTAAACTCACTTGTAATAGCAATGTAGATCTGTGCTTAAATATTTGGAATCTACTAGGCAGGTATCTTTATTGCCTCAACTTCAAGTTTCCCATGGGGGGGCAGGGAGTAAAGGTACCCAATCTTCAGAGAATGAGGATGCAAGATGTTTTGGGCAGGGGGAAGAGGGGAACGCATCAGCCTCATGCTGAGGCCCCTTAAACAAAGGCATATATAAACATACATTCATCGGGATCACTGAACTTGCTCTTCAAAGTCTTAGCCAAGACCTGTTTATTTTGAGACATGTATCACTAACTTCACTACCTCCTAGGATATAAAATGAGCTTCCCCTCCTTGGAGGGCATTTCTAAGCATACAGAACTGTCACATAAGAAGTAGGGCAGTGAGCCTTGCTGGTACTGGGCTTACTTCATGGACATCCTTGTTTCAGAGAAACTGAATGGGCGCAACGTTAGTAATTTGCTTTCTGTTTAGGATCAGCAAGGGTTAAGAGAGAAGTGTTTCTATTTACTTCTGTAGTGGCAAAATGGCACACCCAGCACAGCGGACACAAGCAATTTTGACTTCATATCCTGCCGCTTGCTCACTGCTCACCACTTCTTACACCGAAGTCCTCTTCTGCTTTCTCCTGGGACAACCAACACTGCTTTCAACCCAGTGTGACAAACAGACTGAGGAACCCCAGGTCTAAGACTTTGGGATGCTAAAAACAATAATGCAGTCACGGGTGCTTTTACGGGAGTACAGGGCAAAGCACTGCTTCGACTGAAGCAGGTAACAGAGCATTTTCAGTGTGTCTTACAAGTCCCCTACACAGTGAGAGGACGGGAAAAGTGAAGTGTGGCAAACTGAGCCGCTGCCCATTCTGCCTGCAAGGAGTTACCCCATAGCCTTCCTCTGTCAGGAGGATAAACCGACTCCCAGCAGAAGAGCTTTAACATCCCACTCTGTCAGGGAGATGGGCACGTTTGATTTTGAAAAAGAGAACAAAACAGCTGCCACAGGACCAAACAACATCCAACATTTTGCTCCTAAATACCAGTGCAGCTCTTCAGGGCTCAAGGTCTCATTCATTACGTATTTGAAAGCAGAGAAAAGGATTTTTCAAAGCAGCTTTGCTAAGCTAAGCATTCAAGTCTCAAAACACCTAGATTTTCTTTAGAAAGGCTTCCATGCTATGAATGCAAAGTCCCTCAAAGCAAGCACTGGCACAGGATAAACATATTCAAGCATTACTGCAGGATTTATGCATAGAAAAACAGCAACACCCACGTCAATTGAGATTTTATGTGTCAGTACTGCCGGCTGGAGTATGATGCGGTCAAGTTTTAAGTTCTTGAATAATGATGGACCACTTTCTAACAACTTGATAATTAAGAATGCTAGTACTTCAACTCCCAAGCAAACTTAGAGATGCATAATAAAACCACATTAAAAAAACAAGGCCACGTACTAACTGATTTTACCTTAACCATAGTTCACTTCAAGACTAATTCAAATTGCTGTAAGGTGAGCCCATTCAGTATAATAAAAACATTTCTTACAGTGATTGCATGAAGTTCATCTCCTTACTGCCCTGTGTCCTCCCTTCTCCTGCAATGCATTGCAGAGTTTGCCACCACTGCTTCCCTTAGCTTCCCATTAATAGTGCCAACAGACAGAAAAGGAGAAAACAAAACAAGAACAGCAATACCAGGAGAGCATCTCAATACCTTCTCTGTTTTGCTTGTGTTCTGCACCCTCATTCATCTATTCATTTTTTTGGGTGGGAAGAGCCTCTGCTTAGGCTACCAGTATGCGAAAGCTCAAGGCATAAAGCAGGAACATACTGTGCCCTGGCAGCTATGCACAGACAAGAAGGCTGTACATGGTCAGGCAAGCATTTGAAGGCACGACCCATGTAGCCCTGATTCACCTGCCCTCACTGGAGGTCATTTTGGGGAGCTCTATCATGCGTTAGCAGTATTAAAAGCAAGAAGCCAGTCTGACTTGCTGCAGGTCAAGAAACGCAGATGCCTGTTGCCTGCAAGGATAACTCAGCTATCAGCGCTACCACCAGATATTGGAAAAAGAAAAAGTTAACAGCATCCAAGGATCGTTTTTCTTATTTTTCCCTCTAAAGGTTTATTGACACACAAATGTAAAAACTAGCTGTTTTCATCAAAAGTTGCCTCCATTTGGACATCTCTAGTTGGCCACATCCCAGGTTTCTCTGCTTAACATGGAAGTGTACATTAATTTACATCTTCCTTAGTTGCTTTGCTTCCAAACCCTGCATGTCTCTACAAAGCTGACGCAGGCCAATATTTCCTGGGAGTAGCTCTGGCAATCGATGGAGTCACATTCCTGTCAACCTGCTGCAAGAAGATGCAGGTCTACAGCTTTCACTTGCAAGAAACATCAACAGCAGTTTACCTCAGTTAAAACCGAAGAGAAACATTTGTAAAGATATTTAGGCACCTGATGAAGCAAGCGGGCCAGGCAAAAGCATGAATTAACCCATTTGGAGAATATCTGCATCCCAGGTGACTGAATACCTTTCAAGAACACTGGTCTCTACTGATGACAGATTGCACTTCCTGAAATACTTAAAAATCGCTGTCTAGACTTAAGCTTTAAATGGCATGACACACAAATGCAAAGAATTACTATTTGGTCAACAGGCAGGAGCAATTCTGATTTTTAAAATGGAAGCATAGTAACTTCAGCAAGCAGAAATTGGTCTCATTTTTTTCACAATTTCTCAGATTAAAGTTATATATTAGCTAAAGCACAGTGTTATTACTATACCCCTAGGCTTCAGAGGACATCATGCCACATGTTCATTTGGCTGCTAAAAAGCAGCAACTAAATGATTAGCAATTTTTCCAAGGATAGTTGAGATTAATAGTTTTAAGTCATTTCTTTAATTTAACCATGAAACTCAAACATTGAAATTACAGCCAACTTTAATAACATTTTATTTCAGAAAACGCTAAGCATGTTAGTCCTTGAGCACTGATCAAAAGATGGATAGGGTCCTCACTGTTATCTCTACTTTCTGTAATTGGATATAAATCCCAACTATTAAACTTGCACAACTTGATAACAGTATGGATTTAACTAAGTGCAAGTACCTAACTAGAAACAACAATTACCCCTGCAAAAAAACAGAAATTGAGTGGAATTTTCACCTTACTGAAGTCAAGGGGTGTTTTTCAGCAACTTTTACAGGACTAAGATCTTACCACATCTACCATCAAAAATTCAATCAAATACCTCGATACTGGCCTCTTACTTGTTAAGCTGCACTAAAATGTACAGTTCCCAACTGTTCGGGGGCTCAGATGGGCGAGCAGAGGTGGAACAGGCAACAAGACTGTGCTGCTCAGGAGGACCTGCTGTTCAGCAGAGGTTCCCAGCAGGGATACAGGAGGGATGGGTGAGCAACACAACATCTCCCTGCCGGACCTGCACAAGTTCCTCGACTCTCTGACCAAGACATCCATTTTCTGAACAGGATCAAAACCCTTCTGTCCCCGTTTCCTAGTGCTTTCAGACTTGAAAAAGGAAAGGTGGCAAGGGATGAGAGCGCAGTAATGGAAATCCTTTCTCACAAACAGAGGCACAAACAGCCCTCGTTCCTCCAACCCCAAGCAGCATCCCCAGGCTGAATGCACGGTTTGTAGATATAAGTCCTGACCTCTCCAACATCCCAATATAACGGAGGGAATTCTAGTTAACCCTAAATTGCGTTGGTTTCTCTTTTGATGCACCAAAACCCCTTCCCTCCCAGATGCCTCTTCCTTCCTCCCCTGACTTGGCGAGCCTCTTATTCTGGCTGCTCACGCAGACAGCTCCTGCAACAGCTTGAAGACTTCTGAAAGCGGTGTCCTGGCTCTGTTAACCACGAATCAGCTGCTATAAACCTGCTAGCGGATAGCAAAGCTATCCCTGACTTTTCTCCCCAGGAGCATACCAGCAAGCTCAGCTCTTACAGCCCGGGAAGGCTCATTCGACATCCTTTATCTGCAAGGACTCCATTAGTGACTTCCCGGAATGTAAAGCATATTTTAAAAAGGCACTGAAAATAAGGGATAATTAAAGTGTAAGAAGTATCATCTTCATAAAAGCCATAGGACTAAATAAAGTCTTGGAGGGCCCTCTCCTGTACGTTCCGTATTTCTCTATGTGCACAACACCTTCATCTGTAAAATCTTGGATAAACAAAGCCAGTCTTCTTGGTACCTTTAAAATATCTAAAGTAGCATTCAGTTAGTTCATAGGGAAAAGCTCCCAGGATATTTTTCCCTCCCAGCAGAAAACAGTTCTATACAAATTCAATTCAGAACTATGAAGACTCAGAAAACAAAATCTATTTACAGAAAGTAACCAGGTCAGTAACAGTCTGATTCGTTAAGAAAGGAGCTAATTTGGATTTAAGAAAAATACTTTCATTTATGCACCTACCCTAAGAAAATGCTAACAAATTATAACTCCTTAGAGGACAGGATTATCACAGCAGTAGCTAAGAACTGCACTACAGTGCACTTTTTTCTTCAGTAGAAAAATACTTACTATCTTCTCTTGGCAAAACCCTGAGAAACTATTTAGTAAGGCTATCACAGTACTGTTAATATTTATGTCTTGCTGAATTTTGGTAATGTGAATTTAGATTAATGAGCACACCGACCCCATGGAAACAACCTCTTTTACCTTGTGTTAGTTTGATTTATTAAGCAATGCAATTACCAGTGACAAGTCCATAGCGAAATGCACTAAACTAACATTCCAGAAAGAGCAAAACCTTACCCGCATAATTTTTGTGCGGGAATGACTCCTTCCTCTCACTGCAACCAAAGCAACAGAAAGCAAAACACCTACTCTAAGAGCGAAAATCCATTACAACTCTCCTAACAAAGGAATACTGCAAAGACTTGTTTTCTATGTGGCTCATTCATTGCTGCGGAACAAAGAAAAATTAGCCTTTATGTTTCTTCACAAGGTAAAGTGATTTGCAGAGGAGAAAACAAATAGTGACCTCTGCCTTTCATTTAAAGAGAACTGGAAATGAAACGCGGAGAGGGAAGAAAGGCGCTTTTAATTTGTTTCAACACAAAGCAACGAACGCCTTAGCCCTCCGCCTAGAAAGCGCTGTTAAAGCTCCCGAAACGCTCGGGGCGGGCGGGTATCAAACAGTTAACAGGCGGCCGGGATTCCCCGCCAACACGAACGGCGACGACTCGCCATTGGCCGCCGTCGGCGCCCGTGTCCTGCTACGGTCCGCCGGGATCCTCCCCGCAGCCCCGCGCTCCGCTCCGCGCATCTCCGAGGTGGCGGCTGCGAGGCGGCAGCGTCCCCGCTGGTCACCGCGCTTCCCTCGCCCCCAAACTTCACCGCTTTCCAGAGGAAAGCGTCAAAGAGCCACGAAGTCGCCGGGGTCTAACGCGGTCGCTCCGCACGGAAAGCAAAGGCGTAAAAGCCCTTCCCGGGAAATAAGTTCGCGCTGCGGAGCGAACCTCGGGCCGTCGGGCGCCCGAGAGGCTCCCCGGTGCGGCGCGGTGCGGCGCGGCCGGTCGACGGCTCCTCGGGGCAGAGCCGCCCTTCAGCCGGCCTCGCGGCGGGCTCTCCCGGGCCTGAATTGGGGAAGAAATCAATAGGGAGACGCCAAATGTTTCCGCAAGAGCGGCAGAGGGATTCGGCCTCCCGCCAGCTGCTCCGGCCTCGGCCTCCGACCGCCGGACGGGCCGGGAAGTTGCTGGAAGGAGCGCGATGCGACGGGGCTGCGGGCTCCCCGCCGCCTCGGGGGTCAGAAATGGGAGGGAAGGGGGGGGGGGGGAAAGAAGTAGTGTATTTTGAAGGACGGAACTGGAAGTTCCCACAAAGCTTCCAGAATTTGCTCCCCCGCTCGCTCGCTCCCCGCCGGGAAGCGGCCGGGGCGCCCCCCCGCCGCGGCCTCCACACGGGGGGGGACCCCAAAGCCCAAGGGGGGGCGGCTCGACTGGTCAAGCCCCGGCTCGGCGGGCGCGGAGGCTGCGCGACGGCGGAGGGGCGGCGGGGGCGCGGCGCGGAGCAGCGCGGCCCCGCGGCGGCGCCGGTGGGGCGGCAGCGCCCCTGGCGGGCGGGCGGCGGCACCACGGCGGGGGCAGCCCGGAGCGCCGCATCCTCCCCCGGGGAGCGGGACACGGTCACGCCGCGTGGGGGGGGGCGCGGAAGGGGGGCTCCCACGCGGCCCCGCCACGCGCGGCGGCGGCGCGCAGGGGAGGCGCCGGCAGCAGCCGTGCGGAGGGGAGCGCGGGGGGCGCCGGTGCCCCCCCGCGGCTGGGGCTGCGCCCACGGCCCCATCGCGCCCTCCCCGCGCGCGGGAGTGGGGGGGGGGGTGCACGGCGCCGCGAACGCGCAGCGGGCGCGCAGCTCCCCCCTCCTCGCCAAGGTCAGCGCGCCGGCACGGCGAGGCACCCGCCGCGGACACGCGTGGGGGGAGACACCCGCGCACAATTAAGTTGCCTTTTACGCGGGGGGGTTGCGGAAAGGGGCGCTCCCCTCGCGGCGGCCGGCGCCAGCCCCGCGGCACAAAGGCAGCACCTCCCCCCCACGCAGCCCCGCGCCCGAGGGGCAGCGCACCGGGACCCGCCGCCCCACGCTGGCGGCCGCAGCGCACCGGGGCCAGGCGGCACCGCGCCGGCTGCGCGGAGCCGAGCCGCCGCGCCGCGCACGGCCCCACTCGCGGCAGCGCTGCCCGCAGCCGGGAGGGCTGCTCGGGGCGAGGGGTAGCAGCAGCGGGGCCCCCCGTGCAAAGGGCGAGCGGTGCCGCCCCGGCCGCAGGCGCAGCCCCGCGCCCACGGGGGTCGCGGACACGCGTGGCGGCGGCAGTGCCGGTACCGGGACCCCCCTCCCGCCGCCGCGGGCTGCCCGCGCCACTCACCGGGGAAGCACACCACATCATGGAGCACGGAGCTGGTGATTTTCAAGAAAAAGATCCACCAACACGGTTGCAGTAGCCTCCGCATGTCCAAAGCCGCACATCGAAAGGGGAGAGGGGCTAAAATAATTAATTAAAAAAAAAAAAACTTGTTGAAAATAAGTTTCTCCCCCAAAACACCCCCTCTTCCAGCGGGAGAAAGCGGGGGGCTTCTGCTCTCCTCGGTTAAAAAATTTTTAAAAAAAGCAAAGCCACGCGGGGGCGGGGGGGGGCGCGGCGCGGGCGCGCCGGGCGCGGGGGTCCGCGCGGCGCGGGCGGCGGGCGCGGGGCTCAGGCGGGCGGCGGGGCGCGCGGCATGCCGCGGAGCGGGCGCTCAGAGCCGCCTCCGCGCGCGGGCGGGCGGGCGGTGGCGGTCAGCCGGGGCCGCGGCGCGCTCCATCCTGCCGTACAGGAAGTGGCGGGCGAGCCCGGTTCCTGGCGGAGACTTTAAAGCGGGGCGAGGGAGCGGGAGAGGCAGCGCGGCGAGGCGGCGGCGGCAGCAGCGGCGGCGGCGGCGCGCCGGGCGCCCCGGCGGCGCGCCCCCGCCGCCCTTAAAGCGGCCGCGGCGGCGCGCGCGCGGTGGGGCTGGGGGGGGGGGGGAACCGCCCGTGCACGCGGGCGCGCGCCGCTGCCCTGCGGTCGGGGCCCCGCCGCGCAGCGCCGCCCCTTTCTTCGCCTGCGCGGGGTGCTGAGCGCGGCGCGCTGCCGGCGCCCGGGGAGCGTCCGGAGCCGGGAGCGTTTTGCCGTTTGCAGTCTCGCGTTTGGCACTCTTACCTCAGTGGTGCCTCTGTGGGGTTGCTCGCGTCCTTACGCCGCGCCGTGCGCGCCGCGGGGGGGCTGCTGTTGGGTCCCCCCGCACCCCGCGGTGCTGTGCACCATTCTGCTTCCTGCCAGAGGTCCCCCACAAAATCCTGTTTTTTTCTCCCACAACACGGTGCATCATGCTGGGGATTGCCAGAGCTCGCCCACAAAATCATAGTGTTCCCCCCCCCCCCTCAGTACTGTACATTGTACTGGGTATTTCCAGCGTTCCCCCACGACACGAGATAGCTGCCTGATTTTTTGGCAGGGTCAGGTGAAGCCCGGCCCAAGGCACTTTGCAACCAAATCTGGGTCCACAACCCTCCCCCCCCCCCCGCAGCAGTTTCCGAGTGATTGATAACTTCGCACAGGAAACAGAAACAGAAAATGGTGTGAATTCAGGATGAAGGGATGGCTGCTCGTACTCGGCATTTCCTGGCGGTGCTGTGGTCTGCTGAAGCTTAAATTTCATTCTGAAGTAGTTTTTGTCTGTTTCTTTGGTAATTATTTTCATTACGGGGATTCTGTTTCAGAAGGGAAGGGGTTTAGCAGGGGGTTAGCAGAGCGTGCCGTGCTCGGCTCTGGCTCCGTGCTTTGCTGCGACCGTCTCCCCTCTGTTTACCTGCAGACTTTCCACGTCTGTGGGTTGTTTCCAGATGAGAGAGGGGAGACGGGGGGCAGGAGGAGGAACAGCGCCAGGGAATTCGGAAGCCATATGGGTCTCCCCAGGAGACTGGAGCGGCAGTGATTGCCCCTGCCCCTCCTGGGGATCACTGGAGCGGAGCCCTCACAGGCTTCAATACTTGTCCCTGCTGCGGCCTGACCTCTCTGGAGGAAGAGGAGGAGAAAGAGAAGGTTGGGTGTCCGTCCAGGTTTGCCCCATGCAGCACAGGGTGCCACATCACTGGATTACACCGCAGCCCCAAGGCCCCTAATGAGGAAGCATTGCGTTTTCGTAGGCTTCCCTTCGCCTTCCTCTCCACACCGTGGGTTTTGCCTGCCAAAAATCGCAGGTGGAAGGTAGCAGTGCAGTCTATACTAAGCAAAACTGTTTATCGTGATAGGATTTTACTGGTGTAAGGATTAAAGGGCCTGATTAGATGTTCTGCCCTCGAGGGCAGCTCACTTTTGAGTGTGCAAAGAGTGGAGAAGGCCCTTGTGTAAGGTTTTATCTAAAACTGAGCAAAAGATTTATAGGCCCCGAAGGAAGTCCTTATCCAAATATCTTATTGTTCATTAAATCATTTCCCAGAACAAGGGGGGTTTGGAGGTTGGTTTCAACTCTCATAAAAACATAGATAAAATTTTAAGAGCTAAGTATCCCTGATTTTTTTGTTCCCATGAAAAACAAAAAACAAATCCCCACCTGCCTTGACCTTTTGAATTCTGCTGTGACATGGTTGTTCCGTTGTTCAGCAAACTGTTCCCCTTTCAGCACTCTAGTCCTGACTTTACTGATGCACCGGATACGTAGGCAGGCTCTCTTCCAGCAGTGAGACTTACCTCTTCAAATGACGGCTCCCTGATATGTCAGAGGCGATCTTAAAGTGAGGTTCAACAGGTGTCACTGTGTGAGGAAAGTTATTAAACACTATTGCAGTCTCACGAAAGAACAGAAGGAAGAGATTTTTAAAGAGCAATTTGCATCAGTAATTTTCTCAGTGATTCAAAATCATCAGTAATTTTCTCAGTGATTTAAAATCATTCATGAAAGTTACTGATTATACTTTTTTTTTTAATTTTAAATATTTTCTTACAGTTTCCTAGCCCAGACAGTTACATATATGAAACTGCCCCAATATCCCGGAACTGCAAGAATTCTACATTTTCCATCCTCAGAGCAAACATGCAGATAAGATATAAAACACATAATCATTTGACTCTGGGTCCTGAGGAGTACAGGTGACTTCACACCCCTGTAAGTTGGTAAGGAAGATTTTAGAAATGCAAGGTTCTCATCAGAGACCAGGTGTGCTCAGGATGGATATTCACAGTAGTCCCTTCAGGTCTGAACTTTTTAAAACAAATCTGTAAAACCCAGATGTCGGCACGGACGGCTTGGTTCAGCATGCTGCGGTACAACGTGATCCACTTTTCCCGGAGTGGCAAATCAATCATTGCATCGTCACACATCAGTTTAGGAGCAGCAGTGACGGAAGTGGCTTTGTTTCACATTAGCAATTTGGGAGGGTAGAGAAGCGGAGAGACATATGATGGAGATCCAGAGAACAAAATTAAACACGGTTAAATGAGAATCCATTTCCTGCAGTATCTCTTTGCCCGTGGCACACTGTCTATCAACAATACACAGGTACAAATTGGCCTGGAGATGTATCTTTAACTACCCAAATAGAGAAAACTGCATTAGCAGCATGCTGCTCTGCCGGACCGGTGCCATGTGACTGGGGAGAGTGTGCATTAGATAGACAGCCGATTCTTCCCCAGTGACTGAAGTACTGCTGCGTGATTAAAACAACTGCTACTGTATGAAGAGATTGTAAAGGGACACTATAATACAGTGCAGTTAAAACCAGATTGATGGGTGTTCTGCAAATCTTGCAATATTTACCGTCAAACATGGTGGGCGCTGTCAAGGTGAAAGGAATACGATCAGCATCTCTGTCTGGTTTGCATGGAACAGTGAATAATGTAAGATAACTTTTATCTTTTATTTTCTCCTGTTTGAACAGGTAATATTTTTACGCTGCTTTCGTCGACATATGGGCATCACTCCTGGGAAAGGAATGAAAGTCTGTTAATTTATTTGATCAGACAAGAGAAATAATAGAAAACTGAAACCAGGACTCGCATTTGTCATATGTTTGAATTAGTGGAAAGCTGAAGAAAGCAGAAAAATATTGCAAGGAGTTCAAAGATGAGAGGGTTTATTGAATTAGAAAAATATTAACAGCATTAATCATTTCCAAAACAGGCTTCTTAACATGTATAATGACTATATAAAGGATTGGGAAAATAAAAATCAAAGAAAAAATTCATGTATAGGAAGTTAAACTTTTTAATGCTTACAAAGCAACAGATAGGTTTTCACTGATTTACAGCTATCCAGACTCACTAGAATGGTTAATCAGTTGGGAAACACTAGGTTAAGGATCTGGCCAGAGAAGATAAATCATTTTGAAGTACCTGAGAAGCAGGTACAGTTCAGATTACAAGTCACAGGAGGTATAAACTTCCAGGTTAATTCAGCAGCCCTTGTTCCTGTCTAGCTCTGCATTGAAAGGAAAAAAAAGGATGCTGAATTTGGAGTTCCATAAATTATATTATTGCAGAGTTATTTTCTCATAGCCTCAGGATAGTTACATTCTTCTTTGAGTGTGTTGTGAGGCTTTAAAAGTCTTATATGGCATCTGCTGAGAAACAGAGGTGGAGGGCAAGCAAAGTAGCTGTGAGAAAAAAAGGGGCTTTATTTCAATATAATCATAGCAACAAGCTGTGTTGTTCGATTTATGAAGACATAAAAATAGATTAACCCAGAGAGGCAGGTAAAGCAAAGTGTATGAAAAATGTTGATTGTGATGCAAACTCTAGGTAAAGACATACCACGCGGTGGGTCAGAGATTACTGCAAGTATTACTAGGCTGCATATCTGTAGCACTACCAGCATTATATGAATGATGGTATCTGAATGCTGACTTGAGCGATACTCCAAAATGTCCTGGCTGGGCAGCGTGCCATATTGCTTTGCATGAGGTTCCTCTGGAAGACCAGTGCATTTGTTTTCTCGTGGTCTATAAAAGAAACCTCCACCTCAGGGTGCCCTTAGGCTAAATCCTTCAGAACAGACACTTGGTCGCGTGCTGAGATACCTACTTGAAAGCATCATCCTAGTCTTGAAGTCATACAGCTCTTTTGTCTCCTGAAATGGCCTCAAAATGACGGTGTTCTGTAAAAGTCTGTGTTTGTGGCCGGGCGCAGTGGAGGGTGAGACTGATCAGCTGTGAGTTTCTCTCTTTCCAAAGCAACTGTAGTTCAGAGTCCTGTGGTATGACCTTGCTAGGGCTGTAAGTGTGTGTTTAATTCACAAATCCTCTCTTATTAATAGAAAAGAAGAAAAAAATCTGCGAGCAGTGTAGCAGCAAGCTGAGCAAGCATGTTAATGAGTGGAGCTGAGGGATGAGCATGGAAGACCCAGCTTACTGTCTTCCTTGTCTGTTACCATGTAACTAGCGCACCAGGAATATACTGTCTTTGCAGAATTTAAGGTGGAATCTAATGAGAAAACAGACTTAGTAACCTTCCTTATTGGTAAAATTTTTTTTTATAGTTTTCAATAGTATTTGAGTTCAGCGTAAGTCTTGGGAACATGAATTCTAGCGAAGCAAAAATCCTTTTGACTGGGAAGCTCTAGCCAGCCTAGTTGTTTTTAACACTATCATGCAGCTTACCAGTGAGGTAACTGCAACCCTCAGGTTTTTCTACATTGTAGCTTTGACACGGGATGTGTCAAAATTCTGCCAAGGCAATCAATAAGCAGCTGAGTTTGGTGTGTGCAGTAATTTGGATGCGGTCTCATCCTGTGGAGCCTGATGTGCACACACCAATGTGTCCTGAGGGCTCTGGAGCGACAGCAGATGTGCTTTGGAAACTTCCATGCAAAATGAGCATTTCTGAAGATGGCCAGTTTTTACTGTTTTAGAGGTAATAACTCTAGCATCTAAGGGCATGGTGAATATCGTAAGGAGTTTGTTAGGAAAGCCTAATTAGTAGATGCTCTCAGGAACATTTCAGAAGAAGCTAGGAAACAATGCAAGGACATGACTTAATTCAAGCTTGGAAGACATGTCAATCTCCTAGGATCAAAGAACTCTTTCCAAAGTGTTTGGTTGGGTTTGTATTTCCTAAAAAGGCCTAAATATATTTACACAGTGAAGAAAAGATTATCACAGTAAATAATAATGGATGGATGAGCCCAGTGCTCTCTGAGGCCTCTGGTTTTCCCTGCTTGGCCATTGACATTATCCAGTATTGATGAGGACCCAAGCATCTTCCTTGAAAGCGCTTGGAGACCCTTCGCGGGAAAGCTGACTGAGGGGCAGGCAGCAGGCAGGGTTTGCAGGCAGCACGAACTCAGGCTGAGTATAAGCTGCTGTAAGGGACAGTGTAGGCCTACAATAGATACAGTCGATGTGAGCAATCTTTTCCAAACTTCCTGTCTTCCAGAGGAAAATTAAGACCCCAGAAAACCAGTAGCACAATGGGTTATCTATTGTTTTAAAGGCCTCATGCATTACAACCAAAACATCAGACTCAATCTTTTCCCCGATAAGTAAATCAGTGAAAATTAATAAATTTGCTGAAGGCAGAATTTCTGCTGTTCCTTTCCCCTCTTCCATCTCACTGCTGCTTTCTATCATATTCCTGCCTTCTGGCATAGATGTCTAAAAGAGGTGTTAGCATCTACCTGGAAGGGTAAAGTCACAGGCCTGCAACAGTCCCAAGGGGGAGAATCAATAATGACTCGGTAACAAGACGTGACCTTCTAATATAAATCCATTGCAAATGGTGTCCAAAGCAAGGCCTCTAAAATTGCTCCACAATGAAGACCAATCAAGCAGGCTACAGCAAATACTTTGCTAGCCAGTCCCAGGAGAGCACTTTCGAGGAAAAAAATCTGTTCTATAAATGGCAGAGCCAGACTCCAAATCTGTGTAAGAGAAGAAGGAAAAGTGAAAGAGTAACACTTGTCAAACCCATATTTTTTGAGAGGTACATTCTTCTGAGTGCAGGTATAAGATAATGTGCAAACTTGCACATTTTGGCTACCTTTCTCAGTCGGTAGTATCTTACAACGCCTTCGACAGATGTGAATAATTACACTGCAGGGAAGATTTCAGCCCCTGGTGGGTGTTGGGGGGGGGGGAGGAGGGAGAAGCCTTGATTGAAGCAAGAAAAGAAATAACATTTATGTGTTACAGGGACAAGTAACTCTTACATTATGTTTGGCCCTGTGTGTTGCAATAGAGAACTGCAAGCTGCCTACTGCAGCTCAGTTATGTCTTTGCCATTCCTCTCTGCTTTCACAAATCTAGATTTTCTCTTACAACATTATCACTTACTCAAATACAGGCTTGTGAGAAGCACTTTGGATTTGAGTGTGGACAGACAGTACATTAGCTAATATGATTCCATTAAAAAGGGATTCCATAGCTAGTGCCCCAATTAAATGAAGAAGCGTCAATATTAATAAACCTTCCAGTGAAAGGGATAAAATCAGATATGCCAGTGACCCCACAGACATCAGTGCTAGTCAGATCAATACATACCCATAAGCACTGATGGAAATAGCTAAACAACAAAACCATATTTAGGGCACTGAGATTTGGCAGCACAGCACACCCATAAAGCATCCTTTGTTTTCCCTCATTTTGCTTTCCATTCCCTTACTTTCCTGCCAAAGACGGGTGTCATAAGCATGACCTACCTGTCTGCAAACAGCTTTTTGCTGGAGTTCTTCCTGTCTCCTCTCAATGCCTGGTCTAAAAAAGGTTTCTTGGGAGTGAAAAAAATGCTGTCCAGAAAGTTGAATAAGCAGTAATCCGAACTCCTGCCAGCTTACATCCCTAATGCAACTGAAATGATTTTCATTCATCTTTTCAATTGTCATCAAATACAGATCCACTGTAACTGGGCACAACTCCATTGACGTAAACGACTGGGCATTCACTTTCTTGGAACTACACCTACTTGGATCTGAGTTTAAGTATTGCCAATGCAAGAAGGATGTGACCAAAAACCATGAAAATGCAGTTGTCTATGTTACTTTCTACAGTGTTTTGCTACTTTGTGCCCTTATCTTTTCTACCCAGATTTCATGTTCATGACGCATATCTTTGTGACATCAAGGTCTGGTGGCTACAATGCACTGTGTTCACAGCTACTGGATAGGAAGGTTTAAAACATTTTAGAATTTCATCATCTGTTTTATGTTGATTTGGGGAGGAGAATGGGAGAAGAGGATGCCAAGTTCCAGAGAACAATAAACACTTTGGGCCAAATTCTCATCTATGCTGGTGTAAATTAATGTCTCTTCATCCAGATGACAGGTAGATTTGAGTCTGTAGAATTTAGCACAGAGTCAAGTCCTTTAATTTGGAAGAACACAATTGCTTCCCTGGCCCAAGCCCAAGAAAATATATTTAAAATATGCAATAGATAGTAAAAAAAAAAAAAAACAATTAACAGTTTTGTATGGGGATATTGGGTAAAAATATTCCATTCAGAGCTGAAAGCTAGGCTTTCAGAACTGAGCCAAAAAGGGGAACATTTAGCATAAATGCTTTAAAGAGGAGTACAATTAAAATGAGTTTAGAATCTTGAACTTTTCTGTTAATCAGAGTGAACTTATAATTCCAGGTTTTAAAAAAACAAATGATGCACATATAGATTCCAGCACCTATTAAAGGTATAATCTCAAGACACATTTTGGGGAGAAAAGGAAATTGAGAACAAAGCTGTAAGACTAATTCATAGTACAGAAATATGAGACCTCATAATTCTTCCCAAAGCATGATAGTTAGTAAAATATTACATTTTTTTCTACAGCAGAAACACAATAGAACAACATTATTCTCTAGCGGTCAACATTAATTGCAAACCGATGGCCACTTCGGAACATGGGAGTCTTCATTGGGCCACATTTAATTATGTTAACTGCTGACATGTCAGCGTGCCCAGCTCCGCCAGCCCTGCTCGTTGAGCTGCTGTCGGTGGCACCGGCCAAAGCAGTCGTACCACACGGGGGAGTCTCTCTGCATGTACGGAAAAGCTCATCTATTTCATAAATCACTCACTTTGCAACCTGATTTCTCTGTATTGCAGCTTTTTCAGTTTGTCTCAGAGAGAATGCAAGATCTGTAACACTTGGCAGGGTAAAGAACAAAGCCTAAACCAAGGTGTTTCTGCAAATGGACTGCTTATAAGGAAGGGTGAGCAGGGTTTTGTTGGTGAGGAAGTGTGTGTCAAGCGTGATTCTCTTTATTAAACACTGTTTAAGTCACCAACTTGCCTGGTATTTCCCCATGAAACAGTAAGAAAAGTTTCTTAGTCATCAGTCAATAGAATATTTCAGATTTTATTTAATCATTTAGAAAAGCAGAAGGTGTAACGCATTATCTCAGCACAACAAAAATGGAACAACCGTGCCTGAACAGGATTCGGCCATTTCAATACCACGTTTTTCATTGCAAGGTATAGCATCGCCTCCTATCACATAGTTACAGGAATAATCGACAGGGCCCATGGCATCAGCTGTCTCTGGGTACGCTTGTCCCGGGGTTTAATGAGCCCAATACCTTGACGAGACAACCCTTAATGAACTACAGTCCATAGGTACCACATACATGTTGCACGCATACCGAAAACCATGCCACATACCCAGAGGGTTCAAACATCCCCTTTCCCTAAATCCATCTTGACGCAGAGGGTGCGGCACGGATGAGGCTCCTGGACAACGCACAAGGGGAAGCGCTGACAAAGATCTCTCAAGGTGGCACAGGTTTTGGTGCACTGCATCAGAGCATCCTAACAAGCTTTCTCTTGGATTTTTATACATCGTCCTTACGTTCCTATGATGCCACAGAGAAGACTGACTTTGTCAGCTCATTGTTACCTGCTACTAATACAGACCTCCGCTAGTACAATATACTATTATCCAGCAAAACAACATGTACTGACAAACACTGTTTAGTGACTATTGGCTACTACCCTGAGAAAGCCAGGGTCACTGCTGAACAATACCAAAAGAGATCTCGCTAGCTTCTTCTCCCTCTTCCATTGAATGAACTGTTAATAGACAAGCTGTTATAGAGAAAAAGAACTAAATAGTTTACAAGCTTGCATTTGAAGGCCTGTGAATTGCATTAGCTGAGCCAGCTGAGTGAGAGCCAAGGCAATCTCCTCACGATTGTAGAAAATGTGGCATTGAGGCACGTGGAGGCAAAGGAAGAATGACAGTGACCAGGTTTACAATATGCAAAACTGGAATAATTATTGCTTTCTATGGCATAGAGTTTTTAGCCAAACTACAATATGGAAAAAGCATCTTCTTTAAATGAATGTGTGTGCACGCATGTTTATATTTTAATAATTTTCTTTCTCTTTTGCAAACTATTGCCTTAATGTAAACTCTTTGAAGCTGATTTTTAGTTTTCCCCCACTGGACCTTTCCCCCTCATATCCCTCTTTCTCTACTGAACAGCCCTCCCTTAGTATGAACAATATCTGCAGTCTTTTTTTATTACTCGTTGCTTTCTTTGGGTCCAGCAATAATGAATACGAACATGAACCACTTCCAGTTCAATTATCTGGACAATTATTTGGGATCAGTGGAACTGTGACGTGCAGCTGAAAGGCTTTTGGGACCCTCCAGTTACCAGCCAAGAGACTGACAGAGTTTGCTTCTTTCTGCTCTTTAACTTTTCCAGAGACAGGAAAGTTTTGAAAAGCTGCAGAACAAAAAATAATAATAGAGAAACAGCAGAATTAAAAAGAAAAAAAAGAACGGAACCCTCAGATCTTTTGTATTAAGACATTCAGTGGCAGAAAAGAACAAAGGAAGAATGAAAAAAAGGACAATTAAAAAACAGCCACCACTGAACAATGATCATTCAAAATTTCTAGCTTTGTGCAAAGCTTAGAAACTTTAAAAAGGTCAGATTTTCACACATTAAAAAAATTGTTTTGGATAAAATACCATTTTTAAAATTTTCATATTAAAGATTTCCACCTCCTTACATGTTTCCGTCTTTATATTATCCTCCTGATTTGGTACAGCCTTTGGTTAGAAATAAGACAGGGGATGTCTTCAACCTGTTGTTACAATGACAGCTGTCTGAATTACTGTCGTAAGAGCCAAGGCTGAGGGTAGCTGCTTTAATGCAGCACTTACAAACAATTTGTGGTGATCAGGCGATTGCTGAGAGAATATTCAGTGAAGTACAGGGGTGGCCTCTGCTGTAACCCCCACTAATGGGTAGCTATCTTTGATATCTCATTTACAGTGCAGTTAAACTAAACGGAAAACAGGCCCACAGGAAACCCAGTTTTCTCTTTTTAAAGATAGCTTTCTTGGTACATTATCATATAAATCATTGTTCACAAACTGGACTAACCCAGGTCAGTGGGCCAGATAATGGCATTTCTGGTCAGACTTGAGCTTTTCCCATTAAACTTTGTCTCAGAATCTGAATAAAAGAAAAGAAAACTTTCAGTCACGCTGACTTACAGCACCAGCCACCTATTGCTTACATCCGAAGGAGAGCTTTAGTCTATACACAGAGATTCAACATCCCTCTACACAGGGGGTGAATTTCTGCTACTATTAAGGCAATGGCAAAACTCATGTTGACTTCAGAAGAGACAGAATTTCTTGCTGACTTGTTAGATGCTCTTTTTGGTTTTCAGTCCTGCAGTAACAGTGTAGGTGGGTCAGCTCCTAGAATTATATTCACCTGAGATCACGCCAAGTAGAGATTTCTCATTTTCAAGTCCTCAGTTGTGAAATTTTTGCAAAAACACGGCTTGCTGTTTTAGGGCATGACTTACAGTTAGTTAATTTCACTAGAATTTCTCTTCATTCTTTTGGAAGTCCTACTTTGGCATACTTTAATGTATCAATCCTTCTTCTGTATTTTTGGGAGCTAAATCCTGAAGTCCCATCTCAGTCCTAGCTGAGCCAAATCCCCTTTAAAGGCTTCAGTGAAACCATTATGTCAAGGGCAGCTTGCTTCAGTGAAAGGCTCAGGATTTACCTAATCAAACCTGGGAATTGTCCCCTTTTGCTTTGGAGGGTTGCTTTTTCTGATAGCTGCTCAGTTTGCCCTCCTCCTAGATCCTTTCGTTCAGCTTGGTAGCTTCCTCAGGCTGGCTGATCTTTATTTCTGCTTTTAATATTCTGTATTGATTATATTGTACTGCACTTAGATGCTGTTCAACAGTCCCCTATTTCTGTAAATAAAATGGGATGAATAACTTGGCTTTATTTCTGCATTTAAAATATCCGGCAGCAGCCCCCTCCACTCTTAACTGGGCATTTGCCAGCGTTGCTGCCAGTATCCGTGAGGGCAGCTCCTGAGACCTGCGTGCCCCTCACATGCCACTGGTATCCATGCTAGTTAGATAAAGCTAGCTTGGGGTCTGCTGATATTACTAGTCCGCTTTATCTAGCAAGCATAGGTACCCGCAGCATCTGCGGATGCAGATGGGGGCAGCTGCCCTCTCAGAGACTGGCAGTAATACCAGTGTTAATATGTGCATCTGTGACCAAACAAGATATTGCTTATCTGCAGTGTATGTGAAAGTCACTGAGGCTCCCGTTCTCAGATCAGGTAGCTGTTATTCCTATCTATCATTTACAGGCTTTGGCTTAACTGGTCACTCACATAACGATGATAAGGTACAAAACACAGCCTCATCCTTCTTCCTGTTTTTGACTGCTCTTTGCAGGCATTCCTCTGCCCTGGCCAGCTCCCTTGGTCCTCAGGGAAACAAGTAGCATAGTTGGAGGACAGAAGGTGCATTTCCCATGGCTAACAGCAGCCCATACAGCAGTCAGGGCACCCACACTCTCTTCAGGTTCCTTGGGGTAGGTGCTGTTATCAGCCCAGCCAGGGCTCAAAGCTAACTGCCGAAGGGTCGGGGCAGCTTCTCAGGGGGAGGCTGCACCCGTGCTGGGCTCTGTGCTCTTGCAGTTTGCCAAGTCAGTGCTTAAAGCATGTGGCTGCGCGGACAGCAGTGCAGGCCTACCCTGAGACTGCCTGTCCTGAAAGGGACACACTACCCCAGCTTGGCATAGGAGGCTCTACAGTCTGTGCTTGAGCTGTGTGGGGCCATCTTCATTGCTATTTTGCGCTGGCTGAGACAGATAACAGGTGCTCTGGGGGTTCTCTCCACAAGTTGCCAGTACTGATTGCACCAGATCTGAACGGCTCGATACTGATGCCTTCTCTCTCTGCCAAGGCTAGAGACTGCAGCCTTACTGCAGGTGATGCTTACTTGTCTTAAAGCCCTTTCTTTCACAGGTGGGGTTTTTCCTGTTGTGCCTGTAGGCTACTACTGCAGACTAAACCCGGGTGGAGGTTCAGACCAACAACACCAACATCCAAAAGGTTTAGCTGATCTTTAGTAGTATCCACCCTCTTGCAGATATGTGCTTTGCATGGCTGCAGCCAAACCAGCCCAAAAACCAGACCTCTTTTCTAAGATGCAGATCCAATCCAGAACCAGAATTAGAGGGCTATGTTCACATCCAGGCATGCTGAAACAATACATCTTCTCCAATGTCCCAAATTTTGAAGAGTTCAGAATGGAGGTACTGGTTTTGGCTCATTTTTGCTTAAATATACACCTAAGATATATAAAGGCTGTATTCTTTTAAATTTGTTCTTGAAAAAATAAAACAATTTCAGTTAGGTAATACAAACTATTTTGAAAAGAGCTGTGGAATATCATTGTAAATATACTGTGAAAACAAGTAATTAAAATAGGCAAAATAATGAGTAAAAATAGCATGACTTTAAGAAAGCACATAAAGAGTAGTCAAGCAGGGTAAAACCAAATAAGATTAATTTAGGTTAGAGATTCACATATATGGTGTATTGTATTCTTTGGACTGAAAAGAAACGCATGCTGTGAAAGGGTGTTCTAAACTCCATTAAAGAGTAATCTTTGTACACAACAGTAGTGCTGTGCAAATAAATGTTCTGAGGCAAAATAAATAAGTTTTGAGAAATGAATGACTTCAGCAGTAGTTTGCCAATTAATTAGAACAAAGAGAGAAGACAACACAAAGAAATAAATAAGGAAGAGTTCAAGTTACCATAACAGCTTTTGCTATTCTCTCACTCCACTTCTTGCTAATTCTTCTTCTCACAAGTTTTGTGGGATTTTCTTTGGAGAAGGGAAGGGAGCCAAGAGGTTGCAGTAACAATTTTGCTCACTCTTGAAATCCTGTCTCAGGGTTTTACCTCCAAAAAAAAAAGAGGTTAATTGTAACTAGATCCTTACCGCAATTTGTTTTAACAAGGTGATGGAGTGCAAACTGGAAGGGAGAAAGAATTGGTTAGAGAAGATTTAGCCAAGTTTCACATATTCTAGTCAGCAAGACCTGTTGCCCTGCAGCAGTCAAGGAATTAACCAGTGCAATTTCTCAACTATTAGTTATTATCTCTGAGAACCTGGGGAGGATGAGTCAAGTCCCAGAAAACTGGAAGAGGGCAAACATAGTACCTACTTTCAAGAAAATAGAAAAAGGAACTCTCAAGATATCATGGATCTGTCAGCCTAACTTTAAACAAACTGTAACTGAAAATGTACTAGAACAAATTAGTGATAATAACATTTGAGAATGGCATGATTTTGGAAGGGGCTGGAAATGCTATGGGAGCATGATTAGAACTAATGCTCTTCATAAACTGGTGACATGGTCCTAATTCAATGCAGTCACTTTCATTCAAGAAGAACTACACATAGGAAGGAGAAGCCAAATCCCCAAATACAGAAAAGAAGACAGAACCCTGGAAGATCTGAAGGTCATAACGTCCACAGTAAATGAGAAGCGAGGTGTTCTTGTAAAAATGAAAATCTGGTAAAATGTGTTAACAGTAGCACTGTTTGTAACATGCCAAACATAGTTATTCTGCTAGCTCATGACTAGTGAAGGCTTACCAGTTTACATTGCATCCAGTTTAAGTACCATATTTTTAAATAAAAGATTCAGGCACGCTGGATGCAGCATACAGGGACAGGAATAAATAGAAACCTATAAAGGCATAAGCCATGAGAAAAGTTTAGAGAAACTGAGTTTGTTTCATTTAGAGGACTGAGGGGAGCATGATAACAGATTTCCAGTGTGTAAGAGGTTATTAAAAGAAGATAGTAATCCATTACCCATTGAGGATAGGGCAGGAAAAATTGCTTTAATTTCCAACAAAGGTGATTTAGGTTATCTTTCTAACTATAAACCTAGGTAAGCACTGGAACAGGCTGCTAGAGCGGCTGTAGAATCTCCATTACTTTGGGTTTTAAAGAACAGATTAGATAAAACAGCTGTCAAGCTTGTTGGGTATTACTTGATCCGCATACCTCAGCAGAGGTGGACTTAGACCAAACATCTTTTTAGGTCCCTGCCAGCCCTAACTTCCTCAGCTCCTGAATGCTGCAGTTGCATAGTTTTGTAGTTGCATAGGCGCCTTAATTTTCATTAAAAACCAACAAACACACAAACCACAGGGAAAAAAAAAGAGAAGCTTGAAAATGTGAATCATAACATTTCAATTTTGGAGGTAAGTAAAACAAGTCATTATCTTTTTGCTGACTCCAGTGATTCCAGAATGAGCTGAGCCTTGACAGAGGTATAGGACTTACAGAAAGAAGGGGAGGAGTAGAGATGCTGAATCTGGTGAAGGCAGAATTGAGAACCAAGCAGTATCTATTCTCCTACCCACCCTCTAAGGTCCTGTCCCACATTTTTATTTCCTTTGGAAAAGCTGGGAAGCTGTCAGTTCTGCTACTTCTTGCCTCTGTTTTTGCCTTACAGTATACCTGGGGACCGGGTCAAGGAAGGGACCCGATGAGATGCATGAGCAAGAACTTGGTTGAAGCTGGAAGGAGCACATACAGGGGTCCCTCTGAACATCCCGGCCAGCACAAATGCTCATGTTCTTCTCAAGCACCACACATGGACGGTGAGTCTATAGTTTGAGACAGAGGATCCCCAGAAAGGGGCACAAAGGATCTGTAAGGTAGCAACAGAAGAAAGCAAGAGAGTGTCATATGCAGATTTCTCCCTTGCACTGGGTGAGAGAATCCCATGCAGTGGTGTCCTAACATAATGCAATTTGCAGGGACAAAAATGGCAGATTCAGCAAACTTTGGGGTAGTTTAATATTGTCACAACTATCTTCATGCACTATTTTTTCTGTATGTTCAATTAGGCTGCGGATTTATTTATCAATAAATCAAGCCTCTGCTTTCCATTTGCACATTCAGAGAAACCACAGTTGAGTTGCAGAATTTCGGAAATACATTCATCTAAGCATGTGAAATTCTCTTTGGTCTTTGAATCCTCTTGCAGATAAATTACTTTCACTGTATTTATGGGGTACCAGCTTTTCAACACTTAGTTTATAATCCATAACCCTCTGCCCTTTTGCAAATAATTTATATTTTGCCCTGAAAGGCAGTCTATCTCTGCTCACAGAGCCTTTGTGTTTGTGCCTGACTGCATTATTTATATCTCCACTAAAGACATTCCTCTTTTCCATGTTCTTACATGGTGCCCATCATACAATATTTGGACAGCTACTGGTAGCTGATGATGAGAGTTTGTCCATTGCTTCCACCTTTACGGTACAAGCTTTCAGCACGCAGTTTTGAATTTTTGGTCCTTTAGCAGAGTCCTGGTGGCATTGCTTCATGCAACAGCAGATCTACATTTCTCAAGTGAGTTATCAGAGGTATCTGTTTATGTTTGGAGTTCAATTTTAGCTTTTTTGAATGAGGTATTTTCACTTCTAAAACTCATGGTGTTGATGTTTACTTTTAGGCCACCCAGTTTATGGAGGTCCCACTCAGTGAAATATCAAAGATACAGCTACACCATATTTTTTTCTGCTCAGTGACACTGTGAGGGGTGCAGATTCTCTTTAGACAGGCTCTAAGAGGTGAATCTTAATACATTAACTCTCTGTTTAAAAAGATCCATATTCCCCAGCTGAGGGATGAAAAGAAAGACATAGCCCTCCTTTTCTCCCCTCTTAACTGAGTAAGGTCTTGCCCATGTTGAGGTTCAGGACAGTGCACCACATCAGGCCAGTAGCTGCTATCCATTTCCTTTCAGCTGTCAGCCCGTGACAATAGCTTAGTGCTGATGGCTAAGCCGCACATGAGAGAAACAAAAGCCGTCTGAGTGACTGGACTGGCAGGAGGCGATTGCTCCAAGCCCTCCTAGAACCTCTTATTCTGTCATGCCCTGAGGGAGATCATAACCATACTCCTATCTCTAGCCCCGCACCTTCTGGTTAGCTATTTACGCATTAAAGTAATGCCTAATCCCTATAGTAAGATACACCTGGGAAAAAGTCTGTTCCCAGGAGTTACAAGGCAAGACTCCTGGGTTTTCTGCATAAATATTTTAGCAAGCCATACAACCCCAGAGGAAGCATTTGCTCCCCAGTTCAGTCTGTTGATATTTTTGTCTGAACTAGCCAAATCTGCTTTTCACTTTCATTTGCAATTACTGTCTATAAATATTTTATATTAGTTTAAAATAAGATTTTAAAATATTTAAATTAATTGGGGCTGGTGACTTAGATAGCCAGGAATTTGAAATTGAGATCGTCTAATCCTCTTCTGTGCTGCTTTTTTCATGTCTTAACTGTAGCCCAAACTCTCCAACTTTCCATGGGATAATCCAATGGGAGATAATTTTACTTGTAACAGATGAATGGTTTGATTTTTTTTCAGGTTAGTCAGCAATGATTTGTGTTTTCTTGCAATTATTTCAGCATATACTGTAGCTAACTGGGTCCCCTCTGAGGATTCAGGCTGCCAAACAAAGAAGCGTGAATTTGGATGGGTGGACACCATAGGGGATCTGCCTAAGCCTTGTACAATTTGACAGTTAGAACTGGGATTGATCTGTAGAATGGGAACATCTTGTGACTTTTGTTATTGGATGAGTTCCTTAGGTGAAGGCCCTGGCACTTGGAAAAGAGATATATTACCCTGTAGTTATTCTGCATGCTGTGGCCCATGCAGCACTTCCAGTAATCCCTAAGCTCTGCTTCAGCAACAAAAGGATCCAGTGAATTCTCAGAAGATACTCCCTTCTTTATTGCTTTCAGTGACCAGGTCAGGGCCTACAAAGGATGCTCCCAAAATATTACATATCATAGGTATGTCATGGTAATTGCCAGTGTGTCCCGGAAAGATGTCAAGTCCTGTAGTGCCTACTTGTATGAGTAATCCCATAGACTACATGCTCAAACCTAAGTTTTTATTTGACATCTGAGATATATGTAAAGGGAGCTTTAAGAACTGAACGTTATTACTTATTAGTGTGATATTTTGTTTTACCACAGGTTTGTGTAGCCTACACGGAAAACTTCAGATGGATTGAAAAGATTCTGTAGGTTGTTCATCAGGGAATAACCAAGGCAACAGTTGAAATTTTTGAGAATTTTAGAAAGAGTAAATAAAGCAGTTTAGAGTATAATAGCTACAGAAGACAACTTAGAGGCCATGGGTATGGAAGGTGAGGGAAGTAATTATGCTTATCAGAGTTGCTGGTTTTTAGGAAGTTTTTCTTTTCCTAAGAAGCTCAGACAAGTTATTTTCTTTAATAACTAGCTACTAGTCTGAATTTCAAACCCGATAATGTCAGTCTTATTCAATGAAACTGTTCACTCTCCTACCAGCTGGTGCAGGAAATGGATCTTTCAGGAGAAGAAGAAGAGAAGAAAACAATGATGGAGAAAGTTACATTCTTGGAAGCTCCAATATCATTTATGGAGTTACCCTTCTTTTATCCTTTTTAATCCTGAAGTACTGTCTAATATTTAACAAGTATTTTTGGTATGAAGCTCAAAGATACTGGATAGTAAAGGGCAGCTGTACCATCTACTCTTTTTTGTAGAGCTTAAGCAGGTGTGAGGCCAGTGTCCTGTCTCACACACTTCGAACTCCTAGAGAAAGAGGAGGTTCTGAGCAAATACATATTTTTCTTAAATCTAGATTTTGCACTGGATTATTACTTCACATATTCTTATCCACAGGATGCAGAAAAGCACAGTTTCCCCTGACACCCCACTTAAACCCTAGAAATAGGGCTTATTTCACATGCAGTCACTGGATAGGAGCAGGGAGCAGAGTGATTGATTTCTGCTGTGACAAAAGCCACCTGACTCTCCTGGAGAGAGGAAAGAGAGGAGAAACCAGACTCCCTCTTAGCTGAAGGACTTCATCTATTTGTGTCTTCCTAAAGATTATCTAAGACCATTCCTTCCTAATTTGACTCTGTGCAAGTCATGCTTTATATTCAAAGGGAGCTTGTCCCAGGACTGTAATCACAGCATGAATGGATCCATGCAGGGCATCCTTGAATCTGCATTCACTGAATAATCCCATACCCAGCATGTCTATGAGGAACCATTCAATCAGCTGACTGACTAAGTGCATAAGACATTTGAAAACACTAGCCTTATTTCCTCAAGAGTCGACAGCAAAATGTATGGCCATGTTGAAGTTTCTGGCAGTTCTAGAAATAGTGCCTGCTGAGCAAATAAGGTCAGAGTGGGTGGGTGAAAATAGATTGTTCTCAAAATTTGGCACATAAAACTTTAAAAGTGCTTTATGAACAGAAATCATTCTCTCAGGTCTTGATCCTGCAAAAGCTCATGTGGGTAGGCTTCTCAAGCTCATAAATTTAAAGATTTGTTTATGCTTTTGCTGGGTGGGGTTTTAGGCTAAATAAAAGAAGGTGGAACATTAGCCACAGGAGATTTCACCTTCAAAGGAAGACATCTATGCCTTCTGTTTATTAGTTTTCCCTGTGAGCCGAATACTTGACTAACTCAGTTTTTTCATTTGCCCACCCTCTGAAAACTTAAGAATTAATTCCTCTAAGGCACTTGTTTTGATTTTTCCACTTAGGTATTCTAGGAACTTGCTTAAATCATTTGACATTTGTGTTAATAACATAAAAATCTTACTGATCTGAAATCTTTATATAATTAAGCAAAATAATACAGCTCCCCACATGGAACTAAAGTATTTGGAGGAAATTCTCAGTGGAAATAACGATGACTCATTCCTCAAGCAACACCAACAATTAAGTATACATAAGCTATCAGTTCCCAATAGAAAAAATGGGGACATTTATATAATAAAGTGCTTTCCTAATCTGCGTGGAAAGATGATAAGGTATTTGTACCAGCTGAGACTGTATTCAGGGACAGTTTGCCAGTGTTCAAGTTTATTCTCAAGAGCAGCATCCAGTGAATAAGACCATACTGGTGGTAATACTAAGCTTCACATTTTTGGAAAATCGTTATTCTGTCAGTCCTTTCTGATGCCAAAGTTTGCATGCTGTGCATTTAAGATTTAGGATGAAAAAAGGGAAAAAAAAATACATTTAGGTATGCAACGAAAACCAAACAAGAGTTGTGATTTGGGCAAAGCCCACATATAAAGAAAAATCAGCCTTAAGTGCTATAAACTCATTATATTTCTGGTAGATTTGTATCATTTTGAAATTCTATATATCTTTCAGCTTCTTCCTTTGGAGTCAGCTTGCCCCTTTCCCTCACCCCATTTGTCATGCCTTAAATCTGAGGTCTAATCAAAGCATGCCATTGCAAGGCTTCTGCTCAGTGAAGAACTTTGCAAGCGGCCACACAATCCTTGGGATGTGCCTAGATCACCTCTGCCTTTTGGGGTTTTGCCTATCCTGTTGACGGAGAGATCCATCTGTGGAGGGATTCAACAATTCCTAACTTAAAATGTCTTGTTCCAGACTAATTGTGTATTGGCACCAGTCTCTGCTCCAGATGAAAGCTGCTCAGCCAGTCCCCATGCTGAAGGCTATGCAGGCCCTTAGCATGCACAGAGAGGTGTCAGTGATATCGCCTCGCTATACTGCTTTGTGCCCCAAAGCCCTGTTTTTCGCCCAACACAGATTTGGAATCTCAAGCTGATTTCCCTTTTTTGGTACTACACGCTCCTTCCCACTGAAATCTCACCTTCTTCTCTCAAGGTGGGGACAGAGGCTGAGAAGAGAGGCCAGCCAGGGTCACACAGGAGGCTGTGAGATATGGGAACAGTCCTTTGGCCTCTGCCTCCTGAAGCTCCCCTCTGCACAGTGGGACAGCGACCTTGCCCTACTACAGGGTGGCATGAGGACACACATTGCACAGTGATGCCTTTGGATGCTACAGGGATGGTACTGTACAATGACCGGAGACAGGCAGCCTTTCGTAAACTTCTCCATTGCAAGTGCTTACAACTAAGAACTGCTCACACGGTAACAACAACAGCTTTACCAAACCTATGCTTTTATGAACACCAGCATATCATCTCTTCTTTCATCCTTTGGCTTTTTAGAGGCAGCCTGTCAGGAAACACAGTGTTTATAAATGTACAGCTCTCCAGACACGACTCCCTCGATTGCTAACTTCATTACACATGTGTCTCTTTGCTTACACAATACACCCAGTTACACTGCTTCTTTCCTAAGGAGTGAGACACTTTTTAAACTGATGCAAGATTTGATCCACCATGTTTATAGCACATATTGGATGAACCCTAATTGCAGGAAGTCTTTACAAGTAGAAAACCTTGCTAAAACACATATTATTGAATGGGTATCTTGCTGTGCTTGGATCAATGAAGCTTATACTATGGCTTAGGCCTAATCTTAGGACAATTCAGCAATTGAATCCCCTCATGTTAGGCTACTGGCAATGTTTCAGGACACATCTTGTATCTACTGATCAACTGTGTTCAGTTTGTGCGTAAAATGAAAAAGAAATCAATGAAAACATTTAGAAAAATAAAATAGAGAGAGATAAAAAGACAGGCTTATCAAAAAGCAAAAAGAAGAAACAGCCCTGTAGATTCTGTAGTGTGATGACAGATTTCTCTGAAACGGTATCTTTTTCTTGGTATCCTAGAATGATTCTTAGGTCAGCACACTGAAAACTTGATTTTTAAACATTTTAATGCTTTAACTCTTAAAATAGCAGCAACTGTGAACATGTGGTGTCTATATGTTGGATCACTGCAAAAAGTCCACTGGAAAGCCATTGGCAGCAGACAGGACAGCAGTGCTTGATAACGTGGTCAACCAATGTATTTTAGACCGTTTTCCTGGGACCATGCAATTGTGGGGATGGACACAGGCACAGAGGTCTCTAATTCCTATAGCTTTCGTACAGAGAAGCAGGCAGTGAGAGGAAAGAGATGATGTTAATGCTTCTACTAAGGTAAAAGCTTCAGCCACATCTCACCCATTAGACATTGGGAACTACACAGAGGCAATTTGAGTGTAATCCACAGAAAACCAGGCTGTGTTAGTTCTAAGTGCTCAGGGAACTACTTGGTATGAATGTGGACCTGAGAATTCAGCTGTCCTGATTTAAGCATCTTGGAAGTGATTTTCACTGTTGGATTCATCTCCAAAGGGGGAAAAAAAAGGTAGGCCTAGCAGCCTAGATTTTGATCTCGCAGAGCATTCCCAAGGTCTGTGGCTTGGTTCTTGCTAAGTGGCTTCATGCAGCTACGGATACATCTTGACGTGTATTTAATGCTTTTGAAAGGTGCTTAGCTGACAGTCTCAGAGGGTGATTCTGGAGCATATCTGCCTTCAGATATGTGCAAGTCCTTGATGTCAGTGAGTACTGCCTTTGCTTATGAGGGACCTAGGCATCTTACATTTTAGTTCTTTCTCTCCTCTGTCACTTTGACATACTGGCAACCCTAAACCTTCCCCTTTTTAACTACCATTTTTAATTCTTACAGGATTCTTACATGATTGATCAAAATGTGCCCAGTGGAAGTCAGTGCTGACTTCATCATTTTAATCTTTTTCTTTAGACTAATCTCTGCATCCCTTGATCATTTCTGGCATTCTTCCCCAAATGCCTGTACTGAGTATAATATTCTATATTTGTATATGTTTTTACACCTTGATCTGATGCAGAATCATCTCACAGTGAATTTGTATTCTGGTGTCTGTTTTTGTACTTGCATCTCTTTCACTGCTTTCCAAATGTGTCTGTCCTGATAAGTTCCTGTTTTTCAGAATATTGCTTCCCTTCTCAGAGATCTGAATTTGCTTTTGTTTCTTTGATTCTTAGCTCTCTTGTTTTGCCCACAGCTCTAGCTTTCCAGTTCCCTCTGTTTTACTCTTCTGGTCTCCAGTGGTGCCCACAATGCCACCAAGGGTGAGCTTGGTCAAAAAAAAAAAGGAGATATGCAGAGTGGCAGGCGGTTATTGCTGTCAAAATTGCCAGGGCTTAGCCGTGGGGCATTACTGCCTATTTTGCCTACACCGGAGCCACGCTGACAGCTCCTGGTGATGCCACAGGAGGGGATGGGGCAGGCAGCATGCTGGAAGCGTGCGTGTGGGGAGGGGGAGCAGCACGATACTCCCCACTCCTGCCACAGGAGCAGAAGGTGCAGCCCTACTCTCCGCAAATCTCTCCCTGCTCCTCAGTCTCAGCTATTTTCTTCAGAACAGCAAAAATCAATTTTGCCTACATTTCTGAGAAGCCATGAGCTTTTTCTGATGTCATCAGACTGAAGCAGTCTGCTCTACACTTTTCTTAACATCCCCCCCCCTTCCACTCCCATTGCTTTGGCTTTGTCACAATTTAAATCATCTGTTCTCTGACAGTAATCAGATTAAAATATTAGGTTTCTACTTTTGAGTTTTCCTTTCCTGACACTCACAGATAAGAACTGCAAGATGAGGTGATTCTGCAAAAATTACTATCCTAAAAGTTCTATTTTTATTAAACTAATTATCATTGTCTGTACTCTAAACACCACTTCTATAGATTATTTTACCATTACCCTTAAAAGACAAATGCAACAAATTCTTCTTATGCTATACTGATTTTCTAATTTCTTTTCCATTTTAATTTAAGTCAGAACCTAACCACTGACTTCCCACTGCTTTAGCTATTGTTTCTCTGCCAGAAAATCATCTTCTGCAAGTGTTGCATTTGTAACCTAATAGCACACAAACCAGAAAGCATCCTTTGATTTTCAGAGTTATGCCCACTGGTTAATAAATGCAGATTTGCAGTGCAAGGTGTCTTTTTTCCTGTGATGTCACTATGAGTATGCAAGTAAATCTGCCTTTTCCAACTAGTGGGGAAAAAAAATCAGATAACTCCAAGCGGAAACCATACTAAAACTGTAAAGATGCTAATGTGCTGAGAAGCTGGTCAGGTCTTAGATGAGATGAAAAATGGTCTCTATTTCCTATGAAATAAAGATGCAGGTGAAGAAGATGAATAAAATCCTCTGCATAAAATGGAAAGTAAAGATCTTTCTCTTGTTTCCAATAAAGTGCCACTGTAGGGTCTCCCAAGAGATTTCTGTTAGTCCATATATTTTAGATTCCTGGAGCTGAGTTGTTTCAGCACAAAAATAATGAAATAATATCAACTGATGTCACATCATATCCTTTTGCCTTGGTATCAGCTGTCTGAAGTTGTTCATTTTAACCAAGGTACCACATCTCATTATTTGTAGTTTAGTTTAGGTTCACTTCTCATCTCAAAGCTAATGGATTCACTCAGACTTGCAAGCGTGAGTGTGCTGGACAGGTGAGGGCTGGTAGCTGCCCTTGGCAGAGATCCACGACGTTGGTACAGCCCAGCACAGTCCTCTAGTTCGAATGTGAGCATTGTAAAAGTCCCTTCTTCTGTAACAGAGCTTAGTGAATCTCATATACTTAGTGCAATATTGCACAAACTCTGATTAATAATTATTTCTCTATCAGTAAATATAGCTATAAACAATACTGACATGGAAATGATTATGTGAGTGTGTCTTTCCCTTAGTGCATAAAGACTAATTTTTATTGTGTTTAACTGCAATAACCACATTTTTATTAATTGGTTATAAATTCCCTTAGTACAGGACTTCTCAATTATTATTAATTGTTCTTATCATGGAAGAAACAAGCCCGTTGTTAGGTTGCAGAACGCTGTCTTGTTACCGACATGCATCTGCGCATAGACTGAAGCTGGCAAGTGACTCAGCAGCACTCCTAGACAGGTGCAGTCCACCTGGGCTGCTCCTCCAGGGCACTATTTATAACCAAAAAGCCAACAACCAACAGGTAAAAGAGTAACAGAAGCTTTCCTCCGAGGCTGCATCCAAACCCCAAACCACGTCAGTGGCAGGGGGCTGCCTCTTCCACTTCCCAGGCAGCTGCGCTACAGGTCCTGATTCATGTGTGAAGGTTTTATGTCAAGGACTTGCGCTACGTGGTAGCTGAGCTGCTGTTGCCCTCCCTCCGGCTTTTCTGGAGAGTGCCCTGCTGTAAAGGCGGAGGGTATTTCCCTCCTCCTTGCTCACCACAGAGGCACAAGTTGTTGAACGCAGACTGCGAAAGGCTGTTGCTCCGATGTCCTAATGCTTGTGAAACCTGTAGGTCTCTGGCTGCCCTGGAGTTGCCAAATTGTCCCCAGGCTTGTACAGAGATGTACAAGCCACCTTTGCCAATGCCATGCTGTGGCTCTTCCCTGTCACAGAGGTGCTTCAGGCTTGCTCCCATTTCTCTGTACGATGGGCAGTAAGTGCTGAAGCAACATTAAGGTAGTGGCCTTTTTACCCTGTTCCAGGCAGTTTTCTGTCACCGAGCATGTATGCTGTGATCGGCTGCTGTCCTCTAGACCAGCCGCACAGCGCACACACTTCTATTTTTAATGGTCCACGGCATGTTCATCCGCTAGTGTTGACACAGGTTGACATCAGTTCCTTTTCATTCCTAATAGCTGTATGCTGGGTTTAGCAAAATCTTAGCTTTTAACCTAAAAGATGATAATTTTCAGAATGTGACTGTTTCATAAGCAAGAAACACTCCTGAATTTTTGGGATTAAGTTTAAGTGATTTCATGTAATTCTCACCTTTCAACTATTGCTTTCAACTTTGCCTTTTATTCTTTTGAGTTGCTCCTTGTCATGTTGGAGTTCAGAAAACATTAAATGTAACCTTTTCCTAATGTTACAAGATATCAGGAGAGTTGTCTGCCTGAGTAATGGAAGTGTTTAATTTGAAGGAAGGGGAAGTTACCAGCTGACTGATACAAAGGAAAGGAATTATGGCTAGAGGCAAGGTCCCTGGACTGGGACTCAGAGAGTGTCTTCCTGTCCCCACTGTGTGAATTTCTTTCTTGTTTTCTCTCTTAAACCTTCTCTATCTCACTGACTTAGACTGTTTTTTTAGGGTAGGGGCTCTACCACTGTACCACTGTAGTACCTAACACTGTGAAGCCTTGAATTTTAATTGGAATTTCTGGGTTCTATTATAATTGCAAAAAAGAAAGAAAAAAAGACTGGTAGAAACTAGTCCTCATGGATTTTGCTCCTAGCTCTAGTCATTGGCTTGGTGTAGGATACAGGCAAGCCACGTACCCTCTCTGATCCAGACTCACTCTTAATGACACTGTTCACCATCTTAGCCTTTTACCACTGTCTGAAGTTGGTTCTTTATATGTTTTCCCATCAGTAAAGCATATGCTGAAATTCTTATCTACCTCCTAGGGGTGTTATTAGGTTTAATACATTAATATTTATAAGTACTTTTATATGCTTGGATGAACGTAGCTATAGATATAGTAATGCTCTGCATTAATGCCAGGCTTAACATTAATAAAGCACTATGGAGAGGTAATGGGGGATTGCATACAAGATACAGCCTCTCTGAGGGCAGCATGAGCCAAAGGGGAAATTAGGCTGGGCAGAACATGTCTTCCTGGAGCTGAGTGAGACAGGAACGTGTTGGTGAGCAAGGCTGACCGCGGTGGGGAGCACGCTTGCCAGTCAGAGCTGGAGGGACTGCATATAGCTGTCCCTCCAAACCACAGAGCTGCAATCAGACAGCTACCAAGCTTCCGCAGCAAGGGGAAGTCTAAAGAGATTTAATTGCTCCAGTTTTAGAATTGGGTAATTATAGCTGGTCAAAGTGTTTCAGCACTGAAGTAATAATTAACCATGTAGTGCACTGGTTCTCCTGCCTGACAGCCCTGCAGTCAGTCTTTGCAGACCTGATACCTTCCTCCTCTGTTAATATGCTTTTGCAACAAAATCTATGTCACTGACCTCATGTCCTAATGACAGTTTGGGTATAGAGAAAGATACAAGTCAGAAACCCCAGGGGTTAAATGTATCTATCTAAATGCACAGCAAAAACACCATTTGGGCTGGGAACTAATTTCAGTTCACTTCAAAAGAGAAAAATCTTCATTACATGAGATGATTTTTGAAATGCCAAGACCATCTATTTAGAAAACTCATTAAAATGACTTTGTATTTCTGAGTTCCTAGTCTATTTCCTTTATAAAAACTTCAGATAAAAACCATATAATACAGACACTAAATATGTGGTGCAAATTCATTTAAATTTCAGATTTCCAAAATTCTCCTCCAGAACACTACCTAACTACAAGTCCCCGTGAAGACACTCCCAGTGTAAAGCAAGACTTTTATCATTTCTTCCAGGAACAATTCACTACCTAATGCATTTTTGCTGATTAGGTGAATGTTTTCATAGACTCAAGTTCCTCGAGGACTGAAAGAAGAAGCAATAACATTGGGTAGATGTGGAACTATGGGTGATTTTGGGTTACATTCATTTTGAGAAAGTGGAAAGAAAGAGGGAAACAGAAGAAGTGAAGGCAGAGTTAATGAAGCTGCCCAGCCGTTTGGGACAAATCCTGCAGACACAAGATGTCTGTGAGATGCTTTGTGGTTATGCTGTGGTGGACTGTAGTTCATGTCAGTCGGATTAAATGGCTGGGATCTTTGAAGCCTTTGTGAGGCAAGTAAAAAGCCCATATGTTTTGTGTGCCTCCAGGCACTGTTTGGAAAGCTCAGAAAGATCAAGCTGGGCACTCTTCTGCCACGGGGACCCACCCACCTACACCAGTGTCATCTGTGCTTTACAAGAGGAAGAGATTGTGCTGAAGAAGCTGACATATTACAAAAGTCACGATGTGAGCCAGTCTCAGGGGTTCATGCTGTTCAAAGTATTAGATTTTAGTTTATTGGGTTTAAATTTATGTGGGCCTTCCCAGTTAGTAAGAAATCCTACAGAAAAAGTCTTCCAGCAGTTATTTGCCTGCACCACTTAGAAAACCTTCAGCAACAGAACTGGGCCAATCCCAGCTTGTTGTTGTATTTCTTGTGGCTTTAGGGGTTTGTAACAGAAATAGGCAATTGCTCCTATTTCAGCAAGTAATCAAAAACCCCACTGAGAACCTAAGTAACGGCAAGACTAAGCCCTAAGCCCTAGTTCTGCAGCTATGGGAAATGAAACTTTTGCTAAGGGGTAACCCGAGGTTACTGATAACAGTAGTAGGTTGCTCTCCTCTAGCAGAGCTGCCACTTGAAGATGGCAGGGAAACTCCGCCATTGGCAGAGATATACCATTAAAAAAAATTTGTTCTATACATGTAATTGTTCAGAGACTCAAAGTATCCCAAACACTCATAATGAAATAAAAGCTACAGTGTTAAAAAGTTCTTGAATATGTATTGTATATATATATCTGGGGAGAATTTGCATAAGTTACATCCCAGTGCTGCACATTCCGTATTTCTGATTACAAATAAATATCCATTTGGAGCAGGAGAAGAGAAAATATCACTGTTTCAGTGCATTCTCCTACTGAGGAAAAATAACCTATTTAATTAAAGTGAATTGATTGATCTGAAGACGTCTGGAAGCCATTTCCGGACAATATTAAAAGACGGATAAAAAAATGTATAGTTCATAGGAAACATGGCAAATGATATCTTCTCTGATGGTTGACTTGAACTAGTTGATATAAAACATCTGTCTCCTAATGAAATTGTTCCCCAAAATAATGATTACAGGGTGCTTCAGGAAATATTTAAGTCTAATTTAGCTTTATTACCAGCGTTCTAGGTTAATGAAAAGCATTCCCCAGGCAGCTGCATATTGCCTGCTGTGTTCTTTTCCTTACTACATATCTCATGGCATAAGCCATAAGAATATTAAAAAATATATGCTACAGGGTCATAGTGCACTTACAGAGTGGAGGAACAGGGTTACCATAACACAACTTGGCTGCCTTGCTCTAGCACTCCTATCTGACATCTGTGATGTTGGCAGCAGAAAATAAGAATTATTTGCATAGCATTAGCTACACAAATAATTGCTTAAATTAAAAAAAAAGAAAAGAAAAATAGTGAGGCATCCCAATTAAGGTGCTCCAACACTGGAGAGCTATTTACCACTGTAACTCCTGCCTAAAGGAGATTTTTGGCTTGAAATATTACATAGTGCATTATATCTCTGCACTTTTCAAAGAACACCACCAAAGGTATCTGTAATGGAAAGGAACAGCCACTGATATGGTAATCAAACGTAAATGTCATAGTAGGTTACCTGAGATTTTGTATTTTACAACACAATTACATTCCCAGTAAATTAATACAGGAAGCTTGCATTAGCAAGTCACGCTTGATAGCAAATGCCTACTAAGTGGTTGTCTGTTACAGAGCAGAAAAATGTAAATTTTGACTAATGTTAAAATTCACTACTTTGTTTTAATAGACAAACAGTAAAATTCTATCTATCTGACCTAATTCTCAGTGGTTTGTGGGTATCTTTTTTTTTACATAATTTCTGGTTTTACAACCTGGGTACCTAATACACTGACATGTATTTAAATGTGTGGTTTTCACATTCCATTTTCAGTTGTAATTCCTATTAGAAAAAAAGAACTAATCACTGGGAAAATGTATAAGCATTATAAGCATTCCTGTAATAGTTTCATGTCTGAAGGGGAAATGTTCAAATGGCTTATGTTTCTAATACCACTCCCTCTTTATCATCCCACACCTCTAAGTCCCAAATTTAGGTGGTTTCCTGAGTTAGGATCTTTGTGTTGAAAAGTTAAAAGTGGAACAGCCTATTGTCCTGTTTACAGTCTTTGACTTTACCTCTTGTCTCCTGGCATGCCATGAGGTTCCCTACATTAATGATTTGTTGCTTCCAGTTGGCAGTATAGAGCCGTGGGTGTCTGGCAGTGAACACACCTTCTGCACCGTGTTACTTGATACAATGGGCTGGAATCTCTTTTCACTTTTCTTTTTGATGCACTAATTTAACTCTACTTTTGGCTCCATGACTTGAGATTGGAGATGGGGGAAAACCTGTATCCAATAAAAATTCCAGGAGGAATTAGCATCCTAAAGATTTCCACCCAGAAGCTGAGATAGTGTCCTCTTTTCAAGGACTGTCCAGGACAAACTGGGTTGTTTGTTTAAACTCACTATGTCTATCTGCATGCTTGGATGCACTGGGAGACGTTCTCACTGACTAGCTTTAAGGGCTTTGATAAGGCACACTGCATCTTTTCACCATTCTCCAGTGACTGAAGAGAGAAAATGGAAAGTCATGGAGGCTACTGAAAAATAAAAAAGATGCAATGGAAAACTGGGGCCATTTTCTTGGCTGTGGTAGCTCAGAATAGCTTTCCCAAAGTCAATACCACTACACTTATTCACTCTCAAGGAAAAAGCTTAGTCCATACATTCATCAGCCTTCCCAACCAATAAAATCTTCCTGGCCTATAACATAGCTTTCATGGTGGCATACAACAGAATTAATTATAGCCATGAAAACAGCACAGATCAATCACTGAAGTAAAAAGCCTTGTTACTTACAAAGACAGACTCGCATAACGTATGCACAAATCATAGGCTGAGTCAGGAGAGCCTTTCTTGTAGCCATCATCAAAGGCAATGAAATGAGGTATTTGTGTAGTTTCAGTTCTCATCATAGATATGAATGCATGCAAGTTACTTTCAGATTTCTTTCTACAGCCACAAACCTTAGCTCAGTTCTTAATCTAATGATTTGGCCTTGTACTTTAAAAAAAAGTTGGTAATGTAGCATTTGCAGCTGGCTGCTCAACTAACAGAATTTGTAGTAGAACATTAATTTCTACTTGATTTATTGATAGTGCTTCTGTATCAGGATGGATCGTGTTTCAGTAAAAAGGGCCAAACCAAAATGGTATTTGGATGAAGTATAAAGCTTTAAGTTCCTGATCTGAGCACACTCCTAAGTCTCAATGACTTCATCATCCAGCTATCGCTGAATTAAGGATGAAGAGCTCAGGAAATTGTGTCCAGAATATACAAATGTATTTGTATATAAAATATGCTAACTTTGACCATTTTTTGGTATTGTCTGCACACTCAACAAAAGTAAGATGAATTTATACAGATTCCCCGTGGAACCAGGAATTGCACACTCATGTAATAAAGGAAACTACATATATTAAAAATCAGTTTCCTTGACATATAAACAAATTCACCTCTGTGGACAATATTTTTTATGATTTTTTTACTACCAAGTACAAAAAATAAACAGTCCTTGTCACAAGTTCATCATAAGGGATCCATTGTAAGAGTTAAATAGTAGCAAACTGTGTAAATTACTTAAAAAGCTCTGTGGTGATGTCCTTGTATGACAAAGACCGAATGCGTGTAAAGCGAAAGCTGAATATGCTTATGAAACAGAGAAAAGTTTTAGTATCTTTTGCAGAGTTGAAATGAGCATTGGCAAGAATTTCCTTTATGCTGAGAAAGAGGTGAAACAGAGGGAAAATGTGAAAGCTGCCTCATACAGTAAGTAACACTAGCTGGGATCTACATTTTAAGAGCATCTTCAGAAAGAACAAAGTCAAAACAAGGATTACTAATACAAAAGAATCATACCAAAGATAGAATTTTATGGGCCTCCTTCCATGCCTAGACAAAGAGAAATAAACTAGATGGTGGGAGGCTGAGAGAAGATTATGACATTAAATGGAATAACTTTGCTTTTATTTTCATATGTAATCAAATGTGGAAACAGAACCAAGTCAGACTCAAGAAACCCTTGCTTCTTTTCCTTTTTTTTCTTTTTTTTCTCTCCTGATGAAGAAATGACAAATTTACAAGTGATTACAAATAGTAATTCAAAAATTATTCCTGAATGCAGTGTCAGAACTGCTATACTGTACATTATTTGTTAATGTATGTAGGTATTGTGAACATCTGGAGGAAGGATGCTGAGCAGGGTCTGGATTTGAAAACAGACACAGCAGACCTCCACTTAAAGAAAAGAAATACATATAAAGAATGACTGCAGCAAGTATAAAATATATGCAAAAAATGGTCATTCATGAAAAGCAACATTCAATGATGACAATAGCATTGTAGTTACTATCATAGTGAACACTGCAGTCCTCACCTTTCTTTACATACTGCTTTAACCCAGTCTTTGTTTTACATGCCATTGCCCTTAAAGCCCTGACCAAATGTTTCAAGGTGACACCGAAGCAGTTTTGGATTAGCTTACCCACCTCTTTTTGATGTATGCATGTTATATCTTAACTCTTGTTAACAAAGTGCTTGTATTTTTCTGATTCTGTATGAAAGTTTAGCTCTCTTTTTCTTTACAAGCACATACACTTTTACTCATTCTGTTGACTTAAACCTTTCTATTTTTATTGGAACACTTTATTTGTATATAACCCTTTACTATTTCAAGATATTACAAGTTACTACAAGAAGCATTTACATTATAATGAGGATGCAGCTGTTTTAACCTGGTTGACCTTGTTACAGCTTGTCTTTCAATTTCTTAATTAAAAGGATGCAATTTTGTTTCTACAAAGCACCTTAGGAAGATGAAATTCTGAGCCAAAAATAAACTAAATCTCTTCTGGAATATATTTAAAAACAAATCTCTTATCATATTCCAATGTGAAAGGTCATTGATTCACTGCCTCTGACTAATTATAATTAATTTGGAAAACAGAATGTTTCTTATCCTCATTAATATTTTCTATTACTGTGGGGATAGAGGTCTGAGACTTGGACAAAACAAGAAAGGTCATAAATGTAGAGCGCCATTCTTTTTCTTTTTTGAGAATTTGCTTAAGTCCTCAGAGATGCAAGGCATTTAAGCATGTGCTTAAGTGCCTCCCTTTCAGTGACGCACATCAGCATATTTTTCTGTTTGCCTGGAGATTTAGGTATCTTTTTACAGTGCTTGGTTGAACTGAGGAACCTCTCTGAAATTCAGAGAGATAGAGCACAGTTTGCACTGTGGGAAGACAGGGCAATATAAACACCAATGTCCACTTCCTCATAAAAATAAATTTTAACATTAGTTATTTTTTGACTCCATTTTGTAGGGATGAAAATAAACCATTTATGTATTTGCAAAATGCTTCTTTGATGGTGGTGCTCTGCAGTGAGGATTACTCACTGATATGTCCTTTTCAGAGTCTGATAACTATGAAGAGTCCACCTTTGTCTGACAGATTTTTCCAGTCACTCCATTCATATGAGAAACTCCATCCATAAAGAAGATACTTGGAAAGTAGCTGCCAGGCTTATCAAAATGGTAATGAGACCAGCATTTCAAGGAGCAAGGGATATACTACAACTGGCTAATCCAGTCCAGCCAATCCAGAGGTCTACCCAGAAATGTTCAGTAGATGAAGCCAGAAAGGTGTTGCAGATGTTGTAGCCAGTTTAATTGTCAAGGTGCTATTACTTTCCACATATTTTCATAAGCATTTTACAAAAACTGATGCAAGACATCAATTCAAGCATTGCAATTGCAGTCTGAAAAGAGACCCAGGACTGTAAATGTTTACAAGTATTAATAATATCATCACCAATGTAAACTAAGGACAAGCAAGTATATTATTTCCTGGCATATATATTTTAGACCTGAGCCAAAGCCCTTAGAAATCAATGGCAGTACGTCTGTCCACTGACATCAATCAGTTTTCTAAACTTTGAACAAACGTGGGTCATTCTGGAAGGTATTTGTCTGTTTTCTCCTGGCAAAGCATAATTCAGTAGCTGCATTATGACATTTTTGATTTTTCACCAAGAGTCAGCTAACAACAAATGCAAGAGGAAGGACTTTTGCAGAAAGCTTTATGTGCAGGGAAAACTATCCTCTTGATCTTAGACAATTATAGATTTAATTACACATATCATTAGCTGACAGTGCCCCAACTGGCAGTAGTTAAAAAAAATCAATTATTGTTTAAAATCCACCTTTGAGTATTTGTCTGTAAATTGTTAACAGACAGGATGGATGACAAGATGGAGATAAAGACCTTGTAGCATAAAGTGTCACGAGTCTGTAAAATCTATTGTTTGCAGCAAACAGTTTCCACTGGACAGCCCATTTGATAGGCTCTAAGCAACAATGATCTTCTTGCATAGCACAAACAGAGAAAGTGACCTTTGTGGTGGTGCTTCAGGAAGCAAAGATGACAGCTTTTGAGCATTATGTAGTTATTTCCAGCGAAGGGACACCTAGTCAGCCACTTTCACTGAATGACGTCTAATTCATCCTTGCCACTAGATGACAGCACAGCAACATGCATCTGTAAAGAAACCAGTATTTTGCTATGGGTTAAGAATTCCTGGAGAAACGGGTTTCAAGAACTGTAGATTTATCCCCATGGCAAGAAGAGAAGACAAGAGATTTCCATGTCTTACTGAGTCTTTGGGCATCATCATCAGACATGAATGATGAGAAGGACCTGGCTTACCAGCTGCATGACTTCTGTGCTGCTGAGCAGGACAAAGAGCCTCTCATGTACAACTGACTGCTCCATCTCTGGACAGTTTCCTAATGTTTGTATAGATAAAGCAGAAAGGATAAGAATGTGTTGGCTAGCAACTCTCAATGCAAAAACACAAATGTGACTACCAAATCCAATAGACAAAGGAAGTTATTTGGTATGAAAAGAAATTATATGCATGCTTTTGAGATCAGATGACTTATAATGTCTTAATTTAACAACTCTTTTCTCAATGCCATGCTGATGACTCCAGTAATATGGTAGATTTGCAATGTGTACACTAGCTGACTGGAGAACTCTGGTACTGATGGATACTTTTGACTCGAAAACACCATTAATTCTGCCATTATTTCATAACCTTCTTGGAACATTCAACACTTTTGGTGAAATACTTGACAGTTGTCCTGAAGAGAAATAAAGAAGGTGAAGGGGAAAATCCATGAATTTAATGTCATGAGTATTACTTACCAAAATCCTTTGCAGAGTTCATCCAAGCAGAGGCTCTTCTTCTCCACTGCAAGTTATGCCATTCTTCCAAAGTGAGTGAGTTGCCCACAAGGGAAAGAAGAGAGAGCAACCACACAAACAAGGCCCTTTTCCAAACTGCTATAACCTAGTCCACTCAGTGTGTGCTCTGTGCAGGGAGGCAGACTATGGCATCTATCAATGTCCTTTTCAAACCCATTTTTCTTTCCTAACTCATCATAGTCCTTGAGTCTGGATTAATACAATTAATCCTTCACTCCCAATTCCTGTTAAGGGAGGAGGAAGATCCAGGAGTAAGTCTATATTCTCATGACACAGGATAGAGCTCTACACCAGACTGTAGTGAGGTAGGTCTCTCATGGTGGAGTAGTCTAGCAGTAATTGATTGTCCATTAGAACAAGACCTCGGATTTGGGTTTTCCACACCTGTGCAAATGCCCAGACTTCCAGGATATTCTGGAGTCATTCCCAGTCTCTTTCTTCCCTTCCATCTTTTCCCAGACATTCCCAGCCCACAACCTTTTTTTCACCTATGAAAAAACACGGTATATTCCTGTGAACATTTTTGCTTTTGACAAATCCCTGTTTTCCAAGAAACACTTTTATTTTCAAATCACCAGCTGGAGAGAAAGTTTATGGTTTTCTGTGTGGCACAAAAAAGAACTATAGATTCAACTTGAATATAACAGTTTAAAATCTCAATGAACAAATATATGTCTTCCTTATCCATCCTTTCTTAAAGGCATAAGAGTCTAATGCTCAGTGAAAATACTATTTGCTCCTGCCCTCCTCCACTTTCAGTCAGGTGCCCCCAATCATTAGTGCTACTGCATATGTGTACATATTCACCGCCTAACAGGCTGTGACACAACAGGACTGTAATATAGTAGCATTTCATGACCAATTCTTAAACATGTTTACAATTTTCTTCATAATTCTGCTTTCTTCCAAAGGGCAAGGGGAAATTACAGCCCACTGAGAAAAGGAGGAGAGAATAGTTGTGTGTGGGCAGAGAATAAGTATACTCCAGAATTCTGTGGCTTTTTCTTTCATCTATTTCTTTCTATTTGATAATACAGCTGGTGGGTATCGTACAGGGAGTACTTTATCATAGGCAAAAAATGTGTAGGAGAGAAAAAAAACAAGCAAGCCATTAATTGTTTAAAAATATATGCTCTCAACCCTAGCAATCAGCTTTCAGGATTTCTAACTTCTAAGTTCTGTTCAATTCCTTTCATTTGAATAAAATTATCAACATGCATCTTTTCTAGCATGATTAAACACGTTGCTTGCAGGCAGATCATGGCTGAATAGGAAAGGTTTGCATTTTTTGTTCCTATGTGTATATACAAACCCATGTATACTTACACATGTGTACATACGTACGTGTGCACACGTCTGCATACAGGCAAAGAGATGGGGAGAGGGGAGGAGGAAAAGAGTGAGGAAAAGAATAACCTAAGCCAAGTTAGACAGAATCATCAAGATGTTAAGGCCGGATTTTTTAATCCACTGCACCCAGTTGCATCCACTGTGACATTCAGGAGATTTTAGTTCTGGATTTCTCAGGAAAGTTTAGCCTGCAAGATGCTGAGCCTTTCTAACTCTTCCAACCACAAAGCTTAAGGAGCTCAGCTGGAGGTTGTTATTTCTTACCTAGAATACCTGTGTTTTAAAAGCGGGTAGGAAGCAAAAAGAAACTCTTAGCTTGGAGAAAGCTTTTCCTTCATACAGTTGTGCCTTGCATACAAATGGTTGCACCTGCAAACACTATAGGCACATTTGTGCAGGACTGCTGAAAAGCTGGTCATAAAAGTAATTTTCCTCAAAGCCATGACTATAAAAAAAAATTCCTTACCAAAACGTTATGTTCTTTTAAATCTGTTTTTATTTTCCCTTACCTATTATTTACTGTCCTTCCCCCTCCCACCCACTAAGTACCGAACCACCATACACAGCTGCGCTAGCAGAGAAACATAAACATTCTCTCACATTTCTAAGATTTGACATTGTAATGTGTTCTGATATTGCAATAATAAATGAAAAAATTAAGTGCTTGTAATACAAGATATCAGTATACGACAGTGAGGAAAAAACACATGAGTGGTGGCAGAAGGGGAAGTATCTCATGTCTACTAAATGGTAATGGGGGCTGAGGTGAGCACTTTTGCTGTTTGTGGCAATTGACTCTGTACTTCATTTTTCCCTCACTTGGATGGTTTAACACTGATACAACTATGCTGTGGAATTATGGGCAAATGACACCGGTATAAGTGAGAGGAAAATTAAGCCTCCTCTCACTACATATCATCTAGTTGATCTTTTCCTGCCATTCTCTAGCTTTCCTCTGCCTGTAGCAAGAGAGTTAAGTAGGGGGCTCCTTGTCCTACCAGGGCAGGATGCTCAGTTTGACATTTCTGTTGATCCTGCAGTTACAGCTGTCAATCAGTTTCAAGAGCTATATTGTCCCAGTTATGGTCCCATAGGGCCAAAATGCAGAGGAATGCCCTGTTATCATTTTCACTTGCAGTCTTCGATCACCAGAATCAGAGGTTTATCATGTTAATAAGATTATGGTAAGAAGAATGTTATCAAGGCATGACAAACTCTAAAGCCATGGGACCCTCGCTGTTAGGCTGTATAGCTTTTCTGTTATTTATTCATTCATATATTTGCATTACATCGCTGCTGAGAGACCCTATTGTACTTCTCAGTAGAGGAGCCTGAAATCTAGATAGGCAGGATAGACAAAGGACAGGAAAAAGCAGAATTATTCTTCCACACACGTAGACATTCTTGGGCTCCTAGGGATTAAATGATTTGCCCAGGGCCACACAAATACTCTGTGGCAGTGCCAATTTCCTGCATGTCACGGACCCTTTGGAAACCTGTGTGCTACACAGTCAATGGGGTTTCACGTTGCCTTTTGACCTGTCCTTCCTACCGTGAGCTTATACTTCCAAATAAGGCCATGACTACAATAGCAAGCAGTAATTTAATACAGTCTTTAGCTTTATACATAGCCAGTATAATTCCTTTGGACTGATACTCCATAGAACATGTTCCTCTTTGTTTATGTTTATTGTAGGAAAAATTTTTAAGTGTTCTCTAAAATGAGATAACTTCTGAGAATTTCTTTGGTATCAGTAAAGTTATATATTTAAACAATGAGCAGTAGCATTTCCACAGCTTTGTTTTATACACAATCTATGCTACATTTTCCCCCTGTTTTTACTAATACAGAATCACTATAGCTTTAACTGAAGCATGAACAGTTTTTAAAGTGAATTCATCAGCTGAGATGCATACCACTATGTAGGCACAGTTAATTTTAACTTCACACTGACATCTCTGGTTAGATTTTTTCTCCCTCCATCACTAGACAACTGGACAGCTTTTGCTCACTTAGTTTCCAGCCTTCAGCCTGAAAGCAACAGTATGGCTCTCCAACAGTCATATAAGCTAAGAAGTTATTTGAAATGAAATGTTCTACACTTTGTGAAATTGTGTTGCTAACCCAGTGCTTAATTTAATCTCAGTAGGTAGAACAGGTTTCCCTTGCTTAGTGATTAGGTCTATTCTGCGTCAATAATAAAGCCAGTTTGTTACAGGAAGATTCAACTGTGAGAAAGTTATATGGCTCTTACAATACTTCCCAAAGCTGGGAAATACTGAGCAGTTTCATTTTCTGGTTCAGGCTCCCTGAGATTTGTCCATTTGGGCTGCAGCACAGTGGCGGTACACCAGTTTACCTCCTGGGCATCACATTCATACCTTCTCCCTGGCTGTGCAACCTATTAGTGCAACTCAGTAACTTCTGTCATTGCTCAACAGGAGTCAATTTCTAGACAAGGGGGCACCAGGGGTCCCTTAAAAACTGTAGGATATATATGGTCCTTGGTAGTAAATAAACTTCACCTAATTCCTGATGGGACTTTTACAAAGGTAAGAAGAAAGATAAGAGAGATAAGGTTAGGACCAAGAGGATTTTTAAAAAGTTATTTGGCAGCAATAAAGCAATAATATATCAGTAAAGTCATGCATGCTGTAACATTGCTATTTCGGAAAAATTGTGTCAGGAACACATTTGGCCCATTCATTCTTCTCCGTGTGTGAGGGGTAAAGGATGCTCAGAAAAAGACAGTCAGAAAGGAAAAAATAATCAAATTCAGATAATTCACAGAAATCCTGATCAGAAGCACCATGAAGCCAACATGAATTTTCCTATTGATTTTAAAGAACTTTGGAAGTGCTCCTCATTTTGCACACCATAACAATAGGATACTAATACACTGCTGCTCAGTTTCCATGCTACAAATCAGAGGTCCTGCTGGGTTCCAAATGAACTATAGGAATTCACTTAGTTCCTAGATTTCCCATCTTCCTGACTTGGGGGTCTGCTGCAACTCTCCCAGCCACAGAGAGATCATTCAGCAGCACTGATAAGAGGGTGACTCGTTAGCTGGAGTACTCCCCAGGTAGGTTGCTGCAAGGTTGCCCGATTCAGAATTGCAGAACAGAGATAGAAATAGAAAAGCCAAAGGAACAAGACTGACTCTCTTGAGCACAGGTGCGTGCAACATCCCATATCTGCTGCTAGCCTCTTCTGCTGGACACCTGCAGAGCACATTGGGAGGCTATGGCAGTTGTTAAATTGAGGTGTGATAGCTTTGTCTGCTTCTAGAAGCTCTTTTTTCTTCTTGGTATTAAAAGCATGGCTCTTTAGCTAAGTTCTCAGGAAGGAGTAAGAGTGCTCAACACAGCAAGAAGGGTAAAAATTAGGGGGTTTTTTTCTTCTTTTTGCTGGTATGCTTTTGCTCTCTGTTTTCTCTCCCAGAAACTATTTCACTGTTCTGACTCTTACTTTTCTCCTGGTGGGACCAAGACAGCAGACTGAAGATAAATATCTGAAAAAGGAGCTGAACTGGTACAACTGATCTCATCATTAGGAGGTAGAAATGACTGTAGCTGAACTAGCAAAATCCAGAATTCTTTGGGCTTGTGTTTAAAATGTTTGGGAAAGGCATCCATAAGGTGCTAAATTTCTTTAATAAGCCAAATGTGTATTTGGGTATGGTAGAAAATCAGCTGAAAGAACTAAGAAAAGGTGGTTATGCATCTGGGCCAAAACTAGCAGGACAGATGGTATTTGTTCTATTTATGTCTTCACAACTCTGTTTATGTTCTTTTAAGAAGCCAGTCTGGGGTGGTGCAGAAAGGGTGGGAGGACTCCTTCCCCTGGGGAGCTGCTGAGTATGTTCGAACAGAAACAATTCTAGGGCTCACGGGACAGGCGAGAGAGACGCAGAATGAAGACGATTGCTGGCAGCTCCTGTGAAGACGCTGCAGGGATAGGAAGGGTGCAGTCAGGCAAATATCAGAATAGGCGAAGAGAACCTCTGAGGGACAAGAAGAGACCAGAATTTGCTCAGTGACTTAGCAAGTTGTTAAGCTGGCTGGAAGCAATCACCTGCCTGCAAGGACAGAGGAAGCAGGGGATAGCTGTGTACAGAATATTCTGCTGCAGTTCTGTCCTCCCCAGCTACTTTGAGTTTTATTTATTTAAAAAGTTTCATTTCTAGTTTCTCTTCAAGTAAATGTTGGCTTTTCTGGATTTACAGCCTCTCTGTCTGCTTTGGGATGAAGGCCTAAGCACATCCAGCTTAGTGCTGTGGTTGACTCACTGTCCTGTCACAAGTTAAAATATAAAAAGTCTAATATAAATAGAAATATATTATAGAATACTATTTTAGAAATATAAGATCTAATTTAATGCAAAACATATTAAATACTTTCTAATTTCCTGTGGAAACAGAAAGCACTGGAATTTCTTTCGTGATAACGAACCCTTAAATTACTGTTTTTTCATCCTTAAACTGTTGTTCAGGAACAACAGATTCTATTTAGAAAAATATCTCCAGGAAGTACTACGCTTCAGGAGGATGTAAACTATCCTAATAAAAGGCTTTTTTGGCCAGATGTTTTAGGAAACAAAGTCCCTTTGGCTCAACTGACCTGTCTATTAGCATGTAGTTCCTTCTCCAGGTAAGTCTTTGGAGCAGATCACTAAAATACTATTTAATTTTGTCAGTTCTTCAGATACAGACCAACTGCTTGAGGTGCTTTTTGGCAACTGTAAAATAAAACTCCTTCATGGTAAAAAGATTTTATTTTTTCAGGACATTCCCAGGAGAACTGGATCATTCAGCTGGCAGTTTCCATTAGGTAAGCAGCAGATCTTGGACCTTAGTGCAGAATTCTCTCTTAGCTACCCCTGCATATAGCAAGCAATTTATATTTCCCATTATGTTAATAGTGATTTATTAAAAATTCATCAGAACAACTGCAGCTGGCAGAATCCCTCAGAATCACTAAATAATTAATAACTCTTCCACAAAGGTGACCTAGGCTCAGTGTGCAATACCTATTCTTTTGGCTTACTACTGGAGTATCCTGTTCCTTACTAGACTATATAACTATTCTCCCCGTGGCAATGCCAGGGAAGAACTAGGTACCTTTGAAACCTAGCTTGTTGAATAAGATGCTGCCTAAGATAACTGATAGTAAATGCTATGGAAAGAAAAAGCTATACCCTAAACTCTGCTTTTTTTCTGGCATTTTTCTCCCTCAGAAGTTCACAGACTGTGACTGATTGGACCTCTGCTTCAGATCCTTTTGACAAAATACAGCCAGAAGAAGCAGTGGTGTTGCCACTTTTTATCTAAGTGCTCAGAGGTTAGAGCATGAAGGGTATGGAAAATCCAGACTCAAATCCCTTTTAGCTTAGATAGATTTTTAAGACACTTTTTTGGTCTCCCAGAAAAATCTGTTTGCCAGCAGCCTATTTGATTTTGAGAGGTGCTGCTCTCAAATTCTGACTGTTAGCACTTCCATTTTACATGATCTATTTCAAAGTCTATTTAATTAAAAAATATAAAAATTAATTGTAGCAAGAACCTAGGACTCCTCTCTCCCAAGTGGAGAGCCAGATTTTAGCTGGACTCACTATTTCTCTCCCTCTGTCTCTCTGTCTCCCTCTCTCATCTTCTCTATCTTTGGTCCAATTAATATTCAATTTTGCCATGTGAAGTGCTACAAATTCAAGAGAAGAGTATCCTCACTTAGAATACGCAATAATTGCGTGTTGAGGACAATGTGATAGAACTTTCAGGGTCAAATCGTTCTCAAGGAAAAGAGAAAACTGAATATGAATGTCTCATGTCTTCATTCTGGGCACGGGAACATTTTGGTTTTGATTCTCAGCAGGTTTGAAACAGACTCTGAACTGTTCAACATTGTCAAAAGGCATTTCTGATCACGATCAATTATTACTTTCATGGTGGACAAGTTTTACATCTATAGACTTCAGGTGGTAACTGAACAATGAATTCGAGGATCTAAATGTGGATATGAGTGTCTAAAGTCACAGTTAGGTACCTAAGTCCAGCATATGTGCTTTGGAAGATCTTTCTCTTACTAAATTGTGATCAGGTGAATAATAAAGGTTGCGAAAAGGTGTAATTTTGTGCCTTTTATACTCTTATCTATGAGTAACTTCAATAATTTCAATTGTACCAGATGGCAAAATAGGAGGACCTTCATTTCAGGTTTATAGCTTCTATATTATAAATTATTTACCTTTTTAATATTTGATATCTTGATTAGTACAATAACAAAAAATATAATCATTTTAATGAACAGTGAAGGTTTGGAGTCTGCTACTACACAAAAAATAGTCTTCTATAGCTGTCCAAATGAAATCAGTCGTGAACTTAGGATTCTAAGGTATTAATCAGCAAATCTAGTCCTGCAATATTTTACCTTGTTTTCATTCCATAAAATGTAAGTGTCTGATATAGTCCTAACAGTCATTTTAAAAAGTAGCATTAGAATGTAATCCTCCTTTCAAGAGATTTGAATGAGAAATTCTGTTGGTTTGCCAGTACAATAACATCTAAGCAACTGAGTGAGTGCTAAATTTGAGTCCGCCACAATCATCAGAGGTTTTTTTGGACTGTCAGACAAATCACTCTTACCAGCATATGTTCATGCTCAGAGTCTCTAAAAGCCTATAAGGGAGCAATACATATTTTTTACCCTTATCAGCTTCATGACAATCACTGAACACGTGAAATTGTAATGGTTACATATTTGAGAAGACTCACACATCCACACAGAACAAGCCTGCTCTTTTCTCAATATATAGAACTGAGAGACTCCTATTTTATTTTTTTTCAGAAAAGATCCTTTGGGTTAGTCACTGTGTTTACTTCTAGATGAAAACATTATCAGATAATTTCATAAAAATTTTGTTACAAAAATTGTCTCCTAAGGTTACCGAGCAGTTAAACTGAGGGTGCTATCAGTGCAATGCAAAGAAAGGACATGCTGAAAAATTAGGAACAACGAACCTTAATAGAATACCTCCTCTGATAGGAATTTCTGTATTAATAGCTTTTTCAAGTGCCAAACTTTTTATGCAAGACACAGTGGGTCAGAATACAAAACAATCTATTCTCTACATGTAAATCCCTATCTCTCATTACGTTGGGAGAGTAATGTGTACATCTCCAGGTAACTGACATCAAATATTTAAAAAGCACGCTTTCAAGTCTTGTAACTATATTTCCATATTACACTGTATGTAGCAATCTACTGCATTTTAAGATAGATAAGAGAATGGCTGATCTTTGGATGGAGAAGATTTTATCTCATTACATCACTAGATGACTTTTAATTAGGAAATTGAGAATAGATTGCTGATCTGTATAAGAAAAGTGCATATTGGATTGGAACAGTAAATGAAAAATTTGATAGCATGGGAAATGATAGCACAAAAATCTACTGGGCTGAGGCATGTTGTAAAGAGACAAAAAGAGCTTTAAGGTCAACAGTGACCTTTTAACATTCAAACTGGAAGACTGCCCTATCAGAACCTATTTACTTAGGCACAGGAAGAATCTATCTGCTTAGCAGAGGAAAAGAACTCTTGCTTGTTTCTCAGGTAACCTGCTTTTAATATGCCTCTGTGACACTTCTGTCCTTTAATCTTGCTCCTTTACAGTAAACACAATGAGAAAAGGTGATATAGAACTTCATATCCTAACACTATACTTACTGCTCCTGTAATGGGAATTCCTCTGAGTGACTAATGATCCTTAAGAGCTCCTTTCATTAGCACAGTGGCAAACAGAGCTGTGAGGCACAAGGAAGACAGACGAATAAACTGGACGCCAAAAAGTAAGGGAGAACTCCTGTGGAAATGATGCTGAGTAAGTTTTTTCCCCCTTCAAGCCTTCTTTGAGATTGTGATACTTAGCTGTGTGCTTCTCAGAGATGTCCGGTTCTCCCTAGCTGAGTAAAAGGGTAACTTCAAATACTTCTGTGTCACCTTGAAATCTATTCTATTAGAGTGTCCTTGAAATCTTCCAAAGACACTAAGCTTAACTCTTCATAATTGCTTTGTATCAAAGATTCTTATGAGCTGGAACCATCCTGGCTTCCTGCACTGCACCCTCCCAGGACTGATAGCATCCTCCACATGATAAGGCAATCAAAGCTGACTGCAATACTGCAGATGGAACTAGATTTTATACCTTAACAATACCATGTTTTTTCACTAGTATTCTCTGTCTCCACGTTTTCCTCTTTCTATTGATGCATTTCAGCTAGTGGGTTTTTTTTTTTCTTTCAATTCACTGGGTTGATGACTTCAAGGACTTATTGACAATAGCCCTTATATCTTCTTTTTCTGGTCAGTACTCTGCACAACTTTTCCATTTAATAAGTACTTCCTACTTCCTTACACAAGCCTAAATTACCTATATTGTTGGAGACCCTGAATGCCAGTTGATTCTAATTCAAATACAGTTTATATCCCTTGGTGAAAGCCACTGCAGGCCCCTGTGGTTACCTAACTATGCAGCCTTCCATTATATGCCAACTGACTCATAAGAATTGCACGTCCTGATACCCCGGCTGATGAGCAAGGAGACAAAGAGGAAATCATCTTCCTTTGTCAGACAATGTCTAGGTCTCAGTGTTATTTTTACTGAGCTTGCACTCTTTCTCCCTTGCTGTGAGAGGCATTTTTTTCTTTAAAGAAACTAACATCTAAATAGACAAGATAAAGGATGGAGAAAGGAAGATAATACTACCCATTTTATAGGTGAGTAACAAAGGTACAGGCAAAGTAAGGTGCACTCCCATGGTCACACAGGAGGTCTTTGGCACACGCATGTTCCAAACAAAGCCTTTACTCCTTGGTGAGGAATCTATGAATTGTGAGTTGCAAGGCTGTTAAAGCTCTTTTGTTAAATCACATTTACTCTTTCAAGTAGCTTACAGCAGGGCTGTTTTATGGGGATCTTCTATGATGTTCTCACTAATCATCTTCAGACTTATAGCATTGGAGACTCAGTATCTGTAATTTCATGGAGCTGGAATTAGGTTGGGTTTTGTTTCTGTGTATGATGAAACCTTGACTGAATTCTCTTTGTTTTGTTTACATTAGACTTCCCTCTTCCCCTATAGCTGGCCAATGTCATTTGTTACATTAGTACTGTCTTTATTATGTGTGCTACCAAGAGTGCACACCTTCCTGAGCCAAGCGGTACAGACTGGCTTGTGTATACACTGACTGGAGCTAATGGCTTCTGGTGCAGCCTGCCTGTATGTGCACTAAATCTGGGACAAAGTGAGACTGTGAAGCTGGCTGAGTTACCACTGGAGCTCAGTATCATGTAGAAGGTGGAAAAACTTGTCCCAGACTGTGCGTTGTGTCTATATAGTAAAATGCTGTCCTTTAATCAATATTGGGGTCTCTCTGTCCAGGGAATGCATTGCTTTATTCCAGAATGGAGTCAGGCAAGAAACTAGCATGTATATATACTGGTGATAACTGTGGGGCTTTGGCTTAGAGAGACATGACAATGAATCAATACAGCAGTGTAACTAATTGAGTCCTTCCACTCAGCATAGCACTTCCTGCTCTTTCGGTTCTAGCATGGCCTCTTCCCTGACATCCTTACAGGATCTCTTGTCAGCAGAAAGGATTAGTAGAGGACAAGCAGGGAAATCCATCTGACAGCACAGTTCCTCTTGTATTCCCTTCTTGATTTGTCCCAGCTTTAGAGCCTGGCCTGAAAACTACCATTAGTCAGGACAAACAAAACTTCAGGGATTATGGTGACTTAGATCAGTTGCATTATTAGATATCATCTAAGTCTCCAGGGGTTTCTCTGTTTCAGAGCAGGTCATGGTACCAGTATGGGTCAGGAGCACAAGTAGATGGTAACGTAGAACTGATTTAGAACACAGTTTTATTTGGGAATGGTGTGAACCAGAGAAAAGTGGTGATGCATGATAAGAAAGTCATAAAAATAATTACAGCTGTGCTCTTCTCAAGGAACAGTTTTTGTCTTGGAGTGATGGTTAGAAATAGGACTAAATTTGCACGTGTGCTTATGATCCCAAGAGTGGGTCAGGGCCTTTCTGCACCACAGAAGCACAGAAGAGTAAAGCAGCCACAAAGAGCCTACAGCAAGAGACAGAAATTACTTTTCTTTTCCAGGATTAAGTGTATTCATCACATCATCATAGCTAGAATTTTTGTGGCTTGGTTTCCTTTGTTTGGTTGCTTTGCATTAATATTAAAGGATGATATGGGGGGGAGAAAGAACGTCTCTTGAGAAACAGAAATGCAAAGGAAAAAACCCTTTTGTTTGCAAGTGCATCAGACCTTATAAAAGTATATAATCCATGGATCATTGGCATGATCAGCTGTAATGGCTCCAAAAGAGCCATTGTGTTAATGTAGCCGATGAGCATGAGAACTGCCTCTGCATACTAAAAATCCTCATGAAAATTTTAACAACGTGTGGATAGTAGGTAAGTGCAGCATTGTTTTTAAAATTGAGAACACAGTATTCTAAATTTCACCAAAATGCAGAAAAAAATTAAACTAAAATATATCCGCCAGCAAAATGTAACTTTAATAACATCTGATATTTCTTCTCAGATAAAGTAACTGATTTGTGACAAAAGAAATGAAGTAGGCCTCATTTATCTGGACTTCATAAAGGTTTTTGATATAATACCATTTGGGAAATTACTACTAAGCTAGAGAAGTTGGGGAATAGTACAAGAAATCTAAAGTAGGCAAGGAAATATCTAAAGAAGAGATTACAATTTAAAGGGAAGGTATTGTAATGGAAGGAGCATGCTAATGGAGTTCTTCAAAGACTGATTTAATATTTTCATTAATGACCATGACACAGACAGGAAAAAATGTGGTAATGAAACTTTCTGAAAACAGAAAATTGAGAGCTACCATCAGTATAGAAGAGGACCAGAAAACCATGTGGGATAAGTTAGATGATTTGATGATCTGACAAATCTAAAGAGAATGGGATGTAATATTACACATTGCAAAGTTATGGTTCAAAGACAAACAGAAGAATTTTTGCTTTTAGCAGGTAGATATAGAAGTCCACACAAGGAGGCCTGGAGCCTTCGTCAGGTGCAACATAATTATAAGGACCAATGTAAAGTGTTTGTGAAAAAGGAAAATATCATCTTAGGATTTTTCAGGAAGATATCAGCAGAGTTAGGGAAACAGTATTGCATTTAGACAGTGCCACAGAACCTGATCTTGAAAATGGTGAACACTTCTGGGCAACCAAGAAAGATTAATTCATAGTGGCACAGGCTGAAAGAACAGGACTACCAATATGATTAGAGAAATGTAAAGAATTTTACTTGTTTAGCCAGCTAACAAAGGCTGAGAAAGTATCTGATTAATGTCTGTAAATACTGAAGAGAGGTAAACACCAGAGACAGAGGGTAGCTACTTAAATTAAAAGTATCGCCAACTGCAGACAGTTTTTCATTGGCAATGAATAGCTTTTAGCTGGAAACTAGAAGGAGAATTCTAGTTATTAAAGGAATGACATGCGAGAGCAACTTCCAGTAGGAATAAGGGGCAAACACCTAGTGATTTCTAATACAGAATGTGAACAGTTCTGCATGGGCTAAAATGATATGGTTTGAGGTGGTAAGGGTTGGGACTGATGGTCCAGGAAGTCTGTTCCACTTGCATATTCCCTTACTGTCAAGGGCAATCTTATCAACATGAATATAAGGAGAGAACATATTTTATGGTTGTTACTTTTATTGCAAAATCTAACAGCCAAGGTAATTTAAATCTTTCAGGTGAGGTTCTCCCAATGCTTTGTGCAATGTCATTAACACTTCCATACCTCTACTGGAAGTATTTTGTGTGATGGTGTGCCAACATTCAACTTTTTTTGTGCATGGGTCCCATGATGGTTAATACTTATCCTGTGCCAATATGCTCTTCTTCTGGAAGCTCCCTCTGCCTCTACAGATGTTTTCATTCAACTCACCAACTACTTACAATTTTCTGTATTTCTCAAGATTAAGTTTTCAAAAGTCGAAGCTTGCACCTTGTTTCTTAGAAAGTTTTTTATACTATTTATAATTTGTTCTACTTACACAATGGTAATAGATAATAGCATAGAAAGAAAAGTATTAATAAAGCCATTGAAAATAATGCTGAATATTGTGACACATCTAATAGAAGATTATCATAACTTGAAAGATTTCATTTCTTGACAGAAAGGAGTGGGCTAGAAATAATTAGAGATTTAGATATAATAAAGATAAAAATACATTTGAAAGCACTGAATAATTCATTTTTTCTCATGTGTCCTTATAACATGGGCTAGCCTCCCACAGAGGCCTGTGCGAGGGCCATGCAAGGCCACGCCAGGGCTATGCAAGGTTTGTGGAAGGCCCATTCGAGGTTCTTCGTGAGAGACAGGTTATCAGCAGAGACTGCTATTTTATTATCTCTAAACTAACTGGATCTTCAAAGTTTTTATACTGACATGCAAAAGCATAGTGCCCACAGTGCTTTTGATACTGATTTTCCTAGGTCCAGCAACATTTTTCTCTCTTCATGGTAGGCCAATTTTATTCTATAAAAGTAATATTCAATTTGAATGAAAAATAGATAAAATCAGAAAAGGAATTACATTTAAGTTTTAAAAGTAGATTAATTGCCCAAGTTCTAGACCTAAAAAAATATCTTAATACATCACCTAAAGGTATCCCCTCTCTTCCATTGCTAAAGTTTCCTAGCAGTGCTATCATGTCCTGGTCTTATCAGAATTGTTTAAGTGTTCAGTAGAGACACAAGACTTTTAGAACAACTCTAGTAACATAAGAAATATAATACCATTGCAGGAAGCATGTTGTCTGCAGCAGTGGGATTAACTGAAGATTGTTGTGGCAAGCCCAATAGGTAGGAGTCACCTCTGCATGCCATGATGTTACCCTATGCAATAATCTACTTTGAAGGATCTTTCCTGAGTGGCAAGCGCATTCTTGGCACAACATTACAGTGGTTTACAGGAAGGAGTTCTCTTTGTGTGTTTCATCCTCCGCCACTGAAGTACTTGCAGCCTCTGGTCATAGGATTCAAACAGAAAGTTCCTAAGTCACACTTATAATCGTAATATCTTTCACTGAGATTTATTTCATTTCTTCTTCCATGAGAACTACGCCCATTTATGCCAGGATGGAACTTGTGCATTCAAGAACTTTTGCACTTTAAAACAAACGAATAATGCTACTTAATTTTCTTTTACTTGTAGCCCTCTTAATTTTTTTTTTATAACCTTTGTCCTTTAATTTTCCAGTTTCTTTAAATGTATTTCTAAATATTCTGTTTTATTCTGTCTAAATATTCCATTTATTCTAAATAGTCTGGGTTGGTTTTTTTTCTTTTGAAAGTTGTTAACTTTTACTTTTATCCAGCAACAGTAAGACTGAATGATGTTACCCCAAAAAAGGGACAGACAGATAAACAGAGAACTTACAGCCTCAAAACAGTATTCTAAAGTTGTTGTGCATTAAATGACATATTGCCAATTATATATGGGGTCATTATTACCATAAAATGATACATGCAAATATATATGTAATTACAGACTACAAAACATTTCAGCTTCATATTTTCACAATTCAGAAAGTTCTTCATGATGCATGATTCTTAAAAAAACAGTATTTTGTATGTGTCATGTAAGAGATTGCTTTTTTTAGTATCTGTTCCTATTTAATTATGTATGATTGTAGGTTCAGTTGTTATCTTCTATGTTGTCTTTGAATCTGTGCTAACTTTTTAGAAAAACTTGTCTCTCATCAAAAGAGAATTAATGACCTACGGTAAACAGATCATTTAGATAATTTTTAAAGCAAACTGGAAGTGCCTGAAGTTTTAGCAATTCATTTAATTTTTACTTCTGGATGAAGTTCAATAAAATGGTGATGTTGCTGAAGTCATCACATATATGCCTTGGACCAAAATAGCCTGAGATTATTGGAACTGGACTCCAAGTTGTACTCACATTTTATGCCTTGCTGCTTCAGCACCATGAGTCGAACTAAATCCCAGATATAATGCACACAGATCTCAGTTGCTAGGTGTTTAAAAACTGCTAAAGAGTGCAACTTGAGTGCATCTCTAATTTTTATTGTGGTATTTTGCTTGGTAGGGAGGAGTGGTAACTTGCTTGAAATTCTCTATTTTTTTACCCTTTTTGCTTCTTAAGATTTCTCTCTCTTCAGTCCTTTGGCACCTAACCTTTTCTCCATGAGATCTGAAAGATAACTATCAGATACTGCTCAGCCAATTCCTTAAGATCCTTTGGTTGAATATGATTTGGACCCTCTGAATCATAAATATTTAAATTATCTAAATATTCTTTTACCTGCTTTTTTATTAATTCTGCTGATAGATATTCCCAAAGCCTCTTTAATATTTATCTCACTGAGTTCCATGCTTCCTTCTTCTTTTGGTCTAAAGACCAAAAATACATAGGTGTTCAGCAATTCTCTTTTCCTCTCTGGTCAATATAAGCTGACCTTTCTTTTTATTTAGGATGATCTTTGTTTTCTTTTACCCAATATGTATTTACTTTCTTCTATTCTTCTCCCAGTTTGCACATTTAACTTTAATTCTATTTTGCCCTCTCTCTTCTTTCTTATTATTTTTATTGTTCTGTATTACAGATGTGGCTATTTGTATTTTTTCTTCTCATCTATTATCATGCTTTTTTTTTTTCTTTCTTTTTTGAAAATGGTCTATGTTGCCATATCTATGGCTAAGGGATGTTTCTCTTTAGAACTTGCATATTAAAATATATTTGACCTCATAAAAATATTAAAGTATGTACTTGGTATATTTGTCATACATACAGGGATATAAGAATCATGTCTGTTCAGTTTTGCTGATTTAAAATAATGGAATGTGAAATAGTAATTTAAGGAGGATTGTTAAATGCAGGTGTTTGAATACGAACACTGTGTGATTAAATGCTGGCACCACTGATGCCTATGGGAATTTTGCAACTGGCTTCAATAGGGCTAGGATTTTATTTTGATTCTGTACTTATACGTAGACCTAATCTTAAGCCCTTAAGGTCCTTCAGACCCACTGACTTAGTAGAATTTGTAATGTAATAAAAATATTCCTCTGCCTAAGCGTTTGCTGAACTGGTACAATATATTTTGGACAATAATTGGGTTTTCTTTTTCCATGCAGAGAACAAATTAATGTAAAATTAAGATTAAAGATATTCTTATTTTTGTGCTAACAAACAATTTGAGTGAATCCTCCATGTGCATCTGGTCAAAAAGCACTATAAAATACTTCTGGACAATGCACCCTTCTAAATTATCTGAACCATCTATAGTCTCATTTGTACAGATGCCGTTTTGCAATGTGTTCTGCATAAAGGGTTACTCAAAGGCTGCAATTAAAAATAACACTTTAGTAATTTTATTTAAGTAATACAAAACAATTTTTAAAGGGTGACATTAAGGGATTCTATTCGCAAAAGAGAGGGAATTATTTTTTTGTTGTTGATTTCCCTTGGTATTTTCATAATTTGGGCATAATGTATAACAAAAGCCCTCCAAAATACTACCACTGTATTAGGACTACTATTATAGGATAGGTGTGTATGTATGTATGGTTTTTTTTACACATTTATGACTTACATGACTCCAAAGAAACAACATGCATCATGTAGATAGTTGGAGTGTCTTCTAAATGGAGGGTTCAGAGAGGTTTGCTGATTGTAAAGCACTCTGCAGAAGGTCATGCAATTCATGTTGATATTTATAAGTGTGGCTGAAAGGTATGGTGAGAGGATATGCCACATTATCTGCAGCCTTGTCAGTTAGGGCTGGAACAAGATTATACCACCTTTGTCTTGTCTACTCATGCAATTTCTTGGTTGGGAGTAGGTCTTTGAACTGCATCCTGTTTTTTTAAGGGAATTGTTTTCCTATGTTTTGTGGTTAGAAGTCTCTCTATACATACAATAAATTGGAATTATAATTTCAAGTTTTGTGCTGATTCTTATTGCAATCAATAAATATTGGAGTTCTGAATTTTTAAAAAATTAAGGTTAACATGGAAAAAATAGACATGATATTAACTGCACTGAAGCCAAAGTTAGCTGTAAATACCCTGAATCTGGTTGTAGCTTTATTAAGTAAAAAGTATCTTGTTCTTAATTATTGCATTCAGAATCAATAATGATAAATAAAACAACAAGACCTTCAAACATCACATAAAAGGACTATATGTAGACTACATTTCAAAGACTCAGTCTGCTCTTACACGTTATTAATATGAATTGGTATTACTGTACTTTTGTTAGTTCAGTTTCCATCTGGTTTTATCTTATTTTCTAGAAAATGCACAAGTGCGGAGATAGATCCTGAGTATCTGTCTTACTGGCTAAGCTGCTAAAAACTGCAGAGCCAAAAGAGTAAATGCGAAAACTGACATGCTATGAAGGATGATAAATAGAGATGCAACAGCCTGAAAATTATGGTTATGAATAAAAGATTTATCCTCAAAAACATAATTTTTATATAGTTTATATCACCACAGTATATAATTTTCCACTGTCACTTACTCCTCACTCGTGAGATTCTTCACAGAAAGGTAACTGATACTTTCAAGTCAGGAATATCAGCAATTGTTCAATAGCTAAAACAGGCAGTTGCATAAGAAATGCCCATAACAATGAGCTGAAGCTGTTTATCCGGGATCATTTTGTTTATATTGATCTCTAGCCAGTGTTTGCATAGAAGAAAATATCTTAGCCAGTTTGTAGCATGGAAATAAATATAAATGTCTAAGGATGTACTGTCTGTATCCTTTCCCAAATGTTGGTGTGCCAGCAGGACCCTTTCCAATTTGCTTGTCTTCTTTCTTAAGTACATAAAAGCGCTTTTCTACCAAGAACAATTAATGTAAAAGAACAGATTATTGGGGCCCAACTAAATATAAAATGAAGATTCCTAAATATTTATGAAAGGATAGTTGCCAAATGCCAGGATATTTAAGTAAATCAACAAATATGGTTGCCGCCATTAACTAATAAACACATATGAAAAAGGAACTGAACCACCACTATTTCTCCACTGCTGTGTAGCTGTAACTCCACCAGTGACTCTAGTATGGCAATGCATTACTGTGATCTGGTAGGTGTAATGCTGAATTAAATACAGTGACAAGTCAGGGTCTGCTTCCTTCTACCAGACTTTTCTCTGACACAGCCACCAAACAACATCAAACATGCAAATGCATCAACAAAAGGTCATATATTACATCTGCTATCATATCATAAAAGGCTTGCTTCTCAGCTTTCTTTCATTGGTTTTATGCTCATATAACTCCACTGAGTTAATGATATCTATGCCAAGTGCCCACCAGCTACCATGGCTTCTCTGCGTCTATAAGAGGAAGGAGTAGAAGCAGAATAGTGCCCATAATTACTGGGTGTTACTCTGTCCCCACTACAGCTTTGTTAGAGTATAACGTTCAAACGATCTGATCAAACACTGTGTTCTGGTTCTGCACCATCATTCTTCACTACAGTTCCCTCCACTTCTCTGGAAAGAGGGATGGTTCATCATTATGCAAAGAGGGGAGCACTTGATCCCTATTAATTCTTACAGATCATCTCCTCCAGACCCATAGTGTATCTCACTGAACATTAAAAACATAGCAGATACACCTTATATTGTGCAGCAAAAATGCACCACCCGCCATAACAGACATAAAATTTGGCGTATATCTGTTTGCAAGTGGAACATTTCACCATGATAACAGTCCCATATTACTTAATACCATTCATGTTTGATTACAGAATCAGAGTATTGACTTCAGAGTTAAAAATCCCATTGCATTTGGGTGGTTGTGCACAGCTTGTTACAGAGATACTGCATGTTACATGCTTCCTGTTGTGCTTGATTATAAAACTCTCCTTTCTGCAGGAAATTCTTCGTTGTTTTCTAAGCTATGGGTGATCCTATTGAGTAATTCAGAGAATGGGGATTTTCTAAAGTGAGTTGCAATTTATACTTTAAGAGGCTTCTAGATATTCTAAGTACAAACAAAATCTAAAAAAATGTGAACTAGGAACCTCCAGTTAAATTTATCACTCAAACCATGGTGATACCTTTTTCACTAGCCTGTTTTTCAGAAGATAGGGTACAAATACTTGAACTTAACTCGCAGTGGATTATTAAACCTTAAAATTTTCCATCCAGTTCTGTTAGACTTTATAAAGTTTGCCCTGCACTGCTTGCCACCAAGTTTCCGAGTGAACTATTGTCATTCCAAGGGGATATAGTTGATGTCAGTATACAGGGCTCAGTCATGATTTTTCTGTATTGTATTACTTTTGAATATTGACTTCAGCATGCAAATTGAACCCTGATTAATCTGATAACAATAGGTGCTCTGAGTTTAATAACACATAGTAAATAGGCAACGCTTTATAGGCTTATATGGCTATTTTGGTAAACATGTCTACGGTAAGCATAGTATTTGGAAAGGAGACAGTGGTGAAATGTAGCTGATATTTGTTTCAAAACTTCTTGTAGTGGCTAACTTGTCAATAAGCTTTTTTTTTTCTGTAAAGCAATTATTTTCAATTGATTTAAATCTGGGCCCTGATGAGTACCATTATTCCCAGTGTATAACAGTCAAAAGCCATACTAAAGCTAAGACCAAATAACAGGTCCAATCATTTAATATAATACATAAAACAACCATCTCAGCTGCTGCCTCAGGATTGAGGCTGTACAAGGAACGTCCAGAATAGCCTGTCTTCTCTAATTTAACATTCTAATCTTGCTTTTGTGTACTTTAGCATGGGTCAATAGCACAGAGGTAGTAGCTACATACGAAATTTAAGTAAGGAAACCTGTCATAAAAAATCAGCATTTACCATTTCAACTTCATTTTAATCTAAAATAGATATTTATATATCTTGGTATTTTTCAAGTATAATCCTCATAGTTTCAAGTGGAATGTCTGCAGTTTTTGTTATGGGGAAAATATCTGCAGAGGGATGGGCCTTACGTTTTATGCCGAATGTATTAAAATTAAAATTGTATCTTGTGGAAAACAGACTGAAACCAAAAGCCATTTATTAAACATTCCATAAAAATTTTAGAACAGCCAGGGTTAGATTCTGCTCCCTGTGGAGACAGATCACAGTAAAGGGTAGAACTGAGAAGCAGGTATTAGGAAGAATTACAGGGACTTTCTTTTTCAGGACAAAAAGTAGGTTGTGATTTCTCCTCAGTGCCCAGGGATAGGGGTGCTCTCATTTGATGGAATGGTCTGTTACTTAGGGGGGCTTTGTATATCTTATTTCCATGCTAACAGGGATGGGCCAGTGTACTATGTTATGGTATAATCAGATCAAGCTGCATGCCGCTTCTCTTTGAAATAAAAGAGTAGCTACCTGTGCACTTTAGAGACTGAGGGCTAGAGAATCCTTCCCCATCCTACAGGAATCAAAATATATCAGCTAGGACACACCTTTTTGCCTACTCTCTGCCTGAGTGGAATGCCAAACCCGGCAAAAATTCTATCTATAGCTTTAGCCATTTTCCTAGTGGCAGACTGGACAGCATTCTTGCCTACTGAAATAACAGAAACAATTCTTTGCACCGCTTATTTAGGCAAACATACTGCATTGCATTTAAATGTTCCCATGTGGCTTAATGTTTGTAAGAATGGAATTTATCTGAATGTTTTTGTTGCCATTCTATTGGCAATCAGTCTAGGCTTTCTGTCTTGTCAACTAAGCGATCTTAATAGCACTATCTGTTTCTTGAGAAGCACCATTTTTCTCTGTAATTCTCTATTTGCTTGTCATGTTAATTTTGCTTTACTTAGAAGCTTCTTGTGATTGCTGTGTAGTTTTGCTTTTTAGTCTAAATTTTTTGCACAAAAAGTAGGAGAGCAAAAGCACAATTTACTTTAAAGACCTGTGAGTTTCTCTACCGAATCATTACCTTCTAGAAGGTGAGTGACTTCTTAGAGGAGTCAGTTGGGAGGCTTACAAAAGACTGAACCTAAACCTCACACAACTTGGCCCTTCTCTTGAATTCAACAATGCAGTTTTTGATTCATTTATACAGACTGGATTTTTAATATGGCTTTCAGTTGGCTCAGCTCACTTCTGGGCAATTGCTAGGGTGTAGATAGGAAGACAAAGTCAGTAGTATTGATGATGGCAAGAACAGACCTTTGAGTGGCAGCCCACGGTCAATTACTTTAAGTCATCCATAAAACTACAGACCTTTCAGTTCGCCCTCCCTCCAACCAGCAGCAGAGGCAACTTCTGCTGGCATCTCAGTTTAGAGTCCTATCCTTTCTTCACAGGAGTAGTGCAGGTGGGATTAACGTGACAGACTGTGCTGAGACTGGGACACTGAGTACTGCAAATTTTTGTTATGGGGTTTCAGTCCTCTTTGGAGGACTTTCAGGACCATACTTCTTCTAATACTGCCTTCCTGCTTGCAGACCACATTCCCAGGTTAATCCCAGATGTAAGAACCATATGCTAATAAAGAGAACTGGTCAAGGTATTATGTTAATCAGGAAACACTTATTCAAAACCTCAAGGGTTTCTTATTGAAAGAAATGTGAGATAGGGCCTTCTCATGTACTTTATTAGCTCTCATGCCTATACAAGAATACCTACTGTCAAAACTAAATTAACATTAAAACTAACTCTGAAATCTCTACTATCAAATCAAAAGCAAATTGAGATCAAAGCAACCAGTCAACAAATGACTGTTGGAGTTATATCATCCAATTAATTAAAGCTTAGAGAACTAATTCTTACATATTCTGAAGAGGGTTTGAGAAAACTGTTCAGTTACAGATGCCAGCTAAAGAATTTATCAAGTGAATCATATCTATGATTTATACTGGTTAAGAAATGGCATCAAACCCAAGTTTCTTAATGTCTGAATTATAATCCTAATGCCAGGGGTAAGGCTTCCTCTTGCACAATTCAGCTTGTAGTAAGTTTGCACTTGTACTGGTGACCTGTACTATGGTACTTGTACTGTGGAGCCTAACTCTTCCCTCTCAGTAGTACTAGTGTAACAAAGATTTCAGGGACAGCTTGAGCTTGGTTAATGGGAAGGGGAAGATCACTGCTCCCACTGTCTGGTACAGATAGCATAATGTGTGACTGGCGAGAAGCTATGCTACTTTGCAGACTCCCCTGTGCCCACCAGCAGCACCATAGATGCTACTGTCCTTGGAATTGTTCAGAACAATCGTGGGAAACAGGAGTTTGATGATTCCCATTTACAGAAATTATAGCAATAATATCAGTTCCTTAAGACTTTAAAGGTCAGAACACACTGTAATAAAAATGATTATGAGACGGTATTTTAGTACTGTTTGAAACCCATTACTGCTTTTTCTAGCATCTTTCCTGGGTTGACTTTAAAGGTGTTCACAGAGGTATACGCATACACAGTTTACTTTTGCACACAACCTACAGTCACTTTCAGACCCCTCCTCTCCCTCAAAAAAGAAATCACCAAAGAAACCAAAGGAAAAAGAAATCTAAAAATAGTGGACTATCCCTTATCTACTAAAACAGGAACATAAAAAGAGAAACATAAAACATCTAAGTTATCAGGGTGTGGAAACTCTTCAGCTTTCTCACTTTTCTGCACTCTGGTCAAGTAAGAATGGAGATGCTTACAGAAGAAATTTACAGCATCTTTTCTATCTAAAGCAGAGCTATAAGTCAATGTATCTTCTGGAATCTTCAAGAAAGAAAGATACTTTGAAGTTTATTAATATGAAACCACTTCACATATGAAATCTTAAATTTTATCTAAGTTCTGTAAATCTATAAGCCGTATTCCTCACTGAAAGGTCGTTTGTGTGACAACTAGAGCTAACTTGCAAAAGAATAGGAGACTGTGAAAATGCTTACCTATGCTTCTTTAAGTGCTGTTAATATCCTGTAACTTCTCTGCATTTGTTTCTTCCTTCCTAGTAAAGCACAGAACTTTGTAAATAATATACTTTTTAAATTTTGAATGAAAACGTTTTCTAAATTCTTTTGACATGCTATGTCATGCCATGTGCCAAAATAAAAATAATTTTCCCTTGATTTTGCAACAACCACTCCACTTTGATGTATGCCCTGATACCATCACAGTATGGATATTCTTTGCATTAATATTCCCATCCATTGTTTAACAACTTTTGAAGTTAACATATGTGCTGCCCAACCTTCATTTCTATATTTAATTACTGTAATATGTGTTTTAGTTGCTGTGGTTCTTCACAAAATTGCCTAACAGATTTCAAAGGTTAAATGAGTTTTCTATAATACATAAGAGCTTTCTTGCTTTCCTTTTTGTGATAAAGATCCAGTTCTTTTTATATTAAAATGATCTTGCTTAAGGTTGTACTTTAGTTAAGCAGGCACCATGCACAATTTTCATTTCTTTTCAAGCCTTGCAGAAAGAATTAAAATAAAACCCAAAACAAACTGAAAAACTTTATCATTGTTTTCAAAAAGTGGTAATGAACTATGATTGTAAGAGTAAGGTAAATACCGATGTCCTTATGTACAAACTTGGATTTTTTTCTGACTTTTACACTGATATTCCATCTGTCAGCCTTTAGCAGTCTCTGAGAATATTCAGCACCTGATATCTCTGGAACAGCCCCACTGTCCACTCAGGCAAGTATCATTCGGAGAAATTAGTGTGCCCCCAGTATATATAGCTCATATACCTGTGATTTAGCTTATTTGGTGTGTTGTTTCCCAGTAGCTTATAATTGCAACATAGGCTGAATCTTCTAGTTAATAAGGTCATGTTCTGATATAAACAATCAAAAGGATTTCCCTAAGCTAGTCCATCAGTAGTATTCTTTCTTTTTTCCATTTTTATGAGATCCTTGGAATTACAAACCAGTTATCTTACTGAGATGTGCTTTCTTCCCAAAATTAAAGGCTGATTCGTGTCAGCTCTTCTTTATGCAAATCATTAATTTTTTACAGTACCAAATTCATCTATTCCAGATCTTTTGAGGAAGGAGTGCACGACCATAAACTGTGAGAAAACAAAACAAATCTTTTGTGGATACAGGTCACATATAGGTCTAAATGGGTAACTGAGGTATTTTACAGAACAGGTCAGGTTTTTTCCTGTTCAATTACCTCCTTTACATAAAAATTCCATAATAAACATACAGAGGAGGTAAAGGGAAGAGCCATCAATTTTATACAACCAGTTTCTTGCTTCACTTATGTCCATGGGGGCAATTTTAACCACATCATCTATTTATGTTTTCAGGCTAAAGACATTGTCCAAAGTGCCAAAATCTGGGGTTAGAAAGGTCCTAAGCAAGCTCAAGGCTGTACAAAATGTTTTTTTAAGGAGAAAACTGTGTTCCTAAATGACATACCAGCTGCTTTAGTCAGTGCAGAATTTGGGGAGCGTGCAAATTTGCCTGAAGCACAATGCCTTTATACATTTATTGGCTACATGCTCAGCATATTAACTAAACATAGTACATTTCAGTTTTGCACGTGAAGAAGTATGCTCCCTAGGTTTTATCCTGTCTGTTTCCTGTGTTTCTCAAACTTGACCTGGTTAGGACATTTAGGTAGGAATGTAGAATGGAAGAAGATAAAGATGAAGAAAACCTGAGTCTCGATGTAGCTTGTACAGTAGTTAAAACACTTTGCGTCCCTCATATAAACTGAGTATCTTCAGTTATCAGAAATACTTGTGAAAACAATTGTATATTAGCAAACTTCACTGATCTTTAGGTTCAAACCATGAAGCTGGCACATCTAAAAGAGCAGTTCCCAGTGCTAGGAGACAAAGATTGGCCTTTCCACATTCAAAGTTCATTGTTAGCTATCTAAAGAATTACCTACTCTATTTAGTCTGTACTGATTAACTTCATTCTTGATGGAGACAGCTTCTACTGTATGTGATGACAAACTTGACTCCCTGCTAGGCTGTGAAGTGTTCTGACTATATTGGCTGGTTCCCTACTAGCCTCAATGGCTAGAGAGAACAAGAAAAAACAGATGAAAGGAAGACCCCTTTTGAGTTAGTAAAATATTAACATTTCCCAATTTTTTTCTTTCTTTTTCACAAGTTATATGAGGGATTGTAATTTAAGGCTTATTTGGTGTTTTTAGTATTTTTTTTGCTTTTTCTAAAATTTGAATTCAAGTTATCAAGCTGCACTGATTTGAAAATTGGTGTTTATATTTTATGTATTGTATTGTATACTTTGACATATGTCTATGACCCTGCATCAATAAACTGGTTTCTTTTTCAATATATGAGAGCTGTTTCAATTATCCTTTTGAAATTTTATTTGTGCCATGGTGTAATTATACCTTGCACATATATTTTGTAAAGTTTCCCATTGAACTGAGAAACTGTGCATTGCGTTCACAAAAACCAGTTTGTTGTGTTCGCTGTGTTAAGTACACTCTGAAAGCTTGTCTCTTGTGTTCAAAATGTAAATTAGACATAGCTAATTGCATCTACTGCTGGTGATCATGTTCAGTGAGTGCGGATTTCTGGAGGGGAATGTGCCTACGCTTCTCCTCATACTTAGATATAGCTGTGAGTCCTCCTTCAGATATGCTTTGTTATTGGCAGGGTTAGACTTCATTGCCAGCATTTCCTATGAGAAACAAAAACATTTTGTACTCTACGTGTTGATATAAGCCTGGAAACATTTTCCTGTGTTGAACATAGTTTTCATTACTTTTTCGTGCAAAGCCCATTTGCTGAAATCCTGACTGATGAAACTCTATCCTTAAAGTAAAAGTAACATTACACCCTTATGCTGTTTGTAGACTCTTTCTGTCAAGAGAGATGCACAAGATGTAACTTAAAGAGAGGCTGCAGTTCTGTGGTCAGCAGCTGCAGCTGCCGAGGTAGCGAAGAGGAAAGTTCATAAAAGGATGTGGTGCTCTTATTGAAATACAGAGTCATTTGTGGATGCCTTGTGGGTGCAGTCACGGGAAATGCACAGGGTGTAAACTCAGCAGACATCTGGTGATGACAAGCTACCAGAGAGGAATTAATGACTGGCTTCACAGAAGGGGCTGTTTTGGTTAGATGCAGTATCATTGTTACTCTGCCAAAAACATGAATACTGTTCCCGTTTTTGAGGAAAAGAGAAATGACTAATAGTGAGTTAGAAGAAACAGCCAATTGGCCTTAAAGAAGTAGCTGTTGCGTTGACCAGTGGATAATACATTGCGGCTTGAAGAAAATATTTAGTGAGTGCAAACCTGCTTCACTGTAATAAAGAAGTAGCCATGAAAGTGATACTGTATTACTGCCTAGGACCCAGACTCCTAAAGAGTCATAATCCAACACAACATACTCTCTGGATTCCATGTAAATAAAACTAACAAAAGAGAGTTTTATGATCAGGTATCAAAGAAGGAAACAATAGAAACTTCTTATAAAAGTCCTACAATGCTTTGCTGCTTTTCTGTTGGCTATACACTAAGCTTTCTTCTCACAGCCGTTTGCGGATTGTGAATAATGTCATTTCACATAGAAAGAATAAACAGACAAACACTATAGATCTCAGAACCCAGTAGAAACAGGTCATGAGAAGAATCAGCTTGTTATATGGAGGACAAAACTGTAAGACTTTGATTTTATTTTCAAATTCTAGTTAAGCTACTACTAATACCATTATTATTTCTCCAAAATGATATTGTTCCTACTTCTTGGATACACAACAAATACTACGGCAAAAGATAGAAGAAAGTTTGTTTGAAAATACGTGTTACGTAACATCATAGCTCTAGGACTGGTGGTTTAAGATAAAAGCACTTTCACAGAGGAAACCACAGAATTCACTGAAGAATAAACTACAATTCCCATGCAGCACAGAGCCAGACAGACTCTTGAATATCACTTGGCAGGTAAAAGAACTTTTATAAGGACTTGGCTCACTGAAACAGTGAGACTGGCAAGGACAATATACTAAGGGCTCATGCTACTGCTAAGGATTAGAAAGTTCTGTTTCTGTTGAAGTAGAAAGCAGCTCAGTATAAATGAAGAAAGTGTACTGCCCCATAGAACAAATAAGCAGCAGTGGGCTAAAAGAATGTTCTCGGGATCTCCACTCTGCTTCTCTTCATGAGATTTCATGCTCAGTTGAATGCTAGAAACAGATTATCTAGAACTTCAGTTTTGCTTCATGTGTTGTATTTGTTTTTCTCCCTTAATAGCAGAATATTAAAGCTATTTTTTGATAAACAAAGGCTTCCACTCTAGCAGTAACCCACGTCTTCATCTGCTTTGTTCAGATTTTAGCAGCTATAAGTCTTTATATAACACATAATCTCTGGTTAAAGACAGAGGTAGTAACATTAGAAATGAAGAATTATGACTACAGCAATTCAAAAAGATTATGATTTACAGTTTGTTTTCAATGCTGTTGAATAATATTCAGGTTTTTCTTCCTTTACTGGTTTTAAAACTTTCTGACGTATTTAACAAGATTGTCAGATGTGTTGCTTTACTGAAGGTACATACTACCACTTGATTTGAATGGAGTCCCATCTGATGATGGCAGTGAAATTGTCTGTATAGAAGTTAAGCTTTGAAAGCTTTACTTTCCATCTAGATTATGGACAGGGCCAAGATTTCCAGGTTTCCTTAGTTCTTGATTGACTGACCCGAGATGCTTTTAAAGAGCATACTTCACAAAGGACAGGTGGTCAGAAGCATCTGAAAACAGGTCCTGTGAAAGCACCTAAACTTAGCATCCAAAACAGATGTGCTCAGAATCAGACAGTCTGTCTGATACTGTTTGCCTTTAACACTGATATAGTCCCTGTTACAATTAAGGGCAGTAAAACATGTCATGGAGGGAAAAGTAATGCCCTTGCAAGGTGGGATGACCAAAAAAGTCAAATACCTTAAAGACAGCAAGGTGATGGAGATTAGATCATTGAAGTGAAGAGACAGACTTTACTGTCTTCACGCTTGTTGTATGTCAAGTTAAGTTAATTCGGGGAAACACAGTAGCTACTATATGCCTGCTGTACTATTAATTTAGTTCACCAAAATCGTTAAGACATCAGGAAAACTACCAAATTAGTGCAAGGTAATAAAATTGATACATAAGTATGATTTCATAAAAACACTACTACTTAATGCTAGGACTTAAGGAAAGTACAAAATAATCTTCAAAGAGTCAAAACCTGTTACACAGAAATTAGCATTTGCAATGACCTGATAATTAGGGGAAAAGGGCTGTCTGCCATCCAGGGTATAACTGCACAAGATAATTATTAAGAATTATACAAAAGTGACCCTGAGACAGCAAATACTCCACTTGTAATATATATGGGAATTGTATACACTCTATTTGCTTTTGTAAACAAAATGAGTTATGTACCGTGTTTCTCGGGGCCCAGTGGGTATAGGTCAGAAAGAACTGCCAGTAGTGGGTTATCAATTGAATAGTCCTAGAGGGGAGGTGTACACACCATAAAAGACACTTATCTGTGGTAGCTTTGCAGGCAATTGACACAAGGGAGCAGCACTGCCTGCACTGGGCTGGCAAACTGTTGCTGCATGAAGTGATCATTGGCATTAGGCAGGGGACTCGTATGGAAGTACATATACTGACGCATCATCTGCAGCAGTGGCATCAAAGGGGAATCTTGGCATCTCTGTTGGCATTAAGTAATATGACACTGTTGGTATCATATTCATGGCCGCGTGACAATGATGCCAATATGAGTATATGGGAGAAGCTATGGTACTTGGAACATTGGTCATTGTCTGTGGCAGTGTTTGTTAACACAGCAATAAGAAAAAAACCCTGCAGTAACTCTCAGCAGTACTGGCTCCAGCAAATATGTCAAACCTGTCTTCCATTTGCTATACTCATTTTCTTTAGAATATAAAATAAAGTTCACGGTTTTGGGCTTGAGCCCAGTATAACTGATGGCCTAAAGCACTGGAATGACAGTAATGCTCAGCAACTCCATTCCTCCATCATGCATATACATAAAAACAAAGCTTTTTCATGTAAGGAAGAAAGCTTTCTCAGACACCAGACTGAAAATGAACTCTAGTATAAACTAAAGGCCCATTAGAAACCTTGCTTTCCACTGTAAGACCTTGCCTTCACTAAAAAAAAACCCACAGTCCTACTGAACCAAAGCAATCTATTGATCATGCTTTTTTCCCTTTAGACAAAGGGTGGAAGAACAAATATTTTATGCCAGAAGCTGGTCACAGTGCTGGATGCACTGCTCTGGAAGGTGCCTGCTGCTGGAGAGAGGAGCATTTTATGATGTTGACACAGAACTGAGGAGCATCCACACCATGTTGGTACTAAGGGAGATAGGGAAACCACCACTGAGGCAGAGGAGATAAGCCTCACTACCACTAGATAAAAACTAAAGTCATATAGGATGAGAGGAATACTGGTGATGGTGTTTTAAGAAGACCTACTCTTGTCTCCAGCACAGGCCAAAAACCAGTCACCTGAGCAAGAGCATAAGAACAGGACACAAACCACAAAACACTACTTTCCTTACTTCTAACAACGTGACTTTCAGAGCCAAGGGTGGTATCCACTCAATTTAGAAGGTTTTGTTTTCCACAGGCTCACATCGGACACAGGTGGAAGCCAGGCAAACTTTTAGCGCGTCCTCCTCAGCTCGCTGCTTGCAGGAAACGACACCTGCCGCGCGCCTAACGCTCGGCCATTACCTCAGGCGGCGGCCGTTAACGCCCGCCAACCTGCGCACAGTGGGCAGGCGCTTCCCCCCCCCCCCCCCGCCCCGGCGGCCATTACTTAAGGGGAGAAGCCCTCCCCGCCCGTTTTCCGCGGCTACAGGTGACGTCAGCGCCCTGCGGCCCACCCTCTTCCGCCGGCGTAACACATGCGTGGTAAGAGAGGGAGTGTAAGTCTCCATTTTGTGTTCCTTTCCCCCCTCCTCCCGCCCTGCGCCGCTCGCCCCTGCGGCGGGGGGAGGCGGCGGCCGCTCGCCAGAGCAGGGCGGGGAGCGCGGTGCCGCCCTCCGCCGCCGCGCTGGGCGCCTCACGTTGCTTGGGGCGGGGGGGCAGCGGCGCTGAGGGCCGCCCCGCGCCGGCTGTAGCGGCCGCCTCTCCCCTTTCCCTCAGCGGCTGTGGGGCGGCGCGCTGCCTTCCGCCGCCCCGCGCTCAGGCGGGCACCGGGAACTCCCTGGTTTTTCTTCCCCTTGGCTGCACACGCTCTGGAAGCACTTCGCACTGATTTCAGTGTATCACTTGCTGGGGAGCGCTTGGCCGCCCGGCGGGTTTGCGCCGCGCTGCTGTGCGAGGCGGCGCCAGGCGCGCCGGGGCCTGTGCGGAGACCGTGCCGGGAGCGGTTTTCCCGCCTTGTGCGTCCGCGCTCGCCTCTGACCTCCCAAAGATCCCCAGGAGAAGGCGGGGAGCCCACTGTGGGGACAAAAATTCAGGTGGTTAAAGCAAAGCAAAAGCATCACCTTCCTCATGTCCCACCAGAGTGAAAACAGTCATTGTCACAACCTAGTTAATGTTAGAATCGCAAAGAATCTGGCCAATTAATCATGTAGAAATGTACATACAGAGTAGTAACACTGAACTTTTTTTTGAAGTGCTTTGTACGCTTTGTCTGTGTTATCAGTCTGTTACTTCTGTGACCACTACTTTGTAAAGAATTTTAGCTGAACTTGGGTAGCCTGAGTGACAGCTCAAAATATACATAGTAAAACTAGCTGCTTTTTTTTTTTTAAGGATACCATGTGTCTGTGAAGAACAAATTTGTTCTCTAAACTATTAACTGATTTAGAAAAATGGGTTAATAAAATCAGGATGGATGGAGGAATTCTTCTTTCTAGAGAAGAATTAACTTAAATGCAAGCCCTGAGATGCTCAGGTGAGAATTGCTTCCTGGAGGAACAGACAATTTAAGCTTAACTCAACGATTGTTTTTGTGGGGTTTAATGTAAAGAAAAATCTTAAATGATAGTATTCTTTAAAAGATGAAAATGCAGAGTTCAGTTCAAAGAATAATTGTGCACAATGTCATATCTGTAGGCAGATTTCTGGGTAGTTTGTCTTCAAAAATATTGGATGTCAGTGATTCAAGTAAGACATTCCAGAACATGTGCTAAGATCTTGGCTACTTAATTTTAAATTGAATTTTTGAAATGCCTAATGGAAAAACTGCATTAAATACTTCACCTTTTTCCTCAGAGCAGGATGTCTGTTATCTCCCACAAATAGTAACTCCCTTGACTTCATAGCCTGCTTTCATATTCCCCTCAAATGCTTTTTTAGATATTCAGAGTAGTTTTAAATCTTTGAATGACAGCAGAACACCATTCCTATCTTTAAAAGTTACATTCTGTGTGCTGAAAAAGAAATTCTGTGCACATATTGCTTTTTTCATTTGACTGTTGTGTAGAGTGCTCATAAAAGCTGAATTTAGTTCACTTGTCAATTCTGCCACTTACTATGAAACCTTCAGTTCTTACTTCTTTCAGCTTGTGTATTTTTTCCCCCCGTGTAAGATCACTAGGTATTGTTTAGGCAGGAATGTTGCTAGTTTCATTCAATGCGAGCGCTTATCTTTCAGAGTATAGTGCTTCTGGAACAAGTTTTAATTAAATCTCTTCAAAACATGCTGTTTATAATAATGCTATTTTAATTGGTATTATAGTCTTTAGAAAGCCTGAAAGAATTAAGACAGCAACATGTGTAAACTGCACAGCCTACCTGCTTTTTATGCAGAAATTATTTTAGTTGTAGCTGATTCCATTTTTAAGATGCTTGTGTTCAGCTTTTTATAATCCTGTGTTACCTTGGTTATGATTTACATCTCTAGCTCCCAGTGTAATGAGAATGTGTTAATCTAAAGCTGTGGTAAGAGTTGAACACTACTTTGACAGCCTTTGAAAAGTATGGTTGCAGTCTCTATTGCCTTTAATGACCAAGTTAATATTTTTACATATTGGATGTTTTTATTATTTTAAGGAGTTCTTTCCATTTCCTCATATTTTAACTTTTTGATAAATTTGAAAATTCACTTTAATGTTGAAATTTTTTTTATTATTATTATTTTTATTTGTTGAGTTTGTATGAGGCCATACAAATGTTTTCACTTTTTTTCTGAGGGGGAAATTGGAGAATGTGGGGATGATATTAAAAACATTGACTTGGGTTGTCAACTCATATAACTTCATGTTGAGAAGAGGGTTATCCACTTGTCTTGCATATTGTGGCTCTGTATGTATGTTATAGGATTTGTCTTTTTATGATTACAATGCATAATCCTCTCGTGTTCATTTCGTCCGTCACCCGAATCTTTCCATGAACTTGCAGTTAACAGCATTGTTCAGTTTTATAAATGTCAAAGTCATTCTTTCTCCAGTGTGTGGCTACAACTTCATTTATGTAAATTACATTTATTACACATAATTTTGTCCATTTCTGCAAAAGCTCAAAATATTGCCTCTTTGCAACCTTATCAACAACCAGCTTCTGTATAGAATGTCACTGGTGTATGTATAAACAGCTTTATAAAAGTCAGTGCTGTTTCTTATGCACTGGTCCAAATATTGATGTATTGAAGTCTGTAGGAAAACTGTTCTTGATTTCTGCAGCCCAAATTCTAGTATTAGAATGATTCTAAAATGCAAGTTGATTATTCCCAAATCATTTGGTGCTATGTAAACGATGTTTGTGTTGTGTGTTAAGATTAAGTATGTTTATTTGGAACTTAGATTGACTAGCATCATCCTTATTTTCCTCCTCATTTTATAATAGCTTAATTGCCTTGTTTGCCTTACTATGTTTTTTTTGCAGTTGTATTAAATTATTCTTACAGGGCTGCATATTTATTGCTTTGTTAGTTCTGTAAGCTCCAGGAGAAGAGGGGCGCTTTAAAGATGTCTTAGATTATGGTTGTGCTTGTTGTCTTTCTCCACTACACCAGTAATTTATCAAGTAAAGCTGTCAGATTTGTTTGGCACAATGTGTTCTTTGTGCATCCTTGTAACTTATAACTTACATCCTTGTAATTTATGTTTTCTGAGTGCAAACATTACAATGAATACCTAATGCAATTGCTTTTAAAAAACAGAATGGGGAGGAAAAAAGGCCTAACCAAATCTGGGTTTGGTTTATTTGGTGATTAAAATACCTACTGGATGCTTTTTGGTGGTTGAGCCTATATGAGGGGAAAAAAGCTACAGGGTCATTTCATGTATCCATCATAAATACGCATGTCAGTATTTGCAGTCTTTAACTTCTGCATGTTTGTAATTTTTTACAGTGCATTAGTTTCCTCTTCATATGACAGTGCACAAACAAAATAAGGGTTACATTAGGATATGTAAGAAGCAGCTTTGTGATGTTCAGCATTTAGAAAGTTTTACTAGTAAAATGCAACTTGCTTTAATTGAACTTAATTCTCATGCTTTGGCTCTGTAAATGGGATCTAATCCTGTTTGTGACCAACACATCACTTCCTAGGTGATGCAGTCATATCAGTGAGCATGCAATGTAAGTCTGCTTATTTCTCTTAAAAGCCAGTAAATGACTTAGTTGCTGGAAGAGCTTCTGCAGAGGCCCTTAAATAAGGGGAAAAAAGTTAGTCTTCAATTTCCACTGAAAATGGGTATCAGTGTGCGGAACTTCAAGGTGTGGGATAGTGATCAGATGACTAACTACACATTAATAGAACTATTATCTATACTTGGGCAGTGGATTTGCTTTGATCAATGAGTGGAAATTAAGGAATAATCCTTTTTTTTTGTCTAGTTAAACTTTAGCTTGAGGTGGTGTTGAAGAGGAGCTTGATCAGTGTAGCAGTTGTTCAAATACTGGAAAACTGGCGTTCTGGAAGTGCCTCTTGCAGTGATCAGAGTTTTAAAATGGTAGACAGTACGCTGCTGATACTTCTAAGTAAATGCTTTCTTGACCAAGCTCTTCTTTACTGCAGTACTTAAGCATATTTTTTCTCCCATCTTATTTCTCTGGTTTAGGGTGGTGTCACTGGCCAGGTAGTTTAAAAAAAAAGTTCACAATGAGTAGACAAAACAGTGACACAGTTTTGGGGGATTAATTTTTCTTTGTTGAAACTTTATCCATAGTAAAGTCAGCTGCTGATATTGGACCTGTCAGCTTCAGTGCAGTCCCTACTTTTCCAGATCTAAGAAGTTACTTCAGCTTGCTTCTGCTGGTTGTTCTGTTTCAGGTTACCGTACTGCTTTTGGAGTAGAAGGCAGTCAAGATGTATTGTTACTGTATTTCAAGCATATTCTACTTGCAAATGTGTGTAATGAAGACCAAGTAGTATAGAACTTGTTTTTTAAAAATACTTGAAATATTTAAAACTAGGAAATAAGGTAAAAGTAATACTTAAGCACTGACTCCAATAAAGGGAAAAGCTTGGGAGGGAATATTAGCTGCTGAATAAATGTTGGTGCATTCCCATTGGCCCTGGTGCTGCTATTCTAGCAGAACCTCTTTCATCTGTAGCTTATAGTTTATACTCACTTCACATGTACACAGAGAAATTGTCATACAGGTTCAGAATGCTGTTTTGTGAAGTGAGAACTTCTAGGAATCGCTTATAAAGCTTAAAATAATTATCAGTGCAAGTCCTTAGTGTAGTCAAACACTTACTTGCTGAAAACCAAATAGATGTTATGGTCAGAAACTCCCTGATAATTTTCATTCTGTCACTCTTTGGAAGGAACTTGGAAAGGTCAGGCATATTTTAAGTCAACCTTAGATGGATATAATGGCATAACTTCAGGCAGATCATGCCTCGCAAGGTGGTGATTTAAAGAGTTCAAGAGGGGTCATTGATAGCTAACACTGCTTTTTTTCCTATATTAAAAAGCAGATATGCTTTATTGTGTATCTCTTTTAGGGATCAAGCATTACATTCCTTTGTACCATCCAGAAGCAAGAGTATCCCTGGATGGTATAGAGGTTTGGGTAGTGCCAAATGCCATAAAAATTTGATCTCAGCACCTTCAAAAACACTCTCATTCAAACATTTAAAATTACAATATAAGTTTGCAAAATGATAAAATGCTTCTAAAGCATACTCTTTTTGGACATGGCATAGTTACTGTAATAGTCAACTTCAAAAATAAGTAGACCTAGGTGAAAAAGCTGTTTTTAACAGCATGAGCAAAACAGAAAAAAGTTCTAGTTGTTACAGGTAAATAAACTTTTTGATTTTAATTTGTATTCGTGTTTTTTCTCCCATCAACAGTTTTCACTGAGATACCTAACATTCCTTGTATAGCTCATCAGACTTGCAATGTAATGCAACTATCTCAGTAACTACATTTATCAGCTTCATGTTAATAGGTAGCCTCAAAGTACAGGCTTCCCGTATTGGCCTGCAGTGCTGCCTCTTATTTTATCAAAATGCTGTGACTTAGTTCACTGAGTCCAAAGAATTTTTAGTAATTCTTCTGAAGATAAATATTTTTAGCATTAGCATTTGTACAGATTTAGTGAGGTCTTAAGTAGCTAAGTCTTGTGTGTCTGATAGGTATTGGCCTTGGAAAGTGCTCTGTTTTTTAGGAAGTAATTATACAGTGAGTTGTTGGAGTAGTTTACATATGTCAAATTTAATTAGTTTTAAAAATTGTTTCTGAAATGTTGGAGAGTAAGGCTTTAAATTGGTATAGGGCTGACATTTGGCACTAAGTATGCATATTTGTCCTGTTTACATCAATGGTATTATGCAAATACTGAAAATTAAGTCCCTTCTAAACTGTTTTGCTGGATTTGTTTGTAAACGTTAGTTGAAAACTAGGATAATAAAGGCATGTTGGAAAGTGCTAGATAATGTACAAGGCTCAAATTTGGATTTAGCTAGTATTAAGACTGGAAGTCAGTGTTCTGTTAATGAGAACAATATAATGATTCCTTGAACTGATGCTATATAAAGTATTCCAGGAGTCTTTTCAGATGTGGAAAGCACTTTCAAATGACACCTTTTTTTATGGCCACTAAAATGAAGTGGGGCTCGTTTTCCTGTGTTGTTTTTTTTCTTTTGGTGTTTTGGGTTTTTTGATGATGTATCTGATTCTTACTAACTTTTGGTATTCCACTTTGAAAAAATTCATTAACTTTATATACCTTACTTGTGATCTTGGGTATCCAATGAATCAAAAAAACCGGCTTCATTGCATACTTATTTAATATACAGTAGCAGAGCAACCAAACTGATAGTCTTTAGATCCCGATGTGAAAAGACTTTGAAATTACACTTGCAGAGAATTGTATGTCTCCCTCTTATTTCTTATGCTGGGACATCTCCTAATGATTTAAGACTTTGAGTCTCTTCCTACTGCATGTTTTGTTGTTAAATATTTAAGAATTATATGGTCATAATGAATACTACTTCAGAATACCAGAATTGTTTTCATTACAGAGAAGTTTTCAGGTCAAATTTGACTTTTAAACATTCAGTTTCAGAAGGAAAAGGGGGAGGGAGGAAGCTTGCCTGAATATAAGGTTTATAAATATCTTCAGTCATTTTTGTTTAGGCAGGTGTGTTGCTGAGGAAAATGTGTACTCTTGTTTGATGCATGATGAGGGGCATGTATTTATGGAGAAACCAAAATATAGGTGAGCACACTTCAAATCAGTGAAGAGCTAATTTTCTACATAATGTTACACTGGAATATTCTATGACCCTGGACTACAGCCTCTGTTACCATGCAAGCTTTCACAGATGTATTTAAATTATCATGAAATTACAGTTTTGTGAAAAGTTGACTGCCAAACTGTTGCTTTTTTGTCATGGCATGTAGATGATGACTAGTATTTTTGGTTCAGTTATCATAACAGACTTATGTAAAAATAGCCATTTGCCTATTAAATCTACTATTATTATTTCCATATGACTTCTGCATTTTACTTAGCTCAGTGTAGCTAGAAAACTCATTGTTAAGTTGTCCTACTTAGCACTGAGCTGAAAGAGTATTCTTAGCAATTGTACTGTAGTAATTAAACTGTTCATTGTGGGATGCTAAGTAGTTACTGGTCTGTAACTTTTTAATGTAAACTGATTACTCTTTTCAGTTAGTGTATAAGTGGATGCTAGATGCTGGATTAAAACAGGAAACATGTAATAATGGTTTGATGTTCATGCAGTGTAGTAAAGAACCTTATTGTAGTTTTTCTTTTCAACTTGCAACAGAAGTTGATGTATTTTAAACTTAAAATAGTTCGTATTAGCATGGATATTTTTATAAGAGTAGTCAAATGGAAAGGCTTTTTTAGGAAAACAAATTTTTAGTGTCTTTATATGCCTAAAGATGTAGGCAGTTTTAAAATTTGAAAAGAAAATACTGAAGTAGAGAAGGTTTATCCCCTGTTTCAGTTTGACAGCCATTTTCCTTTTTTCTAGTGTAATGTTAGTTTTTCTGAGATGCTATGTATGTATGCATAACATGCATGTATGTAAGCATCCTTCGTACATTGAAAACATGAGTATGAAGACAACATTGAAAAATGGATACAGAAGAGACAAGCATCATATATCATTCAGTGAGTGTTTTCTGCTTATTCTAAGACCCACATCTTAACAATTCTACACTTCTGTATATTGACTGTCTGATATAAATACCAGTAACATTTTCATTCAACATGATCATAAGAAACCACCTATTGTACAGCTGTTAACTCGCAAATATTTATTCTAGTATACTACTTCAGGTAATGTAGATACTTTAGGGCAAATGGATGACAATATAGCCTTTTCATGTAAGCATTGGAGTCAAAATTGCATGCATCTTTAGGAAGACTTATCATACAAATGACAAAGAATAAGTCTTATGCTGTTGCCAGATACTTTGCCGCTTTTGGACTAGCATCTAGAAGGATATAGACCATACAGACAACTGGAGTTGCCGGTACAGTGTCAGCTGTACTAACATGGACTGAGTCTCTGTATAAACCACTGCCGGAAGTGCTCAAAGACAAAGGTGGGGAGGACAGTTTGCTGGGGGAGGAGGGGGAGTGAATGACATCTGTACTTGTAAGACTAACTTCTTGCTATGCCAAGGTAAGAAAGAGAGTTCAAGTTTTGAGTCTGGCTACATGGGTCTGTCTAGAAGCACTTATGTAATCATGTAACTAGAAGTGATTAAAAAGCTTCTTCTAAACTGCCTGTTAACTGAGAGTGTAAGCACCCCTGCTTTTTAAGGGCAGAGACAAACTGTGAGATTCAGCCACTACTAAAGGTAGGACTTGGTAACAGAAGCTTTCATTTCTCAGTTTTTTTATTTTTCATAACATAGCCAGCTCAAGGAATTCCAGGTCAAGCAATTCCATCTCAGCTGCTGGCTTCCTTTCCCCTGTGTAACAAGTCTGTTATCCTGATACAGCTGTTTCTGGGATTGTGTAGTGAATCGGAGCAGTGGAGGGATCTGAGTAAATTGGCTATACAAAGAAGAATTATTTTTAGCCTTGATAAACCTGAGAAGTTATTGTTCCAATTCACTGCACACCCTACAGGCAGTTGCTCACACGCTTGAGCTTTCACAGGAATTGGAGAGAGAAGTGGGAGTTACTTTAGATGGGAAGACTGCTACCCCTCTGAAGAAGAAAATTGTGCTTGGAAACGTGAGGTAACTGAGTGCTTATCCTCTGAACCACCCCAGATTTATACTGCAATACTATGGATAAAAAGTGCTCCTCTCTTTAGGCATTGTCCCAACTGAGGTGATAAGGGATAACTTCTAAGCAGTGTCTTAGCTGTAATCATACCTATACAAATGCTTCCATCAGTTCGGTAGGCTTGTTTGAACCAGTTTGACTGTGATCCAAAGTGGACAGTTAATGTTGCTTCACATTGAAAAAAATAAATATATGTAATTGTCCATTTTGATTTTTAAGGCTGTTAGGAAAAAAATTAAACTGTAATTAGAGAAAAACAATTTTAACTAGTAACCAGGTCAAGGCTGGGTTTCTTCAGTCTAAATTTTCTTATGGATATTGAAAAAACAGGTCTTAAGGGGAAGAGAACTACTGTTGACTGAACTGGGCTTTCACTGAATGTGCAGTTCAACCAAGTATTGCAGCTTATTTTTTGAAATTGTCTGGTACATCTATTTTATAGAAGCCTTCTTATTCCTTTAATGATGTGATTTAACTTTTTTTCCCCTAGAATCTGGTAAACATTTATAGCTTAGAGCTTTTATGAGTGGAAACTGTAGTAATTAGTGGTACCTGTAGGCTTGTAATACAGGACTGCCCTGTCCTGCCCCAAACAAATCAAAGCAGGAGTTTATTTTAAAGTGTGTAACTTTAATATCATGTTAATAAATTGCAGTATAATAACATACAGTCATAGATTATTTAAATATTTACAATTTTATCAGCTTATTGTAATGTTGAATTGCTTTCAGTGTCAGGAAATTGGGCCTTACTCAAGTTTGAGTTTCTGTAATGTTCATTTCCATATGCTAGGTCTCGTATGCCCTTGTTTGCAAGGTCAGAATGCTTTATTTTGCCAGACATCTCTGTAAGTGTCTGTACACAACGATCAGCTCCCTTCTCAACCTTCCTGATAAGCTGAATAAATTAAACTCCTTATTAGAAATAGATGAGGATATCAGATAGCTGTGGTACAAGACAAGTTCTAGGATAAAACTCATGGTGGGTGAAGAGGGGAGAAAGACCAAAACAATTTTGCAGAGGAGGAATGTGCTATAATCAAAACGGGGTTGGTTGGTCTACAACAAAGTCAAATGATGAGTTGGTGGCAGAGACATGGTGGATTGTCGTGGATGTCTTGTTCTGGAGAACTGCCTAGTCCCTGATCCTGCCTTGATGGCTGTTAGCTCTTGGCAACGCTCAGCTGGCTTACAAACTGTGTTCTGTTGCTTATTGCCTTGGAGCTTATGTCAAATGTTAAGATATTTGCTCTTAATGGTCTGAGGGTGGATAAGGTGATTAAATTCTATCTTTAGAAACAGGCTTGACTCCCATGGCTGCCAGTAGAAATTGCTCAGGTAGTAGTGGTTCTACAAGGAAACATCCAATATATAAAATTCAGTTGAGATATGTATTGTTACGAACTTGTGTTGTGAAAAATATTTTTGTGCTTTCTTTCAAGTTGTTTTAAGATCTAAGTGCTTTGTTAAACTGAATCTGCTTTGTAAATGCGAATAAGTTAAGCTTTGAAACCTAGTAGTCTAGAAATCTTGAGTAAAAACTAAATTAATGAGGACCTTTGTTCCATTCTTTTTTCTTCTCTCAAAAGAACCAAAGTGAAAACTAAGTATTTTACAAGTGCTTTTGGTTGGCTGTGGTTTACTCTCCTACTGTGTTTTCCAGCTTGGGCAGAGCCTAATTGTCACTGGAAGGTCTAAGCTGGAAATTGCACATTCTGAATCAGAATAGTTTTCAGCTTTCTGTTAACTCTTTCCATTTCATCAAGCATCAGTAATACAGCTATACTTGCAGGAAATTCGTATGGGGCTTGCATGATATGCAGTGCTGCTTTGGTAGTATTTCAAAGTACTGTAAGCAGTAATCAGTTCTGGTGGTTGACACGGTGGTGGTTTATAATTCTCTTCATAACATTTGATCTTCCAAACAGAAGGTATTGTCAACTAGTTTCAACTAAGGCTAAATCATGTTTAGTTCTGAATTCCCCTTTTGGTTTTTTGTTTTTGTCTTTCTCCCTAGCTCTGGAAGTCTAAGATAATCAACACAGCCTGTGATGCTACTGTATACTACATGACCATAGAGGGAACCATTGGCCACTGTTATTAAAATCAATTTTTTGTGTGTGAAACCTAAAACTATCTTTTAGGTATAAATGACTTATTCTGAGGTATCAGGTCTTCAATTTAACTGACAGAAATCTGTGCCAGTGTAACTGGCAGAAAGGGCTTATCTCTCTGGAGCCCTGTTGTATAGCTTAAGCTGAGCATTCAGGGAATAGAATTTCAGGGAAACCTTTCTTGAACCTGAGACTTGGGGCTCTTGGTTATGTCCAAAAAGTTAGAAAATGCTTTTATTTTGGTAAAGTGCCTTCTTTTCTTAAGTAGTTTTGTCATCTGTTTGTTGCTAGGTGCAAAATGAGACAGATTAACACTGTGCAAATCTGAATAAAATTACCTGTGCTGTTTCAAAGGTCAGGTGCACTCAGTGAATTTGCTTTCAAATTATTTTGTTTATTCTGTGTACGTATGCATCTTGAGCTCTATAAAGGTCAGGAGAGGAGACTCATTTTGGAATTTAAAGAAGTTAGGTTTTTATTGCTGCTAACCCTTGTTAGTTTCTTTTGAATTAATGAAAATTGGTTTCCTTGGTTGCCTGTTTTTTTATTTTCTGTCAGTTTTATTTCCCTAGTGAAGTTCACTTGTAACTATGAGGTCCATTCCAAACTAAAACAGTAATGCGCCTAGTTTTTTAAAAGTATATATGATAGTTAAGTAAATATGACAAAGTAGAGTGCTGTTGAACAGCTTCAACTTCAGGTTTATTGGCTTTTTGGCTTATTTCATGCATGTGACAGGTTAGTGTTTTCCTAGCTAAAATAATTTATTTAAAGGATAGTCAGTATTTAACTGACTCTTGTCACAAGTGGTTTAATAAAATAGGGGAGTGAAATCCCTTAGAATTTGTAACAGTCCTGCTTATTAACATTCAGGAGGAATAATATAACCACAAAAGGATTTGTGTGCGAGTCAGTGAAGCATAACTAATTGCAGTTTTCAGTCACAGAACCAAGAACAGTCAGTACAACAGCAGGCCTCTATTAAATACATATTTCTATCTGCCTTGACTTCCTTAATGATAACTCCTAGGAAAGATGAGATTTTCAAAACATGAATAATTTTTTTCACTTAAGTGTGAGTACTTTTTTCAAAGTTTACATTCACTTTGAAAGTCTTAAACTGTTGAACCAAATCAGTTATTTGTCTGTCAAAATCATTGACATATCTTTTCTGATTTTGGGAGATGAAATCTGAATAAGGCAGAACATGTGTTAACTGAATGAGCATAATATGAAAAACTTATCCAAAAACTGTTTTAGTGCACATATTGGTTGGACGTATTTTGCAGCTATGTGAAAATTTAGATAATTATTTGGAGTTCTTTTTTTATTGGTAAGAATACAAATCTCATCTAGTGAGCTTGCAGCTCTTTCAGTGATAAATAGGTGTCTGTCTTGCTACAGCACTGATCTTCCTTGCCAAAGATGAATTTGAGATATACTCAATCCGCACTTACTTCAGCTCCTGTAGACATAACCAAGCTATCTTGAATACTAGTAGCAGCAGCAGGTCCATGACAGCACAGATGCTCATGTTTTTAAAAAAAAAAAAAAAGAAAAAGGCAGTAGTAAACAGGGTATTTGGCCAGGTGCTGCTGTGGCTTCTGTACCACTGGTACCCAAGTTGACTCTAATTTCATATGGCAGTCAATTGACTGCTGGGTAGACATCCTTCTAAAGACTGACATAAAAGGGTGATGAGGCCTAGACTATTAGTGATTTTACTTGTGGGAGGTTTGCCAAGATGCTACTCCTGCTTTGAGGCTCTTATTTTTCTTGCCTGCTTCTTCCTAATTAGTATAATTCATAAGTTTCCCTTGACTGATTGCTGTTAGTAGCAAGCGTTTTCTTTTCTCTTTGCCTAAATGTCCTCAAAGAGAGATGTGTCAGCTTTTCCTCAATATTAATGTTTGAATTCTAGTCCATTAGATAGCTCTAGTGCTTGTACCTGTTGTGATGTATCTGTTCCAGTGCAGCACCTGAAGCAGTAGTGATGGGAAGTGATGTTATGGGTCTTCTGTGATTTTGCTGTTAACCCTGACAATATGGTTTTATTAAACTAAAATCAAAATAAAAAAATAGAAACTCGTAAGATATTTAAAGTACAATTTAGAATCTAACACAGAAAACATATAAAACTCTCACATGTTTGATTACTTAGGATGCTCCTAGTCGCATGAAGCCTTATCTTAGTTTTTGTTTTTTCAGTTTTCAGAAAAAAATCACCTTCTAGTATTGTGACATTAGCACTCTTCATGTCCCATTAACTGTGATGTGTTAACATGATTTATTTTTAAAGGACTTGATTAGTTGGAATAAAATCTCTGTATGATACATTTATAATGGTACATGGACAAGCTGTGAAGTTTATCAGAATCAAAGATGGAGTATCAGTATGTAAATTGGAATCTAGACTTATGCTAGTTCAGGTGAGAGGGAGAAGGCTAGAAAAGAAAAGGTAGAGTGAGAAAATATTTTCTTTGGAAGAAGATTAATACTAACTTTAGATGAGGATGATATGCAAGACCTAATGTTGCAAATAATCAGAATTAGAAATGGATGATTATCCACAACATCTGCTTTACAAAGAATACTTCGAATAATTCTTAAAGCTTCAAAAATTAGTTACTTATTTTCTTCTTTCCCAGCACTAATGTGCAACTGAACTCAGTAACTTCCATAGTTTTACAGATAATGAAACCAGTGACAATCTCTGAACTTTCTGAAATACACAAAACAGCTCTTGAAGCATTTGGGCTTGTTGATGGATTCCTGCACTACGAGGTGTTGATGGATTCCTGTGCCATGTATCCTGTGAGACATCCTAGAAGCCCTAGAGTAGGGGATACTTAGTGCTTTGTACTTTTTTTATTGTTTGAAACTTGAGACTAGAGAGACTGTGTGTGAAAACTTGGTATATGGGTATATAGTCACAGATTCTGGTCTCTGTATGTATGTTACAATGTTCACTCTGTAGTCCCATACTTTCCCATTTTTCACCCTTTGTGGTATTGTCATTAGGAAGCTTAGAATGGAGATTTCTTGTGGTATGAGGATAAATTCCTAGATATAATGCTGTAATGGATGATTTCAAATTGATATAGCTTTATGTCAAAATAAAATAATGAGTTTGTGGTATTTGAGGTCTTAAACCTTCAAGCAGGAAATAGCAATGAAAGCCTAGAATGCAAGAACAGTAATAGACACAGTAATCAACTGGTGGTGTTATTAAAGAATAAATCCAGATCCCAGTGAAGCAAATGCAGATGTGTGCTGTTGACTTGATTAGCATTGGGGTTTATCCCAGGTCATTTCTCTGCTTTAATCAAAATGGTGATATTTCAGCAAAAGAGCTTTGCAGTTGCTCAGAAAAATGGTGATACTGGGGCTGATTTCATAGATGCTACTTTTGAAGTAGCAATATTTCTTTGAGAGTTATTGCATATTTAATTATCTTTGCATACATATTAGGACTATTTTGCTTAAGTTGCTTCTAGTGTAAATCAGCATTTTGATTGGGAAGTAATCGGCAAAACTCTAACAGGGTAGAAATAGGTCTAATGAGCAGTGGATGCTTAACGTGAAAATGGTTGTGTGTTGCAACTGAGTGTTTCAGCCTGTAAACTTGTGGCTGTTCCAGTGGGCACTTCTGATTTATGCAGTGTGTTCTGCAGATGTGTTGTGCAGCGTGCTGCGGGACTCTTACACATCACATATACTTTCAACTTCTGCTGCCTACGTACTACTAACAGGAGAAATCTTTCTTCTGCTTTTGAATTGTTCCATCAAAAACAAAAATATATGTAAAACATGGAAGTAAATGAGACTGAGAACAAGCATTATTCATTCTGTCCATATGTGTTATGCGTTTAAGCTGTTATCCATTTAGGCTTAGATACTGATAATACTATAAATTGAAATAGTAAAGAATTTGAGCTCCAATTTATTTTAGAGTATATAGACTGTCTGTATTCTCCAGCTTTTTCTCTGAACTTCCTATAGAGAGAGTAAAGTATTGCTAATATTGATAAAAACCAAACATACAAATTGGGTAAAAAAAATCTAATACTGTTGTTTTTAAATAGCTTCTCATAAGCACTTAAGATTCTCATTAGTCCAACATCAGAAGAGTAATGAATATTAATGAATGAGATCAAAGACAAATTTAAAAATCAAAGCAAGTAAACAACAATTATTTTTAAAAATTATGTAATAGTCAAATTTTTAACTGCACAAAAACATATGCATCTTAACAGCTGCATGAAGCTGAATATTTTCCTGAAAATTGTTATGCTAAACTACAAAGGCAGTTACATAACAAAACAAAAACATGCATCAAAACATGAAATATTTATTTTTGAATGTATAATATTTAAATACTTATAAATTCAGCAGTCTGATTTGTTACTGAAGATGGTATGGTCTTAGTGGTTATCTATGACAAATCAGAATTTTTACTGACTATATAACACTTTCTAAGTCAGGTTTTAGCTGGGTAGTTAAGCATAGAATCATAGCCAGGTTTCATACCTCTTTTTTAATTTTATTTTTACTTGCATGTAAAAGAATCTGCATAATTCGGATTTGAATATGTGGTGTTTGCTAACCAGTGGGCCATCCAAGGGCTGGGTCAGAGTTTATAAAATTTGATAGGTAATTTTTAATTTTTTTAATTATACTCACGACTTTTTGGAAGCTGAAGTTCTTTTTTATTTAGTCTGTGTTACATATCTGCAATGAGCATGTGTCCCCTTATATATGCAGGAAAACACAGGGCCTGTATGGCTGCTTATAGCTTTGCTATTCAGTAGCAGAATGAAACTTCCTAGGGTTTTTTTAGTTTTGCTGCTGCTTTCTAGAACCTTGTTCACAGTAAACAAATTCTCACTTGAATGGAGGACTCAAAAGCAGATGCTGAAGGAGGAATAAGGATGGCAGGAACAGCCAGCTAACATACTGAGCAGGGAGCTGTAAGCAACAAGTAGAAATAGAGAATGTTTTTCCCTTTTAGAAGTAACATGGAAATTGGATGGATAGCCCTTCATTATTAGATATGTTATGAAATTTATAAAAATTGAAAGCTGGTGCATTTTCTGAAAAGGAGCCTTGCACCCCGGTTGAGGTTTATTGCCTCAGATGCTATTTCTGAGGTTAGGCGGCAAGTGTGAAACTTCAGTCTGTCCTGGGGAATGAGTTAAGGGGTATGCAGATGATTTGTGAGGGGACAGGTTAACAGAAGGTAATGCTTACATGGGAGGGAGAAGCACTGAACTTCAGAGAAGGATGGGATTTTGAAGGTAATGTACCTAGCTAAAATAGGAATGTAGTGAGTAAAAAGCGTGAAGAAGGTAAACTGTGTAAAGAAAGATGAAAAGGGCATACTGGTAGGAGGACATGTATACTGAAATTTTTTCAGGGAAGGACTTCAGGGAAGAAAAGAGAAAAGGGTAAAAGCAAGTGAAGCTAAACAGGGAGGGGGAAAACAATGGAAAATGTGTAATGCATTAATTAAGCTTTTATCAAGACTAAAATTAATGTGAATGTTCATCGTAGTACAAAGTAAATAGCATGCAAGTCTTCTAATGTACAGAAGCTGTAGCATAAGAGACAGTTATTTCTGTAGCCCCTTTCCCATCCTCCCCAGGGGTCTGAGTATGTGTTGATACTGTTTAAGGTGTCTGTCTCAGTAAAATTCTCTTGGTGGGAGAGCACTGATTTTTCTGCTCTTAGTGTCTTCTGTTTGAATTTTGACTCTTTCATGTCATTCTTCTGGAAATCAGTGTTGTAAAAATATTTCCCTGTGTGCTGGACTGACCATAGGGTAGGTTAGCTCTCTGGTAAATTCTGGTGATGTTCTTTAGGATTCTTGGTTATCCAAAGTCTTGCCCAGCGTGTTGTGGATAACATAGTTTTTTGTGAACTTGTATGCTGATATCATTTCTTTTTCCCTCTGAATTCAGCTGTCTCTGGCTTGCTTGAGTCCCTCCTGAGCACCTGTCAGTGTTGCGTTGTGTGACAAGCAATTTATGTTAAGGAATGTGAATTTGGTGCATTTAACAATAGTTTGGTAGGTTTTTTACTGTCATTTACACAAAATTCACACTCATGGATGAATGAGAGCCTCTCTTATACCCTGCGAGTGCAGCATATGAGTGATTTCTGATGTTGTATTTCAAAGTGGTTTTTGAACAGTAATATGGTGAGACTGTTGTAGTAACTCAGGGATAAAAAATGGATGCCACTCTTAACTCCAGTTGTCCTCCTTGATAACTTTTCTTATTTGCACATGATTATACTGTGTTTTATCCTCTACTGACTCCTCCATTAACTAAAGGAAGATAAAACCCTCCAAAATCTGTTCAGCTAGAATCCTTTCTTGCCACGATGCCAAATTCTGAACCAAATGATTTCCCTGCTCCTGGCCTTCTCACTGGCATGAGAGAATCAGGGTTGAGCACTGTCCCTTACCAGAGCACTGCACTGCTACAAGAGGAACTCTGTCACCCTTCAGTTTTGGGCTGGAAGTTGCAAATTTTTAGCTTGGAAGGAAAGGACAGCAAACTTCTCTTCCCTCCTCCCCCCCCTCTCCCCCCCCCCCCAACTAAATTTTTGGAGTGGGGAGATTTGTGGGGAACCAAATTAGCAAAGGACTTGGGGATTCTTAATGGATATTGGGAAGGGAAAGAGGAGTGATGGTCACTTGTGAGTCTCTAGAAAAGAGCGTGAAGATCAAGTCAGACTCCTCTGCAGAGGAAGCTTAAAGTAGATTTTGACGAGGTTATGAGGGATCCCTCACAAGGCCTACAACAGGCTGCTCGTGGAGTTCAGGGAAGGGCTAGCTTAATTTATATATGCTGCTTGAAACCTGAGAATGAAAACTTGTTATTCAACCTTACTTACCTCAAGTAGCTACAAGTATTACAACTTTGGACCAGGGTAAATTACAACATACCAGTGCAAAGGGGACACTGGAGAAGCTATCAGATTTAATACTGTGAAGCTTAATAGGCTGGGAGTTTGCATTTGACCACGACTGCATCCGTGATTTGAGCTTGACTTGAACTGTCAACTCAAATCAGTGAAATACTGAGAAGGAAATTAGGTATTGATGCCTTCACTTCTATTGTTTCCTTGTACAGTGTCAGTGCATTGGCACAAAAGGAAGTAAGTGCATGTGTCAGGACAGATGATTCTGTTAAGGAAAACTGTTCTGAATGTGAACAAATAAAGATGCTGATGGTAAAATATTAGAGCAACGTCAAAACTATCTTCATCTTAATGTCTACTTTTACAAATGTTATTTTAGATCTGGCATGTAGCATGATGTCTATACAGCTGTGCAGATGTCTGCAGTTATTTAAACTGAGCTGTGCATGCTAGTAGTATTGCATGGCATAAGTATCATCACAGTATAATCAAATGAAACTTCAAAGCTTTATGGAAATAATTGGAGTAGATTAAGTATAATTCATCAGCTCTCTTTGTTTGCTATCATTCATTTAGTAATTCTTTTATTCTGTTGAACTAAAAAACCCTGAAGATGTTTATTTCTGTATGAGATGATTTAAACACAACAGTTATAAGAATAAGGTTTTTTACTCTTGTTGTTTTTCTTCTGAATTTTTGTTATATATAATGCAATTTTTTTCAAATCCTGTGAGGATTTAAATTAGCTTAATCCCCAAAGGCCATAATGAAAATATTACTCCAAAGGCACAGATCCAGTGGTGCAACACAGGGAGGTGTTCTGCTTGTGAATTACACAGTCCCTGTGGGGAATAGTGATATTTGACAGTTCTTTTGAGATTCCTGCAAACTTTAATGGCATTGTAGGACTCGCGAGGATTCTTCTAATACTTTCAAAGTAACAGTTTTATTTTGATCCTAGATATAAAGCTAATAGTATCTAACAGCTTTTAGTGTCACTGAATCAAGTTCCTCAAGCAGAAGGAACAGCTGACATCCTGTTTTGAAGTGACTGTATGTTTGACCCAGTTCCACAGCAGTGGTGTCATCACAGCTGTATCTCGCCACTGAGTCCTGGGGGCTGACAGGCGGAACGAGTTGCTGCGGCTCACATAGCTCATCTGTCACACTGAGCAGCCTGCGGATTTCTAGTATCTGAAGGAAACGTGAAGAGAGCTTCCCCTCTCAGCAGAACGGGCACCCCCTCCCCAATAACAGTGAATGCAATGCTGGAAAAATTGGGGATGAAGATGTTTCCAGAGATGCAAATATAAACCACACGTATTAAACAGTTTGTGGAAAATCTCCAGGTACTAGATAAAAGGCTTTGGATTACATGAGAAGTTAACTTCCAAAGAAGGCTTGTGGCTACCTTATCTGAAAAGAGAGATGAAATGCTTTCGTAGTATCTTTAAGACTGTATGCTGTAAACTGTTTTATAGTTCAGTAGGCCAGTGACAGTGGCCTCTAACTTCACAGTGAGCACACTCTTAGTATTTGAAATGTGTGAACTTTAATGGAGATCATATTGTATCTTCCCAAAATAGTGCAGCTGGGAGTTCTGTACACTGTAGGCCAAATATCTTGCCATAATTTCAACACAAAGATCTTTGCAATTCTGTGATGAGAGCAACATTATTACAGGGCATTGAATGTGTGCAAGCTGCTCTTTAAAGTTCATATGCAATTGGCTTGACTGCTATACTTTGCAATGACTTATTTTATTCTGCTTTTTGACAGTATTAGCAAAAGTAACATAAAACAATACTTAGTAAATGTTGATTACAATTTTTCTCTTTCCAAAGATAGGAAGAAGTAGTTTTTTAGTCCTTCAAGTCTGATATACCTATTAATGTTTCTGTATTACCACAGTAACGTTTCACAGTACAGCAACTGTCAAATTGTGTTATCTAACTTAAGATATGGAGACAAAGTGATCAAGAGTAGTGCTCCATTTAAGACTATTTGGTTAGTTGTTACAGGAAGTACATAACACTAGTTCACATTCACTTGAATTTGGTTATTAAGCTTTGGAAATTCCATTCAGCCAAATATTTTTGTTAACAATAATATACAGTTTAACTCTTCTGACTTAAATTTGGAAAATAAGTATGTACTTAATTGATCCTTGCTTTCTTCTGTTGTAATCACTTAGTATTTTCCTTTGGCCTAATCCCCTCCAGCATTAAGGAACCATTCCTACTAATGCATACAAAAATACTTAGCTCTTATGTACTGCTAATTTTGGTGACTGCAGCAAGAATATGCACTTCTGGCATTATGCTTGCGAGATTAAAAGAGCAGGCTTGTAACCTTAAAGTTCTCTTATTGCTTTTTTAATACTACTGTGAATTACCTATTTTAATTTGCATCAACTTGCATCTAATTATATGTGCACTTGACTGATTTAAAATTTTAAATTATTTTAACTGCAAAACTGAGCACAAGTGTAACTTTAATATGGAAAAATAATCTTGCTATATTGTGGTGTTTTCCTCTTTTGCTCTTTAGAGAATGTTTCTTTGAATCAATGTGTCAGCTAGCTGTACGAATTGCTGTGGCTATTGTATGTAATGTTTCCAGATGCACAAGTGTAACTTTATTTGGCTTAAAAAACAAAACAAAACACCCTGAAACCCCACTTTTGTGGAATTGTTTTAATTTTTTAATTAAAAAGAATGATGCTGCTTATAAATGCTTATCTATTACTGCTATAAACATACAGCACCTTAGCCATGTCTGTTGTTCATACCTTAAATTTTCCACATGTGGATATCATTATTTCTTTATAATTGTTTAATTTTGTTTTGCTAAAAACCCTTCTTCTATCATGGTAGTAACTAGATTCAGTGGAGGTGGATGTAGAGGGGTGTTTAGAAACTCAACTAAGCTTAGGGCTGATGATCATTTGAGGATGGTAGTGAGGCTTTTGTGGAGAAAATGGTGTTATAAGGTAGACGGATCAAATCTTTGCTTTAACAACCACAAACTGGCCTCTATTTTTTCCAATAAGAATGTTTATGGCAGGCCACAAGCAAAATGATCTGTATGTTGCACTAGTCAGAAATACTGTCAGGTATTTAAGAAAATGTGATAGATTACACTGGGGGAGAAGTCTGTTTAATACTGACTTTTATTCAAAATGGTGCTGTATGAAAATCTTCAAAAGGAATACATCACCTGATATTTTCATTAAGGAAATGATGAACCAAACCTAAGCAAGAGCAGGACTGTGGAATGTATGACCCATGTATGAATTAGAAAGATATAAAGCCCAAAGATATTTATAGATTCAGTGGAAGAGAAGGGGTCGTTGTGTAGTGGTAGATGGACATGTGAATTACACAAGATCTGAGAAAATGAGGATTGTGTTTATCATATCTAAGGGGATGTCAGTGTGTCTGCCCATAACCCTATCAGTGATAAAATGATTACAATACTCCTTTGGGAGATACCAGTCAATATGACTATCATAAAGTGCAACAACTGCTGATGACAGTGCAGCTGACGAGTTCTGTGGATAGCTTAGAGCTGTGATAAAACACCAAGAAAAATGCCATCTTTGAACCCAAGACCTGTGTGGGAAAAATTGGAAATAAAAGTTCTCAAAAATGAAATGTGATGTAATGTTCTAAGTTTAAAAAAAGAGAAAAAAGACATCTAGCTGAAATCTGTTCACCTGGCCATTATAGACAGCACCTGCACTCAGTATCATAGATGAGAGGCTAGCAAGGATCCAGACTGACTTTTGGTGATCTTGAAGACTGAGAGTGTAATGAACCAACTTCCCAGAGAGCAGGTGCAGTTTGGTCACTCTAGCTTCCTTTAAAAAAAGTGTGTGTGCATATTTATTTTATTTTTTTCAGAAAGTCCACTAAGTCCACTTGTTTGCCCAAAACAAAAACCTTGCAACTTGTGACTAGAATGACCCAAAGGTAATGTCACAGATTTAAGAGAAGGATATCCAAATATTCTAAAACAGCTTCAAAGTCAGTGAACAGACACTCTAAAAAGTCAGTATTGGGCTGTTTCTTCAGTAGTGAACTCTATAACATATAAAGAACAAAATGTGTTTTGTTGTTTGGTGAAAGCTAATGAAAACCTGAATCTGCTTCTTTGTGAATGAGAACAGTGGATTTATAAGATAAATGCGTGCTGATAAATGCATGGTTATACAACTTATGAGCACACTTAGTCTTCCCAAATCTTTTGGCAATAATGAAGATGTAAACACCTGAAACCTAAGTTCCTATCCTGCCAGCTAATTGATATGTCTGCAACTCTGTCCTCTGATAGACCCTCTTCTTGTTGGAGTGACTATCTTGCTCCTTGTTTAGCCAGATCTTTCTGGTCTAAGCAATTGGATTAATCATTATCACTTAGGTGAAACTGTGAAATTAAAAGGGCATCATAAGAGAGGGAAGAGTGAAGAGATCTTCTCTTCATAGAGTAATAATGAAGTGATAGCATTAAAGATGAGGTAACTCCCTTCTCCGGGTTCTGTTCTTCTTCCGGCAGAAGTGTAGGAAAAATGCATTAGAAGTTGGTTTTTGAATGACTTAATTTTTTTTGAGGGGAATAGTAACTTAAAAAGAAAAAAGCCTGTTATGTCTTTGATTCTTTAAATTTAAATGGCTCACATCCTAATTTGGTAGAAAGGCAGTCTGTCCAGTAGTCCAAGCCTATTTTTCTGCTACATGAGTTCTCGTAGATATGTAACAGCATTTAAGAACCCTCTGCTCAGAAAATTGCCTGTCATTTGAGAGAACGCTGCAATAATTTGCCTGGGCTACAAGCTCACTGAATGTAGTTTAAGACAAGGGCTTGGGTTATTCAACATCTTTGTGCTTGTTACTTGAATGAACACTTCTTCCCTTGCTTTATAAATGGGCATGAAATACTTAAAACCAATGGCACAATCCTCTTAATGTGATAGCTGAACTTATGGTTCATTACCTTAGCCACCAATAAAAACTACAGTTAGCAGTTTTGTTTTATGGTGCTAAAATATGGTGAAAACTTGACACAAAATATCCCTGGGATCATTCATAGGTTCATAGTAGTAAAGGTCAGAAGAGATCATTGAAGCGTGTAGCTTGACCTCATGTATCAGGAATGCAGCTTTCACTTTTTTTTTTCCCTTGATGGAGCCCAGTGAGTTTTGTGTTGGGCTAAAGTTTATCTGCTGTGACACTTGTCCTCATTTGATGAAACCAAGAGCAGGAGAAGCTGCCACTTTATTTGGTATTTAGTTCTACTAGTTAGTCCTCTTCCTGCTTAAATTCTGGCTTGTACAAACTGATCTTTGGCTATGTTGAGTTGTCTCACTCAAACTTTGCAGGGCAGTTTCTCTGTAACTTTGAAGTAAATCAGCACTGGCCAAAACCATTTTGACCTTAGGTGCCCTCTCTTTGCATGGTACCTGGTGCATGATGCAGATGTTACAGGCCAAGCTATGATGCCATTAAAGCAGCAGTAAGAAGCAAAATCTTGCTGCAGATTTTTTTTGCAACAGTAGTAGCTGACCAAGTTGAACATAGTTATTAATATATAGACGAAACATTTTGATAGGTCGCTACTTTTATATATTTATTATCCCTTTGTAGCTGTGAAAATACAGCAAGGAAGTGAAATCCTTTGAGAATATACAGTAAAGGTAAGTGTACTTACTGCATTGCATCGACAAACATTGCCTTACAGCAGTTCTTATATTCAGATTTAAGTGCAAGGATTAAAGATAAAGCTGACAGGGCAACTTGTTTAGCCACCTGGCTTCCCTGTCATAGAAAAATTGTTGGGCAATAGTTGGAGGGAAAATGTAAAGAAAGTTGATGTGCTGAGGATGGCCAAATCCTAGAGAACGATTGCTGACTTATGCTTTGTTCACAGTGGTTAAGTTATTTCAGTGTAGTTAGTTTACTACAATTAATGCTAGGTGTGTTAAGAAAGAAAGCACTGGTAATGCTTCTGGTCACTAGCTGCATAATTCCAAATGGAAAAAACAAAATATTTAAAACAGAGTAGTGTTTTTTCCTGGTTCTTTTGAATTTGCATGATTTTTTTTTAATGTAATAGTATGCAGCAAGCAATTCTGCAGAAAACAGGTGTTTAAGATGTGTCATATTGCAGAGTTTTTCTGATTTTGTCACTGTGCATTAAGTGGGTGAACCTCTGCAATTTCAGTAACAGCATAGCAGTTGCCTTTCTATAAGGTATCTGCACTGTGATAGTAACCTTAGTCTTTAAAGAAAGTTCAACTTTCTGCATTTATTCATAAAAGTGTAACTTAATTGTTCTTCAGTTCATAAGTAAAACTGAAATAGTTTTTTTTTGCTAAAAAGAAATTGGATTTCTTTGTGCATCCTGACAGAGACCCATTTTCATCAAGTGATTATACTGGTCAGATTCAGACATCCCATAATCTTGTATTTGGTTTCAACAATTTCTTCCTTTTATTTTGAGATTTTTTTTTTCTGCCAGTTTCGGAAATGTTGGAGTGAAACTGTGATAATTAAAGCAGCCTGCAACATCGAAGACAGATTTAAAATTTCAAGATAGTCACATTATGCAGTGAAATTTAACTTATTACAGATTTGTGGTGTCACCAATTGTAAATCACTGTGATCAACTGTTGAAACATTTGTTAAGCAACAGATTTGTGGAACATGGCAGAAATGAATGTATGCTATGTTGTAGTATAAGTTGAATTTATTTTCTGAGGACGTTTGCATTTTATGACATGGTAAGTTGATTTTTTTTAATGTTTATATGCGCAGTTAAACTGTTTATAGATGGACTAAAACAAAAAAAGAACAAATAGTTGGTGGATAAGTTTTTAAAAAAAAGCTTCTAAGAGAAGCAAGAAGGCATACTTATATATGTGGGAGCAGCAATTTGCAGGTTTATGGCTGTTTGCACCTGCTTAATCTTCAGTTTAATTGTAGTTATTATGGTGCCTGACTTATTACACACAATAGGTGACCTGTGAACCACATATCTATGCTTTAACCCTCACTATATTTATCTTTAATCTAGACAATTTTGGCTTCCATTTTTCTTCAGCCCTCCCTTTTTCCTGTTCTTTATTTGGGTGACAGGGTGAAATTGTGTTTTAGATTCCTTTCAGTGCCTGCATCCTTTAGGTGGCACGAATCTGGAGAGCTGCTGTCAGTTGCTCTTACCTGCATTAATTGGCAGGCTTGCTTTTCTCTGAAGGGTTCCAGACAAGAGAATCTCCTACAAGAAGGAAGTGATTAATTCTACTCTAGTACAAGCGAATATTTTTAGATGGTGTAGTCCATGCAGATGGAAGCTCCTCGTGCCCTCATTGTGAGCTGGTAAATATGAGCTAGCTTGATCCTGAAGCTGCAGCCCAACCCCTTTAAGGCTGAGCTCAAGCTTCTGTAATCTGCCTCTTAGCATAAGTCTCTCATTTGGGCTTGGTGTCAAATTAACAGAATCATGCAGCTTTTGGATCGCAAAGGCTGCGTAGATACACCTTTGGTAGGCAAATACGATGTCAGGCAAACAGTCTGGGTGAGCCAAAAACAGAAATGAAGAATCTTGCCCGTAGAGCCTTGTACTTGTGTTAAGGGCATTTGGTGAATTGTGTGTGTTGATCTCTCTGTCTTAAGAAGAGTCTGGCTGCTTTGCTCTTGAGCCCTGAACAGGCCCTGTGAACTAGATCGATTTGTCTTTCGGCAAGAATGTGTGGCTGGAATTCCTGATTCTCTGAGTATATTTGTGTTTGAACTGTGAGTCTGTCACCAGATACAGAATACAGGAGCCCTGAAGGAACCTTTGCGGAGAAAAGAGTGGGAGCATCTTCCTTCTGCAGTCTGTGTTCAGTTTGGTAGTAGAACAGAGGTTGAGAGCTACAACATGGTTTTTCTTCATGTTGGAGGCCAGTGGTCATTTTCTTTATGAAGTATTTATTAGTGGGTGGAGGAAAAAAACCAGTAGTCTCAAGATACAGTTACTGCAAAACCAGGAATGCTTTTGGACAACCACAGCTGTGGGGAAAAAATCAGTACATCTTGCCCAAGAAAGGAATTGATCATGCACGCAGAGTGGAAAGTGTAGGCTTGACAATATTCAAGAGGACTAGTTGTCATCCTGAATTATGGAAGAGAACTGGCATCCTGACACAGCCAGGCCTACCAACTTCAGGAACATATCCTGTTGTATTTATGTCCATGGCATAGAAATTACAGAAGACATAGGCACAGATAGCTGCTCAATCTGACCTGTGAAACCTAAAAATAACATATAATTAAGTTGAATAGACTACTGAAATGATCAGCAAAATAAGTGTGATGCATAACTGGTGTCATTATACTGCTGTGCAAATTACACCTGGCTCTTAACATAATGCTGTTGAAGGATTACTGTCCAAACTGTCTTTCCAGATGATTGGTATGAAAAAGGAAAAAAAACTCTTATAAGGCAGCAACTCTGGGAATAGACTATTAGTGAAAGGAGTGGCGCGAGGGAATTTTTGTAGGGTGTTGACCCACCTCCAAGAGGGGAAAAAGACCGTCTTTTGGCTTGGAACTTTAAATGCCTCTAATCTCCTCACAAAGAATGAATGGAAGGAGAGGAACAACAATACTCTGCCAAATGGTGTCAGATGCTTGAGATGCTGAATATCCAGAAACAAATGATCCAGAATAGTGACTTATCTGTGTTCTAACAGGGAACTTACTGGTTAGCTCTATAGGACCTTGAACTGTATTAGGCTATAGGATGATGATTGCCTAGAAAGTATGGAATGCAGGGGATATATTATCAGGTCACTAAGACAAAATTCTTCCGTGTGCTGCTGGTTTTAATAGTCTCAGATTTTCTCAGAATTAAGGAGGGGAGGGGAAAAGCAGGGAAGGACAAAAAAAAGATGGAGGTAGAAGGATTAGAGTGGAAAAAGAAGAAATAAAATCTTATTTAATGGTGTGTTACTGCATGGAAATAATTGTTAGGTAGAAAGTCAGAAGTGTTTGGGAAATGCCGTACACTTCCAAACAGCAGACTATATGTTCACTTTGCTTCAGTATATGCGCTGCAGTGGATCTAAATTTGGTCAAGTACCTTTGGCATGAAGAGGCAGAACTTGCTGGAAGTTTCCTTGCTAATAGATCTTAATGCATTTCTCTTAATTTCTCATGGATTTGAGAACTGGAAACACTAGTGATTGCTAGAATTGCACAGAAGAGTGGGAGCAGTGCTACCTTGAATTTAAATATGGTGCCCTGTTGCTAGAGGGGAAAGCGTATTCTCTGAATGCATTTATGTTTCAGTGGCATAGTTTAGAGAGAGCTTACTTCTTAGTAAAAGCAGCAATACTCTTGAGATATTTCTTTTAAACTGCCTCCATGTATCTGAGATTTCTGAGAATTTTCTGTAGTAATTATTTGCTTCTGAGAGGTGATTGATTTTGATATTTTCCTGGAACAGTTGTTCATGGTAGGCATCACTGGGTTATATATATATTTTGAAAATATAATTGCATTGAACAGTCTGGATTTAATTTCTTTTATAAGTTATCTGAATTTGGAAGTAGCTGACTTCAGAAACTTGACTCTGTCCTGTAAAATGCAGCACTGATAGAATGTACAATCAGTAGGTCCTTTTTAAAAAGATAGTATTTACAGTAATAGAATCCCAATTACATTATTGATGCACCAGTAGAACTGAAAGGCGATTCCTTGAATTAAGGTGACATTCTGTGAGTGAGTGTGATTGAATTTAGGTTCCCTCTTACCAGGCACAATTGGTAAGCCCTGAGAATCTCCAGATAAATACTTGTGCTTTAAGGTCAGTCCGGACCTCATGGACTGCTTTTGCTTTCCCTGATAAAAGCAAATGCAAGCATGCCAAATTGCTTTGGTTCAGCTTAACCCTAGCACTGCTTGAATTCATAAATGCTACAAAGGGAGAGCTTATAAACACATGCGACAGTGAAGTGGAAAAATGTTGTGCCTGTCTAATCTATTTCCTGGGAAGGAAGGAAATCCCTTTATTCTTGTACCAAGACTTGGAGAATAAATAAGAGGATTGGATGCTATGAAAGACAATTCTTGTTTATAAAAATATTTTCAGTGGATGTAAAAGCAAAGTTTTCTGTTCTTTCTGATTTGTTGTCTCTTAAAATATGACGGTAAAGGAACCTTTCTTTTATTATATGCAATTTGAGTTGTATGCTGTATTAACTTTTTTCTTTTTTGCACTCATTTATATAATAGCTATTATAACCAGCTGTTTTTCCAAAGCTCCTGGTTTCAGGATGAAGTGTTCAAATGGTAGCACACCATTTAGTAGATGAAACAAAGTAATGCTGCAGAAAGGTTTATACAGTAGTCCACAGCCGTATTAGAAATGTCATCAATGGAAGCTTTGCTGTGAATTGATAACAACTGCATGGTTTTAAATAACTTGATCAGGAAAAAAAAAACAACATGCCTAAAATAGAGTGCTTGGGGGAAAGTAGGTTTTCACACTGTAAACGGGTTCCTTTAGAAATTTAAAGAAAAAAAACAGTATTTCATGCCCTGCTTCCAGCATAGAGTTTTATCAGAGCTTTTTGGCTCAAAACAGTATTAGCAGCAGCCACTTTGACAGGGCTCCACAGTACAGTGAGTTAAATCATTGCATCATCTTGAACTTGTGTCCATTTGCAGTAGGTGTTTTATCGGACATGAGTAAGATGGATTGTTGAAAAAGGAAATAAAAATGAAGCACTGGGTGAAGTTCAATGCATTTGTTGATATTGCATCTTTTTGTACACGTACAAAAGGAGATGAATGGCTGAATGGAATAAATCTTCTCCGTTGTTACTTTTTATAGTGGTTTTGTTGCATCATGTTGTCCTGAATATTTCAGATACAACTAGGACGATTCTGCGATCACAAGGTAATTCTTAACTCCTTGTTATGTAGATCAGGACTGGTGAGTTCTGAGTCAATTCCTCAGTTTTAGATGGTATGGAAAAGTGTCTTTTGCCATGGACAATAGAAACATTATACATATTATTCCTTTACTGAAAAAAAGTTTATCAAGAATGAAATACAGATACGTACAGCATTTGCACAAATAATTCTTTATATTTTGCACGCATTGGGGGACTGTTGGAATCATGTTGTGAAGTTAAAAACGTATTTCCAAGAGAACTATTCCCTAGATGGGTGAGCGCTTTCTTATTTCTGAATGTTGGAACAGAAACAGTGCTTAGAAAGATTTTCTGGTTCCTCAACCTTTCATCTCTGCCAGCATATTTACTGCAGGAGCTTAGTGGGCATTGTCCTTCAAACCTCTAAAGATTAATGTTTTCCACACCTTGAAAACTGAGATTACAGAAACCGGTGTGGTATACAGCCTGCAAGCAACTTTAAAGGTTTTCAACCTACTAGCTGCCAATTTTGTGTTAGAATTTAAGTATGGCTAGAGAATGAGGTAAAAGCAATGGCCATCTGTTTTCCAGGTGATTGTATCCTGTGGTCTTAAGATCCTTTATATTATGATAGGCCTAAAATACTGTGGTTTTACACAATTTGAAATGTGAATTTCTACCAAGTGTCAGACAGCATAACATGATCCTCTGAGCCTCCAAGATCAGAAATAATTGGAAGTGCAACTGTCTCAGGATTACAGTGTTCCACTGTTATGCTGCTGTTCCTTGGGCAGGGTGGAAATATTGGTTGAAATTAAATCTATGGTCACTTATGGATGTTTTCCTAAGAAAAATAAAGCAGTTATTGTAGGGAATGTCTTAAGTTCACTTTCCTCAAGGTTGTTTAGTGGTGTTTTAAACTACTACTTGTAATCAGGTCAATTAATCTACAAATAATTTTAAAACCTGAGGAATACATTATTGTTGTAAACTTGGATAACTAATATTTTGTCATATCAATGAGTTTATTTTATCTTCAGCATTGTAATATAAAACAGCTTAATTTTGAAGTTGAAATTTTGCATCTAATGAATCATCCTTTTTGGGAAGACAGAATGCATTAGTTCCTTAAATTTGAGTGTTTATTTTTTTCTTGAGGAAACAGTCTGCTGTAGTTCCAAGCCTGAAATAAGGCAGGTAACTCTTAACTTAAAAATAATATTTGGAAAACATTTTAAACAAAACAAAATCAAAAACATTTCAGTAAATAGTTTGTCAAACCAATGAGGTATTGGCAGGATTTTATAGGATGCAGCTGGCACAAAAAGGTGTAGCATCTTAGTGCTTGCGTACACACTTTTCATTTTCTTTCTGATGGCAACCTGGTTATTAGGTGGTTGGTTTTTTCACATAATGTAGCGAGGGGCTACCTAATTAGACTGCTTTGCCCACTGGGAATGCCCATGTATTTCTAATTTATTTGCCCCAGGTTGCTTTTGGTAAAGGCTGACTTCTCAGTCTTGAGAAATGCTTGTTCTATGTTCACTGAGCTAAACAGGAAAAATCCACTTGTGCCTGATGTTCTTGGTAAAAGTATAATGTGCAACAGAACTCTCTATACCCTATCTTTGAGGCCATCTCTATACCATATCTTTAAAGCCATAGCTTCTGGGCGGAAATAGCATGTTTAGGTTATAGTTAAAGGGATTCCACTTAATTTCTTTCCGGCTATGGTTTTACATTTTAATCATTCAGTTAAAATCTTTCAGCCTAGTCTTTTTCATTTAAAGATCAGTAACAAAAAAACTTGATCTGAATAAGTCTGTACTGCTGACACTGCAAAACAATATTCTCTTTGCACCAATATATCGAGTATTTTGTAAGGAGTGGTTTGTGTTTAAAGTATTTGAAATGACTAAGTAGTTTATTTTTGTGTATGCCATAAAACTGTCTACTTATGAAACTAGTGTCTTTGAGACTTCAGTGAATGGTAACTGCTGTGCACCTTTTATTATAAAAATAAGTATTTGTATTAACATAACTTCAGCACTCCTGTGCGATTGCAGCAAGATTGGAAGATGTTATTAGTAAGTCACTTCTACGTAGGTCTTCAAAGCCAACTGGAGTCTTGAAGTCAGCAAGAGCATCCTCTAATTCTAAGATTTAGCAAAGGACTTTGAATATTTAATAGGAAAACATGACACCTTCAAGCCTGTCTGCATGTGGTATACTCGGGGTGAAGAAAAAGGTGATGTAAATCATTCAGCAGTCTTTTGAGCAGAAGCAGACCCAGAGCTGGACTCAAAAGCCTGGGCATCATAGGGCCTTCATTTGTCTTTAAGTATGAGGAAAAAACTTTTCATTTAGAAAAGGTTTTTCTCTAAGTTACAAAAAAGGGGGCAAGGGGAGAGGGAAACTTGACTGTATAACCTCTGGTATGTACTGATCTCTATTTAAAATATTTAGGCAGGAATAGCAACTGAAGTGCATCACTATGTTGGCAAGGAACTTCTGTTAGTAGTAAGAACAGGGATAGTACATGTCACTGGAGATATTAGACGCTCTTTAAACTAATTCAGTTAGGGAGACTGTCAAAAGGTTGAGGCAAATCAATTAAAAATTCTTTATCAAGCATTTCTGAAATTGCTGTTTTGAACTCTTAGTAGAAATTGAATAAAGATTCTAATTTTGTCTCTCATATTATATGCTATCAACATAAAAAGCGGGTTTAATTCAATGTGAATTCCAATTTATATTTAAAGTTGCAGTTTTCATTACTGTTACGCAGCTTAGACATTATTCCTGCCTATTGCATGCATACTAGATGTGTATAATGTCATTCTTGTATGATAATGGATTTAATATCTAAATAGTCCCCCCACTGCAAATGCACTATTAAGTTATAGTAAGTAGGTTATAGTAGCTTAGATTAAACGTTATCGATAGAAGTATAGGGGAGAGAGAGGAAGCAGGTAGAAATAAGAGTTTGTTCAGCGGCTCTCGGGGAAGCTTTGCACGCTGCCCGGAGGAGCGAGCTCCGGCTGAGCTGAGCCGTTTCGGCGAGGCTGAGCGCTCAGGAGGGGCTTCACTGTAGAGAAGCTCATACTTGGTTTTGGTGCTACCGAGCAGGGATGGCTTTTTGCCATGTCCTTGTTATGAAATGTCTTAGTCTTTTGCCTCTCAAATGTTCTGTTACTAATGGTTAGAACTAAGAAGCTGCAGTAGCTAATTGATTCTCTTTCCTAAATGTCAGTGCTCTGCACTCTGCATTAGGGAGAATAAAATCTTACCCTAATGCAAATATGACTTAAAATATAGGCAAACCTGCTAACCTGCAGGAAGTTAATCTGTTAATTTCTGTTTTCATAAAAATGAGATGGGTTAAGTAGTGGTAATCTGAACCTATTCATATTCTGTTCTGATTCAGTCTTTTTTTTAATACTGATTAAAAAAATACTTGCAATAGTTAAATGTGTCAAGTCATGGACACGAATGTGTACAACAAAATCAAGTCCAACCTTCTTTGGTTTGAGTTCTGGTAGAAATGATTTTTTTAACTATTAAACCAGTAAATCATACCTAATTTCAGTGATTTTAGAATATACTGGTTTACATAAATTCCTTCAACATACAGCAGCATTTCTAAAGTTGTTCATTCTTTTTATTTTCATTTTGGATTGTTTTGCATTTCATGCAGTTGAGTTGCAAACTGGTATTTAATATTAACTGAAGGCAAATACTTTTTATTTGAAAGATTGCAAAGGATTCAGATTTATTTCAGATGGTATTGAATAAACAAGTCAGTTTTAAGGGATATATACTGTGATAATGAACTTGCTGTAAATTCTAATAAAATTGTTAGTGTTAGGGAATCAGGATGAAGGAAAAAATCCTCTCCTGTGTTTACTTTTTTCAGGGCTTTGCATTTTTTGCATTTAATTTTTTTTTGGCAAGTATTCATTACATCAACAGGTCATAGAATAACCAGTATTGCCCTTACAGGAGAATTGAAAATTTGATATTTTAGAATGCTTGCTGGCTTTAGGGTTTTGCCTTATGTGTGTTTTTTAATTAAGATCTTGAAACTCATTTATTGTTATATTAATATTGGTTCTGTGTTCTGGAAGTTAGGTAAATGCAAAATTTAAACGTGTAAAATCACACTTCAGAGCGTGGCTGCGTCATTAGGAAATCTAACATTTTGCCTAAGCTCCTTCCCAAATTAAGTTCTCTGTCTTCTGGGTATGTGACTTCCAGTATAGGAAGGGTTTCATGCATACTTCATGTTTCTTCTGTTTCCAGATAAATATTTAAATTGTTGATCCCAGTGGGTCTGGGACCCATGGAAACACTGTGCCTGGGCCCACCAGGCTTTGGGAGTATCAGGGATAAAGGGAGCGTAAGCGGCCGTGGACCTCAGCCCGCTGCAGCGGCCAGGAGAAGGGAGAGCGTGCTGTTGCCTTAAGGGGAGGACTTTGTTAATAGGCTGGTATTGGAAGTTTAACGTTTTCTCCTAAGAAATGCTATAGTTATGCAGGTCTCTGCTGCTAAGTGTTTAGTTTTGCAACCTAGATTTCCTCCAGGAAAATCTTTGTTCGCTTTTGTGTCACAGAGCTTGGACAACACTGAAAGGTTCTAGAAAGGACTTGCCCCTTTCTTTTGCTACACTTAGAGTAATCATAACAGCAGAAAGTTAGTGCTGAGGACGCAATTCTGAATTGAATAGACTATTATAAAGGCTTTCCTAGCTTAGAAAAACTTGGTTTCATTGTTCCACTACCTAGTGAGAAGTAATCTCATTAGCGTACTAGATGATTACACTTTGGAAGTACGCAAACTCTGTGCTGTTCAGTATTTGAGTATTGCTCCTGAGGTGCATCCCGGCTTTCCTCTCACAGGACTAACATCCTCAAATGCAGGAGACTGCTTGTTGTGGAAAGCGCTGAGGCTGATTCAGCTGACCAGGTGGTTGGTTCTGTCTGATGTTGTCCCTTCTAACATCAGGCAGCAAATTCCCGTGGGAAAGGTAAGATGCATGCTGCCATCTGCCTTTATTACAAGTTGTTTTTAATCTTCTGATCTGTCACCTCATGAAACCCTGTTTGAGCAGTTTTCTTGAATAATCTTGTGTTGGAGCCAGATGATCAGGAGGTAGCGAGAAAAAGCTTTTAATTGCAGCCTGTTTTGTGTCAGATCTGTCAGAGTGTCTACCTGGATATAAACCTCAAATCTGTGATAAAGCAGTTCTCAGTTGTAGAGTGATTTGAGAGGCTATGAGTGACTGTGTGTGAGTATCAAAGGACCTCTTCACTATAACATCAAAGGGCATATTGCTACTGTAATATGTTAGAAGGTAAACTTACAGATCTGCAGGTATCATACATTGGCAAGAGTATTCTGGTATAAATACCTTTGTTCAACCACTGCATTTTTAAACAAACTTCACTTTCTTCCAGTAAAACTGAATGAAAAAAACAGAATTATTCTGAGGGAGCTTCCTGAACCATTCCAATTATTCACATCTCCTAAAAATCATAAGGAGTTCTGTCTCTTCTTGTCCATCTAAAAGTGTGAACATTAATGTTAATTTTATGCATTAAGCTTTCTAACTGCATGTTGTTCAGAAGAGTATGTTGTTTAGAATTAACAATAATGAGTTCTCAGCTCCCACTTGTATCCTGAGATTACTTGACTCTCCAGGCTCTTTAGAAGAGAGACTTACAGTAAAAGTGCTCCATATCATGCTCACAATTGATGTTGAAAGGGAAGTTGATTATCTACAACTTCTTTAAAGTAATTATATACCTTATTTTTGTCACCTTGTGGGTTTTTTGTATGTATTATTTTTTTTTGAGGCGATATCTTATAGTGAACAGCTGACCCTTGTGGAAAAAGTAGGGTTGGTCATCTTTCTCCAGTTTTCAGTTGCCCAATAAATAGTTTCCCCCAAAATACACATTGAATTCTAAGTTACTTAAAAGGGGAAGGAGGGCAAAAGGCATTACTGACACTATTGTTTTAGGACAAAAAAAGTTTGGGGGAAGGGGAGCCCTGCCCTCTAAAGGAGGGCATAGGGGAAAGTAATAATATTGGTATTTCAAAGACATTTTTGGACAAATACGTGTATAGGTAGCCCTTTTTGCTTGATAAGGGTCAGTGTGAGTGAAAACAGTGAGAAGGATAATGGTTGCATGGAGACTGCCCACTGCAGCATTTTTACTGCACAATATCATGTTGTAAACTTCTCACAGCAAGCTACCAGAAGGGTATAAGGTGTTTACTTTTATTAGAACTGTACTCCAATAAAAGCTTTTCATAGGTGTTGCACAGTAAGTAGGACATACTTGAGATGTCAAAATGAGATGTAGGTTTGAGAATGCGACAATTCAGAGCACCCTTGAAGGTTTTTATTACAATGACAGTGTTTTTCAGTGTTTTGCTAGGCAGAAATGGGTGGAAGGGACAGAGGCAGATAAGATGTATGTTCAGTATTCAGATGAATGAGAGTTGATGATGGGAACTGCAGACTTTAGGAAATTGCTATGTTACTGTGTTACTACACATCAAAAACTTTTCAGACTTTTCAGAAGATATTTTGACAAGTTCAGGGAGGAGTTGGTGGTATCATTAAATAAGTTGGCAACTTCTGTAACCAGCTTTTTGGTATTATAGCTCAAGGGAAAGTCAATAAACTTTGATTCCCAGCATTAATGTAATTATTTTGAATTTTTTTTTCTGGCTCCTTCTCAGGAAGGCTGCAGTAATATAATATCAGATGGCCAAAAGCAATGCAGAAACCCAGTGTCCCATAGGATGATGTTCAAATGTAGGAAGACTGGGGGTGGAATAAATCATTTTCTCTGATCTTGTTAGGAATAAAATTATTATAGAGAGGCAAATGTTCAGGCAGTTGCTAATACCAGAATATTTTGAGGAAGAGAAAAGCATGAAGCTGCTTTGATTACCAAAGGTGGTTTTTTAAAGTGTGTTTTCCTTCCTCTCACCTACAGTATTTTCCTTGCACATCGTACCATCCGAAGGTATTCTCACTGTCACTTGTTTTGGTAGCAGTAATATGCTATTTCAGGTCAGCTGCTGTCCTAGTATTTTGGTTAATTTGGGATAATCAGACATATCCTTCATTTACCCCTCTCTCTTGGTCCAGTGAGAAATTATTTCAAATGAGTGGGTTTCCTCAGTGAGGAAACTTGTGTTGTCTTTGATTGCTCCAGTGCTGATACTACTGTATTCAATTTCTTGCTCCCATGAGAGAATAAGGAGAGTAGGTGAGATGGGTGAACCCTGAAAATATAGATGCCCTGTTGAATAGTATAGGCCGAAGAACTTGCAAGTTCATCTCAAATCTTAAGCTGGATCAGATGAGGACACTTGTTCCCCATGAAAACACTTTCTTATATTGCAAAAGAAAATTAAAAGATGATATACTGAATGTTTAAAATGACACCTTCCCACAGGTGAAAATGATATACAGCTTTTATGTGTCAGTTGCTTAGAAAAGAAATGAAGGTGGGGGACCAATGTAAATATAGTATCTTTGAGTGTTTTTGTCTCAGAAAACAAAGTCAGTAAAGTAGATTATCCTAGAAGCCTGTAACCTTTCCTCAGCTTTGTTTGCAGGATTCAAGGAGTAAGAATTATTCATGTCCTGAAAATAGTAGGTTTTGAGGTGTTTTGACATGTTTTTTCCTTTCCTCTTTCCTTTTACTAATTCTTCACTGGTGCAAACAAACACAAGAAAATGATTTGGAATATCTGAACTTTATCCACAGAATTCCCGTTTTAAAAAAAAGTTTGCCTCTAAAGAAAAAGGAGTACCTGATATTTAGCATACCTAAGGTATTCTCCCCAGCTCCAAGTCAAGAACGGTGGTAGGTCGTCTTTTTCTATGGCTCTGTCATATTCTGGCGTAGCGCTGGTCCTTCCTGAGTGTGCAGCCTGTCCCAGGGTAGTGCTGTCGTGAGGAAGCTGGTCCCGGGTGGTGCTGGAGGAAGTCACGTGCAGTTCGGTAGAACTGACTGATAATTTTGGCTGGTTCCTGAATGAAGTGTCAATGTCCATCTTCAGCAAGCCCTGCTGTTGCTGCACCTCCACCTGAGAGCTACACCATCTGTGGGGAAACTTCCCTCTCCTCACTTGGTCTTTGACCCAGAAGACTGCTTTGTTCCCGAGCCACATGTCTGCCAGCACAGGCTGCAAGTTTTGGAAGTGGAGCAGAGGCTGTACTCCAGAAGCGTTACGCCTGAGGTGACATGTGGTGTTTCTAGAACTTCCGGTTGGGATTATGGTTATTTACAGAGTGTCCTTCTGAGGACTGTGACTTACAACCATCACCTGCATTGTTATTTAAGGCTGACCAACTCCATTCTGTTGGAAGTGGTGTGTACAGCAGTAAAGCTGATGGGGTGTGATTTAGCAGCTGTGGTCATGGAGATGTGCTTTCTGCTATCACTTGAGTAGCTCGCAATTAGCAGCCATCATAGAAAGTTAACTTTAGTGTTAGTCTTAATCCAAGCCTGCCCCAAGAGTCAAACCTTAATAGCTCTAACTAGGCAAATACAATTTCATGCAATTCTCTCAGATTTGCATCTTAGTTGCATAATGCTTTCTAGTTATAGCCTGAAATCAGAAGTTATCAGTTGCTGTTAGAATAATGCTCCATACGGTTAAAACTGAGGGTAAAATTTTCAGGTGTACCTGACCGAAGAGTTTAAATCCCAATTTTGGGAGAGGCTTGATTTTCAATAAGGTTAACACTGAGTTCAATGAACAGTAAGAAGGACTGAATTCACTGTTCGCTGGTTACTCTGTGGTCATTCCTCAGGAAAACATTTTTAGTGCACACTAATCTAAAATGCTTTTGTCTAATGCACCACCTCAGACTGAATGCACACCAAGAGGCTTATCCAGAGAATTAGCAGTTTTTATCATGCTTATTCTTACCTTTGTTTGTCATAGAGTAACTTCCCCATGAAGACAAACTCTTAGGCTCATGAGTAGTAAGAGCCAGTTTTGCAAAGCAATTACAGCTTCTGATGATACAGCTAAGCATGTTTTATAAATCCTACTATGTGCATCATTAGGTATTTGAGAGTTTGGTGACATGCATGGTAATTAGATTGTGTGATCTTTCAAAACAAGGATAAGGCTCATAGGTCATTTGAGTGCTTTAGAAAATGGTATTTTATGATGTTTATCTTGTGTAATTGATATTTTCTGGCATTTAATAGGGAAATTTTTGTACTATGTGGAAAAACTGAATGTAAAAGTCTAAATTTTCCTTCTTTGTGGTTTTCTCTTTTCTTATTTCCCTCTTATTAGAAACTGGTAATCAGAACAGCAGAGCTCTAAGTGCTGTTCTGTATAGCTCTAAGTAGTGTTACACTTTGAAATGCTGACAGGCCTTGCATAAACCATGGTCCCATTTCTCTTGCCTTCTGGTGTCGTTCATGATCCTTTATTATTGAGGCAGGTTCTTGTGTAACTAAAGCTTGAAAAATCTATCGCTGTTCTTAAATTTCGTGTCCATGCGTTTATGACACTGCCAAGCTGATCCCATGATTTTCTTCTGCAGAGGTTCAGTGCACCGACTCAAGTGTATTGAGCCAACACAACAGGAGAATATATCACTTTTCATGACTAAAGAAAACATGAAAGTTAAAATAATAGAGGCTCAGTGGAGGCTCAAATAAAGAAATGTAGTTTGCCTCACTTGTTTGTTTTTACTTATTATATAGTTATTATCTCACTGAAGCTCTGCAGTAATGTAATTGCTTGTGTTAAATTCCTGTTTTGTCACCTTCTTAATGTTTTTGTCTGAAGACAATTACTTCACCTCTCGCAAGCGTGCATTTTACACTTTGAAGTAATCTTTAGTGGACAAGTATATGCTTTGGAAATGTATTTTACTGGCGCATTAACAATGTATTTGAGATGCATAGAAAAATGGGAGCGCCAGAGGCACATGATGCTTGCCAGGTACAGTTTTCTATCAGTAGAGAATAATAGGATTTTCTTAGTGGTCTTGATTAAAGCCAACTGTTAGCACTCTTCCCCTTGGTGAAAGCAATGTATTATACATGAATATGCCCTAAAGATAGGACATAACCAATATTCTAAATAAAAAGTAATCATTAATGGCACTCATTAGGAGATGCCACAGCAGGATGTGAAATAGATTCCATATACAAGTGTCCCGTACTCTACGCTTGAAAAGGATGAACATCATTTGGTATGTAGGTAATTAATAGATGTAACGACTTCTTGCATACTTTCCTGAAAATCTACCTGAGGACTCTAGTTAATGGCAGCATCACAAAGGATTATTTTGCTTGGTGATTTGTTTTATTCCTAGGTGTGCATGTACAGATCATTAGATTCCTATTCATGGTGCAAATATTTGTGTAAGAATGGGTTCAAAATTCTGAATGACCAAGCAAATTTTATAGTTTAAAGTCATCTTCCACAGACAGTTGGCTCTGACTAATAGAATTACATATGCGTAAAATTGCTTTTACTGTAGAAGCCAAAATGCAGAATAATAGCTTGTCAAACTGTCATTTGGAAGTGAGATCATAGATTTCGTAGTCCAAATTAGGTTGTGTTCTTTTTCTTTTTGTCAGGTCACATTCTAATAACCATATTGTGCATTAAACCCTGTGATTATCTGAACACTTGACAGATGGTAGGCTGCTAATTTATATGTAAGAGACAGTGATTGCCTGCGCAGTAATGGTATTCAACTAAATATGAAATGTCAAAATCCACTTTGTTGTGTTTTTACTTGACTTATTTCAGCAAGGTAATTCTAGCAGGGTAATTCCTTTTGTAGCTAAACATATGCTTCGTTTACTAGTATTAACAGGTTTTAATATAAAAAAAATTTCCCAAACCAATAGATGTCTGCATGTTGGTCAAGAGTATGAGAAGATCGTAGAGTACAGTGAAAATGAAAAATATTACATTTACTAGCTTTAAGTTTTTAACATGTATATTACTCAAGAATTTTGAGGAAAATCAGGTTAGTATTAGGATCATTTAGTGTTACATGACTTACTGGTTTTATGCTAACACAACTGTTCTAACTTGATAACACAATTTAACAGAAGTCTGATATTGAAATGAGTAGTTGGTTGCTACTAACATCTTTTTTTTATCATTTTAATTCTCTTGAAAGATGTTGTAGAAAACAGTATTTCTGGGCCCAAAGGGCTTTCTTTGGATTTGACAGACGGTTGGGCTTCTAATGTATAGCCGGGGGAAAGAGTAAGGAATTGGGTGCGGGTCACTGCTACACACTTAAATGGTTGCCTACACAAACCACATGGTTATAGTGGAGATGCCCCACAACCCAATATTTGTTCATCTTCATGAATGTATTTCAGAAATGCTTTGGCAATTGCTTGTTTGAAGGAGGTAGAGACTGGATGAACAGAACTGGGAAGGGTATTCCAAGAGTACTGGGTAGGACGGAAGAAGTCCTAAAGGGGGAGATTAAAAAAAACTGCTGTATTGTTCAGCACAGTTAACAGCGGCAAAATTTTTCTGTTGCTTATTATTTCCTGAAAGCTCTGCTAGTTCCTGAATGTTCTTTCACATTAAGTGATCTGCAATTAATTCAGCTCACTTTGATTGTGCTTTCTTTGAAATTTGTAGTAAGGTACAGGGTGACTTCACAGTAATTCATGGCCAAATGGAAACATTTGTCTAACCTTTGGAAATTAGGCTTTTTCATGAATAGTGTGACCATTTACTGTTAGTTAATAAACTATAACAGTTTAAAAATGTGACCTACTGCTCAAAGTTTGACTTAGAGTTTTGGTTTGGTTGGTGGCTTAATTTTTTCAAGGAAGTTTCCTGTAATTCTTTTTGTTCAGAAGCAATACAAAAGTAGTTGCCACTGCTCTTCTCCAGTTTGACATGCTTCTGAACTCTTTGGGAGAGTGACAGATCTTCATGGAAATGAGTTTTAATGCAAATACTGGAATTACTTTGTCTAGTGTTCAGTTGCTTTGCAGTTGGGATAGGCATAAATAGCAGAATGGAGCAGAGGAAGACTCAAGCAGATTTGGCTATTTGTGTAAAAGCAAGGTAGTGGTGTAAAAGCAAGGTAGTGAGACTGGCGGGTAGGGACTGAGTTGAATTATTTTACAAGAAGTTGTGATAACACCGTTTTGCAAGGGTTTAACTGAAGTTTGGAGATGGCTTTTAATCTGTAAAAATAAAGTTGCATTTTGTTTACAGTTAAAGAAACTGGCATTAAGACTACTGTAATCATAAGATCTAAGAATATAAGCTACGTTTTCTTTACTGAATGGGTCTTCTGCTCTTAATCCCATACTGGCATCTCAGATAAAACTTGTGCAGATGCTTAAGCCTCAAAAGTTTCCAGATGTGGAAGTCCATAAATGATCCTCATTCAGAAGAAGTGTGGAAGCTAAAAATTGGAAGAGGCATCTAGAAATCTGGCAAGCAGAGCACTAGGAAAAGAATTGAGTGAATGTTGAAACCTCTGTTTGGATGGATAAGCACTAGGACTGCAATGAAGTTGATAGCAAGAGCATTCAAAGTACTGATGTACAAATAAATTTATTTCTAGTTTTGTTTACCTAATACCTTTACCTTTCATAGCAGAACTACTTGTTACTCCCTTCAGCTTATTGAGCACCCTCCACTCCTCAGTAAGCAATGTTCACAGGTTTTGCATATTTGTGGTGTCTTATCTGCTGAACTACCATCAGTTTGTTCAAAAAGTAAGTAGTTGGGGGACTGTGGCTCCTGAAAACTAACTTTTAAGTCCTAAGGGGGTTAAAATGCAGTTGAAATTTGTAGTTTTTCAATACGGGGGGAGGGGGAGGAAGCAAGGAAAAGAAATATGCAAATATTTCATTTAAAAACACTATTTTCCGTCAGAAGAGAGTCAAGCATTCCCATCAGTATTAGTGATATACTTGTGTAGTTCATTTGTCTTAGGCTGTCAGATTGTTATTATGCATTTATAGCAAGTATTTATAATCAATCAGTGTTGTACTGAGGTATTCAGTGACACTTGACGTAGGCGGGGAGAAGTTCCATTCTTATTCATGTTCCTTAATCACTAACAAAATTAGTTTTCTATAAAATGTTTTGGTAGGCCAACCAAGGAGTCATCTTGCCCTAAAAAATGGTAGTTGCTTCACTTGCATTTCTGTCATAGTACTGTATCCTCATTTTCAAAGTAGTGGAGGAAGAAAGGTTTATAGACTGTAAATTAGTACTTCAAAAACAGAAATGACAAAGATAAGTTGGGAAGTCATTTGATTTCCAAGCTTGGGGAAGTTCGTCATCAGTGTAGGTGGCTAATGTGCATTATACAAACACTTGCTTTAAAAATCCTAGCTCTAAAGCGTAATGCTCTTTCAGCTTTGAGATACTTGTATAATCTTCTAGAAAGAGGAATGCATTCAGGAACTTGATAAAATAGGTTGCGGTTCTGTTCTGAGATCGATACTTCTGTCTAAATGTGTCCCAGCCTCTTAGGCATTATGAAGATATATTCAGAGTTATGGATGGCTGTGACATTCTGAAGGGACTGCAAAATAGTGTAGAGTGTATGATGATCTGTACGTTATGTTGCAATGATATTTCATATAGCCTCTTCCAAATACCTGGCAAAGCATTAATTTTTCTATTTTGACAATGTTCCGGATATGTATTGCCAGAGACTAAATTTAAATAAGTGTGGTTGCAGCCATTCAGTTCTTTTGCAATTTTCTTTTGCCTAACATAGATTGAATCATTTGTAAGCTATAGCTTTTAAGATGTTAATGCAATTCCCTATAATATTTCTATTAAAGTATAGTCAAAATAGAAGGCACACTTGCTAAGATGAGATTTTGCTATACTTAGTAGTAGACTGAGGACCATCAAGCTTTTTGTCAGTTTGTTTTAAAAAATGTACTCCTTATCTTTGAAATAAAGTAGGTGGGAACTTCTCCGGTCGTTTATTTATGATCTGGTAGTTATTTTTCCAGTGGTCTTTAGTGATTGGGTTCGAGGGTGTTGGCACATGGTCAAACAATTGATAGATCATATCTGTTTCTGAATAAAAATCCAGCTCTTAGACATCTGTAAGTGAATTATTAAAAGAATTTTCTAACATTTTTGTGGTCTAAGTTATTGTTCTCAGACTTTGTCATCCTGTTTGAACCACGCAAGCACTAAAACGTTTGCTAGATGGTGTCACAGGGATGGCTGAAACTGAATGAGGGTACTTGCATTCCATAGCTGATTCAAGTAGCTTGAAGAAAACTTGCTGAATAGAATTAAGACCAAATAGAGCTGACTGTGGGCTAAAGGATAACTCTGTGAAACGTACTCACTAGAGCCATGAACAAAGATGTGGTGGTAACACAGTGTTTGTTAAATAATTTTATTTGTACTGGAAGTGTTGCCTCTGTTTCTGTAACTATTTTCTGTAAGATGAGAGTCCTTCAGGACTATTATTGAAAACATACCAAAGTAGTTATGATACTTTTGTTCTTAATTGAATGAACTGTTTCTTTTAAACAGATTAGTCTGTCTACAAGTGACAAAATATTGCTATGAGCAATATTACTGCTTACCATTGAAACTCTTATTAATAGATTGAATTGTTGTTATCAGATTAAAATTAAAGGCTAAAATAATGAATTCCCATGGAGTCTCCTTTAGTGTGTGTGTGGGGAAATCTTGAATCAAATCTTTTTTCATTTAAATAGTGGATCATTCTAAATATGCTCATTATTCAAAACCATCTTCCATTAAATTAGTTTCAGTGCTGATGTCAAAGTATTAAATGTACTGAATGATCCACATGCAATACTTATATTAGCAACTGTTTAGGAAATTTTTTTAGCATACTTAATGGATTGTAGACATCTTTCCAGACCTTAAATATGTTAGAGATTGTAAAGGCTCAGTAGAACACTAGTTGTTGAAATATAACCTTTTATGCAGTAGCAGCAGCTTGTTGTGCAGTGAAATGATTGTACTCATTGGGAATATATAAAGAAACAAACCAAACTTAAAAATAAGCGCAGGCATTAATGACTTTAGAAGCAGAATAACATGTTTAATTATAGTGAGCAGGCAGTCTAAGAGTAGTGATGTACAGTTTTCAGGAAATGTGATGGTCTTGGAAGTACTTCTCATTTTAGTGTGATTTTAGAGTTTTGAGGGACATAAAACCTGTCTCCACTCGAGATGTCTGAGTGCTGTAAGTCCAAGCATGCTGCCAAGGGTTTGCCAAATGCTAACAGCTGGAAGAAAATCGTGTTTCTAGTAATGCTTGCTGCATTTTCTTTAAAACCTGCATTCTTCCTGAATCACCGTGCTGCTAACTGGGTTTGATTACTGCCAATTATCTTGCCCATTCAGGTTTCATCTCTAACCCCATAGCTCTTGGTATAAACTACTTGCTATTGCCCTCTTCTTGAAGACAAATAAGAATCAGAGGGTTACAGAATATGTTGCTAAAAATAAGGCATAGTGCAATGTTGTAATTCCTGCCCTGGAACTACAGGGAAAATGTATTTTACAGTTGTGCAGTCAGAACTCGGCGTTCCTGTGCACCGGCAGACTGAGGAACTGCTCAAAGTTGATTGCAGTGTATGTAGGTGCAGCTGACGAGCGTCTGGCTTCTGCAAATACAGAGGCAATAATGTAATTCTGCGCAAAGCTGAAGGAACAAGAGAAGGAAGAGAAGGTTGCTTTTTAGTTATTGTGAATTTTTTTATATAGCATTGAATATCTCGTCAGTGCAAGTAAAGTCGTACTGCTCATAAATTGGCATTTTACTTGAGTGAAGGTGTTTTTTGAAATATGACTTAAGTTTAAAATACTGTTTGAAAGACCAAGCTTGTTTGTATTTCTATAGCATATCCATCTGAGGATCTCCTGGTATTTCACAAGTATTAATGAATTAAGCCTCACTGTGAGGTAGGTATTATCCCAACTTCACAGAGATTGCAGAGAGGTTAATTAACTTGCCCAGAGTCACTCAGTGATTTCTGATGAAATTGGTTTCTATTTCAAAATGTCTGGATTTGCAGCCTCATGCCTTAACCATTAGGCTGTGCTTCCGAAATCATTTATTTGTGGCTGGAAATAAGTTTTAGCTAATCAAGTTATAAGCTTGGTCTGTGCACAAAATGGAATTGCAATGATCAAATCTGTTTTAACTTTTATGTAGGTACTTGGATGCAAGTTTTGAGTATGGACAACTGAATTAAGTTGCATTTGGGTTGGATACAAGCTAAAGGAAAGGCTTAAGCTAGATGGATAGGAAGAAGTCTTAATGCAAAGTGTTTGTCTGGGGTTGTGCTGTGTATGCCAAAGTATGAATTAAAACCAGTGTTGTTGTTTAGTCTCAGTTTTTTATAAAAAGGATTCTCATTTCACTTTTCTTAATCTAGCTCAGCACTGATGCATAACTTAAAAAATGAGTGAAAAAGACATTTGTCAAAAGTTTTTAAAGGTCGTTTGGTGATATGTCCTTTTGATTCCAATTACGGAAGCTGTATAATCACCACTTTTGATTTAGAGAGAGAGGAAAAAAAAAAAGCCTGGTTCCCATTAACTGTTTTCACTCTTATTAATAAAAGATATTACTTTAGCTGAAGAAACTTACTAGTAAAATATTCTGTTTGAGAGAATCCACCTCTAGTTTTGTTGATATGACAGAAAACAAATTAACTCTTGGAGGGTAGTAATGAGGCTGACAGGTATTTAAAAACCATAGTGAGTTTCTAGGTCTTTAAATATGTGACTGTACAAATGATCTCTTTCTCAAACCCAGGATAACAGACTCTTTTATACTTCTTGGCATTGCATTTTCTGTTTCACTTCCTATAAAGAAGTTTCAGTTGATGTCTGAAGTCCTCTAAATTTTTGTTACAGAAATAGTGCTGGCTTATATTCAGGAGATCATATTGTGCTGTGTGTCTTGATGAGTTAGGGAATGCAGAGTTTCTTCTCGCATTACTCTGAGACTTATTCCAATGAGTTTGGCGGGAGTCCCACATAAACCTGCAGATTTCCTAAGAGATGCTGAGATTAGGCGCACCCAAACTACTACCTGGATTGCAGCAGCAGAATTTTTTTCAGCTGTCACACTACTACTTTTAGATGAGGTCTTAGGGAAAAAAAGGAGTTCTGATGGAAAGCATACAATGCTGATGGAAACTTCTGTGGCCTTTTGGGGGAGTGGGGGCAGAGGGGGGAACAATGCCATAATCGCGCTCACAAAAAACCCTCCTCTGTCATGCTCACAAATACTCCCAAACCCAAAGCAGAACTTGTAAAGGGTTTTTCAAGGGTTGAGGAAAGTGAGTGTACCAGGAACTGCCAGCTTATCTTTTTAAGAGGTCTGCTCTTTCTTTGCTTTTTAGTATCTGCAGCAACAGAGACAATCATTCAACTCAAAATGAAATGGCCTTGGAGTGACACATTGGAGTGACAATCTGGGATTTGGGAGACATGAATTTATATATCTACTCCATAACAAGCATTCTGTGATGGTTTTTTTTGGGGGGGGGGGGAAGTGGCTCATCTCTTTGTCTTCATAAAAAACAGCATTTTGTATGTTACAGGTTCTTGTGAAGATAAATATGCTAATGACTGAGGCATGTAGCTACAACTGTTGTTGGAGCCATATAAATCCTCTGCACTGAGGCTGTGTAATAGTAGCCAAGGGAGAGGAGCACCGTATGTCTGATAGTGGACTGCTCTGCTTTAGGAGCCCTTTAGGTGGGATTCCTGCCAGAACCACTGTGTGGTTGCATGCTCCACAACAGAGGAATGGAAGCTATTTCACAGATACCTTATTGCTGTTGTGTAGTAAAGATGCAACTTGCTGAGCTTGCGAAGACAAAAAAGGTGCTGAAGAGTTCACCCTTGCTATGCTGAATTTCAATATATTAAACTTACTTGGGTTTGATTTACATCCCTGTGTGCCCTGCTATTATACTCGGTAGTAAATGGGATGCTTGGGTGTTTGATACAGCTTTTGCATTTGCAAAATGGGCTCAACATTTATAAAAATGCTTTGAAATCTTGAAATGAAGTCTGTTATGATGGACAAAGTAGTATTATAGAAGTATTGGAAGCTGTTTTGAAATAAAAAGTAACTTATTTCAATCCTGAAACTCAATCCAGTTAATCCAAGTTAAGTGCAGTTCTGTCTAATGAATGATGCTGGGGTTACAATTCATCACTCATTCTCTTAAATAGCAGCACTTGACTTTATGCACCAAAATGCCTGATGTGAAAACTGATATTTCCTTGCAGGTAAGATGTGTTTATTTGGGTGGGTGGGTTGGTTTTGTGCGTAAAGTTTCTTGAAATGCCACACAAGTTTCTCTCCTGGTTGCTCATTGCCACTAATGCAACACCTGTGCACAGTATATAATAGTGGCACAACCTGCTCTTTGTGGAGCATTGCTGCTGCTAAGGTCATGCAACAAGTGCATTACTGAGTGCTAAAATTTTAAGTAGGAAAATCATGTGATATGACATTCTCATCTAATTTAATTAAACTGAATTTTACAGTGTCAAATGCTGTAATTTCTTAACATCTGGGTTAATGTGTTCAGAGAACTGACCTTTTCTGAGAAATAAGGAGACTGATGGACCTTTCTGTACTTCTCCTAGTCTCTACTCTCTCTCATACCTTGTTTTTGGCCTTATGTAAGTGTATATTATGGTAGTTCACCAACTTGATACTGGTTTTCCTAGGTTTTGGCTTTTTGTCTAGGCAGTAAGCAAAGTCTAAGATTATTCTGAAGATAATGCTCTATTTAGTTTTCAGTTATTAGACTAGACATTGTCTCTGAAAATCCAGCTTCATATCCTAATTCATTTGAAAATGGTTTCTTTCTTTTGAGGCTCTGTAATACTTATGTTTCTTCAAGGCTGGAAATGAAGATTCGGTAGTTTTGTTTTATGAAGCTTCTATAAAGGCATTTAATCTGGGATTGAGATGAACTATAATGTAATCGATTCACAAAAAAGCCAAACCCTCTCGTTATGTATTGCTGTTTGGCTTTCGCTCCTTGACAATGAGCTACTATAATGTGGGAAAGGAAGAGAAGAGTTTCTGCCCATTTTGTGTTTGGCTTTAGGCCATCTGGCTGAGTGTTCACAGGCACTCAAATTTGCTCTTTACATAAAGGAAAATAAAGTAGGAGGGACACTTATTAAGGAACCGAAATCTAAAATCATGCTTTAGATTGAAACTTCAGAGTAACTTCACGTTACCCTGCAACTTGATGTAAATAACTGTCACTGTCCAGCCCATATCTTTAGGGTATTTCTCATGTACAGTCAGAAAATTCTCTGATATGTCTTCTAAGCAGAACAGCTGAAGTGCAGTTCATATTTCTCTGTGCTGCAATATCTTTTTTTAATACCCAACTTTCCTATATTTCCACCAAAACTATTTTTTAATAATCCTTTTTTGTGATCCGGTAGATACTTTGTAACTCTATGGCAGAGTCTTTTAACTCTGAAGGGACAGCATGTTATGGAAAAAATAAGAACTCTTGAAGAGCTCCCAAGCTTCAAGCATTTAAAATTTATTATGTCAGATAATCATACAATATGCTGAAAGCTTATCCTGGTATTCCTTCCTTAGTGTTTCTGAGCACACTCAGTTGTGTAATATGCCTTTTTCTGGAAATTTTGCTGTAATCCATGCTATGCAGCTTAGGTGTGAATGGGTACCTAGCTGCCAAGATGGCTAGACGCAGCTCTAACTGCATGGTTTCTGTGTAGTCTGTTGGCATGACTATGCTAGCTCAGTGAGGCTGAGCACTGCACAACTCACAATTTGAATAGCCTTTGCAGTTATCTGTCATCATATTAGTTATTTTGGCATGATGGTATCAAGGTAAATATGAGGCTTTGATTTTTGTGGGTAGATGGTGGTAAGTTATTTCACCCTTTCTTTGTGTCTGAACTTCACTGATTGCTGATCACGTACCAGTGATCCCGGTTTGCTGGGGTTTATAAAAGGGCTTCCTTCTCTTCCTCCTCGTTTGCTACAGCCCTCAGGGTTTTCAAAGGTACTTGCACCATTCAATGTCTTTTATTCATGTTAAGCCCTGGCTGCTGATAGGTGTAAGACTTCCTAAAGCAAAGGAGGAAAGGATTTCATCAAAGCACTTGGTTTTGGGAAAACCAGGACCTACTACTAAGAGTGAGCATCAAAAGAGACACTGGATTAGTGCTGTAGCTCAAAGTTTGTTTTCTTTTCTCCGGTTAATCTTGTTTCTTAACACAAGCCCATGAAGTGTCCATAGTAAAAGAATTCTTCTCCAAAATTTTTACCTATGATAAAGGATTTGTTTTCTTAATACTCTGATTTGCTGCAGTAGATCTGTCACTAGACAGGAATTACAACATGTAAAAATTACTCAAAAGAAAGCCCTGATAACTGAAAATTGTAGAGGAAAACTGAATTTCCTATAGACTAAAAATTAGGGAAAATAGCCTATTGATTACTGTAACTTAAGGGCAGGATGAGAAGCTTGTGATGGTATGATTGCTCAAATGGCTGCTGAGTATGGTAACTTATGAACAGCAAAATGGTCAGAAATTGTTTTGTTGTCATGCTTTGAGTATAATGTTTTACAGCATCTATGATACTTCAGTCAGATAGTTTCTGCTTCCTGTATGGAAAAAGCACTCTGAGCTGAAGGGAAAAAGTATGGTTCAAAAACTAAATGAGAATAAGTGCTGAGAAACATGTGGTTCCTATTTATGTTTATTCTAGGAATGTAACAATCTAGCAGATCAGTAATAGAAATCTGGAAAGTAAAAATGAACAGAGAAAAGCATTATTCCTTTGGTTTGGCAGCACATCTAACTTACCATTGGAGTTTTTATGTTAATAATGTGTTTCGTGCCTAAAAAGTGATGTTAAACGCAAATGAAAACCCATTCTAACTATTTTAACAAGTATGTGTTTCAAATTAATGTTGGCTTATTCCAGCTGTTACTGCATCTGCAAAACAGCCTTCCCAGTGGAATGCCTCACCTGTATGAAGTTGAATACATATATTAAGAAAAAAAAAACTTTGCAAGATTGGAGCTGGAGCTTTCATTAAATGCAAAATGGTAAACTGAGTCCTACACTTAATGCTGTTGTAAACTAATCTATAATTTCATTATGGCAGGGGAAAATGCCTGAATTCTATGATAAGCTGTCTGTATAATGATGTTTAAGTTTTTCTGAAAGGAGATGAAATAAACTGGGCTTTTGCTAGCACCAAAGTAAATCTGTGGGTTTTTTAGCCGGGCATATCCCTGCATACTGCTGTAATATAAGAATGTTTGTTTAATGAGGATCTTGTGTTGCTTGTTACTTTTCTCTCACTGTTCTTCTGGCCCAAGCGAGAAAAGCTTCATCAGCTGTGGGAAGGAAAAGCTTTTTTATCTAGCCTTGGTAAAAGGCAGTAATTACATGTATCATATCAGTGTGCTCATTTTGTTTGTTCTATGGCCATTTCGGCAGTGTCATCTGTCATGTCTTGTCCCTCAAACTATGACTATTAATATTTTTCTCTTGCTGGGCACGTAACTGAAGTGAACTGAGCAGTTGTCCTTGGCTCCCTTCATGGCGCGCAGAGGGGAAAGCGGCTTCGGCGTGCGCCTCGGAGCCTCTCCGGAGGCCGCGCTGCCGCTGCTGCCTTCGCATGGCCCCGAAGGGACGGCGCAGAAAGGTAGCTAGCATGGCCAAGTTACGTAGGCTGCCGATGTGCTTTAATGTTGCCTACGTTTCATTTTTGTTGAAGAGCAAGGAACATAAGACTTTTTTTTTTTTTAAACCAAGCTCAGACTCCTAGTTTTTAATTTAAGTGAATACTTGTTTTATAAAATACTTTTTCTGTTTAGAGAAACTGGTTGTAAACTTTGGTGCTGGAGCTCAGTTGTGTCTAGATTTGAAGCATATTCTGCCTTAATATATTCACAAAGTAAACATGGTATCGTGTTTTACCTACCCGCGAAAGTCTAAAATGCAGCTCCCAAGGACAGTTCTGGCAGCTCTGCAGAGAGGACTTGCTATTCTGGTGTTGAGCCGTGATCAGCATACGGAGGTAAAGTAGTGATGTGCAGTGCAATATTTAGAAGAGAAGATTCCTCAGCGACACTAGGAGTGTTTTTCTGAATGCTTTTAAGAATAAACCTGCAAAAAAATCCTGATTTTTTTCTTTAGTATTTTATTTTTTGAAATCATAATGGGGACAAATCGAGACAGATGAATTGAAGGAATTTCCACTGTGCGTCTGAATAGTTATTTTAAGAAATACATTTAAGAATATAACAGTGGCTTATAGTTTTAACTGCCATCCTTCAACACTGTCAGGTAAGAAGTCTCCTGAGAGACTGACTTTAAATGAGCAGTGGGCTTTGTGGATGCTTACGGATAGCAAGAGGTCACTGCTGGTGTTTTTTCTTCCTCTGAGGAAGAGCAGCGCACAGGAAAACATGCCTTTTTCCCCGATCGCTGAAGTTGTCGGGCTGAAACAAAGATGCAACTTCTCCAAACTTTTGAATCAAATAACTGACACTGGGTGGCCGATCTTTTGGTGAGAAATGCTATGACGAGTTGTCACAACTAGTTTCAAAAACAACTCAAAATACAGTTCTAAATTTAACTTCTTTGCAAGGGATGAATTATTGATGATAGAATATACTAAGTATTTATTTTGATAAAAGAAAATTATTGTTTTTGGTAAATTCTGTTGGGACTAAATTTTGCTTAGTTGTGGTACTTACAATTTTCTAAAGTTTATGTAAATGAACTCATTAGTGCACAGTCATATTGAACTCCTATTTTGACCCTGGGATAATTTGTCCTTTGAAAGCAAAAAATGCCATTACTGCTTATTTAAAAAAAAAAGTAATTTTTCCATTTCCTTAAACCTGATATTAATTTCTATTTTTCATCTTATGTATAGAACTCAAAACTTTCTTTTTTCTCCTATGTCTTAAAATAGGTGTCTAAACAGACTTTAAAGTTTGAGCTTAAAGTTAGGCCAGTGGACAGAGAGGAGTAATCTATTGTAACAGACAAAAAGAACTAAGACTGGAAAGTGCACTTCTCTGTCTGGTCCTGTAACATTTATGGGCTGATCCCAAGGGAACTAATCAGGTGTCCAAAGATAAGCAGGTGTGTAAGTATTAGCAGAATTGGTAGCTTAGGTAGCAAATAAAATATTTTGTGATACTGTTCTCATTTTGATTAAATTTAAAACAAATCTGATCTTCCTGTTTTCATTTTAGAATATTTTTTCCTGCAATAAAAGCAGCACTTGGTGTATAATACTTAGTTATTTCTAACTTGTTCTAATTGCCTTACTAGTAACATGGTTTCATAGAAACTTGTTTTGAATAGTAACATTTGCTTTTACTATTACTCTGCTATAATACTGTGGGTTTTTTTGGAGGTCTTTTAAAAAGCATGTGTGGGGGAAAGACCTCAAATTACTTTGTGTAGTTGTATTCAGTAGTTTAAGAAGCAAAACTGCATACAAATGATATACATAAGCTAACTGTTTCATAGAAACTTTTGGTTCCTGCTGCTGCAACTGCAGGGTATTAAAGTTGCTTGTGCAATATTCATGTTTTGGAGTGGGTTGGTGGTAACAGAACTAAAGCTTTTACAAAGGCAGTTTTTGTTTATAAGCTAAGAATGTAAATCAGACTGTCTCTTTTTAGAGCTTTTTGGGTGTAATTGTTCAGTTCACCTCCTTTGAGCCTCTTCAAAGATGCATGTGTGGGATACTGAAATAGTCGTCAGCTATGGTATTTGAGATGATTTAATGTATGTGATCAGAAGTAGTAAGAAGTTCTGCTGTGTTCTCCCTGGAACACTACTGCAGGGAGGTTTGGATGCAGCTTGGAGTTGATCTGCAGCTAGTTTTTGCGTTGATCTGTCCTGAGGTCATTTTGCTGCTTTTTCTTGTTGGTACTTAATTATAGGGATTGCTATTTAAAAAAAACTACATTAGTGACTAACATTATGAGATCATTCTAATTTGACATCAGAAAAGGAAATCTACAAGTAGAAAACAAACTCAGGATTTGAAATCATTATAAATGATCTAAATTTGTAAATATGGAGGCCTCTGTATTTGTTACTTATTGTAACATATAGACAAATGTATCCAGAATTATTCCTTACAATTATGATAGGTATTTTGGCTACGTGTAGCTTGTCAAGAGCACATATGTTTTTTGAAGCTCTAGCTTACTACATGGATTCTACCTACTAAAATAAATCTGCTTTGCCATTTGAGTGCAGGTATTAGAATAACTTGAAAGTCTCTGTCTTAAAAAATAAAAACACTTGAAGCAAGGAAACACTTGAAATATGTATTGCAATCTGTTCCATTGTACATACATTTGAGATACCTGTTTTGCTAGAGGTTTCTACTTCTCTGGCATACCAGTGTTACCAGCTGTGAGACTTAATGTATTGAACTTTTGCTTTTTCTTTTCATTATGTGACTTGATTTAAGAATTGACTTAGGCAGGTGGTAAGTTCTTTAGAGCCTATGAGTTGGTTAATTATGTTTTTGTGCCTAACAACCCATGGATAGCAAATGTATCTCATTTGTTAAAAATACTGTGTCAAATCAAGAATAAGCAGCTGGTTTGGTTTAGTTGGTATTTACACTGACAGTTTAACTACTTTAACCCTGCTTAAAGAAGTAATGAAGAACAATATGCCAATGATGTGATAAACTGTGGCAATTTCTACTTTGTGTCCTTAAAACTTCTGCTTCGGTCTCCATTATTTAAATTACTTTCACAATAGTCACACTAACTGGAAACACAGCAGAAAGGCAGCCTGTCTGGACATTTAGTCTCTTTTCTAGAGCTTTCAGATATAAAAAGGAAAAGAAAGATCTTTGACAAATGTGTAATTATGGGAACTGAATAAAATCTGAAATGGCTTGAAATGCTCCTTCTCTTTGCAAAGCAACAATTAAGCTTTCTTCAGCCACATTAGAGTGGCTTCATTTGTGGCTTTGCAAGTGGGATGTGATCTCATGTTCAAAATCTTTTAGATAGGATGAACAGAAAGCATCAGTTTGTGGAGCTGTTTCTGTGGTCTTGACTTTATTTGATTGCTTAATTCTGTGAAATATACTTGTTTTCGGTTTTTTAGGACAAACTTAACTAAAAATCAGTGAATTCAAAACTGGAAAACTGATCTCGGGGTTCAGTTCTTGATTGTGGTTCATACTGCATATAACCTGATGTGTCAATGGAGGCCTGATCCAGTTGTTTCACGTGTATTTTGATATGTAGCAATAGATGTTTTAGATCATTAATTTATTCAGGTATAAATATAGTGAATAGTATAAAATGTAGCTGGAATGAAATGCTGGAAACAGTGTTGTATAAGATGAAATATTCACATAAATGTTTCTATCTTTCCCTTTTAGCTTAAAGATTAACTCTTTTTTTTTTTCTCATTTACAACAGAAGATGATATCGCATGTTGACAAACTCCGGCAGGCTGTATAGTTTACCTAGGAATAAGTGTTAACTGCAAAAGGTGATAAAGTGGTATCAGTCTTAAAACTAAAACTAGAGATGACTGAAAATGCTTTCCAAGAAACCCATGAGAATATAGCACCCTTTAATGTTTTAAAAAAAGTGTTCTCATAGTTAATTATATAGTTTAGGAACTTTAAATAGGTAATGTCTGAATTCCAACAATTTCTCTGTGCAGCTGGGGTATATGGAAACAGTTGTAAGATGGGCTCCATTCTGGGATTTGATTTGGTTTAGTTCAAGAGTAAAACAACCGTGAAATTTGACTATTACTACTTTTCCTCTTTCCCTGCTCAACATTTTTTCCAGGGCATGACTCTGTTCTGTGGTCATCCACAAGCTTTTTTTATTGCTGTTTTAGCAAAGTGTAAGGTATGCTAAATAACTAAATAGCATGACTGAAAATCTGCCTTGGAAAAGTCCTCGAACACTAGTTCTTTAAATCAAAAAACCTATACCTCCAGCATGTTGCTTTGCAATTTTATTACTGTCATTTTGAAATTTTTAAGTTAGTTTGATAGATTCTAGAAGAATCTGTCACTAAGAGCAGTGCAGCAGAAAAGTCTTACCTTTATTTTAGATGATTCCTTTCCCATTTATGAATGGGATTATATAAATGGATATTAATGAGTCTGGACTCAGCTCAGCAATGCCAGAGGTCCCTTAGGTCCTGAGTCATGTAGGTCTGTGCATCTTCCCCCCTTCCTACCCACTTTTCATTTTGTGAAAGTATCTTTAGCTTTGTTTCCTAAATCAGTCCTCTTTTCAAACTCACTGATGAACTTAAACCAAATGTGAAAAAGGACTAGGAATCTCAGAAAACTGAGGTCTTGTGACTTTGAGTATGCCCTGACCAAGCACCTTCTACTTAAGGTCATCATCAGGTTGTTATCTTGGCAACGGTGCACAGTTCTCTGCAGCCAGCTGAAGCCTACGGCTGGGGATGGCTCTGAACCATCTTTCTGCTCTCTGTCAGCAGCCTCGCAGCAGGCGTCTTGCAGCCTTTCCCATTTGGACAAGGTAACCTGTTTGAGAGAAGAACCTTTTAGCTCTATTTTGTGCTTATCACTCTAGGACTTGATTGCTTCTAGCTCTCTTCAAGGGGACTTGTCTGTAATTGTACAAAAAGCAGAGTTAAATGTTAATAAATTGTGGTAGTGTATTGATAAACCAATGCCGCCTTAGCAACTACTGTTGCTGAAGTGTTTTATATTTAAAAAGAACTCATTAAACCCCAAGCAGCCTTTTGAAGACTTAAAAGCATTGATAAAAGAAAAATAAGTTAAAAGAATGAATGAGTTATTCAAAGTTATCTGGAAACTTTTTCTCTATAAAGTGCTCATCGTATGTGACACCTCAGCCTAGGACATGATCACCCCAAGACAAACTGACACGCTGTCCCTTCTCTGTGGTCATTCTCACTGCCTTAAAAGAATAGTGCATCTTCTCATGATTAGGTGTAAAAGGAAATCTGGTCTCTTCTGGGGCTTCCAAGATGACACTTATTAACCTGCTATAGGGAGGGAGGGGCGAAACTGGAGTAAATCTCGTGGCGTTTTTTGATTTAGAATTCTTTTGTGGATTTTAAAAAGGCTTTCCTGATTAATGGATGTTTTACTACTTAACAGGAGGTGGATGCTGTTCTTGGCCTCTGGGAACAGTGTAATTTTAATGTAAGAGGGATCAGTCTATAATGAAGCTTTATTTTCCTGGAAGTTCTTTGCCTTCAGTAAACTTGTATTTAAATACTGTTTTTGCAATGTGATGTAGGCCAAGCTGTTTAAAATGAGGCTTGAAAATAAGATTTTTCCTTCCTTAATACCAAAGTGACCAAGTCCTCTGTCTTAGTGGAGAAAACTTCCACTGAAACCCTGATGCCACTAAACCCAAGTTTTGCATTTTGCCTCATTGAAGCCAAGGTTTTGTGGCTTCTCTCTGAACATACAACAGGCTTGCGCCTCTTTCCCATGATAAGAACTGATTCTTGGTGGCTGTTGCCTTTCCTTCCTGTCCCCTTTGAAGGGCTCCCTCTTTACTCTCCAACTCTCAGCACATGCCCTTTGTGTCCCTTCCCTGGGAAACTAAAGGTCTGCCACTGAAAAGCTGCGGCTAAGTCCAGTGCTGGGTGGGTTTGCCCTAATTCCCCTAAGACTATAGGGGAAGAACTCAGAAGAACTATATTTGCTTCTTTGGGGTGTAAGCATGGAGGAATACCATGAAGGAGAATTGGGGGGGGGGAGGGGGACAATGATTTCACAGCAATTTAAAGAAGAATTTAGAAGAAGAGATGTTGAGAAAGAGGCATTTTGGGAAATGGTGGGACTAGAGATGAAGATCAAATGTTTCAGATGCTGGGATTTAGAACAGTTAGACTTCTAAGTGCTGTAAATTTGTTTGTAATATGTGTAGTCATTTAATCCAGGTCTGCAGATGCTTTCAGACCTTGCATGAACTTCTAATAAACTTCCTGATGACATATTCAAAATACAGTCATAACACCCATTTAATGCTATTGGGAATTGTATGTCCAGTTCCGATCATATCTTATGGCTTATTTACTGGTAAGTCTTCTAGACACCAAGTCATTTGCATCAATTTAATGTCAGTAGCCTTGAAGAAACGGGACTTGCTAGCAGCTCTAAAAATCAAGCATTTAGACTTCATTTAATTTCAGATACAGGGAACTTCTCCTATAGGCTCCAGCTCAAATATTCTTAGTCAATGAAGTCTTTCCATAGACGACTTCTGGCTTTAGGTGAGGTTCACATAGAAGCTGTTTGTCTAACAACATGAAGTGTTTTTTCTCAAAAGTGGAGGAGCACCTTTGGGTGTGTAGGCTGTTGCAGGAGTGTTAATAGATTAAACTGTATGCCAAGGTATTTGGCTAGTATTTTTACAGCTGTATAGCATCTAAAAGTGCATCTGTGTTCAGTGCTAAATTACCTGCATTTTAGATTTTATGACTGTTATATTCGTGCCCTAGAGTTATCTCCTTTTATTGATTTGGGACTTGTGCCAGTTTCTAATTTTTTTCCTTCAAATAGCTTTTTTCAGATTACTGACTCCATTCTAGTGACTCTTACCTGTCTGAGTGTGCCCTCCTTTGCCAAATTCTGCCAGCCTCCCCAGGTAGCTATAGAGGCTTTTTACCTGATCACCTGCCTAGGCTCTTGTCCTACCAGAAGGCTTCTTTTTATCTAACTTCAAGCACTGCTTTTCTGTTACTAGTAGATGTATTCTTTTCACTATTTTTGCATCTTTGTGTAGCTATATTGTATGTGTGACCTGTTCTGTGTTTTAAGATGTTTGAATACCCGTGCCAGATGGAAACATTCAGTATGTCACTTCACATCTGAATCCTCTTGTGTGCTGTTTTCTTTCTGCAGTCAAACAGTCCCTTACACTTCTGGACAGATTTGTCTACTCTTTTCCCCGGAGGAGCTTTCAATTAGATTCTTTTGTTGGATACTTTTTTTCTCATTTCTCTCACCCCCCCACCCCAATCCAAACAAACTGAAATGCCCTGCTTTTCCCCAATCACCATCTTTTCTTGCAGCTCAGACTTTTCCTTCTGACTTTGTTTTGTTTCTGACTTGCAAGCAGTTGTAATGAATTGTATGCAGAAGCTTTGAAAGACATTTTTTGTCTAGAATATGATAATTTACAAGATACAAGACATATAGACCTACAAAGAACTTTTGACCAAAACAGATAGTATTTTAAGTATTTTAGCGATAGCAAATATATTTTTAATAGTATATTAGTATTTGCAGTACACTACTGGAAAAAATATGTTGGAGATAAAAGCATGAAATTAACTTTAAAAGGATAGGGGTGTGTGTGTGTATATGTATACCTGCTTTCCATATACCTGTAGACCTTTTCATTTTCAAAACTGGACTTTGCTTCAACCTGTGTCACCTTATTTGTACTTATTTATACAGAAACATTTTTCCTTCAATTGTTTTGTCTAAAATTATTCACTAAATTTTTTCTTTCTAGATTTATACCATTGCAACTTGTACTAGTTGTAAGGACTTTAGACTCCTTCCATTACACATAGCTAAATTTAGATGTGTATTAAGGAGAAAGCTGTCTTATCTGAGGTGTGTGTGTGTGTGTAGCTTGTTAGGAGAACATAGATATAACTTCTACAATTTGTATTTGTTATGCATATGCTGTTTTGTTCTAGATGTCTCAGTCAAACTGGAGTATTTGATTTTTATGATGTCTTGTTTAGTGGTATCTGGTCAGAAGCTTCCATGTTCAGCCTGATTTTTCAACAGTTATTCTGAGAACAGACACATATCTTGAAAATAGAACATTTAGACATATTGATGCTAGAGACTACTTTATTTGCACTTTTCCCCTCTGTTTACTGGCACAGTAAGACTCAAAATTTATTTTCATCCCAAGTTCAAATCAGTAAATTATGTATCCTATGAGAGAGAGGAGTGAAAGCTGCTCAGGGAGGCTTCAACTGTACCACCAAAAACTAAACAAACTTATTTCATGGTATGGTTTGCCCACTAGCACTCTTGACAAAGTTGTTATATTGTTCCGTTATAAGTCTGATGTAACCTTTTCATAGAGGTTTTAAACTCAGCTGCAGTGAAAATTTCTTCTCAGTTTAAGTCTAACTTGGATTCCAGGATGCATTTCTTGAATTCAGTGTGACAGTCACCTGTTCTAGTATTAGGATTATTTCTAGCCTTTAAAGTAGCCCTGGGGCTGCAAGTACTACAGGGGTGCTGAAGAAAAAAGATCAGACTGGGGTGAAAGCGGTAGATTTAAGTTCAGCAGATAGAAGCTCAGTTCCTGGCTCCTACTCCTGACTGAGGCACTGGGAAACTCATTTCGGGTTTTGTCCAGTCTTTTGAGGATTTTATGTTCATAAATCCCATTGACTTTCAAAGTAATTTAGATATTGAAGCAGATCTTGAAAACAGTGCCTTTCTTTCTGTGCTCCCATCTAGGAGAGGCAGGTAATGATAATTCTGTTCCTTTACTTTTTTCTTCCATTTACGTGATGTTGCCTGGACAGGGGCTCCTGCTACATGGGAACAACAGGAGGCCAGCGCAGCAGGACTGGGCAGTCTGGGACTTCCCAGAAACTCCTAGAGGGCTGTAGGGGTTTCATTCATGCAAAACAGGGAATGCACCGTGCTGTATTCAGGACTCTGAGATCTTAAAAACTGCAAAAGGCAGGCATTTAATTTTTTAAGCGTATGGTACAGATATATAGTGAAAATCATTGTGTCAGCAAGTTTCTTAAAAGTATTCTGATCAATAGCCTGGCTGAAAAAAGAAAGAATATGATATGAATTTTGATGGCTATTAACTATATGCAAAATGTTCTAATGATCTGTTTAGTTTTGCCTGGCAGCTAGGGTCTTTACAAGAAAATCTCAGACAGGAAGATTCTTTCAGCTGACAGTTCAGTAAAAAATTAAAATAACAAAGCACAAACCAGCAACAAGAACTCAACTTGATTAGCTGCACAAAGTATGAGAAGAGTTTTTGTAAGTGTTTGGTTGTCTTAAATGTCCTGTCAGGGAGCTAGCCAGAATTGGATTTGAGTCTAAAGTAATGGCAGAATAGATAAACTCTGATTGAGGAGCAGTAATACCCCTGCTCCCTTGGGCTGTCAAGGATTCCAGGAAGTACCATGTTTTCCTGAGACATGATGACTCCTAGAGGCATATGGATCTATATCTGGTGCCTTCAGAAGACCGCTAGGTTCAAATCCAAACAGTCTTGAATGATATAGGAAAAAAAAGGTGACTTAGGTGGCCAGTCTCTTGTGGCAACCGGAGTGGTATCACATTCAGCCGTATGCCCAGCCATCCCCTCATGCTGTTCTGTTTAAAATGAAGTTTTCTCATCTGTGCTTCATTTTAAAGGCAAAATATATATGTGCTTTGCACGTTGGCAACTATGGAATCATTTGAGTTTATTTTTCAATGTAAGCTATTAAAATTAGATAACAGATGTAAGGTTTTTAATCATGGGTAAAGAGATGTAAAATATTAAGGCTTTTGGCAACAGAACAAGAAGCTGGCATATTTATGACAATGCAGCTTTATTTATGTTCATCTTAAGGTAGCTGTTTCTTAGGGAAATGTATAGTTTAGGATGTGATTGCTCCCTGGAGTACAAGTCTGCACAGAGGGCAGCAAGGCTTCTGGGTAATAACAAAAGTTCTTGGGAAAGAGCCTGAAAATTTATTAAAGAATTAAGAAATGTGGGAATTGGTCATATGGGACCAGGTAATAAAATTGTTGTAGTAATTTCAGGAATTGTATAATGACAGAATTATTAGGAAACATTCATGTAGCTGACCTAGTTCAAACTTCTAAAATACTACAGGTGTCACTGAAAAAGTGCATGTTAGAAAGGTTTCCTTTGGGGGAACGAAAACCACAGAGTTCTGCGGCAATAACGTGTAGATCCCCTTCCTCCCAATTCTGTTATGTACAACGAACAGTTCAACAACTTGCAACGGATATGCGGCTTTGCTTCTTGATTTATTGTCCGTTTAGTGTAATGGACTGAAGGTGACCTTTTGTATTTCGCTACAGAGACTAAGTAAAAACTTTGCTGACTCTGATACCCAGGGTTGTGTTGGAACTTCCAGTGGTCACATGCACATGAGTTGTGCATGCATGCTACTATATGACCTGTTCTTTGAACATTGACGTACCTGATTTGGCGCTGGTGTTTATGCCCTAATCACAGTTGCTCCCTTTTAGGGGCTTGACTAAAATCTTATTTCTCAACCATGTTTATGCCAGACAGTGCCCAAACTGTTGACCTCAGCAGCTGCTTCAGCATTGTACAAAGCCTTTTGGATGGTTAGTGGGAACACAGGACGGAGAGTCAGGTTTCTGCGCCGGTGTTTCTCTGGGTCTCTGTCTCGAGCTGCCTCTTGGAAGGCCTGGGCCCTGACCCCTCAGGAAGCTTTCCTGAGTGATGGGAACTTACTGATTGCTTATACCAAGTGGACAGGGTTTCTTTTGTCCTCTGCCCATCTCTTGTCCATAAGGATGTTGTCCAAACTTGAATGGCTGATGTGATGTAAGAAGCCTTTTATCTGAACAGATCGTCTCCTAACTGTCTAGCTCTACGTTTTCTTTGTCCTTCCTTGAACTCACAGGTCTCAAGGCTTTCTTGAGGAGTCTTACCATTAAAACTCTATTAATTGAGTCCCTATTCAGAGTACTAACTTCCAAAAATAAATCTAGGCAGTTGCAGTGAAATACTGATTTTTACTCTGCTTCTTTCTTTGATTTTGTTTCCAAATGGGGTGTCATAGAGTAGCAGTGATTTTGTTCTATGTTTAGGTCTAATTTAGAATTCAATCTAACTGCCGTATTTGACTTTTCTGATAGAAGTTTGACTCTAATTTGATGTTTAGATACAGATTGAATCTTCTGTCTTTGCATGTTAATAAGCATTCTGGAAAGGTATCGGGTTTTCACAGCAGTAAACTTTAATGACTTCTGTTTGTACAGCATTAGAAAACATCTGGTGTTATCAAAATTCATAGACAAAGTGAATTTGTTGGAGTGAAGACTGTCCTTTTCTGCTCATAATGACCTCAGTTTATTGTACCCAGATTTGTGTGTATGTGATAACATTAAGACCGTTGCATTGTTAGACTGGTATCACAGAAAACTTGAGGATCTGCTTTGCTTACACACTGATTTGGTAATTTTTTTTGGTTTGTTGCAAATAAATATCTCCAAGTAAAAGTAGCGTGCAAACTGCATTTTCCGATCTTGTGGAGAACAGTATGTGGTGTTGCATTTAAGCGGGTCTTGCCAAAGTTACTCAAGAAGCATGATACCTATTAACTGCATAAAAGTTTTGGAAAGCACCCTAGGTACAACTTTTGAAAGTTGCTGTGCATGTTTGTACTCACTATCCACCTGAAATAAAAGGAGCAGTTATTCTCTTGGAGTTTACAATTTTGTTCGCATTTCTGTGTGCTGCAGACTTACGGTATTAGCTCTTAACATGTGCTCTCTCTAGGTGAGCTCTGTCACCTCTGTTAGTCCGTTTTGTACCTCCAATTTTTTTAAATATATACCAATATTTAAAGTAGCAGTGAATGGGAAACATTATCTAATTTATAGTTCCTGAGCAGACTGTTCATGATGTGTGCCTGAGCATCAGCCTACAGTGTACAACTGGTTCTGTCTCTTCCTTGTGAAGAATGAGGATTACAGTGCAAGTTCAGATGAAAAGCAGAAAGGTTGTAAATAGGGTTTAATCTTCTCCCTCAAATCCCCCTGAAATAAAAATGACTAAGAAATGGAAGTGACCCTTGGGGACAGAAGTAAAAGATAGTCTGGAGCTATGTACCTCTGCATAGTGGCACTTCTCACAGTATTTCTGTCAAACAGTGGTTGCAGTTTTTCTCAGCAGCAGCATCTCCACTTCAATATTACAGAGATTCCTCAAGCAAAATGATTTCCCAGGCGCTGGATTTTCTTCTCTGCCAAACAAAAAAAAAAAATCCCAAAGGGTTTAAGAGAGCAAGCAAGTTGACTTTTGAAAGAGAGTGTTTTTTTCTATTTGTATTCTCAGTTGTCTCTTGGCCAAATTTTCTCCTTCCTACCTGTGTGATTGCAAGCACAATCTGAAGACAGCTGTGGATTGGAAGAGGATCTTGCATCAATTGCCAGGGCTGGGAATATGAGTGGCTGCCTGAGAGGGTGCATGTCCTGGAAATAAGGAGCTCAGTGTAACAGGTAATACCGAAATAATATTCAAAAATAGTGAGTCTTATTTTGTTTTTAGTTTAAATTAGATAACTATTGCCCCGGTTTGCAGGCTCTACCCCTATGTATAGGAGTTTATACTCAAGTAAACAGTTTGTCGGCATTTTCGAATGTGAGACTTTTAATTTGGCATTGAAATGATGCATTTGTTCATAGGAAACAGGATTTAGACTTTAATTATCCAAACAGATGATATTATATGAGATCTTTAAATATGACCTCAACAACAATGTTTGATTGCGATCGGTGAAGTTGGCTACCTCTTGCATTTGGTAATTTGATCAGTTAAATCATTTGAGAGGTTTTTTCTGTAGACAGTGTTACAGAAGTTCCCAGTGGTTAGTTGTCATAAATCAATGTAATTTGCCTACTTCAGATATCTAACATAAAACAGCATTAGCTTTGAATATTTTGACAGAGGAATAAATGATTTTTTTTGGTGTTGACATAGAAACAGCTGCTGTACCATACAGTAAGAGTTGTATGGTGACTTATGTGGAGGGCAGAGTGCTGCCAGCTTAATGTAAAGTGCCTTCTGTTGATGGAAATAAATGAAAGGAGGCTTGCAGTGCAGTGTTTTGAGGTTTCTCACAATGTTGATTTCAAAAATGACAGCAGATAGCATGGAAAACTCATTGATGGAAAAATGGTTTTGGTATGATTTGCATTACTAAGACTTTGGACTTTTTTGGAGCAAAGTGCTGATGTTATTAATAGCCAATCTAAGGCAGACAGCTTGTAAAAGTGTGTAACTTGTGTGTAATTTCTTGACAACATGCTCTTAAGTTCTTGTTGTGTTCTTTGCTATGACATTTGGGGATCTTCCAGAGCTTAAAAAAAAGTGAATTAGGCCCATCAAGTTATAGTTTTTATTTTTCATATTTTGAAATGTAAAAATAAATTCTGCTAATAGTTTGTGATGTTGTAGATGCAAGATTGAAGTGTTGCAACTAGAATAAAATATTGCAGTTGTGGTTTAGTGCCTTTTCTGTTAAGGATGACTCTTAATTGGAATAAAAATACCTTTGGGGGAAAAATAGTTTGAGGAAGAATTGAAAAATCTCAGTATATAAAGTGAAACTTATATTTTTGGTCTTATTAAAAAAAAAATGATATAAAATCAACACTCTGAGAATACCTTGATTGGATGGGCAATATTTCAGTAATATTAAAACCAGACTTTGGCATTATTGAAATGCTTCTTGCCATCTTCCTTCTCAGTAATTGTTCTATATCAAATTTAGAATAAAAAGCAATTCATGTGGGAAATAGCCAGAAAACACTTGACCATTCTCTTCCCCACCAAAGTTTCATGAACAATTTTTCTTAATATAAGAGTTCCTAAATGTAGGCTGAACTAGGAAGACCGGGAGGAATTCGAATGTTTTGCTGAAACTGGAAGACACATAACTCACTCTTGGTAGATTTGGGCTAATCCTATTTGCAGGCTTCAAAATCGAGAGATTACAGAGGCTGCGCTGAACTGCCCAGAGCACAGCTTTCTTGCTAGGTGCTGAGGCTGAGATGCGTACAGTTACAGGTTCATTTGAAGGTGACTTTTAAACCTGTTGCTCGCTTCTGTAGTTTTATGACCAGTTTTTAATGTTGTATACATTACGTCTGGGAAGATGTAGTCCTGTGTAAGCTTACACTGTTAGTACTAAAACTTGTTTGTGCTTAATTATCTTGCTGTTTTTTCCCCTTATGCGTTTGCGTTCTGTTCCCCTCTCTTCTGAACAATTGCTATTGCCACACTGAAGAGCTGAGGCTTGCTTTAAGAGTATTTCTTTTTCATATAAGCAGCATACCTGTTACCTGTGAGGCGCTTAAGGTGGTGGTTGTTCTCAGAATACTTGTTTAAATCATGTCACTTACTTTCATGGACTGAGGAAATTCTTGTGTTGTCTTTCTACCCAAGATGAAAACCGTATGAATAACTGGATGCCCTTTAATGTAGGCATTTCTTATACACCAGTGAGTACAATATAGAAGCACTGACCTAAGGTAGATTTGAAATTAAAGATTTTTCTGTTTTTGAGGGTGGGTTCATAGAGGTGTATCAGAATCTCTTGCTTCCCCCCCCCTTCCCTCTTTACAGTGAATTTGCAGAGTATGTTGAAACTGTCTGGCTCTAGTATGGCTTTTTTGGTTTTGTAGAGTTAATACTACTGCATTTCAGAAGCTTTATTTTAACTTCAGAGTTTGTGTGGTGTCAGCGTGGAAGAGTAAGCATCCAGCCTTAAAACAGTGTCCAAAGAAATCCTTTTCCTTAAGTGGAAAGGACTGATATTCTAGGACTGTTACTGTCTATTTCTGCATCCAAGTTTTTGGTGTTATGAAGGTTCACCTGTGTTTTAAGTGATGTCAGTATTTGAAGGGGAGTAAGCAATCCGTCTTCACGTGGTCTCCTCCTCCTCCTGGCTGCCTTCCCTCCCTCCTCGGCATTCCCGCTCCCTCCTCCCTGCCACTCTCAGAAGCTGGTGCAATTGTTCAGGCCTGAAGTTCAAACCTTACAGTGCGAGGAGCAGTCGCTTTAATTCACATTATATGTTTTCTAATGGATGCTTTTAGAGCTTGTTAAATGCTTCAGTAAGGCTGAATTACTTGTATTTATCAGAAAGCAAGCCTGCTGAGACAGGGCAAGAAAGTAGACAGCGGATCTGAATCTTACTCAAAAAAGGCCAGTCTTCCTCTCTGGTTTAACTGACGAGGAGGTACGTTTGCGCTCAGCTATCCTCCTGTCTCGGTGTTCCCTTAGATCTGATGTTCTGACAGGCTGTAGTTAACAGGTTAACTCGCACCTCTCGAGAGCTACCTGCAGAGCTGCTTGTTTCAGATCCGCTGAGCAGCCATCCTGCGGCTCACCGAGGGATTTGTACGCTGCTGAAAACCAGTGTCTGGGCTGTTCTAGCGACGAGGACCAGAGTAGGGGGGAGCTCCTAGTTTTTCCTGTCTGGGATCTTACGGTTCAACTTCTAGAGTTATTTGGGTAGGTTCAGAGTCTGGCTGGTGTGCGGTCTGCTGGCTCTGCATTTAGCTAATGCTCTGGCCCGCAGGTACTGGAGCAGGAGAAAACGATGAGGGAAGTCAGCTGGTTCTTTGTTCTGGCCTGTTTCTAACAAAATACACATGCTCCCTCCTCCATCCCTGAGTGCAGTAGCTTCAGTAAGCAAATCCTTGCTCGCTATTTCCAGACCTGGCCCTCTAGGTCACAGTCTTGTTTCTGCGCGCTCAGGATTAAACTTGTAATTGCTTTTTGGCCTTTTAAAGTTTTCTCCTGACACCTGCACAAAGGGAGCAGGGAAAGCTTAAACCAGTGAAATGCCCCAGGCTTTGCAAAAACACTTTTGCCATGTAAAGTTTGATTATTTTTCGTGAGTAACTTCTAGCACTGGCCTTCCCAAATGATCCACTGACTTGGTAAGCAGCTTCTGCTGTTTCAGCTACATGAGTGTATTAAGGAGCTTAAGTGCTTACACCATTTAGCCAGAGAAGGGTTGTTCACTAAATTAATATAAAAATAATCAAGTAGAAGTCAGCAAATTACTAGGTAGGCTCTCCAAGTAGCTCATGTAACTTTTTGTGCTGTGCTTTTACAGAACAGAAACAAAGCAGTCAATCTTCAGGGAAGTCAACTTGCTCAGTACCATCTCGACAATTGGTTTATTTCTGGAAAAATCATCAGCAACTTTCACAAAGACATATGGAGAAACAGGGCAAATTTTTTGGAGGGAAATCAAAATGATAGTTTCATAATTTATTATAAGACATGATAAGAATATTTTATTTTCTTTGCAGAGATGAGGGTTTAAAATTTGACTGTGGATACAGCTCATGTTAAAAGCAATTCATTCGAGGAGTTGTTCAGATTTGTATTAAGCGCTTGCACTGACATACCTTGCCTATTATTACTGCCAAATTAAGTTTCGCTTTGACAGCTGACCACCAAGTCAGTCTTTCTATTTTGTTCTTAGAGTGAATTTGACATGGGGAAAATGGTTTATCTGAGAATATTATCCCTTGTAGGTTTTTTTCTCTTACAAATATCCTTTCACAGGCTTCAAGATTCTTGGGAAGAGCGCATTTTTTATTCTTCTGACATTTTTTTTCAGTGTGAAAGTTGTGAAGTGCCGAAAGCCTAGATCTTGCTTGATTAATGTAGCCTTTGAGATTCTCAGCTTCTTGGCAGTGTGTCCCTAAAGATTCTCTTTCTTCTCCAAGATACAGAGGAGTAAACAGGTATGTACTTCCCAGGAAGAAATGCTTGAAAATAGCAACAGAAATGCACTTTATTCTTAAAATTTTAAAAGAAAACTGTCTCTGTTTTTTTCCCCCCTCCCTCTATTCCCCTTTGCTTGCATGTTTTAATGGCCAGTTTCCTTCTTAATAGAAGAGATCTGTTGTTTAAAATATGCCCATATCTGGGAAATAGGGTGCCTCTTATCTGAGTAGAGCATTGTTATAGGAAAAGTTTGTGAAGCATGAGGAAAAGATGAGATGTACTGATGCTGAAAAGCTGAGAAAAATAGCAGATTTCTTAACTAAGAGGTATTCTAATTGTACAGATATACCAGATCTGTGAAGACAGTACAAGATTATTACAAAAACTAGTGTGGCAACTGTTGAGTCTCCACTTAGCTTTCTGAATCTGAATTTTTGTCTGTAGACCTTCCTATTTAAAATGGCTTTAAAAGATGAACCAAACTGTATTGATTCAAAACAATGCCTTATTGCTTTAAATCAGAAGCAAGTGTCTACTTTTTTGTATTTAAAAATAACGTTAACCAGATCAAGTAAAAAGACAATATGTGCATGGTCTCTTTTTGACTCTCCATCTCAGTCTGTGAAAGATGCCCTCAAAGTTCTAGTTTTCACTTTCTGCACTTGACTGTGGGAATACTTGTATGCTTAACATCAGACAGATACAAGAATATTTGCAAGATCAGTGAGTAAACTGTGCAAAATCTGATCTGCTTGTTTATGAATATGCAATAGTATTTAGTCTATAAGCTGTAAGTATAAAAGCATAGTGTTACATGTTAGATTTGTGTGTAATGCTGATGAGGAAATGTGAGTGCTTTGGAATATATTTGTTAAGCCCCTGTAGTGAGCTGTTAATAAAAATAATTCTTACCTATTGTTGCAGGATTAATTCAGCTTGTTAGATACTGTATATCACTGCTATGCTGAAAGTGGAGCAGATATGGTTTCTTTTGCGCTGATAGTGATATGTCTATAAATGTGACTAAGAGTTTAATTGTATAGGGCACTGAATTTAATTAGTCAATGATTTTTTTTTTCCTGATAGTGTTTTCCTTTAAGTATGAAGATTCCATTTATGCATCTGATCTATGTTCTGAGTTTTCTCCCAAATTCCTTGTCCCTGAAACATAAATTGTTCAAGCATTGCCCCTGAACAGGTCAACGTACTTTTATGCAGAAAGAAACTTGCTTCAAGATGTCTTTGGTAGATGGAGGATTAGCAACAGAGTTTGAACCTAGTCCTGAATTTAGGCCTGCTTTGTGCAGCCTGTTTCTGTGTACAGATTTGCAGAGAGCATGTGGTGTCATGGATATCAAAACTGATTTAAAGTCTTTCTGTAAGTGCATTTTCAAAGCAGCACCATGTATGTATGAAGAGAAACTTTCAGATTAAAAGCTTTGAATAAGCTTGGCATGTGGATTAGGATCTCGGTTAGTTACAGAGAGTCTAAGCTAATTGCCAGGGATACCTGCCCGACTCCTTTGGATCGATGCTAACCAATTTTGGCTAGGATCTCGTTCCTATTCAGTACCATCCACTTCACAGACGGGCAGATGATATGTGGGTAGGAGAAGCAGCGGAATCAGTTTGCTGTATAGTTATCTTTTAGTGTCCATCTTCATATGATGTGATGAACAGTTAATACGAATGATGTAAATTGATTTGCATGTTAAGTAAATATATCTTGCATGTTTTGTATCCCTTGACATCAGACTTGTCATTCTTTACTTCTCTGTGTTGTCATACTCACATTTTTCATAGCAGTACATCATATTATTCCAAGCTGCGGTGTCTCTGCAGGTTTCATCTTAATTGTGTTTTCCTCAACAGACTCAGGATCATGAGCTGGGGTGGCATCCTGTGGTGTTCTCCTTGGTGTTGTGCAAGCTGTTAGGCAGGACACTGTTAGCAGTAGGAGGTTCTCTGATGGTTCTTCTATGCTGCATGGAGACCTCATTCCTGGCATAGAGGGGGGCACAGACAGGTAGTAGGTAGGTCTTTAACATGATATTCATTCTTGTTTCTCATAGATTGTTCCCTGTTGCTGGGTAAGCAGTGAGCTTGTTTCAGAGATGGTCCTGCCTGTGCTACAATCCCAGCTGAGGTTTTCTGAACTGTCGTGGTCTTGCACAGCTCAGCAGCAGTGTGGGTGGTGTTCTTATTGTAGGGCTGAACTGAAAGAAGCTGTCCTTTCTCATGATACTGTTCCAGCTGTGTGTAGAATGTGTTTATCGGTGTATTGATCTTTCAAATGATTTAATTTTATGCTTTTAAAACCTTTGTCAGTCAGGTATGCTCATGCTTGGTTTTGATTTGCCTTATTACTGTCTGTGTAGACAAAACAATGACCGTTTCTATTAGAATCAGCAGTGCAGCTGCAGAGGAAACGCAACTACAGCTCTCAGGTAGACATCAAAGAAATGTTTCTTGGTTTGATGTTCAAGTTGTCATGCCTTTCTTCCTCCTGGGTCAAAATCTTCCTTTGTTCCTATGGACATTTTAGATATTTGACTGAATAGTAATGACACTTGCTGCTGAAGATGGGGGTACCTAACTGCACCTATCCCAGAAGCAGAACTTGTCAAAGACACAAGTAAATGAGGAGGCTTTTTATTTCTGTGAGAAGCTTACAAAGCAGTTTGCACTTTCTGCCAATTGCTTAATTGGTTGAGATTTCAAGACAACATTTGAAAAATTGTTCATAATTCTTTTTCCCCAGTTTTCATATTTCTTACCTGACTTTTCTAGCCTTAATGCACTAATGTTTTGAAGTATAAATATGTATGAATGACTTGCTCTTTTTTATGAAGTATTACAAGAAGGAGGGAAGTAGGTTTGTTTAAAAATCAATGAGGTTTTGGAAGGGGGCACTTTGGGCCTTGACTCCAACCGAACTCGAAAATTAAGAGGCTATTATCTATCATCGTCATAGCTGCCAGTCTTAAAATAGATTTTTGCTTTTGAAATATATTCTTACAGCTATGGCCATGCCAGTCTGTGAGAGCATGGCTTTTTTTCCCACCCTTTAGAGACTGAGGTCTTTTGTTTGAAGATATCCTCAGGTGATTCCATTTTCTCTCTACAGAGCCTTATGAGGAAAAGAACCTCATAAATCTTTCTTTTTTTGGGCGGGGGGAAGAGGGAATACAGTTTTTCTTCTGAGATTTATTTGGCTTCAGTTTAAATGTCACTTTGATATATTCTGGGTTGCTTTTCTGAATTGTCAGCATACCCTTTTTCTCACTATAGGGATGCTAACTTAGTATGAAAGAAGATATTAAAAGCAAGATAGTCAAATCAAGTCTTCATGGTGTTCTTTCACTGGAGGCTAATCTTTGCTTACTGTGCACCCAAAGGACTCATTTCTCAGCGACTTGCATGCTTATTATATTGATTAAAGTTGTTCTCTCCATTTTGTGTAAGATAGCTAAGCTGTAGTGAATGTTTTTGGCTTTCCACTGTTGGGAAGGTTCTGTAATAGACAACTGCTTCGAAGGGTAAAGGGGGGGAAATTGCAGACAGTCTCTGGATGAATATGAAAAGCAGTAGGCTTTAGAGTAGGTTAGTTTATTTTCTGCTTCTATCTCAAATTATCTCCACCTGTGACAATCAATGAAGTTTTTTACCAAACAATTCTGAGAAATGAAAAGCTATTTTAAGAGTTGGTATGTGGAAATGAAATAATGAAATTGGAATAACTATGCATTTTGCAAACCGCATTTCACAGGCTTTGCCGAAGATTAAGTTGTGACTGAGTAGGTTCTCTTTTAGCAGAGAGTGTGATAAACCCTCCTCTCTTGGTCCCATTCCAGTGTCGGATAATAAGAACATAACTAATTCATCATCTCCCTACAGATTTCCAGTAATCTGTTATTAATGCTTGTATTCAAGTAAATATAACTAAAGATGACAGATGTAAAAACTGTTGCATTCACATCCCAATGAAGCAGTGAGGTGTGAAAAATGGCTAGGAGCTGTAAAGTATAGCCTTTTGCTAAACCTAATGACAGTGTCTAACTTTGATGAAAACACATTATTGTGAATGTCAGTGCACAAAGAATTGTTTAGACAGACTGCAATGATTGCTAAAGAAATATCAAAGCAATAAACTATAGAACAACAGTCTTCCATTGGTTTTGTTATAATTCAAATATGTTATCACTTGTATAGTATCATTTCACACAGGGACTCGCGTTCAGTATGACAGGTGATCCTTTAAAAGGAAGTCATGGTGAAAAAGCTTGCTTTTGCTTTTAGTGTATTAACTTAGTATGGATGCTGAAATATTTTGTGTATTTAAAATACAATATTATGGTGGTATGAAGTAGAGGAGCTCATGAATTATTTAGGCTGTTCTTTTTTTGTGGGTGGAGTTTAGTATGAGGTTTCAGTCATCACTAATTAAAAGATCTGCTTCTGAACAGAACTGTTTTGACAGTAATTGTAACTAGTAGAAACTTTATTAAGGGGACTGTCATCTTTCTGGTTGTATCCTTCTTGTCTCTAAGCAGACTAAGGAAGGCTGCTTTCTGTTGATCACCAATGAATAAAATGCTTATTTATGAATGCTTGCAGTTTCTTCAGGATTTTTTCTGTATTCCTATTTGAGATCTTAGTGCTGTTTATCTAATAAATTGCAATATTTTCAGTGGTATAATTATTCTGTTTTCTTCTTTTAAAAAGGATAGGGTTGTATCCTTTGAAAATAATAGGTCATTATGTACATGAGTTAGTAAAACTGAGTTCCACTGAAGGTGAGAGTAAATTGCAAATTGCAGGCAGACTTTAATCTTATTCATCTAAATTATAACTTTCCTATCAAATTTCAGTCTGAGATTAGTATGGGGGAGTCATGCAAGCCCAGCTACTTAAGCCATGATGGAAGTAAGCATTGAGGCAGTTGCCTTTGCATGTCCTCTGTATAATCGATGCGTCTTTCCTGAAGTGGTGAAGCAGGAAGGCTTTGCAGACCGGTATGCTAAAGCGGACATATTGGAGACAAGACCATAGACCTTGTCCTCTGGATGTGTTCAGTAATGCTGGTGGTTTTGGAGTGATATTTAGTCCATCCGTTCCCCCCTGCCCATTACTTGCTGCTTTGGCAAGTGTCACTTGTTCTTCTAATGATAATAATCATCTTGGTCTTTGTGTGTCTCCCTTCTGTTGATCAAAGTGACCTCCTAACTTGTAAGGAGAAAGCAGAACTCTAAAAGCAAATTCACTGCTCCAGACTTAATGGATTTATTCTGCTTATAGTTCATATCAGAAATATGCAGTGTTTATTACTAACTGTTTGTAAATCTTGACAAATCGAATTACTTATTTTAGGTGTTTGCTGTTAGTAAGTCTTTCTTCCCTTAGCTTAATATTACACTGCCTATCCTTCCTGAATGCAGCTTAGATCACTGTTACAGCAAGTGAAAATATTGCATGAACAATTTGCCTATTCCACTTTAAAAATGAAATACTTATTTAAGCGAAAGAACACTTCAGAATACCAATTTTTTAAATCATTTTTATATATATGTAAATACACTTATATATATATATATATATCTGTATATCATCTTTAAGGACATACTTTTGTCATTGTTTTTCCTTTTAAAATTTTTATCAATGTTAAATTCATCATTATCATTCAGTGATAGATTTAGGTAAGAGGGAGGGTAATTAATGAGAATTCTTCCAAGCCAATCAAATTCTCTTTAAGAGGTTAAAAACAGTAACTGTGGACTGCTAATTGTGAAATAGTATTGGTGGGAGTTGAGTGGAAGTAAGGTTTCACTATGCTGCAGCTGAGACACCGAGATGGCTGATGAGGATCTAAAGGAGCTAGTATTTTGTTGGTTCTGTCTCATAAGTGAGACTGCTACCTGGATCCCTTGGCTACCTGAACACCCCAAAAAAGCAAGAAGAAACAATTCAAGGAAACTTTTATATGGGATTTGATCTAGATGGATGACTTAATAGTATTTAACTGTTAACAGTTCATACCTAAAACATATCTACACACCTCAAAAATGGGATTTCCTGAAAGTCTCTCCTCTTTGGCATCTGCTGTAGTTGTGAAATTGGATGAATGCCTTGAAGGCATAGACACTAGTGCCATTTGTGTTTCACTGTACTTTTCCTGTCATTTAGCACAATGTAGACTATTTTGCTTAATCCTTCAGCAGATGAAATACACTGCACTGTAAGATGGCACGACAAACTGGAAACTAAATCAGTGCCTTAGTAATGTCTCATAATATGGCATCTGTTATGGTAGATGGTTGAATTCCTGTTTCCTATTTAAAAAACATTACAAGAAGCAGTTATTTTTATATTTTCAAGGTAACTTATAAATGGGCATCTGGAAAAACAGTTGAGCACCTGTACATAACTGTATTTGCCTGGTATTGCCAGCTTTCTTGTTTCAGTCTTGCTCAAGCCTCCAAAAAGTAAGTTCAGTCTGTGATAGCATTTCATGATTCTCATACGCTTCCACAGTTCTGTTTACTCAGAGCTGCCAGTTGTGGAAAAGGTCATTATATGTCACAGTTTTATTTGGAAGTGAGAAATTCACAGATAAAGTGATTAAGTTGTGGTTTCTAATTGGGGAATGGGGAGCATCAAGGCCACCGGTCTACCTCTACTTTCCCATTTAAAAGCAGCAGTGACCTCTAATTCTTCACGGCTTGGGTAAGTGCTTTGCAAGAGGACACCTGCCTCACTTGCAGTTTATTTTAACTGGGGGCTAAATAAGAAATACGTGAAGATTAATACCTAAACAGGGACTAGGGGAGCTAATAGACGGAGTGCTTTATTGGCCACCTTATTTTCTGAATTTATGGACAATTAACGGAAGTAAGGCTGAACGCTTGACTTGAGACATGTTCTTTCAGCAGTGGATGTATGCTTGAATAAAAAGGAAGGATTTGTCTGGGAAGCTGTTACATGGACAAAGTCGGCTCAACTGCGCAATGCTGCAGCAGAGCCTCCTGTATTGCGCTTTTCTAATCCTTGCAGAGAACAGCCCCGTGCATCTTGAGCATCTGTTACTGGATTGTTAAAATGGTCCACAGAAATGCAGTCATCTTAAATTCTGCACTTGAAATTCAAACTTGGAGAAATACCTACTTTTATTTCTGTGTGAGCACAAAATTGTATGTAGATACTGTGCACTTGGATTGGGTTATGGTTATCCCTAACCTTGTAACATCTGGTCTTTGGTGTTGTAAACTTTTGCATTAGGTATGAAACAGTCCTACCCAGTACTGAACACAGCGACCAGCTGCCTCAACAGCAGAGATTAAGAACATGAAACCTTGATCAGCATTTCTCTTCTCTGCTTCCCCTGAATATTCTGATGCTGTGTCGTTCATATATATATATGAATGTGTGTATATGTTTGTATATATATAAAATGTATAATCTATTATTTCCAAAATCATGGTCTTTATTGACCTCTTTTTCTCTTGACTGTCAACTGGTAACAGAAGGTTCATTGTAAATACCAAGCCAATTTTTTGCTCTGTTATTTTACAAAACCTTCCTCATTGTCATATTTTACTTGTATTAGAAAAAACTGAAGTCTGGCTCCTGGTGATAAGATCAGAAGTGATTGCTATCACATAAAGGCAGAGTTTGAATGCTGTTGAAGGGAGCCAGAAAAAGAGCGTGTGTGACGAAAGTACAGATTATGCCCATAAAAGGAGATGAAGGAGACTGGACAAGTTCTTAGGATGAAAAAAAAAAGATATTTTTAAGATAGATCTAATGGCAAAGGAGGGAGCTAGGTGAAGGGAAGCTGTAGAAAAATGAAGAGGGGTAACTGGAAACAAGAGTTAAGGAATGTGGAGGAAGTTCTAGGTTCAAGGCACACATTGGAAGCTATAGAAGAGATGCATTTGTAGGAGATATGATAAGATGGAGAAATGCAGGGATTTTAGCTTGCACTTGAATTCATTATCATTGGACCTTTAGTCCTTGGAAAAGCCCAGACTTTCTTTAAAAGAAAAATTCACAAGTAGCTTATTTTCTGTAAGTAATAACATGACTAGTAAGTAAGCTGCCAAAAATGTGCTGAGCTTAATTTTCCCACCCATTTAATTTTCTGTAATGGAATGAGAAGGATTGTCTTCCATAAAAACTGCTTGTCGTCCTTTAAAGAATGTATTGTGTTTCTCATTGACAATCATGACCTATGGCACTTGCAACTTGTGCTTTTTGTGAATATGGTTCATTGGCAGAATTAAACGTTCTGATATTTGTAAGAAGTAGGATGGTATCAGACAGACTAACCTGAAGGATGACTTGTGCACAGCGTACTACAGACTTTTCATAATGCAAATGAGGTGTTTTCTGGACAAAAATATTAGATTTTTGGGTTGAACAGAAATATTTCATTTTGGAAGCCTAAATCATTTGTTGTGCTAACATTATTTTGTGCTTTCTTCTGTGCAAGCTCCCTGCCTAAATTATGATTACAGTTTTAGTTCAGAGATAGTCTGTAATGGAGCCTGCTCAGCATAATAGTGGGAAGGCTAAAATGCAGGTCCTTGGCTGCAATTCAGAAAAACAAACTGAGTTTGTTTGGTTTAAACTGCAGCAACTGGTATTTGTAACAAAGTATTATACAGATGTAGGTACAGGGCACAACAGATAAATTATAAGTGAATTAAGGTTTTCTGTAAATTGTTACTGAATTGTCACATGATATTGTCATAGAGCATATTCCAGAGGAATATATTACGTGTTTGTGCTTGGTTCAGTAATCATACACAAGCAATGGCAAGTATTGTTGCTATGGCCAGGTTAAGTTTATGGTCTATATCTAGCTTTCATTTAAGATATTAAAGTTGAGGATTGTATTTGTCATGCTTAAGAGTCTGTATTTTTTTGGTCTGCAAGCAAGACTTTAAGAACAGCTATCACAGACTACTTTGACTCTTTTACGGTACTGTGTCCTGAAAATAAACCAAATGTAGCTACTGTGCCCTGGATATTAACCTTGTACCTTTCTGCACACCAAGCAGCTTTGTGGTTTTGCTGTACTCCGGTAATGCTTGCAAATCTGACTTCTTGGGTCTCTTGTCTCCCAAACAATACTTACTGCTCTTATCTTCAAAGACCTTTACAAAAAGAAAAATCAAGAGCTTTTTATCATGTGTCACTTCCTTACTGCCTACTCAGAGGTGCCACAGGGCCTGGAAGTGCCTTGAGAATTAAGCCCATCTCTTGATGTGGAGGCAAGAATTCAGAGATTCTTATGCTTTGTCAGTCTGCAATACTAGATACAGTCAGATGTGTTTACACCTTTATTAACCCTTTCCTCTTTTGGTGGATTTTGTGGGTTATGATGTTATTGTTGCTACTGATTTGCCCTCCTAGGAAATGTCCTAGGTGTGTTACCTGGCTTTACCTATGCCTGAGACCAGCACTGCACCTCGTTATGTTTCATACGATGCATATAGTGTTTTTGCTGGGGGGAAGGAAGCACCAAGCCTTGTTGTTTATATTTCACTTTCACCTTTAAAGTAAATATCAGGAAAATAAGCTTTTCAGTGGAGTATTAGATATGTATGATAGTAAACTTGTGATGTGCGGGTTGAAAATACAATATTTTTCATGTATGGAATAATCCAAAAAGGGCAAGTAGGGAGAACTCCTTAGTAGTGTTGTATTTGGAAAGGCTTTTATTCTCTTTTGTGGGTCGTGAATGAGGGAAGGAGGAGATATCCATAGGGATACTTTAGAGAGTTTATTTTTAATTAAAAATGGATAGGCTTCTTTCTGACTCACTGGTTTTTAATCTTGCTACATATATTCTACATGGGATATAAAACACTAGCTTGTAAATAATGAATCATTCCGTAAGTCTAGGTGGAGATTGCTGTCCCTGCTGAGTTGGCCACATAAAATATGGGACTCTTGAGTCTTTTCAGGGTGAAACTCCAGCAATGCAGAGAATAACTGGCAAAATGTTTTGTTGATTCTGGGATAAAACAACAATGTTCTGTGCACGTATTTTACCAGATGAGAAGAATCAAACACCTGTATATTAACTGTAACAGGTGACAGGAGTGATCTTGCTACAGAGTTTGTGTCCTGATCCCTCCAAAAATGATGGAAGAGACCATAGTCAGGTCTGCTGCAAGGAAAAGAGCTGCAAAACGAGGAAGAAGGGTAAAGGTGAGCAAAAGCAATTGGAGAGTAGGGAAGAGGAAAGACTGGCGGAAATATCAAGCAAGGGGTCAGGCCGGGAGGAAATTAGAGGTGTGCGCTGGAGAAACATGCCTGCTGTAGGACAGGAATCACTGCTTTTGATTGTGATACTTCGCAGTTGCATGACTGGTAACAGCTTGCTCTAGTATGTTTTGTGAACTAAAGGCAAACTTTATTTTTAAAACAAAGTTATGCTAGTAATACAGTTCTGTCAAGTGTTTCGCAAGTCTTCCTTAAAAATAATTTTCACGCTCATATAGAACCATAGTCTCACAGTAACTAATGTGCATCACTTTCTGCAACACAAAACAAGGTAACTTAGTCACCTATCTTTTGATTCAGTATTCACTGCTTGTTATGAAGTACACAAAGCAATAGGATTAAATGCTGAGAGGCATATCACTGGATTTACTTAAATGATTGGCGGTAATAATGAATTTTCTATATGAAATTGTATTTTTAGGCCTCACTGTAGGTTTGCAACTTATCCATTTTATCTAATGGTTGAACTGAAGTTTTGCTGATAGTCGATATTGACATTCAACACCTTGTCTGTGCTTGTTTATTGCTTCATATTTTAGGGATGCTGCTGTCTTTTTATTCCAGTTCTCGTTCTGTTAATTATGGCGAAGTCATAGCTTCATGAAATTATATTTAATGAACCAGTGTTCTTGCTGATAGCACTACTATAATTGGTTCTGGAATTTCTGTTAAAAAGTGTGGGGTATTTTTGGTGATTAATATCTCAGGTGTTTTATAGCTTATTTGGCTTGAAATTTGGTTTACAAGACTTCGTCCTAAATGTAAATTTGCTGAAAAGGTTGATTTGTCATGGTTTTGCAATGGAGATAAAAGACAAGCAGCTTTCTGAAGAAAGCTTTGTAGAAAGCTTTCATTTCTTGGAAAACTTTATAGGAACAAGGACATTAGTTTTCTTTGATTACTTAAAAAAAAAAAAAAAGTTATTGTAGCTTAGAGGAAGAAACAAACAAAATCTGGTATTGTGTTTTGATTACTTTGGTTTTTTGCTGTGCAGAAATGTTTTTCTCAATTGGGAGCCATTGAGGAAACAATTAGAAGGGTTAGCATGATGTTAATGAGGACTTAGTTCGTTCATGTTGGCATGGTTCCTTGTGTCTTTGGAAAAAAACAAGGTAGGTCAAGCAGGTCACATCTGTCTAGCCTCCGAAGAGTCAGATTTGACAAGTCGTGCCCACTGTTTGGTTTCCTCGGTGGAGGACTCTGCAGCACTGAAAGCGCTAAAAGAGGAGGCTGGGTGGGTAGTGTGACCAAGTCAGCCAGGAGGAGAACAGAAATGAGGGTGAGGCTGGAGAGGGGGTGTGCAGCAGATGGATTTTGAGTGCATCTGATGTGTGTAAGAGCATGCAAAGGCAATACTTATTTCTTAAACTCCAGGGTAGAGTTTCAGCAATGGAGAGCTCTCTTATTACAATAAGGCATGCAAGTTCTTAAAATACATTTTTTGTGGCATGTATTGCAATGAAATGTGAAGGTCAGACCCCTCAAATGCTAAAAATTTGTTTAGTTTGACTTGTGCCTGTTTTCCACCCAAGTCCATGGGGAAACTACAGGTCACATGCTCCTCTGTTCTTGCAGTAAATGAAGAACAGTTGCTGCAATGTGGCTTTAAAGTATTTTATGCATCCAAATGTAAACCTTCTGGTGTTAGAATATGAGGCATTAATTTCAGTTTAGTAGTAAGAAGAGAAAATAGCACTGACCAACCTCTCTTGTTGGTGTTCTAGGTACAATTCTTACCATTTAATGTGAAAGTAAAGAAAAAGGAACAAAAGGCAAGCAGCAGTGTGAACAAGTATATTTAAAATTACTATTTTGAACTAGTATAACTTGTCTTCAACAGATATAGAATAGTTGCTTAATTTCTTCTATTGTACTTAAAATCTTTGTACTTCTCCAATGCCTTTTAAAAATCTCATTTACAGCAGTTTTAAAATGACGTTCTGAAATCTTCAGCTTTTATTGGCACCGGTAAGGCTTTAATGGCTGTTGGCTTCTGAAAGTATATTTGATTTTAACATTACATATTTCGTTTTAGAAGAACATTCATGGAGTGAAAAGAATACTCGACTCCCTCCCTCCCCATAATTAATAATTTTGTCATGTGCTTTCGCTGTGCCTCTTCAGTAACCATGACTCACCTTAATACCAGTGTTTGACATTAGAAGCCTCTCCAGAGAGGAAGAAAATCATTCAGAAATGAGCTGGATAAAGGTTATTAAACCAACACTTAAGATTCTAGTCCTGCACATTTTCCTTTACCCCCCTAATTAAATGCCAAGAACAGCAATGTGGAATCTTCAGTATATACATATGCTGCATACACCTTTATCAGAGGGAAAGGCACCTACAGGGAGCTGAAATTTTATTCCCAGTCATATCCTCTTGCTTATATATTTGAAATACTGTTTAAAAAAGAGAGAAAAAGGGGGGAGGGGGAAATCTTGGGATCTGAGTCTCCAAAAACTGCATGAAGTACATACGTGATTTTTTTTTTTTTTTACTTTATTGTATGAGTCAGTTTTTTAGCTTAAGTAGTCTTATTGACTTCAGTGGTACTATTTGTATAAGTAAAGGCAAACAGCATGAGTAAAGTTTGTATGGTTGGGTCGATACTGTGTATATACATCACTTCTTATAAACCTCTCATTTGTTGTCTCCCTGAACATTACGGGGCTAACCTGAATATCAGTATGAATATGTGGAACAGCTTATTTGCTCTCTAAATTGAATTGTGTTAATAATAAAATAAATAAATAAACCAAATACCCCCCAATTTCTGTATTACTTCAGACAGCTAATTTCTTTCTATTTCTGAAGCTTCTACAAATCTTGTAGATTGGGAAAATTTTAATTTTTAACCAACAGAATTTAATGTACTTAGTTGCATTCTTTTTGCAGGTAGGAGACGCTAGTATCTGCAAAGCAGTGATAATTTGTGGTGTTACCATTCTGAATTTCAGTGCATGACCCTGATGAGGTCAGGTCCTTTCAATTAGCAAGATGGTGTTAAATTCCCTGCTATTATGCTCTTGTTGCCAGGCTTTGCTGCTGATTAATGGAATATTACATAGGTTTGCCATTAAAGTCTAATTTCTTCAATAAAAACTTAACACGAACTTCTTTTCCGAATTCATAAAATTATCTACATCTTGTTCTAATCTGTTTTTCCAACCTTGTGTGTCAAATTAATACTTCATAAAAGTATAAAAGGTCTTTGGTCTCTTGTGTTGGTTTTTTTCAGTGAACTTTGCATAATAGTTTATTAAATGGTTTTACTCTCATGAGTGGTAAACAGGTAATTCAACTTAGCAGCGTACAGGTGCTATTTTTGATATTTAGTGCTTACTGGAAGATTTCTGGGTAATTATAGCATCTGTAAAAGCTTTAGAATCCCCAAAGCACTATAAAACTGTGCTGGTAGTTGTCCAGGATAACGAATGCGCTTTTTTGTGTGTGTGTGTGAGGGAAATCAGGCTAGCTTGTAATAACCAAGGATTGATCAGTTAAATGGAGGTCACTGTATGCTGGTGCTATTTCTGTCTACTTCATTCTGTGGTACTGCAAAGCAAAAAGTATTTTTCTTATTAAATCTTTAAGTGATGACTGTTCTACTGTAAGTAGAACCATGTTTGATAATAAATGATTTGTTCTCTATCAACCATTTTAAGTCTCTGAATATATGCTTTATTAAGGAGAAGTTTTCTTAAAATCTCTGCTTTGGTGCTCTCTTAATGACATTTTTTTAATTAAAAAAAAGCAGTCCACAAAATGAACACCACCTGGTTCCATGGTGACTCCTATCTGTAACAAAAGCTGTGACTGTTCAACATCTTTTATAGTCACGTTCCTGTTATGCTGCTTCTGTGATCTTCATCCTTGCATTTCACTCTAGTTTCTTGACCTACTTCCTCTGCTGCCATCCCTTCTTCATAGTCCCATGCCCTGCAGTTGGCTTTGTTCTCTTCCATCATGCCCATGTCAGCCTTGCCTATGTCTTATCTCCATTATTTTTGTCTTCCTCTCTGTCAGTCCATCACCATCAAATCCTTTTGGCAGTCTGTTAGTTCATTGTCCTGTTGTTCATAACATTGTTGCTAAAAGGAAAAGAAGTTAAGGAGAAAGGTTCCAATTTGAATAATGGAAAATATCTGAAAAGACGTACTATCGTGGAAAGGAGAATAAAAACAGGTAACTGTACAAGAGCGGCTGCATTGAGTCTAGACCTAGTGGACCATTACTACAAGGAATGTATTAGTGTTTCCAGTCTCAAAGACACAGCAGAAATAAGCAAACTGACCAAAAAGATATTCCTGAATATCTTCACAGTGGAATTTGGATGGGACTGGGTTTAATTAGCAGTCAGTGGGAAGGGGGAGGAAGAATTCAAGTCATGTGCAAGGTTCTTCACTGGGTTTTTAGCAAATTCTTTTCTGCCATTAAGTCAGTGTAGGAAGGAAACCGTTAACTTTTATCTGTCTTGAAGGGTCAGAATTTCTGTAGTGTTTGATCCATTTTGTCCGACTGAATTCTGTTCTGTGCATCTGCAAATCCTTTTGATCTAGAACTAGGAAAAAGTGATGCATGCATTTTAGGAGAAGAATAAGAGAATACTGTTCAACAAGGACTGTAGGAGACATGCTGTTACAAGCCTGCCTCTCTTCATGCAGAAGCACAGCTGTTGTGCAGTTTTTCTTGCACAAATTTAAGTGTGGATACTGTAACTACCTTTTGTAAAAGAGAGCATGACAGGAGAATGCACTGTGGATCTGAAGGCAAGAATAAGATACAGTAAGTGCAGCAGGAAACTGTTTCTGTGCATGAATTTCCTCTGTGCAAATCGCACTAACCAGTTTATTAAGGATAAAAGTCTTGGGCCTGTTGAAATCAATGGCAGTCACAGATAATATATAATTCAATCAAAGGTAGTGTTTTATGTAAAATTAGTGTTTTCCCAAAGGCCGTTTGAGTTTGTTCTTGCAGCCTTGTACTGGCTCTGCTATGTCCTGAAAAAATGCATCAATTTTTATGGTCCTCTATCTTCTGTTCTTATATTACTGCCTATATCTCACTTCCTGTTGAGATGCTAATATTGTCTTTGCTAACTTCTGTCCTGCACTTGCTAATAGTATTCCTTTAACCTAACCAATTACCTAGCTGGGGAGTTATCAGAAGAAATGGATGTTAGTCATTTGGTATAAATCTTGTTGCAAGGCTGTAGGAATTTGTTTCCCTTAATGCAACGCAAATCAAACAAAAGACTGATTTGCACTTGGCTCCAAGCACCTTCTCTGGTCACCTCTTAGCTTGAAGACCCTCTCAATTAACTGCTGTCACTGTGTTGCCTCCCACACTCATTCTGATTATGTTCTTGATATTTTTTTTTTTGCCCCTGCTTCATCAGTGTGTTCTTTCATTTCTTTCAAATGCAAATTTTTGAACATGATTCCATGAATGGGAGGTATACTCGGACCTAGTGACATGCCCAAGAAATAGCTGTGTGAGAGTGGCTTCTTTATGCTCCTGGGGTGAAGGTCATTCTGACCACCTTCTGGGTGGTGGTGACTTCGTTGATCCTGGATGTCACATCAGCTCTTACATCCACTAGTTTTGGTGAAATTTAAACTATTGTATAGAAGTAAGTTTACTATTACTCACTCTTTGTGGTTTCTGTCATGCTGCCCTTTATATTTAGGAGGTGCTCTCCTTAAATATGTTCATAGCTACTTGATTATCTGTCTTCATATTTGCCCACATCTCGAACTGTGAAGTCTCCAAGAACGTGACATTAGGTAGGCTCTGTTGCAATGTTGTTGTTTATTGAACTTACCTGCCTTTTGCTGTCTCTTGACTTAGCTATCCTCTTTTGTTCCATGCTTACAAACAATTGGACTTGGTAAGTTCACTCCATGATAAGGCTTATGTTATTGCAAATGATGTCACCCAAGGTCAAATTTTAGCCAAAATGAGAATTTCTTAAATTGATAGGTGGCATTTTTTTGTTTTGTGGTTTTTTTTAATTTTTTTTTGTTAGAAGGTTGCTTTCAAGGAACATGAAAAATAATGCTGGGTGAAAAGAAAAAAGTGAATTGTGAAGATCTGGATTTTCTGTTTATTTTTTCCATAGGCATAGTATATAAAATAGTATTTTAGTTTCTGAAGTTATTCCGACAGTATTCAACAATAACCAGCTGAAATACCAGGGATCAACAATAAATCACACTTTAATTGGATCAGTCAGAACAAGAGAGGGATTTTGTTAAACCAGGCTGTTAATGTGCTTTTTGTTTACGTGTATATGTAACTGGTGCTACTTTTGCTGCCTTTATGGTTCATCTTTCAATTGAAAACTTTAAGCAGGTACATAAAATGGGGAAAAAAAAAAATTACCGGGAGGCCTGTTTTGACTTTTTAGTTTCCCAGTTTAACAGCTATGAATGCAAAATTGCAAATTCTGTTTTGTTAGATAAGTATAAAGATTTTGAGTTTTAAAGAAGGCTTCTCTGTGTCTTCATTATAAAAATAAATACCCAGGTTTGTTTTCTTTTGGGGAGGAACATGATGTAATCCTAATTTTCAAATCATTTATTTTGAAACACCTTACCCAAATGTAGTTACAATGTTCTATCCCTCAGGTCACTTTTACTGTTTAGCGTAGCATGAAAGGTGCAGCATTACTACCGGTGTTTCTCTCTGCATTCATGTCATGTGCTTAGAGGTGACTAATGGTACACAAGGATATCAGTTCTAAAACTTATTAAAGCTATTTTTACATATGCTGTATTTGAATGAGTCCCTCTTTCATACAGTTCTGCTTTTTCTGGTCAAATAGAAGACTGCTACACCACAGCATCTTCATTCTTGATATCTGAGGAATGTTTAAATTCAATAAAAAGAGGCAAAATTGAGAAAAAACTTTTTAAATTTTAATTTACCTAATTTAAAACTTGAGTAGGACTCAGAATCCACAACTAATATTTACATTGCACCAGTATCTGCGCTTGTGTTCAGAATTTGTTTCTGATTTCACATGCAAAATGTGTAGCATGTCTCTTAACTTATCTGCTTTCTACTGGATATTCGCAGGCTTAACAAAAGGTGTTTAATTGCAAGCTAAGCCTATCTGGCATGCAGTAAAGTAGCGTTTGTTACAAGACTCTTACTCTTTGATAATGTAGGAAGAGCATAAAACAGTGATTATAAGGAATCTAAAACCACCGATCTTATTAAAAAGATGAAAAAAGGGGGCATATAATGAAGTATGAGGGTATGGAACAGTTTTCAGAGCTGCACTTTCAATGTTGCATCCAATATGTGTGACTGGAAGAAGGACAAAGGGTGGCATTTTATATAGTAAATGTAAAAATAAATGTAAGAAAACAGGTCATAAACCTGCTTACAAAACATGGGTGATCAGGTGATATGTACACTTAAAAAAAAAGGGGGGGGGGGAGGGGGGGGAGGTACCAGGAAAAGTGCTTATTCTAGTTTTGGGAGCTAATATCTTATGATCCTTATGTAGGCCATGATTTTTTTTTTGTAATTATAGAATGTTTCGATACTTTACACTTTACTTTGTGTTCTCTTTTGAATTGTGTAATGGGATCTGAATTCCTCACTGATATTGGAATAGCAAATTTATTGTTCACTCGCGTGCGCTCTCGCACATACTCTGTGTATTTTTATGGCTATTGTCATTGTTTCTCCTGTCTCTGACTCTTTCATATCTTGGAAGAACATCAGTGAATTTGGGAACACACTGCTATCAATATGCAGACGAGAACTTTTATTAATCTAAGAGTCCAGACCTCTGGTGCTCCCTCAATCTGTAGATCTGTAGTGAGGTTAACGGAGTGGATTTAACTAGGTAGGTGAGATGAAGTACTCTTAATGGAGAGAGGGAAGCTTTCTGACAGAGGCTGAAGCTGTGCAGGTGTTGTCAGGACAGCTTTGCTCAAATGGTTCATGTCTTAAGCAGCCCAGGAATCCATTGCTGTTGGTATATTGAGGGTGAGAATTGGTGATTGATAGTGTTATTGCCTGCAGCTGCCCTTCATTCTCTAATGCTGGTTTTATAAACTTAAATAACTTATCTCTGACCTGGTTACTAGTAACTAGGTTTGACTGCCTCAAATCTATTTTTGTTTTGTGCTCTGTTTCAGGGGAAGGGAGGAGAGTCCTGCTAATACTGTTGAAGTGCAAGTAGGAGGCTGTGGAACAGCGGGAACATCTGGTTTTCAAGTTTCAGTATGGGCTTTCTATTCACTTGATGCAGTTTTCAGTCTTAGTCTGGAACTTAATTGTTTGAGTCTGATTTTCATCTTGTACCTCTGTCAGATGAGATTCGGTGGGAAGTACATGCTGCTCGAACTCCAGGCAAGCGCTTCCTTCTGTAGAACTTGTTCCCTGTCGCAGCCTGGAGAGCCAACATCCAGAAACGTTTTGGAGAAAACTCATTTGATTAATCCTTTTTTTAATCATGTTTTGCTTCTTGGTTTTCCATGACTGATGTTGTAACACATCTGTTGGGATAACTCCTGTATTGACACTGTATGCAGAAATACTTCTTTTGCATTTCTGTGCTTATCCCAGATATTTTCTAACATACGTTAAAATCTCTCTATGTAATACATCTTCCAAGGTAACCATCAGGTGTAACTACATGTATTTTCTTTCATATAATAGATTAAGACACACAGAGGTGAATCAGTTATACACTTAAGCAATAATTCATAAACTGGTACCGAAGCATTTTTATAAATGAGATCCTGTCCTTTTAAGTTTATTGTCAAACATAGTGTTAATTATGCCTTGGGTACTTGTCTCTACTACTAGTATGGCAGTAGTAATGTTAAATCAATAGATGTTCTGGACAAGGTACAGAGTCAGATTTACATAATTAGTGTGCAGTTGCTTTGAGCTTTTTTGCAAAGGAAACCTGTGGTATTAATGAAGGTCTGCTCTGGTCATGTAGAGAACGTTTTACTCTTCTACAATTTTTATTCCCTTAACCCCCCCCCCCCCCCCCTTTTTGGAAGCTAGTGTGGTTGGAAAGGTGCCAAAGTGTTCTTTATGAAGCCATTTGCAAATGCCTTGCCATGAATTTGCCAGCAGGGGATGAATAGCAGTGCAGCTGGCAGTCTTCCTATCCCCTCCACGGCTACGGTTGCTATTTCGTTTATAATAGTCTTAGGCAACAGCATTCTGTTTCACAGTTCCTATTTTCCATCTCGCAATGCGATAAACTCCAATTCGGTTACAAAGCTGCAATGTTCCATTAAAACCGGTTATTGTGACTGTTATTCAAATCTATTTTGGCAAAAGCAGAAAATTAATTCAGTTTCTAAAACAAGTACATCCCTACCAACCTGTCTCATTATTTTGTCAGTGGGCATTTGAGAGACTTATTCCAAGTAAGTTTTAGGAATCTTCCTCCAGTACTGCTCCATGTGTCAGCGGAGTTGAAGCACTGTAAGGTTAACTGTGGAGTGGGGATGTAGGCGCAGTCCCACCTATGCCAGGCAAGAGGAATGTGAGCTGGGTATGGCAGTAATTAGTTATAAGACCTTTCTTTAATTGTAATAGTAGTAAAAACTAGTTGCAGTACTGTATAGTGTGCGTGGAGACCCCTTTTACTTAAAACTTTTCTGTGATTTTTGGAGGAGGAACTTGGTTTTTAATTTCTTGTAATAGGAGATTTAATTAGGCACCAGAATTGTTAGCATTTTCTGCACTTACCTGTTGTAGTAAATCTGATTCTGTTCAATACATCTGCCTCATTTCCAGGATGAGATCTATAAATTAACATGTTCTCCATAGCCAGTCAGCACACAAATGAGAATTACTGGTTGTTCTGGATCAGCTTAACATGTGTCTAACATCCCTGTAATGACTATTGGGAGTCACAGCTTAGTATTGGAGAAGTTCATTTTTCTGTCCAGAAGAAGGAAGGCTCTGTTTCAGGTGGAGTAGTTATTCACAATAGGGGAGAGATGTGGGGGAATATTAATAAAATCTTAGGAAAAGTCAATGATGTAGTTATTTATAAATATTTTCTAATTGTAGAAAATAACTATTTATGACTAGGGAGAAAACTTCCTAAAACTGTGACCGTAAGTGTAACTGATTGCTGCTCTGATAAAAGGAGTGGAGGGGTTGCTGTCATTAGATTGACAAGTCAAGTAATTGAAAAAAGATGAATGAATTTTTTATTCTTTTTGAGTATCATTTGCTGAATATTATCTTTCATGACAATTGTATTACTACTACAATCTGTACTATTTCAGTTCTCTGACTTTGCTTTATATTTGCCACATTTTTTATTGTAAGAAATTCTGTAACAGTAGTAACTAAAAGTCCCCCTTCTAATCCTGGGTAAAAGCTTAGTAAATTAAAGATGGAAACATAGGGAATGTGAGCTGTGGGAATATGTATGATCTATAAAATCGCAGAAGCTGCTTGCTACGCTGCTTTTATGTCAACATCTCATCTATAATAAGGGATCGGGATACTGAAGGATGGTGTGCGCTTGGAGGCGGTGTTTGGGCGAGGGATACATCCAGGGCCGCTTCGCAGCCGTCCGCTGGGTTCGGCGGGAGGGAGCCTGGCGCCGAGAAGTGCTGCACAGGCAAGTGTCGCCGAAGCCAGTGGGACCTGCAGCTGTTTGTCACGCGTGGTGGGGCGGCTGGTGAGGTGCAAATGTTCCTGGCAGCTTCCTGGTTGGAGCTGTTCGGGTGGCAGACCAGACAAACTTACAGTCCCCAAGTCTGGGCTTTGAGCGTGTTGTATGAGGGCCATGAACTAGAAAGACTACAGCTGGTTGCTGAAAATAATATAAAAGCTTTGTGTTTATATTGTAATGGTTGCCAAAAAGCACTGAGTACAGTGTCTTGCATTTTACAGGTAACTGAAGTAACACATTCTCAAGAAGTCAAGCTCCAAGGGGCTGCTGGGTGTAAATATGTAAGTTTTGACATTTTATTTACTTACCTTCTGGTTTCTGAGCGCTAAGCCTGCTCGGCTTCCTGTGGAAGCAAGGAGATGAAAAGAAGCCCCCCTGCCCTTTTTTATTTATTTTTTTAAGAATGGAAATACTTTGCAGTTCAGTGTTTAAGAAAAGTATCAAATATTGCATCCTGCCATACAGTTGTGAGTACAGTGCACATCCTGCAATGCTGTGAAGTGTTTCTGAAGTCTTTGTAAGGATGGTGCTAAAAATAGGCTATGCTGTTTTTGCCTTCACATTTGCCTTTATCACTCAAATAGGAGTCCCTCTAAAATATCTCTTGGTATGCTGCCTCAGAGTTTAATGATGACTTTCATCCAGCACGAGCTGTCAGTAGGTCAGAGATGCCTGGTATCTTGGATGGAGTTATGAAATTTTTGGAGTTTATTACCCTACTAAAATTCATTTTAAATGTCAAAGTTTCTAATGTGTACAAGGAAACTTAATTTAGGAGCATCTTCAGTGTAATCCATGCTTTTCTCCTTAAGACTGAAGTACCAGATTAAAATACAAGTCCTTTGCAGGATATTGTATTTGATTATTTCTGTGTTTGGATTTAGGTAGTTTGCAGAGGTAGGTATTAGAAGAAGAACTTTGTAGTTTTTTATGACTTTGCTTTTATGCTAAAATTTTAGAGAGGAAGTGTATCTAACTTTAGCCAAAAACGCTGATTTTGAAAGGGAGGAAAAGAAAACGTTTTCAGCAAAGCCCAGCTGCCATTTTTTCTTTAAAGAGGATTTTGTGCTCTACTGTCCCCTGAATGACTCATTGCATGCTTTGACCCATTTTCTATTTGTTCTGTAGTAGCATGTTAATTTAATACTTCTGACTCAAAGTGGTGGCCTGCCTGCCCTGTTCCTGGGCCTCCCTGCAGGTGTGGTGGGTCCTGCCCCCTCCTCCGTCCTGGGTGTCCCTAGCCAGATGGCTCCAGCTCCAGCTGCCGAACAAATGTTTTCTACAGCAGGGAGGGTATTAGAGCAAACCGATGGCCAGATGAGTCCAAGGCTAAACTTCCCTAGATGATGAGGTGATTGGCAGATAACGATCAAAGGAAATACTGTTTTTTCTAAACACTTTCAGAGTGATTGTGTGTTTGAAGCTGGATCCACAAATGTCCCATCTATCAGCTGCGTGTAAAACCTCGTCGCAGCCTCAAGCTGGAACTTGGATAAATAGATTTTTCCTTTTAATAAAGAAATGTGTCATTAAAGATACTATCAGATAACATAGGTTTTAGTTTGTTGTTCTCTAAGTTCTTTGCATGGGAATATGAGATTAAAAACAGAGGAAATAAAGTAAAAGAAAGATAAGTTAGTTCAGTGATGAGGATTGGGAAGAGTAATCCGGAAGTACTTTGCCAGTTTGAGAAAAGTGTAAATGTTACCTCCCAAAAAATAATAGTTGTGATGCTTATATCTAGCATCACTCATAGCTCTCTACTGGGTTAGGAGGATAGCTAAGGTAGAGCTAAAGAGAGTCTCTGTGACAAATGCAATGTATAATGCATCTGTCTCATAAAAATTCAGGTAGTATCATTTGGTATCATGCAATAATTACTTTTCGACAGGAAGCTTAAGCAGTGCAGGGCAAATAATTGTAGGTGGCTTTTATATCAGAGAAGTAATTTTGTTTGAAACAAGTCTCTTAGCCATTGATATATCTGCATCATATATAAGAATTTTACTTGATTGTAAACATTCATCAGATTCCCCTTGTTACTGTAACTTTGTCAGTTCATGCTTACAAGTTTACACCCCCACAGTTCATGTTACAGGCAGCATTTTCAAAGATGTTGGCCTGCATCTCTAATTGATTATTGTTGTACTTGTGGGCCTTGAGTAGCTATGCCTGAACCCATTAATCTATATTAGATGCTAGAAGTCGCTATTGGATGTCAAAACTGTTGATAAGAGATTTAAATCCCATGTAAGAAGGGAATGGCATTAACTGTAACAAGAACTTAGATTTAATCAGTTGTTCATGACTTGAGCTTCAAAAGCTTTGTTTACATCATACTTAAATTCTAAATAAAGTCACTGATTTATTCAGCCACTTAAATGTTAGCATTGTCAGTTGAATGTGTTCCTGTTTGAGCAAGTGTTTAAAAAAATACCGGTCTTTACTCATTCCTTGTGACCCCAAAGTAAAGAGAATTTTTTTTATTCTACAATTTGAAGAATGTGAACTGTCTTAAATTTAGGACTTGATCTAAGAGGAGTTAATATTGGGAAACTGAATGCCTTTCATATGCCCCAAATTCAAGAGAGTTAATTTTGGAATGGTATACCTCAGTAGATGTGCAGAATTTATAATAGATTTCATCTTTACTATGAGCCATAGTATATAGTTGGATAAATCTAGAAATACTACCAAGAGGAGAAAAATCTCAACACAAATCAATAACAATTTAGCTGTGATGCCAAATCAGTTGTATTCTGTGGTTCATAGTTTATCAATGAACATTTTACATATGCATTGTCATTTCTCTATATATTGATTAGTCTTAATACTTCTAGTTATTAGTGTTACTATTATTTTTCTGACAGTACCACCTAGCGAACGTGGCTGTTGTCATAAGGTGTAGTGTTATGTTCTGCCTGCATATATAACATGTCCTGTCCAAAATACTAAAAGCAGGACAAAATATCTCCCTTTCACAGAAGGAACGCTTAACATGGCTACTTAGCTTTGAGGCAGAATCGTGCAGTTCATGCTGGAACCTGTGCTGCCACAACTACTTTGCCACTCGTGCTCGAGTTAATAACTGTGAAGCCATTTGGATTATGATTATGTTTAAGCTGGAAAAACATTCTGGCTTTTAGCTGAAGACACACTCTGTTACAATATGCTTCAAAGGCATAACAGCCTTCTGTTAAAGGTGGGGGGAATCTAAGTTCACTTTTTTTTTCCACCCTCTGTTCAAAGCAGCCCATATGCTTGGATAGTTCAAACCTTGCTTTAGAAGGAAGTGCCTGTATTCAGGATTTCTTGTATTATGCTCCAAAAGAAATTTGCAGAGGGAGATCAATAGCTTAATGCGGAAGAAATAAAATCTGGTCTTATATGTGCTAGGAAGGTCCTGTGGTTGCAGTATCTTGTACTTCCATCTTGTGCTTCTTTCTGATGTTCTTTGCCACTGAATTTGTGTGTGATTCCAGTTGTTCCTCTCTTCGTTCAGGCCCAGAGGTGTTTGCTGTAGATGTCAGCTGCTAATAGTTTCCTCAGAGTGATGTGATATGTTTTGGGTGGGTGGGGTGTTGTGTTTGGGGGGGTTTTGTCCGTGGCCCTTCGCTGCTGTTGTTGCTGGGTTCTTTATGCAAGTGAGAACCATAATCATTGCCTTGGTCAGGAGAAGAATCTGCTTGTGTTTTTTCAGTACTTAGCTTTGGTACATTGTGAAGTTGGTTTTAGTCAGTATATCAGCAGCAGATTTCGAGCATTGTGCATCTCATTTTTGCAATTGCGCCCAGGCATAGTTGGACACAACAGTGAAGCTGGGAAAAGGAGTTGTGCAGGCTTAAACTTATTTTTTCTGTGGAAAGGAGGAGCTGGTTTCTTGTACCTTTGCACACCCTGCTCTGGGCAAACGCATGTAGCTGAAGACAGGTAAGTGAGCTGAGAAGAAACAATGTGGAGGATGAAGCACACTTTCTTTGTAAATCCATGTCCTTAGTGCTTTATCCCTCTGCCTGTGCTTGCACCTGGCAGGTCCGTTGCAGCTCAGTCTGCTCTGCCTCTGCTCCTATCTGAGTGGTGGTTGCACCTTGGAGTGAAATACAGCAGAGCCTTAGTATTTCATACCCACTCTTCAAAAAAAAATTTTTAGCCTTCTATATAAACATTGGGGGGGGGGGCTGTAGCTTGAGCTACAACTTCCTTTAGGTCACAGACAACAGTTTCGGTGCAGCTGAACTCCTATCAAAGGCAAGTCCCTCTGTTAATCGGGGAGCTTCTCTGTTAATCGGAAGAGAACCATTGACCAATTTCTCCATTCATCAGCATTAAAAAGGTCAGAAGTAGTTCTGACTGAGTACAATGTGTTTGTCCTTTGTATGCTCCAGGGTGTATTGTTCTGTTTACTTAAGTGCGAAGGACAACTTTCAGGTGTACATCCTTCTTGTTGAGCTGGGTATGTATCTACAGCTCTGTTGCTTAGTAGTTTGTGAGATTAACGTGATAGCCTCTTCCTCTCTGCCTGCCCCCAGGTCTATTTATCTTCCTCTCTTCTTTCCCCCGAAGCACATATAGTTTTTTCTTTCTTTTTTCTTGACCATATTTTAAAGTCGCTCCCTGCTTTTCAAGTTTTTGAGCTAAAAGCTATCCTGATAAAAGCAGAACATTAAGAATGAACTTAACTGTTCAAGTATATTCACAGATAAAGACAAACTGGAAAGAATGTTCTGGTTCTCCTGACCACTAATGTTGACCCCCTGAATTTTTATTGATGCGCTTGAATGCATTGATATTGATACTGAAAGACATGTATCGCATGCTGACTGAAATGATAGATTCTTTTGGCTTGGTCAATTTTTACATTTTAACATTGCTTAATGTAGGTACTGTTGAATGAGCACATACACTTTCAGGGATGACACTAATAATTCCCTTCCCATCATGAAATCTCTCCATGGATTTATCAGAAATTGCTGCAGCTGTGAGTGATTCCATGCTCTCATGAGAAGTATGAGATTAAATTCTGTCACTACTGTACTATTTTTAATTAATTTAACCTCCAGACTAATCTTTTCCCAGTGCCAGTTTCTCCCTCTTTGGTCAGCGGATTAATTGGTTAATGTCAAATTAATTAGTTAATGCAGTTAATTATTAAAAGCTTTGTAAAAGTGATAAGAGTAACTATTACAGATGCTGGAAGTATCTGTGGAAGTAGGGACTCATTTTTTTAATGGAAAAATAGAGAAGTTACATCGTCACATTAGTGACTTGACTACTACTATTTATTTTAATATGGAACATGCTCAGCTACAACAGCAAGGGGTGGAAGTTTAAAATCTAGCACAGACAGCTGGATTCTAAAGTGATATTTTTTCTAATAATTTGGAGATCAACCAAGGAAAATGTGAATAACTGGCAGAGTGGAAAAGAATTGCACTGCACTGTGTGTTGAGGGAGGAACATTCTCTCTTTTTCAATAGGATTTGAGATGTCTCAAAAATGACCGTAAATTTTTTGAGCCTCTTGGAAAAGAGCTTGAAGTCCTTGCATCATCTCACCAGTGAGTTTGGTCTGTATGGTTTTGTTGTACCATGTCTCTTTGACGTGATGTCTTGCTGAGTGTGTGGTGAATAATGGGGAAATGAATGCAACAGGCTGAACACCTATACTATTTTAATGAAGATTGGTTTTGCATCCGTGTTCCCTCGTGATGAGTTTATAGACCATCATGATAGGCTAGTCTCCCAGCCCTCTTTTGACCTAACAGGAAAAGCTTAAATAAGGAGCAGGGCTGTGAACCTTGAAAAGCCCTGTTACCAGGTGAGTTGGCAATGTCATGGTGTCATGCTAAAGTTCTGGCATGTCAGCTTTGCCAAAACTGAGAAATTGGAGCTGGTTACAAGATGTGACATTGAAAAAGGCGGTTACTGGGTACAGCCAGCCACCACAGAATAACTTATGTATATTCTGAAGCAAGATGATTGCAACTTGGTACCAGTATAATGCAGAATATTAAGACAGAGATGTGTCTACCCAGGAGTTTGGGGAGATCATGAACTATAGGTTAGGCAAGATGCAAGCATCTCTGAGAAATAAAATATGCTTTATTTTCAACAAATGGCTTCTGTCACCTCTCAACAGGTACATCTGTACTTTTCCACATATCAAAACAATTGGTTCTGCCTAGTGTAATGGTTTCAACCTAGGGGGCATAATACAGAGACCTATTAGATTAGTAGGTCCCTTCAAAGAAGCCAAGGTTGAGTACTAAAAAAAAAAAGGAACAAGAAAGACTCAACTTCCTGTATGAGAAATATTTTTGAAGGCAGTTTTGATTTTCTGCTGTCCAGCTCATATCTTTGATCTTAATACTTACAAAGCTATCAAATATATAGCTAGTTAAACTTTGCGTTACCTTCACATCCAAACACTGTTTTGAAGTAATTTCTTTTAATTTTTGAAAAAAATGCCAAATTTAAACTAGTTGTCGCAAGTAAAACTTGTCTGTGTCTTTAAATGCTTAAATTAGTAAGACTGCTAGGCTTAATGGGCTAGGTGTTCACTCTGGTAAATCTGCACTACTCTGAAGCCCCTTGAGATTAATTCTGTGCAAAATGATTATCACCACCATCAGCAATGCTCTTAACTACATAAGCATTTTGCATTAGCAAAACCAAGGTAATGAAACATAATGCAGATTGATTTTAATAGAGGAAACAGCATGTCTGGATACTTTCATGGTAAAATGTTAGTTCTGGGTTATGAGTTAGCAAGCAAACTGATAGAAATGGGCTAACATAAGAGCTCTGTTTACCAACTTCCCCCCATCCCCTCTAGGAAGAAAAAATGCGGAGCTGGGGGAGAAGGAGCAAGGACAAAGACAGGCAGCAAACATACTGCAGCAGTGGATCTGGTTACTTTAGTTACTTTTTACACAGAGATCACCTTTAACTGGGAAGAATAACCTGCAGCAGTGGCTGCAGAACTTTGGAGATGTCTGATGTAAGTATGAACATACTTTAGACAAATCATTTGTGCATGAGCTAGTTGCTTCTGCACTTTGGAGCTTGAAGCTGTCAGGTCCTCTGTTCATCTAATGATCCTAGCAGCTTTTCTCTGAACTTGTTCACTTTTCTTGAATATCCATGTCTAGGCCTGGACAGAAGTACACATACAGTCTCACCAGGAGGCCCTTGTACAGTGCTTCCTTATTGTTGTTGGTTAGGATTTGTCATGCATCTTTAGGTTCAAAAAAACTTTCTTGTAGGCGTATCACAATAGCTCAGTGTCATTGTGTAATAAATCCTTATCTTCCATCTTTACTGTTTGCAATTGGTAAGATCCTGAGTTATTGCGCCATCTTTTATTATGGGCCCCTAAGTATACAACACTGAATGTTTTACTATATATTTTCATCCCATTTATTTTTTCAGGACTTCAAAATTATTTGGTTTTCTGTGTATAGTGTTACTGATCCTCTTCTCTGACAGTGTTGGCCAACACTATTAGGAGCAAACTGATATTTTCTGCTTTTTGTTTTTATACCATTTACTTTGGTCCTCTGGTATTATGGAATGTTTTGAGGACGTTATGATGAAGGGACTAATACTACTGTATAGGTTTGTGTATTAGTGTGCCCACTAGATTGAGAGTCTTCTCATATATTAAAATGACTCCAGAAGTGGACTCCCAAAGTATTTGCCTACAGTATTTTCCATAGGATGAGTTAATAACTTGTTTCAAAAAAAAAAGCATGCTACTATACCTAAATTAATTTTAAATCTAATAAATTAGCTGAGTGACATCTGCTGGACAATGAAATAGGGCGCCCTGTATGCTTTGACTTGTTTTGTGAACATTTTCAGGTGTCATCAAGAACTTCAACACGTGAATTTTAATAAAAGTTGTGATTTAAATTGGATCTTACTGTCTTTAAGTGTCTTTCACAATGCAGATAGTCTCAACAGGGAGAGTGCAATGCCTATTTCATAATGTTAATGAACCATTTCCAATGACATTGTTACTAGTTTCAAAAATGGCATTGTTGTTTGTCATTCTTCTGTGAATCAGGTATAAATGGGAAAAACAGCTGAAATTATCCTGAAGATGCTCAGATAGGAGATAGCAAACTATTTAAATGATTAATACATAGCAAATGGAATTATTTAGCCTGAGTGTCTGAATCCTTGCCAGTTAAACATAGATGTCAGAACAGATAATGACTAACCTAATTGGAAAAGAGGTAATTTCTTTAAAATACAGTGGCTAATCTAAAACAATTACGTATGCAACAAACTTTGAAACAATTTTGGAAGGGGGTATGTTCTGTTGAATTTAATTAAATAGGCTTAACTTTTAAGTTGTTACTTATATAGTTACAGAAAGTTCAGAAATGGTAGAGCTTAGTGATTTAGCATCATGTTGATGTTTCGCAGTGACAAGCGAGTTCCATTTTGATAGGAACTTCCACTTTTTTGTATTTAAAACAAGCACACAAAAATGGTCAAAACAAAATAATAGATTGTATGCTCTAAATAAGATACAGCATTTTTCAGTGATTTTTAAGAAAAGATTATGGAGAGAGAATGGTAGCCTATTAGACAATTATTAAATAAACCCTCTCACTTTGTTAATCTCTTCTGTAGCTTAAGGAACACACAGGTGCATTATTTTCAATGCTTCAGCCTAAAGCAAAAAACCCCCAAATTTTCCTTGAAGACTACCAAAGGCATACCGTTGCACCCAGAAGAGATTTGTACCCAGTATTGCATAGTTCAGATGAACCATCCTGCTCTGTAAGACCTGGCTCTGTCTCTGTGGGGGCCGTGACCACAGAAATGTTTCCAATGTGTGAGTGAAAGCTGACATAAAACCACATGCGCTGCTGAGACACTGCATTACAATGCAGTTTTGGTGGAGCTGGGATAGGTATTGCTCTCTATCTTGAGATGATGTTTAGTCATAAATGTTAAACCAATTTATCTAGAAGAAGCTGGGTGGATAGAGAGGATGACTCCTATTGTGCTTAGTATGGTTAGTCTTCATGCTCTTTTTCAAAGATTTATGGCAGGATTGGAGTTGGGGAGTTAATTTGTTTTGAATGTGCTTTCCCATCTCGAACTCAGCATTAACCTCGCCTGTTGTACCAGAAACAGAAATGAAAGGACATCTTATAGGTTATTGCGGTATTACCGTCTTGCTTGTACTGGCTTATTTTCCTGTACTAGCAGCCACTGGCCAGGCACTGCAGACAACATTATTAAATTACAATTATTGCTCTGTATCCTGGCATGATGAGATGCTGTGTCAGAGGTGTTGATCACTGAGAACATTTTCTCTTCAGCTGCTGGCACCAATACAACTCTAAGTTAACTGGCAAAGTAGTAGAGTGATTAAGTAATTGTTATATTGCTTCTAATCTCTGCTTGCTTAAAGAACAACTTCTGAAGAAGAAAAATTCAAAGCTGTGCCCAAAGATCCAGGTCTGCTTTGACATAAATAATGTGAAATTTATTTTCCAATTTCTAACTGCTCTTACAAGTGATTAGTGCAATTTTAAGTGGTCATGCTCTTCTACTATGCTGTTTCCGAACTGATGAAATAGCAAATTAACAGTTAAATATTGTATTTAGTCCTTCTATGCTAATATACTGTAGGATGGAAAAGAAGCTTTGGGTGTTGGAAGCTCTTTTATTTTGTAGCTCTGACACTGAGCAGTATAGCTGTGGGCTGGAAACTTGCACTCTCTGTATGCTAAATCTTGTCTCCAGCATCAAATTTACCAGCTGTAGACCTTGTGTGGCTAACTTCTATTGGATCTGGCTTGTCTGTAAGCATAGCCAAGGACAAACCAGGTCCATATCCAGGGGCATATCACAGATTGTAACTGATGATCTTCATGTTACACTTAAAGCTAGATCATAGAATAATTAAGGTTGGAAGGGACTCTACGGCATCTCATTTCAACTCCTGCTCAGGGCAGAGCTAACTTGGACTTGAGAGCAGGTTCCTCGGTGACTTGGCTGTTGAGTGCTGCAAATCTCCAGGATTGGGAGATTCCCCAACCTGTCTGGGCAGCCTCCTGGTTGGAAGGGACTTCTAGAAATTGTCTAGTTCAATCTTCTGCTTGAAGCATAACCGCTGCCAACACAAGATCGGGTCAGCCAGGGCTTTGTCTAGCTAAGTTTCTAAGGATGGCAATTCTACTCTTAGTCCTAATGCCCAGCTGAACCTCCCAAGCTACAATTTGTGGCCATTGTCGCTGTTAATTAACTTTTTCTCAAAAAATTGCCAATGAGGAAATTCCCAAGCTGCTTGGACAATCTTTCAACCTCACTCAAAAAAAAAAAAAAAAAAAAAATCTAGTTCTTGACTATCCTAGTTGTTAGAAATGACTTTTTATCTTCAGGAAGACAAGCTGCTGCAGAAGCTCAAAGTAGTCAACTCCATCTTGCCAGCTGGGGAAAGTCTTCTCTGAGCGCTTCATTTGAATAAGTATTTTATGTGTTTTAGACTTGAGTTGAGGTTTGTGGTCTCTTGGTTGTATATGAGGCAAAATCTACTATCTGTTGTATTTAATACTGTGAGGTGGCATACTGTTTGTGCTGATGAGATCAGTTGAATATATATATGTGTGTGTGTTTATATATGTATGAACACACACAGTTTGAATGCTTAAACACCTGGCTTGGTGTTTGATAATATTGCTTCATACTCATTTCTTTCAGCTAATACAAATTTAACAATTCTTCCATAAATAAATAATTCTTCAATTTTTCTGTCTTTCTATTTTATCTTTATTCTAAGGATTGCTATGTATGAATAGTCTGACTTTATATCTGAATGTAAATTTTCTCTACCTTCCAAAACATTTGTTCTTATGGAATGATTTTTTTAATATCTAATAAATGCCAGTGCCCAGTGAAGATGGTTATATACTTCTACAGTGCTTTCATGTATGTATTCTTTGAGACTTAAGTAGGAATGCATGAAAACAATTTACTCTTAAAGAAATGCTGGAATTTCTCCAGTGACTAACAAGATATATTTTGAATTTTGTTAGTGTTCCCTGTGTTTCTTGTGTCATCTTGTCTAATGCTTTTATCCATGCAATGTGTTAACTTCTGGGGAGAACAGAACCTTATTTCTATATTTGCAATTTGTGAGAAAATGACTAACTGGACTTGTTTGACCCTGGTGTGTTGGTTTGCAGCTCTAAAAAGCCTGCAAGAACAATGGGCCCTGGTTAGCATTCTGGAGGAGTGTGCAGCTTTGATATATGTATTTGCAGATGTCTGCAGAAGGCGGATAATCAGTATTCTGAAGAAGCGTGCAAATTAAAGATCTACTTGACCACTCATAATTACAGCATTGTAAGGACAGAGTGGCACTGAGAAGTAACAAAGTGGCCTTTAATCTATTACATTGTCAATTATAATCTGCCTGTGGTTACGAAAAAATATTTTGGTGGCTTTAGTATACTCTTCATGTGACTGCTAGGTGGGCATTTTGTAATTATAAATTTTACTCAGACATAATGAACATGTGTTGCTTAAGAATCATTTCAAAGGGGACAAGCAGCTAAAATTGTGCTTATTTTTTGGTTAAAATAAGCTTGTCTCACTGGTTTTGACTGTTATTTCTGATTCACTGTCTCTGGTATTGAAAGACTGTGAATTTTATCCTGCTGACTTTTAGCTGCTTGTGTTTTATTGAAAATACTACAATGTCTTTTTTTAGTATTTTAAAAATTGACATATGTTCCTTCCAGTTCAGAGAAAATGTCTCCATTTGGTTGTTGTGCCGATTTACCCAGTTACTGTTCTTCAGAGATTTTTAGGAGCAGTAACTTTATTGCATTTTGTATTACTGCTTGATTTTTTTTTTTTTCTTCCCAACTCCCTTGCTCTGAATTGTGATTAATTGCACTGAATGTAAATACCAGTTTCTGGTGTTCAAGCTCTTGCTATATGAAGAAAAGCATAAAATGTCACATTAAATGTTCAGAAGAAAGCAACACACTGAAGTGTTTCAGAAGGAAAAATAATGACCTTGCAGAATCATACCAAATCATATGCTATACCGTGAGACCTATGGGGCACCGCTTTAAGTAGTTCCACCTTCCATTGCAGAATAAAAGGTTGGTATTGTTCAGAAACACCCTGTAAATTTCTCAGCCCTTTCCAGGGGATAATACCAAAAAGTAATATTAAGCAATGACTTGTAAATATCTCTCTGTATAGGAAAAGCAGCTCCAGTGCACCTTGAGGTATAATAAAACAAGTATCTGACATGTTGCGTGAACTATGTGGTGCAATCAGAGATGATTTTTCTTACACTGGAGGATGGAATTTACACGTTACTGCTAAGCAGTGCTTCTCGGGGCTTTTTTATTTTCTAAGGAAAAACAAAATTTATAAGTTGCTGCTTAATAACACCTAAAGTGCTAGTTTCTTCATAACAAATAGTGGAATTTACAGGTTGCTATTTAGCAATGGCCACAGCACTATTTTTTCCTTAAGGGATGATAAAGTCTGTATGGTTAGGAAAAGGCTTTTACTCTGAGTACAGTCCACTGTTGCAGAGTGCGATGCAGAGAATATATTATGACTGCACCTGGTGGGAAAAGTCATGGTAGAAGCTATAAAATGAGTGGCATGTCTGGGTTTTATTTGCAGTGTTAGATACTCTTAACTGCTGATGAATGCTCAGAAATGTTATGCTGAGGGTGCTCTGTATTCCACTTCTTGTGCCAGTTGTTTCCATGCATGCTATACTTCATGCTTTGAGCTGAGATCTAGACTTGAGAATTTTCTTAGGCCCTCTGGAACTATGTCCGTAATTCAGCAGGGCTAGCGTGGGAGCTGTGCTTTCCACTGGTGAGCACAAGCGAAGCTAGTGAAAAAGAAACATAACAGGGGTTCTGTCCAGAAGGTTGCAAGTTTTAATTGCACACAACTGTTACTAACACAATTGTGCTGGGTGTTTTATTTACTATTACTGTTTTCTCTCACATTATGAGAATAAATAATTTCCAAGGTCATTGTGTTTTATAAATGAACATCAACAGTAACTTCCTCTTGAGTCATGTTTTCAGCAGTTACCTGCTTTGATAGCAAATGTGGCTATATAGATTGTTAAAGGAACTTCAGTATTTATGAAGATGATAATGAAGTGCTTGAAGTCTTCATAGTCACATCTTGATTCCATGAATGGTAAACAAGGGATATTCTGAATAGAATTTTGAATTAGAAGCTAGGCAAGATCAGGAATCATTTTTACATCAAGAGTGACTTTGCTTTGCCATTTCCTTTACTTTGTTGCTACATATGCCAAGTACAGTGAAAACTGGGATATGGTGGTAAACTTCTTTTGAGATTTGCAATTCAGGCCATCAGTTAAATGTAAATAGTCTTTAAAACCTCATTTTGTTTGAGTAGTTCTCACAGTAATGTTGCAAAAGTATTGTCAGCATCTTTGCTGTGTTATTTAAAGTGCTGACACAAAGGAAGCCTGAGCTAGATCAAATATAGATTCTTTCTTTCAAAACTTTAGTGTTCTTGTTTCCATCGTACTTTGATCATTATAGTCAAATAGTTTCAAGCATATTCTTTTTCATTGACCTATTTGCTTTTTTCAGATACCATTTTAGTGCAGTTGCACCAACGATATTTGGGAAAAGATGGACTGATGATAAACCTTCTGTGTCTATCTGTAACAAGGCCAAAGCACTTAAGTCCTTCCTCATCTTGCACCATGAGAAGGAAACTTCAACTTCCACTGCTGTTGCACTGACGCCATCGCGGCTACTTGACCTGCTTTTTTCATTGTACCATTATTCTGTGTTCCTTTACTGACTCTCCTTTGCTCCTTGGTCAAACTTGAACTTTTCAGTTTGTTGTATTCATTTCTAGTTTGCTATATTTACAGTTTTGTTAGTTCTTATTGACCTGCTCCCCCATCTTAAGCAACCTGAGCTTTCTCCTGTTGCTTAGTGGGCATGGGAGAACCATCATTATCATCAAGCCTCAGTTGGCTGCTCAGTCAAACAGATCTTCTAGTTTTTTCTTTTACCATGAGTTTTGCTACTTGATTGTTCATTACTGCCATCCACTCCTTTATTTTTACGTACAAATCCTGTATGTAGAAGTATCCTCAATGTCGAAGTTATATTTTTGAATGATTATCTCCCTAGATATTCTATTCTAACTAAATTTTTTTCCTTCCTTTCAATTGTTGTCAGTTTTCTTCAATATCTAGTTTTTTTTTTCTGTTAAATTCTTACTACAACCATTTTAGTCTCATTATGACTGCCATAATCACATGCAACTGTCACTGACATAGCTGCTTTCTAGAGTCTGTGGCTATTAAGCATGTCCTGCTGTTCTTTCAGGGGATCATAGGATAATGGAGGTCTCCAGTCCAACCTCCTGCTCAAAGCAAAAGTTAAAATAGGTTGCTCAGGACTTTGTCCAGTTTGACTTTGAAAATCTCTAAGCATGGGCAATCTCCACAACCACTCTCTGGACAACCTGTTCTAATGCATAGTTGCTGTCCCTGAAGAATTTTTCCTTGTATATAATGGGAAGTCTTTGTCCTGCAGCTTATGCCTGTTGCCTCTTGTCCTTTTGCTGTGCACCTCAGAGAAGAGCCTGTTCCTGTCTTTTCTACAGTTTCTCTTTAGGTAGTGGAAGTAGCAATCCCCACCACCGAAGAAATTCGGCTCTCGGCCTCCCCTGCTACATCATGGGCTTCAGCCCCCCAATTGTCTTGGCCCTCTTTTGGACTTCTTTTTTTGTGCCGATGTGTATTGGGGAACCCAAAACTGGGCATAAAAGTCCAGGTGTGGTCTAAGCAAGCCCTGAGTAGAGGGGAATAATCACTTCTCTCCACCAGCTCTCTACACTCTTACTAGTGCAGTCCAGTATGTTTAGCTGCCCTGCATGGGGTGGTTTTAACCTAGTTGTGGGACTCTGCATTTGTGTTTGAACTTCATGAGTTTTCTGTCTGAATGGCGGTTCTGCCCTCCAGTATATCAGCAGTTCCACCTGTTAGTGTCATCTGCAAACTGTTGCAGGTGCATTCAATCCCATAGCGCAGGTCACTAGTTAAGATGTTTAACAGTATCAGTGCCAGTACTGACCCCTGGGAAAGACAGTAAGTAACTAGTCACTAATTCTACCTTGCAGGCTTACTTATCCAGCTTATATTTCTCCAGGTTGGCTGCAAGGATGCTGTGAGAGACGATGTCAAAAGCCTTGCTGGCTATGGCAGATCGGTGCTGGCTATTCCCGGTCACCTTGTCCTTTGTGAGCCTGGAAATGACTTCCAGGATGATTTGCCCTAAGATCTTCATGAGGATTGTGGTGAGACTGACTGTCCTGTAGTTTCCTGGTCTTTCTTTCCATTCTTGAAGATGGGTGTGACAGTTGCCTTTTGGGGCAAATGCTATTAAAAGCATTAATTGTGAAGTGCTTCAGGGCATTGTTTGACTTCAAAGCTGCCAAAATGGGAGTTTTCATTATATATTACAGGAATTTGTTCATTTTGTTTGGTAAAGCTCCACCAGTGTATTTTCTGTCACTTGCAAAGGTGTTGTGACTTGTAAAGGTTTATTAGTCTTTTCTTAATATGTTGGTGTGGAGGGAAAAAAAGAAAACATACAAAGGATGTATATGCATTGCATAGTCTCTCTAGAGGTGGGTTCTTTGGCAGTCATATCTGTGGAAAAATAGTTGGTTTTATTAGCGAAGTTTGAGACACGAAAAGCAAGGCTAATTTCAGAATTTGTAAAAGATATGCAAATATGAGTAATTATATGGAAAACAGAGCCAAATCATATTCTAGACTTTGAAATTATACGATTTAATAAAAGCTTGTTATGAAGCATGAAGAGATTTCTGCGTTTTTTTAAAATGGGGCTTTTGTTGAACTACTTTTAACACTTGTTAAATGCTAATGTTAAAGGCATCATGTTCTTAAGCACTAGGACTTGTATTGCTGATAGGTAAGACAATTGTGTTGTGCTTCATATCAACACATATTCTGAGTCTTTTCCCCTGCTCTGTATTTCTAGATGATTTTCTATAAATTATTATATTTTGTGGAATGAACGCTGCTATAAGTACTCATATCTCATGATTTTCCCCTAACCCCACCCCATATCCAAAGCCAAAGGACCTCACATCTTGGGTTCTTCTCACTTTTGTTTGATAGGATATATTCTAATCATATTCAAGCCTGCTTTTCCAAAAGATAGAGATTCGGTTCCCATCAGAGGAGTTTTTAAGGGGCTGGGGGGGGAAGCACTAGTGCCCTGCTCAGTGACAGCCAGTTGCTAGGTCTGCTCGGCTGTCTGGCAACTCCTAAAAGCAAGTTCACTGAAGCCAACCTAAGACCATGTTGATGCTGAAAAGAATTATCTTGCCTTAGTCTTTGGCATTCCTGCCTTCTCTCTTCTATTGATGCCAGGGAGCTTAAAACCATATGTGGTGAGCTCAATCATGTTCCTCATCAGCAGAAAATTAACCCTTAAAAATAAGTTTTCAATCCAGTTTATGTGGCAGCATGGTTACTTGTGCTGACACGTGGGAGTTTTGGTATCATGTGGCTGCAGTCAAGGCAGGCCTTCCTCTTACAGCTTCCTGATAACTGCACTATGATTTAAAAAAAAAAAAAAAAATTAAACCCTGAGCATAAGTTTATCATCAGGATTTTCTGGGCTGTAGTTAGTAGGGAAGAAGCATACTAGTGCATTGCACAAGCTGCTTTGTTATAGAATTGTACATGTCCTTTCAAAAAATTGCTGTGTAATCATCTGAAGCACTGAAGGACAGCTGCTACCTTGGGAAATATGAAGGCCTCCGAAAAATACATGGTCAGCAATAAACAGCAAGTGTATTAGGTTACGTAAATCTTCAGTGTAGCAGACTAAATATTTCAGAAAAACTTTCTACTCTGTTTATACTTGCACTTTCTATAAAGATCTCCACCTCTGTATATTTTAAAACCAGCCCCTCTATAGGGTCTGCACTTAAATTTTGTTGCAACATTGATAAAACAGTCTTTAACTAGCTGATAATAATGCTAATTCTTTTCTAGACTGCTAAGAGCACTAAGTGATCAAAAGTGCTAATGTGCCATGCATTGGTGTAACATTCTTTAAATTTAAAGTTGATGCACTAAGGTGGAGGAGTTGGGCCAGAAATGGGCAGAAGCAAGGATTTCTCTTTAAGAGAAATGACTGTGCTTTCATGACTGTGCTTTTGAGAGGAGTCAAGCCGTAGAGGTACTGCCCCTATGCCACCATTGCTGCTGCCTCTCCATGGGTGGTTTTCTGTGGCTGTGTATCTCTGCTGGTAGATCCAAGACAGGCCAGGACATGAGCCCTAGGACTATGCTGGGGTTGTTCATTTGCTGTCCCTGTGTGTGAACTCCCCAGCCTGGTGGCCAGGGCCTGGACAGGTCCAGGGTAGCACCAGGCTGGATGAGGACATGTTGGTAGATGAACAAACTTACCTTCAATGATGTGCATGCTATGTGGTGCTCTAATGTTTGCATGTCCTTACTTAAGGCTCAGACTCCTTTGGATATGAGAGGAGGCTGTGAGATTGAAGTATGTACTCTTGCTTGCCCTAGTATGTGTAACACCTTTAAATATTTAATCTGAACTGCTAACCAGTCTCTGTAGAGACTGTTGTTGACTGATCAGAAGACCAGATCTGTACTAGCTGTCTGAATTCACGGGCTGCCTGCTCTGCCTCTTCCTGCCACATAGGAAGAATCACATTTATTCTGTTTTGATTCATGTGCTCAATCACTAAGGAAACAGAGTGGATGTGAAACAATGTTATCTTTTTCAATGCCTTCTGTCATTAGATCAGAAGCTTCTTTGCACCTCTCAAATAACACCTTCTAGGCAAGCAATAGAAAGGAGGTGAAAACTGTTTCTACTGATGACTAGGAAAGTTGAAAGCAAGTCATAGGTTTTGCTACGAGAATGTATTGGAACATTGAAATATGTAATTATTCTGTCTCTTAGCAATCATAGATTTAATAGAGTAACTTAGACTGGAAGGGACCTCTGGAGGTCATCTGTCCCAACCTGCCCGCTCAAAGCAGCGCCAACTTTGAAGTTACAATAGGTTGCTAAAACATGTAATGTTCTGCCAGTATGTGTTGACATCTCAATTGTATAAAACTATCTTTCCTAAGTTGGACAGCTGTGTTTGGTCTTAATAGTTGATTCGATCTTAAAATAAGCCGCATACTTAGAGTAAACTTTAATGATAAGTCACATGTCCTGGCGTTGTGCTGCATTTGACAACTTGTTTTTAATATGGTATCCCTGAATTTTCTTACTGTTGTTCTTAAACTTGTGGCAGAAAAAGGGTGATTAGTATATATTGTATTTTCTAACAGAGACCAAGGAAATATGGAGGTTGAAATATGCTAACCTTTAAAGGCCTGTCACTTTGGCAAATATTAGGTAAATAAATTCACAGGAGAACTTTCTTGGAAGTGCCTTTTCTCTGCCCTTCTCTTTCTTGAGGTGATTTCTTTACTTGCCTTGTCTTTTTTATATATTTTATATATAATCTATTAATATCTATATAGGTACTAACATTAAAAATCATTGTGATAATAAAGAATAGAGAACACATGGAAAGCAAGCATTTACTGCCTTGATTCTAAGACAGGTTTTTCAGAGAAAGCTTTCTAGTCTTTGTTTCAGACAAAAAATAATTTACTGTGACCTCCTACTAGACATGAATTTTACTTTCATGTGCTTTGTAGGCTGCTTAGACATATTTAGCTGTCATTGCAACCTTAAGATGGACACAGCCTACCAGTTTCTGGTTTTGCCTGTAGCTCTGGGAATGTGGGCCTTCACATGTGGTCAAGTGTAGTCAAACAATACAGGCTTTAAAAGCTCTGTGGAGACTGTAAGTCAATATAAAAACATTAAGTTGTGACACAAATGTTTTATTTTTGTCCTTAGAACAAAAAAACAAAAAATACTCTGCTTAGCTCAAAACAGCTCAGTGTTCAGTAGCAGCCACTGTTGGTCTAAAATTCACCAAATACATTTGCTTCTGTAGACAGAAGTTGTAGAGTTGCTTATTGTCATACCATAACTGCATGAAAGAATTGAATTAATAGCTATATTTTTGTTGCTCTTTTGCAGAAACAAATCTGTTCCCCTCAGTTACACAACCTGAGCCAAATAGCAGCAAACATATTGGGTACAACCTTGTTTGGTAACTGAATTATGAATTTTGCTTTTGAATTTTGCCTACTTTCACTGAGATAACAATGTTAGCAGATCTAATACTAATAGACTGCAGGGAGTTTTCCTATAACATTTGCAGACTTGGCTATCAATTAGAGAAACAGTGGAGGAAAACTATTGCAAAACCAGAAACCATTGCTATAAATTAATTCTCACTTCATTTGCTAACTTGAAAAAAATCTGCTAAAATTAATTTACGATGACATCTAACAGAAGTAGTGCTGTTGCAGAGCAAAGCACAGCAGGTGCTTGCAAATAATGTAAAACAAATATGCATCCAGTTTCTTTTCTACTAAAGTAAACACGCACCTGCTATGTGCTGCACTTCTGAGCTGTTTATATCTGTGCAATATTGTCAAAGGAACCTTGTCCTTTGTTTATTCTGAGCTGAACTTTGTGGTCTGACTTTCTAGCTGTATACATTCAATATCATACACTATTATAAATTTATCTTTTTTCTGCAAAAAAAACCAACAAAAGCAATAGTATCATTAATTGCACCTGTGATGTAATACAACTTAAAAACAGTGGGAAGGGAATGGTTTCCAATTAAACCCCATAGCTGACCATTCTCTCCTTCAGCTTCCTACCCCAAGGCAGCAGAAGTTTTATCTCTATTACCTGTTGATACAGCAACTAAAAGAAATGGCAGAGTTTGTTACTTGAAAGAGAGATTGGAGAGAGAGAGACTATTGAGAAGAATATGCTAAACCCTGTATGTCCTGCCCCAATACTCCTGTACAGAATTGCACTCTGTCACGTTCAAAAAACGGTGCGATAGGCTTTAATGGATGGTTTGAGGGGAGAAAGGGAGAGCTTCAAAAGTCTCTAACCTGAAGCCTATTGTGGCCCTGGCTTGCACCCAAATGTTTCGGTGAAGTTTAGATGCTGTGGGGCTGTGGACTGGCCCCCTTTCCTGGACCTAGCTGTGCTGGCAGGAGAGGCTGCTCGTCTCTGTTCCCCTGCTGGTGGTTAGTGTCCTCGGATTTGCTGCTCGGACTTGCTTTCTGGAGCACTTAGTGAGCATTGCAGTTCACATAGTTTTTCTTTTTTAAATGTAATTTTTCAAGCTAACCTGGCTCAGGAAGGAGCACAAGGCAATGCTCTTGTTCTTATCTCTGCCTCAACTTGCCGTTGTACTTGAAATGATTTAAAATGAGTTTCTCAATATCTGACATAGCCATTCAGAACTAGATCTGTCTTTTCATTAAATCCAGTTGGCTCTTACTCAAACCACTACTGGTATCAACTTTTGCTTTGACTGTACCTGATCCTGCGGTCTTTGGTACATATCCTCAAGAGTATACCCCTATTTTCCCTGCCTTCCTCCTGTGATATTTCAGTTCAGTATGGAGTATTTTGAATGGTGTACTGCTTAAACCGGAAGCAATCTTGACTTACTGTGGAAATGTGATTTCTGTGATTTTTTTGTATCTTTTTTGATTAGAAGTGGGAACAAAGAGTCTGATATTAGTCAGTTCTAATAGAATAGATGTTTTTAATTGGTGTCAAGGGTTTATTAGCCTTTAAGTAGAAGTCTACAATATGTGGGCAGATTGTTTAGAATTAACTGGCAGAACCGATGTGCATGTGCCATCTATCAGCTTGGGCAGCCGGGATATAAACTGTGTTTTGTCGTATGCTTGTTCTCAACACACTGAAGCCCCTTGACACTCTGACACCTCGCTAGAAGGAAGGTGTTGCTCCAGGAGGGAAGTGCAAAGGAAAACAAAGCCGGCAAAGAAAATGGAGGCTTCCCCTCCGGACAGTAACTTCTGCTTTTATGTAGCAGCCATGTTTCTGACAGGACACAAGAGCTTAAACTTCCAAGTTGGTTGTGTTCTCATGTGACTTCCCATGCTCCATGCAGGGCAGCCAGAGATGTTTATGCCTTTTCTCCTTCAATAAGGCACTTTTGGGGGGCAACAATTTTGTTTCTCTTTGTCACTCATTTCTTTATCTTTTTATTTGGCTTGTTTTGTGTAGAATTACAAAGATGGGGGTAGATACTACTTTTCTCAACAGGAACAAAAATGTGCTTTCTGGAGATTAGGAACAGAGGATGTGAGTAAATATGATCTCCTGTAATCATGGGCAGAATCTTATAAGCATCTAGTTTGTAAACAGCAAATGTTTGCTGCACGAGACAACCCTTAGCAAGCTTTTACATAAAAATGCAAACAACCTACTGAAACCTGATCACTCACAAATATTAATCTGAGATATTCTTCAAAAACATGCAGAAAAGACTTATTCTTGGCTTTTGTAGTGGCCCCTTAAAAAGCTTTCATGAGTCGTTCCTCTGAACACCAAGTCAGACAGTGTCTCGGGAGAGTCTCTTTTGTTTGCTGTTATTTTAACAAGGGAATCTGGAATGTCGCTGACAGTAGTGATAGACCCGTTGTGTTTTGAAGATAAATAAGTCAGTACTTCTGACACTAGTTTTAGTTATATTATTTAAAGAAATTATAAAATACAAATTAGGCTCCCCTCAGAAGCCCATCATAAGGGTCTTATGAACTTCAACATTTGGGGCATGAAAAAAGAGTGGCTAAATGCTGCCTTTAGTCCTTTTGAAGTATTAAGTTTATTATTTTTATCAACAAATTATTCTAATATGGTTCTCAGAAGGCTTTTGTGAGACAGGTAGCATGTTGAATCATATTGGAAAATACACTCATCTGTTGAATAATTTTATGCTGTTTTACTGTATTCTACAAGAGAATGAGCAGAAGCTCTTTGAAGCTTGCTTTTTGAGATGGTCTCCTTGGCTTTCTAAAGGAACATGGAGAATGCTTTTAGGCTAATGTTTCTAAGAAACCCTTATTTCCAGTGTTTCAAATGGTAAAGATATCATTCCCATTTATAAGAGATGGATCTAGGCCACTGCTACTTTATCTCTCAAAGCAAGTTTCTTCTAGACTGAAGGAGAAATATGAAGCATTGGTATCATGTTTTTAGAACTGGCACTGGTTTTCAATTCTAAATTTTTAGCATCAGCTTGAACAAGGTCACTGTAGGGTTTTAAAAAGCAGAATAACTTTTAAAGAAATTCAAACCATTTCTGCCATCTGTAACAATTTGAAATGTGTGCAGGAGCAAAAGCTATCCAAAGCCAAGAAATCAGCAGTATTCAAAAGACCTGAGAGAGATGCACCTTTGAATTTTAATGCTACGGTTTTATGTATCTCATAAGATTACTGGCTTGGAGGTTTGTTTTTTTTTTAATGGATGGAAATAACTTTTAGACTCTGCCTATGGCTACAGATATGTTAAAATCCTATTTGGTAAATCGATTTCAATGCTTTGGGTGAAGGCGTGAAAGTGATTCCCCATAAAGAGTTTGGCTGATTTCCATTGCCAGGCCTTGGGCTAAGAACTTTTATCATCTTAAAAAAACAAACAAAAAACCCAAACAAAACAAACTACTATAGGTCCTTTTCCAAAGAAATTAAATAGTAAATCTAATGTGCCATAATTTGATTCAAAAGGAATTCATTTATCCTTGAATAAGGGAAATGCTAATTGTTGGTGAAAAGGCTCCCTAGGGGAGTTGGACACCTATGGGATTCTTCTGTTTGTGAATTTAAATATGTATCACCTCTAGAAGATGAGAAAAGTATGAAAACTGACAAGTATACCAGGGAAATAACAGCGTGTAGACACAGTGGCAAATGTAATGAAAACTCACTGAACAATAAAATAGATATTGACAACGCTGAGATTTATTTCTGAAAGACACCTGACATATGATATAATGGAAACAAAGTGGTGGTTTTTTTGTTACTAATAGACAACTTTCTTGAAACTTGAAGTATCTTGTAAATTACTTCCAGTGCATAAATGAGAACTGAAATGCGGATTTTTACTTTTCTGCTGTTTTTCTTATGATAGCACATTTATATTAGCAAAGTGCTTTCTTTGCTGCTTCTGAATGCGGCTACACCACTGAAACTTCTCACACTGGTGTAGCTGTTCCTCCTTGGGAGTTGCTGTGATGGTAGCGTGAATTTATATTGGCAAAAAGCCTCCACCTATTCTATGGCTTTTATTGATAGTATCAAGCTAACAAAAATACCACATCACTAGTTAACACAGTTCAAGTTAGAAAACTTTTAAAGTGTTTACCGGCCTATTGGCAGGTCTGCACAAGGGAAAGTTTGCTGTAGTGGTACTGTTGAGAAGAATGCAACTAAAACTGCACTGTTGCTACAGCTGTTTGTTCCAGCTGCTATTTGCAAAGTGTGCTGTTTATAGAAAGCCAATTTTCCTCTTCCAATTGCCTCTGTACTCAGAACTCTGATAAGCTTGAACCAGTGGCTGCACCCTATTTCTCACCTGACTGAGGTAGTTGGGCCAGTGCAGACCTTGTCTTATGTACGTATAGATAGTATGATTTGTCTGGACATCAACTTTGAATTCGGGCTGAAATTGAGACCAAAATCAATCACTGTGTTCTTTCTTAAGCTAGGTTTCTGAGCCTAGTAATGCTCGTATCCTGGCTTAAACAAATAAAAAAAGGTAAAAGGGGGTAACTGAGAACTGAATTTGGCCCTCAAAGCTAATAAATATGTAGGAATACCAGGTATTGACCCAGCTTGGTTAATTTTGAGAAGGTATCTAAAAGCTTTTTCCTTCTATGCAGAGTGGTTTCTGAAAAGGTGGAAAAACGGTTTTGGAAGGATTTGTGAAATTATTCTAGCTGTGTGAAATGCCAGTTATTTCATTGCTCTTACTCAGCCTGGCTCTGCCTCTGCCAAGACTGTGTCTTACTGGTGTATTAATATATTTATGCCTAATGTAGGTTGTGGACTGTGTGAAAAGTTATCAGCATTTATGGGAAGCTACGTGAAAAGATGTTGGGATAAGTTTGCCCTTGCTCCATCGTTCTGGAAGTCAAGATTCTGTCCTGTCTCTGACGGGGGGGTGTTCAAGACCTGGGAGAGCACTAAGCCAATTTCTTGTGTTCCAAGAAAAACCAAGACCAACCACACAATCTCCCAGGACACTTAAACTGTGACTATCAGCCTGGATTAAGCACAGCAGTCGTAGATCTGTCAAATTATCTGTGAAAACCCTAGTGACATAGGTGCTTAAATATCTCCTTGAAAACCGTGATGTAATAATTCTCTCAAACATTTGGATGGAGAAAGATGCTAATAAAAGCCGGGAAATGGAAAATGAAGGCTGTGATGTTGGGCTTGCATCACGCAGCTGTACTGCAGAACAAGATGTTATGTGCTGTTCAGATAAGCCTTCACTACACTAGTGGAACTGCCAGAAGAGGTAATGAGGTTTGCTGAAGATCTTGACAGCCTACTACAGTAAATGGCATGGATGGCATAATGTTTCATTGAACATTTGTCAGTGTGTTAAGAGAGTGGATACTTCCATGCCAAATAGGTAAAACATTTTTGTTTCATCTTAATTGATAGTAGCTTGTGTTTCCCACTAACCAACTTGAGTAAGAAATTCTGGAAGCTGGCTGTCTTTGAAGGTTTTCATGCCTGTATTAGGAATTATAGCAAGGCAAGTGGGGTGACTATGGAGAATTATTAAGCATCCACTTTCAAATTACTTGAACATACTGCTCTTTAGAATGAAGAAATTCAGATATACAATGTAGACATTTAATACCTTGTCTACCATATAATGTTTCTGCTGTCCTAGTGTTGTGGGGGAACTGACGCTTACAGGCTTCTGAAGACCTTGCTCTGAATCTATATATGAACCATTCTAAAACACCAATGTGTCTCTTCTAAAGACTTTTCATGTATTGTTCCTTTTCAGTTTCTAATCCTCATTTTTGCATATCTTGGTGTAAAATGCAAGTAACTTATTAGAGGTCAATAGACTAATCAAGGCAAAAATTGGCCTTCTTCCAACCATACCACCAAAAGTGTGGCACAAATTCAGATTATTTTTCTTTCTCAGTGAAGCTAAATGGGCTTTGGTTTAAGTATGTAGACATCTTTGCTGCATGGCATGAAAACATTGCAAAGATTTTATCAAATTTCTGAAATCTTTGTTTACTGTTGCTGATGGATAGGATGTAGGTGAAGATTAATGGAGAATCACACTGTGAAGAATTAGAAGCATCTAGCAAAAGAGTTGAAAGCTCTTTTACCTGCTGTTTTATTCCTGTAGCAGATATATAGGCATGTTGAGCAAGCAGAACTTTTTTTTTACATGTATGTTTTTTGTATCTTGTGACTTTAGAGCAAAATCATGAGATTGCAGTTGTATGCTTTTTTCCTTCTACAGTTGTCTGATAAAGAGCTTCAACCCTTTCTAGGAGTGATTTGGGTTTTTTGTTTTTCCTTCAGCTGTGGGATGGATTGGAGCTCCTCCCTAGGTAAGACCCTTCAGACCTGCTTCTGGATGGGTTCTGAGTCGACTTCCTGACCTCCTGTTGGCTTTCAAAAGCCAGTTCTGGTAGAGAACTTCAAGTGGCTACTGTTTCTTGATTACCTAGTTTCCTTGTTCATTAGTTAGCTTACTTGAACCATAGGATCTTCATTTCCTCTTTACACTAAGAACATTGTTCAAAGTATCTTTAGTGCAAGTGTAAGGTAGTGCTTTAGTAGGGCTGCTGCTATTTGTAATAATTATAAAACTTCTACATTAAGTTAGGAGATTCAAATTGCCTGTAGTGTCTTGCTTAGAAGCCAGTTACTACAAAGCAACTGTTAATTTAACCTGCAGCACTTTGCAATTTCTAGGAATAATGATGTGAACTAGTTTAATCCAGTCCCCCCTGGAGATGGGCATCTTCTCCCATCCTGTCTTTGCTTATCGTATGGTCTCTGCTTTGCTCATCTTTGGGTTGCCAGGTATAATAGATGTGCAAGGAGTTCAGAGTTATTGCCAGGCTTTAAGCTTGTTTTGGCTAAATATCATTCCTTCAAACACTTCTTTCTTTGTAAATTATTTTTCAAACTACAAATAACAGTAATAAAAAGACTCATTAAATACTTTGGAAATGCATAATACCAGATCATGCTGGCTTGCTACCCACAGGATGTCATTTACATCTAAAACTAGCTAGGAGTCTTGAGTAAATTACAATTTTTTTTCTTCTGTATTTTAATTAATACAGGCCATGTTTAATGTGTCTCACCATGTTTTTTGCCAGCAGCCCGGTTTCTCTTTGTTTTGAAATGACTCTGTTTATGCACTGTGCTATTGGTAAAGGAACTCAGTCCTTTACAGGATGTCTGCTTTAATAACAAAACAAGCTTTCAGTGTTCTCACTTTCTTTTGCTCAGTGGCAACACAGACTTCTGAAATATTTTGGTAGTTTTAGTCATGGATTGACTTGTTTTGTTTTGTTATTTGTTTGTTTGCAATGTAGAGGCAATCTCTTGTTTCTCAGCAGGTGAGATGTGCCGTGCTAAGAAGGCACAAGTGCATTACAAGTGAGACCCAAAGTGGAGACCTAACATATAAACGTGGCCAGATCTGTGCTGCCTCTGTGCAGGGCTAAGGAGATGTATCCACCCGCTGCTTTGGAAGTGGGCTTGCTGGAGGATCTGTGGTGCGGAAATGCCATCGAGCCTCTGGCTGAAGGCAGTGCAGCACGTAAGAGTGGTCGCAGCACTGGCACCGCCGGTGCCTGCGGAAAGGAAGAGCGGCAGCTTTAGGTGACGTGGGGAAAGGGTGCAAGGAATTACTGTCAGAGGCACAGAGTCCTTTCGTGGTTTGGGAGATGAGCTGGGAACCTCTGGCTCATGCAGAGGATGGATGTGACCACCAGTGGTAAACTATAGCACTCCTGGATAAAGAGGGGTTCCGTAACACCTTCTTGCTATGGATACTTTTTTTTCCCCAGTGTATGATAAAACAGCCATAATATGAGATTATTTTTAGTGTTGATGCTTGTTCACTTGATATACTTTTACAGGTACAGGAAGTCTACAATTCATACAACACCGACTCTCAACGATGACCAGGTTAAGCATCTATGCAGAAGTTTGATTTGGTTTAGATTTGCGCTTCTATTTTGTTCATAACCTACACACCAAAACACCTGCAAATTTCTTGCATATAATCCACATAATTGCAGGATCACTTTTTTCTATAAAACTTTATTTTAGATTACTCTAGTAAAGCACTGAAGTCGGTAAGCTGTTGATGCATTTGAATGAATCAATTGCCATTTCAATAGTTGCAAAATTAAAGTGTTTGTATGGGTTTTTGCTTATCTTTGATATTACAAATAGCTGAACATGATACATATTTCTTTTTAATATGTTTGTTGCATTAGTACAGGGGCTTTTGGTTGTAGTTTTCTCATGTCCGAAGTCATGAAAAGTTCTCAAGCTTGCATTCAAAAGTCTTTGCCTTTTTCTCTAAGCTTATGGGCATGCATGTGAATGCATGTTTTGCTTTGTATGCTATATCACTCTGAAAAATATTAATTGGTTACTTAGACTACAGTAATGCTCCAAGTTTGCAAGCTGCCACAATGTTTCCAGATAGCAGTGAAGTGGGAACATCCCAAGACTTGTCCTTTTTTCTTCTTTGCTGCTCTTCGCATTTGAATGCTCCACAGACTTCAATGAATTGGCCCTCCTAAGAGCCCCAGAAAGATTAAGTGATGTGTGAAAAAACTAGCCTTGAAGTCTGTGACAGGGCCGAGTACAGACCTTGGGCAACATGAACCTCAGTCCAATGACTAGATGATAAAACTGTGCTTGCCGGATAAGGTCCGGAAACGGACTGTGTGTGAAGTGTTAACAAAACATAGTTTCTATTTTTAACAATTAAGTTATTTCTAGGTGACTTCAAATCTCACCATTATCTGTAGTATAATTTTGAACTTTCTTCTATAAAAGGGGGCAGTTCAGGAAACAAACATCTCCAGGGATGCTCTTAAAAGCGTGAAGTTTTTTGTTGGGTTTTTCTTTTTTCTTTTTGAAAAAGTATGTCTTGGGTTTTTTGGGGGTGTTTTTGGCACTACACAAAAGAATTAAAAAAATCGTTGAGGAGCAGTCACTGGGGAGGCTATTGTTTCTATTTAAGATAATTGTGGAAGGTGGTAGAAGAATGTTAAGATTCGATGCTACTGCCTGTTTTATCAGACTTCATGCTGACTACTGATGACAGCTGCCTCGTTGAGATTATTGGTTGTGGCTTTTATTGCAAGAGGTTTTTAAAGCTATTGATAAATAATGTATGAACAAACCGAATGGTAGTGTACCTGTATCTGTGCTTAGTTGGCAAACAGGCTTATAGGAATATACTGACTTTGTAAACTTATGGTGTTTAAAGCCAATCTTTAAAATTTGTGCAACAAATTCTTTTCATGCCTCTTCACTGTCTTCCTGCTGCACCCTTGTACTTTTCTGGCTGAGTTTTCAGTAGGAAGCTTTGCGTGAAAACAGTGGGAAATACCTGATGTGACAAGAACCTCTAAACTCCCTGAGTAATGACTCTGAAACAAATGTTGCCTTTGTCAAGTGAATTTCATTTTACTGCAGCTTGTCCTCAAATTGGAAATGCCTGTGCTTTTTGGTTAGCTCATAGGGACTGTGTAAAGGTAACACATGGCTCATGACTGGGAACTTAGTGGCCTACTGCTGAGGACGGCGGTAGCTGAAATGTCAAAGATTTTGGAGGATTGGTCTAGAAGTGATGAATGAGTCAAAATGCCAAGCATTTTCACTGCTTTTAAGCCTAGAAATAAAGATGTATATATTGCAAAGTCTTTAGATTTGGTATTGATAGCTCTTAGCTTGAGGGAGAAGGGGAATGAAGTGTTGGGGCAGAGAAAACAGATGTCAGCCAGAAAGTTGGATTTTGTTTTCCCTCTTGAGCATAAAGACACTTTCTTACTTCTGTCCAAACTGATATCAACAGAGACAGTGTCTTGTTTTCATTTTCTTTTGATGCTGTGCCTCAAGAGTACTGTGGTGCTACTTTGCTCCTGCAGCAATGTTGTCATCTTTGTATAACATATTAAGTGCTTTGGCTTCACATATTTATCTTTCCTTCCTTTGTATATGTTTGTGTCTTTATGCTCTCATGTGTTTGTATAATTCTTTACCTTTTATTCTTTCATGTTGCTTGTGGTTTTTATTCTTGTGCTGCCACTGGACTAGTACAAGGGTTAGATATTACCTACAGTTCAGTGAACCATTGTAAAAAAATTTTTTAAGATGTAAATTCCTGGTTAGAATCATGTTGTTCACTTCAGTTCTAAATCCATTGGATTCATAAAAAGTGAACTCTCTATCAGCAATCAACCATGCTGGCTCACTGTAGGCTGTCTTCCTTTTAGTAGGCTGGGAATAGTCTATTAGAAAATAGACCTAAAGCTAATACTAAATAGCAAGTAACTTGTTGCAGCTATTCATGTATTTCATTCCACGTTTGTTTAAACGCATAGGATGCAATTAGCCATGTGACTTTTTGCTGCGTTCTAAATGGCGTATATCTCCCCTTCTAACACCCCCCCCATCAAAATCAAACAAAAAAACAAAAAAAACCCCAAAGCTCTCAACAAGGTAAAAGTACTTTGGGCTTGGGAAGAATCTCATAACATCAGTACTTATTCTCAGCATCTTCTTTACTGAAGATACTGTGCAATCTCTATCACCTCCTATTTGCCTATTGCTGCACAGTTGCACTGCTGTGTGGAAGTGTCTGATGGAAAAGAAATTCGAGATTGTTGTCTTTTTACTTCATTGCAAAATATCTAGACTTTTACAAAGCTCAGAAAAGTATATGCAGTCTGTTTAGGGAAGCTGGCTGAGCTATCAACAGATAAGTCAGGTCTCTGCTCATCTTAGGTGTCCTTGAAAGCAAAGAATGTAAGAGTGAGTTTTCTACTTGAATTCAACAGCTGCAGTTGTTCCAGAACAGGCATAGAAATACTACTGCGTGGTTCTGTTTGGGTCTCTTTTGCTGAAATGTTAGTGAGAGCTGCTGAGGGCGTTTATTTTTGAAAATATAAAAGGGTAATTTAACTTTTAAGGTAACACACTGTTTTAGGAACTATTGCCTGATCTGAACTTTCCTTAGTTACTAAAAACAGTAATCTCAGCTCTCAACGCTTAAGGAGAAATCTTGCCTTCCTACTTTCCTGATGAAGCCGCACATGTTATTTGTCAAACAGGGTAATATTCTTCAGTAATTGGGTCCTATATCCTCTGTGGCCCTGGCAGGAGAGGGGAAGAGGATTTTAAACTCTGGGCCTACAGGTTGTGTGGATCAACCCCAGAGTGGGGAAGGCAATGTGTGTATGAGTGTGTGTTCACATAGGCATATGATATTTTATGCCCTCCCTCTGCACTAGAAGGTCCGTTATCCACACTTGACAGCCTTGTATCCTGATAAAGGGAAGCGTTAGTTTTGTGCTGTGTTAATCACCTGCACGTGTGATTTCTCATTTCTGTGTGAAGGACAAAAGTGACCATCTAAGTGCCAGGTGAAGCTTTCAAATTAACTCAGACTCACCCCAGATAAGCTGTAGATCCTTCTTTTAGCTTTTCGAGTCAAGCCTTGTTTTTTTGTTGGGAAAGCACAGAAGATTAAAGCTTTGGTCCAGACTTTACATGTAGCAGGACATGAAGTCTGTCCCATCTGGGCCCTGTTTTCCTGTTTCAAGGCAGGTCTCCGATACTTTTCTGGGTAAAAACATAAATTTCATTTGCGTAGAAATTATGGTGTGAAAATTATTTGGCTTTCAAATTTGTTAGTCTGAAAAATTTTTTATTTGAGTTTAGTAGCCTGAGATACGATCTTTCAGAAGGGAGAGCCAAGCAGGGAGTATATGCTATGGTTCACAGAGCTTTTGCCTTAGGTTAGGCAAGGGCTAAATATGCTTTGAGTTATTCAAAGTGCTCTTAGTATTGGACCTCTTCATTATCTTAACTGTGAAAGGACAACTCTATGGTGACAGGTCTGGGACTTGCAAAACTCTAGAAAAGATCCTAGAACAGATAGCGTAAGAACAAAGAACACGAATTAAGTATATTGACTCCAGATTCTGCTGGGGAACGTGTCAATCGGTGTAAAATAATTCCCGTTAGTCAAGTTACAAAACACTATGCTTAGAGGAAATAAAGCCAAAGTTCTCAAAAATCCTTCTCTGACAAAAAGCCCTCCCTAGAATGGGTAATTTCAGAAACTAGCAACTAGCTGAATATGCTGTCTAGTAGAAAAAATGATCCACAGACTTTATCTTTATTTGGATGAAGTAGTAGTTTCAAGAGAGGACTCAGATTTTTCTGTTGTATTGTCCTATCCCTACTGTCAATACTGGGATCCTATACAGAAGTTTAATGAAATAAGCACCTGTTGATAGTCACTGAGATGTTTAGTAATTCCTCTTATTTGTTTGTTTTTTCTCCAGTCTCTTCTGTAGTTTTATTTTTAGTTTTGAACTTGTGACTTACCTAAAGTCAGTAAGCTTTTTCCTCTTCACTTAATTCCAGTTTTAATTCTGCTATTCCTGTTTGTTTTTTTAGCTTTTTGCCTACTGAATACATTTTCATAGTGTGTTCTTTCCCTGATCCATCTATTTCATCCATATATATATATATATATATATATATATATATTTCCCTGAATTTTATTAGAAGATCATTGTGCCCTCATTAGATCCTGCTTCTACTCGTAGGTGTCTTCTCACCAGCTATTACTGTATTTACTGAGCTGATGGCTTTTTATAGGCTCCAAGTTTCACTGATTTTTTTTTTGGAGACTTGAGGTGGAGATGCTACAAACTGAACTATGTTGCCTTTCCCTTCCTCTCACCCACAGCTAATAGTGAAGTGGGTGAAATATGAAAGTGGGGCTGTAATCTAATAAAAACCTCCCCAAGAATTTTGCAGAATTCCAGAAAAATAAATAGGACATTTTTAGTGGCAAACCATTAGAGGTTTGATGTTTTTAATCTAACAAAGTCTTTTGGAGTGGAATGGATGGTTCAAAGGATGGAATATAGCAACTAAAATCTCTCATGTCTCACCTGCTTCTCAGGTACAACTCTGGGCGCTCAACCTGCTTCCCAGTGTTTGCTATTAAATTAACCAACCAAGCCTGACATTACAATTTGTGTGCATGTTTGTAGGGAAAGGAAGGACCAAGCTGGCACTGCTCTGCCTTTTTTTTCACTGAAAGGTCCTTCAAATGTAGGGTTACTTCCATTAGTGTGGAGAAATCTATCTGTTGGATCTTTTACTCACTTTTTATTCCCATATTTTGCTGGTTTTCATTCTTTTTCTGTGTCCTTCCCCATTTTCCTTCCTGCCTTTCTCTTCCAAGATGTAAAATTTTTACTGATTTTTAAAGTTCAGGGCAACTTTGACATAGTGCAGGCTGCTGACAAAGTTCAAAGGCGTTTGGGGATGCTGAAGAAGAGACTGTTTGGATGGATAGTCTTCTGTTACAGTTGATGGCATTCCCAGCTGAAAAAAATGCTTTAAAAGACGCTTTAACTTTTTTAGATATTAAAAATCATCAGGTGCTTTAAAACATTTTTGCTGTTGGAAGTATAAGGGGGAAATGTTCTGCACCATTGCTTCTTATTCCGTCCGTCTGTGCAGAGATAATGTCATGTCAGCTCTTATTTCTGGGTTTGTGGTCAGTGGGAAAAGATGGTAATGTGACCTTCCGCTAGAAGACCTCCACCATACAGTTATCACTCCGTGACTTTGATTATTTCAGTGTGCAGCCCTTTGTTTATGCTTTTTTGGAGTGCGAGTGAGATTAACACGGACTTTGAGAAATAACGCTGATTATTTAAAGGATCACTCATGATAAAATATCTCTTTCTGGGGATTTGTGTTCCAGTAGATTAGCATTATTGATCATTCTGTCCTCACGTACGCTACAGATGATTTTAGAAATCTGAAACTATTATTCTTGTCTAATGCAATTACCAGTACAAGGAATAATTTAATTAGAAGACAACAAGGATGCATTCTAATAGTTCTAATAAATTATGTTAATGCTTAATGCTTGCAGTCAGGTTTAGTAAGAAATCATTTAACAAAGTGACAGCTTGTCTCTTACTTCTAGCAATATAACTTTAGTTTTCTCTGACTAAAAGTTACAGGAGGCAGAGAATTGAAACCTCTTAAGAGACGGGTGTGGGCTCTTCGGCTGCTTTGCAGTCTGTGCTCTTAATCCTTTCCCGTGCCGTGTGGGTAGCACTAGCGAGCTCTGTCTGTTGCTGTTGTACACGGCTGCTGCTGCACAGCAGTACCTGCCCTGGGTTTAGCTCTCTGGAAACCAGCTAACTTGCCAGCTTACGCTTTTACCTAATGTAGTTTTTACACAGTGCAGTCAGACAAGAAAGATGGTCATTCAAATGGTCAAAACGCTACTGAAAGATTTAGTAAATATTTAATGCTGAGTCCACTGAGTCTTGTCCAAGCTGTTTAATTGCACCTGGGACGAAATGTGCTTGGACAGTGTGTGGCTGTTTCGTCTTCGAAGTTTCCTGTCCTTTCTGTGAATTAGAGCTGTTCCGCTCTGCCGTGTGGCCGAGGACTGCAGAGCTGGATCGCGATCATAGACGCGTGCGTGCTTCTGGTGCCGATGGACAACGGGTGGTGGCCCCCGTCTGCCTAATGCCTGGGATGATGTTACTGAACACGGGATTGCATGTTTCCATGCAAGGACTACGGAGTGCCCGCAGACCTGCCAGGCTGTTGGTAATGAACCCAGGACTGAGTTGTCTGCTGAGAATGATTAGGGCTGTCCTTACGGCTGCCCGAGAGACTCGGACCACCGTAGGTTAACACCACATGGAGCAGAACAACTGCCAGTGGGGATGGGGGGGAGAGGTGTTGCGTGATTTAAAATATATTCTGCTAAATTCATCCTGTTTAGAAGTTCCTCTCCCTCACATACCAATATTTCATCTCTCTGCCGATGTTATAATTTTATTTTCTTTTTGCTGACAAAATCTTTCTGGCCAGTTAAATCTAATGGATTTTTTTTTTCCTTTCGGGAGATGGAGTGCTCAGGCTCTCACTGAACTGATCCCTGCATTCATTCTTAATTAGCTGAAGTACTGGAGGTGGCACTACTTTTTTTGTAGTATTATTATGTCTGCAGGTCAGAGATGAGTGCTTGCATGATTTATCATTAGTAGCTTTAATGGGCTCTATTTTACTTTTAATTGTTGGCAACAAAGGGTAACAAGAACTCAATAATAAAAGTTTTATGTTATAATTTAGAAACCTTTTTTTCCAGATTTTACTTCCTGCCCTTCTGTGTGTTTTTTTTAATGGCACACAAGGTATGCATGAAATTATTTCTGCCATACCTGTGCTGCTTTTGCGCAGTAAATATGTAAGAAATACTTTATAGCTAGGTGCTACCAACCTGAAAAGATCTAGATTCCCTTGCCTGGGCCTGTGAGAGATTGTTGAGGGAGACAGAGAAGGGGTTGGTATGATGATCAGTAGAGAATACAAGGAGACTTTGACTGCTTTACTGCTTTCTAAATACTTTGCATTCAAACTTGAGACTTCACAGTTTGAAGGTCTACCTTTACATAGACATTGCTTTTTAATTTTTTCCAATAATCAATGAAACAATTTTATTTGAACAGACTTAGTTATGTTGGTATGTTGGTGAAAGTTTGAGTGGTAGAGAGTCCAAGCAGGAATTGTAGCTGTCCTACACCAAGTTAGTTCCCTGCTTTTGCTTGGTTTGCTGATTGAGGAGACACGGTAGAGATATAAAATGTGATTTAAATGTGAAGTAAAAACAATGCTTTTAAATATGTCCATCCTTCTGATGGCTGGATGAAATTGCACTGGACTACTGTCTGTCTCCATAAGCTATGCAGCTCCCTGCCATAAAGTAGTCTTTTCTGAGTGTATGTATGGGGAAATATCTTGCACTTCACTTGTTTAATCTAAAATTCAAATGTACAGTGCCGTGTGCAACTGCATTAGAAGTACTTAAATTAAGTGATTCAGTATGATAACTTTGAAAAATCTAATTTCCATTGGAGAAATCACTTTTATCTGGCAAAAAGACAAAATGCGCATTTTACACTGGTTTCTTTTTGGTAATGTTCATGTTGCGTGGGGCTTGTTTTGTTGTTCGCTGTCACTCCAAAACCAAAACGTGGATCTGTTTTGTTCATAAATGCTTAACAAATGTTACAGCTTTTAATGCATGTACAGATATTAGTGTTTGCTCTGTTCATAACTTCTCTTTTGTGTACAGGTTACTGTGAGCTCTACTGGAGCAATACGCAACTTGTATTGATGCAGTTTTAAATCATGTTTTTCTTATATGTAGCTGTTTCTGTAGTACCATTAATATTTGTCACAATTATGCATGTAGGGTATTCTGAAATATATATGGTGGACATGGTGCCTGGAAGATCTCCCTGAGGTATTCAGTTTGTCACTGAATTTTTTGTCCGCTTCTTCTGTTGCTGGGAATATTGTATAGCCAAGAGCGTAATTTATTCCTTGAAAACTTTTAGTCTTTGATTTTAATAGTGAGGCTTTTGATAAGCATTACTAATACTGAAACGCTGAAAACTCAAAAGCTTAAGAAATAAATGGTACCTAGGCTGCATATTCACCTGTCAGTACCTTCTCGATGTATTGACTAGTCCAGTTGTGTGAAGTTGCTTCCAGGAGTGAAGCCAACTCTGCGTATGGCTGCCAGCAGGGTCACTGCCTCAGGCTCCTTCAACGGATGAGCATAGACTTTAACAGCAGCTCTGAAGGAAAGCTGTAGAGAATCCCGATTAAAGAACTTTTCCCCTGTGTTTGTATTCTTCCTAACCTCGAAAACCTTGGATGTCATTCTTTTATTGCATTCCTTTTGGACAAATCCAGTCTGCTCTGAGGTTAACAGCAGCTTTGTCACTGATTCTAGGAGATCTGTAATTCGTTGCTATGTATGGTTTAGTTCATGAATTTAGATTGCAGAACATTAGGGTTTCTGGGTTTGTTTTTGTTTTTCAATTATAAGGGGAAAAAGGGGGAATGGAAAAAAATAGTTAAACCAACTCTGCATAAGGCAGCTATCAGTGAAGTTTTCTGCAGGCACGCAGGGAGGTGATCAGTGCTACCACGTGCTGCCAGCGACCTGTTGTAAATCCTTTATGGGCTCATAGAAAGCTAGTGCGTAAATTAACCTTTGCTTGAAATTATTCTCTTAACTGGAGAGTCAGTCAGCCCAGATAAGCATGAAAAATACCATGGACATTTCTAGATGCTTCTTGCCTGACCATCTTATGGTTTATTCTCAAGTGAAAGTCAGCGTTCTAAGAGGGAAGTGACTGATGGGTGGATTTCAGACCTTGGGGTTTCTATATTTTATCCTGCAGAGCTCTGAGTCTTAGGTATAAAGATTCTGGAAACAGCCTGTCTTCCAAAGCTTACATATTTTGATATTCCCATTTTGAGGATCAAGCTTCTCCTTTGTTTCTAAAACTTTGTTCTGAAAGTCTTTGTTATACTTGGAAGTTGGAATTTTAGGAGGGCTTCAAAGTGACTGTAGAGATGTCATCTTATAAAAAGACATATCTTGAAACATGACAGTAAAGTCTTATGAGGTTCTTCCAAATGGTTTTGAAATCTCTGCATCTCCCAGCTTTCCTAAATTTTACCCAGATGTCTGGTAAATGTAGCATTTCAAGCAGTGTACTAGACTTTGCAGACATTAAATTCAGCAGAATGTAAATTACACTCTGTATTAATATAATCCTCCTGGTGTTTTCTCCTCCCTAGGTTGAGTAGACTTTGTTACCCCAGTGAGTCCCATTGAGTAGCAAGATGGAATTGAACTGCATGAGATATTGTTTAAAAAAACCCACTCAAGCTGCTCACTAGAAACTTGATATTAAACAAAGTTACTTGCTACTTTGTTTATAATCTTCTAATTTGATTGTGTATTTTTTTAATGTCATCAAACCATGGCAATAACTGTTAAATAAAATATCCATCCTAAAGTCTGCTCTGGCAGAAGCTGCTCTTAATTGACTTTTATTAGCAGCTGCCACTTCAAGGCTCATATGTAAATATTTTAAACAAGGAAGAAATTCAGCTCTTCAATTGTTTTGTGTATTTAGTTTGGTCTAAGGTCATCTCCCTTCCTCCCAGTGGCTGTATCTTTACAAATATTTGAATTTTTCAGATTCTTTTGTGTGTTTTTTACAGTGGATGTAATAGTTGCAACAAGCCAAATTCTCATAAATTGAATAACCGTAGCACTGAATACCTGAGTCTCAGAGCGAGACCCACCGTGAGAACTGCCTTACAAGCCCAGAGGGAAAGAGTCATCTGATCCAGAGAGCTTAAGGCCTTTAAGTGGAAGGCTGGAAACAATCAATACGGATAAACAGGTGGGAGTGTAAAACTGCAGAAATAAGATATTGGTCAGCATGCTAGACGGTCATCTTTATATGCCCAAACTCTATCTGCTGCGAAGCCTTTTGTAGGTGTCATAGGCAAAATGAACTTTAAAAGAAGCTAAAGAGGATTTTTTAGTTTGATTAAGCAGCTCTCATCCCTGAATTGCTCTGTATTGCTTGGACACTCTGCAGCTTGTTCTCTCCTTTAATAGCTTGTGGACATCACCTGAGCAGAGCTGAAGGTTAAATCCTGTCTGACTTGCTTAACTAATACAAACCCCTGAGCTATCACAGGTTTCTAAGATAGGCCTTCAGTTTAGCAATTACAGAAAAATGTTAAATACTCCCATTTGGCTTTGTAAAGTAAAAGCAGTGTAATACAGCTTTCAAATGTTGTCTTGCTTGCTAGTCTTTCATTAGAAGAATCTAGTTTTGAATATCTTTGTAGAAGAGCAAACCCTGTGATTAACAAAATGAATAAAGCATATAGTAAAACCGCTTCTATAAATCATATTCAAATTTTGAATTTTCTTTAGAATAAACTACAACTGTCAGCCTTTTCTCAGGAATGAAGCAACAAAAGATCTCTGTGGCTAAATTTAAAGCTTCTGATATCTTTTCTGTACATATAATTGATGTACTGAATAAACTTCCTAGAAGGGTTTCATAAATTATGTTCCCTTCCCTCCTCCTCACAGGAATGTCTGGGATGGGGAGAAAGTAATGTTGTAGGTGTAGGTATTGGCGATATTTTGGTTAAGATTTTTCATTCAAGTTGTAGTATTAAATTGCTGACAGATTCAGAAGACTGAAATGTATCATGAAATACTTAATAAAGCAGTAAAAAAATTCACTTGTGGCAGGTAGCATGACTTGCTTTCAGCATACCTTTTAGCTTGTGGACTTTTTGGCTCAGACACTTGGGCACATCTTTCTCAGTGTTGTGGGACTGTATTCATCCCTGCTGTGATTTAATAAAATAGGATACACCATTGTCAATATTGATGAAAATCAGGCCACTTTTAAATTCAGATACGGAATATATTGGCAGTAGTATAAATTTTATAGCAATGTCCAAGAGTGAAAATATAAACTTTCCATTTTTAAAATCAACAATGTCTTGTACAAACAAATCCTTTTCACTACTGCATTGTTTTAAATGATGGAATATGATTAGAACTGTTAGGAGGCCATGCTTAATGTAACAACTTATAAATATATTTATAACTCTTCCTAGAGAAGATGGTCTTTGCAGTGGTCTTAGTAAATTGCTGAGATGACAGTTTTAGGAAAAGAATCATAAGCCCTGATAAATATCTCTATTCAATGATTCAAATGCCAAATCCACTTAAACTTCCTGATAGATGTATACAATCTGGTTTTCTGCTTCTGTCTTTTTTCCTTTGAGCCTCCTTCCTCTTCAAGTAAGCAAAGTAATTAATGGTAATTATAACCCAAAGTAATTAATTACTAATGAGGAATATACCAAAATGAAACAAGTTTCTTGCTGCTCCTTCTTTAAAAGATGGTCCTGAGGTTCTCTCCTGCAAACTTGAGCGTGAATTCTTGGTGGGGTTTTGTATCCTCTCCTTTGTATTATCCTATCCTTTGTATTACTCCAAAGAGTCAAAAGGCTGCGCCTTGAAGCCACACCACCACCACGGAATAAAAATGTGTGGAATTGATAAATAACTGATGGAGTTTTAATATAATGAGTTGAAAGCCTCTATGTAACCTCTGACAGTATTTTTAAGGATCTTTCATGCGTCTTATCTGCTTTAGGTTTAAATAATGGTTTTGAGTCATAGGCTGAGGAGTGACTATGTATCAAGTCAATGAAGGTCAAATAACTGAAATATCAGTATAGTTCTAAAACATATCTGGAATATGTTCAGAATATAAAAATTCTTAATTAGTAGATGGCTGGGCCGTTTGCTAATGTATGTCTCCGTCAGTCTTTGCAAACTCTTGGCTTGAAAGCTAGTGTGTGCGTGTATATATACACACAGTGTATGTCTAAGCTGGCCTCTAAAGCTGCCTTTATGCTGTCAAACTGCTTACCTGGAAAAATATGGGGATTTTTTTTTACAGAATAAAGAATGGAAGGCTTTTAATGGGATTAATAAGGGAGCTGAAGTATTTTGGTGTGTTTCCTTTTATGTGGTGCGACAGATTTCTTTCTTTAAGATTTCTTTACCATTTGGATTCTATAATTATGGCTTTTGCAAGAGCAGTATTAAATCAGCTAGAAAGGAAGAAAAAAGCAGCAAACTATTAATTTCAGGAACACTAGTGAAAATAGCCACAGAGGTTTCATAGCTCAAGTGAAGTTGGTCTAAATGCTTGTGGTGCACTGCATTTTATCCTTCCCCATTGTGTCAGCTGAAGGCTCCAAGTTTTCTAATGAAGGTAGCTTTGCTATCCCTTTAAAGAGTAAAGAATGCTCCAAGTAATCCCATCAGAGAGCTGGCACCCCATAAAATGATCCCCTTCTGTTTGAATGGCTTCGTTAGATGTCCCCTTCCAACTGAGAAAGCATTTATCTTCTTTCCGTTGTTCTTGGCAGTGATGACTACTAAAAGCTACATGGGACTGTTGGTCCCTAACATTGGGCTGTGCGGACACAGTAGGGAAGGAATAGGGCCTATTTTGTGTTTACAGAGTATTTAGGACAGGAGGGTCCATTCTTGCTTAATCCTTAGCCACTGATCTAGTAAATAGCATTAATTACTAAAAAGTAAACAATTGCTCTGTCAGTGTTGTAGCGGGGGGGGGGGTTTCTGGGCAACAGCTCTGTCTCAGGAAGTCTGTCCCAGTGGTGTGGCCTTCGTTTGAAGATCGCTACTGGAATAATTGGTCCTTGTCTCCAGACTTGCTTTCGCTAAGTTGTTAGTATTATAAAATTCCATAATCCATGAACTAGCTTATTTTTCATCTGGAGGTGCTTTCATTACCTTCTCAATCACAGTGAGATTTTAGTGCAGATCCTAGTTTAGACTTTGTGCTCAAACTGTTGAAACTTGTCAGTTGAGTATGATGTTTCAGGCAACATTCCCAGTAGCAGAAAGTAGGGCAGTCCCAAACTAGGGTGGTATTTCTAGTCTACTGAAAGCCTTTGGGGGGGCCTTTTCCATTAGGTCCCCAAACCCAAACTCCAGGTGTCAACTTTGCCATCTACCAATTCTTATCCAGGTACTAGTACTAGAGTGAACATCCTAGGATGGTCTTCAGCTTACCTTTATAGGGTCGTCATTTTTTAAAATACAGTGCCCTTACCGATCAGAATTCTTTTTGCTTTCTTCCCCATAATGTAAATATTTTACAATATTTAATATTATGTACATCTATGTTTACTTTTTGGAGGAATATTGATGACAATTTTACAGGCTACTGCTTATTTTACCTTCCTAGTTTACTTTATCATTATTCTGCTATTATTGAGTAAGGTGTTTTGATAGAATACAAAATGAAGTATGGATTTCTCCATCCTTCTGATTTGATAATAGTCTATCCCAAACACTGGAATTACCTTCCTGTAGCAGAATTTTTTTAATAGATTTGTGTGAAACCGAAGGATTTTGTTGGATAACTGTAAATCATATTAATGGCAATAAAGCAATAGAGAAATTATTGATGAGAAAAGACTGTTCCACAAAGTGTGCACCTGGAAAAATACACAGGTAGCTGGACAGAGGGATTCAATCAAACAGTTAGCTGCTGGGGCACTGTCTAGTCTTAAGTAAGCTAACAACAGGTCACATTAGGTTAACTTTTTTTGTAGAGACTTAGTACCATGAAGATCTCTGTGTATGTTCAAATTTACAATAACATTTGGATTCTTGCATATACTATTCTCCTAAACATTGCCATATTCTTACCCTGGCTCATATTTACCAGTAACTTGTTACCAAATTACATTTGTAGAAGGCGCTGCTGAATTACTTGCATAACGATGCAGTTGTATGTTTGGCCTTACTCATGACCTTCCCCAAATAATAAGAGGCTGCTGCAAACATGCAGGAGAGGAAGGGTTAATCTCCATCCTCTAATAATATGTGAATGTAACTGAGAAAGGTATAGAGCCATATTGTACCTTGAACACTGTAAAATCACCCTGATCATCCTCTGCACTAAGAGATATGGTTTGGTTTTTTTCCTTATCCCTGTAGCTAAAATATTTGTGTAGTTTAAAAAAAGCTTCTGACAAGGAGCTATTTTTCATGTGCATAAATGAAAAATACCTTTGCTTTTTCTCTTCTCTTTTGACAATGTATTGGTTTACTGTACTTAGTAGTGGGAAGTTAATGCTTTAATTTACTACTTTCAAAAGATTGATTAGCTCTAGCTGTGCTGTCTGTAAAGATAAAGAATTGTGAGTTGTTCTAAAGTGTAGATTTAATTAAAGTCTGGAATTCATAATCTGTGAGAAGTTCTGAATATGAAATGAAAATTTGAATGAAAAGGCAAAATAGTGAAGTTTCTTGCCAAAGAAATGGTAGGTCTGTCAAGGCTTTACTTTATGGCAAAGTTAGTGTTTAGCAGTTATCCTAAAATGTATGGTATTGATGGTAATGCTTTCCAACTATGATGCTATTTACTTAATAAACACTTTAGTAATGGTACATTAACAGGTATCTGATAATTGATGCTCTTAGTGTTAATTACATGTGAAACTTTTTGATCTTTTATGGCATGAAAATTATATATTTTTAAAAACAATACACATGGGTTGTATTTATATGCAAAGAATTCAGTAGGAAGCAAATGGATTCCTTCAAATTACATACTTCTGATGAGATCAATAAGATTCTTATGCAGAATACATTTGTTTCCACTCAGAGTACTTATGGATGAATTTTTCCACTGGATGATTTTGACCTCTGCTACTGAAGACCTGTAAGGTGTGTTTTCTTTCTTCAGATGAAGTTTGAGTAAGATATAGAAGGAGATCTGCTGCAACCTGCTAATGGAAGCGTGCATTTCTCCCGTGAGCATATTGCCCTGTTCACTAGGAGATGAGAAGACCATCAGCAATTCCATCATATGGTGCTGACAGCAATGAACAAAGAGAGTAACCAAATGCAAATGGCTAATGGATTCGTTTCAGTACCTAGTATGGAAACACCATGGTGGGGGGGAAAGAACTGAGTCACTTAACAGGAACCTCCGAGTCTCTAAATCTGCACATCTCCCCTTTGAACTGGAAGCACAATAATCTCATGGATCAGAATGTATTGAAAAGAAACAGAAGGATTAAAGCAGAGTTACTAATGCAAAACAGCTTTAGGTACTCAGGGCACAGTCTGTATACACAGCCTCTTTGTTTAAGAGATTAGTCGGGAGAGTCCAAACCTCAGTAGACAGAGCTGGGGTGAGGGGTGTTTTGCGATCTGTGATAGAGCTTATTTCTCTGTATCTCTTGCGAAAATGTTCTAATCCGATCACAACAGCAGGTTATATGAAGCCATGGGGCTTGGTGTTGGTTAACAGAATACCCAGCTGTACACCTTCACCTCTGAAGAGAGATTGCCTTGCTGCTACAATCTCTTGTGAGGTGTCCACAAATGCAGACCGGCTCCTGCTCTCTTCTGCTTCCTCCTGATATGAAATGGACCTTAAGGTATATAATCTGCCAGTGCGAAAGTGTGTTAATGTGCACAAGAGTATTATATACGTGGAAAGGGCAAAAGTACCTCCCACTGAATTTCCCTAAGTAATAGTCTTTTCCTCTGCTCCTTCCCTGCTTCTTTGCCTGTGGCCTTCTACATCATCTAATCCTCCACCAGCCTGATGTTATTTAATAGGAAGCTGAGTTGTGTGGCTGATGTGCCTATGTGAATTCTCAAATTGAAGTTTAGTCAAGGCAGAGTATTTCCAGGTATTAAAGCCCTCAGTCTTTTCCGTTCAAATGCATGTGGCAATAATGGCACCTGGAGTGGTTGTGCTCATGAGCTGGTAGCTTAATAGTAGTTCCCTGAAGAAATTATGTAGTGAAATCAAGACCTTTCAATATTGAACTGTTACTTTAGTAAGGTGCCTTTTTCTCCATACAATAAAGGTGAAGGAAAATTTTAATGTAAAATTACCTTCGCTTCTTATCAGAAGTTACCATGATGTATCTTATTTGGGAAGCAAAACAAGGCTTTTTCCATTTAGGTTTCAATAGTCTTACTCTAGTGCCCCTCCCTCCCCCCCTTGATAGAGCTGTGGCTTTGATTTGGTAAACTGTGGTGGAGTGCAATGGAAACGAGCCAAGAAAGCATGTGTTAGAGCACATGGCTGGCAGTGCGATATATTGAAGTATCAGTCTTATATTATGTCATGAATTAATCATCCATGGTCTTGCTAGTTAAAAAAAAAAAATAAATAAATTGTGCTATTCTCCCATTTTAAAAATAAATTTCTAGGCTAATGTAGGACTGATCTAGTTAAAGAACCCCCTTGATTTGTCATTATCTGAATACGTCTCATACTAAAAAGTCATAAGAACTGAGGTACGTGGGGGCAGAGGGTAAGAGATGACCATTATATCCTTAAGAGCATGAGAAAGCCATTGCGGGGAGGCGGAGGGAAAATACTGTTTTCTAGGTCCACTGGCAAAGACCGAACAGCTTGAAATTTAAACAAAGTTTTAAGTTAGATAAGAAGAAAAACAGTAAGGCTAGTTAAGCATGCAAATGGATCAGAAACTCTATAATCTTTCCATTATGAATATGAATAGGACAACATGTCTCTCAGAGTACCTGGCAGCTCTTACGTTCTTCAGTCGTCTTGGCTAAGTAACGCTGCTGATACAGGAATGGCCTGGGTTTACTCTGCTTTAGGCTGCAAATATGAACTAGGTAATATCCTGAGATCTCTGCTTGTGCTTTGATTCACAGAGTGGCATAAAATGAACATGCTTCAGGAGGGTGGAATATGGCACTCCTCCCTCTCTCGTTTATATTTTTTATGAAGACAGCAAATTATTATCCAGTTTAAGTCTGTTAAGTGAATAACGTAAGTGGAAAAATGGTTCATTTGGAAAGTAATGGACACATTTTTGATAAATTGCTAATAGCTATGTTAAAAATTGTTTTGAAATTGCTTTTTGTGCAATAGTTTAGCTGTGGAATAAGCAACTCAAGCAATTGATATATTGTCAGGCACGTACCTAGTATATAAATTCTAAATTGCTCACTCTGATAAATATCAGTACGCGTGATAGCGGCTGGTTATCCCTTTTCCCTTATAGAAAGCTGTGGATGGTCTGTCATTGTCAGCCCTGCTTGGAAGTAAGTTCTGCTTTTTGGTGATGAGCAAAGTCACTCCTTCATTTTGTGCTTCGTTCAAGGAATCTCTGCTTCACTAACTTTGACTGGGGCTTGCTGCATTTTCTTTTTAAACAGATCACTTGCAATTGGAAAACAAAATTTAAATGCCTACCCTGTTTCTTTTCCATAAGTCTTTTTTCTCTCTTTTTTTTTTCCCGTAAACTGTTATGCTCTAGAGAAATGAGGTCTTGTCTAGTGAAGGGGTACTCGAAGTTGGCCAAATAACAGGAGACATTTTCATCTTAGTGACAGAGAGGAACAAATAGATGTGTCTTCCCTGATCCCAGCTTTGCGATTGCAGCGAGAGCGAGGCAGGCACTAGAGACCAAGTCTGTTAGAGCTGGCTCGCTCCTCAAAGGAGATGAAAAGAGATAGCTGAATGCTGAAACTTGTTTTTCTCCTCTATTCCCCTCTTTCTTACCTTGAAAAGAGCCTGGAAGGTGATACAAATCTTAATTGCACCTGTTTTCACTGGTTGGAATGGGGGGAACTGATAGCCGTAAGTTCTGCGCTTATATTGGAGATGTGGGAGGAACAGACACCTCCCTGGAAAATGAGAAGCAGTTGATTACCTGGGAACACCAATATCATCTTGCTCACAATATATCAAAAATCCCCGGTAGCCGAGTATATTGTTTTTAGTCTCTTCATTTCATTTGTGTGGATATGATTATTCAAATGCAGTGACCTAAACTTGTTAATACATTGAAATGAATTTCTTTAACTGTCTTGAACTTCAAAGTACTCTTGACAGATGATAAATGTGCTATTCCATATCTTATCAGATCACCTCTGAGGTACCTCTGGAATAACTGTCTAATACAATGAATTGTTTTTTCTATTTAAATACTCATTTAAATATATATACTTCTAAAGAACACTAAGCTAATATTTTTGAAGTAGTTTAAAATAATGATTTTATCATTTTGGATCTTGGCAGGGCAGTGTACAGCGTTTGAGACAAAAGTCCTAAATGAACATTAGTGTCTTTAATATATGAGGTATCTCACATCACTGTGGTGAATCAGACAAGAGATGCTTGTGATCATCTGCTGGCTGAAAATAAACCAGCTGGTATTTATTCTGAAAGTATTCAGAAAACACCCGCTTGTTAATGATCCATTGCATGATCTGGCATCTGGTAAACTAATATACTGTCATCTTTGCAGTGAAAGCCACCACAAATCATTAAAGATTTTGAGAGCTATTCAACTTCTGTATGCCTTCTAAAATACACTCATTATGGTAGAAATTATTCTTATTAGCAACATTATTGAATGATGGTAACCCAAGACCAACCCTGTAGCAGAAACGGTTCACATAGATGATAACAAGTGTTAATTCTACAAGAAGTTTCCCTCTTAAGCAAGCAGGTGGCTGTGGTTAGTAGTGTTTAATTTCTGTCTTGCGCATGGTGGGATACAGTGGAGTTAATTCTTCTTGGAATCTTGCAATTTCAACAATTTTATTAGCCCCTTCCCTGGAAAACTGAGCGTCTAGCGCCATCTTGACTCAATTGCATTTGTTTCAGTGAGACTTCTTATGGTAAGAATTATTTTTCACTTTTGAAATTGTATGTTTGTCCCCTTAGGAGGGGAACTACAACGATGCCAACCTGTTTTTGAACCTTCGTGAGACTAGGCTCCCAACATAGCTTGGACTTCCTTTATGGCTTGTCTACATTATGACAGTTTCTTTTGGCTCTTCTGCACTTGGTTTGGATTAAAAAAAAAAAAAATTATTCAGCTAATCTCAACACTTTGTAGAATTAGCAGAAAAAATACTATTTTTTACTATATTAAGATGTGGGGTTCAGGGTGGTGTCCAGATAACATAAGATAACTTTTAACATTTTTTTAATATACAAATTCTGTATATTTGTGATTGGCAGCCACTTGGATAATAGCTTTGGTTTTAAAAGCCCAAATTACTGAATCAAAACTTGCTCAAGTGGAAAAATCGTTAAAAGAGAAATGAAAGCTCCGAAATAGAAGGGACACGATTTATTCCCTCACTGAAATGAGCAAGTACCGGCAATAACGTTTGGAGATGGAATCTCTAAGACCTATTTCAACTATTAGGATCTTCTTGTTAGATCCTTCAGTTTAGTCTGGTGTCGGTTTTCTCTTTTAGTGGACTTGTAAAGCGGCAGATAGGAGTGTAATGCAGGTGATTTAAAGACGGAGGGACTGCAAAGCCCGTTTTTGAAAAGGCCAGACATTTCTCTCTCTCCGCCTGCACGATAACTGTCTTTCAAAGGCTTGTCACCTTTATATCACTTGTTGCAAAGGTTGCCGTAGTGTTTTATTTTCTATCGTAACTATTCTCTGCATAAAGCATTTCTTCCGACGTTCGTTCTTTATAGATGACCTTTCCTTAGCTTAAGTTCATGCCCTTGGTTCTTAGATTTGACACAAGCTCCTATAACCTTATAAACCGAACCTTTTCCCTACAGAGCTCTCTCTAACTCGGTGCAAGCTCCTGCTAATTTCTTTTTCCAAGGGCTAGACCTCATTTCTCTAAGCTTGTTATTGTCCTGGATCTTCCAGTACCTGCATGAATTCTGAGTGATTTCTTCTATTTTTCCTTTTTTTTTGCATACTTCCCATAGAGCAGTGATTGGCAATGTGAGCACTGTGCCACATGTGCTCCGAGCCTCCTACATGCAGCAGATAATGTTCCTCTGACTTACAGCATGTTCATACTCCTTGTTTATCCACTTTTAAATAGCTTGGCATATTTACTGCTTTTGAACCCAGAGTACTATAGGATTAAATCTAGTAATTTTTTCTGGTAATATCTTTTGAGTTAAAGTTCCTTTATAATTGGCAGCTAAAGAAATGACCTTATTCTAAGGGCATATCTGTACTGCAAAACATTAGCTCAGGTACCATAAGCAATCTAGCTTTCGTATCAGATGAATTTCTGTACGGGTTCATTTATGTATCTGAAAAGTGTCCACACAGCGTAATTTGTCGAGCGAAATCTGTGGGAATTTTCTCTCAATTTTGCAGTAATTGGCTTATGTTATTTTTTGATGATAGGAAGCAAACAAAAAAACCCCTTCAAAGTCTCTGTCAGAAGTGTTGCTGAAGGTCTTCTTAACTATCCATATTGTCTTTTATATTTGGGGGCCCAGTTAGCTCTCCTTGTAATAAGGAGTCTCTCTTATAACATTGCATTCATAGGAACCAGAAGTAAAGGTAAATGGTGTCTCTTGTTCCTTTACTGTTAATGCTTGCTTTAATATCAGAATTGTGGATCAAATTATTGGGAAAGGCTTTCCCTTTTCAGTGCCCTGGATATCTTTTAATAAAATCTCTATTTTTTTCTTATTTTCTCCAAAGCCAAGCTGCCTGGAAACTTGTGAAGGTAAAATGTTCTGTGATATAAGCTAAAACTGATCAGATTCTGATAAAGGATACTTTCTATAGGGCATAAAAACCATCTGACACTCGCTTCACAGAATACTTGAACAGTTAACTAAGTAATGACCTTAGTAGTATCCAACTATGTATCTCTTTTCCATGCGTTACTTTCTTATTTCTTATTATTTATGACTTGTATATTATTGCTCATTATTACTCTTATGTGCCTGAGAATTCTAACTATACAACTTCACTGCTCATCTTCTGAAATCAGTTAAAATATAAAACTTTCTTGTTTCCGATGGTGCCCTGCTGCAGGGCTTATTGGAAGCATCTGTTGATTTCTTTTGCCTTCCTGTAAGGGAAGGGGCCAATTTAATAATTACCACATAAAATTCCGTTTTGCCCTGCACAAAACAATAGAAAACAGGCTTTCTAAGGAAACTATCCTAACAGTTGATTAGATAATTATATTCTCTCTGGAATTCTGTTTTTTTAATTAACTGTATAGAAGGATTATGAACTTTATTATAAATGGTTTTGAAGCTTTCTGTAGAACTGTATTAAAGTCAGTGTGACATGCTGGGGGTTTTGTCTTTATTAAATAATAGTGTAGGATATTATCAGATTATTCTTGTGGTACAACATAACTTACAATTCTTCAGTGCTCTTGCTGTTGTGTCTTTACCAAGCAATCCTTCTGTTTTTAAGTATGATTTCTTCTTCTGTTGTTTTATAACTGAACAGATTTAGAGAAGTATTTCAGGTTTTTCTAATGTCCCATCAAAATCCAATCCTGTGCATCAGTTTCTCCTGCTGTCTTGTAATAAGTTCTTCTTTTGGAGGTTGTGTGTGTGTGTTTTTTTTGTTGTTTTTTGTGTTTTTTTAACTTAATCCTGGAAATAATCTTTTCCTTTTCTATCCCAGGTCAAATTCTGGAAAAACATAAGTGAATATGATCCATCTCAGTGTTGACAAAACATTGGGTCAGTGGCGAGGATACTGAGCTAGACCTTTGCTTCATCTGTGGCATGTGGTTGGGCTTTTGGACACAAAAATCCAGTGCAGGATCTGCTGTACAGGGATGAAGAAGATATTCTTGATGTGATAAAGGTCTAAGGAGGGAGGAATTAAGCCATGCTGGTTGCTGCTGGGACTCTCATAGAAATAAAAGTTAAACAGAAAAGTCTCCCTAAGATTCGGTTACTTCTTTGGGGGATTTAATAGACTTAGCTGACTTTGAATAACATTTCTTAGTTGTGCCTTATAAACACAAAAATACTTTTGAAATGGGTTAATGTTGAGAAAATTTCACTTTCTGAATCTTAATTGGACCATACTTTCCTCAAATCTGGTATTCCCAGCATGGATCACTTTTCCATGTTTGCTTACAAATAGCTAGCAGACTGTGAATACAAAATATTAATAAGCCAGAAACACATAGTTCCTAGACAAGCAATTTTAAAAAATCGCATTATGTATACTTAATGCCTAACTGACCTTTTCTGCTGTTTCTTAAATCTTTTAAAAATTCATCTAATTTCAAAGCCAGAGTATTAGCCCATTTATATGTAAATTGCCTTTAATTCATGCATTGATTTGAAAGACTAATTCAAAAGATCCTTTACCACAGGTGACCTTTTTGACACTGTTCTTCTGGGAAGACTGTAAAGTGGTTTCTTACGACCTCACATCCACCTGTAGCATAACATAAGCCTACTTCAGTCTGTATAAATCAGTCATACGAGAGTGGTTTTCAACCAACACTGAATTATTAATACTGTAACTGTCTTGGTTAATATTATAGTTAAAATAGCTTCTTTTTGAACTAATGACTATTTTATGTTGGCATTCTTGCTTATTTTAGATGTTAAACACAATTAAGGTGTTTACTGATTATGCTCTTTGGCTAATAAATAGGAGTATAATCTAGCTCTTACATGATAGTCTCCCAAGACTGTAGGCTTCAAAAAAGGTTAAATATTATTGTCCAGAATTTCATGCCACCAGAAGAGCTGCCAGAACATATGCAAGGGTTAATTCTTCTCTTTTCTGTAGTAAATGGGAAATGCTTTCTTTTTCACAAGAGATTATACAAACGGGGATGATTATGTATGGTGGATTCTGAATTTGTATTTTTATGCACTTACTCTCTGGAAAGCAGCTCCTGCACTGCCTCTGCTGCTGTGTGCGTTCCACTGCAGAGCGTGAGCGATCACCCGGCCTGATGGACAGTCTCATTATTTAGTGTTCTCTCACTGTGGCAGGTTATTAGTGGGAGGCTGCAAAATACTTGTTGAATCACTGCAGTTGTTTATTGCTAATTATAATAGCTAAAAAGGATATTTTTGTTTCTGTTTTCTTCTGTTTTTCAAATAAACTTTCATTTTTTAAATAAAGCTTCAGAAGAAACACTGTACCAAGATTTAACCTTAATGATTGTGGGCTATGTCCATGGTCATCTGTAAGACAACAAATAATCTGATATTCTCAAAATGTTTTAGTTCTGATATGATGATTCTTTTTGTGGACTAAGCAAAACCAGAATCTGCCTTTTAATCTATTTAGGCAATGAAGTATACCAGGCGTTGCATTTTTATATTATTATACAATAAGCAAAGATTATCTGTGTTGTGTGCTTTGTATGAGAAAACATTGAATACTTTATACTGCGAGTTATAATAAAGGAATGATGCTTTACCAAGTTACGTACTCATGCACTGAAAACCGTAAGTTGATGTGTGAGGTTGTAGTAATAGCAATTAAAAGAACGGATATGGTATGGCCTCCAAACTGGTCTGTGTCTGCAACTATCACATCCATTTTCAGTCATATCAGGCTAAATTAGTATTAACGGTCTTGGTGGGAAGCCAGATCTGTCCACTTACTTTTGGCCAAGGGATTTTTTTTTTCCGAAGAATGAGTACAGGATGGCATGAGAAGCAGTGTTTTGTCAATTGTAAAATTTTAAGAAAACCACTTGCCCCCCGCTGTTTGCAGGATAATATAAATTGTTGTAATGTTTGAAGACCTATCACAGTTTTAAATGCAGAGAATAATGCATGACAAGTTGATGGAATCCTAGAAGATGATGATAAAACCACACAGCAGAAACTGGTGCTCTAAAACAAGCATTTCCTGAAATAAATTCTTAGTAGTTAAACTATCAACTTACGGCTAAAACAGTAGTTATTATTTTTATATACACTTGGATTCTGGAGATTTCCTACCATTAATAAATTATATATCACTACTGGGTATAGACAGGTTTCTTTTGCTTCTGAAATACTGACTAAGCGTTTAGTTGCAAGGAGTAAACAGTGTTATCTCTGCATATAAGGGTTAAATGTATTTTATTAAATAGTAAGTAAATATGCAGGAACACCGAAGAACATACTCAGCAAAACAAGAAATTACTGCTTGGATTAGACTTGCAAAATTTGTTGGTAAGGTTGAACAGAGTTATATTCAAAATTTAGAAAAAATATAAATGGTGTGAGGAGATCCTAATGATCTGGCTTTGTCCTGAAGGCCTGAGTAAGAGCTGGATGGAACGGGTGTAGCTGTGAAAGTCCCGTGCATAAGGGAGCCAGAAAAGAATATGCATTATTACTCTTATTTGCTATGGCAGTAGAATTGTCTGCTCAAAAATTAGAGATAATTGGGTTATTAAAGGAATAGATGTAGGAAAGGCCACCAAAAAGCAGCTGCACACGCCAACAATGTGGTGGTGTTTAACTGAGCCATGACCAAGAACTAAGCTGTCTGATGTAAGATTGCTAATTTTGGAAACTTCTCTGGGTTTGAAGATACTCTTGGAAAGCTTGAAATGGCAATTTTCTAGATTTAGAAGGTAGTGTCCATGTAAAGAATACTTTGAATTTATTTCATTATTACCATAGCACACTATGAAGAGAGAAAAATATTTTTATATCTGGTCTTGCACTTGGGTAAGTATATGTACATATATATATGTATATGGGCTTGTTACCAGAAAGATGCAAGAGTAGCAATATTAACAGGTGAATAGGAGTAAGGTGGGAAAAGAAAAGCTTTGATTTGTGCTAGTATTTAAATACTGTCTTTATCTATTTGCATTGGCTAGATAACTGTACACTAAAAGAGTTATTTTTACCTTCTGGTAGGTATGTGGGAAGGATGCAGAAGGAAAAGCAAAGAAAGACTTTCTTGCATGTTTTTGGATAAGTGGAAGGTATATGTTGTACTAGTAAGAGTGAAGAGTGAGAATACTCTTGCTTATGTTGTTATCACAGTCTGTCAGTTCAGAACCTGTCTCAGTGATGACGTTGTTGCTGAAAGCCAAGTCTGTTCCCCTCCCTCCCCATTCCTGGACTGGGCTTTTGTCTGTTTGATATGAAAAGGTTGAATTTTTTTGCAGAGAAAACAGACATCACACATCTTTGTGTGCATATGAACACGAATCTCAATCTTTTCAAATAAAACAGCTGAAAAATCAAGGCTAACAGTTGTTGCACATGCGATTTATTTCATGCATTTACTGAGCACTAAGTATATAAAACTAGGAACTTCACTGATATTTTGTTTGTAACTATTTCACTGGTATTTCTTTTAAATAGCAAGAGGTGTTTCAGTATAAAGTGGAAGGTGAACCTGTACTATGTATTAAATACCACTTTGAATTGATGTGAAATATTAGCAGGAGCTTCCAGTATCCATCACATGAACTCATTGCCTCCCCAGCTCGCCTGCTGTGGGAGGGCTCCCTTCAGCACAGGAAACGCCAACGGCGTCTCTGAACAGAGCCGCTTTCTAGCAAAGCCTCTGCTGCGCAGGTAGCATTTAATGGGCTGGGACGTACGACTGTATGGAAGTCAATACCTGAGAGATGAATTTATGTGCAAAACTGGGAGGATCAAGGAGATTGATAATGATATATTCGCAGGGTAACTGTCATGAGGGACAGGACTGCAATGCCGGGGATAAATGAAGATCTTGGCTCAGCAAGATAGTACTTCACTGAGTGACAGCAAAAATAAGATGACAGAAAAGATTTATATTGATCAAAAGAAATACTAGCCTTGGGCTAAAGGAACAAAGGGATTAACGGAAAGTGATGCAACTGGCACTCAATGACTAAACTCTGACATGATTCAGTGGACACACCTTGGAAAACCAGTGAATTCATGTGTCAGGGTTTGATAGCTATATTAGTGCTGAAGCATTCTTCTGCTGGATGTTAAAGGGTTGTTGCTGTTGTTTTTAAATAAAAAAGGGTACGTAAAGGGGCATGTAAGATTGTCCTCAGTTCCTTTTCATTTTTTTCTAAACAGCCCCATCAACTCTTCAGTGCCGTGGAGGCAGCTCTGCTCTGGGACTGCTGTCCACATGGTGGATGACATGACTTACTGCCTACCGAGCGGATAACTGAACTTGCTTTCAAATGAGATGTTCCAGTTCACTAAGTTTAATGCTCTGTGTTAGTACACTCATGTTTTATGAGAGTTGTGCATGATTACAAGGAGAATTGGGACCCTTTCCAAAGATAGATAGATGACCACAGTCCCTACTGTAATTTCTGTGGCTGGTGTTGCACCTGATTACAACAGCAATACACGGATAAAGCAGGAAATGAATTTTTCCCTTTGGAAGAAAGGAGAGATCACCCATCCTGTCGCGTCACCAAGGCTTTGAGCAGTGTTGTGTCTTGGCACATGTCAGCTGTTCAGTGAGAGGTTCACTGCTCTCTCCGGTCATCTGGTAAATGAAGTACCTTGTGCTCCCTGTGAGCTGCTGCAATGAAGGGCTCGAAGCATTCTGCCTGACCTCTCCCGTGTCTCAGAGGAGCAACAGCAGTGTAGTAAAGACAGTGATTAGATAAGTTCAAACTGGTTGCTTGTTGTTTCAGTTGTAGCTGACCAGCCCTTTCAGCACTGTTGGAAAATTGAGCCTGAACCATGACAGAGAGGAGCACAGGAATTTGGGGGTGATGAGGAGGAGGTGGGCAAATGTGTCTGAAGTAGTCTGGTCTGGCTGAACGGATGCTCTGAAGTGGTCCTCAGCTGGTATAGTTGGTAAATTCATTCAAAGTGAGATTTGTCTCTTAAACTTTTATTGCACTGTTGTTTCTGTCCTTTTTCAGTATGTTTTGGGGATACTCGGGTTAATGCAGAGGGCAACTGTATTGCAAAGCAATGTGCTTGGGACTACTGGCTTGGAGTTTAGCATGGAATTTTTAAAGAGCAAAAGAAACCGTCTCAGCTGGAACTCGGTGGCCTCTGAGCACTGAACTCCCCTGTTTTCTCTAGCTATTTTATAGCAGTAAATGAATGAAACCACATCAAAATTGCTTGAAGAAATCTCCTCTAGCAGAGGGGAATTCTTCTGTGATGTTCTCATCTTCTGTCTCAGTTTTGCTTACATCTTGAGCACAAAGCAATAGGAGAGGGGAGTGTAAAGTAGAGCTGTCCCTTAGCTTCTTGAGGTATTGTCTTCTGTGAAAGTACCTTCACCAGCCCTATACACAAAAATATATTTCTGAGGTGAGAGTTGATATGATCATTGTTGTTTGGACCCTAAGGCTTTCTGAACATTGTCCAGAAATATGGCAGCAAAACTATTTCTTTTAGCTTTTGGTGAGCCAAATCTTTTAAAATGTTTTTTTTCCCTTATGTTATATGATATCTCCTTAGACATGATATAAATTCCAAAATGATTTTATTTTAGAATGTTAAGTTCTGTTTCTTTCATGATAGTATCATGTATCAGTGAAATAATTTTTCATTAAAATTGTTAAAAAGTGCAAACACTTGACTGAGTTTCTCTTAAGAGGACTGTTTCATGCTTTGAATTTTTTTGCCAATTTGTCTCCCTTTACAACATTTAAATTGAAAATGTTCTTGCATAATATTTTCTTCTGCCTACAGCTTTGTAGCTTCCAAGGTCCTCTATATTGATTTTGTTTTATCCAGTTCTTAATTTTTTTGGCATGTTTCTTTTCCTGTTCAGAAAGGAATCATAGATCACAACTAGGAATTTTAATAGTCTTTTTCAGACCCTCTGTTAGAAAATGACTGATGCTCTGGTACTTCTGACCTTGCTGTATGCAAGTATTCAGCAAAGAGCCAATGAAATGTTACCTCTTCCCAACTTACAAGCAATATCCTCAGGAGCTTTATACTTGCATTTCTTCTCACGCTTACATTTTTGTATTAGAGCAATTATACTGTTTGTGTTTTTTATGAAGTTCAATTTGGAGCCTCTTTTATTATTCTTCAGAAGCTTCCTTTTCATGGCAAGTGGCCCTGATTTCCAAGGTGTTTAATATTTTTTTCTTGATGCGTTAGATAATCCAAGTATCACAGAATACTGGGAGAACACAACTCTAGTCTTCTGCAAATAGCATTTCCTTGTGCAAATTCTTCAAAGCAAATTGTTTTGCTTGTCCAATTTGTCTTGTGTAATATGTAGTTAAACTAAAGTTTAAGGGTCATTTGTTGTTTCCATTTGTGGCCTATTTTATAGCTTAAGATACAGTAACTTGCTTTGGGCTAACTTTTGGCATCTGTAGAGCTCTAACTATGAGATATATTCATGTCTGATTGCTAAGCTCAGTTTATTTTTTATTCCTTTGTGGAAAGGAAGTAAAATGAAGTATTTACTTGTTCTATGTTTATACTTCTAGTTAACTATTTTCATTTTGCTTTTATTTGTGCTGTAGCTTCTTTTAATCATTCTTGTAGGGCATACTGGCCATGTTGCAGAAGAAAACCTGGCACTCTTGTTCAATATAAATAACTTTATACTATTTCAATTTCATCCCCAACTTGTTTAATGTTACTGGGCTGTATCCTCCTGCATTGCATGAGGTGAGGGGATTTGGTGTAGTCTTCAAACCTTTAAGATATGGTTATCAGTGTGGCTGAGCTGTAGTTCAGTGTTTGGTTTGGATTATCAACGAGGTAGCTATCACTACATGCAATAAGGGTGCTTGGGATCAAGGCAAAGACCATGTTCCAGGCTGTCTGTCTTTTGGGTTGAACAGAAATCTGGCCCTGAAGGTATGAGCATGGACTTTTTTTATTCTGGTTTGTGTTTTGTTATTGTTGATTTTGTTATATTTTTGCTTTAGTGTCTAATGCCTCCACTCCTCTGTTTTTCCTCCTTCCTTCTGATATGATGAAAAAGAAACATTCCAGCATTTTTGGTCTACTTGGCCTATGTGAGGCAGAGAAGTCTGTGAAAGGAGGATTCCCACCTGATGTGGAACCTGCCTAGGCCGTGAGTGATGGTTGGATCCTCCAGCAGAGGATGCAGCCAACCCAACCTGGAGCCGCCTGATGGCGGCAGTGTCTTCACCAAGGGTGCAGAGAACCGGAGGGGCATAAGCGCCTGCCTGCCTGACCTCTATATAGTGTAGTTTTTGCTTTGCACACAAATATCTGATCCAGCTCTTTCTTTCCAGACTCCTCTGTTTTGTTTTCTTGCAACTTAAAATGAGCTTTCATTGCCTTGATCTTGTAGGATGGTGTTTGGGTTTGCCATGGCACGGGGAATACATGTTTAACCAAGCCATTTCCAGAGCTGTTCTAATGTTCACCGATAATGGAGGGGATGCAAGTGATTAGCTGAACTACAGCTATGCCAGGTTGTGCTTTATTAGGAGTAAAGGAGATAAAAGAAACTGATGTCTGATAAATGGAAAAGGAGCAAATTGTTAGAAAAAGACATTTTGAGAAGAAGTGTTCGAGCCCATTGTGAATATGGGAAAGTAAACCAAATTGGAACTACAAAGATGGAGCTAAGAGTTTCCTTTTAGTTTGAGCTCATTTTTGTTTTTCTTCCTGGCAAATGTTTAGCTGCTTTTGTGCATTGATATAGTAAGCAATTAACAGTAAGAGAGCCAAATTTTGGTTATATGTATCTTAGATGCATTTCCCTGTTTTTTTCAATAGCTTTTTTTGAAAATGAGTTTTTCCAGACCTTTTTGAAAATCTCTAAAAGGAGGATTGGTTAAAATTAAAGTATCTTAATTTAAGATCAAATCCTGTAATTGTGCATGTTCATGATGAATTGAAATCATGAATGTTCCTTTGATATCATGGACTTTGTTACTTTGCTACAGCAAATCTGTCTCTTGCTATGTGTGTTGGTGCAGTGCTAGGTGTAACACTCTCTGTGTACACCTCAATTTTAACTTTCTAAAACCATGTGTCTAATGAAATAACAGTAATAAAAATATTTTTAAAATCCTAGATGCTTAATTTTGTTTCCTATTCTGTTTCTTGAAGTTGGGAAAATGAAGTAATTGTAATTAATGTTGCACCTAAGGGGAAGTTGTGGGACAGCTGAGCTGTTCCAACAACTTGCTACCTGTGGCAAGGGAGCTCCTAGTCTCTCCTGGCACGTGCTGGACCCGTCCCTGAGCTAATTCAAGGTGTAAAGCAACACAGTGGGCTCCCAGGGAGTCTGTGTGTTCTCGCCAAAGGGCCGGACAAGTGCTGGAGCAGATGCCAGGTGGGCAGGGGGAACATGCCTGGCAAGAGAGGGCATGTGAAAGAGGAGGAATTCAGGGGTGAGGGAAGATGCAGTTTCTCTCTTTTAGGACCAAACTCCTAACTACTTTGGCCATCTTGTGTAATTTTGCTCTTTAGACTTTCACGTAGCAATGAATTGCAGCCGTGTTTGTGCTGAAAGCATTGAAAAGGGCTTATTTTAGATTAAAAAGCCTGAAATGTTAATATTTAAATATCAAAATTGTGTTGCTCAGTTTTTCAAAAAGCTAATTTTGTAAGATGCAAGTTGTAGGGCAATTTAATTTGACACTGTCCCTTTAAGAAGAAACCTCTCATTTTTCTGACTAAAACTAATCATTGTTTCCTGCTATTTAAGCTGTTGCTGAGCAGATTAAATCATGTAATTCGACTTAAAAAAAAAAAAAAAAAATTGCAACGAGGGCAGTCTAAATGAATGGGTAGTTTGAGGGGAGGAAAAGGCTTGCTAGACTCCTCTATCAGTGTTATCTTGTATTCATTTCATACTCCTCTCAACATCACAATGAAACTACTTCATTGTGTAATTTCCATGCATCTCCTCTTGCCTTTTTTTTTTTTTTTTTTGCAATTCTAATACCTGCTTGCTATTGTATTACAAAAGAATCAAGGAACCAGTGTATTTGCATGAAGGACATTTTAAATTCTAATGTCAAGGGTCATTAATCATTTTTGTTATATCTATAAAGCTCGATTCCTACATACAGGAGGTACTGTTGGGTAGGAATGCATTTTGGAAACAGCTCTTTCAGATTAACCTTTCACTTTCTGTGAATTGCGAAATACAAATTAAAAAGAATGTAAAGTCAAAATAGTTTACCCATACTTTAATTTTTTCCATCTGTTATCCATACTATTTCTTTTGAGACCACATAATGTTGTTAACATTTTCCCAAATTTATATTCCTTCCCCTTTAATAATCATTGTTCCTTCAGACTTATTTTTTAGTTTTCTGGTTGCGAATATTTCATGGAAAATTACCTTAAAAGCACTTTAAAATTGTAAATGAGATGTATATTTTCAGATTTGAATTAGACCTTGTTTTTTTCCCTATCAGCAGAAATATTTGTTCTCAGATGAAATTAGACATTACTTAGTTAATGGGTAACAAGAGCTACGTATATGAAAACTTGTAATTTACAATGATTACAGTATTATTAAGAATAACAGCAATGTCAGAGAGGTCAGTTTGTCAATGACGTGAATGGTTATAGATTCTGATGTTCTGAGTAACTTTAAAGCTAATTAAATACAGCTTTGCAGTCCTTAAGGTGCAGGGTGACCCTAAAAGCATTCGCTGTTGGTCGGAAGCAAGTGCTGCGGGTTCCTCCTACGCGCTGCTGTTAAAGGTTAACCGGACTTGCAGTTCCCTCATCCATGTGCCCGGCTGGCTGCGAGCGGCGGTGGCTCGTAAGCGAACGGATGCCGTTTCCTTGTTAACTGAGTTCTGCTGATGCAACATGGTGTTTTGAGTGGAGAGCAAAGTCTGAACACAGTATCTGGTCCTCAGTAGTTGTCATGGATTGAACCTGCCAGTTTATCCCTGTTTTGGAACTGAGGAATGACGTGTACGGGGTCTGTCGTTGCAGAGCCATTGACTCTCCTGTGCAGACATGTTAATACCTTGTAGCTTGACTAAGTTCAGGGCCAGAAAAGACACTTGCCTTTTTAATACATGTTTTAATGTGTGTTTATATGTTAGATAAACATGTCCCCAAGGATAAATGTTACACTTAATTTTTTTCCCCTGGAGCTATAAAATAAAAAGCCAAACACCAAAAAGGAGGTTCATATTTAATCTGAAGTGGAAGTCTTCAGCCTAAGTTAGGAGGCAGGAAATGTAATAAGTAGCAATGAGTTAAATATCTACTATAGTGTAAGCTATCAAATGGAAAGTAATGTATTGAGCATTAATTGACCTTAATTACTTGTGACAAATCCCAGTTCACTGTTTTCAAGACATAGGAACAATTAAGTGCTGACTACAAGATTGCTAGATATAAGAGGCAGAAGGGAAGTGATTTCATAGGTAAGCGATCACATTTTTTTGTAATTAAAAAAAAAAAGTATATAATACTCTTCAATGCTTCATTATGGAGTGGAATAGCATTTTAGTGTAGTGGAAAAATTTTAATTTGTTGTAAAGATTACAATATTATGCCTTTTTCTTAATCTTCAGATGATATATGACTGTTTCATTTATTGGGTACCTAAGTGCCTCACAAAGACTGTAATACACTTACCTGCCATTTTGTTTCCATTGTAAATAAAGGCCTGCTATACCCAATGCACTTTGCAGTGTGAAAAAGAAGAAATACTGGAACTATAGATAAAAACATGTTTGTTTATTTTTTATGAAAGGTGAAAAGTACAAATGTTATTTTTTTTTAAAGAGGTTAAAATTAGGAGATAATATGAATTGGGTGGCTCTGATTTGTGGGATGTAAATTTAAGAATCCAGACCTCAGTATTTTTATTACTGATTTGTGGGGAATATCTGAGAAGGGGAAAATCTTAATGTGAATATGCTGTAAATGAATCAGGTTTATTGTTTTTAGCTCAAAGTATTTCTTTGCTCTTTAATGGGAGAAGCCAATATCCTGTAGGAATAGTTAGCAAAGCTTTGCTTCAACCTGTAGACTAGTGCACTTTAAGGAGATACTGCAACTCGGTTATTTCAGTGTACCAAAAAATATGGAAAGCTGCTTTTCCCTTTCATGTAGTTCTGCATGGGAACTTCCTCACCTTAGAGTTGCAAAGAATTCACTTAACCATACTCATCCCCTTACAGCATTTTTTTTTTTTTAATTTCCCTCCACAGAGTTTTCTTTTTGGGGAATTTCTTATTCTCCTTGAAAATAGCTGCTCTCAGACCCTATCTAATGGAAGGACCAGCTGTATGCACTCCTGTGGATCATTTGATCTCTGCAGGTGATAATTAACCAGTTTAATTGACTAGTATGTTAACTAATAAGAAGATATTCTAATACCACACCTTTTATCTTTATTAAGACAGGGCCTGACTGCATTGTGATTCTGTGAAAGACGGGAGTTTGGCTTAGAAGGATCAAAGAACTTGCTGTCCTTCTTAAATGTTTAACAAGAATAAACCCACTAGCTAGTGCTAGTACTTGACATTTTTCTTCCTGAGCTGGAGGACTCTTATGAGAAAACACATCTGCCTTCCTATAGTCTGAAGCCTAGAGATTCTCTTCATACTGATTATGTTTTTTTTCCTTCCTTGCTACTGATTGCAGAATTCGTTTCTTGAAGAATAGAAGAATCATAAACTTTCCCATTTATTTACCTCCCAAACATCTAGACTATTCAGAATTTCCCCTTCTAGAGGATTCTTCAGAGCACTTCTGGAAAACCCTAACTAATCACTTTGGTGTGCTTGCAGCAAGTGTGAGGTAAATAATACTGCAGATAGAATTTTGGAAAATGCAATCTGGTGACTGCAGTTTTATTGACTTAAAAAGTAAAATCCAACATTACATCCCCTTTGCAAAAACAACTTTTTTCATTTATTTCAATGGCCTTTGGATGATTTTTTTTGAAATCAATGGACTTCCATTCATTACATAAAAGAAAAAAAGATTATTTCTCTTCTATTTCTTCTTTTCTTTCCTCCTGTCCAAGAAGTGTTTTCTCCACTTGCTGATGATCCTCATGTGGTTTTATATACATCCTACCCTAATTGAGCAATGTCCAGAGCATATCTCATAGTGCTGCCTAGAGAAATTTTATCAGCATCAGAATAATATTAAGAGGAAGAATCAAGCAATTAATTTCTTTCAAGGTAAGATCAGCATATCTGACTAGATATTATATTAGTGTGTAGCAAAATTTCAAAGTTAATTTAGACTATGTGAAGTAAAGTCATCCTTTTTCAAATGCATGAGGAGAGATGATTAAATTCCAGATTCCAGTGTAAATTAGCTTCTAAACATAGAGGTTTGCAGCTTGGATTGAATCAGAGAGTTTTGGTGGTTCACTGTTAACTGTTTGATGCCGATGGCTTTGCTTTGTTCATTTCTGGAAATGATATCTCACTGGGGTTGTCCAATTCACAACATATAATTGATTAATGATTTGGAACTTTATCTATAATTCTCTGGCTTTATGTTTAAACAGTTCATAAACTCTTGATATCCTCCCCCCCCCCCTTTTGAATTCATTAACAAAATACAATAAAGGAAAACTAAGCCTTTCTTTTTTCATATTTTATTATTTAGAAAAATGCATTGTTATGTCAATATTCTAAACCACTGTAATTTAATAATCAAGGACTTTGCAGAGGGAAGGAAAAGTCAGTCTTTTGCGTCTATTCTATTAAGAGCAGCTAAAATGGACAGAAACTCATCAAATGCCTGATGGATAGGGTGACTGCATTTTTAAGGCTTACAAAGCTAATGTGCCTTTTCTTTTGGGGAACTGTGTAATATTTTTATCATAGCTATGACACTGCTTGAATGGAATATAGGGCAACCATTATTTTTTCTTTGAATTGCTTTCATAACTTCTGTGGAACTAACTCTAATTCTAAAGTATGTTCTACGAAAGCATGATTTCAGTGTATTGGGCTGGACACAGCTAAGTCTGTCCTTGCTTCCTGCCGTCGGCTCTTGTCCTAGGAGATCTATCAGAGTGGTCCCATATCATGGCATTCCCTAGGATTCTGCTTACTTTCCAGTGTGGTGGTTTCCCTGCCTGTGCCCTTGCTTCCATTAGTCCTTCCTTTGTTGTCATATTCTACATTTGTTTCCACTCAGTTGGCTTGGATTTTATGAAATGTCCTACTTTGAGAGAGCATTGGCACATCTAGGACAGCACTGTGTCTGATGGCAGCACTTTGAGATGCTGGTTAGGGAGAGCACCTCAACCTGGTCACTGTCTGTGCTTCACTCTTTTTGTCCTCTCCTAGCATCTGTAGTCATTATCTTCAATCTTGACCTTCTTTCCTTTGCCTAGCAATTCTAGTTCTGCTTTTTAAATAGCTAAAACAACTTCTAATAATTTTAAAAATTAACTTTGCAAATTCTAACACATCTTCACTGCTCCCAGTTCTCATTTTGTTGATATGTTTTCTGAATTACAACATATAACTTCTTTGCTGGTCAGCCCTTTTTGAACTTCGTATCGTTCTGTGCTCTCTGCTTACTTCCAGGGTGCTTGCTGAGATGGTTTTGAGACAGTTGTAATTCCATTTATTTCACGCTACTCTTGCAGACAGTAATGCTGTGGAGTAAAGTATAGCCACCAAACCAAAACTAAATGAATGGTTTTTTGGATATGTATAAGTGAGAGGGAATGGGTGAATACTCAAATAGGAAAAATGGCAGGAAGAAATGCTCTATTTAATTCTTTTCCTTTGGGTGCACCAAAAGACTAAAATTTGTTAAAACATAGAATATTTAACCTACCTTCCTGCGAAAGGTTTACTTCAGTGGTAGATGATACTTACCATCTCAGGGGTCTCATTAAACATTTTGAAACACTTGACTCTGCTTCTATTTATCATATTTCTTTTATTACTATTCCTTACATTAAAAAGGGAGGGCAGGAAAAGGCTGCCTTTATCTAATATACAAAAAGGACAGGATTTTTTCACAACTGTACAACTTCAGTAAGCTGGAGATTACCCCCCCACCCCCATTTGTGGAAGGCACTCTTACAATATTCCACTGTTGGTGCATGTATATCTGATTTGAGCTAAGGAGGCAAGGGGCCAGTTGTGGTTTCTCAGTGTTCCCAGAAGCATCAACACTTGAAGGCAATAGCTTTTGGCTTGGTGATGCCAAGTATGAGCTATTCAGTGGCTTCTCTAGTATTGTTTCTGGAACTGAGAACTAAGACTTTGGCAAAGAATCCATATTATTAAGAATTTTAGGAAAAACAAACTGGCTATTTTCTTCTTGGTTCCAAATTTATAGTTATATATTTATCCAAATTCTCTGTTCAAAGATATCTGCATTTCACCAAATGATTTTTACTCAAAGGCAATCTAGTGTCTTATCCCCCCTCTCCCCCTGAAATTCTAAACTGCTGGGAAGCAATGTGAATAATTGATACCTTTTATTACTCATTGTTCATTGCTCTTGCATAAAGAAAAAAATTGTCTTTTATAGTTTGCCCTCCTGTGTACTAAACTGGCTTTTGGCATGCAAAAATTAGCAGCCATAGAGACTACTATTTCTGAGGAGTTTTTTTTTTTTTTTCTGACTAGTGCGATGGACCTGCATTTTTAATTAACAAGTCAACAAGCACTGGTGTGGTATTACCACCAAGTAGTAGAGCTTAGGTGAAATGTAATAAGCCAAATCCATAACTTATGTAAAACCATTTTAATGAGTGAAATTACTCCAGAGATTAATCGGTCTTGATGTAAAATGAAAATGCTAGGAGAAACAACTGCTATTCCATTTCTCTGGGAAATGCTAGGAAAAACAATTGCTATTCCATCTCCCTGGGAAAATATAGCTGTTTACCTTCTGAAATGTTTTAGAGGCAGTTAAGATTAGATGTAACAGACTTCCACACTGGGAGCTAGTGAATATTTGAGGTTTATATTCAGCACAGATTTGATGTCAGATGAAGTACAAAATAGGACGTTGCAACTCCTCTTTTCAAATATATTAACCCTAACATTTATTCCAGATTTGTGCGTCTCAAAAGGACAAAGAATTAGTTTTACAGACCAGTTTGACCCATTCCCACTTAGATGTACTGGAACCTGTTCAGTGAAGGTTTAGCAGACTGCTGTCACAGTATTAATATATTTTAATTTTCTTTGGCACAAAGAAAGCATAATGCTAGTAGACTTGGTATTTTTATGTAAATATTAGGAGAAAAGTGAAGCTGCATAGCCTTGGAAGCAGGATAAGGAGCAGGGAGTCATATTTGAATGCTGTCTCCAGCTTTGTTATGACTTTTGTCATGTTACTTATCCTTTTGTGCCTTGTTCAGTAAAAAAGGGATAATAATGTCTGTTCAGTATTGTAAAGTGTGTTCAAGATGAGAAACACTGAGTAGTGTGGTGGCACTACTTTTCTAAATACATTACTGGTAAGCTTGAGTTTTGAAAGTGACTTTGATCTTTTGGGAGAGGACATTCTCAAGTCCTTATCCTGCACGCAAGACGTACGGAATGATTGTGCTTTGGAAAATTTAATGAGAGCACTATTTTAAAAGTGCTGCTGCTACAAGAGTGGAGGGTGATCTGTCACCGTGTTATCACAGTAAATTAGTGACTGGGCTAATTTTTTTTTAATGTTCTTTAATTTTAGTGGTAGGTTAAAGATTTTGAGGAGTTGATCTTTAATTACTTGGAGCCATTCAGGCTGGAAAATCTTGGATTTAATTCATCTTATAGCACTTTTGTTTAAGAAGAAAATGAAGGAATTTGACATGCAATTGAAGGTAGCTGTTACTGGTTACTCCCTACTAGCTTTTATCTCTGTCATTCTGCTTCCTTCTTAGGCAATTATACAACCTTTTTGGTTTTAATGCCCAGTGGCATATTCTAGAAACTCACCTATTTTAAATGATTGTCTGAACAGAGAAGTTTACAAAATGCAGGCATTAATTATTTATTGTCTAATGGACCTGTAATTTTGTAAGAGCTTTCAAAACAGTCAGCTTAATTAGAGGGAGGGAAAAGGGGAAAAGAGGAAATGCGAGTCCAAATACTTAATTTCATTAACCACATCTCTTCAGTGCTGTTGGTGTATGGTTCCAAAACATAAAACTTCCATCAGGAAGCAGTTCTGCTCACAGTGATGTGGATATCCTTCCATTTCATGGATGTGTTTATTGTGGAGAAATGTTATTACCCACAGAATGAAGAGAATTGGTAGATGGCAGTTATACACAACAACTGTCAGTTCTAGTTTAATAGCAACATTGAATAAATAGTAGATACTATAAAGAAAATATTAAAATGCTACTCTGTCTCTGTGGATCAAGAACGTGACCTTTGGTCGTAATGTTGGGGAGTGATTTGGGATAGGGTGGCAAAACTGTGTGCATTTGAGGTTTTCAGACCATTAAGGTACTTTCTTCATTGACTTTTTTCTCCCATATACATTGTTTAGATAATATACTAGAGGAGAGTGAAATAGAAGCATAAAATATAACAATACTTAAAGTGTCTCTTGACAGGTGACTACAACCAGTGTTAGCATGCTTCTGTAAAAATGTTATGCCTAACATTAACAGACTGACAACAGTAAAAAAGACAGTCACTACAAAAGGACATCTTTATTTTCTGTATATTAGTCTTTGGGGAGAGGGAAGGTGGGGGGCAAGGAAGTGTGGTGCAGTACTTTAGGATATTCCAGAAGTGGTAGAAATACAATCCAGGTAAGTGTGTAGATGTAATAATGTTTTAAGATACCAGAATTTGTGCATTGCTATTTTAGACAGTGTCCTTTGAATAGCTTTCTCTGTTTTATATTTTATGCTGCCAGCCACAGTATTGTAACTTGTTTTTTAACCAGTTGAGGGCATTCAAAAGATCCGGCTATATGAGGCCGTGAACATCTTCAGAGGTGTCCCTCTTAATTTGTACTCTTCTTTTTCATTGTCAAAATGAACTTGTGGCAAACTGCCAGACTTCTTCAAGCTTGAGTGTTGCACGGTATTTGTACTTGCATTCAACACCAACAGGCAAAATTTATTAGAATCAATAAATCAGAAAGATTAGAAAAAGCAGAAACTCATTCCTGAGTTGTTTTGTAGTATAGTTAGGGCTTCTTATCTTTCCCCACTTTATGATTTCATGGAATAATTAAGAAAAATCCAAATACTCCAACGTGATGCATTGGAAGCAAAAGGCACATGCACAGAAAGGAGAATGAATCAGCTTAATATAGTGGAATCACAATGTTATCCTCATCATGCAATGAACTCTTGTTATGTCCACGATGTTACCAGTTCATTCTTGTTATGTGAACACGATGCTATTATCAGCACAGCATTCCCTGGCCTTCTTTCCAGAACATCTCCAGTTCATTATTCTGTGTTTAGATATTTAGAAACTGAATTGAGCAGTGCCATTTCATTACAAAATCTAATGATTGAAAAAAGGGCAAATGGTCATATCCTGAATCTTGTTCATCAGTTAATTCTTTATGAAAGTATAGTAGCAACTGCATATGCAAAGTAAAATACTAATTACATTCTGTATTTCTGTAAAATAATGTAGTAATTTTGTTAATGCTGTTTAGCTGAATAATGCACACAGCCCAAATTATGGTAAAATAATAAAAATAATCTGTTTAACTTGCCAATAATGAATCTACAAAATGGGATGATATTAATATTTTCACAACAAGCAGGTTAATTTAAAACATCATTTGCATGTTAACCTTATGTAGCTGCTGTATCTATTTGTTGATATCAGTTGTGATTTCTTGTGCAGAATTTCTTATAGTGGGATGTGCTGGGAGGCCAGTGTCTAATTACCTAGATTTTTGCCCTGAAATTTGCTTTCTTTGGGAGTTTGTACTAAATGATAGAGTGGTGAATGTGTGTTGTTTTTTTTTTCTAATGGGCGAGTAGAGAGAAGGTGGAAAGCAACAACAGGAGATTACATTTTCTCACTCACTCAGAAGCATTGTTTCATCCAGTTTCTAGCTATAAAACAGATGAGGTCTGAAATATGGTAGTTTATCAAAGCTCATTTCTCTTGTGTCTCCTTAAGAAGAATTTTGCTGTCATAAAGGCACACTGTGTCTGACAGTGCAACAGTTCAGTAGTTTACTCATGTAGACTGGTTTCTATGTCTGCTTTTGTGGGAAGGGCAAAATGGAAATGGGCCCCCAAAACCTGAGCAGTAGGCAAATATAGCAAGAGGCTTAATTATCCAGTTACTGTGTGCTTATTTGAAAAAGAGCTAGGTGGTATTTAAATGTACCTGCAAGTCTTGCAACAGAAAGCTCCCTCCCTCAGTTCAATCACTGCCTTCATAGTAATAAACCATGATGGAGAGGTGAGAATTATTCACTCACGCTCAAGGCTTTGTTCTGCAAATGCAGTTGAAATCGGATAATCAATATAATTGTTATTGCCAGATGTTATTGTATTAGGGAAAAGTATCGCTGATTAGGTCTCCCTTGTGGACAAGGAAAATTTTCTTGCTAACTATAGAAGAAAACATTGAAATTTTAAGCCTGGAGTTCAGATGTTGATTGTCTTTTGAAAATAAACACTAAATCATCTCTTTGAAACATGCTTTTGCCTGCCTTTGAGCAGAGGTTGCTTTCACCATAACCTCAAAAATCCTGTTATGGTCTTGTTTTTATTAAACTTGCTGGTGTTCCATGTTGATGGTCATCTTTGGTGAGTTCTAGTAAGGCTGAGAGTAACAAGGGAGTTTGCTTTTCATCTTTTATCCTAGGGGTTCAATATCTTACTATTTTAACACTACACTGCGTTGACAATAAGCCGTTAACTGAAATACGATTTGTTTAGGAGAAGCTGAGCACCTAAATTATCCATCTGCTCACGCCTGTCTGTCTTCATTGATAACTAAATATTGGATGCCTGAAGTTAGATGGTGCATATATCTGGGCTACCTGCACTTCTCCCAGGCCTTGTGTCTCTGGATCGAGCTGCTGCAGACTCTATGCCTCTCACCTCCACCTGTTCTGGCCTCAAAGGGGTATCGTGTGATTTTTCTGTTCTGGCTGCTCCTAGAGATACAAGACACCCATGTGACCTGTGAGTGACACCCATGATTGCTTAGCAGGCTTGATTAGGTTTTGCTTGCTGCAGTTAGTGTGTAGCAAATCCAACGCAACCCTGGCAGTGGAAATAAGAGGTCCAAACTGTTGATCAAAAGTAGACATGTATTGACCCTACTTATCTCACATGCTCATTCGCTTGCTTCTTGCCAGTGTTATGTTTGCTAGGTCTTGACTTCCCTTCCCAGCAGGGAAGCCACTGCTCTGGGAAGGTTGGGCAGAAAGTCATGTTGGCTTGTACTGTGCCACTGCTCACAGTTACAGGTCTTGGGCATTATTGGCCAAGGTCCCTGGGTGTCCCCTGGCATTTGTCTCCATGTATTTGTCTAATCTCTAGAATCTTCACCCACTTCCAGGATCTTTCCTGCAGCCATGGTTACAACCTTCTTTCCCGACTCTTTCAGAGACCACTGCTTCTTTTGGGGAATGCTGTTTGGCCTCCTCCTCTTTCCAGAACCTCCGTTTGTCTATATACAGGAACACAATGAGTCTTCAGCCTCCTAACTGGTGGTTTTGCTTTAAGTGACTCTTAACTGGAGGATTCAAGACATGCCATTTTTAGTTCAGGTCTTACCAAAATGTACAAGCAGCCTGTACCAGGTGTAGCTAGCAAGTAGCAGGCTTCTGCTTGAGAGCTGAAGTTCAGTTTTGGACATTCATCCCCACCTATGCACCCAATTATCTGCTGTCTGGTAGTGTTCACAGTGTAAGCTATTTTTTCACCTATAACATTTTCACATTTAAATTGGTAAATGGTAGCTTTCTCAAAGCAAGGTAGGCTTTGCTGTTGTTCTGTTATTTCTGCTTTTAGAAGTCCATGTTTCCTTATGTTGCATGGTTTGCCTACCTTCCAAACAGATTGTAAATTATATCATTGTACTTTCTGGTGGCTTCTGTGGGTGGGTGATGCAACATCCATGTGGTCCCATTTCGTGAAAGAGGCTTGGGGTGAGATGGGAACAGAGGGACGTTTGTATGTCTTTAGCCCAAGATTGCAGCAGCAAAAGCATTACCCACTTAGTCCCTGGTTCCTTGTACAATATTAATTTTTCACCTTGCAAATAAGATATTAATGTATGTGTTTAAGAAAAAGGACTTTGGAAGTACTGTCTGAACATAACATGGCATAGTTAACCTTATAGAAGAAAAATTAATACTAACTACATCTGACTACTTGGTATTCCAACCTGGTATTTCATTAACATTATAAGGTTGTTTTGCATTTGGTTTCCTAGGGAATTTGAAGCTTAATGTTGAAAGACTCCTGGTCCAGTAGTTCTGTTCTCTGGAGAGCTTAGAAACTGCTTCTTCTGAGGACTGACTCCTTTCAGGGTCCCTGTGGTTGGTCCCATGATAATTACTCAAAGAAATCGTGCTCTTTCTTCAGTAGACATCAAAGGCAGATTTGTCTAATTTTTTTTTTGAGGATTTGGCCTTGAAATAGAGATGGACAACTTGGAATTTAAGAGGTTTTCCAGTTTCAGCAGACTTGTCCTGTGTTAGGTCATCCTTAACAAATGACTCTCTGAAATGTAAGTTTAAAAGGGACACACCAGAAGCTATTAATATTAAACAATTATTAACGGAAGTACTCCAACATCTCAGTAGGCCAGTTTTTCTACTTGGGGTAAATCTGTGAGATTTAATTTGAGTTCCAGGGAGTGGATTTGATATTATAATGTGGTAGCCACTAAACCTATGTAGATAACTCCTTTTGGCTTGGGAGTTTAGAATAGCAGAAAATTGGAATACACCTTAAAAATACTGAGTATGATGACTTTGAGTTCTCCAAAACGTTGGTCATGTCAGTAAATTTTGCTAATTTTAGTGATTCTCAGGTCTGAGAATGATTCATTGTGAAGGGGTCCCTCCCTCCCTTTTCTTGGTAACCTTCAGCTGATCTTAAACTTTGGTCCACAGTCAGAAGAGCATGGGCTTCTGCTTTTTGGAAGCCTTGAGTCAACTTGTACCTCTGTATTACCAATTAAATTTTATTAAAAGACAGACAAATTACATTAAATAGCTGCGTAAAATAACCATCCAATATAAGCAGTTATACTTCCAAGTTATTATCTTCAAGGGAGAGCTATGTTTAGTGTTTAAGTAATGGCAATTTTTAAAGAAATTGGCTATTCATGTTCTTGATTATTGCTTCTTGCATTAGGCAGTGTCAAAATATCTGTGTCTTAAATATTGTCTCAAATACATACTTTCAGGGAATGTTCTATTCTAGTCATCAATTGACCTTGACTCCACCACTTTAGAGAATAAGAATCTTCCAGTTTTAAAATAAGTAACTTTTTTTCAGTTCAGAAAGTTTGATAATCTGGATGCCTGAGCAGCCACTCTTCTTAAAATAGCAGTCAATAACTAAAGAATTTTGATTTGACTTGCTGTATTCGAATTAGCGATACATGAATGTACACAGCATGGGAAGCAAAGAGGAAGAATCAGAAGTTCGTGCAGTCACAGCACTGTGGTGTCTTTGGGATAACAGACATGCGTTGGGATAGTTGCCTGACTGGAGTGCTGAGATGTGTGGATACAGGATGGAGAGGCTGGGAAGGGGAGGACTGGGGTTGTACTCTATGGAAAGGAGTCGTCTTCACGCGTGGAGCTTTGCTTTGAAAGAGGGGATGAGCCGGCTGAGTGCTTACGGGACAGACCAGCATGGGTGATGTTGTGGTAGGCATCTGCTGCAGACTGATCAAGAAGGGCGTAGATGAAATTTTTAGAAGGCAAAGGTGAAGTTACTGAAGTAATCACTTGTATTAAAGGAGAAAGATTCAAGCAAGCAATCGCAGTGGAAACCTTTTATTTTCTTTCAACCTTTCTTTTAAAAAATACTTTTTAATATGTACTATTCAGGAACTTGTGTGCCTCTGCTCATTCTCTTTTTCCTCATTCTGTACAATTCTGTTGCTTTCTAAGGAACAAATTCTTATGCTAAACAAAAAGGAAAATGAATGTTTTATGCCAACCTGGCACAATTTTTTTGAAAAGATTTAACCAGTTGTTCTTAGTGGCTGCAAATGTAAGCAAAACAAGACACACGCTTTTGAACACTTAAACACTTTTGAATAGGTTCCTGAATAGTGCAAATAAGTGCTCCTTAAAAATCACTCTCCTTTATAGTGTTTTAATTTGAATACAGAGAACTGAAATTAGTAATTGTTTTATAAAAGCTTTTACTTTGGCTCTTCTAAGACTAGAGGGCTTGCAAATAAGTGTATCAATATATTATGAAGTATTCACATAAAATATTTTGCAACTTGCGTACTGGAATTTCTAAGATTAATGCAAGTTATCCCTTTCCCTCCCTTGATATTATGAAATCATGAAAAAGGGAGTGAAATAATAGAGATGGAAAAAGGGGGTGGAGGGGGAAGCAGGTGCATGTCTAAAAAGGAAAGATGGAAATAGATAAATTAGAAGAGTTGTGCTCCTTAAAAGCTATTTTTCATTGTATATAAAAACAGGATGAGGGAGGCAAGTAAGGCTACAGTGAATGAAAATGCAATGAAGAGTGAATGAATAAGTTCATAGAAATCCAGATTTCTCTTTGGAATCCTGAAACTGTGAATTGAGAGAGGATATCTTGGGGGCTTATTTGTGAGATGTGCTTTTCCCAGATTAGAAAATGGTCCTGTAAGACTAAAAATATTTTTTGTGAGAGCATTGGTGGATGGCATCTCAAAGATGCTAGCTACATGCGTGTTTTTTTTTTTTTTTTTTTTTTAATTTTAAGCAGCATTTTTTACTTCAGGTGCACAAAAGAATTAGTACCACTCTGTGCCTTGGAAGGAAGGACATCTGATGTATGTGAGGTCACAGCACAGAGGATAGCAGAGTTAATTTGTACTAATATACAGTAAAGGGGTTTGCTGCATTGCAGGTGCCATAGCATTGTGAAATACAGATTATGTCAAGCAACATGGCAGTATTTTTCAATATATAAACAGAGTAGGAAGGAAAAATTCATGTAAGGCAAGTACCAGATCTGGATTTCAGAAATTCTTTTCACATAGGGACCGCTCAGGATCTTTACAGTAATACTGAAAAATAGTACAATGGATGATGGGCAAGAAAGAATGAGTTATTGATGATTATATTAAAATAAGGGTACATGCATCAAGTCTTGAGACATAAGTTGCTAGGAAAGACTAAGGAGCTACAAGAATATTTCTCTAAGTAGTACAGAAGATGAAAGGAAGCAAAGTCTGTTTTGTTACTGTATTTTAAGATCTGTGCTTCTTTTAGGAAGGAAAAGTGGCAAATGTGCAGCAGTAACACTAGGATGTCCTATATTTCTCTGTGAGCAAAGGATGTGATTTTTGCATGGAGATTCTTCCTGTTTTGAGGCGTGCAAAAGGCTAACTGACAGCAAAAATAAATTTTGCCTGATAGATTGTAAAAGATCGGTGTTGATAAGGTATATCCCATCAGATTCCTGGGCACTTGAATAAGCTGCTTTTGATTGCTGAGTAAGGAGGATTTGATTTGGGGCCAAGCTTTAAAAAAATTAATTATTAAACCTTTTATGTGCTTCTATGAGCAGAATGTTCTCATGTTCAAAGTGTTCACTATCCAATAATTTTCATTAATGTTCATATAAGTATTTCTTCAACACAACAGGAAGTTGATCTGAATTCTGGAATACAGCAAGCTGGCAATGTAATAGATTTTTAGCATGTTCTGTCCTAATGAGATTCATTTGCTTTTTCAGTACAAGGGAAACAGAAGAGTAAATACAGGTATGGCTAGTGTTTAAAAGAAATCATAGGCCTGTCTGATAATAAAGAACTGTTCAAGAGCAGTTTATCCTTGGGAAACGATTACGTCTGTCATCCAGCCAAGGTCAGTGCCACTTTCAGTTAATAGCTACATCAAAGACAGAAGCATAAATTAAAGGGATACCATAACTCCAAGTCAGTTTAGGCAGAAAACGAAAAATTTGGAAGAACTTTTAGGGTCTCTCTTAGCCTTCTCAGCTTTTGTATAAGGTTTGGTGGTCTTACAGTAATTTTCACTGTTAATAATTCTCTCCCAAATTGCTGTCTGAAGGGCCTAAGCAAGTCAAGTCTTGGCAGTGTTCTGGTAATACTAAGATGCTGTAGTCAGTAGGCCTTGACAGAGCCATCACATTTAACTTTAAGCTTGGAAGTCATCCTACTGAAATGAATTTGACTATTAACAATTGTCACTGAGTAACAGGAAATCATGTTTTCTGTCCTCAAAAGCAGAACATTCCCAGTGCTGGAAAGACATATATGCATACACATCACTAGCAGTTTGACTCTTAACAAGTAGTGCTATTAAAGCCAATATTAATGCATGCATAAAAGTTGTAACTTATTTGTGTCTTAAGTATGTATATTTTTGAAGGATTTGGCCTTTAGTTTTTGCTCTGTTAGTTGATCACTGGAAAAGTTGATTGGGAGGGAAGTCCTTTAGAAGCCAAACATAAATCTAAAAGATATAAGCAATCCCTTTTCCTTTTGTGCTCCCAACTCTGTGTCAAAAGTCAGCCTAAACCCCTTACCACTGATTTTGTTGCAGCTTAATTTACAGGTTATATATAGTTCTTCTCATTGGCTTTTGCTTTGAAGTCTAACTTTTGAACTTTAACTGCATACATTATTATGCTATATTATAATGTTTGCAAACAATTGGCTGAGACAAGGTAATATGATTTTAAAGCTGTTTGCTTTTGGCTACTTAAAAAAAAAAAAGGGGGGGGGGGAGGCAACAGAAAAAGTGACTAAGATAAACCTTGGATGGTCTTAAGGCCATTCAAGGCCAATAGTTGATACTGTTACTGCATGGGAAACCTTGTTTCAAATCTCTTGGGACTAGAGGGAATGCTCTTTTCTGTAGCCTTCTTAGGGAAATAAGAAACTAAGAGGAGCTAAGTGTATTAGGGTGATGTTAAACCCTAGCAGTTACTCAGGTATACGTGCTTGAAAGAAACCTCCTCATAGTGCTTTTGCCTATGATGGCCCTCCTGCTTGAAAAACTTGAAAAAAGTATCTATTTTTTTAAAAAAACAACCCTCCGCCCCCAACAAACCCTCTTCACCCTGCTGCTTTCCCTCAAACTTGGCAATGAGCAGACTTCCTGGGTGCTGAGACTAGCACCTGTTGTGGTGACTGCTGTTTCACTGTTTCCTTGGTCCTGTCTATCTGTATCCCCCTCTCTGTTGCATCTATTCCCATTGGAGACTGATCTGGGCAGAGATCATACTGTTTTTTCTGTCTGCCTGTGTGTGACACAGTGGTCCCATGTGCCTGCTGGAAGTATTTGGTACAAGAACAACACTTGCAGTAACAATCGCACAACACAGGCAGCGCCTTCTTCCCATTGTAGACCCTGCCCATTTATGTAGCCTGAGATGTTGCGGAGAAAGTTTTAGGCTTATTTTTTGGTTGTTTTGAATTTAAGAATAGGTGAACTGTGTGAAATGGATTTTTTTTTAATACAATGGATATGAAAAGGAATAAGAAAGAAATGCAGTTATGTTAATCAAAGCTGTCAGCACTTGTTACTGGAGCACTCTTTGTATCAATTTTTAAAGGCTTTAATAAAACATAGGGACTGTTTCTCCTCTTTCTAGTCTGTATTCATCAAGCTTCGCTGAAGTCAAGGAAGTTACTTTTCACATACACCACAGTAATGAGAAGAGAACTACAGATTCTCTTCTGCTGAAGATTTCAGCATCTAGTAAGCAGTTTTTTTTTCCCCTAGGTTTGGGGAAAAAAAAAAGCAGCAGTGGGTAATAGCCTCTGTTTAAAAATCTTGGTATCTTGATGCACTGTTGGCAACTTTTACTGGCTACGGCAGTAGGGCTGTGGTTATCTTCAATATGAATTTTGGGCCAAATTCAATGCTCATTTATTTCTGTAGATCAAGTAAGGCTCTAATCTGATTTGCTTGTTTAAAGACTGAGAGGATAATTTATACTCTTGGTTTTATTACATATTCTCATTTTGTAATTCCATAAATGTGTATTAAAAAAGTGAGACTACCTGATTTTTCATGAGGCTAGGAAATGCAGTGCCATCCCTTCAAACCTCTGAAGTTTATGCTGTGTACTAAATGCATAAGTAGTTCTGCTAGGTTTCCAAAATGGAATCCTTTTTGGGGTAGACTTTGTCAACTGCATAATTAAGACAGCCACAGAGTGCAGCAGTTTAGCTTGGGAAGTGAGCAAGAATATCGCACTGAATTGAAATTGAAATGATGAGGGTTTGCCTTAGCCAACTCAGTCTATCTGACCACTGTAACTACAAAAACGAAAGGAACTTTGCAATTCTTATGGATAAAGAATAAAACCTGTTTTACCCTGTTTGTATAAGCAAAGATGTTGAATACAGGCATCTCTGTAAAAATTAGTGCTGACAACTCTGGAGGAAGAAATAGAAAAGTGTTTACAAGAAACATTTTAAAACTAATTAGAATGGAAAGCAGTTTCTAGGTCTGACACAGAAAAGTGGTCTGCTGAACTTTTTTTTCCCTTTTCCCATTTATCAAAGAGATTTTTCATCATATTGCACATCTGCAGCTTTCAGAACAAATTCTGGCAAGAGTACTCAGCGTCACCATGAGAAAGAGCCTTAGATATTTCCCCAGGATAGAAAAAAGCCAACCCCTATCAATTCCCATTTCTCAGACAGAATGATGCCTTTAACACTCTGTAATGAAAGTTTTTATATGTGAGAAGGATTACCAACATCAGCCTGTATTGTTCTTTGATGTGCCCCAGAAATATTGCAGTAGAAGTTATTAAAGAATAAATTGTGGGAACCGAGTAGCCCCACCAGCACAGTTTGTCTCTTTGCCCTTAACCAGTTTGTGTCAGGGTGAATTCCCTCTTTCACAGGGCTTCTTGAGTTTCTGTAAGCTTTTCTGCATTTTTTTAATTTTGTATGCTATTTTGATACGTGTTAGTGGATTTTTGTTTTACATTCATAACCATAAACTTATAACTTAACAGGGAAAAATGCACCAGTAACAATCCTGTGTCAGACACCTCTGGACAGCAGAGGTAAACCTCATCAGCTCTTTTAATGCAGAGGGATGGTTTGCACAGAGGCTGCATTTCTGAGTGCCACTGAACCAGAAATTATGTGAACACCATTAGGTCTAAACCTTTAGCTAGCAGCTGTTGCCAGTCTCCAGGGAGTATTTGCTGTGACTTGTGGTTAGATTGTATGCAAGAAAGCCAGGAAGTGCAGGCTTCTCAGCGCATACCATTCCCTTAACATTTTTTTAATGTTGAAAAAAAAAATATATATATATATATGAAAATAAAAAAATATATACACACCATGTATTCTGAGGGCTGCTGGAATCAGTCTATGTTCTCACATATTGGGATGAATATACAAAACAATAATTTCCCTGTTTTTCCTCAAAGTCATAACATAGAGAAAAACATCAATATGAACGCTGTGTATTTTGGTAACTTTATTTTCTGTAATTAAGAAAATAAATTCATGCACTACTCAGAATAACACATAAGCATGGACTAAAAGATAAATATATGCATAAATGATTTAATTAACGGGAAATAGAAGACAGGTAGAAAAAGGGTTGACATCAAATACAGTTTTGGATACAGACCTCAGGTCTGATAGGCTTATATTTTAAAAATATTTTTAAACATAGATCAAAAACTTCTCTACTTCAGGGAACGCTATATTTTTCTAACTTCTAGTAATATGGAAATAGAAATTAAAGGGAGCTCTCTGTTAAGCTTTTCCACCTTGTTTTTGGTTCCTGCTTTGTGATAGATTAAGATCGAGTTTTAAGCCTTGCCTAAAGGGCTGCTAATCTGTTTCCTCTTGATCTCTCTACCTGTTTCTAGGAGGTTTCTAAGAGGCCAGAGTAATGACTATAAGGCTGATATGTTTGGCTTTCTTTTCCCCTTGCTTCTGAATCCCTAAAGAATACAGAGCTTCCTGCTGATAAGACAGTTCTTTTTATGCTCTATCCTATAGTAAAGCTGCCACTTTTTAACAACAGTTCTGTTTTTAAATAAATGAAGATGTGCCCTGAGCAGAGGTATTTATACAACTGTGTAATCATTGTAATTCTTCTCAGGCAAAGTGAGACATTTAAAATAAGGTCCTTTCCTATTCAAAACTCTGAGGTCATTAGAGGAGGCGGCTAATACAGTTGAATTTTGAATTCTAAAGGAGTATTTTGGTTTGTGTTAAGAATCGCTAATCTTTGCTATTCAACCTACAAAATGTGGACAACACACTTTTCTGGAGCTTAGGAGACCTGCTTTACTCTTACCTTTCACTGAAGTGGTATTTGGCATTGGCCAAATCACTTCACAATCTTGTGCCTGTGTTCATGAATCCATCTCCCTAGCTTGTTGAATTAGATTGCAAATTCCTTTTATTTTCAGTGATTATGCTGAGGCTGCCGTTTGGCTTTCCTGATTTGACTAGGATCTTAGTTTTGCTGCAATGCTGAGAGATGGCTCTTCTATCTCCACACCCCAACAGAAGGAGCATAAAGAAACCAGGATCAATTTAGCTTTGTGCTGGAGAGCAGTATGCTTATAGCTCTTCAGGCTGGAAGAGCCACTCATTTTACCTGAGATGAAAAGCTGAATATGAGTGGGTAGGTGACAATAGAAACATATAAACAGCAATAAATGATCCTGTAGTCTGCTCAGTGCCAGCTTCCCACAGAAGATTTAGTAACAGTGCTACTGGTTCCGCTTTAAGGGGTTCTGAGCCCATGAGCTTATGTGTTATTGCATAGTCTAAATCACTGCTAGCTGAAGATGCTGCCAGTTTCCCAGACTGGTGATGTAACTGCTGTGTCTGAAAGACCAGCTATATTTCCAGAATAAAAGAAATTATTTCCATGTAAATAACTTGTAAATTGGATTTTAGTTTGTCAAGAACTTTGGGATATTTGGAGGTGATACTTGCTGTTTAAATACACCTTACTCATTTTGTTGTAAGAGCTTATATTAAGTGAGATGTAACTGGGCTCTTAGGTTATCTCACCTCTTGTATGAAACTTGATTTTCCTTTTATACTTTTTAGACTTACCTTGGAGTGTATTGCCTTACACGATTCTGTAAGAATTGCATCCACCTTTCATCCTAACCAGAAGTAAGACATGGTTAGTATGTGCTAGCATACCTTGGTAGTAATGCTTTTTCCAGAGTAGCTTTCTCTTGAGATTGAGTCCTTTATTAGATTTTTGATAAGCATTGCACCAGCCCTGTAGGATGGGGATATGTATCTCTTCAAAATTGGCAGAAACAGGCTTTTATTGTTTTTCTTTTCTTTTCTTTTTTTTTCCCCAGCATCATACAGCCATTGCTGTAATGGTTTGTAAGCGAGCATGATATGATCCAAGTTAGAAGATCCTAAAACCAAAACCCTTTTCTATTGGTTCTAAGTTGGGGAATTCTTCCCTAAAATTTTCAAAGTTTTTTCTGTTTAGTACAGTATTTGTATTAGAATGGCACTGAATTTCATCAGAGGTTTCAAAGCATATTTAAGTGTTGTGGGGAATAGGAATGGCCTTTTAAAACTGTGCATAAAGGCATTTCTGAATCAGTCTACAATTCTAGAAACACCAGTTTCTTCTGCTTAGAGAGAAACTGAGACATATAGTAGCAGTGGCAGCTGAATCTTTGTGAAAATTTAGAGGAGCTATATTGGATGAGTTTAATCAAGAATCTAGTCTTGCTTGAAAAAGACCACTAGAGATGAAAAGCCATTGCTTTATGGGCTAGCTTAGACACTTCTCCAAGGATTGATTAATTCTGCTGGTACTGGTGATAAGCTGTTGTACCTAGCAGTACTGTGGTAGCTGGTAACTTGATGGAATTCCAGACAATACAGATGTTTTACCATCTGCCTTGTTTATTTTCACTTGAATAACTCTTTGCCCAGTTCAAACTAAATAATGTTGGAAGAAGAGATTAGAAAGAAAAAAAAAAGCTAAAATCTTGTTTTCTTATTTACAAAGCAAAATATTTTACCTTTAGTGTTAAGCATTGGCTTTAACTGTAATCAAATTTTAAACTTAGTTTTATACCTATTGCACAGACAGACATGCATATGACTTCAAAGACAAAGGACCAGTCATCCTAAACTCTCTAAGTTATAATCTGAAAGCAAATATAAATTACTTTTTCTCTGCTTGTGGTGGAAGACTTCTTTGGCACTGAGGAAAAGAGACTGCCAACCAAGTATTTTAAAAGATAATGTCGATTAATGTGAGTTATTATGTGAATACTGGACTAGCATTCATAACAGAACAACAGGAGTAACAAATTAACTTGCATTTAATTACAAATTACCTCACTTACTCATTGCCCTCTACCATCCCTGTTTGGTCAGTGATCATTGATATGCCCTCAAAAGCACCAGAATATTGGTGTACCTGGCATTTACACCAGAAACAGTGTTTGATGGAATTATTTCATAGATCTAAAGAGTAGAGAGGCAGACTCCAGTGATCTGACTCCTCACTACTTGACAAGGCCAAAGGACTTCCCCAAAACAATTCCTACTTGTTTTAGATCTTTCAAAAGGACATTTTATCTTGTTAAAAATGTTAAAAATGACTTTTGAGAGAAAATCTCCTACTGCTCTTGGTAACTTACTCGAGAAATTATCCTTAAGAAAAACAACAAATAAAACATGCACTTCCTATTTGTTAATAGTTACAGTCTTCAATTGTTTGAAGTTTTTATACCTTTGTATTTCTAGATTGTGAAGATGTCTGTTAGGAAATATATGTTCCTGGCTTGTAGCTGCTTAGGCACTTGAGTCACTCCGCAAGCTTCTCTTCGATAATCTAAATAGATGGAGTTCTTTGGCCTTTTACAAAGTATGTTTTCTAATTGATTTGTTCTGTTTGTCTCTCCTCTGAATGTTCTCCAATACATTCATATGCTTTAAAAATTATAAATACTGGAATGAGGCAGTATTCCAGCTGCTTCTGCACCAGTGCCAAATACGGAAGGTAATTTAACATCATCGCTGGATGTTTAAGTAAGGGAACCCCAAGCAGACAAACTGATATTAAACCTTTGTTGCAATGTCATGCTGATACCTAAGTCTGATTAATTCCTGTGACTCTAAGTCTCTTTTCTAAACTGTGCGTTCCCAGTGTAGTTTTCTATTGTGTAAATATGACAACATACTTTTTGTTAGACTTTCATTTGGCACAATCGCTTTTCCTCTTTGCTCAGCTTTCCTGGTAATCCTATTCTCTTGCTTAGCATTGGTGTCCTGCTGTCTTTATTTTAGAGCATTCTCCAGTCTCTCTGTGCACAAGCCTTTATCTGTAATGGTTTACGTTTCCTTTCACATTACCAATACAAATGTTAGTATGGGGTAAGAGCAGCATTCAGATAAAACCAGATCATTCCTGTTTACAACTATGTATTGACACCTATTAACATTTTTTTTTAAATCCATTCTATGTATTTCATGTTGATTTTATATAATTCCAGTTTATTAATCAAAATGTCATAGGCTGTGACATTTCATGTTTTGTGGAAACGCATATCATTTCAAAGATGTAGTCTATTAGACAAGCTTTCAAAATAAAACAAAAAAACAAAAAAACAACCATCTTTTCGTTAATCCATATTGACTAGGATTAATATTACTTTATTTTAATCCTTTATTACTGAAGTCCTATATCAACCGCTCCACTCCAGTATTTTGCCATTAATTGATGCCACACTGACAAGAATATAATTATCACTCTCTCCCCTGCCCCCTTTTTTTCCTTTAGCTTAGCAATGTAATCTTTTTCTGACAGTCTGGATGCTGCTTGGCTACCTCTCTTAAAATTCTGGGATGCAAGTTATCCAGATCTGTTCAATTTCAGCAACTGTTGATTCATTTTTCTCTACTTAATTACTGTTGTTATAGAAAGCATCTCACCCTGCAGCTGCATCATCTAGCTTTTTCTTGAAGACTAGTATTTATTATTTCTGCTTTTTTTGTATTACTATTAATACTTCTGCCATAAACCATGCAGATATATGGCACACTTACAAATTCTGTGTTCTTAATGTACTTAAAAAAAAAAAAAAAAAGTCTTAGAGTCCTTAGCTCTGCTAGCCATTCATTTTTCTACATTTTCCTTTTTTCCCTGTTCAGTATTACAATTTCGTAGTCCTGCTTCATATGTATTGCTGTCAACTGCTTTATTTTCTTTCATTATATATCTCCTACTACTCTTCTAAACTAAGTGGATTTTTTAAAATTATCCTGGCCTAATTTCTGTTTGCCAAGTTTTAACTTTTCTGACAGCTTGCAAGATATTCTTAAATAGTTTCTGATTTTACACTCCCCAAATCACCTGTTCTCAACTGACACAGTGAACAGTTTACATTGTTTATTACTCAGGATTGTGTAACTGCTATAACTCGCTGAATATTCTCTCTTTTTTGTTCTTTCACCATCAATAATTTTGTTCCTAACATCCTAATCTTTACTTAGTTTTCAGGAAGGGATAAGAAAAGGTAAGAGGGTGATGTTTTCTCAGTCTTTCAAGAACAGCTTTGCCATTGTATTTCTCCTTTTTCAGTCTAAGATTAGATCAGTCTGTTTCTTTGACTGTAACTTGTCAGAGTTGCTTCTATTTCTTAGTACCTTTTGTGAACAAAAAATATGCACAAATATGTGCAAACGAAAAGTACTGTAGTAGTTGGGCTACATATGAAGGTTGGTATTGACAAATGCTAAAATGATCATAAAACAGTCTCATAGCATTTGAAACAGAATGTAGTCCATTGGACTAAACTTGGATGCTGAAGGCCTCTATTTCCCACCGGTGGTTTAGAAACAATCTTACGAAAATTCCCGTAATATTTGTCCTTGTTGCTGTCCTTGTTGAACTGCCACTACTTTGAGGAAAGTATTTGCCTATATTCCATAGAAAAACGGATTTTATTGACCAAGTGAATTAGTCTGAGATGGTTTAGCTTGTTTCTGCCTTGAAGTATGTATTTGATTTTGACAGATGAATGAAGATTGGTTTGGAGATATATTGTTTAAAGAAAGGATTAATAATTTCTAAGTATTTTTGACACTAGAAATAAATCGAGAAACTTATTTTTAATTTGTGAGAAGATAGAGGAATGTAAGATCTGATTCATGTGATAAACAATAACTAAAATTGAAGTGCCTTGTCTGTTAGATGAAATGCTGAAGTACTTTGATCTGGATTAGAAATTTTCAAGCAGAAGTTTAGAGGCAGATCAAATGTAGTGCTATCCTTAGACTGTGAATCTCAGTGTAAGCTTGATAAGCAAGGTCATTATACTATTCTTCAATAACTGCCTGTGAGGATACTATTCTTGGGTCTTGTTAGTACAACAGGACATTTAATGATGCTAAGCTTTTGTTTTAGGCAGAGCATGCTTTTTTCAACTGATATTTATAACTACCAAAATTCTGCTTTGGTTTGGTCTTGTTCTCCTTGTCCATGAATGTTTTCTGCTATAAAACCAACATAAAATATGCCAGCTATAACAGTGAAAGTGTAATGTACATAGTGTTGAAAGCGAGTCAGATGACAAAGTTAACTGGTATCATCTTAGGGTTACTTTTGATTGCAGAAATCAGTCTTTGTCCTAAATAGGCAGATCAAATAAACTGCAAGTAATAGACAATGAGTTAATGGAAGAAATTACAGGGGGATTGGTAGCAGATATGCTTTATTCATAAGAGGAATGTGACAGAGCTGCATATACCACAAGAATTAAATTTTCCAGTTTCCATGTCCTATCTTATTATTCTTTTGATATACTGTGATGAAATAAGAGGATGAATCTGGATTACAGAAATGTTTTTTAGAAAGGTATGTTCACTTATAATGTATTGTTTTTTCCTTTTCAAGTTGGAGAACTTTTCTTTACCTTAAGAAAGCTGGTTAAATCCAGTCTCATGGCCAGGGGAGCCGTATCACTGACTTCAGAATTAGACTATAAATTAATCTTCAAATAGTAAAATAAATTTATGGACAATTTCCCTAGTTTAACTTTGTATAACTAAATTGGCACTAAACAATAGTAGAAGAAACCAGATCTAACACATTGATGTGATAAGCAGTATTTGTTAAGACACTTTAAAGTCCATTCTGGCTTGCTGGGAATCTTTTCTGTTTCTTGACAGGGCTTTGTACTGAGCCTTTAACAAAAGAAAGTAAAATAAAGCCAGACCATAATTTAAAAAACAGTGTTGATTCAGAAATGATTGATTGTTGCTATACTTACACTTATTACATATTTACAGGAATTGTATGTAAATACATATTGCACTGAAGCTTACATGGTTATTTACATATTATATACACTGCAAGTATAATAGTTTAAGTGTCTTTAAATACAAGCTGCTGCTGAGGTTTGATTGCTGATTTGCAATAATACTTGCTTGTGTTTGGAAAAATAAATTCCTCTGGGGAAATCAATATTTGTCATGTCAGATTCCACACCTTCACTTGTTGGGGGACAGGGCTGCCTCTGGGAAAAAGCTGATCATTCATATGCTACTATATTAGCAAGATCTATTTGCAGAATAAAGGATTGCTTGGGCCAGATTCATCTATCATCCCGCTCTCTTCTGTCTTGTCCCTGAACACCCTGCACCAGGGTGGGTAGATTCTACATTCTGAGTTGCGAAAGTAATAGCTCTGCCTCCTGCTGCTTCGGCTTGTTTCCTGTGTACCCAATAAATGTTTGTGTGTATGTTTGTGTTCAGTAGGGATTGGGAATAGCAGTGTATGGGAAAGATAAGGGAGATTTTAACTAGCTGGGGAAACATGCTTTACTGAGGTTTTTTTCCAGTGTAAGAGTAATGACAAAACCTGCACAACAGAATTGCCTCTTTTTCCTGCTGCTTTTGAGTGGGTAGGCGCATCTAAGGTGAATAAAATAATAAAATATGTGAAACCACCACAATCAAGAGTTATAATCTATTTGATGTAGGAAATCACCCTGCTTATAGCTCGTACTGCACAAAACCTCTTGAATTGTAAGAGAAAATACAGGGATAACTGATTAATGAAGACTGGAATCTGCAAGCAAATAAAAAAACATGTTTTCAGAACTTGTGAGTATCTTAAAGTATAAATTCCCTTTTAAGCCTGAGAGGGGGACAGTCCAGGAGGGAGAGAGAATCCACCTCCTTTTCCTGTGTTTTGGTGTACTAAAGCCAGTATGTGACTTTGATTATTAGCATGGAACCTTGCACAGGAATAGTCTCCACTGGAATGGAGATTATGAAGGAGGGAAAGCTGATTCCCCTGGCATGACAGGATAAGCCAAAAACCATGCTGGAGGGACTTCACACTTATGCCAATAGCACACATTTGCATGTGGTGCTGTGTTTCTCCTTATGAAGTGGCTAAGGATCTAGTAGTTTTAAATGGTACTCCACTACAGCTTAATCTAGAATTTAGAAATCTGGTTTATTATAATGGAATAAGAATAGAAATACTATCAAGAATGGATGAAAATTTTACCTGTCCATTGAACATCTTTCACAAAACTTATCATTGAGTGCTTTTTATAGCATATACTTTACAGCAGAGGGCTAGATCAGTCCTAACTCCTCCTCCTATTCTTTTTCCAAAAGATAGCTCCATTCTTCTTTTCTAGCAGCAATATTTTGGTCTGTTCTGCTTACTGCTTCACTTCCTGGTATCTATTTTTGTATTGAGGAAAAAGCTGTGATTTACCTATCCCTTGCTTTGGTATCAGTGATGATGCTTCCAGGAGTTGTGCTCACACTGCTTCATTGAGGGCTTTTCTGTACCACATTGTACTTGTACTTCCAGTACACAAGTCAGCTGTTCCTGGTGATGTGGCTTCCCTGGTGCTCAAGTCCCTGCAGACTGAGAGATGGAAGTACACAACATAGACTCTTTCCTTTGCCAACAATGGTGCTCTTTTCCAAACTACCCTGAATCAGTAATTTGGTGGCTTGTTGAATCTGCCCCCACCCTTAGAACTTACTAAAGCAAGTCTTCGAGAGTTAGATTTTAAAGCACTGCCTTGCTTTTACCTTGGCATTGTGGAAATTCAGCTGTTGGCAAGTCCTTTGGTGTGAAATGCAGAATCTTGGATTGCATCAAAACTAAGTTTGGAAGAGCATCCAAAATATCTGTAAACACCCTCAAACTTGGAATTCCAGTAGATAATATATATTCATACACTTCCATGCTTGGTGTGTTATAAACACACTACTAATGTGCTATGATTTCTGTCTTCAGAACTCTCCCGTAAAGTGCTACCCTCCAAATCAATTCATCATAGATGTATTTCTTCCTTAAATAAGAAGCTGTTTTGCAAATTTTAGCCATATTTTCTGTACAGATGTGTAGAAAGTGAGAACAAGAATTTATCCTGCCCAGTGACTGCTTCAATATCCAACTGAATAGGGTAGCACAGGCAGGGTTCCCTCATTGTGCCTTTCAGAATGTAAATCATCTCCCTGAAAAGGGGGTTATTGTGCTCTTTAGTCCTGTTTGCCCCTATGCACAGAGCTGCTTGTGTTCAGCGCGGGGGAATGTGACTGTGCTATTAGAATTAGCTGGTCCCTGCACTGCTTTTGGGTTCTAAATCACATTTTAAGAGATGCAGTTACTTCAGTGGCTTCTTGTGGGATGTGCAACTCTCTCATCCTAGATTACTCATCCCAAATTGCTAGTTCTGCAGAGCAGCTTCTTTATCTGTAATGAAAATACCCCCAAAATGTACTTGCCTGGTTGACAAGTGCAAATATACAGTGTGCAAGCACAAACTGGGAAACTGCATCTGAGCTTATCTACAGATGTAGTACCAGGTGCTTGCATGTTCTGAAGTGATGCATATAAAAGTACGTACATTTGTAAAAGTGGTCAGTTTATTGAGTAAAAGATGCATATTCAGATGTAGGAATACAGATTAGCCATTGCTATGGCAACCTAAATACTCTCTCCAGTTAAAGCAGTCAATTACAAAATAACAGTCCTTCCTCTCACAGGATAAAGCAAAATTCCATTCTTTAAAATTAACGCATAGGTCAATCACAGCGTGGAACATACATGCCGCATATAGAACTGGACTATTGGAATGCTGCATGCTGCTTTATAGCAGTTGTTTCAGTTTCCATTAGAGAAATGCGTTAGTGTTCTGCATGCTATCAAAACAACAAAACAAAATCTGCAAGCATTTCAGTCGCTTTTTCCATTGTATTCAGGAAATGTTCAATTTTGTGAATGTGGATTTCTATGCTTCAACGCTACAATGGTAAGATACTGGAAAGTGAGCTTCTATGCTAGATCACTCATTCGAGGGTTACCAAAGAGGTCAAATGGGAGCATATAGAGAGCATGTTGGATTGCTAGGGGGTAGAAGCCTCATTTAGCTTCTGCAATGCAAAGCAAAGTTAATGACCATGTGTTAAAATAAGAATCAATTATCAAGACTAATAGTAAGTAACCTGGATTAACTCAAGCTAGATTGTTAGTGCAATTGCTTCGGAGATCAGAAGAATTAGTTCCTAAAATTCGTTGTCCAAGAAAATCTTTCTAAGTGAATACCTATTAAATTACATTAGTTTGTGAAGTTTTAAATTTTTGAAGATTTAACTTACATAGGAGACAAAATGATGCATGTCTGGACATTAATGTGTGTTGATATATATGAATGTGTACCAACATCTTGTTTAATGAAATAGCAAAATATGAGCTATTTTACCTATCTGTAGTGCAGAGAAAGATATTTTAGTATCATTCAGAGGCAAGTTAGGAGAATATGGATATAATATGAAAAGTGCTTTTAAGGCAATGTCAAGATCTGTTCATTACATAGTGCTCTTTTACTGAGTGTTTGTGTACTTCTGTTGTTGTTTACCAAATTTGGTTCCTTAGCAATTAAGTACATCTTCAACAGTGAGGAAAAATGAGAAAACTTTCTATGGATATTGCTTGATTTCCCCCTCCCCCCCAACTCATCAAATTAGAAATGCATATCTGCATTTTATTAATTCTGTGAATAAATTGCAGGTTTTATAGTCTGGAAGAAAAGACTTCTGGATTCTGCATGAATCTTCACTCTTTTGAAGCTGCCAGAGCTTTTAGGCTTCTCAGCTACATTTCCTTTTTCTTCCCAGGACTAGATAGAATGTGACCCTGCACTTTAATACATTCTAACAGATTTTAAACGAACCTTTCCTAAATTGGCAAAGGAAAAGGAGAAGATTTCCAGGGACATCCTTGCTAGGTAACGTATCTGTTGGTGCATTTTGAACTGGTGTAATTTTCATCAGCAGTTTTTTTTCAAACTCGCATAACATGTTTGCTAAAGGTGTAAATACAATTATTTTAGGGCATTACCCAGAACTTTGCTCAAGTACCAGCTCTGTTACTGCTGAAACCCTAATGTCCCAACTTATGCCAACAATGAACCAGTTAAAGAACGGTAGAAGCATCTGAAATGATGCACAGCAGGGTAAAAAAATCTCTTGAGGTACTTTGTAATGTCACAGGCAAGAATATTGACTCGGGGAATTTCACTTAATTTAATTTACTGCTAATGAACAAAAACTTTTTAGTAACTGATTCAGGTTTTGAGAAACAAAGGAGGCGCAAACAATTAAGCGGTTAGGGAAACACCCTCCCTCCCCTTCCCTTCCCGCCTCGCCTCTCCTCTCCCCTTCCTCGTCCCTTACCCTCGGGCCCTGCCGGTGGCGACGGGCGGCGCAGGAGGCTGCGGTCGGTCCCTAACGGTCCCTGTCTGCTGCCCCGGGCTTCTCGCTCGTTTCCCCTGCTCCGTCGCGGGGCCGCGCTCCCGTCGGGGGTGTCCCTGTCCCGGCGTGGCTCCCCCCGCCCGGGCCGCCTTCCTCGGAGGTACTGCGCCGGCACGGGGCGCCTCCGGCCGAGCCCCCAACAACGTCCCCTCCTACTTGCCTCCTCCGCTGCGTCTCTCCAGCCGTTTCTCGCTCGCCGCCTTTCGTGTCTCCTCCCGTGCCTGTTCCCACATGCGGAACCCTCGCGGCTGCCGCCCTCTCGCGCGCCTCTGGCGGTGCCGCTTTGCAGCCGTTAGAACCGGCGGAGACCGGCGGAGACCGGCGCGGGCCGGCTCGCAGCCCCCTGCTACCGGAGCGCTGCCGTTTTTGCCCGATGAACGTAAGCAAAGCGAGCGAAAAAGGGCCACCCTTTCAAGTACGCGTAACGCGTAGAAACGTTTGGCTTCGTAACCAGTTGATAAGGTGGTACATCACTATGTAAGTTTGATTTTACTCCTGGTTAAATATGTTAAAGTTGTTGCCTTTCTGTTGCCCTTTTGAAAAGCTGAACCACTGTAGCTATATGGTATCTTGTGGTGTGATACTTTTATGAAAAATAGTTACGACTGTGTACGATCTGTGGGCAAAGTATGGGGAAATACTGTTGCCTTGAAGCACAGAGCGGTGTGCAAATACTTTCTGGAAGCAGATGTTTTGGCTGGAATATACGGATTTCACTTAACTTGGCCTAGCGGATATTTAAGACTATTGATTGTTTTACATAGATTAAAATAGTTAAATGAGAATATTTTAATTATTTTCTTAAGGTTTTGTAAAATTAATCTTTGATTGGGAAATCTACTTTTTTCACGTTTAAATTTTTTTCGAAGCATCAGTAAATAAATTATCATTTTCAAAGTTGAGATTGAATATTTACAAACTTCATTTTAATTTAAAGTATGTTATGGTATGTTACTACTTGAATTCTAGGAAGCTTCTTGCGGTGAAACTTGTAGGATCTGGTTCTGATCTTTTACGTTGCTAGATGTAACTCTTCTTCCTTCTGTGAGTTGGTCACGTGTCATTTAATGAAATCAGCATTTAAACTGCCCAGTTTCCTAGGGGCTACTGTCCTGGGTCGGATGGCAGGACCGCTCGTGTAGTGCTCCTTCTGTAGGAGCCTCGTGTAAGAGTGTGCGTGTGTGAGCCTGGAGAAGGAGGCAGTTGTCACTGGAAAAGGATTTGCATGTAAACTGTGGGGCAGTGCTGAGGGGACTAGCTCTCTCAAGATCTGCAGCACCCTGCCCTTACAAGATGTGGAGGGCCTTTTTTTGGAAGGGGAAAAAGCACTGGAGGGTATCTTGAGGAGATGCTATTTCTCCTTGATTCTTATGCGTGCTTCTTTAATTCTGCCTGTTATACTTTCACAGGAACTAGCAAAGGGGATATGTCAGCTGCTGTTATTGTTAAGAATTAAAATCAAATTCATTTGATAAAAATTGAAAGGATAGTCCCTTGATACATCTTCCCCTCCTAAATCTCTTATAGTAATGTAGGGTAAGTGTTAACAGTAGTAGCAGTTGGACTGTTCAAGCAATTGAGAAAATTCAGGAGAAGCCCTGCTGAATTTACCAAGCCTAGGCAAGCTTGGTATTTTATTTTTCTAATGGATTTTTTTTTTAACCAAGTTTTGCTCATTACCGCTTCTGTGCAGAAATTAGAGAGATTCAAAATAAGATCATAATTCATTCCTTATCTGGTAATGTTACACACAACAAACTGCATGGAAAGAGCATTATTAAGAATGCAGAGGCAAGCACTCAAGAGAGAAGAGGGTGTTAACATTAAGGTTGCCTGTGCAACCTCAGTTCAGCTTCTCTTATGCATATACATTATGATAAAGTGAAATTATGATTATTTAACTACAAGAACACATAATACTTTTTCAGATGATTTCTTCCTTATTCAGTGTAGAAGATAGATAGTACTCAATTAAAGAGTAGATATTCAAAATGTTGTTTTATCCTCACTGTTCAATATGCGGTCCTAAGCCTTTTTTATGGCACACTATTCAGACCCTGCTCTGAAAACAGAATTATTAATTTTCTCATAGGCTTCTCTATGCTGTTCATCACTATAGTATCCAAGTGCTTCACAGGTTTTAAATTAAATTTATCTCCACAAAACCCCACGAGGGAAGTGGTATTATCTCTGTTTTACAGATGGGGAGCTGACAGAGATTAAGGTCAGAAAAATTTACCAAATTTGGATGCATGCTTTAAGACTTAGGACTGCTTTGTTAGAGCACTTTGGATCATATAGTACTATGTTCTGAAAACAGCTCTTACTACTTCAGCTGCAGGTGTCTGTTCCTTATGTCTAGAAACCTACCCCAGCATCTCAAGTGTTTACTCTAAAAATAAATGTGGCATTACTCACAAAAAGTTTGCAAAATACTCTGCACAGCATCACACAGGTATTTTGTGTTCTCTGAAAGGCAAAAGTTCAGCGAATTGTCTTCAGAAGAGGCAAGAGATCCTATAGGAAATTCTAATATATGATATTATTATTAAAGACTTCTTTAATGCTTGCGCACAATTTGGGCAAATTGGGATTACACGGGCCATCTGAATTCTCATACTTGTCAATTTTTAATTGTTTGATTTTTGCAATAGAGAAAGATTAATTGGGAATATTAAAATTAGTGATCTAGTTTATTTGGGGAATTAATTGAGGGAACTGTATTTCCTAAAATTTATATGCTACCTTTTCTATTACAAATGTTAACAGATATTTTCTAAATTTATTTTCATGTATTTTCAGTGTATTCGAATTTCTTTCCTCTCTAAAGGCTTTCAACCTTCTAGAAGACTCATGAGTGAGTATAGTAAAATATTATTTCTCTGCTTAGCAAAACCTTAATGAGCTGTATGTATGTGTTACTATCTGCATTTTGTGTAGTAATTAGATTTACATGGTTCAGTACCTGGTTTTGCTCCTGTTTTCTCTGTTGGCAGTTTACCTTATCCTAGCTCTTCTTTTAGGCTTGCTGGCTGCCAAAATAGTAGCAGAGATAACTCAAGATAGTATCTTAGGTCTTTATAGTTCTTTAATATTGCCCGTGTGGATTTGAACCATGGCTGAATGAAGTGATTTTGGAGTCTTTGTTTTAGTTCCATGAGGATTTTAATTTGACTAGATTGACCAAGGAAGTAAGACTTTCCCCTGTCATTTTCTGACAATTTGTGCTCTGCTCAATCCCTTTGTACTTCGTTTTCCTGTCTGTAAAGTGGGTATTTCTATACATGCTTCCAAGGAGCTTTGAAATCTTTAGCTGACAACAGTTAGCGAAATGAAACTTTGTGTTCAGTGTGTGGTTTACCTATCAGAGCAGTGGCTATCTATGTTGTAATTGCCTAGCTAGTTGCAGAAGCTGTTTTCCTAAATACCTTTTTATTCATAGCTTACATCTGCTCGTTATTAGGCTGCACTTCCTCATATTGTGCCAAATGCATAGCTTTTGTGGAACTGGAGAGCTACTCTACATGTGGAATGTTTTGTCCTGGCTATGAAACAATTTTCTAAGCCAGTAAATATCTTGTAACAACCAGAGAGAATTAATTTTTCAGGAGTTTCAGTCAAGGTCTCTTGTACTTACAGCTGCAGCCTTTTCTAGGCTGCTTTGAATCAGCTACTCCCACAGCGTTATGGCATTACTGTGGCATTACTTACAGAACAACTTCTTGCTGCTGGAAAAAATGGACAATAGTGAGAACTTTGCTTTACTAAGTAGATATATCTACTGGGTAGTTTGTGTAGCACATATGGATCATTTAAATGATCTTTTAAATAATAAAGGCAAGGCAAATTAAATCCATTATTTAAAAGGTACAACGATAGTTAGTCCAAAATTTTCATTAAAAATAACTAATTTATGCACACTTTCTGTAAAATATTTGATACCAATACTCAAGTTGTTGGGCTACAAGTGGAGGGCTGTGCAATTGTGCTAGCAGTCTGTTTATGAGGTAGCTGTCCAGTGGAAACCAGTGCAGTCTGAGGAGTTCACAGATATATTAGAGCTTCGGCTTTGACAAATGCCAGCCAAGTTCTTGCACCTACAGAGGGATCTCTGGCTTAGTTCTCTGCCGGTTTGCTCTGTTTCAGCCTAAACCTTTCATCCTGCAGATTGTATATTAAGATTTAATCATGTCTATAGATTTCCAATTACTCATGAATATCTTATTAGAAAGCCTTGCTGGCAAGAAACTCCAAAGTACTTTCAGTAGATTATACAGAAATTTGTTCCAGAATTAGTTGCAGAACAGTCAGCTGGCACCCAATTCTTGTTTAAAATGTTATCAGCTTTACTGACAAATGAGAACATAATACTGTCTCAGTTATTCCAAATCACTGTGTGACCAGAAATGTTTTTTTATATTTTAATCTTGAGAAGTTAAAAGGAGTAACACTAAAACATTTTTGTGGATGCCTGAAGTGATTCAGAGCTAAAAAGGAAGCCGGAAATGCAGCAAAACCATTCAAAATTACTTGCTTGGTTTATGACTTATGTGACTCATGCAATTCTGTACAGTGAGTGGGGTTCAGGCATAATTGTTGAGACTATTGCCGAGAAGGAAACGGAACAAATTCAGGAACCTTAAAGTAGTTACAGATAGATTAAAATGTGGACTTTTCAGGATATTTGGCAACTGTAAAGTAAAAAAATAAACTGGAGAATGATGTGTATATATATGCTATTATTATCTGTTCCAATTAGTAGATGCTATGATATGCTTATGGCATAAGACCATTGTAATAACACACTTGTGGAAATACCTGCAGTTCTTAGTACTTTCCCAATGTTTATAGTAACATTTTTAGCATTCTTTAAGCTTTTACCAAGCCCAGCATTTTGAAAACGCAAATATAAGTTAAGGCTCTTCAGCACAATATCTTTCTCTCTGGTTCTGACTTGTCTGTATTTCTACTGCACAGTATTACAGTATAGAAAATATCTTACTACATCCATAATCTTGAAGTTTGACTTCAAGAATATTGACAAGACTATCTAGCTTTGACTTCTGTTGCTTGTGAAAATGAACCAGAGGAGAAAATGCTGGAGTTCTGTTGTATAGGCCCTCATTCTGAAAGGGTTATTGATGCTAGAAAACAGGTATTTTAGTGGTTAATCTACTAAGAGCTCATGTCTATAGTGGAAAAGGAGACTCATAAAGAAAGTAATTTAAGGTAAGAATTTACATAAATATAAATTGTGCTTGGTGAATGCACTGATCAAAGAATGATCACTGCTTAAGCAGGCAGCATGGTGTTCACCACCCTATTATAGATAAGGCTTACTATAGCATTATGGTGTTCCACTGAAATTATTCTGTTTTATTATTTCAATTTGAGTGTTTAAGTTTCAGTTTTATTATTTCAGGACACCACCTAGGCAGTTGAATATGGAGAAGGATTCGTTCAGAGAGATCTCATGCTCGGAGTGTTTTCTAGAACGTACAAAAAACCAAACTGCTCCTCAGCTTAATTCTGTCCTTGACCATGTTCCAAACAAAGCTTAGGCTGAACTGGATGAACACTGCATCAGCCCTTCTTTCATAAGCATGCATCAATTGAGACCTGCTTCCAGTAAAGGCATTGACGGAACTTGTCTTGACTTTAGGCAATGAAATTTGGCTCTTTTGGTGGGGAAGGAGAAGGGAAGTTATCAGGTCTTATTGCTGAAGTCTGAACTCTAGTGTGATACTCCCTCTATTTGTCTACTCCTGTTGAACAAATTGCATTTCACTTGGTTTATAAGAGAAGGGTGAAAGTGGGTCAAACTTTTTTGCTGTCGTTTTTAGTATTTTGAACTGCTAAAGCAGGAGTTTTCTTCCCCGCAGATTTAAAACCCTACTGCTCTTTGGATGTGCAGACTTTTGCTTAGGTGAAATTAGCCAATGGCCCTCAAGCCTTTCTTTGTGCACTAAAATTTTTTTTCAGCTGTGTGTTATTGCCTTTTGTTGAAGATGCCTTTTTTCTCTCTAGTTCCGTCTAGCCTTAGCACAGCTGCATGTTTGTGTTTGAAAGTTTAACTTGTCTTTTAAAAAAGCTGTGCTATTATCATACACCTGGAAACAGAATAGGTCTAGTATCTTAAGTTTTGACTTTATTATACTTTTAAGCCTGTCCACAGTTCTTCACAAACTTCACAAAATAATTAGTTTATTTCATCTTTGGAGGAAATCAAATTATAGATTTTTTTTCAGAAGGTAATTAATAATAGGGTTTTTTTTAAATGTGCTTTAACCATTGTTTTGAATATTATCTTGTATTATAACTGAGAAGTTTGAATCCTGTGTGTTTTTCATGCAAGGGAGGAAACTGTTTACTGGACTAAACTGTTCAGTCCAGTGCTGTGGGTATTAGATGACAGGAGCAGGAACTGCAGGACTTTTCTTCTCAGCTGAAAAAATCTTATGAAAGGGATCATATTCAGTACATAGATTTATTTTGATATAAACCTGGTAAGATTGATATTTCTGCTGTCAGATATGCAGCATCTCCTGGAAACTATAAGGCTGGTCTGTTTTTGCCCCAATTCAGTTATGTCATTGTGTTCAAAATTATCTAACCAATAACAGCGTAAATTTTAAGTAGCTTCCCATCATGCTTTAATGCTGGTTTGACAGTGAGGAGGAGGATATTGTTGAAACTTTGAACATTTTCATTAAGTTCCCAACTGTAAAAACTACTGGTTCTATTTCCTGTAGATTTGATTAGGAAACAAACTTATACTGTCAAATATAGGACTTAGGTTCACTAACGTGATGCTGAATTATGAATATGGTAGAAACGGAAGAAAAGGAGACCTCCGGCAGTCAGGTTCATCCAGTTACCCCAACTGCCTATGCGTGTGAAGGTCTTAGCAGATGTTTGTCAAGCCTGTTCTTGGAGATGGAGACTGTCCTTGTGCCCCCACCCCTCAATTTATTCCAGGAGTTAGTGCTAGACAAGAATTTTTTTGGTAATGTCTAACCTAAATCTCCCAGCTGCAGTTCAAGTCCTTTACATTAAGTCTGTTTATTGTGATTATAAACAAATACTGTTTTCCTTTCCTGCAAGGTGTTTTTACCTGTTTGAAGCCTATTGCTCCTTCATTGTAAATCAAGTTTTCTGTAGGTCTGATTATTTTTGTTCTTCTCCTTTGTATCCTCACCAGCTGGTGTAAAACTGAGTATGAATAAGACCCTGACTGTGCTGAAGAATGAAAAAAAAAAAAAAATTACCTTCCCTATCTTTCAAACTACACCCCTGTTTAAATCCCAGTATATCTGCATTTTCATAGGAGCATGACATTGTGTTCAGCTTGCGATGCCCTATAAGTATAGATCCTTTCAGCATAGCTTGCGTTTCCCCAGCTGTTTTCCATACAGTATTCATGTGGTTTCTTATTTCTGTTTAGTCAGATGTGTGCTTCCCTGCTACATATTCATGAGTATTAAAAATATGGTTGCTATATGTGGCCAGGTCACTGCAGAGATTGCGATCTGTATTGCTGTATAAACCTTTTCCTGTTACAGGGCTTAGGAAAGTGTTCATGTCCTTAATCACTCAAAAGATTCTAAGTGTTTTATTTGATAGGAAGAGTAAGGGAGGTAATGTGGGCCTTTCGGGATAAGTACTTGTACTGATAGTACGGAGAAACTGTTAGTTACTTTGTTTTCAGCTTTCAGTAAATTTTATTTTGACAGTCAGGGAACTAGATAAGAAAATTAAAGGATTGCAAAGGAATTTGTTGGTGAGAATTTGTTACAGCAGGTAGGCAGACAATGTCTGTGCAAGATTCTTAAGAAATAGGGTCTGCCAGATCCCAGGAGCAGTGAGTGGCAGTAGTCATGCATCCTGCTCAGAGTACAATGTTTGCATATGATAAGAAATTGTCCATAACAGGGACAAAAGTTAAAACTTTAACATTTTCATGGAAAAAAGCTTCCAGGACATTTTTTTAAATGTAGGTATTTAATCATTTCAAAATATAAATATTTTGACTATTACAATATTATAAATACAATGTATACAATATGTAACAAATTTCAGAATAAAATGAAATGATGAATTCTAAATAAAATCTCTTAATAGCAAAAGTAATATGTGCAGTTGTATAGCTTGAGCATTTTAGATGTTTAAAATGTGGTAATTGGCACATTCCCACTAGAATGTATAATGTTTGAAAGTTACTACGATGCAAAAGGAAGAATTCACTTCTCTAAGTGCAGATTTTGCCTTTCTCACCAGATTCTTCAAGGTCAAATATGCCACTGATAAACCTGAAAAAAATTAATGATATTGAAAATAAAATACTTCTGCTATAGGGGGTGTTGAAATACAGGTGAGTTTATGGCTTAAGTATCTGTTCTAAGCCTTTCAGAATCTTATTGACTTAGTTCAAAAGCTGAGTTTATTTAGCTTCAAAAGGGAATTAAACATGTACTTTTACATGTTTCAAAACATATAAAGAACATCATTATTGTGGCACACTGAAAAACTTACAAAGTACCTCAGAATATTCTATTTCCTATACAACAAATAATCTGAAAAACAAGGAATGAATTTTGAGGAGTTTTCAATAGTAGGGGCTGTTAAGTACTCTGGGCCTATAATGGTTATCATGCAGTATTTCTGAGGTGTTACAATTACAGTTCAATAGTTCTGGTTTCAAAAGACTTGTATCATGCATTTTGTTATTCAAACGTTACATGCCCTTCTTCCAGGACATTATTTTTCATATATTACCAATGCTTCTATAGGCCTGTATATCCACATATCTATGGTATATGTATGATATAGATATCAAAAGGATTCAAATCTAACACAGTTTTTGGTAACAGTCCAAGGTAGTGGGAATATGGCAGCTTGCATTTGCATCTTTTATTATTATGTGCTTATTCTTTTAGTTGACTTGCAGCCAGGTATCAATCAAGACTTTTTTTTTAATTGACTGAGTTCCTCATAGTGTTCTGTTCATAAATGTAAAAGGAAATGATCCCTGCCGCAGGTATCTTATGATTTGACAGAGTAGAGGCCAGAAAGTGGGAATGTTATTTCTCCTTTTCAGAACATACAGTGCAGTACAGAGAGAGAACAGGACTTGTGTAAAGTCACAGAGAAAATATGTGCAGAGAAGGAAAACTAAAAAACCTAGAAAAGCCTATTTATTTCAGAGCAGTTTCTTTATTCATCATCACATTTCTTCATAATAGTTCAGTAGAGTATTGTCTATGTATTTTTTTTAAAAGATGTGCAAGCCATTTTGTGCATTTACAGCTATTTTCTCTATGCTCTTTCCATCATTGTTGGCATGCAGTTTGCAGTTCTGTTGGTTTAAATGAAGCAGAAATAGTAAGAAATAATCATGTATACTTGCATTTTGGCTATGGCTGTTGTATAACCTTTTTTTTATAGTTGCAGTATTGGAGCAGAACTTCATCTTTTAATTGTATATTAGATATTTATGTTTACTGTTATGGCTATATAATTAGACTGTACAGTTATTACAGTCTACTTTTATGCAGTAGCCTTGATCCTGCTATCAAGATGGGAGCACCTTTTTCCTCCCAACTGTAATACAAGTTGTTTAGCAGCAGCCAGCTAACCAGCCAGCATGCATCTCTGGGCTGGTCACTCATTGCTTCCAGAACCCTGAATTAATCACAGCACTGCTGTCATGTAACTAACAGGATGCTCCTAGGGTCTTGGGGGAGGACTCTTGTTCTTGTGGGGACAGCAGAAGGAGTAGGAAAGATGGGGACATAAATCCTTTGAAACAAGGCTTTATTAATTCTGATGCCTATAGAGCATTTTATACATAGTTTTATTTTGGAGTATGTGTACCTATATAAGGAAGTAAAATGAAAGCTAACAGGATGTCTTAAAGATCCCAACATCTAGCATTATACATAAATGCACTGTATATAGATGTAAAGAACTCACAGTCTAGTATTATTAGCTGTATATAAATGTAGCTCTGACAATAAATTTTCATTAAACAGCTCTCAATCTCTGTGGCTTAGGAATTGTTAGGTATAGTATAGTGTCTGCGTTTTCCTCTGAATGTTTGTTACATACTTTTATTAATTCATCAATATAGAATGCTTAGGTATTGCAAGAATTGTTCCAAATATGGCAAATTCTTAGCATTACAGAGGCAAAACTACAGTTATAATGATATTAATGCATTGCATTCAGAATTAATTAAAGTATGATAAATCTCATTGCAGACTTGTTCTTGCTGTTCACTTCTTTTCTTAACATGGGCAGAAATATGATCAGGCATTGTTGTACTGCATATGTGCGGCTTTATTCTTTGTGAGTTTTCAGAAGTTAAAGCCATTTCATTCTTTCTGTGCCCCTGCCCCGGTATGGCTGGATTTACTTTAACTTGCAGTCCTCTAACTAAAGTAGTTTCACCTGAAGAAGATGAACTTTTGCATCTTTCAGTTTCTCTCGTGGTCAGTACCACATAGGGAGTACTGGTTCAGTTCTGCTTTAAAGAATCGAATACAACTGATCAGTCTGTGAAGTACGTACAGAATCAAGCAGTGATGTAACATGATGTAACAGGTTTCTCAGTAACATAATGCTAAGCTGTTATAAGTCACAACAATGCATCCTCCTGTTTCTTGCTGGTTTTGTTGAATCTTCAAAAATATTGTACAGTTAAGGCCATAATATTGCGTCTTTGGTTTAAAAAATGATGATGTTCCATCCAATGTTATCCCATTTTTTAGTGCTCTCAATGAAGGCAAAAGTAACTATAACTGATCATTTTGACATACTGTACCTTATACTGGGGGCTTTGCCCAGCCCTGGAGCTGCATGATGTCAGATAACAGGATGTTTTAAGGAAAAAATCCTGTACTGTTTTTGGAAGCTTATCATACAACATCTCTTGCTCATTGGGCACTTATTTTTGTCTGGATTTTTGTAATCCTGCTGTATTTTGTACCAGCCCTGAGTTGTGTGGATCATCCTTTTGCTGTAGCACACCCTTTATCTCATTCTTCCTCTCTGACTGTGCTTTTTTATAACATTGTAGAAATTCTGGAAGAGCCATTTCTCTCCCTCCCAATGGACTTTTACTCCTTGAATCTTTTCACCTAGCTCTCTGCAGCTTGTCTTCTGCAACTCTTTTTGCCCCATCTCTTCTGTCGAATGCTATAGATTGCATTTGCTCAAAGGAGATAGTAAGCCACTTCAGAGTAAAGCTTAAGTCTTGGTGTGTATTTCTAAAATGTAAAAAGTGACTTTATGCAGTGCTCTATAAGTAATAAATAAGAATGCTAAAACATGACACCTTTTAGTTCTCTCCACGTTTTCAAAGCCACCTTTATCCACTGAAAGGTATAAAGAAAGAACATTCCTAGTTGTTCTGTCCTGTCAGCTCTCTTAGTTTGTAGCCTCCAAAGAAATGAGCTTAATCTCAATGTTTCAATGTGCAGCATGCTATTCTCTGTAGCAACCTTCCTTCTCCATCTCTACCTTCACCAAGGTAGACAGTTCCTTACACCTATATATCTTGAGAAATGTCACAATCTTTTATTGTTCCTTTAGTGTGTAATGTAGCCCTATGTAGCCACACTGGAAAAATGGATTTTCACAGTATAATTTTTGGCAGTTACTGCATACTGCTATGTAGCGTTTTCTTAAGCTTTTCCTTTTCTGCCTTTCACTTTTCTGCTTTAGAAAAAGGCATGATTGATACTAATATTTTTTCTCTGATAAAAATATACTTTCTCTAGATCTTAGTGTTGGTAATACATAACTCATGTTCTTTCTTAATAAAAGCCATTGGTTGTTCCATTACTCACGATAGTTATTACAACACTAAAGGTCTCGTTCATCAGAATTTGACTTGCAGAGGCAAAACCAAAAGCCTAACTGATTTCTCTATGCATCAGGATAGCTGTTTTGGATGCATGTTATTGAACAGAGCATCTGAAATATAATGTTTTTTTGCTAGAAGTTTAACACTGAGGAAAGATTTGGGAACACCATTTATTTTATTGCATATTCATGTTTGTACATATTTTGCTCTTTCAATAGAAGTCAAGAAGCAGGTGAACATATTGATTATATCCCATTTTACAAGACATCTACCTTAAAATCACAGATCTGGTATTTGGATTTTGAGAAGTTATTAGTTCTCAGCCTTTTCTTTGGGTTCCATTTCTTCTTCTTGGGTGATGATGAAGGAGGAAACAATCTCAAATCATCTCTGCTAATATGAGGAAAAAACTGGACATGGAAATGTTTAGCAGAGAAGACTGAAGCTCTAAATCAATAGTTCTATGCACTGGAGTCTTGAAATGAGGTTCTGTTTAAAAGATACTGTCTGAAGCATTGCTATGTATTCAGTTCATGCTTATTTTCTGGTATAAAATAGGCAGAAAACGACTTCAGTATAATGTAAGGCAGGAATTTTATTTCTTGTTAGTCACAATAAATGTTTGTTTGAAAAAAGCAAAGTAGAAGATAAAGGGCATGAATAGCCAGAGTGTCAAATGGCAAATTTTTTTACTGTGATACCTAGAAACTGCTCATAACATGGGGAAAATAACAGCTCTTATCTGAGCACATAGGCAGACGATGAGCTTGCACTGCCTGAATTGTTTCATTGGTACAGGTAAATTCTATATGAACCATCTTCTAAAGACTATGACTTGCAAGTGGACAGTTGAAGTATGTAGAGTAGGTCTAGTTTGTTCAAGACTCTTCCAAGCCGTTATTTTTCTTTAGTTTTAATGGCTAATACAATTCTTTTGCTTCTACAAACCTTTTCATTTATTGTAGAAAGCTTTACACTCATTACCTGTATTATAAGAAACAAACAAGTTTGCCTTATTTATATTCCAAAATGCCTACTATAGAAATTAATTTGACAACTACTGTTCAAATTAATTTGACAACTACTTCTACATCATTTAAGAATATTTGTGCCTTCTGCGTGTATCACGGATGCTATGCTGCTCCTGAGATCTAGCTCGATTCTTAATTTTCTGGTAACCCTGTCTATGTGACTACCTTGTGGTGCTGCTACAAAATGATTCACTTCCTGCTAGATGTCTTTATCCTTTTTGGTCAACAAAGACCTGTCTGTAAGTTTTTAATGATGACTATTGTAAAAGTCTTGACAATGACAGACCAGACTTACGGCTTATTTCAGGTGCATAAACTGACTGTTTAATGCCAGAAGAGGAATAATCTTAAAAAAAGGATAAAGCTTTAAAAGAAACAAACAAACAAAAAAAAACAAGCAGAACCAAAACTGATAAAGATCAAAGAGAGGCAGCAGGAAGACATGAATTATTGCCATGTAAGGTTTTCCCCTAAAACTTAACTTGCCTTTACTGGTGTTTAAAAGGGATATGAATTTCATTTTGTTCTGGAAGTTTTAAGTTTAGATCTAAAAACAACTGGTGTATGCTAGTACTGTATTTTGCCTATAGCTTTTAAATAGACTAACAGCATTTTTTTTTTTTTTTGTTGAGTGCATCTTCAGTTTTAAATGTTATGTTGAGAGCTAGACTTGTTGCACTTGAGACAGGCTTACATGCATACAGCTTTATTAGTGGGATCCATAGCTGATGGCATAATCAGCTCTAATAATGAAAGCTACTTTTGGGGGGAAAAAATAAAACAAATGGAGAGGAAAAAAGAAAAGGGAAATCTCTTCCCAGGAGTCAGTCTGGAAGAGAAGCATGGAAGTCTCCCAGATGAGTGTCCTCCTCTGGGTGTCCTTTCCAGTGCAGCAGGTGGTTCCTCCTCAGTCTTTTTTTTTCCCCCCCACACAGGGACTTTATAGTTTTCATCATGGCCACGGCTTGGGTGAAGGGGTACAGAGCTGCAGGTAGAAGGCAGGCTACGGGATTGCAAAGGCATCTGAGCACTGTATAGATTAAGATGCTTAAGCACTATGCAACAGACCACAGTCTATTTTAAGTGTAGGTATTTTGGCTTGATTGACCATGTTAAGAAAATGGCAGTATATTTAAATGGTAATAATTTTGATGTTTTCTTTGCTACTAATCACTTAAATAGATTAAACAGGTGAAGCTGCAGGTAGTGGATTCAAGTCCGTCATGATCTATGTATGACATGAGATATCAGTCCTTGCGAACACCACCCAGGACTGGTTGCCTGCATCACATTTAATAGGGATTCTGTTCAGTTGCTTCTGTGGGTGGTGAAAATGGAAAATATTCCACACAAGCTTGTCCTTTCAACGCCATGCAGAGCACTAAATACTAGCCCCACGGAAAGAACCTAAGCTATGACTGTCAAAGATACGTGAGCATCTCTCCTAGTTTTATAATAATCTGGTCTTTTCAGAACAGAAATAGCAATGGGTTGCTGTATTTTAGCTCACTGAGAGGAAGAGGTTTTTTTTTTTTTTAATTAGAGACCTTATTCTGAAATTGGAAAAACTCAAAATACATAGTTAAATCTTGTAGAAGGATGGGAGTGGAAGATGCTGTGAGATAAAACCACTCTAGGGACAAAGTGCTAGTAGGAAAACAGAGTGATTTTTTAGAATAAAATGCTTTCTTTTTGTTAGTGTTTTTAAGGATTCTTTGATCAAAGTAGCAAATCCCGACTGCTAGAAACAAGGACATTCACTGATATGTGCTTGAGTTTAATATTCTAAATGAGATGAGTTTCATCCTCACAAAGTGGCAGTGAGGGGATGAGTAAAGAAAAAGCATGAAGAGAGAGGAGAGATAGCATGCAGGGTAGTTTTTCGTTGTACATCATTTCTTGAACGTGATGCAGAATTCAGATATCTAAGTATCACTTTTCACGTAACCAAAACTTTTTAGAGGGAAAAATGCCAAACATGCATTTAAGGAAATAATTTTGTGGGCTAAAGGGCACATTAGAAAATGCCATAGAAAAATCTGAAGTTAGCCGTAAACGTAATTTACTGGAGAGTTACTTGGTTCCTTTGACTACAGTGTGTGGCACAGTTGTCTGTGTTGTTGAATTGAAAAAAGCTTTTTTTGGTAAGATTTTTAAAAAGCAGATGAACTAAGAAAAATTTCTGAACAATTATTTTAATTTTTCCCATATACATTTTATTTGTTTTTACAGTGAAATTGAATAGCAGAGTAAGAGGTGTCAGGATTAATGAACAAGTGACATTAATACTGTAAAGTGGCAAACTTTAAATTTAAAAATACTTGAAAAACAGTCTGAGGAATATTCATTCACATTAGCACAGAGAGATAATGGCCTCGTAGATGGCTTTCTTTAATTTACACATTTTAAGTTAGTGGCGTGTTTTGCAATACCTTACGTTCTGTTATTATAAACTGATACATAATTTCCCTAAAATGGTGCCTGAGTGATTGCTTAGCAATAGCCTAAAGCTTGGTTCCCAGCTGGTGGTGATTTCAATGCCTAGGAGTCAAGGACAAGTACAGGCATACCTTGTTTTATTGTGCTTAGCTTTTTTTGTGCTTTGCAGATATTGTGTTTTTTACAAATTGAAGGTTTGTGGCAACCCTGCGTTGAGCAAGTCAATTGGTGCTGTTTTTCCAACAGCATGTGCTCACTTCATGTGTCTGTGTCACATTTTGTACATTGTTTTTTTGGACATAATGCTATTGTACACTTAATAGACTACAGTATAGTGTAAACTTAACTTTTATATGCACTGGGAAACCAAAAAATTTGTGTGACTCGCTTTATTGCGATATTCGCTTTATTGTGGTGGTCTGGACCTGCACCTGCAGTATCTCCGAGGTATGCCTGTAGCTGTACAATAAAATGAAAGGGCATTGTGGAGTGCTAGCATCACCTCAGTTGGGCATTCAGGTGGGAGGTCTGCTGAGGCAGAAAGGCACCCTAAGAAGTCAATGGAGAGCGTACTATCACTCTTTATGGTCACTACAGAGAAAGTAGTTTCCAAAGGTATTCTACTCTATCTGTCTCTGACTATACAGATGACTTGTAACAAGCATACACCTAACTTGATATCTTAGGGGCCTGACTTTAGGTGAGATTCATTTGCGTTCAGACTTTCCCTTGTGTATTTGACACCAACAATTCTATAGGCTCAACTCTTAAAATGGAAAAAAAACAACCTGCTCCCCCTCCCCGCCAATGCTAGAGAACGGAGACCACTCTTCAGGTTTTTTCTCAGAATTGTTAAATGTATGAGTAACATTTTTATAAGGCAAATGTAATGTGCATATTCTTGAAATTTTACAAATTATATATTTGAAAATATTTCAGCATATCTCAGTATTTGTCTTAATTTTAGCACTCTTAGTTTTTGGGGTGTAATGTAAAATGCCAATGTAAGTTTCTTTCTAGTGCAAGTTATACAGATCTGAGATCTGTTGTTGCTGTAAAATTACTCTAGTTGCTATCTTAGCCTTTAGTACTATATTCCCACCTACAACGGGAGGAACACAGCTTGAAGGAAATTTAATTAGGAAAATGAGGCAGATGAAATAGGCAATGTAATGTATATGGGCAATATGAAGAAGAGTAAATACACTTTTTATCTCAATAGTCAGAACAGAAACTGTGTTAAACAGGGCTGAAATTTTCTTTTATCAAAAATAGATTTCTTTCCTTTTCTAGCATTACTATGTAATTGTCCTCCTTATTACTGAGATTAAAAAGACTACTATCATTGAAGAAGAAACATCTTTTACCAATTGTATTTAGATTCTTTTTTTAGCTGGCACTGACCTCCTCATTATGCGAAGAATTGAAATACCCTGAGGAACAGACTTAGTGAGGAGATTACAGTCAGCTGGGAAACTTTGTGCATGCACTATTTGCTTCTCATGACCTGTATACATACACCTGTACTGTATAGATTTCTACTTGTTTACAGGTCATTCAAACAATAAGCAGGTAGAATTCAGATGACTGAAAACCTAGTAGGCTGGTAATAGTTTCCTGCCTCACTGCACTCTGGCACTTCAGCCTTGCAATGCTTGTGTGACGCTGCACAGTCACAGATTTTTTTCAGTTGTACCCATTACTCATTTCCCTAATTAAAAAAAAAAAAAAATTATTGGTTCTGTGCACAGAATACTAGATCATGCTTTGCAAAAAAAATACAGAAAATCACTAGGGCAGAAAACAGCTGAAGTAATAAGTAACAGGTAATGAATAGTTGTTTATGAAAAAAATTCCTATAATGCACTTCCATGATTGGAGAGGATGACAATGGGAAGTCTGCAGTATTGCATAGTGCAACCAGTACAACCTGTACACTTGCTTGAAATAAATACCATCTTTAGTCAGAATCAAGAGATGGAAATATACTACTCAGGTATATTACTATATAGTCAACAAATGTAAGAGCTTTTAATACATGTGTTAATCTTACCCATGAAATTTCAAAATGTTCTAATAATGATTTCAGCTCTTAGTTCTTGGTCAACCTTCAACCTGGCTTTTCAGATTCTAGCTTAGGGAGTTGTGAGGCCATTGCTTCATCTTAGTCTAGCTGTACTAGTACTGCGCCTTCCTTGGTTCTTTTTAAGAAAATGACAGTGAAATAAGTAAAGATGCATGTGGTAGGGGAATCATGAAAACATGGTATAGTCAATCTAAACAATTCTATGACCCACTAATTCTACAAATGAATCCATGTAGTATTTTCTGAAAATGCGTTTTATTGTTTTTAAAGCATTGAAAATACCTGTCATATATTAGATATAAAGCAGTGGTGACCCAAATTCTATAGCTAGTAATGCTGCATATTTTTATTTCAGCAAATATGTTGAGTGTATTTAAGTAGGATATCATCCCAGCAGACAAAGAACTTCTTTAAAAATCTCTCTAGAAGAACAAAGTACTGTGTTTGGCATTGTTTTTGGTATGTCCGTTGGATATAATTTTTGTCTAACACAGCTTAGAGTTGATTTTAATTAGAGCATTCCACTGATCTGACAAGGTGTAACTGATGGTGAAGGTCCTGAGGAGACCCTTCTCCTTTACAGTGTTACTATGGATTGCAGACGTAACACCCACAGGGTCAATGGAGACTAGACAGAATGCCTGTGGTTATGTAGATATTTGTAGAGTCGTGGCCTTGTTCTCCAGTTGAGAATGAGCTTCTTGGGCAAGGGGTGGGAGGAAGGGAATTCTGCTGCTTCCCTTCCTAGCACAGGTTAGCTGCTGGATCAGTACGTACTGCCTACAGTGCTCTGCTCTAGTTCAGGTCAACCAGAATTTCTTTTTTGGAATTTGAGCTCCATTTTGTTATTCTGGTACTTTCTACCCACCAGTTCATGGTACTAGTTCTTTCTGCCCTGAGGTGTTGAACACTCAGGATTCCCCATGAATTTAACATCTCTTGCAGTGAAGGTCCTAAGGGCACGGTACTAGTCCGCTATTAAATCTAAATGAGATCCCAAATCTTCAGAATTAGCGGTGGAGAGGAAAATGTGGGGTTTTGTGTGTGTGTGAGTTAGTATAATAGTAAAGGTAGAAGAAAACCTCTTCACACTGATTTTCTTGGTCAAATAATACATACTTTTTCCTTTGTTTATCTAGATTGTTTTGGTCTTCACCTGTCCCAAATCTACTAACTGCAGTAATGTTTTGACTCATGCAAAACTTATCTTGGGGGATGCCATTGCCCAGTATTGATATGAATCATGAAGCCCTTAACACACGCCAGCCTTAGTTCCTGTATTTCTTAGAATTTGTTTCATTCTGCAACTTGAACAATTTCACCTGAAGGATTGAAGAATTTCACAGCATACGTTTCAGAGAGAAATTTGATTATTTTTAACAGTGAGTTTCAGAGTCGCCATTAGACTGGCAAGACCCATAGGAGCTAAGGGCCCTAGTAATTCAAGTACATAATTAGAACAGAAAAACACCAGGTCATGAGTTTCTTGCTTCCCTGGAGTCTCAGTTGTTGAAGCATGGGATCTAGACTTTATTTCCAAGGTCATCAACCTTATGCTGAAATTGTTTATTATTTTTGGCTATGGCAACAAACAGCCATAGGACTTCTCTTGGTGGATTGCCTAAATCTCAGGTTCTCTGCCTCCTTAAATCTACTTCAGAAGTGTCAGATTTTAAAATCAGCATCTATATTTTAAAATCTTGGCTCTATGTGTTAAGTGTATTCCTTATCTCCTGGACAGTGCTTTTAGTTATCAGCAATCTGGAAGGTAGAGAAAAAAAGATTGGTAGTATTTTTATTTCTGTCCATGATTTTGCTAGGTGCAAAGGCAGGTGAGGTGGTGTGTTTGTCCACCACTGAAGCTACTATCTTACAGTTTCATCACCAGATGGCAGTACTGGTTATTCCACATGTTTTGGCCTTGCGTCAGGAACATTTCCTTCATTGAACAGAGCACTGTGTCTCTTTATCATATCATATAAAAACATTCTGATGAATTAACCAGAATGAGAACCCCTCCCATAGGGGTTGCTGATTGGCTGCTTGAGAGAAATGGGAATGATTTTTTGAAGTCCATAATAATTATTTTTTTCAGACATCAGCAGAAGATAAAGCAGGTGTTTCCTCTGGGAAGTGATTCTTCTAGTAGCTAAAGAGACTGATTTTGTATCCTGTCGAGTTTCAGGTTTAATATATGGTGTGGGACACATCTTCTCAGACACTTAATCTTCTGTTAACTTTTTGGAAAAAAATAACACAGCGCCAAATATATATGCATTTATTTTAGAACCTTTTCAGATCTCTGAAGCAGGAATGGCACACTTCCCACACTTTCATAGTCTCCTCAAGCCTTTCCCTTCATCTGTGGGATAACAATGTGCAAAATCAGACATGGTGCCTGCTTTGGATTCACTAGAGAATATGTATTACATGAATATCCAGCCATTTGAACAGTTAGTGTTTATAGGTGTTTTTTTCTGGTGTAATGCCTGACTAGATGCATCTGCTATCCTTCACTTAATTTAGTAAAGTTCTTTTATGGAATCAGGTAGCTGAAACAGTCAGAACTTCTTTCCAAAGAACAAGTACAAGTGTGTGCATTTAGAGAGGATTGTTCTATGTACTTTTGGGGGGGGGGGACTAATTAATATAAATCTTTTTGATCAAGATCCAAGCAAAAAAATACATACCAAAGAGCTGAAACTTGTGTCCAGTGGTTTGGGTCTTATTGAATACATTATGCTTGCAAGAAAAGGACTGTAGCGAAAGACTCCACATGACTCTAATAATGCCTTCCCCCAGCTGAAGCAACTTACAAAATTGATTTTTCTGATTAATCACTTGGTTCAAGCAAGGTAATGTTATTGTAGTGCTTTGGATGTATCTGAAGTATTGTCACATAATATGCATCATTACTTCATATTACTTCATATTTTGCCCTGCAGCATCTTGGATATTTCTGATTGAATTAAATACTCTAAATACTCTTGGGCTTAAAGACCTAAAATAGAGTCCGTTAGGTTTGTGCCTTAGTTAACTAAGAAGGATTTTCATCCTCACTGTAAGAGAGGAAATGTTAGTGAATGAAAGTGGGCATTTTGAGCTTTGTGTAAGAGAAAATGTTGCTCACAGCTATTGATTTTCTTTACATTTCATTTGCACAAACTGGAAAGCATGTACTGAAAGAGTGACTGATAGGCTTTCCTTAATTTGTTTATATTTCTTCTATTGAGGCATTTCTTGGAGAGGTTGATTTAGAAAATGTAGTTTCTTTACTCCATAAATCCTTGTGTGTATTGATTTGCGTTGTGGCACATGTGAAATATACAAATGCATGTGAAATATTATTCATGCTTTTTCCAAGTGCCTAGGATTCAAAAATGTGTGCAACAAAGAAAAAATGGCAGTGAGGGGCAGAAATGGCATTCTGTCCTGAATTTTGTAGCCCAGCCAAGATCATGAGAAAAGACTTTAGGAACTTGCATGCAAAATTTTTTGTTTGGTAAGAAGTCACACCATCACTTTAAAGGAGAAATTGTTCGGCACTTTAGAAAAGCCTTACCAGCTTGGTTAGCCAAGGGGTCGCTTTCTTTTAGTAGTCCTTCTGCTGCCCAATTTAGCTGTCATCTTCCTGTTGTCTGAAAATAAATTCAAAGCCAGTCTCTTAATCATCTTAATGATTTTCGCTTTCAGATCCTGAAGATTAGTATTTATAATGTTGAGATTTGGGCAGCATCTCATCAAGCCCTCTGTGGTCTTCCTGAAGACGGAGCTCTCCTTTGCTCTTGTGAACCGGAAGCCAGTCGTCCCAGGGCGTATCCTTTCAACCAGAGCCTCAGTCATGAGCGCGTATGGGCCGTTCAGCGTTCTGTGGAAAAGTGGGAGATACTCTGCACGTTCTGAAGGCCAGGTAGGATGTTAATCAGATTTATTCTGAAACCAGTCAGTGGAATGTAATATGCTTGATCGGTGTTGCAGAACTTCTAAAAACGGTTGCTTAGCAACTGTGACCTTAGAGGTGAATTTCTATTGATCTTTTCACCACAGAAGATGTATAAACAACCAGGTGCTACTAAAAGCATTTTAAAGTGTATCGGAGGTGGTAGTGTTTAAATTTCATATTATGCTAAATAACACATCCTGTTTCCCTTTTAATAATGTCACTTATTTTTAGACATAGTAACTTCTTTATGGAAAATTTTCAACTTCTCATAGCTAAATGTACACAATTTGTCAAATGGCAGCAGAATCCTGTACGAAGACTATTTTTGGGGGGGACAAATTACGTTGATTAATTTAGGTGGGAATGGATTAAATAAACCATCTGTATACCATACACATTTCCTGAGGAAAAAATGTTTTAAGTAAAACTATTCTGTCAGTCAGAAACTTTGTAGGAACTCAATTCTGCAGGATGCAATATCCCCCTAGGTAGTCTCTTTTGTAGCGTTGCATGTTATTTCCCCATCAAAACTACTGCTGTGTAACTTGTGCTTATTTCATTGGGTGGAGGTGGAACTTTTCAGAAGTATTTAAGACTGATTGTTTCATTTCTATAGAGGTCCGTGGTAAAACTTCAGTAAGAAGTAAATTAGGCAATGGCTGAATGTATGTTGGAAAAAGAAAACCTATACCTGTACATACAGAGTAAAAATAGGTGTTAAATTTTTATTCAGCATCACTGAATTTATCAAAAGCTTTTATGTTCTGCTGTAGTTTCGTGTTACTTCTTACAAGTTTTAATATATAATTTTAAATTTAGTATAGTTTCGTGTTACTTCTTACAAGTTTTAATATATAATTTTAAATTTAGTAGCTTTTATATCTACAAACATGTTTTTTTTCTTCTCCTGAAATACTGAATCCCCCTCTCTTCCTGTCGCTTATATAGAATACAGTTATTCAAAATAAAATTAACTTCTCTGTATCCCAATTTTGAATAGTTGCTATTTGTTGCAGATGTCAGATGATTTGGTTATAAATGAATAGCAAAGACGCATAGACTTTATAGAAACTTTAAACATGTGTTCCTATCTCACCTGTATGTTTTAATGAATTAAATGAACAGTTCTTCTCAACTCCGAGGTCCTGCAGCAACCTGCCTAAAGTATCTGATGTAAATCAGTGTGATTTACAGTTTTATCATATTTATAGCCAAAATATTTTCAAAGCTATCTAAAGACAATATCAGATCACTAATGTTTACAGATAGTGTAAATGCCTGCACAGTACATTACTATACGCATTGTCCAGGTCAGAGGGTAAATAAAATAGTAATAGACTGTGTGTGGATGTTTTAAAATGATGATTAATGACTTTGTCAATTAATTAGGTAAGTGAACAATTGCACCTGTTGTTAAATAAAGAAGAGGTCTTTCAGATGAAAGATACTTCTTTTAAAGTTCTGTGATGGTCTAGAAGTAAGAATTTAAGGAGCCTATAAAACTTAATTATTACAAGCTTCTTTCCTTCTTAAGTATTTAAAGATTATAAACTCTAGTTGCACAGTTATTGCTGACTGTTTGGCAGATGCATTTATTTGCTGAGGTTTAGCTTTGTTTTTCCATAATGAGTCTTGCAGCATATTTTATAGTGTCACATTGTTTTAATAGCTCATGTGTTATAATATACAACGTGGTCTTTGTTTCTCTGCTGAATAAATGTTCAGGTAATAAAAACAAAAACCCAACCCTTTTCCTCTCTTGTTATGATAAGAAAAAATTAAAAAGATCATGATGCAAAGGCTAGAATGCCGTATGTAAAATAGAGCTAATTTGCAGTTGTAAGCCTTTAAAATGTCCGTATAAGGCAGCATTCATCTCAAGACCTGGCAGTAACAAGTGTATTTTCTTTGTTTTATTGCAATAATTTTATCCGCCTTGTCTTTGGCACACTTGTGACATTCCTTTTCATTTTTTTGTTTTTTCAGTACAAAATAAAATATTAATGCATGCGAATTAGAGAGACAAAGGAAATCAGTTTGAAAGCCAGCTCACTCCAGGTGGTGGCTTTAATTAACTTGTAAGGTTGAAATTCCATCTTGAAAAGGAACATAGGATAGGAGTTGTGAAATTGCTGTAATAGTTTTAAAATCCAGTTATACTCTGAAAAAAATCAGTAAAAATGGTCTTGTGGAGTTCAGTGTTTGCGACTCAAGTAATGCCAAAGCATGTTTACTCAGTTGATACATTTAAAAGTTTTGTTTTGTTTTTTTCTAGCTGTCAGACTTGTGAATTCAGCTTGACACTTGAAAGTCATACTGTTCTAATAGTAACCAAGAGTAGGAATAACAAGAAGATACTGTTCGTGGTAAGGAAAGATGTGCCCTCTCCCTCTCTCCCGGGGAGAACTGCCTCAGTTTCCCCAGTATTAGACTTCTGTCTAATGAGCACATTCTAGTTCATGGGCACATAAACTCGTTTGTGATATGATCCGCTTGAGAGAGGAGGTAGTGATTATTGCAGATTCTTGAATAAGAGGTAACTGGGATCTTGAGTCAGAGTATCTGGCATGAAACTGGTATCTATACTGCCCAAGCTAAAATATGTATGTTTGTCTGAGTGGCGCTAGTAGCAAATTCATTTACCTCTTTTGGCACAACCAGTGGATGGAGAGGGAGAGCTACATGTGCAAGATTGGTGTGTGTTTTCAGGACATCCAGTCACACTGCTGCCACCCAAATGGGAAAATTATTAAGACTCAAAGGTGCCTGACCACTCTGTTGGAAGCACATCAGGCCTCCCTACTCCCAAGAAAAAATTAGATGAGTACCTAACCTGCTCTGTTCTTGCATATATTTCCAAGGGGAAATGGGGCTTCCCTGCCACTTATCTGTCTTATTTCAGAGTGGCCAGGCACACCGTAGTGTGTGCAGTCTTGGTTAATGAGACATAGTTTTTTTAAGAATACAGAAATAGTACGATTTTGCTTCAGTAATGCTTATGGATGCTTCTGGAACCAAGAGCTTAGGTGGGAAGAGCATATGCTGTATATGTCTTAGCAGTTAGCTTGGAAGTGAGGAGGCTGTGAGCTGGTAGTACAAATCCCAGCAAGTTTACACATGAACCAGTACTGTTTTCTGTGAAAAGTGGAGTTCCTGTTTCCTATTAGTGCTGTTAATTTGCTGCTCTGTGAAGAATGATTGTGAAATGTCATCTGTTGGCTGTCTTGAGCAGATAGATAGTTGTCTTAGAGAAGGTAGTTATTCAGTGGCTGGAATAGTGCAGGGTTATGTCTATAGCCAGCAAATGCATTGCTTGCATTACTCAAAATGCACAAGGCAGGAATTGAATCAGCTTCTACTGTTGTCTTCTCTCTTATTTCACTCTGAATCTTGTTGCTTCCATAGTTCAGAACTGTAGAATTTCTTTTAAATAAAAGCCATCTGCTCATTGATGTGGGCTCTTTGCTCTTTAATATGGCTGCAAATACTTTGAGGAGGACCTACCATTTTATTGATATTTTCCTATCCATACAACATAGCTTTACTTGGTTTTGTTCACATCTTCAGTAAATATGGACTGATTTTTTTCATCACTGCCTTTCTCATTGCATTGTGCTAGGTTCTTGCTTTCATCTTGTGTTAAACATGAAAAATGAATTTGAACATTAGTAGAATCCATTTGGGAACCAGAACTTCTATTGTAAATAAAATTATTCATTTTTTATGTCATTTTTTTTTCAGCAGACAAGGTATTGATCTTTGGATTTCTGTTCAGGATGCCATAAGGAGAACTAGCACAAAAGGAACACGGCAACGTTTGTAAATAGATTGAATGCAATATGGAATGACAGAGACAAACATCAGATCTATGGCAGTACTATATCATACAAAACATTTTTCAACAGTTATTGAATTGGTTATTAAAAAGAACAGGCTTTCTAACTGGGAACAGTGAGCTGAGAGTTATCAGGATCAAGCAAATTTAATAGTAATTTGTGGTGGACAGTGTGGCCCCTTCAACAAGAGTGCATGCATCTGCATGTAATAAATTAGAATAAATGCTTTACAATAATTATCTTTGATTATGAAAAGTTTTTTTTCCATTTAAAAATCTAACACTATTTAACTGTTACATACTGAGTGTTGCTGGCATATGTTGTATTCTTTTTCTGCGGAGATCTGGTTCTTCCACCAGAAAGAATTCTGATTATGGGGAATAGAGAACATACAGAAACCTAAAGCATGTGGTATTTTCTGGCAGCTTCATCACTATATGAAGTTAATGGTTGTTATTTGTCACTGAGGCAGTATATTGTGCTAAGAGTTACTATGGCTTGTTCCTTTTATTAATAAAGTAGAGGAAACATTAGTTGAACCAGATGCTCCTTCAAAGGCATGATAACCTGAAGTGTAATTATTCTGAATCTGTTGCATGAGTGGGATGGGATCCTGGGTCGTCGAATGTAAGCATAGTATCTGTTTTGCTGTACAGCATGCGTGTGTGTGTGTGTGTGTCTGAGCTCCCTTGTCAAATGCTGTCAGAATTGACTTATTACTTGAGACTGACACATTCTGTATTGTAACAAAACAGTTGCTGCTTAAGAGATTTGCATCTAAAAAAATCCTTTTTATCAGCAGTGTATTAATGTTTTAAAAAGTAAGCTTAATTTTTAATTTAATTATAGTTCTGACAGAATTTCCATTGAAGATAGCAGGCTTGCTCTGTAAAGAATAGGATTCTCTCACAAGTTTGGGTGAAAACCATGGTGCTTATCATGTACATGAAGTTTTTATTCTTCCTTAAGTCATGCAGTTGCTGTTTGTTGTGATTTAGTTAGCTTGTACGCTGCACATACTGCATCTGTATTTATGCTACATAATTATGAATTTTACACTTTTTAGTATAAACAAGTGTTAATATTTGCCATAAGACTAAGCTATAGAAAATAAAATTCAGTTATATTGCAGAATAAAAATACTTGCATTTGCATATTGCAGTAATGTACACTGCACTGTAACAGTTACATATTATACATATCCAGCCCTGGGGGAGAGTACTCTTAGTGCTTTTTACAGAAGCTTCATGTACATTACTGTTGTTATTAATTTGCATTAGCATGATGCTAAGGAGCAGTCATGAATCAGTACCATGCTGTCTTAGTTCCCCTTCAAGCAAAGAGCTAAAAATAGTTTTTTTTCTGTAAAGACTTTGTAACCTAAACATGAGCCTTGAGACAGTAATGGAGTTGCATGAAGACAGAAAATATTGTTCTGGACAATAAGGAATGAACTTCTCAGTTGAACTTCCCAAATTTTCTTGGCATTCTAAGAGGAGAGTGTACCAGGAAGAGTGATGAGGTAGCTTTGCTGGTATAGAAAAGACCTCCTGAGTGGGAAGAGCAGATATAAATAATGGGTCTTATTTGAAAATGCAGGAGGAATATAGAGTATGTTTCTTCAGGAGGAATGCAGAAGTGATTGACTCATTTTCTGTATTGTCAGGATTTGGTAAATTCTTTTCAAGATCCCAGACTGAAGCTGTTTGTCATCAAAAGAAATTCTTAGGTTTATTTTTCCATCAGATCCCAAATAAAGCTGTTCCATAACTCTTCCCCGTATGAGCAGTCTTGATCCCTTAAGTAGAACTCATTAATATCAGTAATGTTTCCTTGCACAAATGAGAGCAAGAAAAACAGCTCCTATATTTAATTTTTTTAGTTGAAGTAAATTGTGGAGAGGATAAAGAGTGGGACTGCCCCTTTGGTAGCGTAGCAGTAATCCAGTAGATCAGCTTCACTGTACTCTCAAGCTGCCTTCTGAGAAAAGGCTTCTGCTCAAACAGACCAAGAAATGAGTGCTCAGCTCTGTGTGTGCAAACCGCTTGAATTTAGTAGCAATGAAAAGTCCAGTTAATTATCTCAGAGCTGGAGTCATTTTGTTTGCAGTCTACAAACAAAAGGATGGTGTTTGACTCACATTAGGAAATCCTGCTTCTGAAGATAATAGATTCAGGGCTGTGTGTACAGAAGCTTGTCTGTCTGTCTCTTTTTTCTTTCTTTCTTTCTTTTTTTCCCCCGCTCCCCTCTTCCTCCCTCCCCGACTCTATCATTTGGTCTGGTAAAAATCCTCTCCCTTCAGATCTGACCTCACTTGAAAGGTTCTCACTGTTAGAGAATGTCCTTCATGGTAAGGATTTACCTATTCTGTTTGCACTGTTATAATTGCATTAATGTAGTGGCATTGATGAAAAATCCCATTGTAAATGCTTTGTGACAGTGCTTTAAGAAGAAAGAAAATATGGAAATAAAATCCAAAGTATGTTTTGCTGATTTGAAAATGGAGCAAGTTGTCTACTAAATTATTTGTTTGCATGGATTCTAAGCATGTTTGCTAAGAATTTGTGAGGTTATAGCATACCTTAAATTGGATGAGGCATTTAAAAAGCTTGATTAAGGCCACATGTGAGAGAAGTAGTAGCTCCTAGGGTGGAGCCTGGTGCATGTTATAAACATGGGGATATCCATCTTATCAAATGCTATAAAGGGATAGGCAGTCATTTATCAGTGATGTGTTCAGCTGACCCTCAAGTCACACTATTAGAAAAGTGATGAGACTTCAGAATTGGGCTTGAAGGTGTGGGTGTCGTAATAGGCTGGATCTGTGCAATTAAATGTCTTCACTGCATTGCTAACATATGCTGAAATCCAGCTAAAAAATACTGTTTTAGTCTAATCCATTTTGTTCCCCGCTCATCATCATTGTTGTGTTTGGAAGTTGTAAATGACTTTAAATCAGAAAAACGCATGCATAATCCTCTCTACTGCTTTGGGTATTTCGGAGGCACTCGCTGTACAGTTTTGAGGGCATGTTACTCATGTATGTCATCTTAAAGTGGAACTGCATGTCCTTACAAGCTCCAGGGACATGCAGAAGAATTTTTGAAACATAGTCTAAGAGTCCTTACCATTTGGGGTGAGGTATTATGTATACTTACACCATGCCTCTAAAGTAAAGAGCAATGTGGAGACCTCTTTCTTGTCATCATGAAGAAATGCAAAACATCTAAATTTTAGTAGTTGCTGATTTGCTGGAAAAGATGAAATGTCACAGAGGTTACCCGCTGGCTTCCCAGTATTGTGCTTTTTATTGTTCATGATATTGTTAAAATCCAGTTTTATATGAAAGCAGCATATTTTGTGAAGCATGAGTATATTTCATAAAATTTACATTCATAACAAAATGATTTCACTATATATTAGGTTAGTTACAGCCTCCCATTTTGTTGTTTATCCTCATTGACAATGTGTAAAGCATGTTAGTATTTTCACATCAGCTTAGTGTTATAGTAGCTGACTTAAGTAAATTTACTTTGAGTTCTTGCAATTGGGGTGGCAGACATCACTTGGAAAAAGAGTTTACCCATTCATATTTTAGCATAGCAAGAAACTAGGATAAATGTTTAGTGAGAAAAGCGTCATCCTAAGGACCTGGAAAAAGTTAGTCATGTTTAAAAGAGAGAAGCAAAGCTATATAGAAGGAAGCAAAATTAAGAGGTAGCACATTTTTTTATAAGGAAAGGCAGGGAACCTGGGGCTGGGTTCATAAAAGGTGAAATGAGTATTTATTTTGAGGTTAACACGTAGTTGACATTCCTGTTATTTAAAAAAACTGTGGAAGTCCTGTTCATAAATAATGAAAACTTTTAGTCCAGCAGTTATTTGCTAGTCTGGTAGAGAAAAAAATTGTAATTGGTCTGGTTATTGTACAAACATGTCATTTTAATACTTTTTATTGCATCAGTAAACCCAAACAAATGCAACAGTTATAAATGGGCAATAGATAACAAATGCAAAGGGGGGTGTGCGTGCTGCCATTGCAATTTTGCCATTATAGAAAGCTTAAGTCCCCACATCAATAGCAGATATCAATGTCCTTTACCTTTCAGGTGCCAATTACCAAGAACTTCATAAAAGAAAAGAATAAAAGATTTTTTTTTCCTCATGTTATCACATAACTGTTTTCAAATTCAGCTTTTTTAGTCTTTTAAGTAGTTTCTGACTAATGAAGGAGATGACAGTTGCACAGCTATTTCTGTTACAGTTTGTGCATGTGTAGGACTTTTTGTGCTCAACAGTTATCAGAATGCAACACACACATAGTTAACCGAGTTTGGGCAAGGTATTGCAAGGCTTGCTCTTATGGCAGAACATAATTAAAAGAGATGATTGGAATATATGGTTATTCATAATAAATGTCACACAATTAGCATAAGTGATGCAATACATGCAAAGTTTCTGTTTGTAATGAAAATAGATTTGCTGGAAAGTCAATTCGAGATTTCATTTGTTCCTTATTGTTTCTAGTGTATTGGAATATTTTGTGCTATTCGGTGTACTACAGCACCCAGTATTTTTCTCAAGTACATATTTTTGAGAGGCATCTGATATGAATTTCCTGTTGCAACTTTTAAGAGGAGATCTAGTGATATGATGTTTACTTGCCATCTCTCCTCTGCTCTGAATCTAGGGAGTTTGCTGTGAAGAGCCTCATGTATAGTATTTTTCCGTCAAGAGAACCATAAATTAATATTGGAGCTTGACATACTATAATTATAACCTAAAGTAGATGTTTCATAATTTCACAAGTAATGATTTTTTAATTTTACTTTTATTATTTAAGGACCTTAGAAGACAGTGAGTAAGGGGAAAAAGGGCATGCCATGTACATGAAAAATAAAAGGAGTGCTCTCTAAACATAGAGAAAGGAAGGAATAGTACTCTGTGGTGTATAATCCCAGTACCTTTTCAAGAGCATAAAGACCAATTAATAATATCATAAACTAATCCCTTCACACTACCTAGTGTAGATGTCAGTCCTTTGAGCGTAAATCCATCTGTTTTATCCCCCAGTGAGTGCAGACAGAGAAATCTGAACATAGTCCAGTCACTGCTGCTGATACTGGGTCTGTTAAACACGTGCTCCAGTGTAAAGCACCCCAACAGCAGCACAAAACCCTGCGACTGGTGTCCTAGACCTTGCAAGTCCCTGCACTGAGTGAATGTGCACCTCTCCGCTTACCTGTGGGCCTTTCTGGACTTCAGTCAAGAAGGTAGCACATGTGGTCTCTCCCCTTTGCTCCCTAGAGCTGCTCGCTTGTGCTGCTTCATTTGTTTAGGAAATGCTTTTTTCTGTGGGTTTGAACCAGCAGTTGAGACTGGTCATCAAGGCAGTGATTCCAAATGGCCCTATAATTGCTTTGCAGAGCTTTAGCTAAGGGTCAGACACCTTCTCTGAACAAAGTAATTGGATAAATTATGTTTTAATAAGTTGTCCTGTGCAAGTCAGATATGAACACAGTGCACAATGGAGGTTTTATTGTAAAATGAGGCGACAATAGAAAACAGAGGTTTTATTGTAAAATGAAGCTATGGTAGAAAATTGAGTACATTCATTGATACAGATGTATTTTACTCTCACTCATACCATATCTAGGTTTTTAAGGTTGCACATGCACGCATAGTCTGCTCTTTGTTTGCTAATGTATTTTAGCCTTTGCTGTTCCTTGTAACCTGCTGAGATCTAGTATGTTTCTGATCAAAGCATGGAAATCTCAGCACCTCTCAGTGAGATTTCATGAATGGATGTTCACAGCGTACAATAAAAGTTGAAAATACCCCTACTTACACTTTTCATTTAAACGTCATATTGCATCCTGACAAGTGACCTCTCTAGGGAAATTCCCTTAAAGCAGTTAATTTTCTATCAATACCTGACTTCTCTTTTTTAACAATGCATTTGAGATGATTATAGTTATCAAGACATCTTTCCATTTTAAAGATTTGAGTTCGGGAGTTATCTTTGTGTGTTAATAATTTGGAAGTATGTTGAGAATACCTCATCACTGTTTCATAAAATTGGAAATTGTGTATAGCGAGTATTAGTTAAAATATACATGAATTGGGAAACACTCCTTTTTATGCAGTCTGGTCTGGTGGCCTTGACATAGCTGAATACAAGGTTTTGCTTTAATGGGTATCCAAAAATATAACTGTATTTATGAATGTAGTTTTGCAAATGTGTCATTGAATCTTTCTGTATTTCTTTTTCTCTCATTTCCAGGTAAAATATGCCTTGTTGCAAGAAAAGAATACATGACACATTATATATTTCTGTTCTGTCATAAAAATTGATGTTGTCGCACTTCAGCCATTGTAGTTCAGTCACTATAAGCGCAGGTTTCAGGTTTGTATTCTTAGGCTCAGTTCTGTTAATGATGATTGGGTCAGAACAGAACCTAGCTCATTTTACATGTAGTTCACTCTACTATTTTCATACTCCAAGGATAAAGTTAAGAAAAATTATTATAAAAATATGGTTCTCTAAATAAGTTGCTTTTCTGGCCAAGAATGCACTCAGAGCCCAATCTTGAAAACATGGTTACATTTCTGCTGATACAGTTCAATTCATGTGTGATTTTGCAGGGGGAGAGAAGGAGGAAAGGAGAAGTAGAGAAAGGGGAGAAAGAAACAAGTTTTTTATTTGTCTTCTGGTTTCTGACCTTTAAGGTGCGTCTTAGTCATGCTTATAGACTTCTTTTGCAGTACACTTCTTAGAAACTTATTAAAAAAGGAAAGGAAAAAAATTAAGTAGTTCATGCCATGCCTTGATTCCAGAAACTTTAAGAGCATAAAATATAGTAAGACTTGTGATAACATTGAACAATACATGAGAAATTGCCAGACTCTTAAGATTTTGCCAGAGAAAGTTGAAAAATGACTCCATCATATCTGTCTATATGGGAACACTATTTCCAGGAATAAAAGTCATATTCTAACAATGGCATTAATAACAGCAGTGATGATAAATTTGAAACTGGAGAGATGTGAACTATAAGCAAAGCAAGTTTTTCTTAAATATTGAGAGTAATGTAACTGAGACACATTGCCAGAGTTAAGGAACATTTGGTATCTTTTGGTGCTTTGAAATCAAGATTTCAAAGTACCAAACTTCTCTTTAAGGTTATTAGGAAGTTAACATCTTGATGGAAGAGTGATGAAGATTGAATCTGTGCACCAGCATGGAGGAATTCAGAGTAGGTGATCTCTCTGATCTTACTCTCTGAATAAGGTATACTGTTGGTGGGACAACAATGAGATGTAACGTATTTTTTTTGTTTTCAAGTCTGCAAAATGAAATCCTGTCTTCTGCAGAAGAAAGAGTGCTAAAAGGAGGGAGGAAGAGATATACATTAGGAAGTTAGGCCAAAATAATTGGGTAACCTTTCAAAACAGGGGTGGGTGTTGCTTTCGAGTGGCATCATTTAACTTTGAAAGTCATAATGGAGAATTACAAACAAAACAGCTTTATCGACCTACCATTTGATATTCCTGCCAGGAGCTTGAAAGGGGACATAAAGTCACTCCGATGCTAACCGTCTATTAACAGCTGATTTAAAATTTGTTAGAATGCTACTTACCTTAGGTATTACTGATTGTATTTCTTTAAGTTTATACACCTTTTGTGAATTGCTTTCAATGTATGACAAAATTGAATTACTTTCAACTGCATCTGAAGAAGGTCATTGTTTTGGGATTCTAATTTTGCATATTCATGAGGATTTAACAGGATACCTCTGCCAAATGCTCCCTACCTGCTGAATGCTTGGGCACAGGGACCACCATCACATTTGAAACATAGTCCAGTGCTTTCCTGTTAAAGCCAAATGCTCTGTGTCTCAATGTTTTATTGGAATTTTTGGCAGAAAGGGCTGCCTATGATATTTGCAAAATGAAATTACATGTTTCCTCCTCCCAGATTTATTTAGCTCCAGGTAGTGCAAATAAAAGACAAAATGAAAGAAAACTTTTTAATATACTTCACTCTGCAGAGCTCCGTTGTGGTGGAGGGAAATTACTTTAGGAGTGAAAACTTTATAAGCACTTTAAAATAAGATCAATATATTTTTCAAATGACTTTCCTAAAAATTTGTAGGGAGACACTTTAGTAACTAAGCTTACATGGCTGCTTCTGTACAGTTGCAGAGGAACTGGAATATTGCAAGAAGGCTTCTTTGTTGTTTTGCTGCAGGCATTTTGAGTGCATGTAAAACATGGAATTGCCACCTTTGCTTAGGTAGCAGTAGACTTTTCAAGAAAAAACAGCCACCTAATTAGTGTCTAGTCAGGTGGAAAGATGCTAATGATATATCTCTGCTCAATTAATGTTTCCCTGCTATGACCCCATCAATATTAATAAAATAATTTATATATGCTTGTCTTTCAGAAAAATATCTGAGTTTGACCTGGAGAAAGTTCATCACAAAAATATTGTGGAGTTGGAGAATTCTATTTTTATCTTATTCTGAAAACAGCAGTGTTAATGGAACACTGCTGACTTAGCATAATATATTGCTGAGGTTACTTTAGTTTAGAAAACAGGAAAAACATCCCCTTTTCCTCTTCTGTTCCTTAACCAAGTAAAATACAATGCCTTTGATAGTGATTATAAGTTGCTTATAGATACACATGATATTGAATCATTTTTATACATATGTAGAAACATGCTTCTTACATGAAGGTGTTAGGTATTAGCTGAAAGAAACTGATAAAAACAGATGTTTGCAAAAAAGCAAAAAACCTCAGAAAAAGATTAAAATAGCACTTGTGTATTCAGTTACACAGGTAAATGGGAGAGATTTTTAAACTAAACTGGTCTGCTTTCCTTAATGCTTACATTGACCTTAGTGTTTATCATGTAGATCATCTAGAGCTGTTCCTTGCTCAAAATTTTCCTGATTTTCTTGCATAGTTAAAACTTGGGAGGAAATGTTTTAGTGCAGCTATGGTCTTTACCGGTCATTAACAATAATGAAGTTGGTGCAGATCTTATTAAGACCTTCCAGGCTCTAGAGAGAGAACAAATTAGATTGCCTGTGTTGGAAAGCATATCCTTATATCTAACACTTTTTAGAAGATGGTACTAGCCAGTTAAGGAGAGGCATGAAAGTGCAACTTGATGAGGTTGAAAGAGCAGGATTAGCCTACTCTGAAGACTGAGCCAGCCGGTTCAGATTACAGGTTGCTGGTTAGCTGTCTGACCTAAGGTGCATTTGGATGGTGACTAGTGTACATATACCTTACCCTTAACAGCTGTAGCTACTGTCACATAAGCAGGATGCTATCCTTTGGTTCTGGATATCCTGCCAGGCCTAGAGTCCCTTTTTTCTAGACTGTCACCAGGGCACTGAGGGATAACTCTGCTGTAATGCTGTCCAAACTAAGCTTAGACTGATGATGTGTCAAAGAGGTGGTAGAAGGCAGAATGAGGAGAGGCAGCTTTCATTAAGGATTTTTTGGGGTGGAGAGGTAGTTTCAACAAGAAAATTCTTTTATTCTTGTTGATATTTGAACTCCAGTGGCACAGGATCTCTTTGTGTTAGCTTTAGTTAGCTCTAAAATGAAAGTTGGACAAGTACTGCTTTTCCATACTATTTCCGTAAGCTCAGGTTAGCCTCTGAAGATGTCTTGTGCAGAAATAATGAATACGATGTAGGGTGGGAGAGGCTGTAACACTGTGCAGATATGTATTTCTATGCTGTGCTCCTTTAACTGCATAAAGAGTTCTCTGTTTTTATAACGTTTATATCACTGGAGTCTTTATATACAAACCTTAAACTTGTTTGACCCATTTTTAAATGAAGGGGACGCAAGATGTTGAAATGAGATTATTTCTATGTAAGTGAATGATACACTTAACCTAATGCTCTAGTGAGAGGCCTGGTCAGGCTTACTCATCCTTAAGACAAGAAAAACTGATTCATGTGTATGGTATTCACATCAGCATTGTTTTGTGCTAAACCTGTTATGTATTGCGAATTCTTTATTCTAGTTGATGATTGTATTATTTTTCCAACGTTTGTTGATCTCTGGGAAGCCCACAGATTTATCTGCTATGTCTGTGTATGATACAGCACTTACAAAGTGGACGATAGTCTGCAAAACTGACTGCTATAACTATCCATTAGTTTTGTGCGCAAGTCAAATGGATGGTTATAATGCTACTTACGTAGGCCTCTTTAGTTCAGAATTGGGAGAACTGTATTTGGGATATATTTGGAAAGGTAATGCATTTTGATCCTTGTAAATTAAATAGCAGGATGTGTAATAGTATTTTGACATTAATGGGAAGCAAAGGATCTCGCATTGCTAAATACAAGAGAATAAATTCATAATTTAACTGACCAGTAGAAATGTAAGGGCCCCCTTCAGTGTAAGGGTTGGATTGATTTTGTGCCTATACGCTCCAAAAAATACTGCTTTTGAGATGTTCCTCCGTTGTTCCCAACATGGTGTGTGCAGTTAGGGGAAACACAATGACATACAGTGCAGCTTAGAATATTTTCTCAGATTCTTCTTGATCTTGAACCATTGCATTGATGGTACCTGAATGAAGTTAACTCAACTGAAGTGCTGGTCATAGGGGATCTTTTTAGAATGCCTACACGCTATTGGAGTAAAGAAGATAACGTGATTTGATAATTGTGTTTTGTCACAACTGAAGGGGTACAGAGAGCCACTTTATTTGTCTTTTTAAATAATAAAAGTCAAATCAGGATTGTCATCTGATCTATCAGAGAAATCAACAGCAATAACCATCTTCCATCTCGTTATTTCCCCTTTCCTTTTGAAACTTTAATCTTTGCATGAAAAATTGGCCGTTGCCTTAGATCTTAAGTGTTTGTTTTACCCATTTACTGCACAGCTAAAGAAAGTACACTTACTTTTAGAATCTCTTCACTGAATTGGTGAAATTTGTGAGATTATATTGTTCTCAGTTGTAATGGGGACCTCCCATGTACCTTATCCCACCAGGCCTGAGGATAAATTAGATTTACGTAATCTAATTGTGTTAATTTGTTTGGTTGTTTAAGAGTGGCAGCTAAGGTCTTGAAGCCATATATGTTTGGTGGCTTAGATTTTTCTAGCCGTTGCCAAGATTATGATGGGTGACTCCCATGACAATTGTTTAGCATAGGGAGAAGTTTCATTAACTTCAAAAAGATCAGTATTTGGCCTTCTGTAAACAAGATAGGTATTTTTGTTATTCCATGTGCTGTATCCATCAATCACCATTCAGAGGTTATGTTGTTCAGTTCTCCCACAAAGAAGGGTAAATGGTCTGTGGTAGGACAGCTGACTCTTAAGCCTAACAAATTTGAAAATATTTTCCATTCGGAAACCAGATAATTGGGAATGTGTGACCTTTAAAAAACATGCATTTAAAAATGCTTCATTGAAGAGCTAAAAATGCCGATATAAATACTAGGCAGAAAAGGAAGAGAAACAATGTGGAGATATAATCATGAGGGAGTTTGACTCTCCTTAAATTGCTATATAACTTAGATCTCTCATAGGAAGCTGGGTTGTTGGGGAAAAGGAGGAGGAAGAAAATTTAACGCAACTTTGATAAAGGAATGCTACTTTATATTATTACGCAAGTTTCTAAAATATTTTCAGAGCTGGGTGAGTGAGAGATGCATACTAGAAGAAAGTCTACCTGTGTTTAATGACTTTGATTCACAGTGCTCTGTACAGATAGTTTCAAATTACATTACTTTGTGAATATTGTTTCTGAAAAAAAGAATAAGGTAATTCCAAATTGAGAAGCCAAGTTAACACCTTCTAACTTTTTTTATTTTCTATATAGAGGACTCTGTGTGTGAAGGAAAATAATGCAAGATTATAAAATGCTATTCTTTGAACAGAGAGAATTTGAAGAAAACTGTTTGATATCATCCCCTGCACACAATAAAAGTAGAAAATGTAAAAGTAAAGTAAAAATAACTTTTTTATTTAATAGTTCATAGCTGAAAATTGATTTGTTGATACCCTTATAAAAACTGAATTTTGAAAGTTATTTTTATGAAGTAATAAACTGATGAAAGACAAATTCTCTTTTGAGATATATGTGGATCATGCTGAAGAGGTTCCTATGTGGCAGAACTAATTATAATTCTAATTCTGAACAATTATAATTCTAATTCTCTCTCCACCATCTGTAATGCATTTTCATAATAACTAGAACCAAAAGCCAGATCTATGCAGCTGTAGACACTGTGACTGGATTTTTTTATGCTAATCCAGCAGTGTTTTGGTGGTGATGAACCATACATTTTACCATAGATTTGGAACTTAAAGCTTGACAAAGAGTGTTTCTAGAACCTGGAAAAAACTGATAGAAGCTGTGACATGTCTGTTTTTCCTTTTAGAAGGTTCTTGGGCAGTCTTCCTAGATCCTGGCACTAACAGTTTTTCAGTAACGAGCCCTCATTCAAATATGTCTGAACAGTTACACTGGAAGAAGACAAAGCAATAGAAGTGTTGCTGCTGATACTGTAGGGCTGAGCCTATTCCCCATGGTTTCCTTGTGCTATAGTACTGGCGTGCAGAAAAAGCCAGCAGATTCGCATAAACTTAATGTTATTCCACATCTTGAATCTAATTTTTGTTCAGTGTCAGCTGAGCTGCTGAACTCTGTGAAGTGTTGGCTGTCAAACCCAGAAAATTATGAATATCTGTATAAGAAGGTCCTTTGTGACCTGCTAATTACATTCCATGACAGACCTGCTTTCTTCAGAATAATAATGAAACAGAAAACTTTCAAAATTAATATAAACATAAAATATATGCAACACAGTGATAAATTTTTAAAAATTGTAATTCACAGTAAGTAATTAAATATCATTACCTTTAGTTACTGCTGGTTTCTCTATATTTTGTCTGTTAAGTAAAGGAAAGCGTAGGTATGCTGCGTATATTGAAAGCAATCCTATTTGCCCAATTACCAAAGTTTAAGACTGATTTGGGAGATATGTTTCATCTCGTGATATTAGTTGTTTTGTGTCTCTTGATGTAAAAATGGTAGCCTTAATGGTTTTTCTTTTTATATTGTGTTAAGGCATAATTTAATTCCAAAAATCTCCATGAAGATTTGGGTGAAAACTGAGTTAAAAAAAATCCATCCCATTAAAAAAGAAAGGAAGAAAAAAAGGCATACTATGTCTGTCCCGCATGTTTCTTGAAATGAGTTGTGCTAAACACACTGACTACTGGAGATTTAATAAAGCGTTCACTTGGCCCTGTAGAGACATTTGCAGACTCTCAGTGCTGAGACTCTCAGTGCTCTGAGTCTGTTCTGTTAGAAACTGAACTTGGTGTGCTATTGATAGTTTTCTGCTATTTCTTTGTATCTGCTGCCTATTATATTTGATATTTAATTCGTTATGGCTTTTTGTTCTACAGGTTTGGGTGTTCAGGAAGAGGAGGGCCAGACCATTTAGGTCTGTTGGGCCTAACTATAGTTATAACAGTTTATCATGCTAATTCCAGGTTGATTTAGGGAATATCACTTTCATGAGTCTTGATGTCCAAGGGTCTTCACCATTGTGCAGCATTTTGTAATAAGGATATGATAGTGCATTTGGCAGTGGCAGAAGGAAGTAGAAAAGTAATTGATTGGTTTTGACTCTGCAGATGATAGTGTACCCTGGTTCGCTTGAGAATACAAAAATTCTCCAAATGATAGACATTCAAAAGTAGTATCAAATAACTTGAAAATACCTTTTATTGAAGCAGTAAGGAACAAGTCCAAAACTGGAAGGGTGTTACTGGAGGGAACTGGGAAATAAGCAATACCTCTTGGCAGCTATGCAAGGTCTAGAGCAGCCAAAGAACAGACGAAATCTGACTGAAAGGAATGTTTTTTTCCTACCTCTTCAGAAAGCAAAGAAAGAAAAGAAACTTAGTGAAAGAAAGATAGCTATAATGTCCTTTCCCCTGAAGATCATCTAGGTATGATGGCAATTATTTACCAATTAATACTTCTGTATTCTCCCAAATTACTTTGATTTGGTTCTTTCAACTGTATTTCTGTAAATTAGAGGTGCCAACATACATACATTGTTCTATAAGCAAGGTCAAGCCAGTACTGAAAAGTAAAATCTATTATTTCCTCAGATCCTATTCAACAGAGTTCTTGAAATCCTTCTGAATTAACGATTCAGATGAAATAATTTTTTAAGGATAAGAAGCATTAATTACTTTTTTGAACTGGCCTTTCAAATCTGATTTTACCTGTAAAGTCATCAGAGACTTGGTTAGTGAATGTACTGGGACAGGCATATAGTGCAAAAAATTCCTTTTTTCCCCCTTGTAGGGTTTGGTTGCTTTTTTCTCCAGTTTCATACTTGATTAAGTTGATTTGGGAAGTGATTGCTCAAAATCAGGTTGCCCATCAGTGACTCAACCTAGATGTAGAACCAAAGAGCTCACCTAGCCTTTGCTATAACCGAAAGAACTTCCTTCTTTCCCATGCTTAAAATAATGTAATGTATTAAAAGGAGTCTGATCAAAAGGGTGGGTTTGGTCTACTAATATTAGAGTCAAAAATTGGCTTAGGAAGCAGCCAGTTTTTAACTAAGAGGAAAGTAGTATTTTAATAAGCCCTCTTAAAACTGGTAAACTATATTAACAGAGGTCTTGTTCCTACTTGTGGTTTTTTGTGGATTTTAAATGTATTTTTCCTTGTAGTAATTTTTCCATTTCTCTGCCTATTGTGTCTCTCTCATTTAGAAGATCGTGGTTGAGGGGAGATACTCAGTGCAATCACAAAAGCTGTGCTTCTTAAAAAGTCTTCTTAAATCAATACTGACTGTCTTAGAGCTCCTTTTTGTTTCTCTTCTTTTCCAGAAAAATGATTTTGATGAAAAAAAATGCTGGATTCATGCAAGACAAGTAATATAGATTACTTGCCATAGTAGTTAGTTAACTAAATATTTACGATGATAACTGGGCATGATCTTAATGGTTTTGAGTATTAAGCGTTAATAAAATAGCACTCTTTACAGCCACAATTAAATGCTTTTTTTCTGTTCTTACGATGGGTTTGGTCAGCACAGTAGGCTTTGATTTGTTGTGTTTGAGATCTACTTCAGTTCTTTGTTTTCAGAGTTAATGGAGAACAAAATGTTACTGACAACAAAATTTCCCTTCCTTTTCCCTCCTGTTTTTATCACATAAATATCTTATTTCTGTCCTGTGTACAGATACCACCAGACAATAATCAGTTTCCTATATGAATTATGGTTCTGTATTTTGAACCTTTAGGTTAGAGTTACTAACAAGTAACCCTTAGTTACACAGTAGAAAATACAATAAACTTTCTTTGACTGTGAAGAATGCTGTGTTTAGGTGCATTGAGTGAACTCATCTTTGCATCAGGATTTGATATAGCTGAAAAGCTTTTGTTTGAAGTTTCAGTATATTTCATTGTCACCAATGAATATTCAAAATCATGATCCTTCTTTTAAATAGAGATGCAACACATAGACTCTAAAATCTAAATGATATGTGCTAGTTTCATTTGGAAGTATAATTAAGGTGTATAATGTCATTTAACTGTTTAATGAACTCTGCGTAATGTAATGGAATACAAATATTTGACCTTCCTGACAGTGACTGATGGATTGAAGTTGCATAGCATGATATCATTAGAATGTCAAATAACATCATTATTCATGATTATCAGGAATTGTTCAGGTGAAATGGCAAATGTAATGGAAACCTATTATTTGTGTGTGGGCTGCAGATTGACTTTCTTTGTCAGTGCATCTCTTGATACAGGGAGAAGATACTCAGATTTATTGAGCTACAAAGAATTAATGCTATAGGTTAAACAAATGTCAATAATATCAGACAAGTATTTTCAGTAGGTCAGGTCATGTATTAAATGTGTAAGAGTAACTACCACTGATAATGTTTTATCTTCTATTCTATTCATACTTCTGCTAAATACTGAAAACTTCATTAAATTACAGGGGTTCCCATCATAAGAATATATCAATAATCACTCTTTTCTGTGTGACACTTTTGAGCAGTTGAAATAAAAAATACAATTCATGCTGTGTTCAGTAGGTAATTTCTCCCTCTTCTCAGAAGCCTGAGTCCAGAATAAAAACTTTGGTTCCAGAAGTTAAACCAAAACTATAACTAGGTATTTTTCTTCACTTAAATCCACAGAATGTTTATGGCCTTAGATGAAGAACTAACATATATGTTCAAACAGTAGGACCATCCAGATGCTTAAAGCTGAGCCCATGCTCATGGAGTTCATTGAATTGTGGCCTGTAGAAATAAATGATAAGTAACCTGTATTGATTTGGCAAGCTAAGGTCTTACACCTGAGAAGTAAATGTGATTTGCAAATGATTTTTGCTTATTGGAACAAACAACTGTAATAATGCTTTATAACATGCTTTCTGCTGGGTCTGAATCATGCCCAAAGACAACTCTGGGTCCCGGACCTGCAGATACAAGCTGCATTGCTCTCATCAATGGGAAGCATCCTTATGAGTTGGCTGAAGGATCAACTGCTACGTTGATAGTGAAAGCAGTCAGCTGATGAAGCCGTAAATTATTTACCTGACTCTGTGGAACAGTGGTTTTTTTTCAGGATTGCTAGGGTTTTCGTAAGATACAGCAGTCAATAACGCGTATTTAATATAGAGATTGGCTTGTATTACTAAGAGCGTGTCCGTAGGTGCAGGAGTGGCTGCAGTGTGGTGTGGCCGAGGGCAGGGGCAGACACAAAGCCAAGAGGAAAGCTCTGCAGCTGCAGTTTCTCCATGTGATGTAGGATCACGGACCTTTGTCATTTTATGTGGTGATGTGATTGTGCCTTGGCACTGGGTTATATGTTAGGGGGTTCAGTGCTGCAGTCAAGGATAGATTTATTCTCTCTACTTGCTTCATGGCACAGTTACTTCTCCTGTGCTTTGGAGCCTTAAAAAAAAGCTATGATGCACCATGGCAGATGTGTGAGTTACCAGAAATAAATAATAGTAGGTGGGTAGGACTAACACCCCTCCTATTCCCTCTAGCCACTTTGGTAAATGCATGCCTTCTAAAGATACCAAAACTATTGGCTTGCTGAAGTGCTTTTACAGTTTAACCCTCTGCAGCAAGGAGATTCATAAGATGGATTTTGCCTGACTTTACTGGTGAATTTTGCAACTTCTGTTGAGCTCCATACTGCTTAAGCTGAACTGTCTCTTTGCCGCTCTATAGATATATTTTGGGTAGCCTAGGGTACTTCTAGGTTGCATATGAAATCCAAATCAGAATCCTAATGGCCTAATCTACCTTTTGTTCATGATGCTGAAGTCTAAAACCAGGCTCAAGTGCCTCCTTTTCCTGATCTGCAACCTTGTCAATTTATGAAAGGTCCACACAGAGGCATGTTTTCTCTTTAGTCCCAATACAATGTAAATTTGCTTGAACGGGCAAGCAGAGAAGGCTAGGTGATTTCCCATACAGTTATTTTCAGGGTTTTACAAACTTCTGAATTTTCTCTTACTCTCCGCTGCTCTGGGATTCTTCCTTGGTCAACAGGTTTTCAGTCTCACCAGAACTCCCACTTCACAAACTGTCAAATGGTTGCTTGAGCAGTAAATGATTGCTGTAAAAGGAAACCTCAAATAAGACATGTGTATGTGAGATTTGAAGTATATATTAGCATATTTTAGTATATTATATTCTATATATAATTGTATATAGTATATTATACTTTTTTATATATAGAGAGAAGTATATTAGCAGAGAGCTGAAAATTAGCCTATCCTTGACAATGCAAAAGGTGAAGAGACTTTACTGATTACCAAAGAAGTCTGGCAGAGCAGAAGAGAGGTTGTTGTCACTAATTTTTTCTTTTTAAAGCATTGAAATACATATTCCAAAAGTTTGTCGGAGTTTGCCAGTTGTCAGTCCCTCTGACTACTGGATGCATCATCACGGACCTTATGACCTCAGAGAGCTGCACCTACAGCAAAGGCTTCGTAGCAGAACGTGAACAGCATTTATCAAATGCTTGCAAATTGTGTTGTACATATGCAGTGTTGCTCCTCTGAATACAGGGGGGGAGCGTAGCTTGAAATGCAGTTTCAGAAAGAAAATTTCTGTGCCAGCAAACTGCAGATCAGAGCCTAGGGCTGTGGCCCTGGTCCCATATACAGTGTAAACAGATTCCTATGTAATTTTCAAAATCAAGTTCTGTTATCTTATTGCTCTTATCTTACAGGACAGAATAAAGCAAAAAAGAGCAATAAAGTTGGTGCTAATTTGACCCTTGTGTATTGGTGTGAGTAGCCCTTATTAATCTCAGCTATTCCTACTGATTTAGATCCTATAAACTAGATTTATGAGTAAGAGGTTGCAGGAGGAGATGCTATATTGGATAACAAGAATAACAGTTGAAAGTTACATTATGAAATTGTAATAGAAAAATGAAAGACCTGATTACATATTTCTATCTTTGGTTACATATATATAACTTATTCTATGCAAGAGGAATGATGTGGTCAATATATTAGTGTCTCAGAGATTCAACATTCTCTTTTCTAAGTGAGGTTATCTGCTTGCAAAGTAAATTTGGAAGTAAAGAAATAGATAGTATTTTTTTTGGTCAACATCAGTAAGTATTTATCATTGGTTTGCAAATCATTTTGGTTACTTTTCAATGCTGTTTCAAGGGGATGCACAATTTTTTTTTCTGTTGGCTACTTCCCTGCAGTTCGAGATTTTCATGAACACACTTTGTCTGTAGTGTAATGACTTCAGAGCTCCCTGCCCAATTTTAACCAGATTTGGCAGAATGTACGTCAAATATAAGTAGGCAGCAGAATGGAGGGGAGAGATTAATGGTGACCAAATCAATGTGAAGATTTTACAGGGCCTTGTTTTTTATTAGGCATCAGAGAAACCACAGTAAATAGACTCTCCAAGGCATAAATCCATAGGAAACCAGGCTTTGTTACTCTCACTGCTCATACAACTACTTATTTATAATATCATTAATGATATGTAAATGAAGAAAGTATGCTCCTATTTAAGAATAATATTTTTCCCAAAGTCTTTAAAATACCTTAATAATATGTATACAGTGTTGTTATTGCACTATAGCTTTAAATATATCTGTATGAGAATATAATTCATATATTCTTATAGTGCTGTTATTGTTTATCAGGCAAATGTTTTTGAGGATTGGCAGTAATAATACAAATGCCCTCTTGTAATTTAATTTAGCTGATTCCATTCTCAAGTTAGTTTGTTGCTTTAGTCCAATAGCTTGTGCATATGTTATCTTGCTTGCTGAGATGGGGAAAATTAAAATGGATTAAAATGAATTTTAATGAATTATAATTACCTGTATTCATAACATACATTGAAGTAGAAATAGCTTTTATACCATTGGTGTTATAAGAGCAGATCTAAAGACTATAAGGGTGCAAAGATTTATTTTTAGCTCAGACTGAATGATCAGAGAAGCTGCATGATGATACGGAAAGCAAGCATGTGATTTAGTTTTAGTCTTTCATCCTTTCAATTGCAAACAGTGACTCAGGTTTTCCATGTGAGTAAAGTGACCAAGTGTCCTACCTGGTGTCTTTTATTTCTTTTTGGCTAGGCTCCTAACTTCTTTTCCTTTGGTTATGCATGCATTAGATGGACAGAGCAAACAAAAAGATAGCTTTAATGCTATGATTGCTTGCTTGCCTCAAAAAATAGTAGGATGGAAATGGCATCTCCTCACTTTTTGTGGATATTGTTAGAATCAAGCCATGTGTTCAGCAGATACTTCAATTCTTAACCATGAAACTAATAACTTTGTAAGATTATATATGCTTATGAGCAGAACATGTATTTCCTGCTAGAAAAATCTGTTTGTTATTTATCTATCATTGATCACAATTATTTTTTGGTTTCAGATTGGTACCCTATTTCAAAAGAAAGATGCTGCAGATGCGTATGTTTATAAAAATGAATGGCAATCTCTTTGCCCCTTTCAGATGGAGAATTCAATGAGCATGAAAAAATTGTTTTCTTAAGACTGTTATATTTCAGTAGTGGGATTTTTTTGGTAAAAATGGACCTCCTAATTTCACCTGATGCCAAACTTTCCCAAAGCTTGAATTTGTCAAATTCTTATTTCCTGGTTTCATTCTGTCTTGTTGTCCCAGTCTCTTCTGCTGTCCTGTAGGGATTCGCAGATCTTTTCTAGTGATTTCCATTGCGTAATAATTATCTTTGATCTAAAAGATGCTGTTTTCCTGTATGATAAAGAAAATTTCCAATCTCCCAAGGCTTAGTTTCTTAGTTTTGCCTTCTGGCTCTATCAGGTATCCAAGCAGAAGGTGCAGATAGTTATTATAGGGCTATTTATATTCCTCATTATTATGTTCCTATACAGAAACAACAGGAGCAGCAGCAACAAACCTTAGAATAATATCTTCCTTAAAAAAATAAAATAAAAATAAGCTTTTAGCAAGGTCCATTGTTTTGATGTAAATGTGGGATAACACTGTTTCATCTTCAGCATACTGGTGTTTGAATTTGAACTTTTTCCTTAGTCTTAAGGGAATGTCAAATTTCCAGCAAGCTGTTTTTTTGACAAGATTTTGATTCTGACTTTGGCTGAAAATAAAGGTCTTTGGATTATAATCATTAGAATGACTATGCATGTAGTACTTCTCTAAAAAACATTTTTAGTCTATTTTGGGCTTTAAAACAAATACTGTTGTCATGGAACATGTAGTTCTATTCCTGATGTAGTAAGTGTTAAGGAAATCAATAACAGTGTAAAGAAAGAATTAGTAGCTGCCTCAAATGTCTCCATGTGAATGTAAAGGCTGTCTTATCTGGAAGGAGCTGATGGCTGTAAAATGAAATACATTTAAATACATGGTTAAAGATGATTAAAATATCATACAGAACCAAAGCACTTCAGCTGTAGATATTCATTAAATTGACCATTAATAACTTGTGATATAAAGGAATATTACTGTATTCATAAATTTTGTATGCAGATTTTATTAAGCTGGCATGTTATATGAATTGATTCCCTGACATCTTCTGGCTGTGGCTGTATAGATAATAGCGTCTTGTATCAGTTTTCTATAATCCGGGAATTCTGATTGACTGGTTCTAGCTAGAAATTACATTTTTGTTCTGGATGACAATTCTTTCAACCAGTCAGCAATCAAAAAATATAATTATAGTGTTGTGTTTGGAATGGCCGAAGTGTTATGTCAGCATTTCTGTCACAAACTCCTTTTTCCCAAGGCTTATAACTTGGACATAAAGCATGCGCAGATCTGGCAATTACTGTTACAATGTTTTTAGCCTGTTAATTAATAGTTCTTCCCTCCACTCTTTCCTTTTCTCATTGAAATATGGGATTCTATTCTGTACATTCAATCTATTAATTAAAACATTAACCCATCAGCTGCTTTATTAGGGAAACGTAACACTAAAACCCTAGCATTTTAGAGCTTCTTTCTCCTGTGTATTACCTATTTAGTAGTTGGTATGTTCTAGGGAAGAGAGTGAGGAAGTAAGTCAGATTTGGTAGGGATTCCTTCCTTAGAAATAATTTGAGTAGACTTACAACATTGGAATAGGCCTATGGATACAAAATTTGAGAAATCTTGTCCTCGCAGTTGTTATTGGGGGGGATGAAGCAGAAAAAAGGAAACGGGTGAAGTAGAGGTTCCATGGCTTTTAATATAAGCAAGTCTACTTTAATGCTTAATGCTTCTTACAGCTGTCAGTCATCCGTATCACCTTTTTAACTGAAGATGCTGCAATATCAAGGTAGTTTGAGAGACTGGAGGGGGAGATTTATCAGTTGGCAATCCATAGTTTACGAATCTCTGGTCCAAAGAAAACAGAAGTACGAAAGCAAGTTCGCAGTCTTAGAAATAGTTATGCATATACTTAGATAGACATACAGTGTAGTTCAGTTGCCTCCGATGCTCACAGCATGGCATGTTAGGCGTGCATGTCTAGTCAAGTCCTTAATGAGTTGTTCCTGAGAACTTTTTAGTCCCAAGTGTTATGCTGTGTACGATGAAATACTTAAAACATGCAGGTCCCTAACAATTGATCATTTGTTTTCTTCTTGTTTGCAATGGACTTGTAAGTTTTTAGAGCCAGTAAACTTTTCAAAAGTATGCTAGACTAAAAATAACTGAATATTTCCAGGGGAAAAAACTTCTTAAGGTCTAATAGAAGTCTCCTGTATTTATTTTTAATCTACAGGACATGCCAGATACTAGTGCTTAAGCTTTTATGAGCTTAATCTTAACATCTTTATTTGATCATTCTTTACATTAAAAAAAAAGATCAGTGTGACTTAAATGAAGTAATTACCATGCAAACCTTTCTGTGCTGGCTGCATTTATTTATTTTTATTAAATGAAGATGATGTTCTTGTGAATAGGTGCGAGAGGTTTTCTTCTAATGAATTAAGGCTTAATTGTCCTAAAATATGCCTTAGAAATTGATTATAATACGGATACCTGCAACCTTCACTGCTTAATTTTTACCAGCACTCAGGTGCTTTCTGGCATTTCTCTGGTTTGTATCTGCAGCTGACTTACCTTTGTAAAAAGGTAGGTCTGTAAGCTAACTGTGACTCTGTGTCCAGGCAGGTCCTTCTGTAGTAATATTACATGTGTTTTCAAAACACACATGAAATATGTGATTCCACATATTTCTTGCAAAGCCTGTTTATTTGAGGAGCTGGAGTGTAACAAAGGACAGGTAAGGAAGCATCCGAAAATGTGTATTCTGTGACAGCCTATTAACAACTTTATTACCTGATGTATTTTGCTTTTGGCTGGAGATCCTGAATTTTGATATAATATAAAGTGAAAATTATAAAATACTAACTATCTATTAACAAGAAAATCTCTCTTCCAATTTCTTTCCAAGTGAGTTATTTAGACTTTTAACTAGTGTGCACTATTAAATATGATATAACTTACAGTGATGTATCTGTGTCTATCCAGAAGGTGAAATTTCTTTTTCTTTTACGAATATTTACTAAGCAGCTTTGTGTATGGTATAAGTAATTATGAAATTTTTAACCACGATATAATTTATACTGGTAGTTCTAAGCAACTTTGGGGAAGAAATTGAGAAAGAGACTTTTGGAAAACAGCATTGGTATGTTTTAGATTTGATGTAGTTAAAAGTAAGATCATGCTTCGCACATTGGAGTAAAAAGAAAGCTGAGAAAACACTAAGGGCTTTGTTCATTAAAGAGTTGCATGCTGTTGCCCATGCTTGACCTTTCCACAGAAGAGATATGAATTAAAAGCTGAAAGGAGGACTACCATACCCACTTCTTTTTCCTGCCTATTGTTAAAACGCCTATCTCACCAGGCTACTTCCAACAAAATGAGATTCCCTTTGGTTATTACAGCTGCTCAGAGAAGTGGGTAGGCTCCAGGCTTTAATTATTGACTCTTTTTGAAAATAAATAGAGAAGCCATTTCTATTAGCCATGACTTTATTGCCCTAGGTAGTATCAGGATTTCCTATGAATTTTGTAATTAGACTGGAAACATGTTCCAAAAGGCATAGATCTGAAAAGGGCATTATACCACTTAGTAGATCAGACAGGCATTTGTTAAAATGCTATATCAAGCAGATGCAATATTTTGGGAGCACCAAGAAATAAGCTGAAACTTGTGCTACCTGAACAGAGAAGTGAAATACATGAAAGAAAATTGTACCCATTTCATGGTCAGGATTTTATGTTTTACCTCCTTCTGGCAGACGTGCAGAAATTTCCTTTTTGATGCCCCTTCTGTTCTGGGTTTTTCAGTAATGCTGTTGATAGCAGTGTGTTTGATCTGCCATGGGTTTCTTTGTAAAGTACTTTTGAGCCACTTTTCAGTCTAATTTTTCAACTTAACTAGATTGGTTTTCAAAACAAAAAGAAGCCGAATATCTTGAACAATACTTAACAATTTTATACACACAAGTGCACACATACACACACATATATATACCCTCTTATTGCATAAAGAGTTATACCTATGCAGAGTAGGCAGGCCACCAGTGGCACTTCTTGCTTACTTATGCATTAAGAGCAAATATCCTGATTTATAAAATAGGGCATATCCTTAGAGTTTGATGAGATCAGTATAGAATGCTGTTAGGAAGAGGTCTTGGAGGGAAGTAGAAATACTATTGTATGGAAAGTTCTGATCTTTAAAAAGAAAAAAAAAAAGAAAAAAGCAATTTGATATCGGAATGAAAAGCCCACATTTTGAAATGTCCCACAACAGAAATTTAGGTCAATTTAAATGAGAATTGACGGAAACAGAATATTTGGATCATGTAGAAAATACAATTTCAGTAGTAGGAAAATAATTCCTGTTGATGAATTTCACCTTTCATATTAAGTATCAATGTTATTCAACATGTTTTAGTTTCTAGAAGGTCTAAAATAAAATGAACCACCATGATAAAGTCAAAATGTTCCATTTTGATATGTCTCCCTTTTTCAAAGGCAAACAAGCTCAACAACAAAATAGAGTTGCCCAGGTCTTTTTAGAATTAGCAGATTGCCAGGAACCTAGTTGGGAAGTGCTAGTCCTTGCTGAAAGACCGTTCTTTCAGTGTGTTTGTGCGCAAATTTTTTTCTAGATGTTCTTCTAAAAGAAATGTTCTAAGTTATTTAAAAAGTAGAGATTTGATATAGGAACAACTTTGTAAGGTGCAGGACAGTACTTACTGATCTGGACTCTTGCAGGTGACTAGTTAAATGTGTGCCTCTAATTGGAATTGTGGCACAGGATGGGGCCATTTTTGAGGGCAGAGAGAAAAATTGTAGTAAGATATAAAGGGAGACCTTTTACATGCAAGCAATTGTAAAGGTAGTGTTTTTTAATTGTATTTCAGCTTTACATTTCTTACATTAGCACTAGAAACTGATCACTGTATTACCATAACTTCGAACAGATCAGTGTTTGTTTCACGTATGCAACCCATGAAGTTATCATTCAGTGCTCGTGTTGAAAGAGGGTGGAGTGGTGCTTTTGGTTTTGTACATCAATAATTCATAGTGGTAAGATGCTTACAGAAATTAAAAAACATCAGTAACGCTGACTTCACTTGCGTAATTTGACTGTGGGTTGCAGGCCCTTTCTCCAAGCTTCTTTAGCCTAAAATAGACGAACTTCCTTATCTGCTCACTTTGCTCAGTACAGAATTTCCTGATGCCCAAGTACGTGTAGACGAGCACTCCCAGACGAATTGCCATGGCAACCCTGAAGTCACGTCTCCACTGACATTATGCTGCTTTTCTGTCCAGCTCTTTCACAGTGGTATCACTAATAAATAACGTGAGAAGTAAGGATGTTTGGCAGGTAATTTGTGTGTCACATAGTGACCCTGTAAAAGACTCTGCTGGAATCTGAATAATTTGTATAATTTCTGATTTTAAATTAAAAATACATTATTTAATGAGTTTATAATTTATTTAATAAGGTATACATGAGAAACTAGTAGAAACCATTTGAATTCATATTCTAGCAAACAAAAACTTTGTTAGAAGTCAATTAAGAGTGCTTAAAGTTAGAAATGAAAACATGAAGAGAAATGAAAGCTTCCCATTCAAACTCATGAAAGCAAGTAAATCACAAATGTTTGGGAACCTACATCACATGCTTCCTTACATTTTTCATCTCTCTGACAGACACTGCCTCACCTTGCAAAGATTAAGATATTTATTGTTTATTATATGGGCATTACTAAAGCACATGCTTCTTGTGTATTGATGGAGAAAGTTTGAGGCTGGAGCTGTGTTTCATACTGTAGCATGAGTAGCATATATGAATTCTGTGTTCTCCAAAGGGCCTTGTCTGTGTTTCTCCCAAAGACCTAGTAGGAAAGTGAACTAGCTTTGAAAATACAAATATTGGAACATTGCCAGGTGTGGTGGAGGTGGCTTAGATGCAACTGGACATCTCTTAACAATGTGTTATTCAGATACAGGATTCTAGAACAGGTAGGGATTTTAAGAACAGTCAGGGAATTTGCCCTAGGAGTATTTCTTGATTTTTTTTCATAAGGGCTTGCTACTTTTAGTGTGTTAAAAATTTCAAGTAGACAAAGAGGTATGTGCTTGTATCAAATTAAAACATGTTCATAATCATCTGCAGTCAGTCATACGATTAAAAAAAGGAAAATATAAGTAACTCTTAAAAGTATTTTGCATACATCTGTCTGTAGAAAAAAAGCAATAGCTTAATAAACTGTGGTTTGGAGTTACGAGTTTTTTCCTCACCCCGTATTCCACCTTTTATAACTTTCCTCATGCTTCTGGTTCCTATAAAGGAGTCACACATGCCAACAAACTTTACGCTTGTGCAAAGTCCCACTGAACAAGTTTTTTGGGGCTTGAAACACCTCACTGTTCCCTCTCCCACCCTCCCAAGAATTGTTTGTTGTAGCAGCCTCAATAAAAGGATTTAGATTATGCTGCTTTGATTGTAACCTGACAAAAATGTAGCTCTCAGAGCTGCTTTGGTTAGCTACCTTACTTAAGTATTTTAGCGGGTGAGCGAATGTTGAAGCGCATGCCTTGGAGCACTGCATGCATAGTGCCGGGCAAGTTATCTAGGGTTGAGGTGGCTGCAATGCTGAATCCCAGGCGTTCTTTTTTGTGTCACTGAATGTTAATCAAGGAATGTATGGATTATGGAAGTTTCCAAATAGTGCAAGCAAGTGCATTTATCAAAGAGCATGTTAGACTGAGAAATTGATAAACATTACAAAAGAGGCTGAAATTTTTCATTTCCCTTTGATGTGCCAGAATGCTGTCTGCCATGAAAGTTACCTTTGATATATTGAACTGATATTAAAAAGTCTTAAGCCTAATCCTTTCATTTATGTTGAACTTTGCAAGTAGAAACAGTGAATTTTAATTTAGATTAGCTCTTTCTACCCTCTTAAAGAAAAAACACAGCTAATGAGCAAAACACAAGTCACATTTTTGCCAATCAGATGGCTGCTTACCTTCAAAATTTGCAGTTGTTTCCTTTTAACAAACCATATTGTTGTCACAGAGTAAAAATTTGCAATTGTTTGACTGATAATCTTTTTTGTTTGATGTGTTTGCTTGTGGTTGTGGACATATGCAGGAAAATGTTTGATGTTATGTTGCCTTTGGTATCTTCTCTTGCTTCCTTATTTTTGCTAGTTCAATGTATTCTTAAAAGGTGTGCCCTTCCATACTCCTTAGGGCAAACAGTCAAGTTCAGACCGAAAAGCTTAACTTTTGTGGGACTTGAAAACAGGCCTAATAAAATACCTGGAAAGAGAAATCTGCTAACTGGAAAAATCAGAAACTAAGAAAATACTAGCAAAAATCCTAGACAAACCTTAGGAATGATTTTGAATGGTCTTATCAACTGGCCATCCAAGGCTGCTTTATACAGTTGACTAGAAATCACATTTTCCTTTTTATATTCATATGTCCTGTTGAGAACAGAATAAAATTAATAAATAAAGCTGAAGTTGAAATTTTCCATAAGGCAAAATTCCCCAAACGTTGTTGGTATTCATTCAAAAAAGTTTGTTCTGTTCTTGAACAGAAAAGAATATTTTAAGTAGTAACAAAAATATTTCATGTTTAAAATCTAGTTATTATAAAATGTAATTCTGAAAATGCAGAAATATTTTTCTTTATAAACAATATTTTGGCATACCACTTTTAGGAATGCTTCCAAACAACTTCTCTGTTTCGGGGCATAAAAGGAGTTTTTCACCTCTCTCCTTTGCTGACAGACTTCTCCAGCTATTCCTCTAGGTCAAATTTCTGTTCAAATCTTTGTGCGCTTCCTTTTTAGCTTTATGTCCGTAAACATCTGTCTTCAAATTGCTGTTGCATCTTTTCTTGAGGGACTAAAAGAACACTTTCCCCATGTTCTTTTGTAAATACTTTTTTCCAGGGAAATAAACCCTTTATTTCTGTCCATTTGGGCTGGGGGGGGAAAGGAAGAAATTTCTTCTCCTACACAGTAGCCATTTTCTCCCTTACCTTTCCTCAAGCCTATCAGTGGAAAAGATACGCATTTTCTAGACATTGGAAGAGCGTTTGCATCCAGAACAGCATGGTTCCAGAAATGAGAATCTCAAAGATGTTTTCAGCTTCCCTGAACAATTTATGATGCTCAGAGTGTTTCTTTGAGCCTTCCAGCTGGAGGAGCACGTTTGAGTATCATTAAGCTGTATTCTGCTAAATCTGTTGTTGCCTCCCAGCAGAGAGGAAAAGGCTTTGTGGTGTATTTGTCCAACATAGCTGTGTGTGCTTCCAGCAGGTTGTTACATGGCTTTGATGGATAGGTTACAGATAGGAAAAATCACCGTAACATCTGGGAAAGCAAGAATACAGGCATAGTTGTTTTCTGGAAGAAGGTGACCACCTAGAGTTAACGACAGATGGTGAATAAACAAACTTGTCATGTGATTTGATCAACTAATTATGGTTTTGGACTACACAGTGCAGTCATATCAAGCCAGCAGAAATCTATATTTGGTGCTGATTTGAGACTACCTGGCATATTGACTCAACTTAATCTCCGATGTGTAACTTCTTCCACCTCAGCAGTCATTGCACTGGAGAATGCTGTTCGGGTTTAGACACTTCATTGTCATAAATACTACCATAATGAGTGTCAAAATGAATGCCGCTATCAAAAAAGCCAATGAGATGGCTTTGTACGACTTGATAAATCTTTTCTGTATTTGAACCTTCTATAGCTATAATGTTTTATCATGGTTGTCTTAGTCATGATGGTTGCAAGTTATACTACCCTTAAAAGAACAATGTAATTAATAGTAAGACAGGGTGGGGAGAAGTAATTTTGAATATCGAAAAGGTTTGAGTGTAAGGAGTACTATCTTGAATGTTTTTATAGTAGGTTATGCTTTTTATATTTCAAATTTAAGGGTTAAAGACACCACTGAAACATAATAAAGAAGGAATTTTGAAGAGAAGTTCTGTTAGAGGATTTAGTAAGCATTTTTAAAATTCCTGGGAGTCTTTAATATTTGGGAAATTAAGAGCTGAGGGACCTTGTTTCTAGAATATTTAATTCTAAAAAGCAGTCCGCTTTTACACAGCATTTCTTTTACTTGGCTTATTCATGGTAACAAAGTAGACTTAATCCTGATTTATCTACTTTTCTTAAAACTCAGTTAACAGTCTTGCTTTTTCTTTTTTTTCCTTTTTTAAAATATGCACATTATTATTAGTGTTATTAATGACACTTGATCTACATAAGATAACATTAAGGAAAAAAGAAAGCAGCCTTTTCTCTTGTATGCTCTAATATTAAATGAAGCAGATGCTAGCTGCTCTCTCTTTCTTTATGAAGTGAATGTTTATTCAGAGCAGTTGGTTTTCCTGCAATTTATGGGATATGATAATTGCTACAATTTTAACATTAAAAAGCCATTCCTATTCATTTGAACATTAATGTCTTTTGGGGTTTTGGCATTCTATGAATCCAAAATATACAAGGGTTTAAAAAGAAACCTCCCGATTTTTTAACATGTTTGAAGGAGTGTATGAAGTATGCAGGTCATCTGTGTGAAATGAGTAACATGGAGAGTTTAGTTAGGAGGGGAGTTTAGTTAGGATGGGAGAATTAAACACACTGGGAATTCATCAGTTGGCAATATTGGAATAAAAACATCCATGTGCTGAACTTTAATGAATCTGAAATGAAGAGGCTGTACGTATACATACACAAGTACGATTTTAGAAATAAAAAACTTATGGGGAAAAAGCTGCTGTTATACTATTGTAGGAACGTTTGGCGATTCTAATGAATGAACTCTTTAGTATGCTAGTAACGCTGTTTCATTGAAATTGAAAATAAAAGATGATATGAAAAGAATATTCCCAAAGAGATATTCATGGACTAGAAATGAACGCACAGTCAGTACTAGTGCTGTACTTTAATCTTTGTATTTTCAAGAATCTGCTTTCTAAAATGTCACTTCATTGTGGTATCATACAGACCTCTCGTTGCTATATTCTGCAAGCAGAGATGGCTTGATAGTTGCTCTGCAGCACTAGAAGAGTATCTGCAGCCTTTCCCCGAGTAAGTTGCTGTGTCCTGAGAGGCCTTGCTGGGGGACAGGAGGAGGGCATGCCAGTCACACTTGATCTACTGACAACAGCAGTGAAAAATGCTTCCTCCTCTAGCTGGTTCTTAAGTTTTAGCAAGCTGTGACTTGTGCTCAGGACAGTTTACATATTGCTAGCTCCTCAGTGCATCCTTCACATCCTTCCTGAAAAACTCTGTTTTCATGCTATGACTCATCCATTCTTCTCTTTGGTAGTAGTTTGCCACTAGATCTGTTGCCTACTCCTTAGTTTTACTGTTAAGACAAGGCAAACAGACTTTTTTAGGATGCACATCTCAATCTATATTGTGTGACTTTCTGGCACCTTCCACAGCATATCTAAAGCTACTGGGTGAAATGGAAACTTCTGCAGTACAGCCAGTGACCAACTTGCCAAGGTAATGTGGTGGGGGCTGGACTCCATCCCCCAGGCTGGTGTCAACAGTCTACTGTACTCTGTCATCAAAACAGTCACATGATGGGGCTTTGGAATATGCGTTTTTATGTAACTACTTTTATACAGTCCTTTTTAATATCTAACAAATGTAACTGGGGTTAAACAATGGGATATTTAGTGTCATTGGTAGTATTTTCCCTAGGAAGTGCTTTCCTCATGGGCTAGGTCCACAGACTGTTATTCTAGATTCTGTGCATGCATCTGATCATTATTAAAGCCAGCCCCACAACCAGATTATGGATTAAAACAATAAACTATAATCAGACAAGAGTCAAAGCATGTGTAAGAGAGTCCTCTTACTGGACTGTTTCTCTGGCTGATACTGCAGTAGTTCACTGAGCAAGTTCAAACATGAAAAATTAGTAATCTAAATTTATAACCCATTTGTTGATTGCTGTTAACTGCAAATTTTCCAGAGTATTACCTCATTCCCATCTGTCTATTTGCCAGTATATTGAAATATCAATTGTGTGAAACTTTGCTGTAATTTTCTGGTATTCTTAAGCAGGAGGAGTGCAGGACGCAAATGCCATTCATGTTTTCTGTGAAAAGAAAGTTCTTACTGGCGATAATAAAATCTGAAAAGGTCTTCTAGGCTAAACAGCATTAAAAAAATGTAATCAGGGCTAACCTGGTACACAAAGCATCATGAAAATTTACCCCTCAGCCTAATAATAGCATAGGATCCCAACAGGTTGATGAACTGGGCACCTAAATACTTGGGTGGCATGATTTTACGTTTTGCAGGTAACTGAAGCATCCTCTGTTATAAAATTGGGGGACAGGGTCTTGGGGAAAACCCCTGTGAAGAAGGGAAGCATATTTGCTAGGCAATGGGAGAGGCTTCCTACAAAGAAGCAACATCTGGTAGGTGTCATACTTCTGATGACAATCTTCTAGGAAGCTGTGTCACTGCAAAGCTGTGGCAAATGGACTTTCCTTGGTATAAAACTTCCTTTCTAGCCTTGGATAAAGCCTCGCACTCCAAGCTGAGGAAAGAAAGAACATCTGGCAAGATTTAAAACTTGATTAATGCAGAAACTCAGGGGAAAGAATAGGATTTCTTCCAACAGAATGCATTCAGGTGCTGTTGCTGGGATGTAATGCCTCTTTACTGGAGCACAGGACATGGTTTTAGGAACATATTTTTGTCCCTCTTCTGTCTGTCATATTTATGTCATGCATCTATCATATTTATGTTTTCTAAACTGAAGTTACTGGTCCTTATTTCCTCAGTCACTGAGTTAGTAGGATTACATATGGCTGACTTGTCCAATCATTTTAAAGTTACTTTTTCTCATACTTCACTGTCTCTAAAAGTGAATCAGCGTGTTGATCTGTAGTTGATGCTGATTTGTATTATAAAATCAATAATGAGAGAGAGAAACCAGGGCCCGGAAGAAGGACAGAGAAAAATCTGTTTTTGACAACTGAAACTTTTTACAAAGAACTGTACAGATCATGCAACTAATAAACTGCTGTTGCCCTAGAAATGTATCCAAGTTCAATAGTTCATTAGATTATATCAATTCACTGAGTGGTTTAGTTCTCTGTTTTCGTATAGTTCATGTCATAAAGATAGTATTACAAATAAAAAGCAGAGATGGCCGAGAGTTGCTGTATTTTCTCATTTCTGTCCGTTGTGAACCAAAGGTTGTTTTGGTTGAAAACCAATTAATTTCTCCTTTGCAGTTGTACTTGTTATTTTTAGGAAGAGTTAGAGGGTTCCAGCTGAATGGAAAGATTTTTTTTTCTCTGGTAGGGCACAACTGTTCTTTAGAAAACCAACCAGGTTTTCTTTCACTTTGTCGTTGTTAAAATTGAGAACAAATTGCAGAGCCAGAAGCTTTATCTAGTAGGTGTCCTGCTTCCTCTCTCCCTTTAGAATGCAGAGGTATAAAACACAAAAATTAAGTCCAGGAGATGTTTTTGTTGTTACTGCCTATATATGAAATAATAGCACCTTCCCTAAGACTCTTAAACAAACGCGTGATCAAGTATAGGTCATGCTGCAGGGTGTGAAGAAATGAATGAGTGGTGGTATTAGGAGGTAAGTTGCAACCCAGATTTCTTGTTGCCTCGTACTTTTCTCACATGCTCATTCCTGGTGGATTCCTGCACAGATACTGAACTGAAAAGCCATTGGTATGTAAACCATATAATACTTGGTGTGGTTTTAGAAATTGGAAAACATAAAAGCGAAGTAAGGAGCACAGGTTTATTGTGTTCTGCTTTTTACTTAGAACACATTTCTGTAGTGCCATATAAATATTTGAAAAATATCAAGTACGAATCATAAACTACTGGCATTTGGTTTTGAGACAGTACAGTTTCTAGAAAGTTGAAAACAGCTGATCTGTATTAACTGAATTACATTCCTCAAAACCTTATGTTCCCTACTATCCATGTGCAAGGAAGGGGGTGTGGGTGTGACTGCACGAAGCACTTGCATGCAGGATTCAGTCTGAGAGTTAGTCCCTGAAGCTCGGTGCTGGCCATTCATGGTGTTCATTTAGGGGGGCAAGACAGTACGACCTTAGAAAACAGCTTGTGGTCTCAGATTGATTCCTGGTTTCAGGAAGTTGATGCATCCCTGATCTGGCTTCTTTCCAGGACATTCCCTTACGTATTCTACTTTGATTTTATTTTATTTTTTTTAATTAAACATATAAAAACAAATTATTGAATTACCTTTAGTATCTTTTCATTTTAATTTCCCTTAATCTTTCCCTTAACTTTCCTGGTTTGTGGTTGTCATATATACACTCACAGGAGATTATTACAGCTATGTGTAAGGAACAGTCTGGAAATCTTGCCTTTGGAGCAAGATATTTCAAGGCTTTTTAGATCTGTGTTACTGTTAGGAAGAAAGATGCGTGGCATTGGCCCCCATTCTTAAATTGTGTTTTCAACACCCCCCCCCGCCTTTTTTTTTTTTTTTTTTTAAGCTATGGAATACAGTCGTATCAGCAAAAATTTGAATCTTAAGAGTTGACTGACCAAAGAAGAGATTATTTTTCTGGGTACAATTTTATACAGTGTTTTTCTTAAACAAACAAAAAACCCTAAGAAAGATGGATTCCAGATTGCTGGAAAATGGCTGCATAAATATTTTGTTATCCATGTACATGATGTTTTCCCTTTTTTGAGTCTTTTTTTTTTTGATTACAATCCTATCACAATTCCATTTTCTGTCAGTTAAAAGAGAGAAAATGACTAGAATTTGCAGGGCTGTAATTGGGGTGGAGGAATGAATACTTCTAGTATTTACAAGTAGTCTTAAATCTGAAAATTGCAGGTGAAGCCACGTGCTTCAAAAGTAAACGTAGAAACCTTTTATCTCCTTAGGGGAGACAGTTCCATGTAGAGGGCAATGCTTTTTTGGGCAGAGTTGAAGAAAATGCTTCACACTCTAGTTGCACAAGCAGTGAGTGGTTATAATACAGTGGCTTGAGAGACCTATTTTAATATCACTAAGAAAAAAGTCAATGGTAATTTCTTTTAATCCTCTTGTAAGAGTTTCATTAAAGATTCTGTTTTCTTGAGACAGTTGTACTACCGGCAGTACAGCAGAAGTAGTTGGTTTGAAACTCACACGATACAAAGAGCAAAATACTGACTTGTTTTTTAAAAGTAAAACTTTCTGTGTTCTTCTCTTTACTTGTATGAACAAATTTGACTCTAATAATGAACAAGTATGGAAAACTCACAAGATTTTAAAATGTGCCATATTTCTTAAAACCAAGTTACTGCTTTCTGATTTGGGGAACAGAAACTTGATCTTTTACATTACCTATTTTGATTAATTGCTTTGTATATGAACTTAGATCTAAAAGAAGGAAAATAAAATATTTTAATAAAGATAATCTGGTATCAAAATACTCAGGACTTTCTTTTTATCCCGTGCCTTTTTTGAAAAATGTTACTGACTTTTTTATTGGAATTAAAGCAAATCAACAGTTTAACAGTTTGAACATTAATACTCAGTGGGCCTGTGAATTGCCTATGGAGTGATTAGGTAGGAAGGTGTAGTTTTGGTTGACTATATGGAGTATAACACATTTTTATCAAAATTCTATTAGTTTACTACTCTTTTCCTCCAGTGCAAATTTGAGAAGCTCACTTCTTACAGATTTTTTAGCTTCTATTGTCATCTTGCTATTTGTTGGTTAGTTCTTAAGGTGTATCCCCATTCAAAGCCCAACTGCTGTATTACGACAAAGAAGCAAATCATCTGAAAAAGAGGTGGTCTCATTGGTAAGGTCTTCAGAAAGCTGGATTCACTTCCCAGCTTTGCCACTAACTTGCATATTCTTATCTTTGTCTCAGGAAGTCGGGAATTGCAGTGCTGTTCTCATGAGGTGGTGCAGATATTTTCTGATACCAGGATGATTGTGATTTGAAACCTCCAACAGAATAGAAACAGCAATGCTTGTTAGATGTTCTGAGATGCTTGTTACTACATATAATACTCTCGTTATAAGTATTAGTTCTTCATTATTGAAAAAATGATGCTACAGTTAAAAATAGCATGGTGCAGTTAAAGAAAAAAAAAAGGAAATACGAACATTCCTTGAATCCATTCTTTCAGCCAAAAAAAAATCAGAGGGAGATGCAGGGTGTGAACTACTTGATGATTCATCCTCAAAACTTAACATTAATAGTGCTCTGTGTTTTGTAATTTGTTAAAAGTTTGCTTTTGCAGAATAGGAAATGTATGTGCAGATGTCTAGATACGTTATGTTGCTCAGTGGAAAAGTGGAGTACTCTGCTTTGTATGGGTATGGTTAGGTCACTTCTTATTCTTAGATCCATATGGTACTCTTTAAATATTAAAACTATTCCTGAATCATAACTTTAAAAGTAAACTTTCACAGATGGGTTTTGGTAAGATGTCAACAAACATGACCTTTCAATCTCTAGTGCAAATGGCAATAAAAACCTAGCCTATCTAATCTGCCTGCAAATAGCTGTAGCTTCACTGATCTAGTCTAATCAAAGGAACAAGCCCACAGGGGTTTAAAGGATTTCTTGCTGTTGCTGCAGCCATTAATTTAATTGCTAGAGTACAGTGAACTCTCGGGGAGTACAGTAAATGTTTGGATCTGCAGGGAGATAAACAGCTGAACCCTCAGGAAAAAAAAAAACTAAAGCAAATAAGGTTTTTTTTCTGCAATTAGTGTTGTCTTAAAGTATGTTTTTATAGCAGACCCCAGTGGAGCTGACGTGAGTTATAATCTGTATTTCCATGTGATGCACCACTGTTTATTCCACCATGTCCTGCAGTAACTCCAGTGAATGGGCTGAAACTACCAAGTGGAACGCTGAAAGATAACTTGTGCCACTAGTGCGCGTGGGGGTGGTAATGGTTGTTCCATCATTTGCCTTGCTGCTGTCGTCCTCCTCTTTTTAAAATTACAGTGTGAGTTTTGAGCAGTTTTTTCCCCCCCCGTGGATGTACGTTCAAGGTACTGCTGCAGTTTTAATTACATTCAAAAGTAATTACTAGACAGGGTAGTGCTAAAGTATTAGTTGAATGTAAAGAACTGATACGGAGGAAAAAGGACTCCTTGTCAAACAGAAAGTGCTCTTAATTGTGCAAGTCTGAAGTGATTCCAGCTTGAGCAATGTTTCTGAATTTTAATTTTTTGTGGTGCTTCTCAAAGCAATAAAAATTGCCTCACAGTTTCTTTCAGTCTCGAAGATATTTTACCTTCATTACAAGTATTAATAGGAACATGGCTTTAGCAGTGGATGTATAAGGTATGTTTTTGTTTTAATCAGGAACAGAAAATTAATGGCTGTTTTCAAGAAAAATTGTCCTCTCTAAAAGTTCGTGGGCAATTTACCAGTCAGCAAAGTTGGGTGCTTTCCCTTTTGGCAGTGCATATTCCCACTTATGGAATGATGAATCGATTTCATTTAATAATGAGAATTGGCTTGAGGCAAAGCCAAACTTAGAATCAAACAAAAAGATTCTTATTGGGTTAGAGTTTAAATTGTCCTCTACCTGCTCTCCATCTCTGTTTCACTGTGTCTTCACTTTGTTTCCCCCCTGCTTGCAGATGTAGGACTTAGGATGGCTACTGTGTCAAGCCTGTTGGATTCATATGATAAGGGAAGGGATATGGATGCAGATGCCCATCTGTTTTATGAGACAGTTCACTGCCAAAAGTAGTAGATTTTAAAACTGTGTTTAGGTGGAAATGCAGAAGTCCCAATGCACTTTAGATTTTAAACGTATTTGTCTGAAGTTTTAGGAGGATTAGATGAGCTAAGATGTATTCTTAATGTATGAAACATGATTGTGAATTTTAATTAGTTAATGGGTTATGCATCCTGGAAATTTAAATTAATTACTTTGCAGTGCTGCAAAATGTGTAGGAGGAACAACACTTGACATGGTATCTTTTTAGTGCAGAGTATGAGAGTACAAATGTATTAAGTCATGCGCCTTTTTTCTTTTAAATGGAAACTTGAAGACCTGCTTTTGGTTTCCCTTTCTCATACACAAACCCTGCTGGCCTTCCTCATAATGGACAACCTGTTTAGTGCTCCCTTCCAGCTTCACAATGTCATACGGTTAAATCTTTGTCTCATGAACCTTAGGCAATTTTATGGAACATATTTCTCATTGGGTTTGGCTAATCCAGTGTAAGCACTAATGAGAAGGTTTAAAAAAAATTCTTGAAGTTCATATATAGATCATATGTGACCACTGAAATTCAGACAAATTATAGGAGGGGTTGTTTCTGCCTGACTCTAATAGCGTGATCCAAAATACGATCTTTTATGAATGAACACTTTAAACACCTCTTAGCTTGCCAGCAGAGCCTTTACCAAATGCTGTGTGGAGCCTTCTATTGAATCATATACACCATTCTTTAATGTAAATGATTAGAGCATTGCATCAGTGTGTCTCAAAACTGATGTTTGGAAGCGTTATTAGTATTGTGCAATCCTTAGGGAAACACTTCTGATGCACAGAGCATGTCAGACGTTTTCTGTAAAATGCCTCAGTTTAGGGAGCAATGTGTATTGCATAATATCTTGGAATTTTCTGCTTGTTTCATTCTTGGAGTTACTGAAATAAGGAAAGTAACTTCAACTAATTCCTAAAGATTTGGAAAACTGTACAAGAGCTAAAGATGGGCCTTAAGAAGTGCTTGGGCACTAAAGATGCAGCTGATTATCCAACAACAACTTCAAAAGTATTTTGGTGCATATTAATTTTTAATGAACACCTTTCATAGTTCTGGCTGACCAGAGGCAATATGTTCTAGGAAGAAAAAATGCAAAGTATCATTTAATGCCTATTAGTGACATCCAAGGCCACTGAAGTGTGAAGTGCCTTACTCCTGATTGTGTGTTGTACTCCTTCTGAAGGGAATTAATTTCTATATGCTAACATTGTAATCTAGGACTACAGTATTGATATACTTAAAATCGGTCAGGTATAGAAGTAAGAAAAGTCCAACAGTGCCCTCAAATATAAAAAAAAAAAAAATAACTTGCTCAGGCATACAGTAATTAAACTGTTCATGACTGCATGTAATTACATCATTATGTACACAGTCCTGTTTCTGTAATTTGGATCATTGGAGGGCAAAGTGTCAAAGTCTCTGTAATGATGTTTAATTCCATCCTAACATTTCCTAAAGGGTTTGCTTTGAGTTTATTTTTAAACCACAAAACTTAGAAAACCTCTTGAAGTTTGTGTGAACTATGTAAGTTGCAATTACTTTTCCTAAATCAGCCTGATAATGCAGTTGTTTGCCATACCTTCTGATCTCTCTCTTTGAACCTAACAAACATATAGGAGTTATAGTAACCTATTTCTTCTAGATTTTCACAGTATTTTTAGGAGCCTAAATGTGGGATGAAGTTAATTCATTTTTCATATGAATGCATACTACCATTGTTTTAGTTTGTTATCAGTATAAGGAAATTTTATAGGTGAGTTTTTGCTTTGAAATAAGTTTCAGGAGGTGCCATTTGAATCTTCTATTTAAGTCTGTAAAACAATCTAATGTGGCTTTTATTGTCCATGTTGTGCTTTTATTTGTATAGATTAAAAAAGAGTCTGTTTTGTATTTTTAAAAAAGTATGTACCTTAATAGCTAGATACATGTATGCAGGTTTTGCCCCCTGAAGATTTTTCACTTTGTATAAATGTTTTTAAAAGTAATCATATACGTAGAATGATAATTTTGTAGTTTTGTGATTAATTACTACTGTACTATCATTAAATCTTAAGATATTTAAAGGCACTGTTTCATATAGATGTATTCATCACATGAAAGCGGAACTGTGTGTGGTTTTGTTTTTTTAATAGAAGATCCCATCTTTGTTGATCATAGGAGTCTGTCCATTGAATTCAGTAGGCTTTGTATCAAAATGTAAAATAGGAATATTTTTCTGATTAAAAGCTGCACTGAATCTTACCAGACCTGAGGTCAAGTCTGAGGTCTTCTGTAGATGGTCTTTGGCCTTGAAAATATTTTTGCCTCGTCCTGCCTCATTTTCTCTGTTGTATCGGTATTGAAACTAAACACAGCCAGTAGGTGTTCCAGGAACTCAGATTTCAGTTAGGCTCTGACATGATGCAGTGGAAGAAGTGCCGATTTCCCTGTGGATGGTAGAGGGAGCCTAACACAGCATGATCGTGAATTAGGATGAATCTAAGCCTCTGTGTCTCAGCTTCTCCATATACCTAGGTAGAATAGTTGTTTCACTTCCCACCCATGTTTTTTAAGGATGTACTCATTAAATTGTAACTTTTTTTCAGACAGAGACTGTTCCTTATTAGGTTTGAAGGATAACGGCATCCTCAAAGAGCTATTTTAATATAAATTAATAAATTTGTTTTGAAAGATGAGCAAAACCTGTTAATTTCTTCAGCAGACACATGCATATTCTGGAAGCCAGAGAGATGTTTTAATATTTGTAGGCAAAGTTTTTGTATTTCAAAGCGCAGAAAATACTGGTTGCAGTATCTCATTGAGAAGAAAGTTAACGAATAAATTAAAATACAGATAGCTTTGACTCTTTCAAGAATGGTGGTTGCTAGCCATAGCTCTGTGTATAATTACAGTTGACCTCTTGGGATCCTTTTTTTTGTTGTTTGTGTAGTGGACAAGAGGAACATGATGCCAAATTAATAACTAGCACATAAAGCCAATGGACTAACAGCATTTTACAAAAAGCTGGATCCTTTTCACATGCTTACAAATAGTATGTGTTCATGTTAGCTTCTAGGGACCCAGCCTGAGAATCAGGAGCCCTAGTGCACTAATTACAGCATAAACACATAACAGAAGATCTTCCTGCCCCCAAAAGATGGGGGCAAATTATATGTATATTATATGTAGTTCCTTTAATAGTGGTGTAGATGAACAGTAGATGCCTGTTGTCCTCTGACCTTTCTACATACAGACCTTTGCACACATGAAGGAAGGAATGACTTTACCCTACTGGATTTGAAAGGCAGAGACAGACCACTCCTTATGGAAAGGCAATTTATAATCTAAGTGCCAGGAAAGTCTTTTCGTTTACTAGAGAGCACCATCAAAGTGGACATGAGATACTTCAGAAAAAAACAAGTCTTTCCATATTCCTTGTAAACATACTGTAAATGTCCTAGTAACTTGTTGGATGAGAGGGGACTACAGGTTTCAAATGCCAGGAAGCCACTGAAATGCCTGTTGGCTGAAAGGAAGGGAGATGAGATAGCATGGGCTTTTAAAACTTGGAAAGCTTTTGACTGTCAGGAATAGAATAATCAAAGACTTTATTTCATGGTGAAAATACTAGTCATACAAGAAAGCCAGGAAGCTTATGAAGACTTTATAAGGAATATTTAGCACAAAATGAGGAATAGATGAGCCAAGGATCCCAGGATGAGAATAATTAGAAGAAAGGCAGCAGTCTAAAGACAAACAATTAGAAGTTGGCATAAATCCAGCTGCTATAAAGTCAGGTTATTCTAGGGCAAGCAGTGTACTACTGTATAGTGAAATTATAGTCAGCTTATCTTAAGCAGCAGCTTGTATCCAAGCATTGTGTGGTGTTCTGCTCTGAGCAAACCAAAACCATGTCTCACTGGCAGAAGAATCCAAAGATAAATTCATATGTGAAGGTTCCCTCGTCAGGAATTATGTATTTCAACATGCTAATTCTTCAGGATGCTGATACTCTGTATGTATGGAGAGGGAGAGAGAGGGAGGTATAATTTGGGGGTTAAGCAAACACCACAGTCTTATGCTGTTACTTCAAGAATGCACTTTGTAAATACGTGGAAATGGGCTACAAGAGGAGATCTTGTTTTCAGTGATGTTACATAGCAGCCATAGTGTATTGTGGCAGGGAGAGAGTTGGCAGCAACTTTACATTTTGTCACTGTACTGAATGAAATATGTACTTTTAGTACTCTCATACAGAAACTCATTATTTGCTTGAAGAACAGGTTCAACAGTACAAAAAACCACCTCTGATTTCTCTCTGCTGCTTCCAGAGACGACAACTGGTGAGATGTTTCCAAATGTATTTGGCCTTTGACCTCAAAGCTGAGATTCACGTTGCTATTCATATTGTCAAGAACCTTCTTAGGTGGCTGTGGGGAAAATGTGAAGACTTAAAAATAGGTGTTTTCAGTGGTACAGATAATACAGGCTAACATACTGATGTGTTCTAGTCTTAGTGTTTCATAGGCTTTTTTCCAACTTGGTGTTTATTTAATTCTTAAAATATAAAAATAGATTTAAAATAGAGCAGTTGCAGAGAAGGGTGACTGAAATGATCGGAAGGGTAAAGGAGCTGCCTAGCAATGATTCCACAAAGGGTGGGACATTTCGTTCTGGGGAGGAGAAGGCTTGAGGGGAATGTGATGATTTACAAAACTCATAAGAGGTAGGTTTAAAGCAGTTTTGAAAAAAATGTCCTTTACGCAGCGAGTAGTGAATTTTGGGGATTTGTTGCCATGGGAGGCTTTGGAGGCAGACAGCACCAGCAGATTCAAAAAAGGGCTTAAGTTCATGGACAGCAGATTCATAAAGAGAAGTTAAAGGAAACAGGCAGGGATATATCCTTTAATGTTCTTGATTCAACAGCTCCAGGTGTTGGGGGAGGGTGAGGGGAACGGACTACAGAAAATGGATGGTCTCCTTATATAACCTCTTCAATTGCGAATGTCAGAGATGAAATACTGGACTAGATGGACCACTAAGTTGAGTCAGTAGGGCATTTTTTGTGTGCAGTAGTAGTAGTTAAGCCTTCTCTGTACATCATTATACTATTTAGAGGCAGAGATCTTTGATTCTGTAGCAGCCTGGTTTTATACTAGCCAGTATCAATTCCACAATGCTTCCATCATAGAAGCAACGAGATTGACTTTAGATGCGACTTCTCTTAAAACCTGACTCCTGATTTGTTTGGTAAAGCTCCAATGCTGCAAATACTTGCACAGTTTATTTTAACAAAACTAGTTGATAGTCCTGCTGTATTTAACTACCGGCACAAATATTGATAGGACTGTAGTCTCATCTATGCTTCTCCCAAGTTTTTTCACCAAAATACACTAGTTAATATTGCATTTGTAATGTTGTATGTAGATCCTTGTGCACTCACCCTCAAGTGGTTAATCAAGGCTAAACAAATGTTTGTTCTGAGTAAAGCTCCACAGTAAAACACTTAATAGGGTTTTTAAACTGTTCTTCATAGGTGAGGAGATTTTTTCATCTGCATAATTTACAATCAGTCGCTGTAGCTGTGTGCCAGCTCAGCACATGACCGCTAGCTAGACGCCTGCTTGTCCCTTCTGCCTGTGCGTCCTGTTAGTCTGTTTGCACTGGAGGGGGTTGTCCAGGCTGATGCTGAGCACCTGCAGTTGCTTGCATGTGTGCTGTTGTTAAAACTGTGTTTTCCTGGGATAGAATAAAAGTTTATGTAGGTAGACCCGTGAATGTACCACAGTGCAGTCAATTTTGAATGAGGCAAGTGTAGGAAAAAGTAATTTCTTCTGTAAGACTGTTATAGCTGGAAAACAGAGCAAGCCATGAAGGACTTGTGTGCCTGAAAGCTTGCCTTTATTTTTTTTCCCCAGCTGTATCATTTGATCTAATAAAAGATAGTAGCTTTCCCTACAAATCTCCCCATTTTCATACCCTTACACTGCCACAGCTATAACAGCACTGCTGCTACGTTAATTTAAAGAACTTTATAGAACACTGGAACATGCAGGCTTACTTCAGGGAAATATACGGGAATCTGTTTAGGACTAAATTCATCTGTATGTTTGGCTAAAGCCAACTGTTCTCCTGAGGCAAAGCTGCTATTGCCCTGACATCAGCAATAGCCTGTGGTGCGGTGGCACCATGTTCAGGCACAGGAGGTTTTTTTGTTTTTGTTTTTAATGTTAGAAGCCCATATCCTTGCTGAATAGCCACATCCACAGACATTTCTCTAGAATTGAACCTGGACACTACTATATGGTGTTCCTGCATTATACAGCATTCCTGGGAGCTATCCTCTCACTCTCACAGGTCATTCATAAATGCACTGTATAATTTTTTCCTGTTTCCTTTCCCCTTCCTGTTTCCTTTCCCCTACCTTTACTTCTCTGTTTCTGTTCTTTCAAGTAACGCCCATGGGGAAGTTTTTTACAAGAGGTCCAAAATAATATTGTTCCAGTGGTAGTCTCTCTTTTTTTCTTTAAAAAAGATAAAATTGCTCTCTGCACAGCGTATCAGGAGCAACAAGTTTGCTGTCAGATAGGAATATTGCCATGCTCTCTTAGTTTTGCAGCCGTAGACAGCACATGTTGGAAAAGCACATGCCACTTTGCCAAAATGCCTTCCGTCAGGGTCAGCTGCAATCCGCTTGAGCATGTCTGAGCTTGTTTCTGACTTGTTTTCGCTTCTAGCCATGATTATTTCTACTTTACATGAAATACTTATCAGCAATACTTAACAGTACATTTGTATGTTACATTTTTACCAGAAATCACTCCTCTATTTAGGAATGTTTTATTTAAATATGACAATCCTATCTTTTCTTTTTCCCCAAGACAACAACTGTTAGAATCAGTCTTACTCTCATGTCAACTTTTAAAGCTTTTGGTTATAATCCCCACAGCTGTACCTAATCTTGTTCTAACACAGTCACTGCAAGTGTATCTATGGCCCTATGAATCAGTTCAATCATAGTGGCTTTTTAAAGTGTAGCTATTATTATTGTTATTATCAAAAAAATAAACAGGTCATATTTGCTGGACAGAGCTTGTCATAGTGTGTGAAACCCAACCACAGCTAACAAAATCTGCGAAGGAGGGGAGAGTGTTATTCCTCCAAGGTAACTCAGTATAATGTGTATTTCTATAAAAGCAGAAAACCTAGAACATAAGTGACACTACAAAGTCAGTCAGAAGTTAGGAAATACCAAAAATAAGATTACTTGTACAGTTTTTTTAGATTCCCTGTGTACATACCTTCTCTAATTATATGATCACACGCTATTTTGTCTTTAGGCTCTGCCTCATTCTGTATGCAGAAAGAATGGTGCTAGCTTAATGAGCAGCTCTTGAGAACATTGCTTGCCTGCGTTATTTGGTATATGGCCCCAGTTCTTATGCACTGTGCAGTGGACTAACAATACTATTATTTGCTTGGTGGACTTCCTTGTCACGCTCATCACAACTGTATGTATGAACTTAACAAATGTAATGAACTTCTGTTCTCAGTATCTCTACTGGGAGATGGCGTGATGGTATTTATCCTCATTTCTGCAGGTGGAGCTGAGGAACAGTAAGAATAAACATCAGCTAATTTGGGGAGCCCAATTTGAGCCATCTGGGATATGATTTTTCAGGGTTCTGTTTTATGAAGTCTTATAATATACAAAGTTCAGCTCCTCCTTTTTTTGCAGCTCTGAGAAAGCAGTTCTGCAAATCAGGACCACAGGTTAGACAGCTAGAAAAATGAAGAACATTCAATGACTGCAAGTGAAAAACGGAAGTAACTTGTTTTGCATCATACCCTGCTGGTCCTTCTTTCTGGTGCCCTTTTCTAGATAATCCACAATTCTTGTGTCCCATCCCATAATCTTAATCCTTTTCTTTTATGTCCAGTTGGCTCCCTGAGCAGAATTATTGTCCTCACTGGTTCCCTGTCAAAGGCTTCATGTTTAACCACTCTGTAGCTGCTCGTTTCCTTTTCCTCACCCCTAATTCCTTGTCCTGTCCTCTCTTGGTCTCTGACCTCTTAGCAGAGCAAAGAAACTCTTTGGGCTGCAATCCCTATCTCAAGATTCACTTTTACCAGTTGGTTTAATTCCACCCCACTGGCTTGGGCCAGTTTTTCGCAGCAGTAGAAGTAGGACTTAGGAGTTCGCCAAGCCCTGGATTGAGGATGTGTGGTCAGGGCTAATCCATGAGTGGTTGCATCTTGTGAGAGATCTGTGAGAAAAGGAAACCTATGGGTTGTTTGTAAGAACAGAGCAGGCACTTTCCTGTTAGCAGTAGGGTCTGTGGAAGCCTCAGACCTCAATGTATGGGGAATACATGGTGATTTTAGTTACTTGTTTGAAGTTTCTGCTGAGAATGTTGAAACTGCACTTTTTCTGTGGGCTTTACTGCACATCCAAATACAGATGGATGTTTCAAAGATGCCCAGTGGCTGCCCATCCCCCCTATTTGTGCCTAAAGTGCAGGAGGCTAGTCAAGGAGAAGTTCACCAAACTTTTATAATAGGTAGAAGAAGATCTTTTCCACAAAGCTTGCTCACCAAAATGGCTGAAAAGATTGGTTAAGTGCTAGCTGCTTAGGAACAGTGAGGTTAACTAAATGAGACTTTAGCTGGATAATGATCCCTATGCAGAAGTGCAACACTTTTCTAACAGCTCTGCGTGAAGAGCAAGTGCTCAAATGCTTTTAAGATTTTTCTCCCCCCCCCCCTTTAACCAAAGGGCCACAATTCCTTTGGGGTCCAGACTGGGAAGCTCCGGATCCGTTAATTCTGGGTAATTGTCATATAAAGAATCCCTGCATTTCAGGAGGGGTATTAGAACTGTGAAGTTAAATATTTTCTAGAGTTTGCTTTGCACTATAAAAAATGGATAGTTTAAGGAACATGACTAAGTTTTGAGCATTTTGCATAGGATTTTATTCAAAAGTGATAGGATTTTTGTAAGCACAGGTTAGTATCATTGTGCTCAGTATATTGTGTAATAACATAATTACCAGTTCTAAAGGAGCATGTATATGTGGATCATATTTACTAGCAGAATAACAATAATTTTATTAGTGAATGTATACAGATAGTCTATTTTGCAAAGTAGAGCATACACAACAATGAAACTCAGCTTTAATTTATTTGTTACGGAAAGCACTATCTAGTTTATCTGTGCATACTGGAAAGTAAATCAATCTTCAGCAAAGATCTGTTTAGGATTTTGCAAAGGTCTGTTTAGGATTTTTTCACCAGTAAGTTCCTGCGGTCACTGTGATACTTTACAGTCTCAAGTGGGGAAAACAGACAACCAGAATCATCTGATTTGGGCTTCTGCTAAACTTTTCAGTAGCCCTTCATGAGCTTCAGTGCAAACTTAGGTGGTTGTAGGCATCCATGCACATGTATGCGGAAAGCTAGAGAGAGCGAGAGTGTGTGTGTGTGTGGTAAATTTTCAGAACACCATGCAGCAAACTGGCGACGTTAAATTAAACTGAGAGGGAAAGAGTGTGGTAAAATGCAGGAATAGTACTTTGATTGTGCTGTGTACTTGCATGACTTTGGATTATCTCGCTTTAGTTTTTCTGTGCTTCAATTTTTCCATCTGTAAAATAGTAATAATTTTACTATGTTTCTCCCATCTTTGCTTGCTTGCTTGCTTTAAAAAAAAAAAAAAAGGTTTGGGGAAGAGCCTTTCCCTTATGTCTGGTGTGTTCATAATGGGATACCACTCATGGTTGAAGCATCACGTTGCTTGCATAAAACTTACTCAACTCATTGTGATATGTGAAAAATGTAAAAATTCAATTCTAGTTTCTGATTGCATAAATACTGACGAAAGCAAGTGATACTGGTGATTGAAAGACACTATGGGAAATAAGTTTAAAGTAAAATCACTGAGCTGGAATGCCATAAAAATACTTAATCAATTACAAGATGATACTGTGTAAGCAAGATGTAAAATTTATGGCTTGATAACAATGGAATATCACTTTATGTCAAAACCTAAGTTCTGTGTTTTCATCTGTCCTTTTTCCAGCATTGTTTCCTATTTTTAAGGCAGCTGACCAGAGCACTCATCTAGAGACTGTTTCATTAGATGGTAACTAGGATATTGTTGTCTGTTCTGTATTTATTTATTTGGTACAAGTAATGGAACATTAATCAAATATTTTTGCCATTGGCTGTTCTCCGTGGTGGGAAGAATATACAGAAGAATGCAGAATACAGAAGAAATAGCAGTTTCTGGGAGTAAATTTAGATGATAAATTAGTGGAATGCTCATACTGTGTCCTCTAGCCCATTGTTCTAAGTGATTCTGTGTGCCTTTTTTATCTTTAAATGAGGCAGGATTGTTTTTACTGTTTCTGCAGATGAGATTGTCTTTGAGAAGAGCATCTGCATTTATTTCTTACAAATAGCTAGTAACAAATTTTATCTGCTGCTACAGTTTTGCATATAAACAACTTTTTTTTCCTAAAATATACAATAACATAGGATGCAACTTGTCCAACTTGTTATATTTCTTTGTGAGGTTCAAACAGGACAGGCTAAATAAGATTACTCTGTCATAAGGAATGTTAAGAGACAGTCTTAACTGTATTTGCAAAAATGTTGCAGGAATATTTTCAAGTTCTGATGTTTTTAAGTGCCCAGAACTCTGTGAAGTGGCATGCATAAAAGTATTAATTTAAAAAATGGTCAGTTACTAGATTTACTTTCATTTGGACAAATCAATAGATATGAGTCAGAAATTGTCTCCTAGCTCCAGAATTTGATTTCACATAGACATAAGGAATTCTTTAAATGGTGTCAATATCTTTAGAAGATACACACTATAATATTTTTCTTCAACTTGTTTCCTGAGTTGGATCTTCTCAATGTATGTAAATATGTATATTTTTCTCATTACTTGTTTTTATGTGTATGTATATACATATTTATAAGCTATTTTAGCTTCTGAAGTCCTTCACTTAATGGCAGAAAAACCCTACTATTAAATAAATTTATAGAAAGTAATGTTTTACTTTCTTTTCCTGCTTCAGTAAGATTGCATACACTCTTTGAAAATGCCCATAGGATAAGCTTGAAGCACGGTATACCTGCAGCCATTTCAGATCACTTCAGGGAACTGTTCTACAAGACTTCTGGAAGAAGAACCCTAGTCCCTTCTGTGGAATGAGTACAATACAGATTAAGCTGAAATTTTCTTCTGCTTAGGTAAATAGCTCAAGTATTTGAGTATGTTTGGTTCCTTCTTCTGGAGGTGTTTTCTTTGGCATGAAATACTAGTAGGTATTCAAGGAGAGCAAAAAGAAGAGTAACTCCTTACTCTGTTGAGGATTCTTGGGGTACCAGACTCTGCTTCAGTGAGCACAGAACAGCATTAGCAGTGAGCCTGAGAATACAGCCGAGTAGTCCGTAATACATCTCTGGGGAGGTAAAGTGGGATATGTGGATTGTAACACGCAAAAAGAAGAAAATGAATGTAGATCTCTCGGCTCATAGAGGACCATTTTAAGTTCTGAACTATACCATTAAAAGAGAACTGGCTCCTACCTTCAAGTTTTATGAAGCATATTCTTGTTTTCCATTTGCTTTTCTTATAGATATCCACAATAAATGTTTTATGTCAGGTTGAATGAACCATCTAGTGCTGAACCGAGAAAATCTTCTGCTGTTCCATTGCATTCTGATGGGGAAAAAAAAGAAAAATAATGGAATAGCTTCATCAAAACCAGCTTGGGGTTCTTCAGGTTTTGTTTTTCCTTTTTTCCAGTTTCAACATTCAGCCAGAAAATAAATTATTCACACTACTCCACTTATTTTCAAATCAGGAACTGATTGATGGCCCAGTTTACTTATGAGGAATCCATTCACTGTGGTATGCTGCACAGTAACGTCTCATGGGTTGCCTGTGCCATGGATAACTATGGGATAGAAAGTAGATGGCAGATAGCCGTTGTATTTAATGTTGTATTCGTGTATGTTGTGAGGGAAACAGGGAATCTTGCCTTTTTTTTTTTTTTTTTTTTTTTTTTTTTAGTGGACAGAAGAGTATCCATATCTTGCAAAACCTTGGGTGTGATTGTTCAAACTTGTAGTTGCTCTACTGAAATCCAAGATGCTACATTTGCTTGCTGGACTGGGGCTACAGAGCAACTGAAGAGAAGATTTCTTCAGAAACAGTACCTGACCACTTTCTCCCAAAGCTCTGTGCCATATAATATCAAAGACTTAGAAAAAGGGGAAAGGTGAAACTTGTGTGTTGACCATAAAGTCTGTTGCTTTCAGAAAAATAGAAGGGAAGCATAATAACCTCAATGTGTGAGGATGCACAGTCACCCGATGTACTTCAAAAACATTCTCTATGTCTTCATTTATCATCATTATAAAGTGTTTCCAAAAGAGTGAATTTACCTTTATCAAGTTACGAAAGGAATTTGCCTTCATGCATCCTTACCCATGTAAATTAAAATGTTTGTTTACTTTGATATTTGAAGTTGTACATGTGCATTATTCTTCATAAAAGTTTAAGTGACAAAATATAGGTGCAATTTTTTTAAACTAAAAATAAAATGCATCATTATAAGTGAAAGTTCTGTATAAAAAGACTAGGGTAAAGGGAAAAAATCAAATGTTGGACATGGCACATTAAATACAGAATAACAGTTTGCTCTGTGTACTAGAGGATGCACATATAGCTTTTATGTAATTTGCACAGTTTAAGAAGATAATACTTTTAGTAAAATCAGTATCCCGAGTCCCAGCAGGTATAAATAATTGTACTTCCATTAACCTAGAAGTATTTATGTCATCTGACACTTCAGTTATTGAACATAAAGAGCTGTTCTCAAACGGAAAGCTTTTCAAAGCAAGGCTGGATATATCAGAGATTATCTCTAGAGCTATGCAGCATCTTACATATGATTGCTATTTTTCTGAAATTGTTTAATCCACCATTTTCACTCTGATGCCCAACAAAATATAAGCAAAGGGTCTTTTGATTCTTTTGGATGCATTTTTATGTTATATATTTTAAGTTTGGTGTTAAGTAGCAGAAGGCGTTTGTATTTTGCATGTCAATCTCTTGTGGGGCTGGCAAGAAGCCACATGTGAGCTGATGTATCCTGAACTTCCATGGAAATGATAAAGAATCAAAACAAAAATGCCTCTGTCTGCACTAGCAGTTTCTCCATATAGAAGGCAAGTGATAAGTGGTGATATTTCTACTCATTGCCTTTTTGCAGAAGTACCATTGATTAAGACTAGGCACAGCAGTTAGGATATGTACAGAGTAAATTACTTGTTTTCATGTGCTGTGGATGCCTGTGGGCAAAAAGAACATTTTGTATTTTTCAGCTTGATTACTCTTTTGCTCCTTGTGTAATATAAACTGCAACTGCAAAATGAGGATGCCGTTCAGGTGAACAGGTAAATCTTTTAAAAGTGATAAAAATTTGAAGTGGACAGGCTGGGTTTTGTGAATTAGCTGATTGTTTTGATGCTCTCCTGTAGAAAACTGCAATGGGGTAAATAGATTGTGGGTTTTTTTCTCTATTTAATGTATGTGTTACTAGTCTTCCATTTTCTTTCATCTTAATACACAACTCTACCATCTTTGGTCTCAGTGTGTGGCTTTTCTAACTTTATGATCCATTCCATAAAGATGCTCTGTTTTCTTCAACACATTGCAGTGGCATTTGGAGTCAATCTAGCTTCTCCAGAACAGAAGAATTCCCTTTGTTTTATAAGGCACATGTGCATATAACCTATTCAATTAGATGTTTATTTGGTGTTGTCCTCATTATAGCTTTTAGGTGCTCTTACTATGTTACAGGCATGCTGTGCCTCTTCTGCAATAGACTGGCTTCAACTTAGCTTCTGCCTCATGGAACAGTTTTATTTTGCAGGCTCTTAGAATTGTGACAGTCTTTCTTGGACGACTCCTTTGCTTGCCACTTTCTGTTCTTAACCAGACTTAAAACTTGTATATTGATAGTGTAATTTCTCTGCCTGGAATTTACATGATTCTCAGGTAAAATCAACATACTTGATTTTCCTTACATTGCAATTCCCCTCCTATTGGCCCCTCTGAAATCTGTGCTTTGAAAGGCACGGGATGACATGAAAGACATGTAGCTTTAGTGGAGTTTGAGGCTTTTCAAAGGTCAAATGTGAGGCTAGAGGCTGGGTCATCTTCCCCCACTGTTAATGTTTTTTCCTCAAAAGTTTCCTTTCGTCTGTCTTGCTGAAGAGTTCTGCACAGCCCGTTTTCTTATTTTCCTACCACTCTCTTCTTTATTCTATTTCCTGCAAGGCTAAATCAGTGTCTCCAGTAGGTTACTCTAGAGCTGAGAGCTTCCATCTGATTGAGAAGCTGAGTGGTTAGTTGGACTGTGCTCTGAAGAAGCATTCCTCTTGCTGCCAAAACAAGCAGAGTAGATCTGACACAGTGTAGATGATAAATAAGTTGTGAACAGAAACCTGAGCTCTTTTCCTGAAAACTAAGAAAACTGGCAGCATTAAACTATTTTTCAGACCATCCTCTCAGTTTAAAAAAAAAGTATTTTTTTCCATTGCTATCTGCCTTATGAATATATACATTTAATAAGGAACTGTTTTTTCTTTCTACTAGTTTTGTTTCCCAATTAAATCAGCACCCCTTTCTTTAAAGGCAACATTTTATTCTCCTGTTTCTAGTTTTCCCTTTGTTGTCTCACAAGTGCAGAAGCTTGTCTTGCTCCCTAATCAAAAGCAAATATAAAACCTTTATCATTCAGTGGAAAAGATGTATACTTTTTTAATCAAAATATGTCCATCTCATGTAACACAGAAAGGGAAACTCCAGGATAAGACAACTTTTATGCCATGACCAATGCTTGCTTGTTTCTGCTATGGATTCAGGCAGAATATTGCCCAGAAAATTGCTCTCTCCCTTTTTCTTTTTCCACGGAGACATAATAATGTTGTAAGAGAGCTCTCTATTTCACTATTATCACTGTAGACAGTTTCACACATCTGTGTGTTTAGAGAGGTATATATGCTGTGCAGCAATAGATGTTTCCATAAACATAAAAGAAGAGTTTAGCATGATTCAGAATCAAGGAGAATGACTGAATGCTTGGGAACTTTTTTTTAACTAGCAGATGAAGGGAAGAAGACAATGAACGTGATGATCCCTTTGTTAGGTTAGCTAGTGTCTGCATTTTGGATGTGAACTTTGTGGTAGGAGGTAAAATAAAAGGTGACATTTAGAATGGTGACATGATAATTTCGCTCCTGCCCCTAGACCTTGAAATTGCACCTTTTTTATGTATCTATGATCCATTATTTCTGAAGGAAACACATGTCTTGGCGTATCATGATCTGTCAAGAAAATCTTGCTGTAGGTGTGAAATGAATGTGTGTAATGTCTGTATTTACAGAGAGGCCGTAAAATAAATCTTCCCTGTTCTAACCAGAAACTGGAAGCATTAGAAAAAGTGCATGGTTTTTGAAGGGCTGGCAACTATTTCATAATTGAGATAGCTATTATTTGACCAAATCTGAATCTGGAATGTTAAATCACTATTCTACATCCTTAAAAAAATATGTAATGCAACAAAAGGAAAGGTAAAAATGTGGTGGAATAGAGATGCTGCTTACAAAATAAGAGAATAGTAACAAGGACAGTGGTGATTTAGCTGAGGGACAGAATTGGTTTTAAACAAAAGTTCAAAAGTTCATGTATCTATATCTATAAAAGATACCATGAAAAGACAAAAAAATAGAAATATTGATCTGAAGATGATAGTCTGAAGAATATTTTAATGCTAAGGGAAAAAGATCTTAGTCACTTTAATAGTGGCTGCTATGAGGAAGTCTAGAAGAAATATAGAAAAGTTTGGCTTTCTGATACTTTTACTTTGCTTCCTGTGTTACATCCTTTCATATGCAGTTTTTCCAGGGGAAAAAAACAATCTAATGCTAAAGAAGCAATGGCTTTGAATTTATAAAAGAAATCCTGATTCTGTAACCTGTCTTCCCTACCAGCTTAGTTAGTGTAAAAAATATATAATTTCAGAAATCTAGATTTATTTCAACACAAGTAAAATTAACTTTCAATGTAGCTACTTCAGTTTTTGCCCTTCCTTACAACCCATCTTAACCAGTTATTTCATCCCTTGAAAATGCACACAGGGCACAAAGAAAGGAAGAACAGAAAAGTCCTGATTGTAGCTGGGTTGATTCCAGTAGCATCAAGGGGATGGAATACATAAAAGGAATAGGAATAGATAAAAGTGATTTGACATGGCATTTAGGATACTAAAGAAATGCTAGAATAATTGTAAGCAGTATAATGGTTGCAAGAAGTAATTTCATTCATTAGATCAACTGGTATTGCTGGGAAAAATAACACACATTTTAAGACACAAGCACTTCCTCAGCTCTTTAGTTATGGTCCACTTACTATAGATGCGTCCTGATCTACTTAGTATGCTCTTCTCCCTTAATTTTTGCACAATATCTTTCATGTTTTAGTTGTATTGGAGACTTTTCTTGAAGCTGAATAGTAGGAAATACAGTGGCTGATTAGAATAAACATTTAATTACAAATTCACATGAACAGATGAATGGATTGAGAAGATCCATGCAGAAATTTTTTCTGTTGTTAGGATGAATTATGGTGTTTGGTGTTTGGAGACTTTGTAGCCAGTTAACACTAAGTGAGGCTAATAATGTAGTTTTAAATCTCTCCTATTTGAAATACAGGTGTATAAGGTGCCATTGTAACATATCATCATTGTGATGGGTTGGTTTCTCTGAAAGGCAGTTTGGTGACTACTCTGCCCATGTATGATGTTTCACCAAAAAGAAAAGACTCGTTACAGCTGGAAAACATTTGGTGCTGTTTAAGCTGTTTTTGGATATCCAACCTACTCACAGAGCGGAAATCATCCTTTTGTGTAGGAAACAATGTCTTGTGGTTCTCAAACCTGGGAGTTCTTTCTGTATTTTATTTCGTCATTTGGAAGTACTTTTTCTTCAGAATATTTGCATTATAAATGAAATACATGCAAATGTTTTTGTCTGCTGGCTGTAACAGCATTTGATCAGCAGCAGTAAAATGCAGAAAAACCAACTGTGCCCAAAATAAACATAAGAGCTTTAAAACTTTGATACGTTATATTTCTCTGTACCCCATGTTGGCTATTACTCTATAGACAGAGCAGATAAACTTGTATCATTAAGTGCTTGTCTACAAACTAGTAACTTTTTCACAATAATTTGGTTGTGTGCATTTAAGTATCTAAGGGTTTCTATGAAGGATGTAAACAGTTCAAGCATTAAAGTGTAGCAATCAATCATGCTTCAGTGGGACAGAGTATGAGATAACATTGACGTTATCAAATCAACCTTATTTTATGCTGTTTCAAAGCCTTCTGCCTTTTTAGGTACAGAAAGTGAAATAAGTCAGTAGGTTTCATGTCTTTTAAATTATATAGCAACGGGTAACGTTAGTCAGTCTTCTGGTTAATGGTGAGTATTATGTCTTCAGTTTTGTAATTGATTTTTTTGTTCATTTTCTTGCAGATATAACACTTTTTTTCAGCTGCCTGAAGTATGTGGAATATAGAAGGGGAAAGATTTCTGCATGTCAGAAAAACAGAGCTACCACTTATTTGAATAGAAGCTACATATATAATTTTTTTCTCTAAATTCTTTAATAATAGAGTTAGTTTGATCCCACTTCTGGAACACTGATAACCTCTGTCCACACCAGTCTGCTAAGATTTACTAGATCTTCAGTCATGGAAGTGATCTGAGAAAACTGAGCATTCAGTGTAATCTGGAGTAGCTAGTGGTCAGTGCCAATGGAAGTAACAGCTTAACATGAACCCTTAGACAACTTTTTTTTTTTGCCTGCAGGTTTCAGTAGTTAATTTCTTAGGGAACACTCCTGGCATCCCATTTCTGGAATACCACTAATATTAAGCATCCTTCGAATTCTTAATTTGTATTTTTTCCTCTTTTCTTTGCGGTAGCTATATTCATTCATCTTACAGTCTTGGCACATAACAAAGATGGAAATGAAAGCAAGAATTTAGGGGGAAAACAAACTACCAAAAGCTGAATCTCTTAATTCATGGACTGTGGGCATTATTGATAGCAGAGTCTAACATATAATTATTGTTGAATTTAGGGAAGGACTAAACCAGGAGGGAAATGTTTTAGTCTAAATAGAGTAATAGTATCAGCTGTACCTTGCTAAGCAGCTGAATTTATAATATGTGTCTCTATTGCATTCAGCACCTGGAAATATCTCTTCTTTTGGATTCTGCTGGGGAGATTGTGCTTGTCCAAACACAGAATTTTGAATTTAAAATCAGAACTTTTTTTTGTTTGACTGCCATGACATCTGTCTTCAGCTACTGCAGTGCACCTGGCCGTAGTTTATTGCACATTGTTTGGAGATGGTTTTAAATCACAGGGCAGGTGTCTGTCTTGAGCATTCCAGGTCCTGTTGAAAAGCTTTCCCTGCAGGTATACATCTGAAACTATAAAGCAGGTGATATGGGGGCTAACAGTATTCTGGTTAAAGGGTTTTTACTGTTGTTTTCTGGTGATGCTTAACTGAGACCTTGTGAAAGGAGACAAGCATGTAAATGAAGTCAACTTGTCAGACCTCTGGGATCTGTTACAGGGTGAGGTACTCTTAACAGATAATTAGCTGGGCCTGTTAATCAAGTTTAACAGGTGTTGAGTAATGAACCGAGACAGGGCATCTGCTGTGACCAGCCTCTCACTCTAATCTGGTTAGGGAACCTAATGCCAGTTGGAGCCCAGAATGCTCTGTAGTGAAATCCAATGTTGTATTTTTCCTGATGCTTCCATCAGTCTTGTGATCATCCAGGAATGGTGACATTCACAACAAGAATATGTAAGGAATCAGCAGAAATTCCCAAAGAGAAAACTATCAATGAATACATGTTCCTCACATGTTAATTTGATAGCTTTCCTTTGCCAAAGTTGAATGGTTTAATTTTTTTCCGTGTTTGTATCTGTTTGCCTTAAAAAAAAAAAATGAATGAAAGACATCTTAGAGTACTGCATAACTAGAATCATATAGAGCACTGTCAAAGTGTGTGAAGACAGTTTTACCATGTAATTTGCAAGACTTCTTTGCAACCAGAAATTGTCTTTGTTACATTCTATGTTAAATGATTTTACCTGTTTAAGGCACCCAGGCTTTACAATCGAGTGTCACCAAGCAGCAACTCTGCACTTTCACCATTGTATAAAAATTGTTACCTTCAGAGTATTATTTGGACCATTAAGCTGCATCGTTTTCCCAATAATCTGTTTGCAAAATGCAAAAGAATGTGTTGCAAATTCTTAAAGGCATTTTCAGGTGTGAGCGTGAAGCCCCATTAGGTGACTAGCTAACAAGATGGCTTGTTAGAGTACCCTTTGGGCTTGCTTTGGGTCAGTCAAAAGGAGAAGGGGGATCCAGCACTGCTGAGCATGCTGTAAGAGAAATGTACTGTATAGGGAGGTCCCAGCATGCTGTGTCCTACCTAGGTGCCCATCTGGGTGTATAGATGTATATGTGTATGTGTGTATACATATTTACCTGATGGATACTGTGTCATATCTGTCTCTGCCCTGTCTCATGACTGACATGAGGTAGACAAGAAGTCCCAGTGTCCTTCCTGGAGGAGCACTGTCAGTGACTGTTGTACGGATGAGTGAGATATATATGGCATCTGAATAAGGAACAGGGTGCTACGTTTCCATGTTTTAATAACATGGTTGTTGATGTACACTTTGTGTCCTTTCCCATACTCTGCTCAAAAGGAAGAAAATAACCCAAATTGTCATAAGTCAGGAGAAACTCAGTAGAATTAGTATGTTATGAAACCACAAGTGAGACTAGAAGCAAGCCCAGAAGTAGTACATAGGAAACCCAGAATGAGGGGCTTGAAGATATCTCACACTTACAGTGAAAGTATGAAGGAGCCTGGATATGATCAGAAACTGTGCTAGGACAGGAGGAGGATCACACTGATTGTGAACTTTAGGAGAGTGGATTCTGGAGGATATCAGGAGAGGAATGGACCAGCTAGTAATCTGGGGATGGGGAGGAGAGCATGGCCAGCGCGAGCAGCAGAGAAGCAGCAGCAGAGCCAAGTGGCATAAGAATCTGCAGCTTGCTGCTTTCTCTGCAGTAATAGGCTTATGTAATATCTGATGTGTAATTTTGTCTTGCAAAATGCTGCAGTATTGAGTGGTCCTTGACCATTTAATCAAGAAGATACATTTCTGCATGTTTTTATTAAGGACACATAATCTTTTTCCTAATTGGAGCCATTCCTGTCTGTTATGAATGCTAAAAGTTACAGTAAAATCCTTGGAAAAGCTCTTAAAATGCATGCAAAGGAACCATAATTCAAAGATTACTGATTCAAAGTAGCCATAATTCAAAGATGGGTGTTCCATTTTTTCACTATCATCAGTAGTATGAAAAATGATTAGAACTTTCTATGCATTAATGTCATAAAACTTGCCAGATTTCATTTTTAAAATCCTAGTTTGCAACGCTGAGATCTACCTCAAGACTTTGGGGGAAATTTCATGTAATCTCATGATGGGTCTGATAGTAACCTGTATCATTATTGCAGGTAACAGTGTATAGGGCTGCTAGATGCTTTTTCCTTTCTCTTCCTTATAAGACCTAGTCCATCTCTTCTGCATTGCCCTGTTTAAGACCAGAGAAGATTATAGTTCTGCACAAGCCATCTGCCATCTCAAGCCATCTGGATGACTGAGCCCTCCTTTAATTTTGCTAGTAATACACAGGCCACCTTTAAGTGTAAGGAAGCACAAAACCAAATTTTTACATCTCGTCTCTTCTCTGGATTAAAAATTTGGGAGTAAGTGTCAAAACTTGGCATCTCTTTCCCTCAATGTTATTTTTAACTATGTATAGAGTGCAGGCTCTGCAGACTCCCTTCCTCCTTCAGAATTAACCTGTCTTCTCTTCTGAGCCCTTAACCTCTGCTCCAATAGATAAATCACTTCCTGGCAAATGTCTGAAAAGTGTTTGAATGTGGCTTTTGTTTTTTTTGTTTTTCTTTTCTTTCTTCCCCACAGCAATATCTTTTGTTCAAATGCTTTTGGTTAAGTAAAGTATGTTTTAGCAATACAGAGGTCCGTGATTCTTAAATGGTTAGTCATCAGTGCCATTTTCTTTCACTTTTTATTTGCTGCATTTAAAATTTCTGATGTTCTCTGAGTGCTTTAATAATAGACGGTGGGAAAGTATTGTGTGACTTTGTCTTTCTGTGAATACATATCGAAATTGCTTTTGGAGGGAAAGTCAATGTTATTTCATACAAGAAAACATTGGTTGAAGATACAATTTCTATTAAATTAGATGATACTGTACTTCATATCTCTGGAAGCCATGTAGTCTCCAGAAAGCAGTCTTTGTTGCCCAGTGGTTGCTACTAAATAACTTGCTGATAGAATAGAATCCCTAATGCCATTTTCCCCTTTATTCATAAAGCAGGAGGCAACTGTAACTGTGTTGTATTTCCTTCAAATTCTGAGTTTTTAGTGATGAGCACATGAGTCCATGAACTTCTTCAGGTTTCTCCAGAAGGGCTTTAACTTCTCATGTGGTTTTAACTAATTTGACTGTGGTATCTTTCCAAGAATGAGAATTATTTGATGGACACAGTACAAACTTAGCTAGGAATGTGGTAGTATGTTGTCATTCTCTGAACCTGATGCATATGTAGTATTCACATGGATAATGCTTTGGTCTATTAAGGCTATGAGAACAAAAAGTTCCTACTCTTTTCTGCCGGACTTCTGTAAAACTCTTTTTGGTGATGCCAGTTATAAAAGGGGCTTGGAACAATCACAAGGAACTCAATGCCGGAAATGCTTTCACATAAAATCCTCAAGTACATTTGAAAAATCATAGGAACGTTTTACTATTCTCACCCTTTTGAAGGGGAGGAGTTTGGCCATTACCAGAAAAAGAGACAAAGGAGCAATGAAAATGTGTTAAATTAAGTATGTTGCTTTGATTGACAATTTGGCATTGTATAATCCTATATAAGCTTGCATGTGTGAATTGCTGAGCTGATACCTGTTTCTTTATAAAGTTTCAAGGCTAGTACAAAGTACAACCAGCCGAGAAAATCACTTTCTTATTTTCAACCAGTATCTGGTGCTGTGAATGGTGAGTTTTAGTTTCTAAAGTTGGTCTGTTGCGAGTCATTTACCTGTAAGGGGAAGATCCAGCAATGCTTTTCTAAAGGGAACTGTTTCTGCAGTTTACGCTGCACAAAGCAAGACCCAGCCACTCCACCATTTATGTTAGGAGTATGTGCTGATTTGTATGGGTCAGTCCAAAACTTCCTCATTGCCTTATTATACTGAAAGTCTGAAAGGCAACTGGAACCGATGGGAACCCCAGCCTGATTTAGCAGCAAGCGTTGTGGCAGGGGCAGCCTGGTTTGAAGGCTGCTTCCGAGTCTCTGGAAACTAGTCCTTTGCAATCAAAGCAAAGGATTACAGTGCAAGAAAGCTCTTCCTTCCATCTGTAAATTGGTGCGCATCTGACATGCATCAGCCTCAAAGCCAAAACAAAGACACAAAAGCTAATTTTGGGAAGTCCTTTGGGAGAGGAATTTCTGAAGTAAATATTGGATAGAGAAAATGCTAGTGGTGGTGCTTCAGCCAGAAAGACTTGAGAATCTGTAGAGCTTGAAGGAGGAATGTTGGAGGTGGCTTGGACTGCTCTACTGAGCTTGCTTTGAGGTAATTGAAATTGGCAGACCATCATAGGAATGCTGACTGGTGTTACAGTGCTTGTTGCATCAAGAAGGTGCCTCCACTCTTTTACTGTTTATTTTGTACGTTTCTATTAGTAATGCTCTTCGACACGAAATAATTTGATTTCAGACTGGTTTTCTAGACTGCCATGAACTCAGTGTATGCGGCCTCAGACGCTGTCTGCCTCTTTTATACGTGGTTGCATGGAACCGAGTGTAGCCTTACCCAGTGGTTAGCACAATACTCATAATAACGTTTTCCCCACACTTTCTTCAGCTTATTTGTGCTTAGAGTATTATATTTCTTGTGTTTCCACTCTACTCCTGCTCCTCCTTCAAATCACTTTTAGTTTGAAGCCATGCTTAATTGTAAATGTTTTAAAACAATTCATGTCTTACTATTTTGGGGCCTCATTCAGGTTATGGAAAGACAAGAGAAATTTGGAATGTAGGGACCGCTGCTAGTGACAGTAATAGTAGCGTGGGTTTCTTTGGCCTTTTTGTGTGATAGGTTTCGTTTGTTTGTTTTAGTGAAGTGAAACACACTATATTTTTCTACAGGAAGTTTCCCTGGATCTTGGTTTTCCTAATGCTTATAATAGCATCAAACTGAAATTCTTGCAGCAGAGACATCTGTTTTTCACAGTTGCCTTCTGTATGAAGAGACTTTGTTTTGTTTTGAAATTCTTAGTTTATATGTTTTAACAGATGATCATATTTGAGCCAGATTCTGATCATGGCAGTACAAATCTGGAATTAACTCAGTTTATTTCACTTCATCTCCCACATTTTATGTTGATGTAAAGGAAATCTGAATCTAACCAACTGGCTCTTCTAGTTCTGTATTTACAGGCATTATCATTATTTTAAAGAGAAATGAGACAGTGCAATTGCATGTAGCTCAGAGATCTCCAGTATTCTAAGAGGTTATTGGTTGTGGTCGCAATTTTGTATTTGTTCTCTCTGGTGGTCAACTCCTTGTGGATTTTCTAAAACATTCAGGCTTTGTTTGCAGGTGGAGAAAAACCACATCCCAGCATGTTACAGCTACTGCAGTATGTTTCCTAAGTGTGTGAATGTCAGTTATGTGCTTCTAAGGTGACAGTTCTCTGAACTCTAATAAATGATACTCTTAAACCTGAGCTAGTGAATGTTTTGCCTCTTGAACTTCTTCAAGGCAAATCTAAGAATCGTACTTAGCTTCAATATGCGGAAATTGAAGTATTTACCCAACTGTGTTGGGCTCAAATTCATCTATTTCTCTTTCTGGTTTTATTTAGCTCTTAGAATGGAAATAGATGTCCTCAGTAAATCCTGACACTTTTATAGGTCTAATCTTCGCACATGAATTATTGGAAAATGCACAATGTCATTGATCTGACTAGGACTAATAGGAATTTTAACTAGCAAGGAAAAGAACACTTTTAATGCTCAAAACCTCTTCCTCTCTTTTCCCTTCCCTTCCCTTCCTTCCTTCCCAAAAAACATGAGCAAAAGGAGCTAATAAATGCAACTGATTTATTTAAGTGCTGTCTGTCTTCTTCACTTTTTTTCTGGATAGCAGAGAGTCTGTGGCAGCCCTGGCTCCAGCTGTCTGAGAGGCAAGAATAATATGTTTCAACAATGCCCTGTTTGATTGCTTTGTCCAGGGAGAAATGGGATAAGCTTTGTCTTTGCTACAACAATGCTTAATTCCTGAGAGCAGCCTCGCAAGGAAGGAGGGCATTTCTGAACTAGGATTAACAAATCTCTCTATTTGCAGTTGTTTCAGTATATTTGTAGTGAGCACAAGCAGTGTTGTTTTTCTGCAGCACATGCTAGTTAACATCCCATTAATTGCACGTCTCTACTGCAAATGCTGGAGCAAAATAACAGAAAGCAAGAAACCATTCTGAAGTCTGTGGCTTGAAGAGCTACCCATCCCAACCACGTTACATAAGAGCCGTGATGTTTTGCCCAGACAGAGTAAACACTTTGAACATGAAATATTTTGTTAGCTTATCTGCGTTTATGGATATGGGCATTCTTGAGAACCTGGAAAACTGCACGTATCTTTCTTCGAGCTATCCCTGAGTATTTAATCATAGCAGAAAACATTTAAGGCCAAACATTTAGGTACTCCTATACTGTATTTTCATTTCAGTTTGTTTAACGCTTCATTGCTGGAACCAATGAATAGCCTTTTCAGGATTTTTATGCCAGTTACAGTGGTCAGCAGTGCAGCTCCAAACTATGTGTACTTTGAATGTGTTGCAAGAACGCGCTACCCAGTAGTGGATAATTTTGGCTGGACAATAAGAGATAAGGTGAATAGAGAGTGATGTTTTCCCCTTAGTATATGTTCCATCTTGAGCAACCAGTGATTTACAGACTTTGAGTCACAGATTACATCATTTTTGGTAATCACAGGTTATTCTCTGTGAATCTATTTAATTTCTCTTTGAATCCATTTATGCCCTTACCCTGCATGCTCTGTAGGGATGGATTCTACAACTTAATTATATGCTGTTTGGAAGAAGTTTGCGCTAGTATTGATATAAATGCTCTTTTTCATGAAACATTGTCACTTTCAGCACATACAGAGCATGGGAAAGATGTTTAGACCAGTGGTCTTACTTGTGTGCAGGTCTGGAGAATAGGTGATTAACCCTTCCTTCTCTGACTGTCAATACTTCAGCTTTTGAATTAATTCATTTTGTTTTTACTGGGCTATGTTTCTATGCTTTTGTATTCAAGACGCATTATGTGAAGGAATGAATGACTCAGAGGAATGGTAAGGAAACGTATTAGTTGTAGATAAATTGTTTAAAAATCACATTCAGATGAATAGCAATGAAGGGACAATTCCACGTGAGCTGGATGTTGGGTTCGAGTGGAGATGTGAGCATTGCACAGAACTCTGTGCTCCTTACTGTATGCTGCTAGAGCTTAATAACTCACTGACTGTGGATTATGGGGACAGATGGACCCTGTTGAGAAAGTTCAAGGCGTATAGTTTCCATGTTGAGAAATTTGGGCAGCATGACATATGTATGTGAGCTTTCCTTCCTGGCAATGTCTTTTGAAGCACTTACTTAAGCTCTTTGAATCAAAAAATACGAAAGGATTCCCCCTGTGATCCATTTTAAAAAAAGGACATTCGTGGCAGAACTTGTCTAACCTCACTGTTCATGACTCTGCAAGAGGATAATTTCTTCTTAATATTTTTAAAGTTAAGTTTGCTCATGTGTGTTAAGTATAATCTAATTAATTGTGTGTTCTTGGCTTATGTGCCACATTTAATTGCAGCAATTGGCATGCATTTCAGGAAACCCTATTCCCAGTGTCAAGTGGCTACATTTTCTTGTTTGTTAATAAACAAAATTCCTGGGAATTAGATCTTGGCATTAAGAGAATCAGCTGTATTTTTGCTGTACTGTGAATTTATCCCAAGGTGGAATGTTTTATTTGTCCTAATGAGCCTTTATGGATGTCTGGTAAGATATTGGAAGGTATGTATGAAATTGCTTTGAAGGAAAACAGTGGATGCTAAATCTTCAGATACGTTAGAAAAATAAGATGTCAAATTTGTTAGACTTACTTCCGTAGAAGCAGTTATCTTGAAGAGGTGGTTCACTTATTTTCCTGAGGTCAGTACGTATCTGAAATGGAAGGATTGGGGAGAGGGCTTGGGGTGTGAAAGGGGTGATCATTCTGTATTTGTCTGATTAAGGAAAGCATCGATACTTTAATGGAATGACAAAAAACCTGCATAGGATCTGATTTGTGACCCTGTGGAACCAGGAAGGATCAGAGAAGAGAGTTTTTTAAAATCCTGTATTATTGTTTTCCAATGGAACCTCCTAAATATTAATCTTAGAGCTAGAACATAAAATCACAAAGATGTTTAGAATAAATAGATCCTAACAATCACTGAGAGTACAGCTTGAGAGCGACATACAGTCCATCTTCTTACTCTGTTTCTAAATGCCTGTGACTTTTCTCATAGGCGTTTTTTTGTCCGTGTACTAAGTGGAGAGACATGTAGTCTCTTCTGCTGGAATGTCTAGATGTTGATTAGACAGTGGAAGGGTAACTATATTCTAATCCTGAGCTGTTCCATATGAATAGTACAAGACAATTTAAGCCTCTTATCAGTTCTCCTACATGTAAGTCTAATTTGCTAATCTAAAAGATTTTAGGAAATAACAATTTTAAAGGAAAATAAAATACTCTCAGAACAGTGAAATACCAAAAGTTCTTTTATCAGCGTTAGGATCAATGAATTTACAGTTGAAGGAAATGGCTCCCTCTCTGAGAACTTGTCTGTTTTGGACCTGCCTATGATTAACTTCCCCTGCCTCCACTCCATGCTTTTTTTTGTTTGTTTCTTCTTTTAGCTTAAAAATGGCTTTTTCTTGGAAGTCCTAACTTGTTCCGATGGTATCTTCTCAGTTATGTATGTTTGGAAGAAGGTACTACTGAAGGGGGTATCAATGCAATTTCTCAGATAATGTCAGTGAAAAGAGAAAAATTTCCTTTTTAATCCCCACATTGATCTCATTGCCAGTTAGCTGTAACAGTTGTGTGTTAAAATTTAAACTTGTTCTTCTGTGTATGGATTTTCTTTGCTGTTTCATAATTAACAGGTTTTGGCCCAAATTTGGCATTGGGTCTAATTCTGTCCCCAAATAAATCAAACTTCCCAGATAAAAGTCCTTATGAATTTCAGGGGAATGTTAAAAAAAAAAAAAAAAAAAGTTTCTTCTTTCTTTTGATATAGGGCTGGTCTGGAAGCTTTGTTTGGGTAAGTGCTCCTAATTGCAAGCTTTTCCTCTTTCACAACTTTGTTGGTGTCATTGGCACTCTAGTAATAATGATTTCTAACCTCCTTCTTCACCCAGATGATAATGTGGTTCAAATGACACTGTTGACTTATCCAGTGATGTATAACTTGCACCACTGCGTACCCTGCTTCTATCTACTCTGCTCAGTGGCTTCCCAACTGAAGAGCAAGTTTGAATTTTCCAGTTTAGTGATATTAGTGCATGGCATATAATCATCATTTTTCTGTTGATCATGTTTTTATTGGAGGAGGTTTGCTGTCTGTCCTTCTGGATCCCAGGTCCCGGAAAACCCATTTACTTGATGGTTTGCTGCTGTTCTCTCTAAATAATAGCTTGTATTAAATGGAGATACAGAGAAGAAATAAAATTGTCGTAAGAGGAAACTGGCTTGTTACAGTCCCTGATCTTTTCTAGAAGTGAAATATTCCAGAACAAACCAAATCAAACCTTAGGGAGGTGAAATAGGGAGAGAAGACCTTTCATGGCTTATAATATATCAAGGAAAGTGAAAGAGTAGTTTTCTTCCGTTTTCCTCGCCATTGAAAGCCAGAATGTCCTTTTTCTATTAAGAGTATTTTGCTGCTCTTCTAGAAATCTCTTTTATTTAAGGCCATATAATATGTTTCCAAGGATATGAAAGAAGAAATCCACTGTGGTTCCAGCAAGTGCTGTTGCTTTCTGATGAAGAAAAGCAAATACTTTGGATCACTTGGAAAGGCAGCAATGATTAGAAATAGGCTATAGTTAGGATTTAAGTCTTCTTTCTCTGAGTAATTTAAAAACGTTGGTGGCTACTTGGCTATTTATTGGTTGGTGTGCTGATATTGTACTAAGGCATCGTAATCTTCCCTGTGGTGAGACACTGCTGGGCAGTAGCTCTCCAGTATATAAACCCATAGACTTGACTGAACCTTTTACAGGTTTTGGGGATGCTATTGGCATGTTTGCATTATCATCACGACAGTCAGTGTAGTCTATTTGACACAGCACTGATCTTGCATAAAGGCGTCCAAACAGGACCAGAATTAGTATTAACTCCCCGGTTCATATAGCAGCCCACTAGCCTAGAAGTGCTATCAGTGCACTTTTATCAAGAATGAATAGAGTCCAGCTTCTGCAGTGTTAGATGGACAAAGAAGAATATTTTAAGAGCTTCCCGTGCTTGTGCAGGACTTGCTCAGAGTCATTCTTTGCTAATCCTTGCTCCGGAAAGAGCAGGAGGTGAAGTGAGAGCCCCTACCACTGCTGCAGCCTGCCCTGTTGACCCTGGAACTGAAGGAGAAGCTTGTGTGCAGTCTTCGGAAGTGCAGTGGGGCTCCTGTTCCTGGTGTGCACCTCCAGGACCTGTTACTGCCGGTGTACGACTCTCCTTGTAACACAGTCTTCCCCTTACCTTACTTTCACAACCCAAGCTGAGTGCCTCTCTCTGGTTTTTGGTGTTTATCTTAGCCTGCTCTGTAATGTAGGTTCATCACAATCAAAAATTGCCGAGAAAGCATACCACTAAATATGACAGTGCTAGGAAGTCGAACAAAAAGAACCTTTTTGAATTGCAAAAGGTGACGTCCTTGTAAAAGGCTTCAGTCTGCTTTTTGTTAAACATTTATTTGAAGAACTGTCCGTCTCATTCACTCTCTCACTGCTTACAAAAAGGAGCAATGACAGCACTGGCTCCAGGTGTCTGTCAGGAGAGCAATAAAACTTTCAGCCATAGCCAGTGTGATTGCGTTTGATAGGTAAAAACAGATTCTAATTTCAAAACTCAGCTTTCAAGCAGACATTTCTCTGTATGTCAGGTTAAGGAAACAAGAGCTGCATGTGGCTTACAGAAACAACTCACTGAATTTTTATGTGATTAGAAGGATTAAATTAATCTTTCACTTCGTATAGCTGGTCAGAATTTCTACCAGTAAGACATGTGCATTTATTTTCTGCAGGTACTGCAATTTTACTGTCTCCCTTCAGAACAAAATGCTGAAAATAAGTCAAATGTGATCCACAGTACCCATAACTGCCTCTTGAAATAGCACTAATGGCTCCAAGAGTAGAATGTATCTGATACCATCTCTGATGTAAAGGCCTTACAGTCAATTAGGTTAAAGTAGACATAATCTGGGCTACTGTGTATTTTCCTTGTTTTCGTTCTCTCACTTCTGTTATTTAGCCTTTTAATTTTTTGTTTTTAAGATGTGTTTTAGGTGTATTCTGAAGCTGTTCTCATAGGAATTATTGCTTTATATGGACGTTAGAGGTTTGGCACAGGACAGAACACCAATCCTGAGTTGTTGCTTGTCCTTCAGTGTGCCAGAAAAACTTCTGTAAGGGATTGACTTTTGTTGAAGGACTGCTGCAGCTCAGTAGACCCAACAAGTGTTTGATGTGAATATGGAAGCTAGTGTAACATTTGGGATGTCTCATTCATAATGCAAGGTAATAAACACTGCAGAGGAATCCTCAAGAATCCTTGGAATGGGCTGGCCTTTGAGTTCTCAGTAGACCAATGTTAAAGCTGTAAAACATTATGATTTAAAATGTCTCAACGTATATAAGTAAGCAGCTTGCATATACTTAATTGAAGAAGTTGTTTTTACTTATTTTACCTTTAAGGGTGTTAACAACTAGCTAGAAAATTTGGGAAGACATTATTTTTTTAGAATGTACATCTATTGCTCTCTGCACCAGGTAAACTGAAATTATTCTCAATGTACTATTCTGTATCATGCAATTGAATGAAAATTTAAAGTTGATAACTTACAATTACATTGATTTCCATTTTATTCCTTATGTATTCTTCAAAATGACAGTGCTTGTGGCAAATGTCACTTTATCAACAGCAGTTGCACAGCAGCTTGTTTTCAGTTATAATGCAGTATGAAAATGTTCTCAGAGAAGCAGATAAAAAGCTCCAAAGACTTGTTAGGATGGACAACTACAGCACCATCACTATCAAAGTTACTCTGAATTCACTGTATGTTCTAGGTATTTTAATTAGTTTGCTGGTGAAATAAATGGGGACATATGTTGCCAGATGAAAGTAGCTGGAGATGACAATCCGTTAAACCCTGACAGGTATTGTAGGCTTGAGAATGAATAATGAAAAAAGTGACAGTAATTAAAACATGTTTACTTAAGATGACAATTACTTGAAATATGGTTGCATAGTAAAGACCTCATTATGATCCAGACTCTGTACGTAAGAATGATTCTTATGTCAAGGGGTAATTAATTTGCTCTTGCAGGTGAGTTGATAGGTCACTTGTGGTTCTGTCTCACTTGTTTACATTTGATGGTTCCAGTAGAGGAGATGATATTTACTTGAAACCTCTTAGATGCTTTTAGCTTGAACATGATTGTTTTATTTCTGTTTTTTAAATTAAAATATTTTTAGCTATCCTAATTCAAGACATAGTCAAGTCATGAAAAGTTTATGGACTTTTAAATAACATGTTCATAAATTGGATTTCCTATTGCTGAAATAATTTTTGCAGCCTATCTACCTCTTCTGTCTTTCTTTTTTTTATTATGTCAACGAGTAGAACTAATAAATTTAATTGAACTGTTGCAAACACTTTCAAGAGAGCAAGGATTTAAATTAGGCAACAAACATTCAAGACAAGCAGTCAGGATGCTTAATCTTCCCTTGATAGTTCAGATTAGCCCCGTACTCAGAGAGGAGTTTCTGTGAAGCGCTACTACTCTGAGGTTTGTCCAGGGCCCATGGGATCACTGGAAATGTAACATTTCACAATGTTCTAGGAGTCCCTAGTAAGATTTTTTTTTTTCTTTTTAGGAGTTCAAACATCGCCCCACACCATATTTTGCTACGGTGACTATCAGCCTTTAGCATTTTTAAAAGCCTTGGCTGGGGGAGGCTATGTAGAGAGATTCATATACTTGAAGAACAGAAAAATTTTGAACTACTTTTACATCTGTTTTTTGATGCTCTCATTTTGTTTTTTTTCCCCCCCTTTATTAATAGATGCTTAGAAGCCTAAAAAAGGCAGATGGCCACGTCATTTCCCCTCTTTCCTCTTTTCCCCACTTCCATCCAAGGTAATCGTTTTCTGCTGGAGTTCAAGTCATCTTGGTACCAAAAAGGTTGATAATGTGCAGAGATTGAAATTTATTTAAAAAAATCTCTGAAGGATTTTTGAATTTTCTTCATCACATTTGAATACTCTATGGTACAACAGCTGTATGAAGTTCATGTGTTTTAAGTGTTGGGACTCTGCAAAGATTCAGTTGATATCATATTATAATATACTGCCGTAGTGTGAAGGATGTGCCAATGTAACTGGGAGTTGTGTCGTCTCAGTGATAAACCATGACAGCAAAATTCATTCTTGTGGGATGAAAAATCTCAATAAAACCTCTTTTATATTATTTAAATTTAAGCATGTTTTTAAAAAGAGTATCTGTTGCTAAAATAATACCTCCTCTGTTCCAAATGATTAATACCACATTTCTTAATACCTCTTAGAAATGAAACATACTGAGATGCCAAGCTGGTATCACAAACATCTTCCCTGTTCAGTAGGTAGTGTTGTCTCATTTCTTTTGTATGTATTAATTGTTAATCAGTCACAGAAGTATGAAGTCTGATAAACAAATTGCACTTTCACTGCTTCAGAGAAAAACTAACAGATCCTTTTAATATCTCCTGGGAATGTGAGATTTGCTTCACAGTATCATCCTAGTGGTCTGCCTTGCCCATTATCCTGTTTCTCTGACAGTGTGGAGACTCAAATAGGAAAAGAAAAGAAACCACTTACTCCAGCGTTGCAGAATGACACACTTCTTGGTGGAGGCTGGGAAGAAGAATTCTAACCTCGTGCCTGGCTTATAGCCCTTAAAACGTGAAAGGACAGGTCTCCCTCTTCTTACCATACTGTCATGCGTGCTTTAGAAACATCCAGTTTTCATTTCTATCAAGCTGCTGTCCCAAAATTTTGAGACCATATATTCTATGGACTTCTTATGCCATGCGTGCAGGGAGAGGGAATGGGTGCCTGGGGAAGTTCCAGTCCAATTTAAAATGTAATGTCCTTTTTTACTAAGAAGAATGCATTAGGAATATCTGAGTTATATGTTATGACATCTCATTTTCCTCTTAATCCTTACTTGTCTGTCCTATTTTAGACAATTTTTGACTAAAGATCATACTTTACTCCTCATCCCTGAGTACTTATTTTTCTTAGTAGCCTTTTGTATGGGACTTTGAGGAAAAAGTGTATTTTCAAATAATTATTTCAACCCATGTTCCTTTTTCTTAGTGCCTGTCTTTCAGAGACATAGCACCTTAGCACATTTCTAAAAGTTTTTTTTCTGACATGGGAATAACTATAACTTGGTAAACTGAGCAATATTTGCTTCAGTAATATGACTTTCGTAAATATAAATTTTAAGTTACAGCTCGTTCTGTTCAGGCTTTTGTTTGCCTGTTTCATGCTCTACTTTTCACAATTGTTGCAAGGAAGAACAAACTTTTTATTTCCAAATTGTATGCAATCTGGAGCAACCTCTAACTCCTAAATTGAAAGGCAAAACTTGCGATAAAAGTCGGCACCCCTAGGTTTCTAGGTCTCTGAAGTTGATTGTAGAAATGGGGGTGGCAGAATGTTGTCACCAATTATCTCTCTAGCTAAATGCACAAAATAAGGAGTAAGTAAAGAGGCAAACCAAAACTGTTGGAAAAAAAGTCTAATTTCTAGTTCCAAAATACGGATTCTGAGTTTCAGTGTTTCTGAAGTCTCAAATATTGGCCTAGCTGTCAGTGCCAGTTTTGCCATTGGTGTCAGACTATTTGACCTTACCACTTGCTGGCCACACATTTCTAGCACTAGACCATTCTGGTTGTGTAAGTATTTTAAAGATAAGAAGAAGATAATAAAGATAAAGAATAAACGATAGGAGATATATCAAACCTATACTAAAAATAATTTCAGCGGTTAATAGAACAGACTAAGTTTGTATTTTGTTCTATGCTTTTGATGAACAGTTTTTTTCTTATATTATAGATTATTTCTTCGGTAGAATTGTATGCTTTCTGCCTCAGAGTGACAGATTTAGTATAGACAAAGCTCACTACACTATTACAAAGGAACAATATTTTGATCTTAATAAAACGATGACAGATTTCTGAGCTGTTTATTGCTGATATGGATCACATTGCTTAGGCTCACTGTGAATTTTCTAATACCTTGTATAATTTAAAGCTAATCTTTACTATAGCTAGGTCTTACTGTGGTAAGTAAGCATACTGTGGTCAGCTGCTTACACTGTTTCTACATTCACTTGTATTGATTCCCGTCTTTTAGTTCAGAGAGATTTTGAATTCCCAGAATTACTACTTGACCTGCTATTGAAGAATAGGGTGGATTTATCTTGGCAACATGGAGTTGTAGTTTCTTAAATACCCATTAGCTTTAGGTTTATCCTGATTTTACTTAGACGGACAGACAGACACACACACAGAGTAATTAGTTCATTGTTGGCTTATGTTTTCTGGATCACATCTACTTTTAAAGACCTCCTTACAGAAAGCAAATACTTACTACTATCTCAGTAATTCCCCACTAAGGTCTAATTGATTGACTTCTGGTTCCCAAGTCTACTTTGTAGAAGGTTTTATCCTATTGGAAATCGTTCACTTTTCTAGGCTGTAGTACTAGCTGGCAAGTTGTTTAATTCCCATTGCATGAAAGGGAAAACTGTCCTTGATGAAAGTCGAATCCTTAATTGTGTGATGTGCAAAAATGACTTTAATAGCAGATTAATCTGCTGTGGTTTTGTCTTTTTTTGTTTTGTTCTGTTCTGTTTTTTTTTTTTCCTCATTAGGGAATAAGGTAGCTTTTCTTGGTAACTCTAGGAATTGATGAGACTTAGTGGATGTGATCTGATACAAAAAAGAGCCAAATGTGTCATTGAACATCTTTCTTAGTGTTAAATAAAGTCAAGTTCCACTGTAGGCAAAATCAGACATTTGGTCAAGTAAAATGTTGCTGTGTTCAGAGTTTCTTCCTCATTTTCACAGCCAGAGCATGGCATTTGGGATAGAGGGGGAAAGAGAGCTAGAAGCAGTTAGCCTGCATTTTTGTGAAATCAAAAAGAAAATTTGAGATAAAATTGGTACAAAATGTGATTTCATTCACCAGTTTTAAAGGCAGTATGTTTTGTTTTTTGTTTTTGCTTTTTTTCCTCTAGCTATACCAGTCATTTAAATTTCTTATTTGAATAAAGACTCTCAGGGCATATAAAGATCTCAGTCTGTGTTTGAGATTCCCACTGACAGCAGTGGGAGATCTGTGCGTGAGCCAAGAGTGGTTTATGGCCTGGAGTTATGCTGTGCCTTAAAGGCACAAGACACTTCTGCCACTTAATATTTAATTTACATATTGGTAGTACATAAGATTATCCACTTATTTCGCATAATGGTTCTTCAAAACATGAAGGAAAGTAGAATAACTTCTGTTAGAGTGCACTATTGACCAAGATCTACAGAGTGACTTGGACCTTGAGTTATCAGAGTGCCTAACTGGCCTTTGGACATGATGCTGAGTTAATGCCCAGGTTTCTACAGCGTAATGCTGGGAGAGTGGATATAAAAGCCACTGTCTTCTGTGACCTGAGTTTGTTCATATTGAACACTGAAGAAAAGTGCTGTTTAAATTCTGCTCTGCTCAGGAGCATATACATTTCCTCCGGCATGGGGTGATGTACTTTTTTTCTGACAGCATTACTGACCAAAAACTCTTGAAGTTAGGCACCCATATCATCAAAAGCAGAGCTGGGAATGCTCCTTTTTTTATACAGCAAACTTGAAGGGGGATAGCCACGGTGCCTCCTCTGCACAGAGGTGAGAGAGATCGGTCTCAGGATGTCACGCTTTGCCAAGCTGGTCCACGCTCAGCGCTCAGGAAAGACCTTGGCCTGCCAGGATGGCCTCTGTTCTGCCTTGAAGGTGCACATCACCCTTTCAGGTGAATCCGTGCCTTTTACAAATGAAAAAAAGTGTGTGTATATCTATATATTAAGGAATATTTTCAAGCTTCTGCCTACAAGAGAGAGAGAATGGGAGCCTGACAGTTTAGTCTAGAGACTGGGGAACTTGGTTATAAGCAGGAATCCCAGGATCAAGTTCCTGCTCCAAGGGTTGCCTATGCATTTTACCTTAAATGATCATTGAATAAAATGAAATTTCAAGTGATACTACCTGTAACAGCAGCATCTCTTTTGCTAATTCACAGGGATTTGATTGATGCATCTTAAAATAGCTTTGAGGTAGCAAAACCCACATGGAGTAGGAGTTCAGTATTTATTAAACAGAAACTTGTGGCCAGCTTCACATGATGAACTCCTAGCTCTGCAAATGTAATTCAGAACTGTTCCTAAAACTACAAATTGCCATTTTTATATCTGGCACTAATGCTGAGATATCCAAAACATCCCATTAGAAGACCTTGTTTTCAACTGCTTGTAGCTCTTCCAGATACTCTCCTCAGGGCTAAACTCTTCCATACATAATACAGACGTATCTTACATCTTTTGCTGAATGGTTTTTGTTGCATTTTTACCCTTTTTGTTGATTATGTTGCAAATTTAGTTGAAGTTGTTAATCCATTTTCAAAAAGAATGCTAAGGAAAATGTTATTTTTGAAAATATTCTAGTGGCCTTTCCTTTGGAAAATTTTGCTAGGCTCTTTGGAATTCTATGGCCAAACCCCGTTAGCATCTCCTACTGGTATGTGCAGTGTTTGAGAACAGTCTTTACTTCAAACATTGCAGCCCTCCTTCTATTTGAAAATAAAGATGCAAAAGCAGGGAGAGAAAGAGAGGTCACAGAAACTATCAAGTGCAAGAGTAATTTGAAAACCCAGTCTATACTTCACTCCATATCTTTGGCTTTTCAGGCAAGAAGAGCTTTTCTCACTGATGGAAGGGCTACAGTAGCAGAAAACACATCATAAAGCAGGTTGAATTTTCATGCAGCTCTAGTTTTTCCTCTTATATTTCTCTGCAATTTCTGTGTGTTGTCAGCCTCTTATAAAATAAATTTCAGACCCTAAGTGATGCTTCTTCGTACAGTCATTAGAAAAAAAGCTATTTAATGGATTTGGCTGTGAAAGTCACAGAATTATGGAAAACAGGAATATGTATAGACAGACTTGCCAGAGAATTTGTTAAATAATAATGGAAAATTACAGACAGCAAGGCGGTCTTGTTATCTTTGGTACAGAATTAAATCAAGCATCCGGCAGCATTTGTTTAACCTTTCCATGAAATCGTACTGAATTGCTTCAGACAGGAGCAACAACTCTTCAGACCCTGTGTTTTATTACCTAGTTCTAAAAGTTAATGGTGAAGTTTGATGCAGACGGATACTGGAAATATTATTCTTTAAATAAGTGACTGGCATGTTTAAAAAACTGAAATAAATTTTCTTCCTCTGTTTTGACTACATGAGCCCTACTGATACTACAAGTACTTAGTACAACTGAGCAGGAATTCCTTTTGCAGAGAAAAATGAGAAGAGAGATTTTTACTTTTGAAGTAAGAAGTCAGGGACGGGGCAGGAAGGAACCCTACCAGTTACTGACTGATTTCTTTTTGGTGCAGAAAACTTTTATAAGACAGTTACCAGGTCATAGGAGTATTCTTATCCATGACTACAGTTTCCACGTTCTGGGGGAGCCTGGTCTGAGCCCAACTTTACCTTCTCGCTGGAAGGAGAAGAAGAGACAGTCCTTGCAATTAGGATCACCCCGAGCAGCAGGCTAGTCTGCCTCTTCTGTGGGAGAAGCAGCCAGGTGCCATGTTTCCTGGACTTCTGTTACTCTTAGGCTGAAGCAGGGACCTCTGCAGGCCCTCTGGGAGTGCTCAGGTCTGTATCATTCTTTCTTTAAATCTTGTTCTTTGCCTTTTGTTTCAAAGTGGGCCTTCTGACAACCATTTGATAAGAGCATCAGTGCTTGGGATCTGTCTCTTCAAGTGTCTGCATTACTCCTGCTCTTCCTGGTAATGCTTGCTTGCCCCTAATTATCTTCTGTGGCTTGGGGGTAGTGGGTCCTGAGATCTCCAGAGGTCTCCAGAGCTGTGGTAAAGCCTGGACTCTGAGTGGAGAGCCTGAAGGAGAGCTCTACCTTGTTTAAAATATACTGTGTGAAGGTAAAAAAAACAAAACTAAAAGCAGAATCAAAGACTTGGGATGTGACTACATCCCAGGTTGAGAGATTTCTTGAGCCTCTGGGGAACTAGGACTCTTGGAAAAGCAACAAGCTTTTAGTACACAGTAAGCCTCTGCTCTTGGTAAGCATTCAGTCTAGTGCTGGGGATATGATTTTGCCTGCTGCTTGGCTAGCTTTCAAGAGATACTATTGCATGTGGGAGCCTAAAGATGCGTCTATTCCGATAAACAGCATTTGTTCGTGACTGTGACATATTCAGCCTCTGCCAGCCTGTGGATGAGAGAATATGTCTTGTTCTAGCCTCCCACTATGGCCCGAAGTACAGTGTGCTGTATCTGTGCCACTCAGTACAGCCCAGATAAAATGCACAGTGAGTGCATTTTGAAACAAATATGTTTACAGCCAGTATTATTTAAGGCGAAACTTGTCATTGACGTAACATAAAGCTTGCCTCTGAGATGTCTTTTATCCAACCTTTTCATCTTGTTAAATATAGTTCAGTGTTTTCTTTTTTTCTGGTGAACAAATGATTGCATTAATTTAAAGAATAGCATTTGGCAGGCCAGACATGCAAATGGAGCAAGACTATGGAGATAAAACAGGAAGTAACTGATCTGTTAGAAGAAGTTGGTTTGTCTATTTTAAGAAACTAAATGCTATTCACTTAATATAAACCTATAGCCACAGGTACTGTGCCTTTCATTCACTTCTAATTGCCCTTCTTCTTTTCATTTCTAGCTTCTAATCTTAGAGAAGACTTGGAGTTGTGCTTCTGTAATGAATGAGATAGTCTTCAGTACTTAAAAAATTATATATATATATATATATATATATAAAAAACTTGGAGAAAGTGGAAAGTGAGTTGTTTGTTTTCAACTTATTTTTAGCTTCTGCAGGCACTGCCTGAGTGAGTTCAGTTTAATAGGAAGCTGATATTGTACTAGTTCAAATATATTTAAAAAAACCTGCAGTCCTCTTGAGTTCAAGCCAGCTCTACAATTTTTCCTGTAGAAGACTGATGAAGGGCAATGACATCAGCCTTGCTAATAGCCCTTCCTTTAGCTTCTTGTTAGCAATCACCATCAAATCAAATGCAGGCTTGGTGGACTTCCAGTGACTTGAACACAGTTGTACTGGAGATAAATTTTGCCCAGTTTTTATACAAGGAATACAAGCATTGAGGCCCACATCATGTCCGGTGAGCCACTTACTGCACCAGTAGATGTTTATTCTTGTTAGGGCAATGGGAATTTCTTTGCTCCTTCTCTCTCAGAAACAGTTGCACAAATTGACAAGTTTCAGTAGTTTCCCTGGGCAGAAGTAGTACATCTGTAGCATGCCTTTCTTACTTTCTTTTGACTGGCTTGCCTATGCTAGGGGAAATCTGCATTTTGAGGGCATCATCACCATGCTAGGCATATATTGTAGAAGGAACTACCTGCTGGGGACACATCTGTTGGCTAAATAAGAAAGTAGATATATAGTGATTCCTATTCTACTGCAGCATACTCCAAACATGTAACACAATTAACAAAGGCTAATTAGTTACATTTTACTCATGATATTTTATCACAAAGCATAATAAAATTATGCAAAGCTCAGCAACAAGCTCTCTAAGAAAGAATACTTGGAACAAAGAAAATCCTTTTTCCTGCATTGACTTCTCTTCCTCCTTTTCCTGTTCTGCAAATAGGAACAAAATACTTCCTCAGCTATCCCAAAAGCACTGTTAGATTCACCAGCTGGAGTTGGCAGTTGTGGTATGATTGCTGCAGCTCCTTCAGATACTTACTGTCACCTGAAGATTACTGATGGCTGGTTGGGAACATGGAGACTGGAGGGGCTTGTTAGATGTTTGATACATAGCCCTCTGAACCCTTTAGAAATAATGTGTTGAATGGAGGAGAGGCGGAGAGATGGGCTTTGTTTAGCCTGGAGAAGAAAAAGCTAAGATCTATTGCTGTCCTTCACTACCTAAATGGGGCTGTAAAGGAGATGGAGCCAGGCCCTTCTCAGAGGAGCACAGCCAAAGGACAAGAGGCAACAGGCACAATTTGCAGCAAGGGAAATTTTGATTAGATATGATGGAAAACGTTTGCAATAAGAGTGATTAAGCCCTGGGCCTGGGACCTAGAGGGACTGTGAGATCGCCATCCTTGGGGATATTCAGAACTCAGTTTGGCAAGCCTCTGAGCAACAGGAGCTAGTGTTTATTGTGATGTGTTCCTTTTAGCCACCATAAAATTTGCTAGAAACAGAAGATTCATCAGATGAACTCTGAATACTGTTTGTTTGCTGTATAAAATTAGGAGGGATGTAGGTATTGTGTGTGCGTGTGTCTGTGGAGAAGTAATCCTATAATTGAAGCCTTTATTGCAATGTGTATGTAGAAGATGTGGATTTAAGCTTAAACAGAGATCCTGAACTCTGGAATTTCCTGATAGAAGAATGCTTCACATCTCCAAGTTTTGAGGCAGTTTTCTGCAAAATCTTAGAAGTTATGTAGTGGTGAAAAAAAAGTTTTTCAGTTCATAGTGGTGAAGTGGGAGTGAATCACGCTATTGTTCTGAAGCAGAATGCTGTTTATAACCTTTTGAACTCTTAATTAATTTGGGTGTAAGTAATTTCGTTTGCTGTATTACTCAACTCTCCAAGTTTTTGTCTGTTTGATGTTTTTGTCTGTTTGAAACCTATTTGATGATCGCATACTGATTAAACAAAAGAATCATAAAAAATACAAAGATAAAGCAAAATTCTCAGTAAATTGAAGTGCTTATATAATTACTGCAACATGCAAGTAGATTACAAGTAGCAGACCTGAGTCGCACCTGTGTATTAAATAGATTGTCTACAACACTTAGCAATTACTGCATCTATTTGCCAGAATTGCTTTGTATTTAAAAAAAGGAATGCTGAGAACTACAGTAGGTAGGTTCCTAATGCATCTTAATTGACAAACAGTTTTGAAGTTCAATAACCTCCTTTCAAAAATATGCTGATTTCATACTCTGCTTTGTAAGCTGTTTGAGTTTATAACTGCTATGAATAATTTTGTTTCTTATGTAAATTTTTTTAAAACAAATGACATAGTTTTCATATTTGACAAAATAAATGTGTAGCTGTTGGAGTATTTTTGAGAACTAAATGTTATTATTATGCTTTTCCTTTTTCTTTTTTTGTTTAACACCATCTGTTTAGTAAACATCCGAAATTGATTGAAATGAAACTTAGAAGTTCATAATGACAACAAAATAGCGCATGACAGATTAGATAAGAACAAGTCATTAAAATGGCCTGTAAAAGGACAACCATCTGTAGCACTAAAATAATCTTTCTATTGTTGACAGTAATAACTTTCTAACTCAGTGACAATTCTGGATTTACAGCATAAATAGTAATCATATGAGCCAAATAATTGGAATTTATTTTTTGTAATTAGTGAATACTCCTTACCTCTGTGAAAAAACAGAATTTACACAAAATATGTGTTTTAAAAATTGACTTGCATATTATTTCCAGAACCCACAAAAAGCAATTATAAGTTCATTAAAAATATTATATGTAATTTTGAGAAAAATAATTGTATATATAGAGAGACATATATATAGAAGATATGTCTATTGCCATTTGTCACTTTGAAAAGCTTAACAGTAGGCAACTGGATTGCAAAATGCTGAGGACACAATTTCAGTTAAAGTTGCAGATGCATATGGGTCCCTCCATCCCTCCTCACAGAGGTGGGTAGGTGTTGTCTGAGCAGATGATCCAAGAGGAGAATATTTGTGTATTATTTAAATCAAAAAGGTATCTGTTCATGATGGTTTGGTTATTTGACCTCTTCAAGGACATGTCACAGGGAAATCTCTGCTCTTAGTTGCACAGAATCTCTGTGCCGCTGTACGGGGATGCCGGAGTCACCTCTCTTGATTTGCATCTCACTGGAGTTCTCTGCTCCTGAACAGATCGATGCTGCCTGGAGTTGGTTTACTACCTTGCAGATGAAAATTTATGATCTTAGTCTTACAGCAAACCCTTCTAATTCATTTTCAATGCAAAAAAGGAATTCACTGAATAGAAAGTAGAAAATATTACCTTTACTTTTTTGTATTAGGCACATAGTTAAAGCTTTTCATCTCCAAAGTACTTTAAAAATGCTAATTAACCTTCACAAAACTTCCCTCCCCTTAACGGTAGGTGGCACATGAATGACTCCCTGCAACATTATAATCCAGCCATTTTAGTAATTAGTTTTGAAATGTAGCACATGAACTAAATAGAAAATTATGCAACTACTAGGGACCTGTTGGCTACAAATGCCTGGGAACGTTCCAAAAATGTCACATTGTTTCAAGTGATGTTGTAGTTGTGTACCTCATGGAGTAATTAAATCTTGAAAGAGCTCCTTGAAAGATTTTTTTCTTATTTTTTTGCTGGGCTTTTCCTCCTTGTTGAAGAGCTTTGTTGAGGCTATGGAACTGAAGGGCTGTGCCATGCAGCAGTGGGTTTTATTAATCAAATGTATTGTACACAAGGAGAGCTGTGGCCAAGAACCATGCCCAGCACTGCTGAAGGAACCAACTAGTGTCATACCTAAGTGATGTAACTAAGCAGATCCTTCCCTTTTGTCCTGGACCATATTTTAGCCCTGCATCTCAAGCAAAAATAGCCTAAAGCCACCAAAGTGTGTGGAAAAGTAAGCGTGAACAGACCCTTTGAAGGTTCTTTCTCTTGTGTGAAGGAGACTTTCTGTTTAATATTAAAGGACAAGGAGAGCTTGTTCATGTTTAGTGCTTTTTGCCTTAAAAAGTCTTTATTTTCTTTATTCTCAACTGTAAAGTAGGGATGAGACTTGCAACAAATTTTGTACTCTTAATACTTAGGGCACATGTGGACACAGGTGTATGTAATATGCAGACATGTATGTGTGTTTGCTTAGGATTTGCTGCTGTCTTCCTTTATTTTTTTCAATTAAAATAATATGCTTTTCTTAAAATGGTGAGTCTTCTGCCCATGAGAATTGAGATTTACTGTAGCTCTTATATAAACTTCATCAAATATTAACTGTTTGTAACTGCAGGTGATTCTGTGCTTTTGGTTTTCCACACCTTCAAAGAACAATTTTTTGGCCCAAAAGTAATGAAGATTCTCATCTTTGCTTTAATCTTATGCTCTTAACTTTGTTCCCTGAAGTACCTAAATGTGCTCTTCTCCCCAACAGCTAAGGATCAAAATAAAATATTGTGGAGACAATTTCTGAAAACTAGAACCTGTAGTTAGTCTCTCATACAGCTGTACTTTCCTAGCAATGGAATTTTTTTGGTAGTGTTGAGTGACCTCAATGAGAGAATTCTGGTTAGTCGCTACATTAGAAAATATGATCTCTTGCTTCTGTAGACGTTAGATTTATGTATAATATATATTTAAATTATAACTTACTAAATTTTTAAATCTTGGTTGTATCCTGTAGTCTGCTGTAGAGTACATTAGAGTTGTGATGCAAAACAAATTGTTTTTTTTTCTTGCTTTTTTAACCATAATTCTTAATTGTCACCTACTATGTCTACGTTAATTTAATGTTGTTGAACTGTGGTCACTTCAGCATAGAATTTAGTACTTTTATATTATTAATGAATTTGGTATTGGGTTTTTCCTCGCAATCACTGTCAGAGTGAACCAATGAACTGAGAGCTGTTTAGTGTAGTTCTTTAGCACTGTTTTTTTTTGCAGGGCTCACTGGAGAGATTTTCTTAGAGAAGGGTTTACAGTAGCTAAGGCAGATTCTCTTCCTCTCTTATTTTTCTACTTTCCTTAGATGACCTGAATTATTAAAGGCAGTCAGTCAGAGAGGACAGAATGTCAGTACTAGCTGTTCCTTAGAAAAATAAAAGTGTTTGAGAAGCTGTGAAATCTTTTCCAAATATGACCTAACTTATGTGTTGTTTGGAACTACTATTAAATCAGAATGTAAATTATCATGGTCCCCTTATAATATACATGCCTTAATTTTGGATGCCCAGCAAATATTTTTCTCATTTGTGCCTGAATTTCAGTAATGGCTGTGATAGAAATGACTTTTAAATATGTTTTAAAATAATTTGTAAGCCACCTAGTATCTCTGGTAAAAGCAGATCCTTATTTGTATTTAATGGATTTTTCGAGACAAATTCTGCATGTAAAATATGGTTAGTGCATTTGGTTTCGTGAGAATCTGCATCCTCTCAGTGATACACATCTCGCTTGATCCGCTGGCCTGAATTTTAAGTGCATATGATCCATAAATCAATTAATATAATACTGGTGGGTTCAAACACTTTTTTTTTTTTTTTAATAATGCTTAGTAAATTCCTGCCCTAAGTATTCACAGCACTAAGAATTGAGGTATTACTTGTTGGCACCTGCAGACAGTACTCAGCCGGTAATCTGAAGTCATACTTGGAGGTTTCTAAGACTTTGTGTGATGTATGATTTCCACCACTTCTTCTAAATGCTTGCTAGGACAAAATCCTAGATATGGTGATATGGTAGGTCTTGAAAGTGCAAGAGTACAAAATTGCTAATACTTCTGTGATGAGCAATCCTCTAGCATTTTTCAAAACAAGTAAAAGTTATAAAATAAGTAGATATCTCTGTTTTACTAATTCACAGTCTGTAGTATATTTGCAATATGAAGCTCATTATATTTTAATGCATTGTTTTGGTAACAGGTGAATTAATGTAAAAATACATTCCTGTTCTCCTGCAATGAGCATGTAGCTCTAATCAGGTAACTTGACTCTCCTCATCTGCTTTTCTGCAAGTTTTCCTACAGTCTGTGAGTTTACTTTTTCAGATGTGTACAGTCCTTGCTCCAGCAGAGATGTTGACAGAGGTCGCTGTGCCCAGCGTTGTGTGCTGCCCTGAGTTTGCTTACTCTAGAAGTTCCCATTTGTGCAAATATGCAGGTGCTGACACTCTGCGCATCCTTGAGAACTTTATTTATTTTCTTTAATTATGTTATTCAGCGGAAAACATGAATCTGCACTGGCCTGAAGGAAGACTCGGTGAAAACGGCAGGATCAAACTGGGTTGCTTGCTCGTTTTATATTTTTGTTTTATTTATACAAAGCCCCTTGGGCATTCTTGCACAGGCTGAGACCCCGGCTGCCCCCAGGAATTGTCCCAAGACAAGGAAGGTCAGGTCGAAGCCTGGCAGGCCTTGCCTCAGGCAGCTGCTCGCAGACCCCCGTGTGCCGGGCAGGGCTCTTCTTGCCCTGGGAACACTGCGCCCACCTAGAGCGTTTCCTAGCCCAGCAGCTGCCCTGGGGAATAGCACAGCCTAGCCCGACTTTCACACTGGGAGCTAGATGTTTCAAGTTGAGGCTGCAGTTCTCTGGAAAAAAATTAAATGTATGGATAGGGTAAGATTGCTGATTAAAACTTCCTTGCTTTAAAGTAAATGAGTTTTAGAAAAATAGGGGATGTCTTCACAATTTTTTCTGTGAGGAATGCAGGATTTCATAGGTTGTCTTTTAATATAGGCCTGACTTTGTAACCTTATCAAGTTCCATTTTAAAAGTAGTTAGTTTTTTTCTCTCCGTCCGCTACTGTGATGGAAAAGGTTTTCTACAGTTACTCTGATAGCTAGGAATTTTCTCCTAATTTGCAGCCTAAATTTATCCATGCTCATCTATTCTTGTGTCAACACTGTCCTTTAGCTCTCGCCCCCTGTGGTCTTTTTCACTCCATTCCCTATGCCTTGTATTATAGGTGTTATGATATAACAACTCAGATCTCTCAGCTCTTACTCTAGTAGAATAAACAAGCCTGAATTTTCTAATAATAAGGTATATTGAATAAATACATAAGTATATGACAGTAAACTCAAAAATCAGCATTGCTTTTCTCTAGTTCACACTTAATATTGTTCTGTGTACCTGTTGGTAAGTCACTTATACTACAGTTGTACTATAACCTGTTCCCTCTCTGCCTTCTCCCCTGAAAAAAGGAACATAACATTTCTTAGTTGATTAAGCCGATGTTTTTTGTGGAATGGAAATGGAACCATAACTTTACAACCTGTGGAAGTTTTTTTGTGTGAGATTTTGCACTAGTTTAGACATGAGTGATAGAAGGTAGCCTGCATCAACTTGCTTTGTTTTTTCCTCTGCTTGAGATCTTAGAAGTATTTCATTGACAGAGAATCGGGTCTGGCTTTTCAAGATGGGATAAGAAGGGCTTTTTACACGTGCATCAGTGCTGCCTGCCGCAGCGTGTGCCACACAATGTGATGGCAGGGCAGTATGTTGTTTCTGGCCATGAAAACTGTCTGTTCCATGATCAGTGTCCATATCCGTGTTTGATTCACTGGGCAGATATAGTTTCATAAATAACTATTATACATGTAGTGAAAATTTCAGAATGGGGTAAATTCCAATGTCTTGATTTCAAGCTTCATCGATATGTTCAAAACATATTTTAGTTGCTTGAACTCAACTGGAAGATTTCTCCACATTGGAGATCTCATATTTAGACTTGCAGACATCAGTTCTGTAAAGTCTTATAATATTTCTTGTTTTGGAATTTTAAATGAATCAAAAATGTTCTCCTAATTCTAGAAAACCTATTACCTAACCCCATAACAGTACACATCTACTAGTCTCAGGTACACCCCTCATGCTCCCTGCCAAACAGATTTCTCTGCTAGCTCTGTAGCAAGGTCTCTGTCCCCTGTAAAAGTGTTTTTCTGGTTTGGGTGTTCTTTTTCCTTTTTTCAAATAGTTAATGCATACGCGTGCATGCAGAAAATCCTACCAAAGTAAATGGTAAGACTCCCAGGGATCTCAAGTTTGACCCAGACTATCTAGAACAAGAATACATAGGCTTCCAATTAATTGCTCTTGCTTACCTTAGTGTATAACAAGTGCTCATCTGCTCAAGAAGGGTTAGGTACCGTGCAGGGCTGCAAGAGGTAGGGGTGTTGGAGAAAGGTTAGTGTTTTGTTGTTGTTTTTTTTAAGAGGGAATGAGAGTAAGAAGTGTGACAGGCATTTTTGCATCACGGCAATATTTTAACAAGATAGAACTGAAAGCTGTTTAAACTTTCCCTTTTGCTTTCAGAGTAAATCTGACAATTTTCGAGCTGAACACCATTTCCAATCTAGTTCTGATTATAAGACTACTAAAAGAGAGCTTTGTAATAGAAATTGATTGCAACTTTTAACTCTGGAGAGGTTACTTCCTTTCCCTAATGTACTTCACTCTCTACTTCAGTATACTCTTTATTAAATCATTCTATCATGCTCTTTGGTTGAGGCAGACATAGTTGTGCAACTGGTGGCCCATAACAAAACATTCATAGCACAGGTGGTTTGGGGAGCATGAGTTCCTCTCAGATAGCCGGCTGTTCTACGCTCTGAGATCTGGAAGACAGCTTTCTTAATTTCATTACATAGAAGGTGGTCCAGAAAATTACAGGGGCTGACAATTCTAAGCAGTTGATTGGAGGCTAGAGTTATTAGAGTCCTTTTAGTTTCATGACAGCAGCAATTGTTTACATCTTTAAATATTAAAGATTCAGAAAAAGAATGAAAATCAGGTGGAACATTTGATAGGTAATGGAATGAGAAAAGCTTTTATGCTAATAATATCCCTTATTCCTTTCTCCTTTAGACTAAATTATATTTAAAAATCATCAACAAAAGCAATATTCACAGTCCCTTCCTAGAGAAGGAAAAGGAATATATTAAAACAGAGGGTAACTGTTGGCAGCATGTTTTGCAATCTGATCCTGCTGCTTTGAAGGCTCGCGTACACAAGGGAGCAGAACGGCCGAGCAGGCACAGAAAGGACAGGTTCTTGTGCTGCTTATTTCTTGTTGTCTCACTGATGGAGAGGCATTGTCTGATCAGCTGCTCTGAGACCTGATGAATTTGTACAGTAGTTGGACTAATTAAGGCATTTTGTTTAGCTGCCTCTTTGCTTCTATCTTTTTAGTAGGGCTGTAGAAGATGTAATCTTGGCTGCTTAAAACTAAGGCATGAAGAAAGATCTTGGAGAAGGGAGGAGGGTAGTAAAGGATGCACAAAGGAAGGAAAGTGACCACAGGAACTCATGTCTTAGGTCGTGAATAGACTTGGGATGGATCTGAAGCAGGTGGAAGTGGCTCGGCCACGGCATGTCTCAAGAGCAAGATGATGAAGACCTAGTAAAACCATGGTGCATCCAAGAAGGAACAAAAAATTGGTCCTGCAATAGTTTTTTCACGGTAGGGGCATGACAATGCCTATGCTTTCCTAGCTCTAGTCCAAGGGACTCTTATGCATAACCTTATTTTTTGTTTTCCTAGTTTGCTTTATTGACTTCTACATGCCATGTGTTCAAGCACATGCCCTTTAGCACAGCATGCTGGCCACAAGTTGGGGGACCCTGGGTTCGAAACCAGTTACAGGGTTTTTTGGTTTTTTTTAGTAAGTTGTATGAGCAGCAGTCTCCAGGCTTCATGTCCTGCTTTCTTTATGAGTGTAATATATTTGCAAACATGTTTCTTAACTTCAAAACATGTTTGTTCTGCCTCATTTATTTGCAGATAACTTACTGTCTCTTGGATCTTTAGCTTCTTGTTCTAATGATTGCTTTGAAATATTATTTTAATGAACCTATGAAACACATCATCTTTTTTTTTTGTGGTTGGACTGCTAATGATACTCATCCATTAAGTAAATGGTTTTGTAAGCAAAACAAATGTAATAAATAAAGTTAGTCAGTTCTTTTTTACTACTTTTCTGGTGATAGGCATACCACACGCTGGGAAGGTAATGTTTCATGACTGAAATAGTTCAGTTTGTAGGCAGACAGGAATCTTTGTATTTAGATGCAGTCCAAGAGCTTCAGAGAAATCATGAACTATAATTTATATACACTAGAATTTAAAAATTTTAATCTGGTTGGAATATAAGATACACATCTGACTTGAGCAATATATTCTGAAGCATTGTTGATTTAAGTCTCACTTTACCTAGCACTGGGTCTTCAATGGGAATGCTAGACTTGAATCCCTTTGATATATTGTGCTGTCAAATCCATCTCTGAAAGCAACATTTTGGTTATTGAATCTGAGGGCTCTGAAATGTGGGGAGCATTCCACCGGGAGAGAGAAAAAGGAGGGTTCTTTGGCTGGGAGAAAAAAGACATGGAATGAGAAACTGTTCCTCGGTTGCCACAAGCTACTACTGGGTGAGTCTCTGTATACCCACATTTTCCAACAGGAAATAGTAACAGAGCTTTTTGTCTCACAGGGGTGTCTGGAGCTTAATTCATTAATGCTGTCAAGTGGTGAATAATGAATTTACACCAAATAATGTTAAGACAAATTACTTAGCAAGACTGTATATTTAAAAGGATAACAAGTATACTCAGAGTTATTTATAACACAAGGAGGACTGAGAGTTAGAAAAAGGCTCCTGCTTCAAAGTTTAAACCCAATCTTGAATTGCTGGAAACCAGCCCAAGACCTTCAATGAAGGATGCAAACTATCTTATTTTAGCGTTGTGCAGTGATTCTTGCTCTTCCCTCTGAAACATCTGGTAGGGATGATCATTACAAATAACATCCTGGATAGATTCTGGAACAGGGCCAAGCTGATGCATTCTCATCACACACCTTATAAATGGCTATAACTTACATTTCTGTTGACCCACAAGGGTTAGCTTTGCAGCTATAGGTACTCCTATTAAAAAAAACTAGTATGGTGGGTAAAAAATGAACCTAGCTTTCAGTTGCTTCCTTTTGGTATTTCTAAGACGTGCTTATAGGAATAGTTCAAGGTGGACAGTGGAGATGGATATTTTGAAGAGTCATAGCCCCTGCCATCCTAAGTGGGAAATTTTCTTAAGAGAGAGAGAGAGATTTTCTTTGAATTCACGAGAGATCAATAGAAAATATTGCTTTGCAAAACTTCTAGGGTTTGCCAATGACATAAAAGATCAAGCTGGTTATAACTTACGAATGAGACATTTGCTTGAACTACTACAGATGATTCCCTAATAAGATTCCCATCTCTTGATTTATTTTTTAATATATTTTAATTCTCCAAGGATATCAGAAATCTGTAATTTACAGTTCTGGCATATAATCAGACTTTTGCATGTGAAGGCCAGGTTTGGCCATGCATGTGGAAATGCCATAATATTTTACCAGATAATTATAACCAGATAATTTAGGATGAAGAAATAGGTCAGAAGTCTTCTCTGAAATGTTATTAATTCACTGAAGAAATGAGAGTTACTATAAAAATTATTTTAGCTCTCTCAGAGAAAGTAGTGCCTTTACACTGCTCTAAGTGGTTTGTTAAGACTTAATGCCAGATAGCACGAGAAAGAGTCCACTTCCCCCAAGATTTTGAAGGCACCTGCCTCTAAGAATGAAAAATGAATTTACTAGTGTTTTATAAGGTCTTCCACAAAATCGCTACTTATTTTGAAGAAGATAAAGGCAAGCATTGCCAGCAAGCATGCCTCTACTGCCCAGCTTTTTTTTTCTTGCAGCATTTTAAAATGATTGCCTGAGGCATTCATTCAGGGAAAGAAGTACAGAGGTGATGGAGAATGGAGATTTTCATATGACTTCCATGCATTAAGATGATTTGGGAAAATTATCCCATTTTCTAAATGTCCCACCATCATGAAATGCACAAAAGATTAGGATTTGCTTTGATTGAATGACATTTTTCTTAGGCTTTGACTGTGTTCTGAACTGTAATGTCTGCCTGACTGTGAATTGAAGTACAGCACAGGCTGCTGTTGCTGGGCTGTAGTTTTTGCCTTACAAAGAATTTTTTTTAAACATCCTTTAGCTTGTACAAAACAGGGGTATATTTTGGCTTAATAAAGCTAAATACAGATTTGGGGAGGTATTTTCATTTATTTTCTACAGATTGATGCAAATTAGATTGATACATTATTCTGAAACTTATGTGGCTCTGAGTGAAGACAGAAATTAAAATCAAGTTTAGAAGTTAGAACAGGTTTAATAATTGTCTTGCATAGAGTAAGGAGATGTTAGACCCTAGACATATCCTGGTAGGAAGAAGAAATCATTCAGGATCTTGCTCTTGATGCACAGCTGCAGGTTAGGCTCATAATGCAAAAGTGTTGGACTGATTAGGCGATATTTGTTGTTTTCTGAATTTACTTCTCTGAACTTAACAATCAGTAAGCTGTTTTGTTACAATCCATGAAGCTCAGATTGTTATTTATTTATTTCTAAATACAATACCTCATACAGTTTTGAAGAGACTTGAATGAATGACTGGAAAGAAAGAGACAAAATCCCAGGAGCCGCATTAATAGCAGAGATGTGTCCTAATCAGAGCACTGGACTCGAACATCTCTAGAAAAACAATATGAATTAGCGAATACTAAGATACTACTTACCACTTTTTGCTTTGGATTTTAGAATGACCATGTTTTTCTGACTCTATCTTAGCAATGGTACTAGCTTAGAATTGCCCAAAGTACTGGTACATGAATGCAGACAAGTGCTGGCTAATAAATTGGTATGCATGAATAAAAGACAATAAACACACTTCACTGAAGACCTCTTCTAAATGATGATTAATTTCTCTTTTAAGGGATCTTTTTCTAGAGATATGCTGAACTACTGAGCAATAATTTAAAGTTGGCAGGCCACAGACGCTTTCCCGTCTGCCCTTCTTCTGCTGGCCAGCCTTTGTTGGAACATTGCAGTTATCCCATTTGGAAGTGAAGTGGGAAATGTTATCCTTTAAATTTTAGCTGTCGTGTCAAATTAGGTCAGACTTTGACACGTCATAATACAAAGTGATGCAGCATGTTATAAACAAAAGTCTGCTGAAAGAGTGTGTGTTATGTTGCCAATTGGACATTATTTGAGAATGAATGTGACTTTCTGCTTATAAAACATCATTGGATTCATGGCTTTTCTGAAAAGATGAACAATGAGAATTGCTGGGTCCTGCAATGTTGCGAATCACTTCTGTTCTTTGATTATTTATTCTGCTAAAAAATCCATTGCAGTCAAGAGCACCAGTTTTCTAAAGAGGGTTGAGGTCTACATAGAGCACTGACTGACTTCATAAAATCATTTCTGTGTAGCAAAGTTGAACATAACACAGTTTGAAATCCCAGAAATATTGTAGGTGTTTTTACTGGTTTACTGAATTACAAGATGATTGAATTTCTTTCAAAGAGGTGAGGCAAATGTAGACTTTTGTCTTGCTTGTAAGCAGAAGATAATGAAGGAGAACTCCACCCATTACAAAATATGAGGTATTGTATTACCAGTCTGTTAGACCAATCTGCTAGGCCGGCTGACAGCAGAATCGCGTAATATTGCACTTCTGCTTCTGCCAGTTCTGTTGCAGAAAAGTAATTCAGTATGTCAAACCTGGACAGACAAAGGATATTTATGGGGAAAAAAATCCATCCTGTTCCATCTTGCCTTAAGCATCCATTAGAGAAATAGATTGATTTTAGGTATCTAGAACTGTTTTGACAAGGTTGTACGTAGAAGACTCTCGTATAGTTGATTTTGCAAAGAAATATTGTTGCTTCTCACCTAACCTAAATGTGAGTTGAAGTGTGAAATTCGTGAAGTGTGAAATTCATATCTGGAAGAATGACCACATGGCATGCAATACTTGAGGTACACTGTCCTGATGCTGGACCTTTGCTAGATATGGAAAATCAGCCAGTTATAATCATAGTTCTTGCTATATTAGTTGTGATTCTTTGTCACAGACCACGGCTTGGTTTGGTGCTGTGCAATCACAGAACAGAAAGGTATTTCCTGCCACCAAGAGCTGATTGTGAAACACACGATGCAAGTGGCAACAACTGAACACAAACGTGTGAAGTGGTACCAAGAGACGATGGGAGAGTGTTGGTCAGCCTGCTTAGTGGTGCTTTCAGGGTATTCACAATCTGGAGATGTCATAAAAAAATTGAACTGAGTGAATGTGCTTTGCTGTTCCTGATCTGCCTCAGGTGATTGCAGATGACCCAGCCACACACATTCTTCATCTCATGTCCAGTATTGAAAACCACAACACCGGATTAAGCTGCTTGAAGTGCAGTTGAAAACTGAGAGCCTGCCTGCTTGTTTGTCATGGTAGTTTAGACAAATTTGAAAGATAACATGAGAAGAGTCAGAATAAGAGCAGATAAAGTCCTAGCTAACGGCGCCTCTATCACTTAATACTCCGATAAACTAGCGACACTGACTTTCACAGCTGTAGGTCAGATTGCTGAGTGTGTAATGGCTGCTGTGTTTACTTGGCAACAGCAAACACTTTGCTCTACTTTAGTGTGCCACTTGCTGCTAAGGGCTGCAGCTATCTGTTTCTATAATGTGTCTGTGGCGATTCCATACCTCAAAACGGCCATTATTACTGTTAAAGGTGAATGGAGACAGGTGTATGTGAACCAGACAAGCATGGCTTTCCGTGTCTGTAGGTGTTTGTCATTTCATGCTGTGGACTAGGAAACTGTATAATATAATGCATTTATTTTTTCCAGCTTTGCACTATACCAATAGGTGTCTGTATTCGCTCTGTCTCCCTCTTTAGCCCAGTTACCAACTGAGGAAGCCAGCCACAGGAATACCTGTTGTTATTTGTATCATGATAAAGTGTAATGGTCCAAACCAAATGCTTGAGTTTCATCACATTTGGTAAGTACCTGTGAGGAGATACCTTCTGCTTTGAAAAGCATACCATCCAAACGGGCAAAATCCACAAAGATTGTGAGGAGAAAAAGGTGAACAGACTTGGTCAAGGTTGAAGAGCAGATTCAAGATCTTCATGACTTAAAAGGAAGGTCCTTGTCCTGACAGCTAGAGTTGTGAAAATAATGAATTTCTTTGGTTGCCATGCAAATCAAAGGAATTAGAAGCAACATTTGCTTGAACTTGGTTCATTTGGCTGATGATAGGCTTGATTCCTGGTTGCTCTTTTTTCAGCTGCTTATGCAGAGTGAGCAGCTGCAATGGGCAATCCTGACAGCTTCATTCTGCCAGGAGTGCCAGAAAACTTTGGATCTTGATGACTTGGAACCCTCGTGTAAGAGACTGGAAATCATGTTTTGAGCTCTCACCCATGGCGGGGGAATTGAGCCTGGCCGACCTAGTCCAAGCTGAATATCCTGACTACTGGGCTGTTTGATAAAAGAAATCATGAGTAGGTTCTTTGGCAGTTTTGTGAATATTGCTTTGAAAAATCTTTCTGCAGGTGATATTATTAAGTATGTTTTATATGTATGTCCATATGGTGTGGCAGTTATGCAAACAACATTGCTCACCATACTTGCTTACCAGAAACAATTCTTTCTGGATCTAGTTTTGACAAGACCCCACAGATAGGTAGAATAGACAGCCTGGAAATAAAACAGTAAGCAGGTCAGCTTAGTCTGCTGGGTAGCTCTCTGAGTTTATTGTGCTTCAACAAACAGAAAAAATGGGAGAAGGATTTCCAACGTTTCTCCTGCTGACACTTCCAAATGGATTCATTCCATTTGGTAGCTTTACACACCAGTACATTCCTTAATAGATTTGCTGATGAACAAGTAAAGAATTCAGCGTGATACTATGTCTGAGGTAGCATAATTGTTTAAGAGCAATATGTCGAAGCCCAGTAATCCAAAACCAGAAAGATTTTGAAACGAGAAACCATACTTGAACTCAGATTGAAATATTTGCATGAAAAAATCACCCCAAGGAGCTTAACCCATCTGTTTAGACTATGCATGCTGCAGCTGATTGGCAGTGCACTACTGTGCTACTTTTTAACAAGAAATAGTCCACTAGCCACAGTGTTCCATGTTCTTAGATGTTCAAAAGAGAGCAACGATTTAATAAAGTTAAGAGCAGTAATGAAAAATAAGCAGATGAGAGGATGACCTTTTGGGGGAGTGGATGGAAGCAAAGATCTAGGGGCCTTTTTGTGCACCTCTGTTCAGCAGTGCAGTGCAGTTAATCTGAGTTATTCCCATTCTGATTCCCAGCTGTTAGGAAACAGAGAATCATCTACTGTTGTGTTGGGTGCAGAAAGCTTTTTTTTTTCTTTTCCCATGCTGACAGGGTTTTTGCTCTTTACAATGAGCCATAAAGATGGAGAACAATGTTCAAAGGACCCGTGAAGACAGTGTGGTCTGTTCAGAAGGTTCAGTGTGCTGTGGTGCCAGGGTAGAGTTGAATGGTGAAGGAGCCACCATAGCCACGTAGCTATTACACACCAACTTCTTGTAAGACAGGCTGTATTCTGAGCGAAGGAGCATTCCTATAATGCATGTGCTGGAGGAGTTTGGGAACTTGGTGAAAGCAGACAGAGCAGAGTACCTAGCAGGGTTTGTAATTTTGTAATTTAGTTTCTTTGTGTGCTTCATAGCCAGGTCACCGGGGTTCTGTTCTCACCCACTAGAGGACAAAGCTGTTAGAAATGTGCAGTAGGTTTGAACACATCTTGATTAAAGTTCCTCTTCAAATATGTTCACCCAGTAGAAGTATTTGTTTTCTCACTGCAAATTGTATGCTGACTTGGATTCTCTTGATTTTCGGGTGAGGTGTCTTACCTGTATGTGGACTGTTTAGTCTTCTGCGATGTTCTTCCTCTGCTGCTGTCTGAGCTGTGAGTTGGGAAAGGAGGATTTAAGAGAAAACTGTTTTCTTTTTTCCTTGTATTATTTTCTCTTTTCTGTTATGTTCTAATACAGCATTTCTGCGAATTACCAAGAGGAAGCAATGCATGTGGCAAGCTGCAACCTCGGCCCAGATAGCTTTAAAAACTGTTGTAAAAGATCTTGCTTTTCTCTTTCGTAGTCACAAATGAGAAAAGTGCAGCAGAATCTGGGAGAGAGCCAGCAGAAGCTCTAAGGGAAGGTTGTGCTCATCTTTCACTGCAGTATACAAGGTTGCTCTTACTTTCCCTTGACAATAGTTTGCTTTTTTGGTTAATTCATGCTGGCCCTAAGCAACTGTTTATAACTCAGTGTGATTAAACCTTTTGCAAGCAATATTACTCACAAGCCAGAGTCACATGCTTTACATGCACGTGTAGTACTAAGCCAAACCTGATAGATGCTGTTTTTTCCATATTTTAATCCGGTAACTTTCCTGCTTGGAGGCCATTTCATGCATGTTTTGAGTCCAGAAATGGTGTCATAGTCTGAAGCAGATATTTTAACATAATTATTACATTTCTAGTCTGTTCTGTTTATCATGTAATGAGGTCACAGAGCAGTTCAAAATTTCATCATTTCAAAAGTTTATTGCTCTGGAGAATTCATAGATTACTACAGGTACAAATAGTATATCCAGAAAAATGACTCCATTTCTGCTTCATCTTCTCCGGATCTGAGATATAGTGGTGATGTGCAAGTCTGAGGCTGAAAAGTACTAAATACCATAAAAGGTATTTAGTAAGTGCATCTGAACACTACTGAGTAGGAGGAGGAAAAAGCCAGAAGACTCTTTTTGCCTTGCAACATCTGGTGTTAAGGATTTATAGGATGATATTATCCAATTAGTTAGCTGTCAAGAAGGGCTATTCTTGAACATGCAGCTTGTAGACAGAATATTGTAATACTTGAGAATTACAAAGCCCTTTTAAAAAATTCGGAGTCTCATAAGGGGAATGACACCTTTTGTTGTACATTCAGTTTGAACAAATAAAATGTAGAAGAGGAATCCAAGGCTCCCAGAATAAAATAATGGGAAGGATGAAACGAATGATCCAGTAATTCCCAGATGCTCAAGATACTTAGTCACCAATGAAATCTTTTTTTTTGTGTCTCCAATTTAACTTAGAAGTTGGAGATTAAAACTGAAGTACGTCCCTATAAACACTGCAATACATACTTCATTCACAGTCTCTATCGATAAAGATGCCAAAGAGTTTCCAGCTGGAAAACATTCCCAGTTTTTACCATGTTTTTAGTGCAGATACAAATGCACAGATTGCTGCTGATTTAAAGCATGTGGAAAAAGCCCATGGAGATTTATATTTCTTTCATGATTGAATGCCGGTACTTGGTGTTATGTGAAAAAGCAGTCACTTGGTTTAATAGTTGCACAGCTGGTGTTATCTGAAAAATAATCATTATGATAGAAAGCACACATTTTTCATGTTTTCTGTCAGGTCTGTCAGAGTATGTTCTGTACTTAGTCTAAACACTTCATCTGACATTCCTTAAATTAATATATTAACATATAATACTTTTAAGATTGTCAAAGTTATAAAATGTGACTGTAATTGAAAATATAACAGAGTATGGCAGTGTAAAACAAAGCAATTTGTAGGACGCATAAAGTGAGAAAGTTACTATGGTCCGTGTTTAGAAACATCATAACATTACTGTCTGGAAAACAAGTGACAAATTGCAAGAATTAAAATTATGCATAACCAAGTCAGCCTAGTAATAAGTGCTGATTTGAACCCTTTTAAATTACAGTGGATATGAAAATATTGATTTGAAGTGTAAAAGAGCTTGATTACAAAAGCTGTATTTGTTTGCTCCTCTGTACCTTTTAAGACCTTGTAGGCGATTAAAGGGAGACAGATCATGAAGTCTTTGACTTCACAATCTCACCTCTGACGGTCTGGATGCTTGTGGGATGTCCGTTATTTCGGTCTGCTGTAAGTGGACAGTTGATCTCTTCATCTTCTCACTGCTAGAGGCAGGAGTCAGATTGGGGAAAAGGAGTTTTTCTCAGCCTTGTCTCTTTATTATACGTTAGTAGACAACCCACTAACACACACTTCTGTGTCCTGCAGAGTTGCAGCAACCTGAGAAAGGGTGAGGAGAGGTGCGAGTGCGAACACAAAACAATCAGAGCAGTAACTGATAAAGATAGTTCCTCCTCCTCTTGCTACCTTGTGAAATGCAGGTGCTGCAGATTCAGCAGTAGTCTTAATCATCCTCAGGCTTGGACACACAAACAAATGGTAGCTGTTCTTGTGCATTCGTGGCAAAAGCAGAGTAGAAGAAGAATACTGAGAGAGAAGAAGAAGAAGAAGAAGAAGAAGAAAATGGCTAGGAAATGAATGTATGGACAAACTTTTCACTATTAGGGACAATTCTCTGTCAGGAAAGGATAATGGCAAATTAATTTCCATTTGCTGGGTCTGATGCCTTCTTGTTGGCCATTTCCCATAGGCGGTTCCTACAGGAAACCTAGAGGATTTTATGGAAAGAGAGACCCAATAATGTAGGGAGTAGCACACTAATTCTGTACTCAGAAAGACCTATAGAATTTACCTGGAGCAGGACAGGGGAAAGCAGAGCCCTTAATGTGTAAATGATATTGAATGTAATCTCTTACTACCACAAAATCCAAAGACTTGACTAAGAAAACTCACAATATTTATATTGCTTGCTTTTACATTGCCATGACATTTTAAAGCTCCTCTTCTCAGTATTTAAAAGCTTAACCCCATACTAAACAGGTTGCAATTTTGTCATGAATATTTCATGCCAAAGAAGAGTACAGTAAGCTCAATTCAAACAGAAAAATTCAGGATTTACATGGACGTGCTCCAGCATATGTTATTGTTCTAGTTTAGTGTAGCTGTTTTAGTAGGACTCCTATAGAAAAAATCACCTTTCCTGCCATCAGTAGAACTTTCCATGCACTCGTAGCTAGGGTTCGTTCAGTAAAGCAGCAATAAATATCCACTGCTAGTTTTCATACAGGTAGCAAAAAATAAGTGCAGTGACAGAAAACAGAAAAACTTGCAAGCCGCAAGAGTGTCAGCTTTCCTTAGGTCCCCAGGGCAGCCAGAAAAGAAAAAGAGTTTTTATGATATAAAATGGAAGAATGTGTATGTCCATAATATCCAAGACAAATACACTCATTCAAACAGTGCATTCAAGAAATGCAGTTCCCAGAGACTGTCCTTTTATTTGAGTGAGCAAGTGTTTCTCTGCAAACATAAAGAGCATTCTGGACTACTAAAAAAATGTGTTTGGCATTCTGTTGGCATGGTGGCTTTAATTTTGAAGTTGGATAGTAAAAAGCTTGCTGTTTGCAAATATAGCGCTCTCTTCTTTCCACCTGCATTTGCTCCACTGCTTGGCAATTTTCAAAGCGAATCTGACTTGTGAGCTAATTGCTGATTTGGCATTAGGTTTTTTTCCACCAAGTCTAATTCACTTTAATTCAGAGACCCTGTGGACATGAATAGAAAGAGAAGCTGGTTTGAAAGAGAAGGAAAGTTCATCACAGAAAAATCTGATCCAATTAAGCAGTGCTTGAGTCAGCAATACTCTCCTCTGTTCTGGTTTTATTTATTCATTTGCCTTTTCATGACATCTTTCAGTGCCCTTCACACCCATTTTTGTTAGAGAGTGTAGTCTTAATTGCTGGACACCAAAGACTGTGAACCTATGCAATCCCTCTCACAGAAACAGCTGCTCTAGTCTAATAAGCTAGGTATTACTGTGGTCTGGCTTGTTGCCAGCCCTGGTCTCTACTCACTGGAAAACGGAGATGGACTGATGACGCCACTTTTCTGGTCTGCAGTGTGGTAAGCCCTGCTATCGTCATGGGATTATTGCTGTGAACTCCAGAAAGGAGCTGCAGGAGCAGCAAAACGTGAGCATGTTAAGACAGTGTTCAGTTGCACCAGAGACACCAAGCAACTTAATTTTTAAATAAACAAACATCTTTGAACTACTTTTGTTTCCAGGTTCATTTTAGGGTTCATGTTTTTAAATATTATTTTTCTTGTATTTTTGCAACAAAGCAAAATACATCTGTGCATGGATCAATCTGAAAAATTGTTACTAGTCAAGAGAAATGTAATGCAAAGAAACTTGCAAAATTAATGTCCTATTTTTCTATTCAGTTAGTGGTTTACCAAATACTCCTTGGTGGCACAGGGAAGTGCATGTTCATTCTTAGTATTTCAGTAAAATCTCAAGCAAGCATATTTTGTTCTTCTATTTTGAGGACCCTAAAGATGCTAAGAATTCAAATACACAGAAAATGAAGGCCCACTGGTTTGATTTCGTATCATAAACAATTGGTATCAGGAAAAAAAAACTGGGAAGAAAACTATATTCTCATTTTAACATGACTATAATCCTCAGCACTGTATGTTACAGCAATGGTTTCATATGCAAAACCTTTACAATGTTGCCAGAGTCTTAAGGACCTTCCGAGTTATATTCACAGATCTGTTCAGCTAGTGCAGATCCTGTTTAACAAGTTCCTGTTGCTTATGTCGGCAAGAATTTGAGAAAAGAGACTTTCTACAATATGAGGCCTAGCTATTTTGCACGAGTACGTATTGTCCCCTCTTCCCTCCCCGTTGCCTGCTTTGCAGTAGCAGTGATCCTCCCTTCCTCCCTGCCCGTTCTAGACCTCGGTCCTCCTTTTCATAATAGCACCAGGCTTTGCACTAAAGCTTTTGCTGCTCCCGAGATGAAAGCTCATGCCTCCCGCTGTGTGCGGGAGCAGCATTTTGCCCTTTTATGTTTATATGATGGCTTTTGTCTTTATATATCTCAAATCACTTCACTAAATTCATAGGCAGAAAGAGACCTTGAGGATTTATCCAGTTTATCCCTCCGCCAAAAGGATGCTCAGCTAAGCCTAAATTATACCTGACAGACGCTTGTCCAGCTTAAAATTCTGCAGCTCTTGCAGGCTTCTTGTCACTGGATGATTATAGATCTTTTTAAATGTGAATGTGTGTGTATATATATATATATATATATTTAATTCTTACTGAGTTTTGGTGGGGATATTTATTATAAGAATAATCTTTTTCTGGCTACCTGCAGGAAATTATGTTCCAAATTCGAATTGAAGGGAAATAGATGCCCAGATTTATTCTTATGAGTAGTTCTTTTTCAGTGAGTCAGGTTACACAAATAGTTTGAACAGTTAAGTCTGTCCAAAACTTGTGTCCTTTGCTGGACAGGGCTTTAGTAGCCAATATTGTGGATTTTTTCATGTTTACTAAATTTTCAGTTGTATATGATTTGTTGTGTATTATTTTCAGAGCTTTTTGGCATGGTTGCTATGGATATAACACATTATTATCTATTATTAAATAAGGTCACTGAATCTGTTTACACTAATCTGTCTTGAGTATTTTAAAAGGTTTCAGATTGCTCTGGGGTTATCTGTTTTTTTGTTTCACATCCAATAGTTTTGTTTTCTTCCTTTTTCATAAAATATGGGGGATTGGAAACATAAATAGATTGATTTTAAGTCCTACTTAGTTATGGATATTGATCAGATCTGAAGACTTTGAAGAAATATGTTAAGAAGTTTAGGCTTAGGAAGCCTATGAAATAACAGCAACTGCTGCATGAGCTTCACTTCTGTATAGGGCTGTTGATACTAGTCATGAAAACCGAGCTCAAGTGGCTTGTAAAACCCTGTTATTGAAATAAGCTTCTGGTTTGGTTTATCCCACTAAATGCTGCTTTGATTTATGCTTTAATATTTTGGAACAAAGTCACAGGATTTTCAACCTAAAACAGAGTTTTACATTAATAAAATGTATTTTATCCATCTGCTGTGTAGACATATGTATTTTACGTATTCCTGAAATTTCTGATAAATATGTGATGAAAAGAGTAACTCGCCAGTGCCCAGACGGACAAAAAGATTGAGGCCTGGCGGATGTGCAGGGGTTTTGTCAGCGGGTGTTGTGGTGAAGGCACCGATGGCTGCTGAATGTGGCTCTCTGACACGTAAGCGGTTTCAGGCTTTAACGCTCATGGCAGTGCTAGTCATCCCTCGAGGAGACCAGGCAGAAAGGATGTTTAAGCTCTTCTGCGAGGAGTGTACCTGGAGACAACAGACGCGTCGGCTGAGCCCTGCTGGACCTCTGGTAATTTCAAAAGAGTTGGGGCTGTGTAGGCGAACCGAGCTTTCTAAAGACCAGGAGCAAAGGAGGAATCTGGCTTACTTTTTGGTTTGCAGCAATGTAGCTCTGAATATGTTGGCACTGAAATCCTCCAGGAAGCCAAGAGAAAACCAGCAGACAGCGAGAAAAGATGGCTCTGAGTGAGAGCAGGGAGATCCTGCTAAGGACCAGAACCAGCGGGAAAGGCCGGAAAGTGTACTGCTTTTTGCTTGTTTTGGTAAGTTAGTTGCATTGTACCAGAACAACATCTTATTGATATCATTGGGTTTTTGTGTACTCATGGAACAGGATAAGACTCTTATACTGGCCGACTCCTTTGCCAGGAGATTACAAAAAATCTACACCTGATTGTACACCTGTGCATGTGCACCTGAACGAGTGAGGAGCTCATTCTGTCTGCGCAGCATCCCCAAGAAGTAATTTATCACATGCCCAGCTCTACTCTAAAACATGATCTGAACCAAAAAGCTGTTTGTAGCAGTAGAGATTTTGTAGAGTTTTGTAGAGATTTTGGCTTAGATTAGATTTGGGGACTGTGTGAATGTAGAACTGTGCGGGAGGTCAGTAAGACAAGGGGAAGGGAGCTTTCTCTTCCTTTGCCTCCACTAAGCTTTGTATGGAAGGTTTTATAAAGCCAGTCAAGCCTAATGGTAGATTATCAAGATTCTTTTCTAATGAGTAATAGTATTTTTTTTTAATAGGAGCATAATTAGATATGAAAACAGTCTATAAAAACATTGTGTCCCAAGCTGCCAGGATTGTGTTAGGGTGGTATTTTTGTTTTTGTTTTTTTTTTCCCCAAGCTTGTAATGTATTATAGGCTGCCTTGGTTATATGCCAGACTTAGCTGAACTGGTGCAAAAGAAAACTTTTTGAGTCATTCTGAGCATTTTTGAATGTTTGAAAACTAGTTTCCTTTTTGTATGCTTAAAATGAAGCTCTTGGATCCTGACCTGGGTTTTTAACAAAAGATTTCCAACATTCAGGAGTGCTTTGCCACCCTCCCTGCCCAGCACCAGGGTACTCTGGCACTTCTTTTTCCCAGCAGTGGTCCACTTCTCTTGAGGAACCTCAGCCCAAATGGTAGTTAGTGCGTGACTTCAGCACCCAATTTTGAAAATTTGAATCTACTTTAAGAAGAAGTCCTGGTATAAGGACCATCAGCAGAGTTTTGAGAGAGTCTCAAATTACCGCCATGGCAGTTATGATTAATATATTTGTCTCTTTAGGGTTTTTGTGGCACTGATAATATTTGCTGTTCTCACTAAGACCCGATTAAATGAGTGCCTAAGACTGACGGAGAGTTTGTCTGTAATGACAAGTGCTTGACTGTAGCAGAAAATGATGAGCTGCCCCAGGGAGACATCACCACCCACTTGAGCGAGATCCATGAAGGGTTTATGACCCGTTTGAATCCTGATTGAGCATCACTGTCTTGACCCTCGGGGAGCTGATCGTCTGGAATACTTGCTCTGTCAGTCTGAGCGATGTGCTCAGAATCCCACCGAAACCTGGACCGCTTGATTGTGGGTAATACTCACAGTGAATTATCAAAATGGTATAAAGATTGGGAAATATTTCATCACTGGCTATTGGTATGTCATGTTTAGAGAGCATGCTGTTTCACTTGTCAAGTAAAATGTACTGTGAGCTTAACCCTTTCAGGAATAAGTTATTTCAGACCTGACGTTTAACATAAGAAAGGTTTCCTTTGAGGCAAACACATCTGATAGGTGATTACTGAAGGCAATTAATCTCTGTAGGGGCAGATAATCTCTGCCCAGAGCTTTAGAGAAGCTGAGGCCAAATTCACTCCAGGGGATGTTGGTACCCCTGCATAGGAGCCCACAGCAAGCTACTGGCCCAGGCCAGTTGCAAAGCTCGGCCTGCCAGGCAGCTGTAAGGTGAAGGCAGGCTGCCTGGGATGGCAGCACCGAGCGCTGCCATGGCCTCTGCGGGGTTTTTCAATCATAAACACGGCTTCACAACTCTGCTGCAAGAGTGGAATCCTGTCTTGGCGGTCTGGGATCTCGGGAAGAGCCAGGTCAGGCAGTTGTTGGAGGCTGAGACTTTTTTTTTTCCGCTTTATTTCTTGGAGTGAATAGTGAACGCAGACCCCAAGAACGGCAGGTGTGAGCTCTGCGGCAGCCTGGACGCAGACGCAGGAGCCCTGGAGTTCTTCTGCTTAAAGTGGGAGCTCCTGTGTTCTTACTAAAGCGTATGGAAAATGGCAGGTGAAAGTGATTTTCTCATTAATAGTGTTAACAGTAGCTGCTACTGGGAAGAAACTAGAAGCAACAGGATGGTTGGTCAAAGGCTCTGTGATGTTTCCAGGCTTGTTTTTACCGCAAGAAAATTTCTCTCTGAGTTTAGCGCAATATTGATGAGATCTTTTTTTTCTAATTGTCAGAAACCCTCAGCTGAAGGTAGAGGGGGGAAACAGGGGTGGTGTTGGTGGCCTGTTGGCTGTGAGACCCTGCTCACCCGCTCTTACTATCATCCATGTCTGCTATGCCATGTGGCTGGTAAGACGTGAGGCTGCTGAATAAATATCTTAATAAAATGTCCCTCATCTGCTAGGCAGGCTTTTAGATTATGTGTGTGTGTTGCAGGAAAGTAGATTCTTGGACTGTTACTGCAAGTTTCAAAAAAACTCCAAACTTTATTTTTCCCCCTTTTCACCTACCTCAAAGCAGAAAACAACCTCTCAGGACCAGAAAAGGAGGAAAAGAAAACATCAAAAAGCCCTTAGTTTTATGGTTAGTATTGCATGGCCAGCTAATCTTTATTATTATAGCTGTTGGAGCAATTAAACAGATTAAATAGGATTAACTATTGTTTTTCTACTAACGTAAAGATGTGCTCTTAATTTCTAATGCTCTTGTTCCTAGGTAAATTTTATTTTGATACCTAATTATGAAAAAATTGTGGTGGGATGCATGTTTATGTCTATGCAGGTATTGTTGCTCTTAGCACCATTTTTTAAAATGACCGACTAGCGTATGTAGCTAAAACCATGTTAAAAAACTCATTAAATGTTAAAAAAAGGTTAGATAAATTAAAGGAAGTAGTAGCAGAACTCTTGTATAACTCAGTACAAGAGAACATCAATATTGCTCATTGAACGGTCTATTCTTCTAATTTGAAAAGAACAACTATTTGTCATGGTTCCTGTCCTTGGGCTGGCAGTTATCTAATTAAATGCATATGAAATTCAAAAGCCTTTACTGAGGGACAGTAATTTTCCTTGGTTGTTTTTAAAGTCACCAAGATGAAGGAAGAATTACATTGAACAGATAATGGATGAATTTCTCCATTGTGCATTAAGGTCTTGAATTGACTAATCATCCCATGGTTATTAATCAATGTGTTATCTTATAGTTTGAAATTAAAGGTTCTGTTCTCATTATTGCTGACTCTAGGTAATAATACTTTCAATCCTTGATTACCATGGCACTACAATGTACTGCCTTGCAAAAATACCACAAAACTAATCAAAAATAGATCAGATCTATAAAGAGCATTCCCAGTGCATTATGTTTACTGACTCTTTGGTGAAGTATTTTTCAGTCTAGTCTTTTCAGAATGTCCTCCCTAATGTTCCTGTAATGTTTTCACATTTATCTGCATACACCCCCTCTTCCTCACTCACCATCCAGATGTAACATGCTGATTGCACTTGATGATACCGAAAGATACAGACGCTGCCCAAGACCTTTGCTTGAAGGAGATGTTTCCCCTGGTTATGCCAAAATAATCACAAGTCCTGGACTGTTCAAAGTGCCCAGTAAGGGCATATGCAATATAGACAATAAATAGCATATTAGAGTTAAGATTTTTGTAGTAAATATAAGTTAGTGGTCAAAGGGAGCTGATACGCACTGGTTAGCTGTGACTGTACTTTTGGAAGGTAGTTTAGCAAATTGGAAAAGACAGCAGCGTGTGTGTGTGTATATATATGTGTGTGTATATATATGTGTGTGCGCGTGTATATATATGTTTACATCAGTACAAGTAGGCATTTATTTGGTATTTCTGAAGACCAGTTTTTAACCACTCATTGTATATGGAGATGAAAAGGCATTACAGCACCATATGTGAGGATGGATTCATGGGAGAGATTTGTAGCTTCCACCCCCTTGCTGGCTTCTGCCCGCTTTGTGTCTCGTGCTCTTCTGTAGCCAGTCGGCCTCTGCGGCTCTGGAATTGGGGTCTTGCAAAGTGGGACACATCAACTGTTTCTCAGTTCTCACAGTGTTTCTCATCAACTTCCCCAAGGGCTTTGCTCTGTTTTAAAGATCAAGATGCTGCATCTAACCCAAATTGTCATTTAGTGAGCAGCCAATAGTGATCTCTGCTCAGAAGTATTTTAGTCTTGAAACCTTTTGATGCCAGAATAATGATACTGTTAATAAACTCCTACCCCTGTTCTTAGTTTTGTCTACATCAGTGAAAACCGGTTAAACAATTCTAATTTCTGGGTTTGTTGGCTTGTATACCCACATCCGTTCCTTATTTAAATGCTGGGAAAAGGTATGGAAAAAAGCCTCTTTGCGAGTGGTGAATGTGCTTTAAGACTAAACATTTTAGAGTTACCGTTTTCAACAGAGGTGAATAATGGTAAATACCAACTTTAAAAAACAAAGTGTCCATTACATTTGAGCAAGACCAGAAAGAACAATTCAGTCTGCGCAATGAGATGAAAGAGACTTTCTGTGATATGTTGGGATTCATAATATCTACTTGAGTAGTGCAGGTTAGCCTAAAGCACAGCAATCATTAATCAGTTAGTTGCTGTAATTTAGTCGCAAAAAACGCGTAGTCAGCTCCTGGTCAGTGGTCTTGCACCTGCTTCTACCGTGGCTGGGCTCAGGCCAACACAAACAGAGAAAAAGCTGAACTTTTCAAATGAAAATATCTCCCAACGTGTCAGAGCGAAAAACTCCACAGTATTAAAATTATACTCTGCTGGAGTCTATAATGTCCTAGAGAGATTTCATTATGTTTTGTACATTGAAGTTTGCGCTCAACTCCAACATACAGTTCACACATCTGATAAAATATTAAAGAAGGACAAATGTAGGGCTTGCCAAGCTGAGCTGCTGCAAACTTGTCTGTGCCTATTTGGCCTTTCATGACTTATTGTGCATCTTTATTTATTGTTTCTGAACAAAGTGTATTGTCATGAAAACGACATTGTACTTGGAAAAATCCTATCGGGCAAAGTCAACCCCTAAAATAAGTGTTATAATAAATATGCAGAAATGTCATTCTTTACATTAGCCCAAAGGTTTTGTATAGCTTAAGGTTATGTGCAGTAAGCTAACTATAAAAATAGAAGCTTGACAGTGGGGATGAATGTGTGTGTCAAAATAATATTACTCTTTCTGGGAGGATGGCAGAAAAAATGACACTACATCCACCAGCATGATTTTTATAGATCTGCCTCTTTGCCAGATGTCACCTTTTATAAACTACTTTATAAAAACATGACAGCGTAGTGAAGTAGTGTGTTTATAGCTTGATAAACTTTTGTAATAAACTTAGGATTGGCTGAAAATTAGAGCCTTAGAGCCTACTCATTAAGTATTTGGGAAGCTTGCTCTAACTTAAAAAGCAAAATATTAAAGAAATACGTGGAATGAGTTACTAGTAGTAAGTGGCCTTTCTCAAGAGTGTATGTCTTCTGGCACTATTTACCAGTATGTCATGTAATAACCTATCCAGATATATTACTGGGATTTTAGAGAATAAAGTTTGCATTACATTAAATGTAAACACGCGCAGACAAAATATACAGTGTATATTAAATCATACTTTTCCAAAGAGTACCATGAGGACATACAGGATTATGCTATAAATACCTCCCCAGCACACAATTGTTTTATTACATAATAAAGGGCTGTATATAACCTTCTGCTGCACTGTGCAGCGCGTAATTCAGATTTTTCATGACATGTCTAATTTAGACGAGTTTGTGGCTCCAGAAATCATACAGAAATAATATCTTATACTTAAAATGTTGCTAGCCTGAGAGACTTTAACACTGGAATTGCTCTCTTGGACAAACGCTGATCCATCAAGTCTGGGGTCTCCGTTCCGTGTGCCTCGCTAACTGCAGCACGGACAGGAACTTCCCCTCCAGTCTGTGGGCAGGTTTGATGGCACCTTAAAGGCAGAGTGGCAAAGACCTCCTGTTTGCCGCCTTACCTCTTGGAGAATTGCTGTCATATCTTCTTCCTTCCTGCTTCACTTCTATAAACTTTCCAAAATATTCCACCAAACTTTAGACTACTCATCGTAATAGGTGGTGAAGAGAGACCACTGACAGTACACACAGCTGTGTTTTGTGCATCAGCTGCTGTGATACGGAGGTTCTCGTGAAACAAAATGAGGTGAAATCTTCCGTACGCACGTGGTTTGCTCATAACTGGATGTACTGATGCACTGAGAAGTAGAAATGTGCCCGTTTTGGAAGAACCCATGTTTACTTGCTTTGTGCATTTTCTTCATTCTTTGAAGGGAAGCAACTTTACTTAAACATCACTCTGTAACATGCAGTATCTTGTGTATGGGATAAACCATAAACAGTCTTTTTCCTGAATTGATTCTATAGCTGAGTGATGTAGCAATGTGAAACATATTCAAGCCACTATTGAAAATGTGACTATCCTCTTGGCTGTATTTGAAGTTCTTAACCTTCCCCCTTCCACCTACCTCCTAATCTTGGTACCAGCATACAGAGGCACATTTTCCTTTATATCTTGAAATCAAAACACTGTCTTTCTCTTGGGCTATGGAGGTTTGCCTTTTGTGGAGAAAAACACACACACAGAGTTTAGAATCACAGAAGAATAGGCTTGGAGGTACCTCAAGAGGTAGTTTAATGTGCCCCATCGTCCCATGGCAATATCAGCCTGCGCTGGGCTATGCTGATGCTGTTCCTCTCAGATGTTTGTTTAACCTTTTTTCACACATCTGTGGTGATGGAGGCTCCACAACATCTCTAGGCAATTCTGTTTCAGTATATTACTATTCATTTGGGGCGATATGGGAGGAGGAGCAGGACGGGGTTCCTAATGTCTAACCTGACTGTTTCTTGTCAAATCTCGAGAGCTATCTGTGTTGTTTTTTAAATAAGCAGAGTTAAAACTGAGAAAATTATCCTATCAGATTTTGCTATGCATGTTTTGCAGCCCTCATTTACTCTGAGGAAACATGCAATGCAGCAGCTGTAGCATGAATATACTAAACAACTTAAACTGAAGTTTACTCTAGTATTTAGTGCTAAGAAAATGCATGTGAAACAACCTTTTATTCTATAATGAGCAGTTAGCAAAATATTTCCCTAAAGCACATTTTACCTAAACATTTGTCGGTGTAGTAGTGAGAATGATTATATGTGGTGCTATAGAAAGCATTAATTTGGTGTGGGTTTGAAACCAGTGGATCCTCTGATTTATTTGTACCTAGACTGAGGAGGCATATAATTTGGTGTGTAGTTTGTGCTTGCTTGCAGTCTTTTCTGGCACTAAAGTGCTGTCAAGGATGATACCTGCCTTCTGCTAGAGTAACATGGAACTGCATTTATTGGTAATAATTCTTGTATTATCAATTCTTCCTGTATAGCTTTATCTCCACATACCTTGAAGATCTTTAGTATTGGGATCTTTATTTCCTTTAGCCCTAAGGGAGAGTGTGGATAACTTGCTGAAGAACACAGATGTTCTCTTGTTCCTTTGGTCAAAGCAGACTCAGGTATGATGCAGGTAGTGCATTCCCTTTCGGAAGTGCAGTGCTCTGAGCTAGAAGGTGGTGTCCGGGTATTCCAGTAGCTGCCGGGTGTTGCACCGAGTGGAGCCTGCTGTCTCACTGCAGGTGGCTGGGTGGATGCTAGAGTTCGCTCACCTGTGTGGCTGGGAGCAGAGATGGGTAATCAGCTGAACTGCAGTGCTGCAGGCTACAGCCATAATAAATTATCGTTACACATACAATCAGCACACTGAAAAGTATATGAAGAAGGCAACTGAGGTATGTCACCAGCATGATGAAATAGATAGTCATGCATGTAGACATCCCTGAGATGGCTTTGACTGCCAGTCATGCAGAGCTGGCTTTATATTATCCAAATAGCTAGAGTAGCATGGAGCTCACAGTGGCCTAACCACTCAAGGATTTATTTAGTTCCCTGTGCTGAGCTTTGTGCTGTTGAGGCCAAATGCTACTGTCCTGAAGCCACATGGTTTAACCTGTTCATTTCTCTTTTAACGGACTGCATTGGCTCACTCAGGAGTCGCGTGAGCGCTAGGCTCTGTGCACTGAGTTTCTCCGGATAGTTTAGTGACCATGCAGTCGGACACTGTTATACCATTATGTGTATCTGTATTCAGATACAGGCATTCATAAATTAAGGGCATTCTGAATGCATGGAGGGAGCTTTTCACACAATAGGAGAAGCACATGAGCAGCCCTGGCTGTTTTCTTTTTGTTCTTTGCTTTTTCTTGATGCTTCTCCTGTCGTGTTGCTTGTTATGGCTTTTAGAGTCTTGGGATAATAAAATCCTTTGTGCAAAATGTCATGTTTATATGCTTGATTCCAAGCGGACAGGATTGCTTGAAATTTGTTCTTTCTTTGTTTTGTTTAGTTCTAACACTTCTCTTTTTTTAAGAAGCCAAAAAGCTGTGATATTTCTGAAAAGGGATGAAAACTTATAAGCACCAAAATTATACTGTGGATTATGCAGCTGTTTCCTTGATTCTGTATGTGCAGCTACTTCTGTGTGTTAAAATGCATGAAACTCAGCTTTAATATATATAGAAGGAGATAGGTGCTCCTAACACACAAAAGTATATTCTTCCTTGAGGTTTAATTCTGGTTCTATATGTCTCCTGGGCCACATACTATCAGTTGCCTGTAATTCCACTGGGCTCCTGCAGTCTGCAGCCTTTCCCAGTGACTGGAAAATGCCCCAAGAGCAGCAGGGGGGGGTGAGCCTAGTGGTTTTTTATCCATATCTGGACTTAAAGCTCAGAGGAATTGAGCAATGTTTGGTGTGGCTCATTTCTGTTCAAGATGCTGACTCCCTGCCAGCACTGAATGTCAGCTGTAAAGATAAGGAGGCTTCTGCATTGCTCAAAATGCACTGTTTTGTTTCATCCCATTTATTTAGTACTGTGTCCTTTATGTTTTCTCTCTCTGGCCCTTGACAGTTCCAGAGGAAGCCCAAAGTGAAGTTTTGTAGCTGATCTGGGAAATGAAATTAGGGAAAGTTCCATCAGTTATATGATATGATGACTTGATCTTTTAATACTTCTACTGCTTCATTTCTCCCAGTTATTTTTTAAAAAAGCTGAATTTTCTTCAAACTCTGTTTGCAAGTTATTTTTAAAAGACTTATACCCAGAAATACGAAATAATAATTCTAAAATGCAGTGAAATGTATTGGAAGGGTAATATACCCTCCCATAATGTGCCCAAACATTAGGTATAAAAGATTTAAGCCATACAAAATGCTAGAGGTATTGCCTTTTTAAAATGTTGACCTTTTTTAAGCTTAATTTTATTGCATGTCTCTTAAAGTCTTTTTTGGAGACAGTAATTTTCCATGAATTGTAGCCAATTAGACCTACATTACTGGGTTTTTAAAGTCACATTCTCTTATGCCGGCTTCTCTGTTTGGGTTTCTTAGCTGAGTAAGTTCCTTCGGAAAATTAGTGAGACAATCTACCTTTATCTGTTGTCTCTGGAACATGTCACAAAGATATATTGAATTAAATTCATCGTAACCCACAAGCCTCAGCTTCTCTTTCCCTCAGCAGAAGAGCTCCCTTGCCCTCTCTGTCCTCTCTCGCTTTGGGAGATTTTAGAAAGATAAGTTAAAAATGAAGGCATGGAACAAAAAGGACAAAAAAGGGAACTGACACCTGAAGATCAGAAGACCTAATAGAAAAAAAATCAAAACACTCGCAAAATCTAAGGTGTATTAGAGTCCAAATTTATTTTATACAGAAGAAGGGTTCCACATTAACGTTATTGGACTCAGCATATGACCCAAAGTAGGTCAGCAGTGAAGTATTATATGGAAGGGTCATGAAATCGGAGAGAATTATCTCAAAAGTAGGATAATCTCTGAATTAGAACAGGCATATGAATGAATGGATTAGGAAAGGGCGTAAGCAGTTAATAATAAAACTTTTTAGGTTACTGTTTCTGATAAAACGAACAATGTTCCTCTAAAAAGTGAGTGAATTTTTTCACATGAGTGTTTAGTGCTTTGTGGCAATAAATCATTACTTATTTGAGTAAATCCTGTCAGAAAAAGAAGGATATTGTGATAGAAGGAAAGCTTTTGTGCTTGTTTCATTCCCTTGTTTAACTTCTCTTCTCATACAATTAGAAAACCAGTGCCGGGGATGCTGTTGTCTAATACTGTAATTTTATTCAAAATTTGAGTGAGGGTTGCAGAGGTGACTACAGCACCCTGCAAATACCGCTTATTATGTAGTATTTTTTCCTTATGAGTTTAGTAAATAATATTTAATGATACCAGTAGAAATGCGGTGTATATATGAATAAAAAATTTACCCAGCAAAATGCCTCATCTTTGCATCTTAGTAGTAGCTGAAAGAAATAACCTTTGCATGTTATCAAGATTTTGGCACTTCTGTTTTTGGAGTCTTTGGTAACTATGCATTGGGCTCACTTTTCAATACAACTCTTTAAAACAAGCAAACAAACAATTGTTCTGGAAGTAAAAGAAGCCATGTAAATCATAAGCACCTACTATTAGAAAATCTTAGGATCTTGGCAGGTGACCTGTTTTGGCTTTCCAGTAGATTTTAGCTTATGCATGGGGCTGTTTTTCACAAAGCAAATCCTATGCAAAAGATCACAGTACTGATTTTTATGACTCTTGTCTTACTGACTGCCCCCAAATGATAATTGACACATGTATTTTAACAGCTTTAAGTGAAGGGTCCAGCTAGTTAAATGTATCTATTTTTTATTAAGCGACTGGCCAAGCTAAATCATCTTTGTCTTCTGTCTACAGCCTATCTTTTCTGGAAAAAATAATTACTTCAAATTCCGTTCCTTCCTGACAGTGGCCACATTAAACCTGTCCAAAAATGTCAACCATGGACGTGCCAGAAATGTTCACCAGAACCTCTCAGAGCAATAGGTGTTGTCCCTCCATGTTACGTGTTTTAAAACATGCCCTCGGTGGTCTCTGTTTTTGTGGTGTGTCTTGGATCTTGCGTTGATCTTGACTACACCGTATGAAGAGCATAATTGTTTTCTATGATTCCATTAGGTAGTAATTACTTTCTGTTAATGGCATCTGGAGTTTATTGAAATTGATGAGAAATATTTTGTTCATGTAACTATGCTTTTCCTAAGTAACAAGAATTGTCTTCCTTTGCAATATAGTATCTTAAAATTGTACAGTACAAGTAGCAAGCCGTTGCAATGTGGGTGATTCCAGTATTTTGAGAGGCTCTAAAAGAGATCAGTGGTGAGCACTTTGTGGAGTTATCGTTGTAATTTCAGCAGTGTCAGTTACTGAAATTAATTTTCAGATAAACCCAAAAGAAATACAGACAGAGAGAAGATTTTTGGCTCACTAACAGAAAAAGAGTTTGTACTTTGTCCTAGTAATAGGAAACTAGGTAACCAGCTGATATGAACATTTAAAAAGGAATTCAAGTTTAGATTTTGATTAAGGGACTTTTGTTTGGTCTGCAGTTCGGATAACCATTCATGTAAGAGCCAAGGAAATCCATTGCAAACAGATTTCAAAGGGAAAGTTAACCTAGATTTCAACCTCAGACAGAATATATCTTCTTAATCATTATGAACTCCTGCCATTAGTGCTGAGTTAGGTGATAAATAGCGTATCAGATGATTTTACCCAGCCTTCTTTCCTTCTATCTCTGGTATTGCAACATGTTAAGTTTCCAGTTCTTTCTGGTGAGCTGCGAGACTACAGATAATCTTCTGTTCGCTTAAGTGGAGTTCATACTAATTAATTTGACAGCAAAATCAAGTCTCTTAATTTCACACTATTGATCAGAGGATTCTTTGGAAGACTATAGGACTGAAATCACTTTCTATTGGACCTGGACTTTGTGTTGAAGGTCGGCAAAGCGGCTCTATACTAGCCTTTTATTGTTCTCCATATATGCTTTAAATTCTCACTTGATAGATGTTTTGTGTACTGACCAGCAATGGTATGTGACTTTGTACACTTAAGGGGTCAGTTTGTAAGGTACATAATAAAAAAGAACCCATTTATTTCAGCCTCTAATGTGAGCCAGAATGTCTTGAGAGACCAGGGTAGTCGAGTATGTTTGAAACGCTTTGAAGGAAGCTCCGGAAAACATCACAGCTGTGTGAGCAGCAGACTTCCTTTCCTGAAGGTAAAAGGCTTTGAAACATCCCATTGTTAGCAAAGTTAATTCTTGATTTATTTGTAATTAATCATTTGCTGTTGTCTGACAGTATATAATAGAACTACAAAACAATCACTTAAAACAGGAAACAACTGTCAATTAATACACTAATGAATCAAGTTTACCAAAGGTGAAGCAGCTTAGACTCCCAGTGGAAAAATATTAAATGCATAGCTTCTGTGCACAGAAAATTTGTCCTTTTACATTTCACTTCCATTTATTTTTGCTTTCAAACAGTGGTTCCTGATTATTCTTGCAGTTTTCACTTTGGTGCTTGCTGATGCTGCACTTACACATGTTTAAACTATAAAAATGTGATTAAATTTTACCTCTGTGGGTCAGAAAACCTGTCCACTTATTTTAGTGGAAACAGCAGAAGGATCTGAAACCATGGATGGGCCTGATTCAGAAATGGGTTTAATTTTATTCAGATGAATAGTCATTTTTGTTTTCAATGGAATGAGTTAGATAACAAGCGTGGTGCTGTGCCGGACATTACCTGTAGTAGGTATTGGTAGTATGTGAGTGCAAGACAGATATTTTTTTTAACTGTGCATTTCACTGGTACCTGAGGAAAGAGTCCAAAATGTACTTGGATGTTTCTGTTTGCAGTTCAGCGTACCCTGCCACAAGGAGGTGAAAAGAAAAGTCCAAGACACTTGGACTTTGGGCACTTGGCAGCAGTCTCTAGGCAATCTGGTACTCTGCCTCAAGGTTTCAGTAACCCACATTGCAGATTTCATTGCTCCGTGTTCTGTGAAATTACCTCACATTATTTTGCTTCCTGTTCAAAAATTGCAGTATTTTTGCAAACCTTAGGGGTGTCTTTGCAATAAGAGTTGGCATATCTCATCTCTTTGCTGGAGTGTAGGCATGGAAACCTGTCTTTTATAAAGAGGTCCTGTTGAATTGGAGTCAGGTGCACCGTGGAAAGGATGCAAACACTGAATCTATGAAAGCTGTCAACACTGTGTATTGCCTTGTGGGCTGGGGTGTCTGTCACTGCACAGATTTCTCCATCTCCATGAAGGAGAGAGGCTGTGACATGCCATGTATATGGATTAATCTCAGAAATTCCATTTATGGTTCATTTGAACTTGAAAGCTGTTGTAAATTTACCCCGGTGTTTCAAGTTTAGGTGCTTTGTATGTGCAAGCAGGGTTTGTGTTTTGCTTTAGTTTTTAATATTTATATTCATTTAGCATTTGAGTGCACTACCCAGCCTTTTTGGAGTCAGGCTGGTGGAGTTGCAGGTTAATTTTTTCTACAACAAAATTGCAGAGTGGATCTCCATCCCAAAATGCCAGTAGTGATTCTGATAATCCCTCCTGCTGCCGTCTCGTATATCTTTACTTTGCTACCTGTATTAGCCTGTAAGTTTGCCTGTGTTTCCTCTTTTACTTTGGTGTCATCTGACCAGGTGTTACATTTCTTCTAAATTCAGGCAATGGGTTGCTTTCAAATGAAAGAGAAACAAACTGCCATATCTTCAACTGGACAAGTAAATAAAATACGCCCTGGGGCCACGCTTGAAGTGCCAGTAGGAAGCTGTGCGAAAGGGAACCGTGTGCATTTCATAAGCAAATCGTTTTGATATTTCCAGCATCCTGGCATAAAAGAACGCTGCAGGAGTTGCGCTAATGGTGTTTACTAGCTGTGGAGAGAACAGCTAGCAGTGAAACCTGGGGTGTAATGTCCTATCAGCCCGTTCTAATTATGGTTTTGTTTTCATTTCACTCATTTTAAGTAATAGGCGTATCTGTTACACTTGCGTTTTGGGGTGCGTGCTATTTTGATGCAGAAAAAATGTCAGTGACACAATTAAATAAGGCGATAAAAATGGCACCTGAAAAAATGGGCTTGGCCTTTTAAATCGGCTGTTAATGTTATTCCAGTAAGTGGTGTCCTATAGACTTCGGAAAATAACACATGGTTTCAGAGTTGAAGCTGTTCAATAATGTTTGTAAACTGGCTTTTTCAGAGTGCTGCTGTGTATTGTGCATATAAAGAACATTTTGAATTAGCTTTCCGTATGTGTAAAAAAGTGACATCAATTTTGACTATATATTGTATATTTCTGAGCAGTATCTTTTAAATACTGTACTTTGTACCTGCTTTAAAAGTAGCAAAGGTAGCAATAAACTTTTAATCTAGGAGTTTTAATTATCTATGCAGAGAGCACTGAACAAGTTGACAACACAGCATAAATAGTAAATAGTGTTGCTTTTACACTTTAAAATATATATAAGTATCCTTGTAAGTGCTTCTCCTGCTCAAAGCATTTGACAGTTGATTTCTTATTTCCAGAATATTTCAAGATGAAAATTTCGTAGCATTCCTCAGAAGCAGGGGTGTAAAACACACTGGTTTGAAGCTCCGGGATGAATGGGTGACTGGAGACGTTGTTGCCTTAAAGCACCACCTGAGAGGCTCCCTGAGCCGCGTGGCCGTAACACGGGGACCCACTCGGAGCTGAGTGGCGGAGGAGGGAGCTGTAGCCCTAGACGTCGGTATTGGCAGGTTGCTGAATAATTTCACAAAGGCACTTCAGGCCAGGAATCTTGTTAGTGGAACCAGCTCTCACTTCAGTCCTTATATCTCCAGCATGTAAAATGCAGTTGTATCCTCCTAAGACTCCGAGTATTTTATTTTATTTTTATTCAATCCACTGGCTGTGATTGACAAGGACCTCTTCATGAATATGTTAAGGAAGAACTGTTTCCTGGATATTATGTCCTTTCATATCTGTCGTAACTAGAATATTCATGATGCTGTTTTTAACAGGCCTCCTATTGTAAAAGAAATATCACGGAAACATGTTCTAGTTTTTATAAAGTCCAGGGAAAAATGAATGCCTTAGGGGCCCATAGGTAAGTTTTTTAACAATTTAGAAATACAATGTGACAGCTAGCAGAATATATATCAGCAAAGCGGAAAGCTCTTAAATATCACAGTCATGGTCCTAGAACTGATAAAGTGGTGGGGATTTTATAGTTATTTTTGTGTTTTCTGATGGCTGTAGTTTCGTAAAAAAATTATTGTACATTTCTCCATTTTAAAATGCAATTATGAAATCAGGTTTTTTTCATCGCTTTTATTTCTGGACACCCAAGGTCTTTTTCTCAGTTAAATCCTGCCAAAACTGAGGCATGCGCAGGCATGAGTCTGCTGTACTGGATCGCCGGGCTGGTGAATGCAAACAGGCCTCTTTAACAGTGGATTTACATGTTAGAGGGGAGTGCAATGAAATTGAAAGATTAAAGAGCACCCTCTTCTTCCACGGGGAAAAAAATACATGCCAAAAGACTAGGTTTTAGAGCAGATTGAATTATTGGTGGAAGAGATTTTCTGCACAAAAAAATGATCTTGTCAAAACAAATTTTCTATTCAGTGGAAAATATTAATTTGATCGAAAGACTTCTTCCTACAATAATTATAAAAGAATATTTTGACCTAATTTTATTTTGACCTACAATCTACTTTAGTTACTGCTTTTCAGATTAAAAAACAGAAATGAGATCACATTTTATAGCCAGAATTACAATTTTGACTTACAATGCCATGCTATTTTGACTTCAGTTCATCAAAAGTGAATGAATTAGGTTTTTCAGATGAGTTAAATAGTTCCCGTGGATAAATGTCTCTGATTTCTTTTCCCTGAAAAACATTAAAGTTTCTTCTAGGGTAAAGAAATATTTTTCTAGATGATTCTAATGATTTCTCACCCAAGAAGTCTCTCTGTAATTGAACAGTTCAGTTGCATACAGTTCAGTTCAGTTACATAACTGTGTTAATCTTTATCCTTGGTATTTCAATATATTTCCAGATTGGTAATGAAGACACTTAAAAATATGTTATAAAGTTAAAGGCAAACAAGAAGGTAGACTTGTTTTTTTCCACCACTGCACTTTTAGCTCATAATTGTTAGAGTTTTATTCAGCCCATTATTTCCTGCGGAAGAGACCTGTCTAAATAATGCATGCATCGCAAGTAACGCTTTCCTGACTAGCTGGTGCCATTACTTTAGAAAAAGGTCATGAATTCATTTCTTTAAAAAAAGCAAAAAACAAAATACCCCCCCCCCCCCCACACACACACAATGTGTGTTGAAAGCCCCGAGTTTGTATTGTTGGAGATCCGCTCTGTGGCTGAATCAGAAGCACCTGCAGTCAGAGCATGCCCACGTGCGCTGCTATACTGTGAACAGCTTCTCCTGGACTACAAAGGTGATTAAGGCCATGTCCGTACCTGGTGGTGGTGTACGTGTCACCACAATCTCAGGCAACAAAAGGGGCAGCCCCGGTGTTTACTTCTTTTAATATAATAGGAATAAACCTGAGAACAGCACTGTGTTTCGCATAGGTCTCCATACAGTGCGTGCTGGCTTTTAGTCGCTAGGAGCCTGCTTCTCCCAAGTGCTGAGCACTCTTGTCTCCTGCCAAGTGCCCTGAGCAGCTCCTGGGGTCCGCAGGAGCGGCGGACAGTCACTGCGGAGCGCCCAGCACGTTGCAAGATCAAGCTTCATCAGCTGCAGTGAAATTGAAGACACCAACCTACGGGTGAAAGGCTCTGTATCCTATTAGCAATCTTAGTATGATTCAATCCCCCAAAGTAAATCATTCCTGATCACAAAGCAAGAAAAGAGTCCTTCTTAGAAGCAAGTGCAAACTTATTGTGTGGATCAGCTTGCTTAGGAAGGTCGTGCCTGTCTGTTTTGGACAGCGAGTGTTGCTGGTTATTTTCTCTGCCAGAACTAAAAATATATCTTTTGCAAGGAAGAATAAGATGCCCATGCTCCTGCCCTTTTGATTTGTCTTCAAATGTTTTCTTGAAGCTTTAGCTTTCATAGGAAAGTTGTATGGCAAGTTGGAAGAGGTTCCAATTCATTTTAAAAGAACATTGATTCCTGGGCAGTGGGAATCAGTGTAGGAGCTAAGAGGCAATGGATTTTGCTTTTTGCCTCCAAATTGGTTTCTGCTATGATTGTACTTAAAACCTCCAGTAGAATAGATGCATCACAGGTTGTCCAGACTTCACTGTGCTTGGCTCAACTGATCCAAGCAGCAGAAGGGAAATTATAGGTGTTCATTTCTATTAAGCTCCCTATCTGGACAGACAAATGTTCATGTTCAGCAGGATCTGTACTGGCATATGCTGGATGAGATTGACCCAAGGCCTGCAATGTACTGTGCATGTCCTAAGGATGCTACTATTAGAGGCATTAATATTTTATTTCCGGTAGGTAATAGACTCTTAAAGACTTTATGAACATTTTAGCCCTTTATGTCACTGTTTTTGCATCATAAGTCACTGGTGATTCATTGAGATCTCAGTACAAGGTCACAGGATTGTTCCTTAGGCGTCATTGAACAAAATATTAAATTACCTTGTCTTTGGTCTTCTTAACCTCTGTCTGTAGCTCTAATGGCTAAAGGAAAAATGGAAAAGCAGAGCCTGGATGAGTTAAATCTGGATGCTGTCTGTCTAAAACATGATTAAATAGAAAAAAAGGAAAGCAATCAAAGTGGTGTTTTAATGCCAAAAGCAGCAACTAAAGATTGTTGCTGGCCTCTGTCTTAATCCATAAAAATCCCACAGCCGGAATGTATATGGAATAATCCTATATGAAAGAAATACAGGAAGAGAAAAAGAAGCCACATTGGCTTATAACAATCTATGGGTGTTAAGCTATGCTCATCACCAAAAAAAAAAAGAAAGAACGGAAAAAAATCCCCAGATAGGTTAGCATACTTATTACTTGCAGTACTGTTACATGTGGATTTCTTTTTAGGTATAGTGTGACTACGTTTCTGTTTTTTAACTGACATGGCAAAATTCAGATAAATGAAAATGATTGTGAACTTGTTCCCTGTTGCTTGTGATCAGATTTGGGTTTCAAATTTTCTTCTGCTTTGAGTAATGCATATAAGGTGATATTAAGTGAGTACTTTAATAATGGAAGAAACAAGAAAGGTGAGCAAAGTGTACGTTTTTGTGACAAGTGCAAATGGGTGGGTTCATTGAAACAGAGAAATAGTGGAGATAGAAAAATTGAGAGTAGGAAAGAAAGGAAATAAGGTTGAGAGCTTTTGGGCAGAGGAGGATGAAAGGGAAAGCATGCTCAAATTATCCCGAAATTTAAAGCTTGAAAGAGTTTTGGGGATGGGGTGGGGGCTGTTTCACTGTGTAGCACCCTTGACCACATCTTGTAAACCCAGTTTGGGCATGCACTGCCAGTGCTCCCGTGGTGACCTCTAAGTGCAGTGTGGGTCGGCTGGAAAGAGGCTAGATAAATTCACAGCAAATGTTCCTTTCCGTCTTGGAGCTGAACGAGTGATCTGGAGCCATGGTTGAGGGCTCACTGTGCTATCCTGCTCTGTTCACATGGGATATAAAAACAAAGGTTTTGAATGACACAGCCCCCAGTAACATCTTGGTGTCCTCCCTGAGCCTGATTCCAGGGACTCTTCTTGTGCTACATGTCTGAAAAGGAATGGAAACATTTTCTTACATACTATAGCATTTCTCTAAAAATAATTGCGTGAGGCGAGTGGGGCAGACTGTGAGCAGTCAATTAGAGTCGAATGTAGCATAAAGTGATATCTTCCCCGTCATCTCCGAACAAACACAGGAAAACATCTCGCCAAGTAGAGTTTGTATCTGGAGCGATGCAGCTCATCAACAATAATAGCCATTCCATAACATGTTCACCTAAAGTCTGTGTTTTGCTAGCCACCATTTTAGAAGATGTTCAGAAAAGAACGTTGCGTGTCTTTGTACAGCACCTCCAATTCTGAATAATTAGAATAGAAAGACTTTCAAGTTGACTTCAAATTTTAGGTTGTTATATAAATAAGTTCACAGGAATCTCAAATGCTTTACATAAATCTGACAGCAACTATAAAAGGCTTTTGAACATTTTTGTTGCCAAAGTCCCAGGGATTGCTGGAATCTTAAATAGCCTGTTCTAAGCTTTGATATAGAAGCTTTTTGTCATGTTTAATAATGTGGTGAATAATTCCTTCTCTGTTAGTAGTTTCCACTTTTATAATCCACAAGGATCTTTGAGGCACGGAATGGATGTTTTCCAGAGCTGTTAATTTTAGGGGTCTTTCCTCCCCTGAACTCAAAACTTGCTTTTCACGTTCTCATTGTATTAGTCTGCCTATATCTTTGTCTGGGTCTAGCTTCTAAAGAACTGTCCTTAAAAGATGCTAGAATGAAAAGGTTGTCTGTTGTCTGGGGGAACTATATCCAAAATATCAAAGTATCATGCTAATCATGATGATAAATACATCCTAAAACCTGATATTCAACACCTGACTTCATTAGGGAGAAGTCTACAAAGAGCAAAATGGCGGGATCTGTGATTCAGGATCAGTCTAAAGCATCGAGCTCCACTGAGAGAAAGAAGATGCTCTGTGGTCTCTGCATCAGCTTTGTGGTTACAGCGTAGCTATCTAAGGATCCGTAAGTGAGCAAGCAGTGTCACTGGGTCTGGGCAGCCTCTAGTCAGGGATACTGCAGAAGGGTACCAAAAGGGGTAAATATCACTAAGGGTGTAAGGGAAAAGGCCTCTCAATGATGCAAGAATGAGTTGGAAGCAGTGGAAGTCCAAATTCAGGAGTGAGTTTAAAGGATTCCACTTCTTTACATATCTTGCACTCGGACCATCTTCAGCTCAGAGGCCCAGACTCTCACAGGGATTTAGGAGCCCACCTGCCGCTGCTAAAGCAATTGCAAGTTGGAGATATTAAGGACCTGTGAGGATCTGGACCTTAACTGAATGACCAATGCTAGTAACTGTTGCATATTGATCCTTTGTCTTTTCTTTGCATATAATCTCTCAGTTTGGTCCTGTTTGCTGAAATTGTACAAGTTGCCTAGTAATTTGCTATATAAAAACATGCAGTAGATGCACTGATACATTTTCAGTATGACTTGGATTTCAGTGCAACACAGTTGTTAAAAGCCAGATATGTCCTGGAAACACAAAGCACAGTCCCTCACAAAGGCTCAGAAACGTAGCCAGTGCCTGTCCTGTTTAGATAAACCAGGATGTTCCCGCTCTCACTGTCTGGCTGGTTGTTCTTGGAGCTGCAGGTTCAGAAGTGCATTTTAGTGTAGCAGAAGTCTGGAGAACCTTGCCTGTTCTAGGTGTTTTTTAAATGGAATTCTTAATAGCAGGTACCCCAGTGTTCCTGTGTGCCAGCCAGGTCAAATTTTTAAATTGGTTTCAGGCTAACTTCTATGGTTCTTTTTTCAGTCTTTGTACAAGCTCTTAATTGTACTGATGTGTATTTCTTGTGGTCCTAAACCTTGCTGTTAGAAATCAGCTTTCATAGGCAAGCAGATAGATTCTCTTAGTTTGCCTGTTGAAATTTGATTTGCAAAGATAGAGTTGTTTGAATATGCTGAACTTTGTGCCTTGTGAATAAGTCTGGGGAATATTAGGATTTAAGAGAGTGTTTATGAAAATGTATCTGTATTTGAATTAAATAGTTTTCCTTTGAAGTTCTGTTTCTTCCTCTTCACCACCTCCATGAAGTGATGTTAATTCTCTGTGCACTGTCAAATCATTTGGTTACAAAGCCATTTCAGAAAGTCTCGTGCTATATAAATTGTGAAATAGTAAATGCTCTTAGAGGCATATCTTTTTAGGGCGGTACATCTCAAATGGTATGGTATGTTGGACATTTCTGATAGCTGAAGTCCACACTAAAGCTTTCTAGAAGTCATAGAAATAAACTTCCTAGCAGAATGAGTAGTACCTTTAATCCTAAATCGTGGAATTTGTCACACACATTCATTTTCTAATCAAAAACTTACAGAAATTCTAGAATAATGAAACACATTTATAAATACCTCTAAAATGAAGCTTATTTAATTAGAAAAAATGGTATAGATGGAATTTTCATCTTGTGATTGAATAAAAGGTTTATCTTCCTATTTTGAAACCTATTATTGATTCTGTCTCAGTGATATTAATGCACCACATTGTTGAGCTCTCATCAAAAGACACAATAAAATTGTTTTCTTTCCATGAATAGCTCTGCTGTTTTGCAATCAAACATCTCTCTGCTATTTGTCATTGTATTCACCACTTTCCAGTGTCACTCTTTAATAAGGTTCTTTTATTTGCTGTTGTACACTTCCCGGGAGTAATTTTTCCATTTCAGGGAAAAAATTCTGTTTTGCTGTAGTTTTTCTAATCTCCTCATTTGATTTTACGGACTCGTAAGGTGAGGCCATCTCCTCCCCCCCGCCCTTTATTATATGGCCGCCTTATTACATGGTTCCCATTATTTTATGATGCACTCTCCTACTTCACTTTGTAGTTATTTCCAAGAGATTTAACATTTAGCTGTCCACATCCACTTTATGGGTATGTATAATGTATGGATGGCAGTACTGTCCCATTAATTTTTAATGAATTGGCTCTTTATCCAGGACTAGCTAATAAAGAGAATCATCAGAGTTCATTGTCATACTGCAGTGCCCAAGAAACTTTTTAATATTCCTTATTGCATATGCATAATCCCAGGTTCTCTTTTACTCTCCCCTAGAACGCCTTGTCTTAACCACCTTTCCGTTTTTTAGCTGAAAAGCTGCACATTTCACTCCTAATTCCTTGCAGCTCAGGACCAAGTTACAGCTAATCAGCAGAGGAATGTGAAGAAATTCAAAAAGTTCCAGGGAGCACTGGCTGCTCAGGCTTTTTTTTTTCATTCTTTGTTTTTCTCCAGAACTGCAAATTATTAAATTAAACTGAAAATTAAACCAAATCAGTGCATCTGTGCTGATTCCTTAAAGTCCTGGTGTTTCCAATTGCTTGTCTTTCTTACTGACGTTCTTGTAAAGTCCACTGGGTGACTGTAAGATCCTGACACTGCAGTGAGGCTGCACAGTGGAGCAGGCAAAGTTGTGTTTTTCTGAGTTCTGCATATGTGCTGGCAGAGACATCCTGAATTCACAGTAAATACCTATTTATTCACAAAATTATTTTACTCCGTCCAGAAGTCTACTACATCTGTCAGCAATGAATGAGCTATGGTCTTTTTTCTTACTAAAATGATACTTTAACAACTTAAAGTACATAACTACTTCTTTGTGCCATAAAGAATGCTGTTTCTCACTCACATCTGTATCTAAGTTGTGCCTGTGCAGATGTAGATTTAGCAGTTTTAAAAGATGAGAACGAGCAGTTTTCGAGGAGGAATTCTCAGTTTAGTCACAGAACCCAGCCGGTACCACAGCCAACTTTCTCTACGAGCACACTGCATTTTCTTTCCGGAGCCAGTTTCACTGAATCTTGCTTAGTTGTGAAACTGCCCGAATGGTTAGCAATTGCATTTGTGCTATAGACAGTTGTCTACAAGAGCATGAGGCGATGCTGGGAGTTAATTTGACATAGATCATTCTTTTGCCCCAGGTGGTCACAACCTCAGTCACTCCTGGATTTGACCCAAAGATAAGAACAGAGTGGTTACATTGTGTTACCCAAACCAAACACACTTGTCTTCTGCTTTCTGCTAATGCACAGACACATACGGTAGATGTAAATACTTCATTCAGCGTTCACATTGAGAATAGGTTGCTATTTTATAATTGAAATAGAAACTTGTTTAAGACCAAAATGTAAGGAACTGCTGTTCAAGTCCCTGAAGTCTGTCTTACATCTTGTCATCTCTCTCTGCTCTGATTTTGATGAGGACAGGAAATTACTTCAAACCCAACCCTTAGCATACATGATTAAATGTGAACCAACCTTTTGCCACAGCCCCTGGACTGTTACTCTGACAGCTCTCAAAGACGGCACCGTTTCTGAGGCTGTCCTCCATAGCTGCTCCAGAGGAGTTCTCCTCTTGCCCTCCCATGCTGCCATGGACTGCAGAGCCCAGGCCACCTCGTTCACCTCCTCACTGCATATTGCTGAGACCTTCTGCTTCTTGCTAGCCAGAGTAAGTGACCCAAGGCTTGAGGCACACAGGAGGCTCATCATTGCCCTGGTTGTGCTGGTGGCAGCACCCTGGCGTGTCCCGTTCTGCCTGCTCTCTGCCCACAGTGGAGCCGCAGGGCCTCAGGGCGCAGGGCTGTGATTCAGGACCTTCCTCTCACCTGCCCTGTCCTTGCTGAAGAAATAGATTTTTTTTACCCTGAATTCTAGAGACAATCATGTTCACATAGTCATGTGTTTTAATAATTAATCTTTATATACAGACAATTCCCTTGGGAATAGAAATATAAAATTGCCATTTGGGTTCTGAAATATTTCTGAATATTTCTGAAGGGTATTTGAATCCGTTTCTTTCATAAGAACTAAAGTGCCATCTGTGTATCAGCGTACATACAAAGTCCCTTCATTATAAAGGCCCTAAGTTAGTGGCTCTAAAACTCGGGAGATGATATTATTTTAATTGCTGCCCTGAATGGATGCTGACTGTCATTTTTATTACTAATGTTGACTAGCCTCAGTGCTATTTGAATCATCAGAGGACAGTTTCTTGTTGCTTAAACAAAGGCATTTCAGTTCTAATTTGTTAAAAGGCTTTTTTTGCGCTAAGGTTTCTTTTTAAAAGAAGATAAGAAGAAAATTACTTTGCTGGTAGATTTTTTCAGGATAAAAATGTCTATATCAGATCCAGCTAAAGTTGGAAACAAGATAGCCATGTATTTCAACACACAATATGTGGGGAGGCCTTATGGGTAGTTGCTTAGGCTGTAAGAACTTGAATTGCTTTTGGTTTGCTGCTGTTTGGGTTGGGAGGGGACTTGTGCTTTTTCAAGTTTCTGTCATTACATGAAATGTTGCTCATGTTTTTTGATATTTATTGCTAAGACAGATATCAAGGAATAACATTCAGCTACAACAAACAGCTTTGTAACTGAATCTTGACTGAAGGAATGAGGCAGTAGCAGCTGAAATACCGAAAATACAGGAGTAGTTTATGATTTTCTGGCCTAAGAGCAACATAGTTTCTCTGGATACATCTATATTGTTGTCACATCTGTGGCTTGCATGAGGCATAGGTTAGCTTTAGACTAGAGTCCTGCCATCAGCATGGCTCAGCGGGGGTGGAATTCAGTGCGCTCTGAATAAACGCTAGGAGCAGCAGTGGCAGCTCGCACCAGGCTTCAAAGTGCTGTGGCTACCCCAGGAGAGCACCCGGCCAGCTCAGGCAGGGCTGAAGGCGCTGCAGTGCTGGCCAGAGGTGCATGGTCTCTCCCATTATAATTTTACTTTCGCAACTCCTTAGCGTGTGACCTATACAGTCTTACCCGGCATCCCCTGTTTCTCATTCAGGTCTTTATTCCCCCATACTGTATAAATTGTTTTTGAGGGGGTAAGGTGGTGGGAAGTTTTTGCAGTGATGCTGTGTTGCTGCTGTTTATAAATTCGGTGCCAGTCTAACAGCTGGAACTTAAGAGCAAGTCTTACATCTTCCATTTTATCTATAGTTTGTCTTAGATGTTTCAGAATAAATAAGAACAACTACAGCTATTGAATATTAGCTAGCCTTTCCCAGCAAAGTAGATAAAAGAAAACTCCCCAAACCCACTGGAACACATTTTCCCCTATTAAACACCGTTGTTATGCTATCATTATCTTTCCTGTCCTTCCCATTTTGCCTAGCAAGGCATCTGCTGTTTTTATATGACCAAAAAATGAACGTCAGCTCTGTCATAATAGTAAAAGATTTACTTGGTATATATGCCTATTTATTATAGTGAATAAAGATCCTTTGAAGATGGTATTCCTTCTTTGAAATTTTCTGTTGTTGGTCAAAGAACAGGCAGTCATAAAGGCTGAGATGATGGGGAAGCTCTGATAATGCAACTGTTGGGACGCTAGGATTTCACTCCAAAGAAGGATAATTTGGCCATCATTCTCAAAGGTGCATGAACATGTGATGTTCTCCTGCTGCTGAATATTTATTATGTGCATTTTATACAAATTTAACTTTCTTTGCTGGGTTTATAATAAATCCATTTTTCTTGAGGTTTTATACTGCTGTATGTTCTTGTCTGAATACTGTCCTTAGAAAATGCAAAGCAATGGTGGATTTCATGGGTGGATTTCACGGAATCCCTGGAACCTCTATTTTCAGGCTCCAAACTGTTTTAGGGACTGGAGATTTTGGGTTTTTTTAGTGCTTTGGATGGAGACTAGTGATGTTCTGGGAATTACATGGTATTATTTCTGTTTCAGAACATTCTGCTTTGTAAGTACCTGCTGCGTGGCTTGTGCAGGATTTTATCTTGCTGAGGTTATCCCATTGGCTTACCTGTTAGCCGCTGCAAGGAAAAGTTACTGGAAGGGAGGGCGGTTACCGTAAGAAGCTCTGCTGATGCTTTATCTCACTTCAGCCAAGGAAACAGGGCTGAGCGTGAGTGGAAGGGAAATCCCCAAGAATACCGGCAGCCATTTCTTCCCGTACACTGTTCCCATGGGGAGAAGGTGTTATCAATTTTAAGTCCTTTCTAACTCTCTTGGAGGCCATATTTATGTTCTTTAAAAAAAAAAAAGGGGGAAAAAAAAGCAAGAATTCAGTAATTAATCATGTCTGCAGCTTGGCAAGTTTTCAAATGAAGACAGATGAACTCACAGGAGACGTAAAACACCTCAGTTATATGCTTATTTTTGTGCCTGGTGCCTTCTACCTTGCTCTCCCCGTTTCCTGATCCCCACCGCCGAAGGTGTTTTCTCAGGCGCCGCTGGGCTGGCACCTGCGGTTGGTGGTAGGGAGCAGCCCACCTCACGGCTTTCCTCAGGCTCCTCTTCAGCACGCCCCACCCTCAAAGACTCTCTGTAAGACAGCGGCAGGTTATTGTACAAGTTACTTTTCAAAAGAAGAAGAAAAAGCTTACTTTATATGGCGTCAGGTTTTCCTAGTCTTGTTGCTGTATCTTTTGTGTAATTTGCCCCCACAGAGGCTGTTTCTGTAGGAGAATGCATCGTTTCCCCCCTTACGCGTGCAGTTAGTGGTGCCTTTCAGGCGTCTGACTCAGAAGTGTTCCTGCCGAAGCGAATGGCAAATCTGCCGCCCGCGGGAGCATGAGCCGGGCCGCGGTAACGCTAAGCCAAGTGTTGCGGGCGGCCCCAAGGGCTGGCTGGTTACGGGCAGAGCCTTGGAGCGGCAAGCGTTGTTCTGGGCTCCTGCGAGGCTGCCAAGGTCTGCCTGCGCTGACCCGCGGGTGCTGGTTTCATCTGAGTTAGTGCAGTTCTCAAATGAGCCTGCAGTGTTACTTGCTCAGAGCAGCTGTGTTTTGGGTTTTTTCTTTTTAGTAGCATATACATTTATCTCCACTCTGGAATGGTGGCTTAGTTTGTAAACTCTCAGGAGGCAAGCAAACTCAGAAACTTCCAGAGCAAGGATGTGCTGAACCAGAAAAAACAGGACCTGCAGCTTTGAGAAGCAGAATCTTTCTCTTGATAAGAGCTGAAGCCCTGGGGCATACATATATATAGCCAAAAAACATGATAAATATCAATGCACAAAGTGTGTCACCAGAAAAGGAACTGAGATTCATTCTGGGAGGAAAGATCTGCAAGTCAATAAAAAGAAAAAAAAAGGAAAAGATTTAACAAGAAAACTTACTGTATTTCAACAAAACACACACAAAACACAAAGCATGACAACCAAGAGCTGGGTTTTACATCGAAAGGACCACAAAGATAAGCTGAGCTGTAACTTGATCACACCACCTCTATTTTTCAAAATGTTTTATTTTATGATTATGAAATTATCCTAATGAAAGAAAAAGATCTTTGACCTTTGAAGTACTGGTAGTCAGTAACTAGCACAGTGGTAAAAAGACGGTTTCGTTTCTCTTACTGAGAGGTATCTTCGCACTATATTAGGTGTTAATTCAGTTGGACTGATCAGTATTATAAAATCATGGTGCAACTGCTGTCATGCTCACCTGTGGTAGTATTTATAATTTGTATGAAAGTGAATGTTTGGCAGATGGTTTACAAACAAGTATGGTGATGTGGTTGCGGCCACATGTAACTTATCGCACAAAGCAGCTGATCCACTGAAGGAAGTTGAAGAAACTGGAGCAGGCAAATCCGGTGGTGATATTTGCCATATGCTTCCTTGGCTCCAAATTGTTTATTACTTGAAAGAGGGAAGGGGTCTAGCCAGATACCTTTAATTCAGGTGACCTTTGTATAGGAAGAGGGGAAAAGCCTATGGAGAAATGTCTGTATGCAGTAAAAGGATGAGGCAAGAGTGGGAGAGAACAGAAACCTCCATGAGCATGGAGCTAAGTTACGTGGGATCAGGGGGACAGGGTGTGAGAGGGAATGGGTGAAGCGAGGGGAGGTGATACTGAAGAAGCAGAGCGGCCCTGCCAGAGCAGTGAGCAGGCATTTTGAATGCAGGGAAAGCAAGTAGTGTAGATGTGGAAGTAACAGGTGTATTTGTGAGCTCAGAGAAAAAAAAATGCAATGCTTCTTATGGAATTTGTCTAAAATGAGGCGTATGTGGGAAATACTTGGAGAACTGTGATTTGTTTACAAGCTAAGGAACTGGGTAGTACATGGGGGAAAGGGGAGCTCAGCCCCATTTCCCCTGTGAGCAATGGGTACCCAACTGAGTAGTTACCATCTCTCGTGAACTGGAGTAGGGGCCACAGTCCCCCTCCATCTGGGCAAGTTACCAAGGCTGCAGGATCTTGGATAAGTGGGAGCTCAGGCCAACTTCTTCAGCTTGGTTCTGATTACCTTTGCCCTGCTTTTGCCATCGTGGGGCTGACAAAGACAAGATGTCTCATTCTTAGCTGTCCTGGGAGAGGTATTGCAAGGGTCTTGCAACCTGTTCTTCCACACCCCATGAAATTTCCTTTTAGGAAACAAAATGTCAGCTGGGATTTGGGATCAGAGATGTATCAGAGATGCTTTCTTGTAACCGCAGATTCCAGACACAGAGCTAGTCTGGTTTTCTTATGGGTAAGGAGCCTGCAAATTGTGCTCTTCTAACCTTCCTTGCTTTGCCACTGCAAGGACTGGCCACAGTGGACAGTTGGGTTGGGCATCATCTTTCTCTCTATCCTCTGTGGCTTTCTTTAAGGAAGAAAAAGTGCATCCTTAAAAAGAAGAAATCTATATACTATTTTATGTATATACTTACTTAAATCAGGTATGATAAAACATTAAGTGCATTAGGAAGAATTCCTGTGATGGAATTGTTCATCATAGTTTATTTTCCTTTAGTGACCACTGTCTGTATTACTGGAGTTTGTATGCAGTCCAGGCATCTCCTTTACAAGTGCTGCGTAGACTATTTGTGCAACACTGCCTTTACAAAGGAAGCTAGGGTTCCACCTTATTTAAGTACTTTCCTATCAGTAAAGTACAATCAAAGATCAAATATAGCCTGATTCAGGATTTCTCTTGGTCATTGTAACCCCAGATTAAAGCTAATTACTTGATAGTATCAGTCAGTCAATCAAAAAGCCTTGTAAAAATCAATACAGCTTGTAACATAATAATATCCTTTGTCCAAGCCCTTTATACATCATCTACCACCTTAATTGCTACTGATGTAGAGCCACACAATGGTTCGAATCTGGACTGATTTGTGTTAGCAGTGACACTTTACCCAGCTAATGCATGATTGTTAACATCATCTTTCCAGTTACTGACCTTGGAGCAGCTGTTCCTAGTTTGCTTATGAAAATTGTCATTACCCTTTGGTTGTTTTTATTCTCCTGCCTTTCTCTGGATTACTCTTGACAAGAAGAGTCCAAACTCTCACAGAGATAAGTTTTATCTGATTGGTGAGCTTATATTTCTAGCTGAATCTGAATTATTTTGCAGCAATGACGTTCTTATGATAACTAAGCGAAATTAAATTTCTCAAGTATATGACCTCTAGAATGATGATACTACATATCATAAGGCTTATGGATCAGCAGTAAGTGTCTGAAAGAAGGCTACAGCTTAACTTATCCACATCTTGCTCCCTATAATGCATATTAATACAGAATCTGACAGTAGTTGTGCTGGTCTTTCAAAAGTGTGGATGAGAAATTGTTCTAAAAAATTCTCATGAAGCTATTTGGATTAACCAGTTAATTGTCACCCAGTGTGCCAGGCGACTGCTGAGACTGTACAAATAGCATCCTCCAGACTTTTTTGTGCCTGAGAAATTTATCAACTCTGTCACATTTAAGAAACGTCTCTTCCTGCAGTATGAACGTTACTACAGGGATTTACAAATTTAGCAAAAGCTTTGCAAAGAAATAGAATAAATTCCCCAGGCCAAATCCAGGTCTTGCTGAAGTCAAAGGAGATTCTGACAATGACTTTTATAGACCAGAATTTGGTTTAACACATAGTTGTACATACACTGGAAGCTGATGGCTATTGGAAGAGGGTAAATGAGATCATCGAGAACAAGTGAACACAGATGTAAATTATGGTGAAACATGAAGATTATACAGTATCTGCCACATAGATATAATGGTGACTGGCAATCTAAGTATGTATTGTAGAATATGGCCTGAAATAAGATACTTCATTTTCTTCATACTCACCAAAAATTCTTTGCTAATTGTCACTTAACCATACAAGGCACCATATGAACAGATAAAAAACTTGTTAATTAAAAATGTCAGCAGGCCATATTTGGTTCAGTTATACTGAATCTTCATCAGCGCCACCTATTACCATAGGTACAGTGTTTAGATAGTATTTTAGGTTTTGGTGGCTTGATTTTCTGAATAAATAAATGTATGCTTTATTATATGGCAGACATATAATGACTTACAGAATCTGCTGAGGGCTGAAATACTCCACTAGTTGTTAGCGGGGTTGGGGTGTATACCCTATATCTGAGACGTTAGTTAAGTGTATAGAAACACATGAAGGACCTTTCACTTTAGATGTCTTTAAATCTCTGCCTGCTCATTTAACAGTAATAATGACCATGTTGGAAAGATGTGACCCTCAAATCGGAAAAGAACTGAGCACAGAACACAATAAGCACATTGTCAGCACTTCTAACACTTTATGGCATGCCCTTAAGCCTGAGAAAGACTCCCAGTATACTTCATAAAGCAGCATTGGTTCTCCTTCAAAACCTCCTTAAAGGTCTTCTATTCCATGATATATTCATCAGAAAGGTTAATGGGTTAAGGTTAACAAAAGTGGTTCTTGATAACTAGAGACTACTGGTGTAGAGACGCTGGACAGCACATTGGGTTTTGTTTTCTTTGTTTCCATCCGCTGTGGTCCCTTATCTTCTGCTTGATTATCAGGTTTTCAAGCAAGACTGTCTTATATTCTGCTTGTGTTGCACTTAGTCCAGGGAGGTGTGGTCCCTGACTGGGCTCCCAGGCGTTAATGTAAATGATGATCGTGGTGATATTCTTGAGTCTGTCGCTTCAGTAACTTACTTAGCTCTCAGCCTTGGAAAAGCAGGGGGTAAGGAACCGCTAACCTGCCTTGTAAGGACTAGCAGCCGCGAACGCTGCAGGAGTGTAGCGAGCTGTTCTGTGCTGCTCTCGCCAGTGCTGCCAGGTTGCATTAGGATCCCTTTCGCCCACAGCCTCAGAGAGCCGCAGGGAGGGGCTGGTTCGTTTGCTTGGTTTTCTCTGCTCCCAAGGAAAGGATTAAAAAGAACAGTAATGCAAGGGTGGCCATCCTCCATCCTTTGCATTTACTTGATGGAAGAACTCAAGGGAATTTGTTTCTTTAGATATGCACAGTATAATCCCAAGCTTTAATCAAGAGACATAACGGGGGAAAAACCACAGTAGATCCACATCTAAGGAAATGCGACTATCTCACTTCATCAGGGTCTATTAATTAGGTGCGATTTACAAGCTTTGTAAGAAAAGTAAATATAGCTGGTATTAGTTTAGCATTTAACTGACTTAAGTAAAGAAAAACAACCTCAAAATAACCTTCTTTTATGTCTCCTCAGGCTTGTCTACCACATTTCATTCTCATATTTACACAGGATGAAAAAAAAAAAAAAAAGCCTGAAACAGAATATTGCAGTGATTCAAACCCCTTTCATCTGAGAGTCTCTCAGCGTGTTATTCACCATATCACACCAGAACGGATCACACCCCTCCGATTTAATTGGCAAATCCCATTGTTATGAGACCTTGACGTATACTAAAGTGTCTCTATTTTGCAATGAGCACGCAATGTGCTATTCTCTGTTGAGCACAATGAATATTTATATTCTTCCGCTCTTCTCTGGGAGATTCAGAATTGTTTTATGGTAGCTGCATCCTTCAGGACTCTTTCATTTTGTTTCCCATTTCAAGCCTTAAATATTTTCAGTGATTGTGAAAAGGTGTCTCACCAGTTTCTTCTGTCACTGTCGGGTCTTCATTCCTTACTGATGCATATGGTATTTTTCTGTAAAAGGCACTTTTTCTTTGATATTGCTGTTAAACATAATGGGAAACTGGAAGATGAACAGTGATAACAACAAAAGCTATCTTAATAATTTCTATTATGTAGCACAAAAAAAAGTTTAGTTCTGTGCTAACAATATTGTCTCTTCTTACCAGCATTCCTGTAATGATTTTCATGGCTGCTCCAAGGTTAAGAAGTTAAGTTTTTGCCATCAGTTTACAATTTGTGAAGTCACTTTGGTAAAGAAAGCGCTAAGAGAAGATGTGCGCTTTATCTTGAACTCTCTTTTGATAAAGGAAAAACAAAAAAGCGCCAAGTACATGATATCATACAGAAAATACAATAGTCAATTAAAGAAACTCTGTATTGTTCTTGGGAATATAAGATTGAGAATAACTCAAAAGTCATGTTAAATACTGTACAAGCACTAGAATAATCCCAAAGCTGCCTGCTACAGACAATTCCAATATTATTTAAATTCCTATTTTCACATAGATATCATTGTCCTTTCCAAGAGATACAAGGTTTTGCTATTGATTTGGGGGGGGAGGATGTCAAGAGTGTCTGTAAAGCTTGAATTGATTTAATGTCAAAGTCCAAATACCACATTACTGCTCTGGAAATCTAATTAATTGAAATATATGCCATTTTAACATATTTGTAGTGAATGATGTTAACCAATACCTGTAACAAACAGTTTAGCTGCATTTCCCAGGGTAATAGAAATGATGTTGTCTTGATAATGTTAAAGAATATTTCTTATTTGGCTCAGGATTTGCAGAGAATATGAGTTTTCTTCTTGTGACTACACATGGATTGAATTATGTTTGGATACTAAATATTCAGAATATCTCTTTCCACATTAATTGTATAGCATATCTTGCTAGTCCATTTACAACATAGTGTTGGTATGTAGTAAACCTGTTCTCCAATTAACTGGAAAAAAGGAGCAAAATAAGAATTTGTGAATATGTTTGACAAAGCCATTCTGGAGGAAAGCAGTTACAGTTGAATAAAAATACACATAAAGACGGCCGGGGTCTGTTTCTCAGCGTTACTGCTGTGGAGTGTTATGATACAGGGACTGGGAACCGTTCATAGTCAGCTCCCTATAGGTTATGGCTTAAGCATATCATAGGGTGTTGGTTTTTGAGAGTTAATAGAGTAAAAATCACAGTAAGACATTATGTATGTCAGAACCCCTGTTTCAAGGTGAAACCCTGAAGTTAGTGCCTCAATAGAAATTTTTAGCATAAGAATTTTTTTTTTTCAAAGGCAGTTGCTAACAGAAGTCGCTCAGTCAGGGCTGCTCTCTCGCTCGTCAGGTAACAGCATGGTCTCTATGGACATTTGATCTGTCATAATGACATAGGTAGAAACCAAAACAGAAAATCTTGATCTGGACCTTTTTTTTTTTTTTTTTTTTTTTTTTTTTGAGATCTGTGTTCCTGGAATTCATGCACATTGTAGACTGTTTCGCTTTCCAAAGTACCAGGTTGATCTTCTAAATGATCTGTTTTTAGTCACTGAGATAAATTTTCTTTTCTGCCACAAGCTAAGTTAATTGTGAATAGATCTTCAATTATACCGAAGAATGTAATTTGAAATACTTTGAGACAGTGCACCATGCTTAAAAAGTAGTAAGATGTTTAGAAGATTTAGACATGTCTTTTCAAACTGTTGCATCTAAATGGCATGCTTAAATCCCACAGGCAATTAATGGTGTTGTCTGCCTGTTTCTCATGGGATGCTTTGAAAATGTACACCCCGGCATAATAATGCAGAGATACAATAGCATGTTGTCATCATCAATAATATTTATTTTTCCTTCAGAGGTTGATCATACATACTGACAATTTAATGATTTTTCTTGAAGACTCCAGACTGGTGGAAACTATGTATTTTGTTGAGTTAACTCATTTGGAAGATGTCTGTATACATCAATTTTCATTACCCAGCATGCAGCAGACACCCAACATTAGCTTTGGTTGAAAAAGAAGATAGTTTCTTTCTTCTGACCAACACAAATTACAGTACAGTGGGGTGTGGGGAGGAGGGGAGAGAACAGAAAAATACTTAGTTACAGTGTAGTTTATTTGAGATGAGTCCCCAAATATGACAATACTCTGAGATTTATTCTTGTATTTCCGAAATTCTGAGCTGCAATTGGTGCTAATTACCTAGAAGCGGGCTGGTGAGAACTGTACTGCTGCAAGCATCGTTGCTGCTGAGCTCGGGTAGCAAGTCACTCGTGACTTTAACAGATGCTTTTACTTTTTGGCCAGTAAGCCAAAAAGGGGGAACCTTGTGAGCCAGCTTTTCTCTTTCCAGTAACAAATAATAAAGTAAAAACAGCTGAAGCAGATCTTTTCTGTTTGTGAAATAAAAGTGACTTTCTATTAATATGACCACATGTGCCACATCTTTTGTTTCTTTGTTTTTAATCTCTCTTTTTCTAAATAATATCATCAGGCCCATCAAAATCTTTTTGATTTTCTCCATATTGAAACAATGTGGCTTTAAAAGAGTGCATATGGAATTTCAAATGAAATGTAGATCTCATTTCCATATCACTGTTTTCTTTACCCTTTTTTTTTCTTCAGAAAACAGTCAAGGAGTCATTATATTTTCCAGCAAGCTGTTTTGTACACCCTGAAGGGAATATTATAAGATTAAATGCAGAGTAGCATTCCTCTAGCAAGGTGAATGTTTCTCATTACAGAGATCCCTAGTTGATCTCCTAAATATAATTCCCCGTAATAATGTGAAACTCCTGAATTATTTATTGTTTCATATTAGATCAGGAGTATAATTTCTGAAAATAAATTTATTGTCATGAGCAAATCAGCTTATGAAGGTTATCTATAACCATGGAATGAAAGAGAACAGATGCTGTGTTTTGAGAGACTATCTATTGTAGCTACTTTTTGGCTTTTAGGAGGAAGCTCTAAATGTGGATTTAAAAATTGATGAACCGTGATTCTGTTAATGTGCAGGCTTGGAGTCATAACATTCTGTATCTTTACTATTTTATTCATTCTAATAGAAACATCTTTGAATGAAGATCCACGATTGCCAGTGTCCCTCTCCAGCTGCCCATGATAACAAGGGCTGCACTCCTAGGTGTAGATGACAGAGTGCAGTGCAGCAACTTAACTCTTAGCTCATGCTCTTAAAGCATGAACTACAGAAGATGGGAGGACACCAGCTGTACTTTAGAAAGCAGTGAGGTGCTCATGAACTTTTAATGAAGTCTCATCAGAAATTAACTGCCTTAGTTAATATGACAGATAACTTTTGCTTCATTACTTCCCTGCTTTTCCTGATGTGCAGAATGCCGTGGGTGAATTTGTTCCCTGTCCCAAGCTTCCAGCTTCATCAGATGTTTCCTTACCTTTCCAGTACACCTTTGGTCAGGGCCCTCAAAGTGGCTTTTCTGAGGAGGTTGTTTCTCCTAGCAGTTCCCATTCAGCGCTTGGCCTCTTTTAAGTGCAGCTGGAATAACAAACAGGAAAATATTGCAGAGTACTGAAGCATTTGCATAGGGGGCACCGGTCTTGATAAAGCTGGGGCTTCCCATCGGGACTTCTGGTTGCAGCAGTAGAGGTGCTGGGGCAGAGCTGGTCATTGGAGGCAGCTTCAGCATCTTTAGGTTGGGTGCAAGCTCCTCTCTTTTTCTTCCTGGTTGTGTTTTTTCCAGGTACGGTCACTCTCTGTTTGTGTTTAGGTGTATGTTTGAGTCCCCATGCCTGAGGAGCGGGTGGGGAAGCAGACTCTGTGATTCTCTTCCATTTACCAGGAGAGGTGGAAGACTCCAGCAGAAGTTTTGTTTCCCTTGGGAGAAATAGAGTCAACTTTCTGTACATGTCTCAGCACTAGCAAGCAGCTTGCATTGCTGTAACTTCTTAGGGCATTCCTTGGAAGTGGTTGAGAGCCACTGGTTAACAAGTCCCAAGTACAACCGTGTTTCAGCTCATTAGTAAAATAAACAATGATGTGTAAAATCAAACTGATTTTGGGGCTGATGTGCAGCACTGAGAAACCTATCAAAACCCTTCTGAAGGTTGACTCCTTCCATAAAGCTTTAGCTATTTTGCAGAATCAGGCCTATGCAGTTTTATATCGGATCAGATACTTGGGAAAAAATGTTAACCATATTAGACTGAAGGACTCAGCAGGTAAAGTGTCAGTCTTGTATCTAGGACAGAGGTTTAAGTCACAGTTGAAGTTTCAATTAACAAGACCTCATGGTTTCCTGCTGTGACTCTAATGGGTAATGGTTCACATTAGAAAGAGCTAAACATAATTTAGCACATTTTGGTGCAGATGGCTGTCTATGTTGAAGAGATGGCCACCTGGTGACTGTATTATTTTTCACCCCTAAAGAATGGTTGCTGAGGTCAAGTCTTCAATCATTGGCAGGGACGTGGAGAGGCACTTGCACAGTGCCTCTGCATGCCACCTGGCCTCCCTAATTAAGGACTACCATTTTCTGCTTTGATAGCCCCTCTGCCTTGGTATAAATGAAATTCAGTATGATTACAAACATCCCTAACTAATGATCGCTTTCTGGATCTGAGAAGGCAAATGTGGTGATTTTTAGCTTTGTTCATTCTGTTTTGTAATTAAAAATATACAAGTGAATAAAAAATGTTTTGTTCGGCTCCTGCCTTCAACTATACTTCTGGGAATTGATCTGAAGTTGAAATCATGCCTAAATCATTGCAGCTGAGCTAGAGCAGGCAACTGCAGAACTCCTATGTGCAGCAGTCTGCCTAGCTGATTTTTAAGATACTGCAAAAGATACTTCCAGGCCATTTGTGCAAGCATTTTATTACAAAATGTTTTAATTATGAACAATTAAGTAGTTAGCTAAGAATCAAAAAATGCATTTCTTCTATCCTTGTGCATCTAATTTCTCAGTCTGGTAAAGCTTTGAGTACCAATTCCAATAGAAGAGCTTACATAATGCATGTGAAAGATCTTCCTTTTTAATATTAAAATACAAAATTATATTTTCAGCATCAAGCTGGGAAATGATTCATTATTTGGATAATCAGAGAAACAAAGATGTGCTGGCTCAAATGTATTATGATCCCTTTTGTGAGATTCATTAAATGGAGCCCCTGACTTCTAGAATCCATATCACTGCTCTCTGTCTTAGGGGGATTAAACTCTGTTATAGATTATATTTCATTCAACCATAGTGGATTAGTTGCAGTTTCTACCTTTTAATTAAACAGCTGCTGTAACTAAACACAAATTTGAATTATTTAAGAGTCCACAGTATTTTAGTCAACTCACAGTGCTTGGACTTTTTAATTATATGAAGCTATCTATACATTTTTTATGATGAAGGTTTTACTCAGATCAATCGACAGGCACTAATAATGTATCCTTTCTAGAAGGCTAAAAGCGTCTACCATAGCTTGAAAAAATTAAAAGTAAATTAAAAACCACAACTCTCTAAGAAAATGTCTGTGTCACCTAAATCTGCTTTGTGGCTCTTGACAAAATGGAAGGGCAGGGAGGTTTAGAAGTATTCTATTGCCCCAGCATGTTGTCTGGTTTACGAAGCCTGTCTTGTTATAGCCACGCGTAGACACTGCAGTAGTGTTAAAAAGGTGGTAGTTGTGCTAGATTAATGAGTGTCAAGCTCTGATCTAAACATCATGATACTGGAAATTTAATTTAAGTGTTGAGATGAATATACATTTAGGAGCTTTGCTTTGTAAGAATCACTCCAGTGAATGCACACAGTATTTCTTTATCACTTATAATTAAAGCAAATCAATCAGTCAAGTATCTGTTACCATCAAGAATTAATTTGTACAACTGAAGTAATTCCTTACACACTGTTAAGCTGATAACTAAGCCATTGCTTACTTTTTGCTTTCATGGAATAACTCAAAGTATACCTGAACAGTACTATCTTTAAAAGATTTTTAAAGCAATTCTACAAAGACTCTCTTGTTTTGCTTTCTGTTGTGTAAGCTTATGCTGCACATTGTACATCTGTCTTTAATTTGTTGAGAAACCAATTGATGTAAAAGGAGAAGAGGTTCATGACTGAATGCTTTAGGCAAAAATGTATGGTATGAACAGTAATTCACCAGATAAAAGGTTGGACATAGTGTAGAAATTCCTGTATTTGTGCGCATATATTAGCTGTTCTTATTTGTGCTCCCCACAAACAGTGAACAGCATAAGGAATAGGCAGGATGCGTGCTGCTAGAAGGTTGCTTGTACGTGTCAAAGACGACTCTTCCGTTAAGGGTAAAAATGTCCAACATTCAGTTAGCAGTGATGCGGAGATCATGATTAAGAATCTCTCCGATCAAGATAAGGAAACTAAGTGATCTACAGGAAAATATGATTGACAAAATGAGATTAACACCATTAAACCCAAGTGGAACACATCTTTATTACACACATTTCCATCAACATTTTAGTGTGTTCATCAGTCAAGACTGAATGAAAGGTGTCTTGACTTTCCATGTATTTGGTTGCCAGTGCCTACAGAGCAATTTATAGCCTATGGCACATGTATTATTAAGCTCAATGAGCTTTTAAAAATGCTTTTGCTGTCACCAAGGAGAATAATAACGTTAAATTTGGGCATTCTCTGGTTGTAGACCTCCCTTTTACAAAGCACCAGCAGAATTCAACAGTGAGACCGCAAGGAGTCAGTGAAGCCTAAGAGTATGTAACCTGTATGTAAGGAAGATGTCCTCAATGACTATTAAGCATTATGACTGATCCTGACCCTTGCTTTCTTTGAATTGGAGGAGGAATAACCAGAAAAAGAATAAAAGAGTGACTGTCAATGTAAAGTGAGAAGAAACTGAAAATAGACAGCATGTGCCTCTATACTTTCATTGTTTAATGGGTAATTTTTGCCCTTTTTACTTGTTCTGATTACCTAGTTAATGTAAATGCATTTGTGTTCTAATAAGATATGAAGTAATTACTGAAATGTTTGCCATTTTTACTTCAAAATAATTTAATTTAGGATTTCTTAAAATTCTTTCACCAACCTGACAGCTTTTGTTTTTTTTCTGCCTAACATTAAGCAGAAAACAAAATAGCAGATGTGACTGATATTACGAACTACATTCTTGCAAATTTATTTTTAAGATTTAAATATGTCAGAAGAGCTCAAAATAGCAAATAAAAATCCTTGTTTTTTTACCTGCTTCTTTTTCTTAAATGTTGCTGTCTCGTGCAAAAAAACTTAATAGTTGTTTTTTAAAAAAATACAAAATTTCTATCAGGATAATATACTGCATGTTACATTCTGACTCAGAAAGAAAGATTTCAGTCAAATTCTGAAGTCTCTGCAAGGTGGAGTTTGTGATGAAATGATTGTGGAGCCTAATGGTTTTAATTTTTAGTAAAGCTTACCCCATATATTCTGAGTCAAACCAGGAGGTCTGGAAATGCGTGCATCACGAAGGTCTTGGAGAATACAACCCGCAGTCTGCGTCACCATGCCATGATGTTTTGCAGAACTGGTTCATTGGATTTACTCTCTCTGTTTCCTATTTCCTTAACTTCTAAGAACTAGGAAGCCATATTTATCCCACCACTTTAAAATATGAAATAAGATTGAAACGTTAATAATGCCTTTGCTTTTGTTTCCTCCTGTTCTGAGCCCGTGTGACTCCTTCGGCATGCTGAACTTGAACGTTCTGTGAGCTTCCAGGAAAGTTCAATTATTTCATCAGTCGGTTTTCAGTTTTCTTTTCCATGTTCATCCAGTAGAACTTGTAATAAAACAAATTAGATGATGCTTCAGGACAGGAAGAAATAGAGAAACTCTTTTTGGACTACTGCCAGAGGGCAATGTCTGTATTTGTCAGAGGAAGAAAAGTGATAGTCCCAGCCTCTGCTATCTGGGTGGTTCTTGACTGTTTAAGGTATGATCATCCCTCAGTCTAAAAAGAAGTTATAAAACTTGCACGGCAGTCTTGGAAAGAATGTGCAGTTTTGTTGACTACAAAGTTATCTTTTTAAGAGCAAACCCCTTATTTGTTATTCTGAAATGGTTCAAATATTTTTCCATTTTAGTTTCCTGACAGATCACAAAGTAAGTGCAAAGCTTTCTTAAGTCAGCATAGAAATTAGTTTTATTACAGTTAGTTTTAATTAATTTCTGCTAAGAACAATAAAATCAATAAATATGTAAAATACTAGAATAAAATTATCATAATTTTCACTTGAGATTAGTTTGTGGTTGGGATGAGAGCGCCTGGAGTTTGAGAGTTTGAGGGCTGTGCAAGTTATAGAACTTTCTGGCAGCACCTTTTATACTCATAAACATAGCCAAATGCTTCAGAAAGCTAGCTTGAAGCCCAGGATCTTAACACCGGGTTCGGATGTACGAATTCAGCTTTGTCCCGGCCTGGACTGAATCTCAACACATGTCTCCAGCTCAAAGGGGTCGTTACTGAAGGACTGCAATACATGGTTTAAAACAGGGTGCGCTGCTGAGGATAACCGTGACTTCAGCCAGCCTCCCGGTGTCTTTTGGAGAGCGGCTAGCCAGCATGAGCCTCTCACCCTCCGGGACAGAGGCTGCACAGAAGAGACATGTCAGTTGTAACTGAGAAAAATTAAGCTAATTTCTGTAATCTTCCCATTGCAAGTTTTCCTGCATTTTTTTAAATTGAACTTAATATCATATGCATACACTTAAATTAAAAGCTCTTTCCAGCATGGACGATGTAGCAATTTAAGTCCGCAGGAGGTCACCAGCCCAAAAGCTATAGGAAGCGCTGCGCTGAGGCACCTAAATCCTTGACGTACATTTGGCCCATCCCTGGTGTAATCCTTACGGATTTTACCTGCCCAAACTCTGAGCTTTCCCACTGCAAAGATAAGAATTTTGCCATGTTTGTTATGAAAGACAGACACTAATTTTGAAATCACGTGTTGCCTGCAGTTTGGACGACGTGGCAGTGTTTTTGTCTTGAGCTTTTCCAAACCGATACGAGGATGTTGTGTTTCTGTGTTTCAGCTGAAAGACCGTTACGGAGCAGGTCACGAGAGCAGGTGACTTAGGCTCTGGGAAGGCAGGTTTTATCTGAATCTTTTTTCTGAACAGCAGAAAAAATTATCATGGGTGTTTGTATCAGCACCTTAGGGAAAAAAACTCGTACAGTACTGCGGAAATTGTCTGGAATTGTGCTTTTTATAAAATTTGTGTATTTTCCATTAAAAGAATAAGTGCCATGTCCTTCCTCGGCTCCATGAAGGTGTCGCAACGCAGTGGCTGTTGCTCAGGGCGCGCCGGCTCTTCCTGAGCACTGCGAGGGTTAACCGGGTGCTCTGCCAGAACAAGCTGCTTCTGAAAGAAATGCAAGAATCAGAAAAACAAGAAAGATGACTAAGTATTGTTGGCACTTGAATTAAAAAAAAAAAAGCAGTAATAATTCTCTCAATCCCTGCAGTCATTTTTGAATTTTTAATATTGCTCTGTTTATTTTACCTTTATGTTGCGCTCACATTGTTTACTAAATAATTTCAGGCCGCTGCAGCTGGAGAGTGATGGCTTCCCAGAGTTACATTTTCCAGCTGTCAATATGTGGTAGGAGCTTCTGGCTGGGCTCTGTTCCTGGTTGATTCATTTTTGATTGTAGGCTGTCAAGTTTTTTTTTTTTTTTTTTTAATAATTTTTTCAATTGTGAGGTTACAAGTGAGTCACTTCAAATGTTTCCCATTTGTTGCTTTTAATGTCTGGAAAAGGAAACCTAAAAAGATCTTTATGTTTTTTTCCTCACTCCTTTATTACAAGATCTTGGAAGTGAAAGCTCTTTTGTGATTACTTTTAAGGTATCATTAAAGCCCCATAAATATATTTATTCAAAATTTTTTGAAATTTTTTAAAGTACAAGCTGTACAGACATTTCAAAGGCACTATCATATTAGTAAGTGTGGGTTTTACTCTGTAATTTTGGCAGCAGGACCCACAGAAACTCATTTTAGGCTCTTTTCTGCCTGAAGTAGTTTAAGAAGTGACCCAGTACGGCAGTCGCAGGTCCATCTGGCCTTGTCTCTGGAAGGGGCTAATAGCCCCAGGTAAGCACATGGTGAGTCTGCCCTACAATACTTTCCAGCTTCCAGCATGGATCTCTGTTCAGTGCAGAATCCTGGTTATTTATGTTGCTGAAGGAGAAAACGATAAGGGCCGTGCACCAAACCTCTGGAAAAATGGGAAATTACTTCCTAGCACATGCGTTCACAGTAGGAGATGCATAAGCAAAGTCACTGACTGCACTTTTAATTTAGCTCCAGCATCTTGATGGGAGACATGATGTTTCCACCTCTCTCTGCTTTTAGTTGCTTTTGACATCTTCTCCCATATTTCAAACGTACAATGTGTGTAGACAGTATTTTATGCTTCTGCTACAGCACCTTTTGCTAAGAAATCCAAACACTATGGAGATGGATAGCTAAACTGCATAGTCTCCTTGTAGCATAGTGCGCCATGCTATTTGTATACCAGGTCCTATGTTCCCTTCTCAGTTTTCACACAGTCTTTACAAAAGTAATTTTTCTTTGACCTATACAGGTGTCTGCTTGAGTGAAAAAGGAGTTAAGATGCCAGATTAAGCTTACGCGTGGCTGGCATTACAAATAGACTGGGAATGCTATTGCACCTGGGGTTATCCTGTGGGAAAGGCAGATTTGAGTTTTGCTTACACATTTAATTTGCATGCACACACATCTAATTTCTAGTGAAATGGATATTTGTTAACTGTAAGGAAAATGAGAGTTAACATTCTTTCTTTTCTCAGGGGTATACATAGGAGTCTGTGGAAGTGACTCTTCCCCAGTGAATTTTCCATTGACTCCATGGGTCAGAACATGTTGGAATGTTTTGGACCAGCTGAGGCTTCTGGACAGTCAACTCTTAGCTGAGCATCTTCTTGTAATGATGAAAGTAGGGGGCTATTCTAAGATCGTGGCTGATCCTCAGATTTTCAGACTAGAAAGGTTCTTTCTGATAACGTGGTCTGGCCGTCAGTGTAACACCCAGGGAATGGATGGGATCAATGTGTTACCAGTGGGAGACCCTTCAAATAGAAAATTCCTTGATCTGAGTTTGTTTTCTAGGCTGGAGCACGGTACAAAGCATCTCTTTAGAGAAGGCTTTGGGGAGTTTTTATTTAAACTTTTGTGACAGAAATTATGCAGGCAACTAGAAATCTATATGCTCTGCCCATGTAGTTGGAACAGTAAAGTAAAATTACATTAAAGGGGGAAATTCATTATCATGAAGTATAATCAGGTTGAGTACGTACCTTTTACTGCAAGCTACTGGTCATTAGTTTTAACATTTAAGATGAAGAAATTGTAGTTCAGGATGTTGCATAGGAAAAGTAATTTCAAAGAGAGCTTAAAGCTACCTGCAACTAATCTAGCACCAAGAATTAAATATTTCTCAAAAGGTACTGTATATAAAGAATGAGCACTACAGAGGAGAGGTGGACAACAACCAGGCATGTAAGCCCATCGTGAATCCTTATGATAGTGGAGAACCAGCCCAAGAAGAATC